>NC_141551.1:38298333-39786666 GCF_021556685.1 Rattus norvegicus | reverse complement strand
ATAGCAGTCAAAATGTAAATAAGAAATACCCAAGTTAATAAAGATGAAAAAAAAGTAAATCTAGCCTACATTAAAAAAAAAAAGAATAAACTGGTACTTGGTGATTGGGTTAGTGTGCAAGAATATTACCACCTTTTATTCTACAGGCCTAGAGTGTGACACTTTACCTTCAATCGAGAACAAGAAGTCTGAGTAGAGATAGCACATGTTACTTTGCCACAGACACATTTAGTTTAAAGGAAAAATTTCAAGATCTCTCCATCTCTCCTGATTTGAACCCTAAGTAAACCAACCCTAGTTACAGGCAGCCTTCCTTTCCCTCAAGTTGTTGGTCAGGGATGTCCAAGAGATTCCCACAACTATATAGGGTATTGCCACAGTCCCAGAATATGTAGGTAACTAGGATTGGTCACTAACAACAGCACAAATAATTCACAGAGTCTTAAACAATGCATTTTTAAAAGTTTAAAATAATAAATTATACTTTTCATGTATGTTCAAATCCAAAATTGACTGGCAAAGTATCACCTTTTTCTGTTATTATTTCAACTGGGCTTGTTTTGCTTAGCACCCTTCTTAGTGGAAGTGGAAGGAGTCCTCTGTTTTCTTCATTGTGGATCAGTTAGCACTGTCTAGACTTTTGTGTAAATGCAATTATATGGTGAGCTTCTTTTGGAAGGGGTGCTTTTCTGTGCAATCAGAACAGTTATTCTCATGAATATTCATATTGTTATATGCATCAATACCACTTTTGATACCCAGTAAAATTCTTTTACATGGAAATGATATGAGTTATTTGTCTATTCACTTATCTCTTGGTGGACATTTCAGATTATTAGCTATTGCAGTAAAGCTTGTATGAATATTCATGTTCATGTTTTGGAGTGAGTGCACACATGACTTCACTTCTTTCTGTAAATGCTCAGAGAGGCAACAGCTAGGTCTGTGCTAGCTGTATTTATGGTTGCTTAAGAAACTGGCACTTGGTTTTCCAAATCATTTTTCATTTCACAAGATGTGTGTTGATATTTTGGCTGCTTCCCATCCTCACTGACACGTAGAATCCTCAGTCTAAATAAACCCATAGTTATGTAGTGGCTTGTTGCCATCATTCTAATGTGTATCTCTCTAATAACTACTGAGGTATTGAACATGTGAAATTTTGTTAGCCACTAATGCACTTTGGTGAAATGACTACTCAAATATTTTGACGTTCTGTTGTGTTCTCATGTTGATAACTGATGGCTTTCAAGAATTGTTTATATGCCCCAAATAAGTCCTTTACTTTTAGAACGGTAAACAGTTCCTTCTAGTCTGGATGGTCTTCTCTCCAGCTCAACTAAGGTTAAATTCATTTTTTAAAAATAATTAATGTACAATATATAGCCCAACACTTTAATATGCAGTGAATGATTAAATTAAGCTGATTGATGGATAGAGCACCTTACACACTTTGCTTTTGTATGGTGAGAACATTTAATATTTTGTCTTTAGCAGTTTTCAGTTTTATAATATACTTCACCACAGCTCCATGCTGTTCTGGATCTCCAGACCTTACCTGACTTTTTTTTTTTAAATTTTACCCATAGCTTAACAGTTCTTTTTTTTTAAATTTCTTATTTACATTTCGATTGTTATTCCACTTCCCAGTTTTCCAGGCAACATCCCCCAAACACCTCACCCTGCCATTCTCTATGTGTGTGTTCCCCTCCCCATCCTCCTCCCATTACCGCCCTCCTCACAACAATCATGTTCACTGGGGGTTCAGTCTTGGCAGGACCAAGGGCTTCCCCTTCCACTGGTGCTCTTACTAGGCTATTCACTGCTACCTATGAGGTTGGAGACCAGGGTCAGTCCACGTATAGCCTTTGGGTAGTGGCTTACTCCCTGGACGCTCTGGTTGGTAGGCATTGTTGTTTATATGGGGTCTCAAGCCCCTTCAAGCACTTTCAGTTCTTTCTAAGATTCCTTCAACGGGGATCCCATTCTCAGTTGAGTGCTTTAATGAGGGCACTCGCCTATGTATTTGCTCTATTCTAGCTGTATCTCTCAGGAGAGATCTATATCTGGTTCCTGTCAGCCTCCACTTCTTTGCTTCATCCATCTTATCTAGTTTGGTGACTGTATATGAATGGGCCACATGTGGGGCAGGCTCTGAATGGGTGTTCCTTCTGCCTCTGTTTTAAAATTTGCCTCCCTATTCCCTCCCAAGGGTATCCTTGTTCCCCTTTAAAGTGAGAGATAGAGTTTTAAATTAGCCCAAAACTCAGCAACAGGACCTGATTCAGGAAGACAGATTGTTAAAAATGCAAGAGAACTACTTAGCTCATCACCAGGTGTGAGTAACTGTTCTGCCCCTGTGATGTTTGCTTAAGCTCCCACTGTACCTTGCAGCCATTGAGTCCTGCAGAGAGCATTCCAGGAAACCAGCTGGCCCAAGCCTAATCAGATGTGTTTAAACTGCAGATGCTTCATCAACTCTGACAAACTTTTACCCTGACAGGACAAGAGATAAAAATAATGAGGACCTGAGGACCGGACCCTTCTCCTGATTTAGTAGATCAGTTCTAGGAACCAGGGGGCCATAAAACCTTTTGGCGTCCCCTTATCTCCTGGAGCCATAAAACAATCATGTAACTTGTAGTATCTTGGACATTCCCATTTGAAATCCCAACATCCCCTGGGCCTCACAGCCTCTTACTTTAAATACTCTTTCTCTCAGCCTCTCCTAATATACCTCCACTGCTCCTGCAAGGAATACGAGTCTCAACGCCAGTGTACTGGTTCGTATCGATAAACCTCATGTGATTACAGCAAGGATGGTGTTGTGTGAGATCTTGGGGAGGGGGGTCGCATCACCCCAAGACTTGAGTGAGGGTCTCCCTGATATGGGGATCTTTCAAAAGAACAAGTGAAGCATTGGCATTTTGGTCATCCTTCTTGAGTTTCATGTGTTCTGTACATCTAGGGTAATTCAAGCATTTGGGCTAATAACCACTTATCAATGAATGGATACCATGTGTGCTTTTCTGTGATTGGGTTACCTCACTCAGGATATTTTCCAGTTCCATCAATTTGCCTATGAATTTCATAAAGGCATTGTTTTTGATAGCTGAATAATATTTCATTTTGTAGATATACCACATTTTCTGTATCCATTCCTCTGTTGAAGGGCATCTAGGTTCTTTCCAGCTTTTGGCTATTATAAATAAGGGTGCTATTAACATACTGGAGCATGTGCCTTTGTTATGTGATGGGGAATCTTTTGGGTATATGCCCAACAGAGGTATAGCTGGGTCCTCAGGTAGCTCAGTGTCCAAATTTCTGAGGAACCTCCAGACTGATTTCCAGAATGGTTGTACCAGTCTGCAATCGCACCAACAAAGGAGGAGTGTTCCTCTTTCTCCACATCCTTGCCAGCATCTGCTGTCACCTGAGTTTTTGATCTTAGCCATTCTCACTGGTGTGAGTTGAAATTTCAGGGTTGTTTTGAGTTGCATTTCTCTTATGACTAAAAATGTTGGACATTTCTTTAGGTGTTTCTCAGCCATTCGGCATTCCTCAGCTGTGAATTTTTTGTTTAGCTCTCAACCCCATTTTTAAATAGGTTTATTTGTCTCCCTGTGGTCTACATTCTTGAGTTCTTTGTATATTTTGGATATAAGCCCTCTATCTGTTGTAGGATTGGTAAGGATATTTTCCCAATCTGTTGGTTGTCATTTTGTCCTAACAACAGTGTCCTTTGCCTTACAGAAGCTTTGCAGTTTTATGAGATCCCATTTGTTGATTCCTGATCTTAGAGCATAAGCAATTGGTGTTTTATTCAGGAAATTTTTTCCAGTGCCCATGTGTTCGAGATGCTTCCCTACTTTTTCTTCTATTCCTTTGAATGAATCTGGCTTGATGTGGAGGTCCTTGATCCACTTGAACTTAAGCTTTGTACAGGGTGATAAGCACACATCGATCTGCATTCTTCTACATGCTGACCTCCAGTTGAACCAGCACCATTTCTGAAAATGCTATCTTTATTCCATTGGATGGTTTTTTGCTCCTTTGTCCAAAATCAAGTGACCGTAGGTGTGTGGTTTCATTTCTGTGTCCTCAATTCTATTCCACTGGTCTATCTGTCTATTTCTGTACCAATACCATGCAGTTTTTATTACTATTGCTCTGTAATACTGCTTGAGGTCACAGATATTGAGTTCCCTGGAAGTCCTTTTATTGTGGAGGATAGTTTTAAGTATCCTGGGTTTTTTGTCTTTCCTGATGATTTTAGAAATTGTTCTGTCTAACTCTCTGAAGAATTGGATTGGTATTTTGATGGGGATTGCATTGAATCTGTAGATTGCTTTTGGTAAAATGGCCATTTTTACCATATTAATCCTGCCAATCCATGAGCATGGGAGATCTTTCCATCTTCTGAGATCTTCTTCAATTTCTTTCTTCAGAGGCATGAAGTTCTTATCATACAGATCTTTCACTTGCTTGGTTAAAGTCACATCGAGGTATTTTATATTATTTGGGTCTATTATGAAGGGTGTCATTTCCCTAATTTCTTTCTTGGCTTGTTTCTCTTTTGTGTAGAGAAAGGCTACTGATTTATTTGAGTTAATTTTATACCCAGCCACTTTGCTGAAGTTGATTTTCAGTTTTAGTAGTTCTCAGGTAGAACTTTGGGTATCACTCAAATATACTATCATGTCATCTGCAAATAGTGACATTTTGACTTCTTCTTTTCCAATCTGTATCCCTTTGATCTCCTTTTGTTTTCTGATTGCTCTGCCTAGAACTTTAAGAACTAAATTGAATAAGTAGGAAGAGTGGGCAGCCTTGTCTAGTCCCTGATTTCAGTGGCATTGCTTCAAGTTTCTCTCCATTTAGTTTAATGTTAGCTACTGGTTTGCTGTATATGGCTTTTATTATGTTTGTGTATGGGCCTTGAATTCCTATGATTTCCAGGACTTTTATCATCAAGGGGTGATGAATTTTTTCACTTTCTCAGCAACTAATGAAATGATCATGTGATTTTAATCATTCAGTTTGTTTATATAGTGGATTAAGTTGATGGTTTTCTGTATATGAAACAATCCCTGCATGCCTGGGATGAAGCCTATTTGATCATGGTGGATGATTGTTTTTATGTTCTCCTGGATTCGGTTTGCCAGAATTTTATTGAGTATTTTTGCACCGATATTCATAAGGGAAATTCATCTAAAGTTCTCTTTCTTTGTTGGGTCTATGTGTGTTTTAGGTATAAGAGTAATTGTGGCTTCATAGAAAGAATTCGGTAGTGCTCAATCTGTTTCAATTTTGTGGAATAGTTTGTATAGTATTGGTATAATGTCTTCTATGAAGGCCTGATAGAATTCTGCCCTAAACCCATCTGGACCTGGGCTCTTTTTGGTCTCTTTCTTTAGGTTAGGGAAGTTTTCTTCTGTGATTTTGTTGAAGGTATTTACTGGTCCTTTGAGTTGGGAGTCTTCACTCTCTTCTATACCTATTATCCTTAGGTTTGATCTCATTGAGTTCCTGATTTCCTGTATGATTTGGAGCAGTAACTTTTTCCATTTTACACTATCTTTGACAGTTGACCTTTAATGACTGCTTCTATTTCTTTAAGAATTATGGGGTTGTTTAAATGGTTTATGTGTTCCTGATTTAACTTCGGTATCTGGTATCTGTCTAGGAAATTGTCCATTTCCTGCAGATTGTCACGTTTTGTTGAATATAGGCTTTTGTAGTAGGATCTGATGATTTTTTGAATTTCCTCTGATTCTGTAGTTATGTCTCCCTTTTCATTTCTGATTTTGTTAATTTGGACACACTCTCTGTGTCCTCTTGTTAGTCTGGCTAAGGGTTTATCTATCTTGTTGATTTTCTCAAAGAACCAGCCTTGGTTCTGTTGATTCTTTCTATGGTCCTTTTTGTTTCTACTTGGTTGAATTCAGTTCTGAGTTTGATTATTTCCTACCTTCTACTCCTCCTGGGTATATCTCAAGCTGCTGATATATGCTCTCTCCTGTTTCTTTCTGTAGGCACTCAGAGCTATAAGTTTTCCTCTTAGCACAGCTTTCATTGTGTCCCATAAGATTGGGTATGTTGTACCTTCATTTTCATTAAATTCTAAGAAGTCTTTAATTTCTTTCTTTATTTCTTCCTTGACCAGGTTATCACTGAGTTGTTCAATTTCATTGTTCAATTTCATTGTTCAATTTCCATGTATATGTGGGCGTTCTTCCCTTATTGTTGTTAAAGACCAGCTTTAGCCTGTGGTAGTCTGATAGGACACATGGGATCATTTCTATCTTTCTGTATCTGTTTAGGCCTGTTTTATGACCAATTATATGGCCAATTTTGGAGAAAGTACCATGACGTTGTGAGAACAAGGTATAGCCTTTTGTTTTAGGATAGAATGTTCTATAAATATCTGTTAAGTCCATTTGGTTCATGACTTCTCTTAGTCTGTCTATGTCTATGTTTATTTTCTGTTTCTATGATCTGTCCATTGATGAGAGTGGGGTGTTGAAATCTCCAGTATTATTGTGTGAAGTGCAATGTGTGCTTTGAGCTTTAGTAAGGTTTCTTTTATGTATGTAGTTGCCCTTTTATTTGGAGCATAGGTATTTAGGATTGAGAGTTCATCCTGGTGGAGTTTTCCTTTGATGAAAATGAAGTGTCCTTCCTTATCTTTTTTTATGACTTTTAGTTGAAAATCAATTTTATTCGATATTAGAATGACTTCTCCAGGTTGCGTCTTCAGACCATTTATTTGGAAATTTGTTTTCCAGCCTTTCACTCTGAGGTAGTGTATCTCTTTGTCTCTGAGGTGTGTTTCTTGTAGGCAGCAGAATACAGCGTCCTCATTGGGTATCCAGTTTGTTAATCGATGTCTTTTTATTGGGGAGTTGAGTCCATTGATGTTGGGAGATATTAAGGAATAGTGATTGTTGCCTCCTTTTATATTCGTATTTGGATATGAGATTATGTTTGTGTGCTTTTCTTCTCTTTGCTTTGTTGCCAAGACGATTAGTTTCCTGCTTTTTCTAGGGTGTAATTTGCCTCCTTATGTTGGGTTTTACCATTTATTATTCTTTTTCGGGCTGGATTTGTAGAAAGACATTTGTAAATTTGTTTTTGTCATGGAATATCTTGGTTTCCTCATCTATGTTAATTGAGAGTTTTCCTGGATAAAGTATCCTGGGATGGCATTTGTGTTTTCTTAGGGTCTCTATGACATCTGTACAGGGTCTTCTGGCTTTCATAGTCCTTTGTGAGAAGTCTGGTGTGATTGGACCAAAAATAAATTCTGCCTGTCACGTAATAGTCAAAACACCAAATGCAGAAACAAAGTATATTAAAGCAGTAAGCGAAAAAGGTCAAGTAACATATAAAGGCAGACCTATCAGAGTTACGTGACTTTTCTAACTGATGCTCTGTGTATTGCAACTACTGTTTCCTTAACCACCCTAAGCCTCTCAACAGTCCTGAAGACCAGGGCTCCATTCTCTGCCTCTGTGAGGAGTTCTGCTTTGCTCAGCTTCCATGTGCAGGTAGACTTACAGAGTACTTCAGTTTTCTTAGCATGTTTGGCAGTTTGTCTACATTGATGTAAATGACCACAGATATTCAGAGTAAAGACCTTCCTTTTGAGTGAATACATAGATAGGCCCTTCGCCATCCTCTTCAACCTGCACACTCTGGCATAGTCCATAACCTGGTCATTTTGAACATTCCTAAAGTGAAGATACTTCTTCTGCATGCTGATTTCACTTTTTGGTATTAACTCAGGAATGGGAATATTGTATGATATAAAAACTCTTTCATATTTCAAGAAATTGTCATACTGTTTTTAACAATGGCTACACTAATTCATATTCCCCATAAGCATGTTATGAGCTTCTTTTTCAACACATCTTATCCAACTCCTACTTTTCAATCTTCATTGTAAGGGATGTTTTAGTTTGATGACACCCTAGTTATCTATCTTTGTTTTTGTTGTCTATGATTTACAGTGATAACCTTGTGTATTTGGATTGTAGGTGATACCCACTCTCTTCTTTAAAGCTTTTCAGTTGTTTATGAATCATCCACATTTCATGGGGACATAATCATTTTCTAATACAACAATGACACTTGTGAAATGCTATGTGCATTAGTCAGGGTATTCTAAAGGAGCAGAACTGAGAGAATGACTATATATGAGATTTATCAGGTTGGCTTATAAGATATGTTCTGAGAAGTCCAACAATATCTCTCTTCCATTAGAGAAACAGAAAAATCTATTAGTTGTTCTGCTCATGATGCCAGATGTTTCAGTGGTCCCTGTATGGAGCTGAAAACTTAGAGATTTCCTGGAGAGCTGCTGGAAAGTGTTCATTGGAATCCCCCAAAAATTTCTAGTTACAGTGAAGAAATCCCTCGATACCAAGATAGATGAACTTAACAGTAAGAGTAAGGGCAAGGGTTGGGGATTTAGCTCAGTGGTAGTGCGCTTGCCTAGGAAGCGCAAGGCCCTGGGTTCGGTCTCCAGCTCTGAAAAAAAAGAACAACAACAACAAAAAAAAAACAAAAAAGAATCTTGGGGTTGGGGATTTAGCTCAGTGGTAGAGCGCTTGCCTAGGAAGCACACAGCCCTGGGTTCGTTCCCCAGCTCCGGAAAAAAAAAAAGAGTAAGGGCAAACAGTCAGAGAGCTATGTTTCCTTCTTCCCTGTTCTTTTATGTGGATTGATGTAAGAAGGTATGGACTAAATTTAGGGCAAGTTTTTGTGCTTTCAACATCCTGAACAAGAAACTCCACCATAGGAGTGCCAGCAGCTTGGGTTCTAGTTGATTCCAGATGCAGTCAAGTTGACCAAGAGAAGCTGTTACATAGATTTCGTTTTTTCTAGTAGACATGGGATGATTTCAAGTTCTTATCTGGATTGGGTGTGGGGCTTTTTTCTGCACTGTAAGCTTTTTCATTAAACTGATTAATTTGACAGCAAAGGGTGGAAAAGAGGTTTGTAATAAAAACTAAAGTCCTTTTTGTTATTATTTAATGTTTATGGATGCAGGCTTTCTCAGTTTATAGCCCCTAATGAATGGCACAATATTAATTCTTAGGGAAATTAGCTTATTTACTACTATACATAAAAACATATGGGCAAAAATTATATCAGTCATCTTTGTCCTCATTACCACTCACCACACCAGACACATGCCATCTGCAGATTCATTTCACGTAGTAATCCATCCATCATCTTTGTACGAAATATTGACACTTGAGTATAGATCTCCATATGTACAATGCAAGAAAGCATCATGTCAATTCTAGCCTCTCCAGGAGAATAAAGTAGTACTCAACCAAAACCTAGAATGAGATAGCTAGCTATAATAGTTAATTAGGCAAAAGAGCAACACACTGCTCAGTGGGTAAAGTGCTCGCTGTGAAAACATGGAAACCTGGGTTGAGATGCCCAGATTTCATATAAAAAGTCACTCAAGCCCATTTGTGAGGAGGTAAAGATTGAAAGATTTGGTGGTCTTTGTGTCCAGATAATGTAGCCACTTGGTGAATACCAAGCTCAGGGGTAAACTCTGGCTCAAAAAGAAGGTGGATAGAAATTGAGGAAGACATCCAGATTTGTCCCTTTTCTTTCAGATGTACACATATTGTAGTATACACCCTCACATCCATGCATACATACATAGGAACTTGTAAACATATATCACTCATGCACAAGCACAGACACACAGACACATATAACACACACACATACACAGTGATACTGTACAAAAAAATGACAAATCTGCTTAAATAGTTTCATGAAGCTGACTTCCATGTATTGTTAAGTAAATTAGTGTTGTGTGTAATTATTTATTTTTTTATTGGATTTTTAAATTTACATTTCAAATGTTTTCCCCTCATGGTTTCCCATCCATAAACCCCCTATCCCATCCCTCTCCCCTTCTTCTCTGAGGGTGTTCGCATATCCAACCACCCACTCCTTCCCAGTTCCCCACCCTGATATTCCCCTACACTGGGGAGAGGGGTCCAGACTTGGCAGGACTAAGGGCTTCTCCTCCCATTGGTACCCAACAAGGCCACCATCTTCTGCTACATATGCAGCTGGAGCCACAGATCTGTCCATGTGTACACTTTAGGTAGTGGTTTAGTCCCTGGGAGCTCTGGTTGGTTGGTATTGTTGTTCTTATGGGGTTGTAAACCCCTTCAGCTCCTTCAATCCTTTCTCTAACTCCTCCAATGGGGACCACATTCTCCATTCAATGATCGCCCTCGAGCATTCGCCTCTGTATTTGTCAGGCTCAGGAGACAGCTATACCAGGCTCTTGTCAGTATGCACTTCTTGGCATCAGCAATACTGTCTGGGTTTGGTGGCTGTTTGTATATGGGCTGGATCCCCACCCAGGTGGGGCAGGTTCTGAATGGCCATTCCTTCAGTCTCTGCTCCACTCTTTGTCTCCATATCTCCTCCTATGAATATTTTTGTTTCCCCTTTTAAGAAGGCCTGAAGCATCTGCACTTTGGTCGTCCTCCTTCTTGAGCTTCATGAGGTCTGTGTATCGTATCTTGGGTAATTCGAGCTTTGGGGCTAATATCCACTTATCAGTGTATTTTCCTGTGAAATAATATCCTCACTCAAGATGATATTTTCTAGTTTCATCCATTTGCCTATGAATTTCATGAAATCATTATTTTTAATAGCTGAGTAGTACTCCATTGTGTAGATGTACCATATTATCTTTATCCATTCCTCTGTGGAAGGACATCTGGATTGTTTCCAGCATCTAGATATTATAAATAAAGCTGCTATGAACATAGTGGAGAATGTGTCCTTGTTACATGTTGGGTCACCTTTTGGGTATGTGCCCAGGAGTGGTGTAGCTGGGTCCTCAGGTAGTACTATCCCCAAATTTCTGAGGAACCTCCAGACTGATTTCCAGGGTTGTTATACCAGCTTGCAATCCCACCAACAATGGAGGAGTCTTCTTCTTTCTCCTCATCCTCACTAGCATCTACTGTCACCTGAGTTTTTGATCTTAGCCATTCTGACTGGTGTGAGGTGAAATCTCAGGGTTGTTTTGATTTGCATTTCCCTGATAACTATGGATGTTGGACATTTTTTTTAGTTACTTCCCACCCATTCGATATTCCTCAGCTGAGAATTCTTTGTTTAGCTCTGTACCCCATTTTTAAATAGGGTTATTTGATACTTTGGAGTCTAACTTCTTGATTTCTTTACATGTATTGGGTATTAGCCCTCTATCAGATATAGGATTGTGTGTAATTTTAAAAAGCCATTCTTCTCGTGGCTAGTTCCACCAAGCTGCCAATGACTGCCCCAATCACACTCAGTTCCATGCTATTCAGCTGCCTGACTGCTAGCTAACACTTTTCCTCTGCCACACTGCTCTGCAACTGTCCCTCCTGAGAACACCTGAAGCTACTGCTCCTGTTCCATAGACCATCCACTGGCATGGCTGAGTCTGAAGACCACCAGCAACCACCACGTGGCTTTATCTTCTCCCTTGCCCACCGGAATCATCTCAAATAGAAAACACCAGATCTTCTTAATATTTAAAATCAACCAGATGACACAACTGTTGGGTGCAGAATCTATTGTCCTAAGCTCATCAGCCATCCTATGTTGGATTTCTTCCAGTGTTAGAGGCCACCACTGGGTCTAACCTAAGCTAGCCAGGCTACATGGTACCCTTCTCCTCTTTTCCCTGGCTGACAAGACTTTTTTCTCTATCTTGTTCTTTTCTTCTCTCAGACCCTGAAACCCTGCCTTCATATCTTCACCCAATGATTAGCTTCTGCCATCTTTATTTAGCCAATCAAACAATTAGGGAAACTCCCCCTATACACTAAAAGGTCTCTTTAATATTTTTATTGTTGGGTACAGAAATCCAATGAATTTTAGAAAACAAACAAACTAATAACCCAAAACGACAGTGAAGTTTGAGCAATGGATCTCTTAGTGACTCCTGAGGAAAACACTATTGTGCACACCCTGTAAGTCACCAGGGCATCACATCTTCCCAAGAATTAAGAGCCTGTATAGTTACACCAAACTCATAGCAATCACACCTTACTGAGCAGAAAATTAATCAGCTACAAACTATCTGTCATTAAGTGCTACCAGACCTGTCTTTTCCAGTCAGCATTCATTATGTATTCATGAGCCATGTTGGCTATCTTTCATTCTTTATTGTATTCAGGGAAGGGAAAAATACATAAAACCATTTCCTGGCTGAATGAGTAAAATAATTTATAAGCCAATATGTTAGATTGGCAGCTTGTCTAACAACCATGAGGCTCTCTTCAGACCAATAATGAAAGTAGCTTACTTGTTATTTACTATATAATTTATCTATTCATATGTTAACACCAGGTGAATGTTTATATTAATATGTGAAGAATATTGAGACTCATCTTGACATTCCAAAAGTCGCCTCTCATTAAGTAACCACATTAAGTGGTCACACTTCTATCAGGAAAAGAGGGTGCACCTTAGTCCTGTGGGAGTACTGCTTTTAAACTCACATGACATCCCCTCTGTCTTTACACTGGTGATTAAAACTGCAAAGACAGGAAACTGCTTAATGGGATCAAAAACATCCTCAAAAAACAAGGAAAAGAAAAGCATGTTATGGCTTATGGCTATTTCTTTCCGTACATTCAAGGACCTTGAATCTACTGTCTCTACCTGATTGAGGGGCATAGAGGTAAGAAACGAATGTTTCCATAATACTAAGTATAATCAGGGAGACTCCAAAATGCTTTTAGCCGTATTGGGTCTCGCCACTAATTGTTTCACTGTCTGTCACCACTCACTGACTTCCCACTCAGATACCACATGACTGCCATAGTCACTTCCCTCCTCACCTCTGTGACATTCAGTTGACTAAACCCTAGTAGGCTAAGTCCACCTCTACATAAGCATTAGTTCCTTCCTGTCTTCTTTCCAGCAACACCCTCCCTTGGTATTTATTAATTGTTATTATTATTTTGCTAAAACAATATACCCCTTTTTCATTCACAAAATGGAGAAATCATAAAATAACTCCCTTCCTATTTTCCAAAGTTCATTAACTTACGTAACCTTTACCTTTGCACTCTATTCTTCTACCTGTTACAAGGAGTGTTTTCACCTGTTTTTTTCCAAAGACAGATGTCTCATTAATTCCAATCCCTCCATCCACATGATACCTTCTCTATTGCAAGTATCTCCTTACTTTCTCTTATTTTGGTATATTATGAAATTTCTCACTACCAAATTGTTTCGATTTTTTAAAAAAAGTATAATATCTATTTTTTAAACCAAGTTACCAGTTAGGAAATTAATGTTTCCAAATTAGTATAATTTGAAAGGGGGTCCTAAATAGATCATTTTCAAGAGAAGAATAAGTTATAAAAATAAAGACCATGAAATATATAGAGTACTTCTGAGTGGCACCATTGTCAACTCCTTAATAAAAGAATAGGTTACCAGAACTGGCAAGATGCCAGTCACACAGAATAACTGTTAAAAGAAATAATGAAGAGAGCTGGTGTCAACTAATTGCAAGTGTGGCAGCCAATATTATTTTGGAAGCCATTGAAGCTTCCCTGAACAATAACTCATAAGACTCTTGTCTTATATGTTGTGATAAAGCAACCTGACTGAAAGCAACTTGAGGAGGAAAAGGTTTACTTGGCTTACTTTTTATTTTGCTCACATTTCTGTTCATCATGGAAGGAAGTCAGGACAGGAACTTAAACAGGACAGAAACATGGAGGCAGGAGCTGCTGTAGATGGCCTGATGATGCTTACTTACTCCCCATGGTTTGCTCAGTTTGGGTTCTTGTAGAACCCAGGACCACAAACCCAGGCTTCTCCCTACCCACATGCCTTCCCCATCAACCCCTAATTAAGAAAATGTCCCACTAGCTTGCCTACAGTCCAATCTTAAGGAGAAATTTTCTTGTTGAGGTTCTTTCCTCTCAGATGACTTTAGCTTATATCAAGTTGGCATAAAACTATCCAGCATGACCCTGCTGCAGAAGATATCAGATACTTTGGATACAAGACACAAAGAAATCTTACTGGAACTGAGCTAGAGGCTTCCTCCCTCCTGACTAGCATTCATGTTCCAGGAGATGCTCTGTGGTATGTTTGGGGGAAAAAGTCAACAATGGTTTTACCAAGACATGAAGCTTGGGTGTTAAAAAAACAAAAACAAAAACAAAACAAAACAACAACAACAAACAACCTTCTTGAAGAGTGCTTCTCTCAGCCTGGGTCAGAGAAGCACTTTTGTGCAGTGGGCTGTGATTACTACAGATACTCATAACCAGTGGTAGTGCTGAAACAAAATGACTGTTGAAATTTCAGCCCAAACATAATCTACATGAGCCCTCAAAGACCCAGGGGACATCACAGAAAAAGGATGAAAGCCTATAAGTTAGGGGTGATGGGGAAGAGTGCTGGGGAACACTGTTTTCTGGATGTTATATGGCCAATGCATTCATTGATACTGTGGTGAACTCACAGTAGATATCGTTATCTGTACAATACTTGCTCACACATAAACTCACGTCAAAAAAACTTATAAAAAAGGAAGGGATTATTTAGGAAGAAAAGAGAGATTAGCAGGAATGGGAGGAAGATATATGATGATGAACACAATCAAAATATATTGTGTATATATATGAAATTGTCAAAAATTAAAATTCAAAATTAAGAAAGAGAACTAACCATCCATACCCTCTCTCTCCTTCATAGATACGCCCCCAAAAATGCAAAATCATAAAATTTTTTCTCACCTTTCCTCCAGTCTTCAGCTGGAGCTCCATTAACCCTAGATGTTAAGGTGACTTGTATATGTAATCCCTGTGGCATAGAGAAGTGTGAGTAGTGATGGAGAAACCACTGAAATGGTCGATGACAGGCACACAGCAAAAGCTGGCCACTGAGTGAAATTGGTGCAATGGCTGAGAAGTTCATGTCCTAATACAAAGCACACATACTTCCTTCAGTTCATGCATTTGTGCAAAGGAATTTTAATGTGGTGATGCTGAAGCACTTCTTCCTGGGAAGACAGGACATCCAGAATCAGTAGTTTTGGACACTGGGTTCAAAAAAGGTAAGTGAGTTGCTAGGGATAATATTGAGGAGAGCTGTTGTGATTCTCCACTTTGCTTTTTGAATTCATCCATTGTGTCCATGAAGATGACATCACGTTAGCTGTTTATTTATAGCAAGAACATCACTCTGTGGGTAAGACAGTACCCCAGCCTTTCTGGGCATGAGGAATGTAGTTGTTTGACCTGATGATGCTTGTAATCTAATGTTAATACTGGTTCCTCAAGACCTGGTTGCTCCAAAGACAGGAGAGTCTTCACATAGACCCAAGAGATGCTATGTGAACTATCCCCCAGGTTTTTTTTTCCAACTGGTGAATTCCACCAGCCATTATCTGAGCAGAAGAGACAAGGGGGTGGCAGTTAGGGTTATCTGGGCTGGAGGAAGGAGGAGAACTCATGAGAAAGAAGAAGGTGTAAAGAGGAGAAGCTGCCATGGGTTAGGTGAGTCATGAAAAACGTGGCCCAGAGGGCTGGCTAACTGGAGTTAAAAGAAGCCCAGATGAAATATAGTGAGTAATAACTTGGAGTTATCCATAGAAAAATAGATTCTAATAGCATAGAAGGTAGATATCTGCCCAACTCTTGTGTTGTTCAAGGCATATTGTAAATAATAAAAGTTGTATGTCTTTTATCCAGGAATTGAATGATCAAGATGGGGTAGGAACCCCAGATTGGGATTAGAAATTTCTACAACATATAAATGAGTTTTCCCAAGGCACCCTAGCACTGTATTAACACAGTTTGGACAGAATAACAGTGAGTTTTAGGAGGATGAACCCACTGTTTCAGGTTCTCATGTAGAGTGTTCCTTGGTCAGGGCAATATTAAATGGAGCAATACTATGGTTTGAATGTCTGTGCCCCCATTAAAATTCATGTTGAAATCGAATACCCAATGCATCAGCATTGAAAAGTGAGGCCTTTGGGAAGTCATTGAGTCATGAGGGGACTATACTGGGATAGTATGAAAGAGGCTTCACAAAGCACTCCTGGCCTCTTCCTTTTATGGTCTTCTCAGGGTACCATCTACTCAAGGTAATATATTAAAAGCCTTCACTAGATCACCAATCTTACAGGCACATTAACTTGGACTTTACAGTCTCTTCAACTATAAGAAATAATTATTATTGCACTTAATTTCTCAGTCTCAAGTATTTTATTACAATATCACAGACAGTCTAAGACAGAATTTGGGAATGAATAAAGAAGGAATTCTATTTATTCCCACAAAGGAGTGCTACTGCAAACATTGTAGGCAATAATGTGTGTTTCTTATAAGGACAATAACATGTACTGTGCATTATGGGAATTGTAAAATCTAATTAGCCTGTGACTAGGCTTTCCATAATGCTACAGCACCCACACCCAGCCTCTGCTTTTAGGTCATGCATTTGAGATTACAATATCCAGGTCAACCTAGATAAAGCAATAGCCACTAATTAAATGAAACAGGGGGAAGAGGGAGAAGGAGAGAGTTGAGGGAGGGAGGAGAGAGAGAGAGAAAGAAAGAGAGATTAAGTTCAGTAGGTAGTGATACTTATTGCCAAACTGAATCCCTGAGTTAGCACCAGGTGACTCACATGGTGTCCTGAGAACAAATTCACCTTAGTTATTCTCTGACTTCCATATTTATTTGGTGACACACACTTTGAATGTGTATATGTCACGAGAACACACACACTCTTTCTAAATAAAGAAATGTCAGAAAATTTAAGAGAAGACTATGTTGTTGAGCCTATACATAGCTTGCAATCCAACTACTGTAGCCACTTCCTTCTCTGATACCTTAAGTTCTAAAACAATGGGGGAAATAGAATTGATCAAGGAATAAATTCCCTTAATTTCATGCAGTGTTGTCAGTAGGCACTCTTCCCATGCTGATGCCCCTTGGCACACATTTATAGGGAGCATAAATATCTTCATGCTCTAGGCCCATTCTGAGAGAAATGTCCACATCTGTTTAGCACCATTCTCTTGTTCTTTCCTAACATGAGCATAGAGGAGTGTGTTAGCCTCTGCCTGTGAGTCCCTACGTCAGTACAGGCTGGGACTATAGATCTTCATCTCTCTTTGAAGGAACAATTAGATGCAACATCCTGTGTTCTGCTTTCTCCAAGATGGTCCCTGCCAACCCTCTGCAGCATACCCCATGAGTTCAAGGCGCACATGAGATAAGAAATGCATGTTCTAGAAATTTTGCTGTCAGCTCTTACCTAAAACAAAAATGAACTCAGCAGGTTGTAGTTACATATTTGTCCATACATATGCATGTGTGTGTGTGTGTGTGTGTGTGTGTGTGTGTGTGTGATTATGTAGGTAATAATAATCAAAGACAGGAAACTATCCATTTGAGGGTATGGGAGCCTGAGAAGAATTGAAGAGAGTATACTTGGGAGGGAATATCGGGAGGAAGGGGAAGAGAGACAGTGATGGAGTTTTATTTTATATATATATATATATATATATATATATATATATATATATGACTTTTAAAAGGAATTTTAAAAATTATATTCTTACCTAAGCCCAAATGAAATCTAGGCTATTATTTGTAATAACAGCAACTCGTCTCCATCTCTGTCTCTGTTTCTCCGTCTCCCTCTCCCTCTCCCCTTCCCCTCCTCCTCTCCCTCTCTCTGCAAACAACTTTACTGACTCCTGCTCTGCCCACCCCAATTAACTAGAGGCTCAAACCTAAAAGGATGACAATGCTGCCCATTTCTGTGTCTTGTCACTAAGATTCTGGCAAAGCCTGATTCCTTAAAATAGTACATTTATTTCTTAATAGTATACTTTATACTTTGCTTCTGCAATTTGCCTTAGTCATGAGAAAATTGAGTTCCCATCTATTTCACCCCTTTGAAATGAGCCCTGCTACAAATAACCAGCATTTTGTTGCCATCAACTGGACTCTACAAGGGGCTGAGCCTGAATGGTCACCAGCAAAGAGGAGTGTCAGAGTGATTTCTGCCAAGTGAGATATGAGCTAGGTGACCCAGCTTGCCAGCATGACAAGACACAGAGGCCCACATCCACATATCAATGGACCCCCGCTCTTCCATCTTCATATCATGGACCCAAACAGCAGGACCCAAACCAGCAGCTCTGAGTGGTTAAGGCAACACAAGACAAGGAACCTAGTATGATGCAATAATAATTGGAACTAGAAAGAATAAGATCAAGACTAAGGGTCACTTTGTCTACCAGCATATGTTTAGAAGAAGAAGGAAGAGCAAGAGTGACACTGGTGGCCATTACAAAACAACACAAAGGACTAAGCTACAGAGAATACTCTCTTTGTCAACTTTCTTCTGGAGTTCTGAGAAGCAGAAGAGAAGTACATTGCTCATTTAAAAAGTAAAATATAAATAAGTAGATAAATGAATAAATATAAAAAACAAGGTCTGTGTTTGCAGCAACAATCTCACAGTGAATTCATCAGGAGTTTTAATATGCCTTTACATAGGCTACTACTAGGTAATAAGTAAAAATTTCTGAGGCTAAGTCTCAAGTATGCAATTTATCTGAAGATTATCACTAACACAAATGTGAATCCATAGTTAAGCACTGTTGTGTCAGAAGGGTATTCTCAAATCTCAGATGTCTTCACATGCCTAAACATCACTAACAACTTCAAAGGGCTTTTGATTAGATTGTCTTTCTTGATTGGTATTTACCATATAATACATCAAAATTGAACATTTTTTAAAAGAAATCATTAGATCAGTATAGTGGTTTGAGAAAGAATTAATGCCATAGTCTTGTATATTTGAATGTTTGGTTCCCAGTTGGTGAACTGTTGAGGAGGGATTAGGAGGAGTGTCCTTGTTGGAGAAGGTATGTCACTGGGAGGTGGTCTTTGAAGTTTAAAAAGTCAACACTAGGTCCAGTCTCTCTCCCTCTCTCTCCCTCCTTCCCTCCCTCCCTCTCTCCCTCCCTCCCTCCCTCCCTCCCTCCCTCCCCTCCTCCTGCCTGTGGATTAGCATGTAGCTCTCAACTACAACTTCAGTGCCACAACTGCCCAACTGCTACCATGTCCCTTGCCGTGGGGTGATCATGGGGTATCCTTCTGAAAGTATGACCAAGCCTCCAATTAAATGCTTTATTTCATAAGCTGGTCTCTTCAAAGTAATATAATAATAAGGCAGAAATTTGTACCATTGAATGCTGTATTGTGACAGGCTTGACCATTGTTGGTGAAATGTGGGCTTTGGGACTTTAGATTGGGAAGGCAACTGAATACTTTATATAGGACTGAATGGGCTGTCATAGTAGGAGCTTGAAAAGCAATAGTGCTGAGAGCAATGTGGACTGTGAAGGCCCAAATTTAGATGTTTCAGAGGGAACGAATATTATTAATTGTCCTAGAAACCATTCTAGTGGCATTTGGACAAAAAAAATTGTGGATACAATTCACCCTTGTTCTAAGCATCTGTCTGAGGCTAGATGAAAGCATTTTGGGCTAACATCTTTGGCAGAAGACATTTCAAGACAATCTAGTATTGGCTGTGACATATGATTATTAGTGACCACTCATATAGATCTTCAATGAAAAGAAGTAAGCAGGATAGAAAGAAATATAAAATGTACAGTTTGAGGGGCAGAAGAGTACAAGGGAATTTAAAGATGGAGCCAATTCCTGTTTCAAGATGAGATGCTTAAAGAAAGCCCTGATGATAAATGTTCTCAGGGAAAGGCCCCATGGAAATAATTCTGAAATCCGTAAAGAAAATGGCCCGAGGGTTTCCTCTGTGCACATATCTTATATCTGACTTAACAGAAGACATCTAGATACTCAAGGATGCTTTGCCACTGTCTGTTTTAACATGCTACTTTGATATAAGTAGGTCAAAGAAACCTCACCTCCCACACATGCAGTTGCAAAAGGAAGTCACATTCTAATTACTTCTTCAAACATCTATAAATATGTGTACTCGATAATTCAGAGATACTGTATTAAAATTCAACAAGTGATAGTTTTTCAAAGCAAACGCATGTACCTGAACTCATATCACTGACCATTTTGCTCATTGTTACCATGAGAAGTATAGGGATTCCTATAAAAGCAGATGTTCTATACTGTATGAATGGAAGTATGGTGCCTTGACAGAAATTGACGGTTTTGCAGCATCAGCTGTATTAGTCAGAATATACATAGCCTGCCTTCATTTTATTTTTAATAAGTTCTTCATTTTTACCCTTCCTTTTCCTCCCTTCAAATCCTCTCAGGCATACTCCTTTTCTCTTTCCAATTCATCTCCTTTTTATTAATTATTGTTGCATGCATGCATGTATACATGTACTACAATACATACACATACTCATATACATATACAACACATATATGCAACTATATTTCTAAATATAGCCTGATCGGTATGTATAATGTTACCTTTTAGGACTGAGCATTTGATATTGGATAAGTAATTGGTACACTCATCACTGGAGAACACCATTTTTCTCACTCTATATTGCTTAGCTGTCTATAGTTCTTTGTCTAGGGTTCAGGACTTGGGAGCCTTCCTCTACCCATGTTAGCATGTCTATCAGTGCCATCTGTGTTCAGATCATGTTTAGACCACCATGTTGGTGAATTATAACTATCAGAAGTTAAGAAAATGTAACTATGCATGTGCCTGTTAAAAGGTAGGTATACATGGTCTTTCACAAAGGTGAGATATTGTAGTACAGAGCAAAAGGCATGAGGAAACATGTCCAAACTTGAGGCAAAAACATACCACTAATTTACTGTGAAATGGGAATAAGCTATGTTATTTCTCTGAGCCTCAATTTCTCATTTCTTATATGGCTAGGTGCTTGCAGACTGTCACAGTAGACTTCACCCTGGTCTATGAGCATGACTACATATAAATATCAGATCTTCAGTTTACATGTTCTTCACCTCAACAATCTTTTCTGGTTACAATTTCCTTTTCTTGGTTGTGCTGTTATAGAGAAAATACTTGTTTTAGAGAGATACCAATCAGACAGACTTATTGTCTGTGAGTCTATCTTAACAGATCAGCAATATCCAAGTACAACATAGGAAATATACTTGCCAAATGTTATTAAACAATGTTCTAAGCAAATTTATTTAAGCAATAGTAAATAAGATATCTTTAAATAATATTTATCTTGCATATATATAAAGAAAGGTTATGCCTTAATCAGTTGATCAAAATAACCTAACTCTGGATTTTCCTTCAAACAGTGCTGTTGGATAAGACAGTATTCATAGTGACATAGCTACTGAAAATAGCAAAAACCAGTGATAATGTATGTCATATATATATGTATATGTATATATATATGTGTATATATATATATATATATATATATATACCTAAACATATACCATCATACAAAGTGAGTCTTGAATGAATGTGTATAGTTTGACAAGTGCATAACTATGTCAAGTGTTAGTGACTTTGCCCCATGGGAGTGGCAAAACCACTGGTAAGGCTCAGAAGCAAAGCTTCTTCTGGTCCTAGTGGCAATGTCGTTGTGCACAGAAATTGTTCACCATAGCTTTCTCCTTCTGGATGTTAACACCCTGAAGACTGTTCTCCTACACAAAATACTTCTACCACTTCTACCAAAATTACCTAACCCAGCCTCTTTGCTCAGCCTTATGCAATAACCCCACCTCTCTGTTCAAGTGCATATGAAAAGCACGCTGAGCTTCCAGAACATAGCAGCTTTCTGTGACAGAACCCAGGCCTCCTAGTTCTGGCTCTTTTGTGTTCATCTGTCAATGTGTTCCTTCATTCTTTCCCATTCAGAGCAGGCAGTTTGGGGTCTGTGCAGAGTGACATACAATGTATGTGTATAATATAGAGATCACTGTGTATAAATAAAATGTATGTATACAATATACATATATATATCAATGTGTATGTATACACACAATAAGTAAATGTGTCCATTTGTTTTTAGATTTTAATTTTGTCTGGAGGTGAGAGGGTGCATACATGACTCATGTGTGTATGGTGGTCAGAGGCCAACACCCAGGAGTCAGTTCTCTCCTCCTACCCTGTGGGATTCAGAACTGAACTTGTGTCATCAGGCTTTGCAGAGAAAGCAATTTTACCCCCAGGACACCTCACTAGACTGAGTATGTGAATTTGAGCAGTTTGAACACTCTGACCCAATAATCCCTAAGAAATGCTTGAAAATATGAAACATTTGGGGCACTAATATGATGTCATAAGTGGAAATTCCACTCCTGACCTCATGTCCTAGCCAAGACATAGGCACGCTAAAAATATTTAAACTACCTTCAAGTCTGAGAGAAGGTTCAAGGGTAAAGGTATTTTTCATGGCAGTCTGATGAGCTAAGTTCAACATTTAAAATCTGTTTGAGAAAGCTTGATTGGTTGCATGCTTCTGCAATCCTAATATTTTTTAAGCAAAGTGGCAAGCAGAGACAGAAGGATAGACCAGAAGCTTGTGATTCATGTAGCCTAAAGCACACAGCAAAGATAGAACTACTGAGAGACCCTGACTCAAAAACAACCTAGAAGGAGAGAAATGAGTCTTCAGAAGTTCTACTTTTTTACATATGCTACGACTTGCCAGGCCCCTCTTCTCCCAACCAAAAAAAATTTTATAAACTACTTTACAGACTGTATTTAAAATACTTAGGAAATGTAAATGAATTTCATATTCAGTCTTGGATCTGATTAATAATAGCTCTCATTATGGATATGAAAATATTAAATTTGGACAGTAACTCTAAAATCAAGGTGAAAAGATTCCTTTCCCATTTCCTACCAGCTTTCATGTCAGATTTTTTCTTCCTTGGTAAGAAGACAATCTATTCTTCACCACACAGGAATCTAATAAATATCGTATCTAAAGGACACAAAGCTACCGGACATTAAACAAAGGGATAAATCACCAACCCTTTAAATCATGACATTCCATTTGATTTATGAAGGGAGATGGTTTTTAACAAAAGCTTATTTTTGTAATTATAATCTGTATTATCTGTTTTGATTAAATGTATATTTATAATGATGACAATTCAAATATTTTCACATTTTATAGCCTTACAGTAAAAAGTTTTTTGAAAAGCAATATATTTTTAAATTATAAATGCACATATATCATATATATGAGTATATATTTGTATATACCTATTTGCAGGATTACATACGGTGATTAGTAAGTAATTTTAAATTGAAGTTACCTTATATTAAGAAAAAGTTCTGTATGGAAATAGAAATGTAATTTCAAGGAAAGAATAGATGTTGTAAAAATGTCTAATTATTAAGATTTTGTTCATATACATTTTAAAGGATATTGAGCCTCAAACAATAGATTCTGAAAAAGTATGTTCTATTGGGTGCACAAAAATGCTGTTTTTAAATTTAATGTATACTGGGAAGCTGGAAATATGATACAACAGTTAGGAATACGTACCTCTCTTCCACAGGGCCTATGTTGAATTCTAAGTTCCCGTTTTGGGCAGCTCATATCTGCCAATGACTCTTGATGACTCTGGCCCTGCAGGCACTAGCAATCATATGTCTATACACATACCACACATAGACCCAAACACATGCATACAAAAATTATAAAAAACAAGAATATGTGCAATATAGGGAATTACATTGCATTTATTTAAACTCATATTATAAACAGGTATAAAAACTTCTCCTCTGTGTTTAAAAATCTATGTTTTCAAAATACTTTTTGAGGGCTCATAGGCATAAAAACTTGAGTACTAAATTCTTATATTTTCTGTCTGCCTAGAAGCTTTATGAAATTATGGATTTTCTTAAATGAATGCTATAGGCACAGTTATATTTATAGCGAGTTAGAAAGTGTAGATTCAGCTAAACAAACATTATAACTGGAAAGCTTTCAGTGACTCAGAGAGAACCCTTAAGTCCATTACTTCAAAGCAGAGTACAACCCAAGAACCCCAAAACAAAATAAAAATAAACTCTCGCAGAGAAACTAGGAATTTTAAAAAGCCTGTTTTAAACTTTAGGCACAAGACTTCTCAAATTTAGACTCAAATTCCTGAATGACAAGTCTCTCTTCTTTAGTCTTTAATACTCTTTAGGGAGGTAGATAATTCCAGGTAAAAGTAACCAGAAAAAAATCTAAGTTTATAGCATTTTAACTAAAAGATTCATTTTTAATATCAGTCTCAGAGGAAGATAATACTTGGCTTTCAACAAGATATATAAATCTTTTGTCTTAATTTGTTGAGTTTTACTTTAACCTTCTTTGAAATCTACAGAACGGCAGTGTTTGAGGTTGCATAACTTGGGGTTTTTATAAAGGAAGGCATATCCATAAGATAACTTGTGCCAGAGGAATTATAAGTACACTAATACCAATGCAAGGTAAATCTAGTTCCTAAGGGAAATAAGCATTTGCAACAGGTCCCAGCCCTTCCTTCGGGATATTTAGGATTTATATAAGTGTAGGAAATGTTGAGGTGAAACAATAGACTCAGGTTTGCTCCAAAGTAGCAGAAGCAAGGGTTGAATCTCTGGGTATAAAGAATGAGCCATACAAAAGTCAAGGTAAAGATTAATTAATGTCATTAAAATAATAACTTACTAAAAACTAAATATTATGAGTTTGCTTACTTTTTACCAGCTAGCCCAGCAACAACCAAGATCCTTCTTATTTTTGCTCACATTATCATACCCAGGGTCCACAGGTCAGTGTCTAGTCAGCTATGCTTCTAAGTAACATATTTTCTAGATGTGTCTTTCAAAAACACAGGGCATTATTTGGATCCAAGAACATAATTGGGCTATCTCTAAACAAGACATGACTTAACAGTTTACTTACAATAAGGAATTAGCTATTGAGATTCCCTCAGAGAATAATAACTATTTTATATATTTAATGTGGTAGCAGCAAATGAAGTCAGGCATGACATAAAACAAAAGATTAGCTATCCAGAGATAATCATGCTCTCATGGATATAGCAAGATCCTGGTCATATGAAACAGATAATCTGCCTCTAGTCAAGATAATATCTATCAGTTATGAGACACTTGTTGGAATCATGTTAATTATTTCCCCTTTATGGTTGTAAACATAAGATGAGAGAGGTCAAGCAACCTTTGTAGGTTCAGAGCCAGGATTCAAACAGATTCTAGAAGAATCCTTATCAATGAGGCTTGGTAATATGGTATGTATGTATGTATGTATGTATGTATGTATGTATGTATGTATGATGTATGTATGTATGTTTGTGTGTATATTGATTTCCTGTGAACTATCGGAATGGCTCTCACATGAATGGACTAACACTGGAAAGACTGGAAAGACATGCAATGACCTAGGTTGAGCCCTGTGGTGTTTTGAATAGGTATTGCCCCATAGACTCATGTGCTTGAATGCTTGGCTCTATTAGGAGGTGTGGCCTTGTTGGAGTAGGTGCAGTCATGTTGGAGGAAATGGGTCATATATGGGTGGGCTTTGAGGTCTCCTATATTCAAGCTGTATCCAGTGTGATACACAGTACCCTTTTTCTGCCTTTGGGTCAAGCTGTAGAACTCTTAGATCCTTCTTTAGTCATGTCTGCTTGCATGCTGCTATGCTTAACACTATGATGATAATAAACTACACCTCTGTCTGACACTGTAAGCCAGCCCCAGTTAAATGTTTTCCTTTATAAGAGTTGTCTTAGTCATGATGCCTCTTCACAGCAATAAAACCATGCCTATGACATGCCCTGTTTAATTCTATGTGATACTTTATCCATTTACCATGTTGTAGTCAGGGAAGAAGCCATATTACTTTACTCTTACACTTGATAGAAGCAGATGGAAAATGTATGTTCAAGACCAGCCTGAGCTATCAAGTAAATACTAGAACATCCTGGGTTATAGAATTGGACCCTATTTCAAATCAGCAGGAAGAAATATTCTATAAATCCTTTTACCACACAGCAAGAATCCAGCATCCATGTTTTGACAAGCTTCCAAATGTTATGTTTCGTTCCACACTGAAAGCACACACACAACAAATGAGCCATGTTTCAAGTCCATCGATAATTTCACACAGCCCAATTTGACCAGAAATATTTAAACTATTTGGCTGCCACATTTAAAAAATAGCTTTAGGAGCAAAATCCAAAATAGCAACAAACATTTTCTGCTTGAAGAAATGTAGATGATAGTTCCGATTTATTGCTGTTTGTAAAGTAAATTGCTTTTCAAAGAAAGCCACAGATAATACACTCAATATTTCAGAAATGCTTGATTTCTGAAAATTTTAGAATGTAGAGTTATAGATTTTTGCATTACAGCAAAAGTTATAGAAAGCTATATCGGGTTAGCATCTAAGGGTATTCAAGCACAGATGAAACACCTGCACACAGTTTTAAGTAGAGAAAGGCTGACCAGCAAAGGACTAAGTTAAAAAAAAGTACATTCTACATTCAAAAGTTGATAGTAGTCACAAAGTCTTAAAAAAATCTTCTAGCAAACTAAATGAGGCCAAAATTAAACAGAGATTCTAGATATACCTCAGTGCCACATATGTTAGTTAATTTTCTTTTTTCCATGATAAAATATGTTGACAAAAACAACTTAAAGGAGGAAGAGTGTATTTCGGTACACAGTCTGGGCTGCAGCCCATCCTGGCAGAGAAGTCGTGGAAGCTGGAACCCAGGGTAGCTCACCATATTGTATTCCCAGTCAAGACACAGAACGTAAGGAATGCTCATGCATTGTACATTTTCTCTTGAAAACTAAAACACACACACACATTTTATAAATTTACATTTATCCTTTGCCCTCAATTTTTGATTAAAGCCATCAATATTGACATGTATATAATGTGTGCTTTCTGTGAAATACACCCTGGGAAAGTTGCCCAAAGTTTAGCATCTCATCCTCAGTACTTCAAACTCTCTATGTTCTACAGTGTGGCCATTTCCCACCTGTGTGGTCATGAGAAAGCCACTGGTGCTCTCCAGAGAATCATGAGCACTTACTGACAGCAGTTGCTACCAGAATTATGAGAAATAATACAGAGGGAGTACCCAACACCAGAACTAGTAAACAGAGAGTCCCTGGTGTTAATGTATTACTAGTCCATAGAGAAAGCCAGTACATCAGTTTACAAATAAAAGTGGTCACTAAAGTTACAACTTCCTCGTTGCTTATCTTTGAAGTTTCCTAATTTTTCTGACCTCAATGTTTAATTTTTCAATTGGAACTGAAAAAAATTAACAGATTTAAGTCCAATGCTGTCAATATTACAGCAGTTACATAATAGGAACCTAAGAAGGATCTCTTTCCAATTAAGAGAATGAGCCTTGGGGCTGGAGAAATGGTCAAAATGTAGGAGTGTTTACTGTGCTCTTAGAGGACTGAGTTCCATTTCCAGAAAGCCAGAAAACATATTGCTTCACTTACAACCACCTATACATTGTGGACTCTGTAGGCACCTGAAATCATACAAATCACACATGAACATAAACACCACACACACACACACACACACACACACACACACACACACACACACACACACTTAAAAATAAAACAAATATTTTATTAAAATCAAGACGCTATAAAGTGAAAGAATTTTGACTGTCCACCTCTACAAGGGCTTATGTTCTTATTCTCTTAAAGGAGCACTGCAGAAGAAGAGAAGCAGTTGTTGGATAAGGGTAACAGTATGAAGGAGGCTAGAGAATTAAATGTAACCTATAAGCAAAACTGAGGACAATAGCTGAAAGTTCAAGCCCATGCTTAGGCTAGTAAGGTAGCAGTTTAGCAACAAGGGGCTGTCAGCTTCCCAAAGACAAATTTTTATAGAGGACCCTACAGATTGCAGAAATAACCAAACCATTTCTTGGTATGGAAGTGAGTTTCTTTTTAAACGCCGTATTAAGAACCATCCAATTCCATGAAAGGAAGGCATACAGCTGTTAGTTCTTTACTTAGGGGAATGATTCTAGAACCTACCACAGATGCTTTTTATACAGATGATTAAGTTTCTAAAATGAAACTGTGCAGTACTTTCCTCCAATCTGCACATGCCATTCTCTACACTTTATATCATCTCTAAATTACTTGTAATGTCTAATAGAATATAAATGCTATATCAGTAGTTAACAGAATGTTTTATGAATAATGATTAGGAAACAATTCTATGTGGTCATTATACATCCAAAATGTGCTTCTGAGTATTTTCCATTGAGAGTTAAATTAATCCATAACTAATCAGTAGACATTATATGCTAACTGTATTTGTCTTACTTGGCTTCTCAAATAAGTTGTATCTCCATAAGTAAAGGTCCAAGAGTGGGAGGATGGATACTGAACAATTACTCTGTGATGGTGGCCTCATCTCTAGGAATTCAAAATAATAGAACTTCCCCTTGTCTTATCACTAATGAAAAGATAGAAATAGCAGAACCACTGGGTTTTGCTATCTTAAGAATTTTATCCTGGCCACCGCGGAGAGATCGTAGGCAGCACCCCACGAGCGAACTTGAGCCTCGGGACCACAGGTAAGACCAACTTTTCTGCTGCAAGAGACCTGCCTAGTGAACTCAGGACACACAGAGGCAAAATTCCACTAGGACCGGGCACTTCCTGTGTTTACCGGGAGTCCCAAACCCGCGGATCCCAGCCCGCAGCAGCTCTCTGCTCCCAAACCCCGTGGGAGAGAGACCTCACCGCCTGGTCAGGTGGGCACTTCTGAGGCTGCAGAACGGAAGAGACCACCAACACTGCCCACCCCTGCCCACATCCATGGCCCAAGAGGAAACTGTATACGGACTCTGGGTTCCTGTAGAGGAGGGTTCAAGAGCAGCAGGACCACTGCCTCTGAGACACCACCAGAACCTGAAGGGATCTACCAGATAAACAGTTCTCTGCACCCAAATCCCGTGGGAGGGAGAGCTAAACCTTCAGAGAGGCAGACACGCCTGGGAAACCAGAAGAGACTGCACTCTGCACACATTTCTGACTCCAGAGGAAAACACCTAACGCCATCTAGGACCCCGGGAACAGGGACTCTGGGAAAAGGCAGCACAGGCCCTCCTTGTTGCTACCCTCATGGAGAACTCAAAAGCAGACCCCGTGAGCAACTTGAGCTGTGGGACCACGGGTAAGACCAACTTTTCTGCTACAAGCGACCTGCCTGGTGGACTCAAGACACAAGCCCACAGAACAGCTGAAGACCAGTACACAAGAAAGACTACATGGCCAAAAGCAGAACACACTGTTTCCATAACATTAAACTAAATGGAGAGAAACTTGAAGCAATCCCACTAAAATCAGGGACTAGACGAGGCTGCCCACTCTCTCCCTACTTATTCAAGCTAGTTCTTGAAGTTCTAGCCAGAGCAATCAGAAAACAAAAGGAAGTCAAGGGGATACAGATCGGAAAAGAAGAAGTCAAAATATCACTATTTGCAGATGATATGATAGTATATTTAAGTGATCCCAAAAGTTCCACCAGAGAACTACTAAAGCTGATAAACAACTTCAGCAAAGTGGCTGGGTATAAAATTAACTCAAATACATCAGTAGCCTTCCTCTACACAAAAGAGAAACAAGCCGAGAAAGAAATTAGGGAAACGACATCCTTCATAATAGACCCAAATAATATAAAGTACCTCGGTGTGACTTTAACCAAGCAAGTAAAAGATTTGTACAATAAGAACTTCAATCCTCTGAAGAAAGAAATTGAAGAAGACCTCAGAAGATGGAAAGATCTCCCATGCTCATGGATTGGCAGGATTAATATAGTAAAAATGGCCATTTTACCAGAAGCGATCTACAGATTCAATGCAATCCCCATCAAAATACCAATCCAATTCTTCAACGAGTTAGACAGAAAAATTTGCAAATTCATCTGGAATAACAAAAAACCCAGGATAGCTAAAACTATCTTCAACGATAAAAGGACTTCAGGGGGAATCACTATCCCTGAACTCAAGCAGTATTACAGAGCAATAGTGATAAAAACTGCATGGTATTGGTACAAAGACAGACAGATAGAATAATGGAATAGAATTGAAGACCCAGAAATGAACCATCACACCTATGGGCACTTGATTTTTGACAAAGGAGCCAAAACCATCCAATGGAAAAAAGATGGCATTTTCAGCAAATGGTGCTGGTTCAACTGGAGGTCAACATGTAGAAGAATGCAGATCGATTCATGCTTATCACCCTGTACAAAGCTTAAGTCCAACTAGATCAAGGACCTCCACATCAAACCAGATACACTCAAACTAATAGAAGTAAAACTTCTGCAGCATCTCGAACACATGGGCACTGGAAAAAATTTCCTGAACAAAACGCCAATAGCATATGCTCTAAGATCAAGAATTGACAAATGGGAGTTCATAAAACTGCAAAGCTTCTGTAAGGCAAAGGACACTGTGGATAGGACAAAACGGCAACCAACAGATTGGGAAAAGATCTTTACCAATCCTACAACAGATAGAAGCCTTATATCCAAAATATACAAAGAACTCGAGAAGTTAGACCACAGGGAGACAAATAACCCTATTAAAAATGGGGTTCAGAGCTAAACAAAAATTCACAGCTGAGGAATGCCGAATGGTTGAGAAACACCTAAAAAATTTTCAACATCTTTAGTCATAAGGGAAATGCAAATCAAAACAACCCTGAGATTTCACCTCACACCAGTGAGAATGGCTAAGATCAAAAACTCACATGACAGCAAATGCTGGCAAGGATGTGGAGAAAGAGGAACACTCCTCCATTGTTGGTGGGATTGCAGACTGGTACAACCATTCTGGAAATCAGTCTGGAGGTTCTTCAGAAAATTGGACATTGAACTGTCTGAGGATCCAGCTATACCTCTCTTGGGTATATACCCAAAAGATGCCCCAACATATAAAAAAGACACGTGCTCCACTATGTTCATCACAGCCTTATTTATAATAGCCAGAAGCTGGAAAGAACCCAGATGCCCTTCACCAGAGGAATGGATACAGAAAATGTGGTACATCTACACAATGGAATATTACTCAGCTATCAAAAACAATGACTTTATGAAATTCGTAGGCATATGGTTCGAACTGGAAAATATCATACTGAGAGATGTAACCCAATCACAGAAAAACACACATGGTATGCACTCATTGATAAGTGTCTATTAGCCCAAATGCTTGAATTACCCTAGATGCCTAGTACAAATGAAACTCAAGACGGAGAATCAAAATGTGAATGCTTCACTACTTCTTTAAAAGGGGAACAAGAATACCCTTGGCAGGGAAGAGAGAGGCAAAGATTAAAACAGAGACTGAAAGACCACCCATTCAGAGCCTGCCCCACATGTCGCCCATACATATACAGCCACCCAATTAGACAAGATGGATGAAGCAAAGAAGTGCAGGCCGACAGGAGCCAGATGTAGATTGCTCCTGAGAGACACAGCCAGAATACAGCAAACACAGAGGCGAATGCCAGCAGCAAACCACTGAACTGAGAATAGGACCCCCGTTGAAGGAAACAGAGAAAGAAGTGGAAGAGCTTGAAGGGGCTCGAGACCCCATATGTACAACAATGCCAAGCAACCAGAGCTTCCAGGTACTAAGCTACTACCTAAAGATTATTCATGGACTGACCCTGGACTCTGACCTCATAGGTAGCAATGAATATCCTAGTAAGAGCACCAGTGGAAGTGGAAGCCCTGGGTCCTGCTAAGACTGAACCCCCAGTGAACTAGACTGTTCGGGGGAGGATGGCAATGGGGGGAGGATGGGGAGGGAACACCCTTAAGGAAATGGAGGGGGGAGGGGGATGTTTGCCTGGAAACCGGGAAAGGGAATAAAGGGAATAACACTCAAAATGTATATAAGAAATACTCAAGTTAATTAAAAAAAATAAGAATTTTATCCTTTGATGTTTCATCTTTGTTTTTATCAGAAGTAAAGGATATATTTTGTGTGAGTCAATTTTTCTATCTTTGAAAGTAATTCCATATATGGTATGTAGATGTGATTGTTAGGTTGACTGCTGAAGTATTACTATTGCAATCTATAATGGAATTTCTTTGGTATGTGCTTTATGTGGACATTAAGCACAAAGAACTTAACAATAGCCCGTGTTATAGTCTAACAAGATTGTCACCAAGAATAAATCCAAATCAGTTTGCACTCTCAGACAACTAGTCAAGCAGTTAATGACTGAGAACATTCCCTAGCTAATTTGCCAGTTGAGAACTCAGTAGTTATGGCCTTTCTATAACTATCCCCAGTCTCCTACTCATCACAGTGCCACCGAAAAGTCCATAAATAGCTAGTATGCAGGAATCCTCTCTGTCCTTTGCTGAGTACCTGCTCCTTGCAAATAAAAATATTCCTGTTAATGCCTATTTATATTCTAGTGACAGAGCTGAAAGACAAAAAACAGAAAAGGGCAAGCATTTGACAGCCTGCTTGGATCCCTCGGAAAGTCCTAATACGGGCTGGAGAGATGGCTCAGTGGTTAAGGGAACTGACTGCTCTTCCAGAGGTCCTGAGCTCAATTCCCAGCAACCACATAGTGACTCAACCATCTGTAATAGGATCCAATGCCCTCTTCTGGTGTGTCTGAAGACAGCTATAATGTACTCATATAAATAAAATAAATAATCCTTTAAAAAAAGTTCTAATACCATGGCACAGGATATATTGCTGCCATCCCAACAGATCCATAGGTAAGAAGGCAAACGAAAAACATATTCCAAGTTTAAATGACTCATTGAATCTTCTCCCTAAGTTCAAAGCTCCATACAGTCAAAGAACAATTTAATTATAAAAACAGTTCTTAGATGGTACAATGCAGACTATTAAATATCCCCCATAAGTCGTTAGTCTAGAGACTAATAAAGCCTCTTCCCATGGTCCTTTGAGGGTATGATGTTAATAACAACTACAAAACAGAAGTCTACCGTGCTAGAAGTAGGATAGGCTACTCCCCAGCAACCTTTGAACCCTGTGGTCTGAACTAAGACGTGTGTATGTGGACTTGCCTTAAATCCATTTCCTGGGAGAAGGAACAACATATAAAAGGGGAGCAGTTAAGATGAAAATTCAAGGGAATGAAAAACAGTTTGAAGGATAAGAAGTCAGTTTTGTGTTGACAACATGAAAACAGAACAGGCCTAAGACCAACAATATGCTAAATTGTATCTAATTTTTTATGCTGACAGCAAAATACTCGCTCTAAGTTATTGCCCTTAATATGTAAGTTTTCTGGGATGTAATCTGAGCCATCCCAGCAGATAGTAAAGGTTAACTTCCTAGCATTTTGGAGATATGCATAGCATCTAGAGTAACATCCTCATCTAAAGCTTGAAGAACCAGCATGAGAGCATTAAGAAGCCTTCCTCGAGGGTCACACTGAATTAGAGGCAGAGGTGAAAGTTGAAGCTGGCTCTTGATTTATTATAGGATGATATTATTCTGTGCATTAGTCAGAAGACAGTAAACTATTTTATTCCTAGGATCAAAATCCAGTTATTCTTCTGTCCATACTGCTACCCCAGAACTTTTCTAAAGAGGAGTCCTTAAAACCAAATGAGGAAGGGTTTGTCTTTGTGGCTTGTTATTCTCCATAATGTTCACACATTTCTTGTAGAGTTGCAGCACAAAAGCCTGTGCTATGGTTTCAATTATTTGGAGATTCTTATGCTAACTTTCTAAGTATTGGCAGCAGCCTCTTGACAAAAAATGAGCAGGATGCAAGGAATGTTCTTCCAGTACAGCACCTGTGTACACAAGTGTGTGTGTGTGTGTGTGTGTGTGTGTGTGTGTGTGTGTGTGTGTGTGTGTGTGCACATGAAAATGCAAGACACTTTTTTGAAAGCAAACAGATATAGAAGCACCGAGGACATTTGCTGTGTCTCTCATGGATTTTTTTTTTTTTTTTTGGCTCGATAGTAGCATTAGTAAAAAGATTAATACAAAGTAAGATAGTTTATTTTTAACTTTAATAACTTTCTGTTATCATTTGAAAAACACCCATGTAAACTAACTAGCTTACATTGGAAAGGAACCATAAAGTAAAAAAGTGGGCTAATTGGTGGTTCAAAGTGGATGCTGGTCTTGCAGAGGACCTGGGCTGTTCACATCTCCTAGCACCTGTGTTAAATACTGTAAAAACTGTCAGAGCCTGGTTTCAGGTAATCCAATGCCATCTTCAGACCTTCCTGAGAAAACCTACATGTGGTTACACACACACACACACACACACACACACACACACACACACACACACAGAGAGAGAGAGAGAGAGAGAGACAGAGACAGAGACAGAGACAGAGAGAGACAGAGAGTGACAGAGAGAAAGACAGAGAAACTCAGAGACAGAGAGACAGAGAGAGACAGAAAGACTCACTTACTTACATAATAAAGTCTTTAATAAATGAAGCAGGAAGGAAGTAAAATGTAAAAAGGGAAGATACAGGAAAACTAAACTGTTGACCACACATTGTTCTACTGAGTGGATTCTGTCTGCAGGGCTATAATATTTAAATGCCCCACCCCTGTTTGCCAATTTTTATGTTTAGTTTTTCATCAGCTTTACTGCAAAAGCATTTGCATTGCAAATAGTTTAACCACTGAACTACTTCAAAGAGTTTTTTTTTTTTTTTTTTTTTTTTTTACAGTTTCAGCTGTGATTTTATTCTCTCACTTAACATTACAAACAAAAGGACATCACATTTCACACTACTGCTTTTACATGAAACTCAAATGCTTGATGCAAAATAGACAAAGTTACCAACGGGTACTTTCCCTCCAGGGAACACTACAGCTTAAATATTGGTCAGTACTTTAACAAAACACAGAACTACCCTACCAAAGTCAATGTGGTCGTTGGGTCCTACCTACATTACATTTAAAAATTTTATCTCATCAAAAAACTGGAGACAGAAAAAACCAAAAATACACATCATGATTTTCCTCAGAGTGTTAACAAGTCCCCTCATCTTCATTTAACAGCTGCTTGTGTGGAGAGGCTACTCACATGTGAACATGACAAAGCCTCCCCAGAAGCACCGCCCTTCCTGGGTTAGAGTAGAGCACCTATTCTGAGGACGCAGCTGCTGGTCCCCAGTTATGAGCACAAGAATAAACTCCCACCCTCCCGGGCAAACTCCATCTTTTATTTGGCTGATACCCTTCTGCTGAAGAAACGAAGAGCTGCTTTTCACACCCAAGTAATCGTTTTTCTTTGAGCAAAACTTTTAATCAAAATCCCTTTCACTGAATATTCTCAATGGACAGAATGATATGATAGCCAACACTGAGGGAAGACTCTTTAGTCTTTTTTTTGCATACATTTTCATAGAAAAATAATACAAATCCTAGTAGCTCTACAATAGAAGGAAAAAACAGGATAGACATTTTTAAGAAAAAAAATTTGATTTTTGAACTGTAAACGGTGCCAGTTTAAAATCATTTTTATACCTAGCTGTACTGTTACATTTATTTACAAAGAGCCTGGTCTAGGTTCTGTGAGATAACTAAGTGTCTCCCATTTTTAAAAAGATTGTCTTTCAGAGCATTTGAACTGCTAAATGTTGTGTTTATATATTTTATGCTACTCTTGTCACCGGTAAAATTTCTTCACCTTCACATATACAAGAATTCATCTCCACATTGATTCTATTTTATTTAATCTAAAAGTAACATAACTTTCTTGCTACTCAATGCCATTACTACCAATTTGCTACATTGTAATTTTAATAGTTCTAGACACAGGTGAGCATCTAAACATGGGCTTTAAAACTGCATGAAGTTCTGATGTCTGCTGCAAGTAAGGGGAACTGACTGTGCTGTTCCTTTCCTGCATACACCTAGCCCATCAGTCTGGGGCTTCCTGTTAAATTCTCGTGTACAACTAGTGACAGTCAAGCTTCCAGAATAGCAGAACTTTGAAGCTGGAATTGGCTTACAGATCAGTTCACTATATAATTATATGAAATGGCTAATGATAATTCTAACAAAAAAAAAACCAAACAAACAATATCTGTAATGTACAAAGGAGGATTTAAAGACTGTGACATTAACCTAACTATGATAATATGTTCTTCACATCATTATAGAGTTATTTTCTGTCAGGAAATAATTACTTATTATTATTAATTATTATTTCCTCTTTCATACTTCAAGTAGTCGTTTTATTACATATGCTGATAAAGAGTTAAATCAGTCCAAGATCTGGCTGCTGAAAGATTAATATACATGCACAAGTACTTTTAGCACAAAAGTTACAGACAAATACAGCTGCTGTCCATGGAAGACTTCACACTATAATACAGTGAACAATAACGGTAAACATGTGCTCCTTGTTAGGGTCTGGCGACACAATATATCATAAACCCTGGACGACAAGATTTTTTAAAAATGAAATTATGTTACCAGGGTTGACAAATCCCCTATAAGAAATCAATTATTAAATTCCTATAATACTGAAAAGTTAAATCCTTTCTAGTATTATAAAGCAAACCTACTTAAAAATAAAGTTTCATATTCCTTAAGGAAACAGTTTGAACCCATGCTCTGCAATGCAGCCTACACAACACAACAGCTGTGGCTCTCCTAAGGACACCCGTCCCGTGCTCCCTCGCTCTCTCACTCTCTGACAAGTGTGAAGACAGGCTTGTCAGAAGACACGAACAATTGTGGGAAAGCAGCAAACTTCCCTCTATCACACAAGCTAGTCATTACATACCTGATATTAAAAGATGTGCAAAACATCACCATGTATTAGGTTAAACTATGATGTCATAAACTGGTTTCCACGGAACTCAGCAGTGTTTCTCATCCAGTCTTTAAGCTCTTTTAGTTTGGCTCTGGGAATAAATCTCTTAACACATGCCAAGAGGGTACCGCCCCATCAGAATCTCCTCACGTATAACCCTCCACAGTACTTGCTGCCCTCCTGAGATTTTGGAGAATAAAGCTATACAAAAATGCACAGTCATGATCCGGGCTATGGTAGCACCCCACAGGCTGCTAACCCGGTCCCTACAACATCAGCCAGAAACACCAGAGGCAAAGCAAGGGTAAGCAAAAGAGAACAGCAAGTCAAATACACCAATGATCGGGAACAGATGTCTAAAAAGCTCTAAGTTTTCTTCTTGTGTTTCAAAGAGAGTTTAATCGAAAAAGAAGCTATGTTTCAAATGCAATCAAGATTTTCCCAGCAGAGGCACCTCCTTTCTAAACACACAGGCCTCCAGTGGGGCTCTGAGGAAGGTTCCTTCTACAGCTGATAAAAGAAAATACTGGACTGGAGTAAATGCCTAGAGTCCTTAAAATAAGACCTCCAACGTGGGCTACTTCTACAGAAGCTGCTAGTCACCAGCACCGCCATCCTCTCATTTCTGCTAGTCAGGCACCGGAGAAATCAAAGGACGCCATGATTGTTCACCCTCCCTGACAGAGCCTCGCTCTCTCTGCTCTAAGGATAGGACTTCTTGACAAGAGCTAGAGACACAAAGAAAGCCTCAGACGATACCCCGTGCTGATTTGCCTAGAGATAAAAGACCAAGAGCATTCAGAAGCCACTTCCAGAGTGAACAGGAACCCTGCAGAGGTTTTAAATGACACCAGCATGGGAGCACAGCACATAAAATGAGAACAGACTTGTGCACATTTTGATCAGTTGGCTAAATATAAATATACCTGATTTATACTTTTGAAACTAAGAGGCTAGACCCAAGCTCCAAACTGTAGTTGGCGTGGCTCTGGACGGTGTGGCTCTTTGGAGAACAGGGTATAAACGAATGTAAACACACACTGATTGTCCTCTAGCTTCCTTAAATAGAGTTTCTGAAGTATTTTTGTAGGAAATTATATGAGTGTAGTTAATCAGATAATTTCTATAATAACATATAAATTCTGTTTTGTGTGCAAAAGGTGGTAGAAAGAGAAGATAAGTGGTGTTCATGTTTTCAGAGTGAGCACAGCATTGCAATCCATCAAGAGTCCTTTGATCCTCTCGTGAAACTTCTCTCTGTACAAGTTGAAGTACATAATGCTTTCTGGCTCTTCTTCAAGCCAAAACTTGTCAAATTCATAGACAAGGTAACAGTAGAACTGGTGAAAGTGCTCCATTGTGGGTACCCCAGGGACGAAGTTGTAGAGATGAAGCTTCAGCGCCTCGCTCTTCAATAAGCTGTAAGCCATCTCGGTGAGATTGATCCCAACCTAACTTGGGGTGATTTGAGCGGGAGAGGATCTGATGTGCTTCGCTGGTGTAGTTCTCGCTGAAATACACAAGATTGATCAGTCCGAGTATGCCCATGCCTCTGAAGTCTGTTTTGGGATCATCGCCTTGGAAACCAATGTCTGCCCACTGCTTGGAGATCCGGGCCTTCAACTTTTTCGTTGGCATCAGAAGACTCCAAAGCTTGAGGAGCAGCTTCTCATGCTGTGCATTGGCAGAATCGTAGGGCTTTTTCCTCACATTTTCTACGTCATGGTAGAGCTGTCTATAGCCAGTGATCTGCAGTAAGCATGTCCTCATGCAGATTTGAAAACTGCTGTCCTTCTCGGGGCAGATCTTCTTTTCCTTCATGATGTCCACTATGCACCTGTCCAGGTCGCTCTCGGCAACTCGTGTTGCATTGTGTAGGACCTTACTCTTGGAATATGTCAAGGAATTTTCTATTCTGTAGGTCCTCTGTGCACCTCCATAGGTGTCAAAAATTCGCTGCAATTCACACTTTCCAGTCATTTGTCGTAAAACCCATTTCATCCAAAATCGGAAAAAGTGTCCATAGAAAAACTCCCACAAAGAAAGGAACATGTTTTCCTCACAGAAGCGGAAGAACTAGGGGGAAGCTGGCACTGCCTCGGTTTCCCCCAGCTGCAAACACCGGCAACGGAAAACCTACTTCAAAGAGTTTAATGTTTTATTAAAACCATTTAAAAGTTTTATCTTCACCTTTTAAGTCTCCAGCTATTTGAAATAGAAAAGTCCCTTTTTCTTTCTTTCTTTCCTTTTTTTTGTTCTTGGGGATATATTTTCTCACAAGTCAAGAGAATTGTCTGTTATGGTGATGAAAAGTAGAAATTTTTTTTAACTTCAGTGCTGCCACATTGATCATGCTTCTAATTTGGGCTCCCTGAGCACAGAGCAAATTAATTCTGCTCTTGGGATTGTTGATGTGACAGATTGGAAGAAAATATAAAAGCAGCCTCCAGAGAATGTGTGCCTTACTGAAGCGCTGACTGATGACCATTTACCAACTTCACAATCAACCACTCTTTGACAAATTAATAGAATCACCTGTAACTCCAAAACTGTGTTCCCCGGATTTCAAGAATGAGTTCCCATCTCTAGCACAATGCATTTTTAAATAGTAACATTTGAGAAATTTTTATGCTTTTCTTTTAAAGGACAAAGATTGCTCATTGAGTTCTGGGAAGGATGACAACTAGAGCTATGTCTCTGTAGACTGGTTAAGAAGAGTCAGGATAAGAAGTACACAGTGTTCTAAAGAAGAAAGGAAGTCTTTGCAAATTCACAAAGACAGTGAAAGAGCAGGTAACATACCGAGAAAAAGGCATTACACTGGATGAAAACCAAGTGAAAAGTAGTTCCAGATATTTGTCTTCTTGGGAAGGCAAAAGAACCAAATCGTCATCTTTGGGGTAAGGCAAGGCACACTAAAGAGAAGGGCCTGTCAGGCTACCCTTAGGACAAGCCAGTAGCTATCAGCAGACTTAATTATAGTTGCTAGTTTTGTCAAGACTCCTCTGGCTTATTAGTAAGGAAGAATCTTTTTGCTACTAATTATGCATGGCGTGGAGGGCACTGAATGGGCACCATCTTGAAAGGGTATTTACTGTTTAACATGCTCCTTCCCTGTGGATTTGAGAAGAGGAAACAGCACAACCACAAGTTAGGGAGCCTGAAGTAAGCATCTCTCCAACAAGGATAAAGACACCAGGGCAGATAGTTGTGGAAAGTGAAGGGGCTATTTTGATGATATCTGTAAAATTCATATTTAATTCACTGTTTTCCTTCAGTTTTTGAAATTCTGATTTCGAGATACTTTTCTCTTCCATTTTTATTTGTTATAATTGTTTGCATTTTTCTTTCTCCTCCAAACCATTCCCCTCCATTCTTCTACTTATTGTTTTTTTCATTTATTTACTCTCACTTCTCTTCTAATTTATCATAACTCTATTTTAACTCATTCACTTACTGCTTACACATTTTCCAAATAATATTTACCTTCATACTATATCCAGTACTCATTTTCTATTTTTCTACCATCGTTCTCAGTCTAGTGAGTTTTAGTCAATTATATATGTAATTCTGTATCTCATATGGTTTGATGTAATTGGTGTTAAAGCAGCTTGCAAAACATTAGGGATTGAGCCCCAAGCAGCAAGCTGTTGGGTACAAAGATGCTCAGAAACTAGAAGAGACATCCAAGCAAACAGATGCACAAAAGACATTAGAGAAACAGAAGAAGGAGTGAGGGTTTGTGAATTTTCCAAAGAACATTAACTACTGAACTTAAGATGCTAAAACAAGAAAGATAGCAGATAAATATTTTTTCTCCATCTTTATTAAATTGGGTATTTCTTATTTACATTTCAATTGTTATTCGCTTTCCCAGTTTCCAGGCCAACATCCCCCTAAACCCTCCGACTATCCTTCTACCTTCTATATGGGTGCTCCTTTCCCCATCCTCGCCCCATTACCACCCTCCCCCAAAAAAACCCTTTCGCTGGGGGTTCAGTCTTGGCAGGACCAAGGGCATCTCCTTCCACTGGTGCCCTTACTAGGCTATTCATTGCTACCTATGCAGTTGGAGTTCAGGGTCAGTTCATGTATAGCCTTTGGGTAGTGGCTTAGTCACTGGAAGCTCTGGTTGCTTGGCATTGTTGTACATAGGGGGTCTCAAGCCCCTTCAAGCTCTTTCAGTTCTTTCTCTGATTCCTTCAACGGGGGTCCTGTTCTCAGTTCAGTGGTTTGCTGCTGGCATTTGCCTCTGTGTTTGCTGTATTCGGGCTGTGACTCTCAGGAGAGATCTACATCCAGTTCCTGTCAGCCTGCACTTCTTTGCTTCATCCATTTTATCTAGTTTGGTGGCTGTATATATATGGGTGACATGTGGGGAGGCTCTGAATGGGCGTTCCTTCAGCCTCTGTTCTAAACTTTGCCTCCCTATTCCATCCCAAGGGTATTCTTGTTCCCCTTTTAAACAAGGAGTGAAGCATTCACCTTTTGGTTATCCTTGACTTTCACGTGTTCTGTGCATCTAGGGTAATTCGAGCATTTGAGCTAATATCCACTTATCAGTGAGTGCATACCATGTGTGTTTTTCTGTGATTGGGTCACCTCACTCAGGATGATATTTTCTAGTTCCATCCATGTGCCTATGAATGTCATGAATTCATTGTTTTTGATAGTTGACTAATATTCCATTGTGTAGATGTACCACATTTTCTGTATCCACTCCTCTGTTGAAGGGCATCTGGGTTCTTTCCAGCTTCTGGCTATTATAAATAAGGCTGTGATGAACATAGTGGAGCACGTGTCTTTTTTATGTTGGACAATCTTTTGGGTATATGCCCAAGAGAGGTATAGCTGGATCCTCAGGCAGTTCAATGTCCAATTTTCTGAGGAACCTCCAGTCTGATTTCCAGAATGGTTGTACCAGTCTGCAATCACACCAACAATGGAGGAGTGTTCCTCTTTCTCCACATCCTCGCCAGCATTTGCTGAGTTTTTGATCTTAGCCATTCTCACTGGTGTGAGGAGAAATCTCAGGGTTGTTTTGATTTGCATTTCCCTTATGACTAAAGATGTTGAAAATTTCTTTAGGTGTTTCGCAGCCATTCGGCATTCCTCAGCTGTGAATTCTTTGTTTAGCTCTGAACCCCATTTTTTAATAGGGTTATTTGTGTCCCTGTGGTCTAACTTCTCGAGTTCTTTGTATATTTTGGATATAAGGCCTCTATCTGTTGTAGGATTGGTAAAGATCTTTTCCCAATCTGTTGGTTGCCGTTTTGTTCTAACCACAGTGTCCTTTGCCTTACAGAAGCTTTGCAGTTTTATGAAATCCCATTTGTCGATTCTTGATCTTAGAGCATAAGCCATTGGTGTTTTGTTCAGGAAATTTTTTCCAGTGCCCATGTGTTCGAGATGCTGCAGTGGTTTTTCTTCTATTAGTTTGAGTGTATCTGGTTTGATGTGGAGGTCCCTGATCCAGTTGGACTTAAGCTTTGTACAGGGTGATAATCATGGTTCGATCTGCATTCTTCTACATGTTGACCTCCAGTTGAACCAGCACCATTTGCTGAAAATGCCATCTTTTTTCCATTGGATGATTTTGGCTCCTTTGTCAAAAATCAAGTGACCATAGGTGTGTGGGTTCATTTCTGGGTCTACAATTCTGTTCCATTCGTCTATCTGTCTGTCTCTGTACCAATACCATGCAGTTTTTATCACTATTGCTCTGTAATACTGCATGAGTTCATGGATAGTTATTCCCCCTGAAGTCCTTTTATTGTTGAGGATAGTTTTTAGCTATCCTTGGTTTTTTGTTATTCCAGATGAATTTGCAAATTGTTCTGTCTAACTCGTTGAAGAATTGGATTGGTATTTTGATGGGGATTGTATTGAATCTGTAGATCGCTTTTGGTAAAATGGCCATTTTTACTGTATTAGATCTGCCAATCCATGAGCATGGGAGATCACTCCAACTTCTGAGGTCCTCTTCAATTTCCTTCTTCAGAGTCTTGAAGTTCTGATTGTACAGATCTTTTACTTGCTTGGTTAAAGTCACACCGAGGTACTTTATATTATTTGGGTCTATTATGAAAGGTGTCATTTCCCTAATTTCTTTCTCGGCTTCTTTCTCTTTTGTGTAGAGGAAGACTACTGATTTATTTGAGTTAATTTTATACCCAGCCACTTTGCTGAAGTTGTTTATCAGCTTTCTTAGTTCTCTGGTGGAACTTTTGGGATCACTTAAATATACTATTATCATCTGCAAATACTGATAATCTGACTTCTTCTTTTCCGATCTGTATCCCCTTGACCTCCTTTTGTTGTCTGATTGCTCTGGCTAGAACTTCAAGAACTATCTTGAATAAGTAGGGAGAGAGTGGGCAGCCTTGTCTAGTCCCTGATTTTAGTGGGATTGCTTCAAGTTTCTCTCCATTTAGTTTAATGTTAGTGACTGGTTTGCTGTATATGGCTTTTACTATGTTTAGGTATGGGCCTTGAATTCCTATTCTTTCCAGGACTTTTATCATGAAGGGGTGTTGAATTTTGTCAAATGCTTTCTCAGCATCTAATGAAATGATCATGTGGTTTTGTTCTTTCAGTTTGTTTATATAATGGATGACGTTGATAGTTTTCCATATATTAAACCATCCCTGCATGCGTGGGATAAAGCCAACTTGATCATGGTGGATGATTGATTTGATGTGCTCTTGGATTCGGTTTGCCAGAATTTTATTGAGTATTTCTGCATTGATATTCACAAGGGAAATTGGTCTGAAGGTCTCTTTCTTTGTTGGGTCTTTGTGTGGTTTAGGTATAAGAGTAATTGTGGCTTCATAGAAGGAATTCGGTAGTGCTCCATCTGTTTCAATTTTGTGGAATAGTTTGGATAGTATTGGTATGAGGTCTTCTATGAAAGTCTGATCGAATTCTGCCCTAAAACCATCTGGACCTGGGCTCTTTTTGGTTGGGAGACCTTTAATGACTGCTTCTATTTCCTTAGGAGTTATGGGGTTATTTAAATGGTTTATCTTTTCCTGATTTAACTTCGGTACCTGGTATCTGTCTAGGAAATTGTCCATTTCCTCCAGATTTTCAAGTTTTGTTGAATATAGGCTTTTATAGTAAGATCTGATGATTTTTTGAATTTCCTCTGTATCTGTAGTTTTGTCTCCCTTTTCATTTCTGATTTTGTTAATTTGGACACACTCTCTGTGTCCACTCGTTAGTCTGGGTAAGGGTTTATCTATCTTGTTGATTTTCTCAAAGAACCAACTTTTGGTTCTGTTGATTCTTTCTATGATCCTTTTTGTTTCTACTTGGTTGAATTCAGTTCTGAGTTTGATTATTTCCTACCTTCTACTCCTCCTGGGTTTATTTGCTTCTTTTTATTCTAGAGCTTTTAGGTGTGCTCCCAAGCTGCTGATATATGCTCTCTCCTGTTTCTTTCTGTAGGCACTCAGAGCTATGAGTTTTCCTCTTAGCACAGCTTTCATTGTGTCCCATAAGTATGGGTATGTTGTACTTTCATTTTCATTAAATTCTAAAAAGTCTTTTATTTCTTTATTTCTTCCTCGACCAGGTTATCATTGAGTAGAGCATTGTTTAACTTCCATGTATATGTGGGCATTCTTCCCTTATTGTTATTGAAGACTAGCTTTAGCCCGTGATGGTCTGATAGGATGCATGGGTTTATTTCTATCTTTCTGTATCTGTTGAGGCCTGTTTTATGACATATTTTATGGTCAAATTTGCAGAAAGTACCATGAGGTTGTGAGAATAAGGTATATCCTTTTGTTTTAGGAGAGAATGTTCTATAAATATCTGTTAAGTCTGTTTGGTTCATGACTTGTCTTAGTCTGTCTATGTCTCTGTTTAATTTCTGTTTCCATGATCTCTTCATTGATGAGAGTGGAGTGTTGAAATCTCCTACTATTATTGTGTGAGGTGCAATAAGTGCTTTGAACTTTAGTAAGGTTTCTTTTATGTATGTAGCTGCCCTTTTATTTGGAGTGTAGATATTTAGGATTGAGAGTTCATCTCGGTGGATTTTTCCTTTGATGAATATGAAGTGTCCTTCCTTATCTTTTTTGATGACTTTTAGTTGAAAATTGATTTTATTTGATATTAGAATGGCTACTACAGCTTGCTTCTTCAGACCATTTGCTTGGAAAGTTGTTTTCCAGCCTTTCACTCTGAGGTAGTGTCTGTCTTTGTCTCTGAGGTGTGTTTCCTGCAGGCAGCAGAATGCAGGGTCCTCATTGAGTATCCAGGTTTTTTTAATCTATGTCTTTTTATTGGGGAGTTGAGACCATTGATATTGAGAGATATTAAGGAATAGTGATTATTGCTTTCTGTTATATTCATATTTGGATGTGAGATTATGTTTGGGTGCTTTTCTTCTCTTTGTTTTGTTGCCAAGATGATTATTTTCATGCTTTTTCTAGGGTGTAGCTTGCCTCTTTATGTTGGGCTTTACCATTTATTATCATTTGTAAGACTGGATTTGTAGAATGATATTCTGTAAACTTGGTTTTGTCATGGAATATCTTGGTTTCTCCATCTATGTTAATTGAGAGTTTTGCTGGATACAGTCACTTGGGCTGGCATTTGTGTTCTCTTAGGTTCTGTATGGTATGTGTCCAGGATCTTCTGGCTTTCATAGCCTTTGGTGAGAAGTCTGGTGTGATTCTGATAGGTCTGCCTTTATATGTTACTTGACCTTTTTCCCTTACTGCTTTTAATATTCTTTCTTTATTTTGTGCGTTTGGTGTTTTGACTATTATGTGACGGGAGGATTTTCTTTTCTAGTCCATTCTATTTAGAGTTCTGTAGGCTTCTTGTGTGTTTATGGGCATCTCTTTCTATAGGTTAGGGAAGTTTTCTTCTATGATTTCGTTGAAGATATTTACTGGTCCTTTGAGCTGGGAGTCTTCATTTTCTTCTATACCTATTATCCTTAGGTTTGATCTTCTCATTGAGTCCTGGGTTTCCTGTATGTTTTGGACCAATAGCTTTTTTTGTTTTACATTATATTTGACTGTTGTTTCGATGATTTCTATGGAATTTTCTACTCCTGAGATTCTCTCTTCTATCTCTTGTATTCTGTTCGTGATGCTTGTATCTTCGGCTCCTTTGTCTCTTCCTTTGATCCAGAGTTGTTTCCCTTTGTGCTTTCTTTATTGCTTCTATTTCCATTTTTAATTCCTTCACCTGTTTGATTGTGTTTTCCTGGAATTCTTTCAGGGATTTTTGTGATTCCTCTCTATAGGCTTCTACTTGTTTATTTATGTTTTCCTGCGTTTCTCTAAGGCATGTCTTTCTTGAAGTCCTCCACCATCATGATCAAATGTGATTTTAAATCTAGATCTTGCTTTTCTCATATGTTTGGATATTCAGTGTTTGCTTTGGTGGGAGAATTGGGCTCAGATGATGCCATGTAGCCTTGGTTTCTGTTGCTTGGGTTCCTGCACTTGCCTTTCCCATCAGGTTGTCTCTGGTGTTGCCTTTCTGCTAGTTGTGACAGTGGCTAGACCTTCCTATATTTCTGTGTGTCAGGAGTGCTGTAGACCCATTTTCCTGTTTTCTTTCAGCCAGTTGTGGGAACAGAGTGTTCTGCCTTTGGACTTGTAGTCTTTCCTTCCTACTGGTCTTCAGCTGTTCCTCTGGGCGTGTGTCCTGAGTCCACCAGGCAGGTCACTTGGCGCAGAAATGTTGGTCTTACCTGTGGTCCTGCAGCTCAAGTTGCTCATGGGTAGGGGGCTGCTTTTGAGCTCTCCATGAGGGCAGCAACCAGGAGGGCCTGTGCTGCCTTTTTCTGGAGCCCAAGTGCACAGGGGTCCCAGATGGTGTTAGATCTTTTCCTCTGGAGTCAGGAATGTGGGCAGAGTGTAGTCTTCTCTGGCTTTCCATGCATGTCTGCTCCTCTGAAGGTTTAGCTCTCCCTCCCACGGGATTTGGGTGCAGAGAACTGTTGATCAGTCCCTTCAGGTCCAGGTGGTGTCTGGACCATGGGGGACCTGCTGCTACAGTCTTAACTTGCATTCTTTTAAAACATTTATTTTCATTTATCCTTTGAGAATTAAACAAATTTACAATAAATGTTGATAATATGTATCACAGCTATCCCCAACTCCTCTAAAATGTTTCCTCAGCCCAGACATTTCCACTTTAGCTTCAAGTCCTTCACCGCACCCCACCCCCAACTCTGCTGGTACTAAATTCAGTTGGTAGAGTTATATGTACATGAGTGTAGAGCCATCACTAAAGCATGGACAATCTATCGTAGAATACATTGATGAAGAAAACTGACTCTTCCTCTCCAAAGGCATCAACTGCCAAAGCTCCTCCACTAAGAGCAGGCTTCTGTGAGCCCTCTCCTATTCATATTGATATTTTGGCTGGCTTGCTCCTGTACAAGTCTTGTGCAGGGAATGACAGCTACTCTGAGTACTTGTGTGGCATGTGTGGTATGTGCAGATGGCACTGCTTTACAGTAGTTTTCTCCAACTCCAGCTCATCCAATCTCTTCTGCAGTGATTCCTGAGGGCTGTGATACAGACATCCCAATTCTTCCTGGGCATTCCATAGACATTTGTTCTCTTCATTTTGGCTAGGTGTACATCTTTGTATTGACCCAAATTCATCAGAAAACAAAGCTCTGGTAAAGACAGTTGAGAGTTACATTAGTCCATTGCTATATGGATACATAGTTAGAAGACAGTTTGATATTTTGTCCATTATCTAACTTTATTTTGTTTAGATATATGCACAGGAATGGTATAGATTTTTAGGTTTTGTACTGACTGCCATTCTTTTTCTATAATGATTGTACTAATTTACATTCCAATCTGTAATGATTAAAGAATCATTTTTTCTTGACATCTTCCTTAGAAGATGGCCATTTGGACTTGGGTGGATTGGAATTTCAATATAATATTATTTGCTTTCCACGATGGAGACACTGAACATGTGTGTGTGTGTGTGTGTGTGTGTGTGTGTGTGTGTCTATGTGTGTGTGTGTGTATGTATGTATGTATGTATGTATGTATGTATGTATGTATGTATTTACTAGTCTTTTGTGCTTCGTCTTTGTGAGATTTCAGGTCAGAGCACTGGCCCATGTATTGTTTTCATTTCCTGTTCTTTTGTTGTAACCAATGTCAAAGGATTGCTGAGGGAGTGCTCAACAGAGATTTTTCTGAGGAAGTGCTTAAATTTAGAGTGTCTAGTGGCAGGTCTGTTTGAGGAATTTGGGGTCAAACATTCCAAGCACAAGGAATAATAAGTATAAAATCCCAGATAAATGGAAGAGAGGGCATCAGTAAAGTGAAAAGAATGGTGGCTACAAGAGAGAACACTTGAAGATGAGTTTCTGTAAGTATGAAGATAAAATATAGAGGGTTGTACCCTTTTCATAGCCATCTAGGACTTGCTTAGGAGATGTCTCCAGGGTTAATTGATTCTCACTGTTGCTGCTACTGTTTACCACTGCTTACAACATAAGCAGTTTACATTTCTGTAAAAAATATTTAATTATATTTATATTTAAACTTATATTTAGCTAATGCTGAGATGATTGAAGAAACAATCCTGAGGCTGTGCTTCACTTTCCTCTAGCATAGAAACAATAACCCATCTATTTACCATTTACTCTTCCTCTGCATTTGCTTTTCTATTCATCTTGAATGTATTTGCATCTTACATAATTTTTACCAGATGTGTTAATGTATTAAGTAAAAGTTTGATGTACCTTACCTAGGAATACTGTTTAGCTTTCTGGAAGTTAAACTTTGCAGGTAGAAAGGCAGGTCAGAGCTGCTGTGGTGGTGTTGCGGACCTTAGAAAGATCATCCAGAAGCCTTTAGGAGGACAAGGAGGAATGGGGAGGCTGATGGAAGATTGCTCCTGTGGTCCAAACTGAGAATAAACTCTTCACCTACTATTTAGTGAGTCTCTGATTGCTTACCACTCTGGTAATAGCTTGCTTTTGATATGTAGATAGTTGGATAAGAAGGGGGAAACTTTAAGGGCAAATCCATTAGATCAGGGAAATCTCAGAAAGAAAGCCTAAACTGTCTGCAAATTTGGGGTAATGATAAATGAGGGTTTTCCCTTTTTCTATATTCCTACTTGTAATATGTGTTTAAATAAATCAGTACAATAAAATACAAAGTAAAATTATAAGGATAATAACGAACATTACCTGAAGTTCAATACTAAGTTTTTTTTTAAACAGATTTAATTTAATACATCATACATGAAGAAAAAAATAGAACTTGGGAAATGTACAATAAAATATTCTTTATTGATTGAGAAAGAGAAAAATGAGCTATAGCTCATTTGGCAAAGTGTTTTTCTTCGAAGCATGAAGACTGGGGTTTGATACCCACCCAACCCTTGTAGTCCTAGGACTAGGGAGATAGAAGGACCAGAGACTCAAGGTTATCCTTGGCTACACAGTGAACTCGGGTTCATCTTGAGATACATGAGAATTTGTGTTAAAAAAATAAGAGTGTAAGAAACTTGAACTAATTATAGGTCTAGTTTATTAATTGTATTTTGGACATATTTAAATAGGAGATTCTCAGTATTTTCTTCTGTTCTTGGTTTTTAGAAATGCACTTAGTAAAAAAAATGTAAACTTTTCTGTTTTCTTACAAATCACTAGGAAATTCCATTTTATAGATGGAGTCTTATAAGATTCATATCATCTTCACATTACCATCCCAAAATTCATTTATCTTCTGAATTGGATCCAATATAATCAAACAATTGTCCTTCGCATTTTCTTTTCTTTTCTTACTAAGATTACAACCAGTCATTCCCCCAATTCTGCTGTTTTATATTTGCACTGGACCAGTTTCTGACACCAAAGCCATTGCCCTCAAAGGGAGATGAGTATTTCTACTTCTACATCTGAGGCACTCTGCATGCTTGTTGATAAATTAAGAGTTTTTATCTTTGAACGCATCCATGCCCCCCAAACACCTATACTATAACTTATAAACGAGGAACCCTTGTTCAGCTCTAGCTCCCATACATTACACCTCAAAGTTAAAATAAGCAATTGCAAATTACTGAGATGGGGTAAAGATATTCTGTCATTTTGGTACATTGAGTATGGAGAGTGTGAAAGAAAAACAGCTCATCTATCAATGGCGTGGCATTTGTATGGTGGTTGAGCTTCCCTAAGTAGGAGTCCCTAAGTGATTACTCAGTTCTGAAGGTTGAGACTTATTACATAAAATATCCATCAAAGCCAAGATGATAGAGGATATGTGACTGCTTAATAGGTGTGATTAATAGGTATACAAGCACAAAACAAAGGAAATTAAGGAAGCCAATGGGTGTTATTGATACAGTAAACCCCAACTCACAAGAAGGCAAAATACTCCTTGCAGCCAGCAAACCATTAAGCTGTTTAGAAAAATACTGATGGGCCCCAGGTGAGACTCTGACAGGAACTTGCATAATTAGAAGACTTCATGGAGTAGAGTGCAAAGTATTTCTGTGAACTAACAAAAAAAAAATCACTTTTAAAAAGGATAAAACTAAGACAGGACACGTTCATATTATACCAAGAAGATTCCCTGATTTCTACTGAAAAAAAATTATGGAAACTTTTATAGTTTGAATATAAAAGAAAACAAGTAAAAGATACAAATCTAAAATTTGGAGCATCCTTCTTCCTGCTGGCTGGCTCTGCCCCTGTACTTTAACCATCTGTGTATTTCCCTGACTATTTCTTTTTTTCTTGGATATTTTATGTATTTATATTTCAAATGTTATCCCTTTTTTCAGTACCCCCTCTCCCATCTTTCCTCCCTCTTCTTCTATGTGGACGCTCCCCCTCCCACCCACTCACTCCCACCTCAGTGCCCTGGCATTCCCATACACTGGGGAATCAGGATTCATATTTCTTAAAATAGACAGTTCTAACAATAAAAATATGGAGCAACCACAAAGTCTTGAGTTCTATATAATGAACAGATTTTTAAATCACCTTCCTTTTTTTTTATATGAATTTCTGGCCTGCATGTATATTGGCACCATATTCATGTCTGGTAACAAAAAAAAAGCCAGAAGAGGGCATATAATCCCGTGGACCTGCCTTGTGGATACAAGGAATTGAACCTAGGTCCTCTGAAAGAGAAGTCACTACTTTTAACGACTAAATAATATCTCTAGCTCCTAAACAACAGATTGTTAGTAGGCCCAGGATGCACTTGTTTATTGTGGTGGTTGAATAAGAATGATCCCTATGGGCTCATGTTTGTGAATGTTTGGCCATCAGGGAGTGGCACTGTTTGCAAAAATTAGGAAATGTGGCCATGTTGGAGGAAGTGTGTCATTGGGGATGGGCTTTGAGGTTTCAGGAGCACACACTAGGACCAGTGACACTCTTCTTGCTTCCTGCTAATCGAGTTATAGAACTCTCAGCTTCCATGTCTGTCTGTTTGCTACCATGTACCCTACTGTAAGCCTGACACAATTAAATGTTTTCTTTTAAAATAGTTGCTATGGCTTCTGGTCTCTGCCTGCACCCAGAACTGAAAGTCAGTTGCTAGAAGTGCTGACACACCTGAGAACAGAGGTTAGACCAACTCTTCTGCTCCAAGCAACTCGCCTACAGCCCTCAGGACACACAAACCCAGGAGCAGTCTGGGACAGGACCCTTCCAGTTTCTGACTGCACACAGAGCTGGCCACGTCCCACAATTCTCTGTACCCAAATCCCGTAAGAGGAGAGAGCTGGACTCTCAGAAGTATGGACAGTCCTGAAAGCTCAGGGGAGATCACTACTCCTGCTCACCTTCCTGGTTCAAGAAGAACTGTCCTAGTGCCCTCTGGATATAGGGACCTAGGAGCAGTCATGGAGAGGATCCTTCCAGTTTCTGCCTGTGCCCAGAGCTGACCAGGTCCCAGAGCTCTCTGCACCTAGACCTTGCTGGAAGAAAGCTGTTTTCTAGGAGTGCAGACAAACAGACTTAGAGGAGAGTCAAGTCACTTTCAGAGCCAGCAAGACAAGCTAACACCAGAGACAACCTGATGGAGAGAGGCAAGCAGAGAAACCTAATCAACAGAAGACTACTTGGCATCATCAGAACCCAGTGATCCCATCAAAGCAAATACTGGATATCCAAACACAGACAAGCAAGATTTGGATTTAAAATAATATCCCATGGTGATGATAGAGAACTTTAAGAAGGACATAAATACCTCCCTTAAAGAATTACAGGAAAACACAGGTAAACAAGTCAAAGCCCTTAAAGAGGAAACACAAAAATCCCTTAAAGAATTACAGGAAAACACAACCAAACAGGTGAAGGAATTAAACAAAACCACCCAGGATCTAAAAATGGAAATGGAAACAATAAAGAGAGCACAAAGGGAGACAATGCTGGAGATAGAAAACCTAGGAGAGAGATCAAGAGTCATAGATGCAAGCATCACCAACAGAATACAAAAGATAAAAGAGAGAATCTCAGGGGCAGAAGATAACATAGAAAACAGTGACACAACCATCAAAAGGTAAAACACAAAAAGCTCCTGACCTAAAACATCCAGGAAATCCAGGACACAATGAGAAGATCAAACCTATGGGTAATAGGTATAGAAGAAAGCAAAGATTCCCAACTTAAAGGACCAGTGAATATTTTCAATAGAAATAAAGAAAAAAAACTTCCCTAACCTAAAGGAAGAAATGCCCACAAAAAGAAGCCTACAGAACTCCAAATAGCTTGAACCAGAAAAGAAATTCCCCCTATCACATAATAGTCAAAACACCAAATACACAAAACAAAGAAAGAATATGAAAAGCAGTAAGGAAAAACGACCAAATAAAATATAAAGGCAGACCTATCAGAATTACAACAGACTTCTCACCAGAGACTATGAAAGCCAGAAGATCCTGGACAGATGTCATATAGACCCTAAGAAAACACAGATACCAGCTCAGGCTACTATATCCAGCAAAACTCTCAATTCTGTAGATGGAGAAACCAAGATATTACATGAAAAAACCAGATTTACAGAATGTCTTTCCACAAATACAGCCCCACACAGGATAACAGATGGAAAACTCCAACACAAGGAGGGAAACTACAACATAGTAAAAACAAGAACGTAAGCTCCTTACAACAAACCCAAAGGAAGAGAGACACACAAACAATTCCATCTCTAACAACAAAATTAATAGTAAACAACAATCATAGTTCCATAATGTTTATTAATATCAATGGTCTCAATTCCCCACTAAAAAGATATAGACTAACAGACAAGATAGATAAAGATCAAGCATTTTGGTGCATATACGAAAGATACCTCAGGGACTAAGACAGAGTCCTCAGAGTAAACAGCTGGGAAAAAAATTTTCAAGCAAATGGTCCCAAGAACCAAGCTGGAGTAGCCATTCTAATATTGAATAAAATCGGCATTCAACCAAAAGTTATCAAAAAAGATAAGGAAGGACACTTCATATTCATCAAAGGAAAAATCCACCAAGATGAACTCTCAACCCGGAATAACTGTGCTCCAAATAAAAGGGCACATACAATCATAAAAGAAACCTTACTAAAGCTCAAAGCACATATTGCAACTCAGACAACAATAGTAGGAGATTTCAACACCCCACTCTCATCAATGAACAGATCATGGAAACAGAAACTAAACAGAGACATAGAGAAACTAACAGAAGTTATGAACCAAATGGATTTAACAGATATTTTTAGATTTTCATCCTAAAACGAAAGAATAAACCTTATTCTCAGCACCTCATGGTACCTTCTCCAAAATTCACCATATAATTGGTCACAAACCAGGCCTTAACAGATACAAAATTAAAATAACCCCATGCATCCTATCAGATCACCACAGAGTGAGTTTGGTCTTCAATAACAACAAAAAAATGACAGAAAGTCTACATACACCTGGAAGTTGAACAGCATTCTACTCAATGATAGCTTGGTCAAGGTGAAAATAAAGACAGAAATTAAGGATTTTTTAGAATTTAATGAAAATGAAGGCACAGCATATCCAATGGGACACAATGAAGGCAGTGCTAAGAGGAAAACTCATAGCTCTGAGTTCCTCCAGAAAGAAACTGGAGAGAGCAAACCTTAGTAGTTTCACAGCACACCTAAAAGGTCTAGAACAAAAAGAAGCAAATACACCCAAGAGGAGTAGAAGGCAGGAAACAATCAAACTCAGGGCTGAAATCAAACAAGTAGAAACAAAAAAGGCTATACAAAGAATCAACAGAACCAAAAGTTGGTTCTTTGAGAAAATCAACAAGATAGATAAAACCTTAGCCAGACTAACCAGAGGGCACTGAGACAGTATCCAAATTAAGAAAATCAGAAATGAAAAGGGAGACACAACAACAAAATCGGAGGAAATTTAAAAAAAATCATCAGATCCTACTACAAAAGCCGATATTCAACAAAACTGGAAAATCTGGATGGAGTGGACAATTTTCTAGACAAATACCAGGTACCAAAGTTAAATCAGGATCACATAAACCATCTAAACAGTCCAATAACTCCTAAACAAATAGAAGCAGTTATTAAAAGTTTCTCAACCCCGGAAAGGGCGGCGCAGATCTTCCTGGTTGCTATCCCTGCGGAGAGCTCATAGGCAGCACCCCACAAGCAAACTTGAGCCGCGGGACCACAGGTAAGACAAACCTTCCTACTCCAAGCGACCTGCCTAGTGAACTCAGGACACAGGCACACAGGAATAGCTAAAGACCTGTAGATAGGAAAAACTACACGCCTGAAAGCAGAACACTCTGTTCCCATAACTGGCTGAAAGAAAACAGGAAAACAGGTCTACAGCACTCCTGACACACAGGCTTATAGGACAGTCTAGCCACTGTCAGAAATAAAAGAACAAAGTAACATTAGAGATAATCTGATGGCGAGAGGCAAATGCAGGAATCAACTTTCCAAGCAAATGGTCGGAAGAAGCAAGCTGGAGTAGCCATTCTAAACTGGGAAAGGGAATAACACTCGAAATGTAAATAAGAAATACTCAAGTTAAAAAAAAAAGAAAAAAGAAAAAAAAAGCCAAAGATCAGATAGGTTTAGAGCAAAATTCTTTCAGACCTTCATAGAAGACCTAATAGCAATATTGTCCAAAATATTCCACAAAATAGAAACAGAATGAATACTACCCAATCCCTTTTATGAAGCCACAATTACACTTATACCTAAACCATGCAAAGACCCAACATTTTTTCTTAAAAAGAACGTCCAACCAATTGCAAAATTATTAAATAAAATTCTTGCAAATCTAATCCAAGAAAACATCAAAACAATCGTCCATCATGATCAAGTAGGCTTCATCCCAGGGATTCCAGGATGGCTCAATATATGGAAATCTGTCAATGTAATCCACTATATAAACAAACTTAAAGAAAAAAACCACACGATCATCTCATTAGATGCTGAGAAAGCATTTGACAAAATTCAACACCCCTTCATGTTAAAAGTCTTGGAAAGATCAGGAATTCAAGCCCCATAACTAAACATAGTAAAAGCAATATACAACAAATCAGTAGCCAACACCAAACTAAATGGAGAGAAACTGAAAGTAATCCCACTAAAATTAGAAACTAGACAAGGCCTCTTATTTTCTCCCTACCTATTAAATATAGTATTGGAAGTCCTAGCCAGAACAATCAGACAACAAAAAGAGATCAAAGGGATACAAATTAGAAAGGAAGAAGTCAAAATATCACTATTTGCAGATGATATTATAGTATACTTACATGCCCCTAAAAGTTCCACCAGAGAACTCCTAAACCTGATAAACAACTTCAGCAAAGAGGCTGGATATAAGTTTAACTCAAGCACATGAGTAGCCTTCCTTTACTCAAAGGATAAACAGGCTGAGAAAGAAATTAGGGAAATGGCACTCTTCATAGAAGTCACAAGTAACATTAAATACCTTAGCATGACTCTAAACAAGCAAGGGAAAGATCTGTATGACAAAAACTTCAAGTCTCTGAAGAAAGAAATTGAAAAAGATCTCAGAAGATGGAAAGATCTCCCATTGTCATGGATGAGCAGGATCAATATTGAAAAAATGGCCAGTGTAGGGGAATATCAGGGAAGGGGTGAGTGGATGAGTGGGGGCACACTCTCATAGAAGCAAGAGGAGGAGGAGTGGGATAGAGGTTTTATGGAAGGGAAATCAGGAAAGGGGATAACATTTCAAATGTAAATAAAAAATATCCAAAAAAAACCCCAAAAATAAAAAAGAAAGACAAAAAAATCCCTCTAATTTGGTATGGGCATAAAATTAGATATTAATATATTTGTATAAAATCAATTATATAAATTATAATCAATAAACTCCCAAAGTACTAAATATAAAAAGGTGATTTATAACATTTATAATGGTGGTTCTTTTTTAAAAAATCAGATTTCAAGTAGTTCTCATTGATTATCCCAACGGACTCCATTTGACCATCCCTCAGTCCTACTGTCTCTTTCTTCCCAGATATCTCCCTCCCTCCCTCCCTTGAGAAAGTTATAAGCTGTATTCCTGCCTTCCTTATTGAATATTTAGTGTCAATAGCACAGGCCACCTCTGTTCTGATTCTCTTTTTGTCATTTTTCTCTCCTCGTCTTCTTTCCCTGTATTTTATCATTCTTTCTCAGATGCATTCACATAAGTTGGCCTGATGTGCAGGCTCAGTGTATCGCAGTGTATTTCAGCACCCAGAGACTGTCTCAGCATAACTCTTACTGTCTCCTACCTCCATGAAAACTGGCCATTAACCTCCCTCCTTTCCCTACTGTTCCCTGCTTCCACTTAAGTTTTTACCTTTCCTTTGCCTCTATTAACCCAACACTCACTCTAGTCTTACTCTTCTTTTATTCCTCTCTACTCACTGCCACTGTAAGTAATTTATTAGCCCAAAGTATTATCACCATCCCCAGGGAACTCTATGAAAAGAACCGTGGGCATAGATTAATAACTTTTGTTAACACCCTAGAAAATATTTTCCAATAAAATCATAGTAGAAACATTCCCAAAATCGAGGGAAAGAGAAGTTCATCACGGTACAGGAGACATTTCAAAAATACCAAATGGTTATGACCAGAAAAGAACTTTCACATGTCATATGAAGGTTAATTCATAATGCCTCTCATACTGAAAGGAACAACCCATACAGGGGATGATTTTATTCGTACATATACTGAGCAGAAGTGTACCCAATTATACAAAACAAACAGTTAAAATGTAAAGAGAACCCAACATAATAATAATGGGAGATTTCCACTCCTTACTTTTACCAATAAGTCATTTTAACAAAAGTTAAATAAATGATGTTAGAGAGTATCACAGATCAGCAGATGTAATAGCTTTTACAATCTATTCAAATAAATATTTTCTCAGTGACCTGAAAATATCTCTAAAAATAGGGCACAAAGAAAATATTAACAAAACACAAGGTAAATAGTATTTGTTTTATATGCTTCCAGATTACAATTTGAATAATACTAGAAACCAAGTGGGAAGAAAAACAGAACAGCTGCCTACATCAAAAAGATCAAAGTGGTCTCAACCAATGAACAATGCACCTCGGGGCCTCCACAAACAAAAAGAAGCCAAACCCTAAAGCAGTAGACAGGAACAAATCATTAAAATTAGTGTTGAAATTAATAAAATTGAAGTTTTAAAAAAATCAATGAAATAAAAACTTTCTTCTTTACAAGTTCTGAAAAGTCCTTAGCCAAACTAAAAATAATCCAAGTAGAGATAAAATTCAAATTTTAAAAAAACTAAAGGAGAAAAGTAACAAAGTAACAACATATGCTATGTGAGTTAAGAATTATGGGGTGCTGCAATTGGGATGTAAAATGAATAAATAATTTAGTGTAAAAGGAATGTTTAGGAATATATAAGAGTTATATTCAACTATGTTAGAAGATATAAACAAAATGGAGTTTATGGGCATACTCCACCTTATATATTCTGAATTTTTTCTAAAGGAACTGGATAAATTTCCACTTACCAAAACTCAACCAGGAGGACATAAACAACTTAAGTAGATCTTAGTAATAATACAAAAATTCAGGCCCAAATGGATTCATGGATAAATTCTAGATGACCTTCAAAGAAGAACAGCAACAAGTTTTCAAAGTCGATAAAATGGAGTTTGCTCAAGTAATCACACTAGATAAAGACCCAAGAAAAAATGAAGTTAATAACAAACCTCCCTGATGAACATGGTTGCAAAACCCCCAGCAAAATATTTGCAAACCATATTCAACAATATACCTGAAAGATCATTTAGCACGATCAACTTGGCTTCCTTTCAGAGATGTAGGGATGTTGTGATATACAGGAATTAATATGCATAATACACACAAGTGGAAGAAACCACTTGCTCTTGGAGATTTCCCAAGATATAGACTTTTCAATTATGACTCATGTTTGTTCCTCTGATATCAGTTAAACACTTCACAAATCCAACCTCAGTTCCTACAAACTACTATGACAAATCAAATGTCTCTACTGTGATATCCCTTCATCAACATTTCATCCATTGCCAAGGTACTATCGAGATGAAAACTGAAAGTTCTCCTATATAATTACCAACTGTAGAAGAGCTTTCAGCTTTCAACTAATGAAGGAGAAAAGCAAGTCCATACTTAAGCCAGAACTGTGAAGCTTGTTCTGTAAGTAGCTTTTCCAGTCTGCTACAACAGGTGAACCCTCTACTAAAACATCGCAGCTCGCACTAACAAAATCAGATTCATGACATTGTGGGAGTCCTTTTTAATACTATTGCAATTGTAATGTTTCAGATTTTCACTCTCAAGGTCGTAACTATTCAAAGATGCCAATATATAAAAGCAGAGTGTATCCTTGATGCAACCAAAGACTTTTGAGTCTTATTTGAGGCAAATTATTTGATTGTTCAACAAGAAAAAACCTACTGAATTATGCTACCACAAAGAAGGCATGAATGTCTTTGAGAACTTCTTTACTATCTGATAATTTAACAAATACAACTATCACGACAGAAAGCAGTAATACTATTTAACTATATGCATCACATTTAGGCCACGATGATAAGTAATGTACACATCAAATGGATCAGAGAAGAGATCTGAATCTTGTATTGGCATAGACTTGATTTACTCATTATCCTATCTTCCCAATAACAACAAAAAAAAGATAGCAAATGACTAAATCCCCTTCATGCCAGGAACCATGTGACACTCTGGAAGTATATAAAGATGGAAAAAGAACCCAAGATGATCATTTTGGTTCCACTGTTCCCTTACTCTGCTACCAAAGTAACCCTGATGACAATAGAAACTGTACAGCTTTCCTCAACCTCCAACACATGCCCTGAGCTAGAGTATAGCTTGAAGCTGTACTCTATTACTATTGGATTTCATATAAATAAAGGATATGTTTTTCTAAGCTTTCAAGTACAATTAATCCTCCAGTAGCACTATGGTGTTTACTGATTATTGTAAACACTACTCTTAGAGTTCCTAATCCTGATTTTAAAATTGTACAAAGCAGAAGAGAAAATGAACCTGTGACAGATTAGTATGAGACTTGGGTAAAAACATTAATGAGCAGCAGGGGGTATAATGCAACAGTCTGAGGTAGGATCTACAGAAAATTTTGTATGACTTAAAGTTATAGATATTATTGAGTTGCACTGCTCCCAGCATTCCCAAATAGTCTGCTCCTTTAGAGATGTGCAAAGTTGAATTTTATATGAAATTGTCTCTTTTAAATACACTATGCATAGAAATAAAACAGGTCACTGGCCAGATTTCATGTAAAGTTTTTGGGTTTGGAGTCCATGTTTGTAAAATCTATATCAGGAAATGAGCTCAATTATACAAGAGAGAGGAAGCATCTCTATGGGGTACTGAGCAGAGTGCATTTTTAAAGGGTTAGAGTGGAGGCTATGGGTTTCTGAGGGTAGAATTGAGTGTTCCTCCTTTCAGTTAGATCATTAAAAGCAGAAAATACATCAATGTTTCATGATCATTATAGGCAGCTTAGCCTGAAGGCAGAAGGTTTGGTAGGACAGACTCTGGAGACTGGCATGGAGAATGATAGGAAAGTCTTGAATTTCTTTTACATTTAACCTTGAAATAATGACAACATATTTGAAAACCGGGTCAAAAAGTTGTGACATATAAACAAAGTATTATTCAAAAGCTTTCTGAGGCAGATGTCACACTGTGGACTATCACATCAGTTGATGAGAGAGTACCAGCTACCTTTCCTACTCATGGAAGGAAGGGTGGAAAAAAGATCACCTACTGATACTCACAAGTTGATCTGGTACTGTAACCAGGCAGTGTTATTTTTACTATTCAGTAACAATCTTGGGGAATATCAACCTCAAACAAGTTTGTTCTGAAACTATTGGCAAACTGAAATAACACTCAATCACTACATAGCTTGTAGGGGGACACGACCCGGGTCACTGTTCTACCTACTAAGTACCAGACACCAATCCTTCTCTTAGAAAAGGTGATTGCTGTTTTTCACTCACTTTTCTTCCATCCTACTCTGACCATTTTTATAGATAATATTTACTGGGACACTAAGTTGCAGAATTTTAATTCTTTCTCTACACCTCTCCCATCCAAGACTTTTTTTAAAAAAAGAAAGGTTTATTTTTAATTTTTACATGTGAATATTTTGCCTGCACACATGCTTGTGTACATGTGGATTTCTGTTGTCCAAGAAGGCTAGAAGAGTGCAACAGATACGCTAGAAGTGGAGTCACAGATCATTGTAAGCTGCCATACAGGTGTTGGAATCCAACCCAGATCCTCAGGAAGAACAATTAATGCACTTACCTGCTGAACCATCACTCTACCTCCTAGTAAGACACTTTCGAAGACCTTTGCTGCAAATAATATTACTATTTTAATAAAAGGAAGGATTTATTTGGCTTATGGCATTAGTGAGATAAGGGACTGTCATGGCTGGGAAGCCTGATGGCAACCAAGCTTATGGAACATCCAGTTGAGAGCTCACATCTTTTTTTTTCCCTTCTTTTTTTAAGAGCAGGGGACCGAACCCAGGGCCTTGTGCTTGCTAGGCAAGCGCTCTACCACTGAGCTAAATCCCCAACCCCTGAGAGCTCACATCTTGATCACCAACCTCAGAGCACCCTGGGAACAGTGTTTAAATCTCTAAGGCCCCCAGTGATATATTTCCTTTAGCAGTGATATATTTCCTTTAGCATATCCTTTAGATATGTTCCTTTAGTAACATCTCTGAAACATACTCAGACAGTGACACAAGAGTATTAAAGCCAACTCACTGATTACTCTCAGGTGCATTCATGTTGGTCTTATCTGAGAGCATCATATGGAAATAAAGTGTCCATGGGACTCCATCAGCATCACACCCAGAGCAAAAGGTGATGACTTTTAAGATAGCTCACAGGATCCTTTCCAGCCTGCACACAGTGTTCTTGCCAGGTATAGCAAATATCATTTCATCATACCTCTGCTCGTTTTGTGCTGCTCCATGAAGCTGTTTTCCTGTCTGACAAATGCAGAGGATTTACAGGTTGTTTTGACATTCATTATTTCCATAGCAGATAACCAGCATTTGCACATGTAAATGCTCTGACCTTAACTGCTTGTCTAGTATACTCTGAGTCAAAAACCCCAAAACTAACAAAGTGAAAACGTCCATCCAAAAATATAAGAAGGAAATTGAAAAATAAGATTGTGGAAGGATGTGTTCAAGTGCTTCTAAAAAAAAGTAACGTGTGAGGCTGAGTGCCTGGCTTTGTTTTTGTATACTAGACAAGAAGTTAAATTCCAAAATGACATTAAGCATGGCATTTAACAGGAAATTATACTGTGCTTTGCATGGCTTCATGAGACATCAAATAATCCTGTCTTGAACAGAATGCTCTCTGGAAAATTTGTAAACACCAGGGAATAGTTACATTCATTTGGGGCAAACAAACACCAAGACAGGGAACTACAATGTTTGTATACTTTGCCTGATGTTAATTTTGGTATCCATATCAAATGAACTGTTGTTAAACATTTACTTGGATTGTAAAACAAAAATGTAAAGATATCTATCTTGTTTGGATACAAAAGTTAGCTAATATGTATATACAAAGGAAAATCCAAACAAAATGCTCATTCTCCTATCTTGTTCCTTGCATAACAACCATTGCTAATGACTCCCCAAGTCTTCCTACCAATTTTCAAACATTTTAAAAAGAAGGATTTATATATGTATTAGACTCACTTTATCACAGTATTGAAATTTAATAGGCTGATGACAGAGAAAATAAAATTCTCCTTTACTGCTGGTTGGAATGTACAATGGTGACAGCCACTGCCATGGTAAACTGATATATGGTTCCTCTATGACACAGAGGCCACATGCAGGGCATTTATCCTGAAGATCTGAAAACTAATACCCTCAAAACTGGATGTGGTGGTATCCAGCAGCTTTATCTGTTATAACAACAACTGGAAGCATTGCAACTCTCTTCAGGTAAATACAAATATAAATTCTTGTGCATCCACCCAATGAAATGCTGTTCAACAATTATAAGAGACAATATACTTTGAGATATATGTATATATATATGTATATATACATACATATATATATTCACACAAACGGTGCTCAAGTTACATACTTACTGTCCGATTTAAAAAAATATTCTCAAAAGTAACAAAAGTTATAAGTTAAAACATATTTTTTACCTGTTAGGGTAGGACATAAATAGATAACATTGAAATGATCTGATTGTTTTGTATCTTGATTTTGGTGATAGTTACATAAATCCATATATGGGATAAACTCCACACATACACACACATGCATGCACACATGCATATATGCCTGTACATGCAGGTACACATGCATACAACCATTAAATAACTTATTTCCTCTGTAAAAAAAGTGGTTGTAATAAATTAGTAGGCATGAAGGGTGAATGAATCTAGAAAAATATGACATAAAAATGGTAGTTTATTAAAGTTGCAGTCTTAGAGTTTTGTGGTATTATGGTAGACTCTGGCTTCTGTTGTTATATACAAATTATTAACACATGAGATGAATTTCCACTTTAGGAAGTATTTGACAATTTATATGTGCCCCATAGTGTCATGCATTATACCTCAAATATATACACTAAAATTTATTTCAATAAAAAAAGCAGTCCCCCCAGAGGGGGAGAGCTGTAAAACAAGACAAAAAAAGTGTTTTTAATTATAACTCATTTGATTGTAAACATATGGACCTGCATACATGGTGCTTCCCAGAAGGCACTGTGACCCTATACTATATAAACTGACTATTTCCCAGATGCTCAACCACAGAAAACATTTTTTAAGTATGCTCAGTCTGTCCTCAGCTGCATGTCATTTCTCCTCTCAGCTCTCTTTTTATATCTTTTTTATATTCAGAGTTTGCCACAAGGAGCAAACTGGAGAGTGCCAAGTTACTCTAGCAATGGGTTAGGGTTAGGGTTAGTCTTAGGATTAGGCTTAGGGTTAGGGTTAGGGTTAGAGTTAGGGTTAGGGTTAGGGTTAGGCTTAGGGCTAGGCTTAGGGCTAGGCTTAGGGTTAGGGTTAGGCTTAGGGTTAGGGTTAGGGTTAGGGTTAGGGTTAGAGTGGAGCCTGCAATGAAGTACTCTGGTTTAGCATGGAAATTCTCTGGCAGAACAAAACCCTGCTGTGGTTCATGCCCACGTCACACCTGTCCGAAGTGTCACACAGACAAGAACCATCATACATATATAGATTTATGTAACTATTACCAAAATCAACATACAAACAATCAGTTCCCACCTCAGTGTAGCCAACATTCAAGAAATAGATTGATGTTCAACATAGAAACCTAATCGATGTCTTCTTCAATTTAAAAATGTGGTGATTTGATCACTAACCAGGTCAACGGTGAAAAAAAAATCAAGGGAATCAGCATAGCTTGTCTTTTGGCTAAGACATGTTCTAGACGCTTTTGACTTTCTTGGAATAGAGAGAGAAAAAGGTACTTGAACCTGTTAAACTGTGCAGAAAGCCAAAGAACAGCCTTGTGAGGAGGTACAGTGAATGTGATTCTTGGGGGAAAGGAGGTAATGGGGGGAGGATGGGGAAGGGAACACCCATACAGAAGGGGGGGTGTAGGGGTTAGGGGGATGTTGACCTGGAAACTGGGAAAGGGAATAACATTTGAAATGTAAATAAGAAATACCCAATTTAATAAAGATGGGAAAAAATTAATAAAAAAGAGTGGTTAGTGAAATTATTAACTCTAAGAGATACTTACTTTAGAAAGCATGTGTTCTTGAAGGCCACAACAAGTTTTTTTTCATGTAAAGATATCATGAGACGTTAAGAAGAAGAGTCAAAATTTTGTAGCAGAGTTAGCTACAAAGATACCGAATCATTGTAAACAGAGATTGCTGTTGCAGAAGAACCATATTTTGCTAAATGTAACAGGTATACAGGTTAAGTAAATCCAGAGACTGATCATATAATTATCTCTCTGTTAGCTCACTGTTAGTTAACTGTAAAAACATGTAGTGGGGAAGAATTTCTTTGGGCACACGGTTTCATAAGTATTGGCCCACTTCAGTAGGGTGAGTGTGGCAGAGGAGAGAAGTTGAAGGCAGAGAGACTGCTTTCCCACACGGCTGTTCTTCTCCTTTACTCCGTCAGAGCTGCAGCACATTTCCCAACTGAGTCCAGCTTGGAAACTTTCTCATAAACACACCCATAGGAGCACTTCTCTATCTTCTAGTTACCTCTCAAACGAATCAAGCTGATGATTATGACTAACCATCACACAGTGCTTCTGTGGTTTGTACAAATGCAATCAAAACAACTTCCCAGAAATGTCCATTATGTAAGTTACTGTGAGAAATCTCACTTGAAGATAAGAGGCACTAAAATGCCATGGTTTTGCTCTCAGGGGAAACTATAGAGAATGTTTCTGACATGAACTAAAGAGGCGATGTGGCTAGTAGATAAGAATATGAGGTTGTCCCAGGCAGGAGCCACTGACAGGGGAACCAACTACCTTTTTTTGTAGTCATGTAAGGAAGAAGAGACAAAGTTTCAAAACAAATGTATTACTTCTCCTCAATATTTGTTGAATCCAAAATTGTGCTAGGCAGGAGGCTAACGAGTGCTTTAGGGAAACATACTTGTCTAGAAGCTAATGTTCCCCGCAGGAGACAATAATTGCCATTTACAGCCCCCCTCATTAACTTCCCTCTCCTTCCTTAATGTTTTGAAAGGCTGTTTTTGTTTGTTGTAGATTTATTAATGTTATTGTATATGCATGGGTATTTTGCTTACATGTATGTCTGTGTACCATATACATGCAGTGGCACAGAGGTCAGAGAGGGCATTGGATCCCTGGAACTGGAATTACAGAGTTTTGAGCCACTGCGTGGGTGCTGTTAACCTAATCTCAGTCCTCAGAAAGGGCAGATCACTGAGCTGTCTCTCTAGCTCCCAAAACGCTGCTTCTTTGACAAGGCAATTTGCAAGTATCATTGGAATTTTAATGTGAATTTTTATGTATATAGTTTAACTTAGTACGATTTATACACTTTAATATCATCTTCCTACCCATAGGCATAATAGAACTTATCCTTTGTTTTTGTCTTCTTGTCTATACTTTGGTGGATTTCTTTCCATAAAGCTTTTCTGTAATTTATTTATAAATACCTTGCTTTTTATGCTACAACATGAAGAATAGTCTCTTAAGAACATCATTTCAAAGCTATTATCTAGAGAGGACACTATTGAGTTTATTCTATTCTCTTTCTTTTCTTTAGTTCAGTGTGAATATGTTCACATTGTTTGGTAAACCTCATGTATTCACATGTGTATATATATGTACACAAATATATACATGTACACATATAGTCATGTGATTTACTATGCTTTTAGATAAGCAAAACATTTGGTAGGCATGAAGGTATGACTGTAAAAGGAAAAATTAAGATCATTTTAATCACAGTCTAAAACACAATAAGAGGTAATACTGCAAAAAACCCAAAAATCAGCAACATCAACAACAACCAAAAAAAAAGTTGGAAGAGATTCCAAAAGTTGGAAATATGAAAGGAACAAATGGGGCCACAAGTAAGTAAGAGATGACTGGGTGGACGTGCCTCAGTGGCAGATTCAGGGGAGAAAGCCTTCCACACAATTCACTTGATTCCCCCCTTGCACTAAGCCACAAGTGCTTTGCAGCAGGCAGTACAGGTACTATGAGAGTTGAGGTGAGAGTCTTTGTCTCTGTAGGACTAAGAATATCCAGGAAGACTGATGAATATCGGTTCCTAATGAAAAGTCAAGAGCTTCATGGTGCCTTATTAGCATAAGAGGGTTTTAGCAACATCAGAAGGAAAAAAATCAATGGGAAAAATTTATTAGCAAAATCAATTAGAAAATTTAATAAGAAAATAAGCTAGTTTAAACCAGAAACAGACATAATTTAATTGTGACTAAATATTGTAATCAACAGGCAGGGTCTCTGAAGAGGGAGAACAGTTGTGTTAACAGACAAGAAAAGACAACTAAATGACATATTTTTTCAAATTGATTTTAAAAGCATTTCCATCTAGAGGGGGTCTATTATGTTATTTTACAAATTGGTCTAAAATCAGGGGTGATGGTAAATGATCTAGAATTACAAAGCAAATTCTGGAAACAGTAAAAACACATTGGTGTTTTATTCTAGACATAAATAAAAAAGTCAATAATGGCATAGTATTTTGACTCTAATGTCAGACTAAGCAAATAAGTTAATGATTTTAATAAAAATTGTCATAATTTTATATGAAATTCAAAAATGTAATCTAAATGAATGCTTAGGTTTTAGATTTCTTTGATTCATATTAACCCAGTTTTATTAAAACAAAAATTATATAAAGATTTTTCACTCAGCCTGGTTTGCAGTATTAAAAATTGGAAACCAAAAATCCATCTGTTGGGTAATTTTACATCAGTTATATCTATAAAAGCAGAAACACAATGAAGTTGATAAGCAAAAATGTGTATTGCATGTAGTAACCACCAACTGTAAAGAAATGTTTAAAAGAACCTACCAGTGGATAACTTCTGAGAGGAAAAATATCTTTTGCTGGAGAAGAGGTGTAAGTAATAAACAAATAGAGATTTACATATGGAATTTGCTATTGGCAGTATTCATGGAGTAATTGAATATTTTAAAAATACAAGGGTTATATAGTATGAACATGTACTTGACTATGACATTATAATTATACATTTGTATGGGCATATGTCAGACAGAAACAGATAAATGAATTTTACTGCACTTCCTAGGAATCACTCTACCAGCTTTAGCAAGAATACTCAGTTGTCCCATTTAGATTTGTTGAATGCTCTCTCCCTGAGGAATATGGTCTATGTACCTCAGACAGTCAGCATACCCATTTACCTTTTCAAAGAAATATACCCAGATGTGAGTTTCTATTCTAACCACACAACTATTTTGGTTGGTCTTCAGAGAAAGAGAAAGAATTTATTTCCTCTAGACATGGTTGGTTGACAGTGATTTAGGAATTCTCTGTCATGTAGGACCATGAGGTAGGTCAATAGGGGAATGAAGCCAATCCAGAGAAGGAGAAACTGAACACTGAAGATACCATATGAGCCACTAAGAAGTGTCAGATTCTGAGTAGGTCTTGTGTTTTCCATAAAAATTAGGTCAGTTTTAGTTGTTGTTATTGTTGTTTTTCTTTGCAAGCAGTGATACATATGTCATATTTTAATACCTGTAATTTACACATACTTATCTCCTGTTACAATTGGATTGCTGCTGAATGTAAGTGAATAAAAGAAAGCTTTGGGAGGCTTCCCATCTCCTACATGATAAATGCCAAGATTTTCAGGTACTCTCCTCACCAGTCATGCTGGAGCCTGAGGCAGAAGAGAAGGTCAATACTGCTGAATTGATCTTTTAAAATCCTGCTGTTTTTGAAGTGCTAGTGACTGTGTTCTGAGTCTTGTACATGATAGGCAAGCCATCTACAACGGAGCTATGCCCCCCCCCCCACTGCTAACTGTTCATGTTACATTCATCATTGCAGTCCTAACCTGTTCTCAGGTTCTTTACTGTCTGAGGTTATCCTAATTACCCAGAGATGGACAGTGGTGCCCATACCTCATGCTATTTATCAAGTCCATAAAGGATCAAGTATTTATTTCCCATTCTGAAACTGTTAGGGGCTAGTCCTCACTGAGTCTCCTATCTAGATAGATGTTATTAGCAGAAGAGATTCCCTTGCTCAAGTCTTACCTTCTCAGGGTAAGCCACATAATACACACTGTTATGAAACAACATCAGAGAGCTGTGTTCTAGCCTTAGAGCTCCCCATAGGAATCAACTGGGCTATATCACAGCCCAACTTCTCCTGCATCCATTCCTTCTTCCCTCACTTTCCCATACCATTTAGTTCTGATAGTATTACCTACGGCTGACTTCAGGCAATTCTCTGACACTATGCCTACCTTCCGAAAAACAAAGTACAACTTCAATCTTATTTCCCAACATCTTCACTAATACCTTTCACTTTCTACCACAACTGTCTTCCTCACCCTTATACTAAGCTTGTCCATGAATCTATATTTGGTGTACTGATTCCTTGCTTCTAAATATTTCATGTATCTCTGTGGCCTTTTTGATTATTGCCATCTTCAAGACAGGGCTCACATCCTCCACAAATACTTTTCCTAATCATTCATACCCTTAAGGATTATATTCCAAGCCAATTCATCTTCTGCTTAAATATAGATTGAAGAATCAATGAGCCTTCTTTCTCCCTGCAAGAATTCTTGAGTTTCCTGGCTATGGCTGCAACAAGATTTAACCTAGTTTAACATCAGACAAACATTGCTGCTTCCACAGTCAGTAGCCCTCCTGTTAAACCTCTATTCCCCTACCCTGACACCCTCCACCCGCACTAAGAATAAGCCAAATTCCTTGGTCTGCCAGGTTGGAATGAAGATCCTAACTAGCATGAGAAAGTCCACAAGACTTTCTGTCATTGAAATGTATTATTTGAATTAAAAGTGTAAAACCTAAAAATAAAACATTCATGCTATATAATGATTTTTACAAGGACCAGAGAATAAGGTACCAAAGGAGAAATAAGAATAACAATTTTTTTAATTCCTAAGAGAAACAACAAACATACAGCTGCTCCAGGACCTAAGAGTTCCTGTAAACCCTTTTAGTTCTGTCATTAACTTGACATATTCCCAAGAAAGATCTCAATGTGTGACTGATAAATTCTAAAATATATTTTCTGGAAAAGTGGACTTCCCCCTCTGGGTCATGGGGTTGGTATTCTTTTAGGTTTTTGATAATTCTTCAAATTGATTTTCATAGTGGCTGTATCAGTCTTCAATCTCACAACAGTAAAAATACCCTTTCATCACATCATGACACCATATGTTGCCAGCTGTTCTGTTGACCCTAGCCATTCTGACTGGTAGATTGAAATTTCTAAGTAGTTTGAATTTGCATGGCTCCAATTGCTGGGGGTGTTAGGCAACTTTAAGACATTTCTTACCCATTTAAATTTTTAAAATTTTATTCCTTTAATTATGAGAATTTATATGCAAGTACAGTTCCCCGAGAGACAGGAAGAGGTTGTTGGATTGCCTGGAACTGGAGACACAGGGTAGATGTTGGAAAGCAAACCTGGGTTCTGGAAAGAGCAGTACATGCTCTGCATCATCATGCCTCTCTCCAGTCCCATCTTAACCATTTTCCCTTTTTTTCTTTGGAGACCTCTTTGTTCATACATTAAGCCCATTTATTAAGTCATTGGTTGTCATTATTCTTTGTGCTCTAAGTTGTTTGTATAATCTGGATAGTAATCATCCTTGGGATATGTAGAGAGACTAAGATCTTCTCTCCCTCTGTTGGTTTCCTTTTCATTTAGTTAAGTGTTTCCTTTGTTATACAGAAGCTTCTTAGTTTTATGAGTTCCCCCTTGCCATTTGTTAGCCTTAACTCATGGGCAAATGGAGTCCCATTCAAAAATTCCTTTCCTACACCTGTATCTTGTAGGGCTCTGCCTATGTTTTTACCTAGTAGTTTCAATGTTTCCGGTCTCACATTTAGGTCTTTGGTCTATTTGGAGTTGATTTGGGGTTGATAGATATGATTCTAAATTTGTTCTTCTATATGTGGATACCCAATTTTTCCAACACTACTGATTGAACATGCTGTCTTTCCTCTGGTATATTTTTGACATCTTTGTCAAATATCAAATAGCAGTGGTTACATTCACTAATTTTGGGTGAACTTCTGTTTTGTTCTATAATCTACACATCTGTTTTTTTGCTGGTACAATGCAGGTTCTATAGCTCTATTACTATAGCTCTGTAGTATAGCTTTGAAATTTGGTAAGGTAATCCTTCCACAATTATTCTTGCTCCAGATTACTTTGGCTTTTTGGGGTCTTTTGTGGTCCCATATGAATTTAATGATTTCTTTCTATTTCTGTAAAGAATGTCATGGGAGTTTTGATTGAGATTGTGCTTAATATGTAAATTTATTTTTGTAAGATGGTAATTTTTGTAATATTAATTCTACAATCAACAAGCATGAGTGGTCTTTATGTGTCTTCCTCAATCTCTTTCTTTGGAGATTGAAAGTTATCCTTGGACAGGTCTCTCCTTTAGATATGTTTATTCTTAGATATATTTGTATGAGACTATTGTGAATAGATGTTTGCATGATCATGCTTCTTATTCCATCATGCTTATTATTCATATATAGAAAAGCTACTGATTTTTCTGCAATGATTTGATGTCCTGTAACATTGCTGAAAGTTTTGATCACTTCTGGAAATTTCTGATAAATTTTCAGTATCTTTTGAGTATGAAATTGTATCTTCTTCCAAGAACAATACTGATTTGATCCTTGAGTATAAAAATCACATTTTCTTCTTCCAAGACCAATACTTTGACATCCTCCTCTTCCTCCTCCTCCTTCTCCTTCTTCATCTTCCTCCTCCTCCCCCTCCTTCCCCCCTTTCCCCTCCTCCCCCTCCTCCTCCTCCTTTTTTTCTTCTTTATGTGGTATTGTATACACTCTTCAGTTTCTTTTTCGCAGCACTCAGATCTTTTTTCCTTTTAACACTGCTTTCATTGTGTCCCATAAGTTTGGGTATTTTTGCCTTGATTTTCATTAAATTCTAAAAAATCTTTAATTTCTTTCTTTATTTCTTCCTTAACCAGGTTCTCATTTAGCAGAGCATTGTTCAACTCCCATGCGTATGTGAGCTTTCTGTCATTTTTGTTGTTATTGAACACCAGACTCAGTCCATGGTGATCTGATAGGATGCATGAGATTATTTTAATCTTCTTGTATCTGTTGAGGCCTGGTTTGTGACCAGGTCAATGTGATATGGTCAGTTTTGGAGAAGGTACCATGAGGTGCTGAGAAGAAGATATATTCTTTTGTTTTAGGATAAAATGTTCTATAAATATCTGTTATATCCACTGGGTTCATAACTTGTTAGTTTTTCTGTGTCTCTGTTTAGTTTTTGTTTCCATGATCTGTCCATCGCTGAAAGTGGGGTGTTGAAATCTCCCACTATTATTGTGTGAGGTGCAATGTGTACTTTGAGCTTTAGTAAGGTTTCTTTTATGAATGTAGATGCCCTTGCATTTGGAGCACAGATATGCAGGATTGAGAGTTCATCTTAGTGGATTTTTCCTTTGATGAATATGAAGTGTCCTTCATTATCTTTTTTGATAACTTTTGGTTGAAAGTCACTTTTATTCGATATTAGGATGGCTACAGCCCAGGCTACTATATCCAGCTTATTTCTTGGGACCATTTGCTTAGAAAATTGTTTTCCAGCCTTTTACTCTGAGGTAGTACTGCCTATGTCACTGAGGTGTGTTTCCTGCATGCAGCAAAATGCTGGATCCTCTTTATGTATTCAGTCTGTTAGTCTATGTCTTTTTTATTGGGGAATTGAGTTCATTGATATTAAGATATATTAAGGAATAGTGACTGTTGTTTCCTGCTATTCTTGTTGTTAGAGGTGGAATTATGTTTGTGTGTCTCTCTTCTTTTGGCGTCGTTGCAAGGAGATTGCTTTCTTGCTTTTTCTAGGATGTAGTTTCCCTCCTTGTGTTGGAGTTGTCCATCTATTATCCTTGTAGGGCTGTATTTGTGAAAAGATATTGTGTAAATTTGGTTTTGTCATGGAATATCTTTGTTTCTCCATCTATGGTCATGGAGAGTTTTGCTGGATGTAGTAGTCTGGACTAGCATTTGTGTTCTCTTGGGGTCTGTATAACATCTGCCCAGGCTCTTCTGGTTTTCATAGTCTCTGGAGAGAAATCTGGTGTAATTCTGATAGGTATGCCTTTATATGTTACTTGACTTTTTCCCATACTCTTTTTATTATCCTTTCTTTGTTTCATGCATTTGGTGTTTTGACTATTATGTGACAAGAGGAATTTCTTTTCTGGTCTAATCTATTTGGAGATCTGTAGGCTCCTGGTTTGCTTATTGGCACATCTTTCTTTAGGTTAAGGAAGTTTTTTCTATAATTTTGTTGAAGATATTTACTGGCTCTTTAAGTTGGGAATCTTCAATCTCTCTATACCTATTATCCTTAGGTTTTATCTTCTCATTTTATCTTGGATTTCCTAGATGTTTTGGGTTAGGAGCTTTTTGCATTGTACATTTTCTTTGACTGTTGTGTCAATGTTTTCTATGGTCTCTTCTGCCCCTCAGTTTCTCTCTTCTATCTCTTGTATTCTGCTAGTGATGCTTGCATCTATGACTCCTGATCACTTTCCTAGGTTTTCTATCTCCAGAGTTGTCGCCCTTTGTGATTTCTTTATTGATTTCTATTTTTATTTTTAGATCCTGGATGGTTTTGTTCAATTCTTTCACCTGTGTTTTCCTATAATTCTTTAAGGGATTTTTGTGTTTCCTCTTTAAGGGCTTCTACTTGTTTGCCTGTGTTGTCCTGCATTTCTTTAAGGGAGTTATTTATGTCCTCCTTAAAGTCCTCTATTATCATCAAAAGAGGTGATCTTTAAATCCAAATCTTGCCTTTCTGGTTTGTTGAGATATCCAGTACTTGCTTTTGTGGGAGGACTGGACTCTGATGATGCCAAGTAGTCTTGTTTTCTGTTGCTTAGTTTCCTTGTTGCCTCTGGCCATCTGGTGCCTCTGGTGTTAGCTGGTCTTGCTGTCTCTGACAGTAGCTTGACCCTCCTCTAACCCTGTTTCAGCACTCCTGGAGACTGGTTTTCTTAAGCCTGGTCTCAGTACAGAGAGCTGTATCACGGGGTCAGCTCTGGGCTCAAGCAGAGGCTAGCAGGTTCCTGTCTCAGACTGTTCTTTGGTTCCTGTGTTCAGAGGGCTCCTGGTGGGTTCCTCTTAGGCCAGGAATCTGAGCATAAGTAGGGGTCTCCCCTGTGCTCTCAGGATTGTCTGCCCTCTCTCTTTCCAGGATTTGGGTACAGAGAACTCAGGTCAGCTCAGGGCACAGGCAGAAATCAGAAGAATCCTGTCCCAGATTGCTCCTGGGTTCCTGTGTCTTGAGGTCTCCAGGCAAGTCACTGGGAGCAGAAGTGATGGTCTTACCTCTGCTCTCAGGTATGTCAGTGCTCCTGGAGACTGACTACTAACTCTGAGTGCAGGCAGAGACAAAAAAAAATCCTGTCTCTGACAACTTCTAGGTTCCTGTGTCCAGAGGGCTTCAGGTGGGTTCCTCTTGGGCCAGGAATGTGAGCACACGTAGTGTTCTCCCAGAGCTCTCAGGATTATCTGCACTTCTCAGAGTCCAGCTCTCTCCCCCACGGTATTTGGGTAGAGAGAGCTGTGGGACTGGGTCAACTCTAGGTACAGGCCGAAGTCAAATCTTGAACTTTGAATTTGTTAGACCTACAGTTTACAACTGAGACTATTCTTCAAAACCTAATAGACACAATTTGCTAAATTATTCATTGTTTACCTTTGTTAATATTTCTGTTCAAATGTATCCATATTTAAATATATTACAGATGTAGTGATAATTAGTTATTCTATAAAGACATCGTGTTTAAACATTGTGAAATCTCAAAAGATAAATTTCTATACTTTTGTAGATTTTCAGTGTGAAAATTAAGTCTCATTAGTGGATTGATACATGGATGATACGTGTAAATTTTAAATATATGGAAAATCTGTCTTCTGATTTACTAGTTAAAAATGAAGCATTCATTGATCTTTGGTTCCACATAGACTGACTCTACTTAGTATACTGGATCACATTTCCTTCTGTACTCACTTGTTCCCAGCCTCTAATCTATGAACATGTGAAATTCCCTAATACATAAATATTCACACTTTGAATACAAAAGCTTTTCCCCCAAAACATTATTTTTTATATAAGAGGGAGGAAACATATGAAATCAAAGTCTTTCCTTCCTGATATGGAGTATTAAGCTATAATGATATATCCTCTCTATCCAATGCTTGTCTAAACAAGAGAGCACAACTAATGCTTATTCTGGTATGACTAGAAGCATCAAACAGTGATGATTCCCGGACGCTCATACTACACAACTGTTGCAAGCTTCCTGCTACTCTATTTCTAAGTTTTAATGAACCCCCAAATTTCCCACTGGTATTCTAAGAACAGTATATGTGCTGTAAAGTGCAGTGGCTACTTCAAATTTTTGAGAATAGCTTGTGGCATGAGAAGGAAGCTTTGCAGATTCCTGAGTACGCAAGTGCTTCTATTTGGTCTACACTATCTTTAGACAATTTTGTCTCTTTTCATGGATTTCCAAATATCTATATTAGTTATATGAGGAGAGCACCAAACTTTGAGACCAAATATGGCGCAGATGGGTAATTCCTACACTATGATATTAAATCACTTATTTATTTTACATCTCTACCTATAATCTTAGTGTGAAAAATTGAAATTACCTCCATCGCCTTAAAAATCCTCTTTTCAGTGAATCCTGTTCATTAAATACCAGCATCATTTAGCTCCTGGCTCTGGCAATATTATCATCAGTGGTGATTCCAGTATAGAAGACCTGTCATGAGGAAGTTCTGAGCATCCCTTAATTAATCACCCCTCTGCATATCATCTATTGATCAAGTCTACACTACAAGACTCTCTTCTATCACCTAGACTATTACAATAGACCCACCTAGTCATGATTCCCATCAGATCTCTTCTCTGTACTTTCAGTAATATCTGAAAAGCACTAAACTGAGAGCACCATACATTTACTTTCTGCCTTTTATTCTATCCATTGTTTAGTGAGAGAGTTTATTAGCCACACCCGAAATCTATCTCTATCCCTGAGTAGTCACATAACCTGGAATGCTTATGCTTGCTTCATCCTCCTGACCTATGTTGCTATCTGAAAACAAGTAATATCTATCCTATTAGGATCCTGTAAGAAATCATTTATCATATCAAGTCATTAAAATGAGGTCTGATTCAAAACAAGATGAGTGGTGGTCAGAGTAGATGAGAGAAGAGAAGGTTGTACAAAATGAAGAGTTTGGAGATGATTAAGATAAAAATCATAACGGACTTAACAAACCAATATACTGGCTAGATTTTCCCTCTCTAGCTTCAAAGACCTTGGACTTTTACTTTGTACTCCCCTGTCTATTCATAGTGATGTTGCCTTTAGTCTGAAGGTATTCTAAAGGGGTTCTCCACCTAAGGTACCCATACTAACCAACCACCACTATTTGCACTCCTTTTAAAGTATGCTTCTCTATGAATACTTCTACACTCACATTACACTCAGTCAAAACACACAGATTTCTATTAAAATATCTAACAGATGCTATTCATAAATTTTCCAAAAATTTAATTTCTTATTATTAATTATTATATTTAATAATAGTTAAGAAAGAGAAAATATTTTATTTTAGCAAATTAAAAGATATAAAGCTTCATTACAAAGAATGTGTGAATGAAAGAAAATCACATGGGACCTAAGAGATGGCTCAGTAGGTAAGGGCGCATGTTGCTCTAGCACAGGGCACACAGGTTAAGTTTCTAGCTCCTACATACCTACATATCCACAATATCCATACAGGTGCACACACACACACACACACACACACACACACACACACACACACACCATGGGTACAGTACAGTAAAATGTGTAAAAAGAAAAACAAGAAAAGATAACCAGGCTATGATTTAAAAAAGGACTAAATGCAGGTGAAGGTGATGGCCACCTGGGTCATTAAAGAGGATATAAAGTAAGCATTTTTCTAGTTTCAACTCTATCACAGATTTTTCATGGTGGTGGTGTATAATATTCATAAAGTACATGCTAGAGTGAAAGTATAAAATCCTATATAAGGCACCAAAGGCACACACATGAAGAAGAACATAGGTTTGTTTCATCAATTCTTAAGGAGACTAAATGATTTCTTCAGGATGTAAAGTCTGCATATTAAGGTATAATTTCTAAGCATTGTGTAAAACATCCAAACTTATATTTTAAAAAGAAGAAAACTCAAATTGTAACTTGTAGGAAGAGGAGATACTTTTCCACCTGGATATTCATCTTTCCCTGATTTTACTGCTAGAATCTCAGAGCATACTTCTTTCCCCAGACCTCACACTAACTCTAGCCTCTTGAATGGCAATAACTTATATTTTGGTTAAAAATGCATAAATATTTTTATTATCCACTCATATATCTTTTCAGGTAAATTAATGACCAGGAAAGAGAACTTAAGGCATAACGTGAGGATCAGATACCACTGGTAAAATAGTAGCCCCAAAGCTACCCATTTCCCAAAGGCTGATTTTCTTTTGCATTGGTTTCACACATTCAGATTCTGAAACTAGATTCTCATTCTTAAGAAACTTATTTCCTTGAAAAATTTCTCAGTAAATCTCCAATGTATATTTTCCATACTTTTAGTCTTTGTAAGAATTTCCTTAGAAATATCCAAGGAGGTGTCTTCTTTCCATGCTCTACGACAAATGGCTGGCTGTCATTGGTCAAGCAAATAAGAAGGCAAGAATTTCTGCTGTACAGAGGGAATTAAGCACTGCTGGATTTGGGACAACAAAAATGCAGGCAATATCATCTCATGAATGTGACTAAAATATTGCCCTGCATCACAAGGTTTCTTTAGCCCATATATACAGAGCATCTTTTAATTTTATTTTTTAAAGATAATTTTTGTTATTTTTATTTTACTTATTCGCTTTACCTCCCACTTATTGCCCCCTCCCAGTCACCCTCTCTCACAATTCTTCCTCCCATCCCCCCTCCCCTTCTCCTCTGAGTGGGTGGTGCTCCCTGGGTTTCACCCATCCCGACATACCAAGTCTCTGAATTCTTCCTAGATCCCAGTCCCTTCATACCTTCTCCAGCTTGTGGCCACAGAAAGAATCTTGTTTGAACTCTCCAGACTGGCACAGCCAGAAGAGGGGCTGGGATTTACTGCCCTGAAACTAGAGACATGAAAGAGCACGCTCCTGCTGGACTGATGGCTCAATGGTTAAGAGCACTGACTGCTCTTTCAGAGGTTCTGAGTTCAATTCCCAGTAAATACATGGTGGCTCACAACAATCTGCAATGAGATCTGATGCCCTCTTCTGGTGTGTCTGAAGTCAGCTACAGTGTATTCATATAAATAAAATAAATCTTAAAAAAAAAAAGAGCACAGTCCAGGGAGTGGTAGGGATGAAGATGAATCTCTTCTCAGGTCAAACTACCTCTATGTCATTTGCAAAATAAAATGCAAAGTGATCCAGGATGATGTATTAGTTCATAATCTATTACTTTTTCAATAAAATAAACATGCAAAATTGGCTTTAGAAAAAGAAACTTAATTCCTCACAAATGGCTATTTCCATTAGCATCTCACCTTACAGTAAGTAAATCACATAACTGGTAACATTACAGGTCCATTTTAGAAGATATGCGTTTTAACACATTTCCCTGCCTATAATCCCTAGAAATCCCATCACTATTCCTTTTTAAAAACATGAGAACCATTTTGTTAAAACATAGATTCTGAGTGTGTGCTTATGAGAGAGAGCGTGCATCGAAGTAGGGTGGGATAAATGTTGTCCTTTAAGAATGAAATTATAAATATTTCCATCACGAAATGTTAAACTGAGTATATGAGTATACACCAGAGAATATGAGAAACCTTGGTCTAAGTGAGCTTTTGACATTGTGGCATTTCAACCTGTTATAAAGTGTCTTAGTCAAAGTTCCACTGCTAGGAAGAGACAGCATGACCAAGGCAACACTTATAAAAGAAAGCATTTAATTGGGGGATTGCTTACACTTTCCGAGGCCTAGTCTATTATTATCATGGTGGGGAGTATGGCTGCAGAGAAAATGGAGACAGAGACCATGAAGGCAGGCAGGCAGGCAGGCAGGCAGGCAAGCAGGCAGGCAAGCACTGTACAAGAGAAATAGTTGAGAACTACATCATGATTCACAGCCAGAGGGAGGGAGAGAAGGAGGACTAGAGCAAGGGAGGGAGGTGGGGACTTAGCATGGGCTTTGGAAACCTTTAAACCCACCCCAGTGACACACTTCCTTTTAGGCCACACCTTCTAATCCTCCTCAAATAGCGCCATTCCCTGGTGAATAAGTATAAGAATATATGAGTCAAGAGGACCATTCTTATTCAAACTACCACAACATGTCACATAGGACCAGAGCTACAAATTTTCAGAGGGGAACAACTGTTACATTGATAAATACCAGAATATATTTCATCAACATCATGCAAACTTGTTTTTGTTTTGTTTTTCCAGAGGCAATGTTTCAGTTCTCAAGCTAGAAGAAAGGGAATGAGAAATGAATAATTGTGAGAAACTGATTTTTTTTCCAGTCTGCAGTCCCTGAGAATTTGTCTAGATTTCTTCTGTGTGGTAGGATTCATGCGGTCCAGTTCTAGGAGTACTCTAGTGGGATGTGAATAACATCAATGCCTTATGACTCAATGGGCTACTTCCTCATTGACCTAAACCCAGAGATACCAGTCTGTTCAATGCTGCACTCAGTGCCCCAAAAAGTTTAGTGTAGGAGCTGGACTCAATAAATCTTTCTTGTATTTTTGGATTTAATGAGCATAAACTATATGCATTTATAACTTAAAAGTGTAGATTTAGTTTTAATTCACTAGGAAGGGCTATAATTACTTTAATTAAATACAACTGGGGTAGGTGTAGATGCAAGTTGTATTGATCTTCCTTAGAAAAAAAGAATCTGTTTATCTACAGTTATCTACAGTTCTAAGTATGTTCAAATTTTGTTCCAACATTAAAAAATACTTTTATTAATTCTTTGAGAATTATGCACATTGTGCTTTAAACATTTTTATCCTTGTAATGGCTATTCCTGGTTGTCTATACTTGACTATATCTAAAATGAACTACAATCCAGAATTGGAGGGGGTCACCCATAATCCAGATCTTGAGGCTAGAAGACACAAGTTTCTGAAATGAACTTTGGCATGGAGTTCTTGAGACATAGTGGCTATGAAAAGCTTAGGCCCAGGCATGGTAGTAAACAGCTTTAATACAAGGAAACTGAAGCAAGGAGATCTCTGAGTTCAAGGGCAGCCTGGGAAAAAACAAGTCCCAGATCCAGACATTCACACCATTCCATTCCATCCACACCTTCTGCTGTAGACCTACATAAGAAATTTGGAAGAAGGAAGATTTGCTCTTCTTTGCTTGCTTGCATTTATTGCCATCACATTTTTTGTCCTCATTTTTTATTTAAACACATCAAGTCCTATTAGTGCCCTTGGGCATGTGGTCATCTACCAGATCACGTTAGTCCTACAAAGGCTACCCTGGTAAAGAAAACTAAGTCTCCCTTGCCTGCAAGCTATAAGTTGCTAATAGCTATTCAACTAGAAATTGGATTTCATGACCACCCACTTCTTCTAGGCTGGGGTTCTATCTGCCTTGACTTTGTTCATGTCTTTTGAACTCCTTCTGCCATGCTGCATCTAGAAAACAGTTTCCTTGTAGGCATCTGCTACCTCTACCTCTTATACTATTTCTTCCCCCTGTTAGAAATAGTTCCTGAGCCTTGAGATAAGGGAGTATGATATAGTTGTCCATTTAGGGATGAGCACTCTATGCAGTCTCTTAGTCTCTATACCTTGAACAGTTGAAGATATCTGTGTTAATATTCATCTACTATGGGAACAAAAAACCTCACTTCTCTGATGAAGTTTAAGAAGTGTGTTAATCAGCTGGAAAGAACCCAGATGCCCTTCAACAGAGGAATGGATACAGAAAATGTGGTACATCTACACAATGGCATATTACTCAGCTATCAAAAACAATGACTTTATGAAATTCATAGGCAAATGGTTGGAACTGGAAAATATCATCCTGAGTGAGGTAACCCAATCACAGAAAAACACACATGGTATGCACTCATTGATAAGTGGCTATTAGCCCAAATGCTTGAATTACCCTAGATGCCTAGAACAAATGAAACTCAAGACAGATGATCAAAATGTGAATGCTTCACGCCTTCTTTAAAAGGAGAACAAGAATACCCTTTTGAGGGAATAGAGAGGCAAAGATTAAAACAGACACAGAAGGAACACCCATTCAGAGCCTGCCCCACATGTGGCCCATACATATACAGCCATCCAATTAGACAAGATGGATGAAACAAAGAAGTGCAGGCCGACAGGAGCCGGATGTAGATCGCTCCTGAGAGACACAGCCAGAATACAGCAAACACAGAGGCGAATGCCAGCAGCAAACCACTGAACTGAGAATAGGATCCCCGTTGAAGGAATCAGAGAAAGAACTGGAAGAGCTTGAAGGGGCTCGAGACCCCATATGTACAACAATGCCAACCAACCAGAGCTTCCAGGGACTAAGCCACTACCTAAAGACTATACATGGACTGACCCTGGACTCTGACCTCATAGGTAGCAATGAATATCCTAGTAAGAGCACCAGTGGAAGGGGAAGCCCTGGGTCCTGCTAAGACTGAACCCCCAGTGAACTAGATTGTTGGGGGGAGGGCGGCAATGGGGGGAGGATGGGGAAGGGAACACCGATAAGAAAGGGGAGGGGGGGGATGTTTGCCTGGAAACCGGGAAAGGGAATAACACTCGAAATGTATATAAGAAATACTCAAGTTAATAAAAAAAAGAGTGTTAATCTATTAGTATAATGGTAAATCATTAGGGGTTGGGTTATGTTCATATCCATATAGCTGCAGTGGATTCTTCCCTGGGACTTACAATCTGTATAGCCGTAGATTTTCATCAATGATCATGGTGCCAGAAAGGGGTTTCACTTGTGGAGTAGGCCCTAAAGCCAATCAGAAAGTGATTTGTTGGTTTCATGATATTCATGTCTCTTTAGTACAGGTGAATCACCTTGCCAATCAGGTGATTATTGTAGCTCACAGGATTCAGGGATGGATACATTTGACAATTAATTTTCTCCTCTTGTAGCATGCATACGACCTACTAACATTATAAAAGGTAGCCAATAAGAATAAAGGGTCCAAGTTCTGGCTCAAGTGTGCAATGTCTTCATCAATAGGGTCTTATTGTCAAGATCTAGAAGGTAAATTTAGGTCAGGTTGTTTCTAAGAAGACACCATACAATGAAAGAGCAAAGGTTATCACATAGAATGACCAACAAAGCTTTGACTCAATAATGGAGTGCTGCTCTCATTTGTTAGTCCTTCTAACAAATTTCTAAAGTAACACATAAAATAATTTATTTGCAAACAAATGAAACACCACAGAACAAAATTCAATAAATTTATAATAAGACAAGAAGAATTAAATAAATGAAAAGGCAATATGCATAATGTTTGTAACCATTAAATTTTGATTTGATGTGTATTGTATTGAATACATAGATTGTGGTAAATGGCCATCTTCACAATGTTAATCTTGCCAGTCCCTGTGCATGGGAGGTCTTTCTATCTTCTGATATCTTCTTCAACTTCTTATGTAGTGTCTTAAAGGTTTTTATTATTATATGTCTACCATACTTTTATCTCAAGATATTTATTTCTTTAAAACTATCGAGAATAGGACTGTGCCTCTGATTTCTTTCTATGTATGTTTGTTGTTTGTATACAGGCTACTAATTTTTGTGTTGATTTCATATCTTTTTTCTTTGTTGACTCTATCAGTTGAACGAAATGTTATATGTCCTTTAAAAAACACTTGACTAGAAAAAAAAATATATATATATATATATTCATCTACAAAAAGGACAATTTGACTTATTCTTTTTCTGTTTATTTCATTTATCTCTTTCACTTATCTTATTGCTCTAGCTAAAACTTCAAGTACCATATTGAACAGCAATGGCTTGAGTGAGTATCTTTTCTTTTTCCTGATTAGAGTTGAATTGTTTGAGTTTGTCTCCATTTAAGATGATATTGACTATAGGTTTGTTGAACATTACATTTGTTATAAAACAATATGTCTTCCATATCCCTAGATTCTCTAGGACTTTAGTTTTAAGAGATTATTGGATTTAGTTAAAGGTAGTTTCTAAATCTCTTGGATGATCATCTAGTTTCTGTACTTAAGTTCATGTGGTGGATTAGATTTTTTATTTAGGTGTGCCAGACAATTCCAGCATCTCTGGATGAAATGACTTAATCATTGTAGATAATCATTTTTATGTTTACTTTAATTCATTTTGTAAGCATCTTACTGTGATTTTTTTGCATGTATGTTTACAACTTCCATATGTAATTGTTCATAGAAAATTTGAAAATAGCTGAAAATTTCATTTAAAAACACAGAGAAAGAGAGAGACAAAGAGACAGAGAGACAGGGAGAGAGGGAGACTCAGAGACAGAGAGAGAGAGAGGAGAGAGAGAGAGAGAGAGAGAGAGAGAGAGAGAGAGAATAAGAGAATAAGAGAATAATGATCAATAAGAGAACTGCTGGAGATCTCACCATCCTGATTTTAAGTTGTACTGCAGAGTCATAGTAATTTAAACAGTACGACACTGATATAAAAATATACATTGGTCAAAGAAATATAACTGAAGACCCAAACATAAATCCTCACATCTTCCACCCCCTGATTTTGTACAAAAAGGTCAAAAATACACACTGGGAAAAAAAGATAGAACTTTCAACAAATACTGTTATAGAATGTCAAACTTTAGCAGGTCTCCAGACCTTAGCACAACTGACACCAAAATGAAGTATCATTCAAGCCTTGAAACTCAGCATAGAGACAGCAACACTTACCAAAATGAGAACAAAGGCATAATGCATCAAAGTCCATAGTTCTCAGAAAGTTCCTACATGTACTAACTTTATTGTTTAACTTCTGTAGTTCAACTTCTAGCTAACTGTTCTTGCTAACTGTAGTATTTTGACCCAGAATGTAGTTTCTATGTTTAAAATCTCATCGCAAGAAAAACTTGGGATTTTGCTGAAGTCCCAGACAACCAGTGTAGTCATGAAGCAACGAATAAAGGTTCTCTATTGGCATGAAGCAGTTTCTGATGGACATCCCACAACAATAAGTGCTGGTGAAGGTGGATAGCTAAAACTAGAAAAATGAAACTAAATCCTTATCCCATACTCTTCACAAAACTCAATTCCAAATGGATCAAGAACCTAAGAATACTCGTTGATCTGAATCCGACAGAGCAAGAAGTCTTTAACTTACAGGTATATAAAAGGACTGTCTGAACAGAATTTTGGGTACACGGGCATCAAGACCAACAGTTGATAGTACAAGCACACAAAACTACAAATTTTCTGGACAACAAAGGACACCGTCATTCAAATGGAAGAGATGGCCTACAGAAGGGAAACACTTTATCAGTTATACATACATGAATTAATATGTAGAACACACAAAGAACTAAAAATTCCTAACATCAAGAAAACTAACAATCCCATTCAAAATGGGCATGGAATTAAATAAGAGTTCCCTGAAAAATAAGTGTAAATGATTGAGAAACATTTTTATAAATGCCCAATATTTTTATTTATCAAATAAATTCAAATTAAATGTACTTTGAGATTTCATCTTACTCTAGTCAGAGTGACCAAGATTTAAAGTAGCAATAACACCATACAATTATAGCATAGAATATGGTAAATTTTAATTGGTAGTCAAGAGTTCTTTCATCCTACTGGCTACCATTCACAGTTCTTAAAGGAGCTATACACAGTAGTGGGGGGAAATGTAATCACCTATCTAACCCACGCAGCTATAAATACTGAAAGCTATAATAATGACCTGTTTGCAAAATATGACCATTGTCAAAATAATGACACAAATTCCTGGGGAGGGACCATTCACTTACTGAATGGACTTAAGGCCTACTCCATAAGATGGAATCTATACCTGATACTGTAAATTAGGTGAAGACCATGAAATTAGATAGGTCACAGACCCAGGGGAAAACCTACTACTATTGTTTTGATAAATGAATACAGAAATAAAATTACTCAATGATATATCGCTATCCCATCATAGAGTATGTAACTCAACCCACATCAGAATGGCTTCTTCTTGAGGTAGATGACAGTTAATACAAAGACTCACAACTAAACAATGTAGACAGAGTGACAGACCTCAGAAGACTCAACACTAACTGGGATGTCTTTATCACACCTCTCCCCTCAGGCTTAAAAATTATGTATGAGGAAATGGGACCAGAAAGATTGTAGCAAGCCCAAGGTGACGTATAATTCTAAGAAATTATATTTTCCAGAGTTATTTCAAGTCAGATAAACAAATGAACTCATTGAGATTATGAAAGCATGCACAGGTCTGTACTACTATAAACTACACAAAACCTAGCATGGAGAAGAATTGGGCACAAAGTTCCACCTCCAGCTGAGAAGCTATTCACAAATACTATCTACTGGGAGATAGAAAATCAATTTTCTTCAATGGGGTAATACTGAGTATTTGAACCATATCCCAAGGCAAGCCTGATTATCTGAAGTAGTTGGTCAACACAAATTGAACTCCATGTTTGTAGTAGCCTTTTTTCTTTTACTCTTCTTTTCGTTTTTGCTAATTTTTTTCTTTTCTTTTTTTAAGAGAGAGAATGAAAGTTGAAAGCAGGAGGATTTGGGGGGAGTTAGAAGACAGGAAAGAATATGACAAAATATACTTCCCAAAGAATAAATTATTTCTAAAAACTGATAATATAAGCTGGCATAGATGTAGAGAAAGGAAAATTTTTATTTGCTGTTAGTAGGAATACAAATTGGCACAATCTGTATGGTAAACAGAATAAAGGTTCCTCATAAGGCTGGAAATCAGCCTACTACATGATCCAGCTATACCACTTTTTAGCATACATCCAAAGGGCTCTAAACCCTATTCTATAGTTACAAGTTCTTTCATGTTCATTATTGCTCTATTCACAATATCCATAATTGGGGAACAGTCTTAGTGTCCATCATCTAATGACTGGATAATGAAATGTGCTACAATTTCCCAGTGGAATATTATTCAGCTGTTAAGAAGAAAAAGAACACTTGAAATAGTGAAGTGGATGAATCTAGAAACAATCATTCTGAATAAAGTAACTCACACAGAAAAACAAATGTTATGTTTGTGCTCATTTGGGGATGTTAGCTGTGAATCTTCCAATACATGTGTTTCATTTGCAGTGTGACAGAAACAGAAAACTGGTAAAGCAGTTGCAAAAGCCAGAGGCAGTGGATAATTGTGATGAAATTGTCTTCAGGGACACAGCAGGGCAGCTGTACATATGACATCACAGCAGTTAAAATGGTCTAAACAGAACCTATGCAAACTCAGGCCACACAGAATCTCAGCATGGTGAGGGGATCTGAGAACACAATCACACTCCTAATCATGAGTCTATTGCTAATTCTTAGCTGCTAGAAGAGTGGGAGACAGTTTTCTCTAAGTGCATAATTCCTGGTAAAGTCAGTCATACTCCAGTAGAAGATCATCTCATATATCCAACAATATCTGGACATCACAAATTGGTCTGTACAGACTTAACAAAGAAAAAAACAGAAAGTTGGGTTGATAACGAAGAGAGATGGATGGGAAAGAGTTCTGGGAAGGAAGTGACTATGATCAAAACATATATAAAGCTCTCAAAAGACAAACAAACAACAACAAAAACATTTTAAGACTCAAATTTTTACCTCAGAGTTTGTGAGATGGGCAGTAGAAGCCTTATCCTTTTGTTGATCTCTGTTGCAGTTTCTGTGAGGGTCTCCTACATGTTACCTGATCCCAGCCATTCCCAATCTATTCAAATAGGCTAAAGTATCATGCTGGTATCCTTTTACCTTCTGTCATAGGAGAAGCTGCAAAAGGATGCATGTGGTCTTTTGGCACAGAGCATGCATGAAAGAACACAAGGGATGCAGATCTGTTTTTTTTTTTCTTATTTTCTTGGATATATTTTATCTCAAGCATTTTGTTCCAAGGCTGTCCCGAATCATCTCCACTTGGCTCCCAGGCTCCCCAGAGGTATTCAGTCACATCTATAAATAGGCACTATGGCAATAATTCTGTGAGATAATGAAAGTTACATCCTCTTCTGCCATCTTGCTCCTGCCATTGCTAGTCTCTTAAAGTATAAAACACACCAAGCATGTGGCCTGCTATCCCCAATTTTCTGGAGAGAAGAGAAGGTAAATATTTATACACAGACTTGTACTCAAATGTTCATGCAGCCTTATCTGTAATACTCCCAGACTGAGAATAGCCTACATCCTCAAGTGAATAAACAAATCATCATATATAGTTGCAATGCAAAAGTCCTCAGCAATAAAAAATAACGGCAATAATCTATTCTGCCATAGAGCTGATTGATGGCCACCTGGAGCTGAGCTCTGAGGATGGGATCAAAGAAGTAGGTAGGAATAAGAAAGAGAAGATACTTCTGACGGTCACATATATTAGTCTAGTTAGGAGGCATAGGCACATAAAACTTTGACAGATTTCCCAATTAAATGTGTGTAATTGTAAATTGCATCAGTTACATTTAAAAATCAAAGGGAAAAGGCAGCATGTTTTTGATTATCCAGTCATATAGAGAGACATAATATGTTCCAAGAAGTCTACCACTAAACTTATCATACTCTACCTAAAGAATGCCTTGACATTAAAATATCAAAACTACATTCACTGTTGCATTGATATAAAGGCAAATTGATATCATATTTACAACATTTTATTCTCTTGTCTAAAACATCTAGAGGTGGCCACTGCAGGGCTCAACATCTGTTTAAGGTGGGTGGCAATAATCTAGGCTACTGTAAGTTTGGATCCATCCTGCATTTAGGATGCACCTCAAGAATCACCCACCATGTGGCTACTGAGATGACTCAGTAATTCAGAGCAATGACTTAGGATTACTTCTCAGCATCCCAATGATGGCTGACAACCATCTGTAACTCCAGTTCCAGTGGCTGTGATACCTTCTCTGACCTCTCTATGTATACAATTAATGCACATAGTACACACATCTGTGTATGAAATATATGAGTATTCAGGCAGAGTATTCATGCATAAAAATACATCGAAATTTTTCTTAATTGGACATCATCAAGTCATTCCAACTGCAAAAAAGGAAAAAGGTGTGGTGAGCATGGTTCTCTGATTCAGCATATATATCAGAATTCACATTTCAAAGATAGTTCACGGACCCCCAGATGAGTCACATAGTCAACACTTTATCATTAAGTCGTTTGAGTATTCCAGTTTTTAGGTTGCCATAAGACCAGCTAAATGTCTATGGTAAATATATAAAAAAGTCCAATATATAAGGTACAATATTTACGGTAAAATGTATGCCAAGAGCAACTAGCAAATTCAAGTTTAGACTGTAAAATATTTCAGACCAGAACAAATGAGCATTTGAACTTTGAAAATAAAGACAATATAGCTTATGACTCCTGAACTCTCCATTTTAAGTATCCATAAGCAACAATCACACTCCTAATCATGAGTCTATTGCTAATTCTTAGCTGCTAGAAGAGTGGGAGACAGTTTTCTCTAAGTGCATAATTCCTGGTAAAGTCAGTCATACTCCAGTAGAAGACCATCTCATATATCCAACAATATCTGGACATCACAAATTGGTCTGTACAGACTTAACAAAGAAAAAAACAGAAAGTTGGGTTGATAACGAAGGGAGATGGATGGGGAAGCAACAATGAAGTAGAGGTAATTTGCTATAGGATAGAATTTTTTTTTAGAACTCTGATTTTTACTCTTTCTCTCTCTCTCTCTCTCTCTCTCCCCTCTCTCTCTCTCTCTCTCTCTCTCTCTCTCTCTCTGTGTGTGTGTGTGTGTGTGTGTGTGTGTGTGTGTGTGTGTGTGTCCCCATGTGCACATGTGTGCATGTATTTTCAGTGCACACAGGCATGGGCAGGTGCATAGCCATGTGTATATATGTGTTATAGAGGCTAAAAGTAAACACTGGATGTTTTCCTTTATTGCTCTCCACTTATTTTTGAAGCAGGATCTCTTTCTAAACCTGAAAGTCACAAATTAGGTGACTGGTTAGTCAGTCATCTCTAGGGATCCTCCTGTCTTTGCCTCCCCAGCAATGGAATTACAAATAGATGTGCCACCAGGCCCTGCTTTCCATATGGCTGGTCAGAATCTGAACTCAGGTCTTCAGGAGTGCATGACAAACACTTAATACAGAGCCATCTCCCAACTCTGTTTCTCAATAATAACTTAGCTTATTATTATTTTTTATGGATACTTTCAGCATATAGAAGTTTCACTATGCTTTGTGAGTACTGCCATATGACATTTTTGTGTTTTTATAGAATTTCTGTGTAAGCAAATGTGTGTGTCTCTGCTTCTATGTTTCTTGTGTTTTTTTCTTTGACTCTTTCTATCTGTTTTGTGCTATTCTCTTTTGTTGCTGTTATATTCTATTTTGTATGTATGTTTGATTTATTTTAGTTACCTGTTTTCTAATGTTTGTGCATGTGTAAGAGAGAGAGAGAGAGAGAGAGAGAGAGAGAGAGAAGAAAGAAAGAAAGAAAGAAAGAAAGAAAGAAAGAAAGAAAGGAAGAAAGAAAGAAAGAAAGAGAGAGAGAAAGAAGGAAAGAAAGAATGGGAAGAGTTTGGAAAAAGTTTGGGAAAGAGAAACTTATCAGAAAATATTATTTGTAAAAAATCTATTTTCAATAAAAGAGGAAGAAAAGGGAGAAGGGGAAAGAGAAGACAAAGAAAGAAGAGAAAGAAGGGAAGGGGGAGGGGAGAGAAGGAGGAGTCCTTTTGGGGTTGGACTGTGGATATCGAAAAGGCTTTGCTGGTCTATCTGTTCTACTGAGGAACAGTTACTGAACAGTAAGAAGAAGATGTAGGAGGAAGGTTATCCCAGAAAACAAACCCAAGCCATAAATAGATCCATCAATACCAAGCAGAAATTTCTCTTCACAGCGTCCTTAAGCACAACTTCTCAGCAAATTGTGATGAGTTTGTTACTCTGGTTTAGAGATGACTGTTAGAAAAGCAGGCTTAAAAATAATATCACAGTTTTGCTGGTGATCCAGAAAAATTGTGCCCATTTACAGAGGGAATCTCAAGACTGAGGTTAAATACAAAACAAAATAAAAAGAAATTGTCTGAATTTTATAGCAACAAACCATATACCACGGAACATTTATAAAAATAAAAGCATACATATTATGGGGAATGAAACAAAAGTTTGACTAGAGCTAAATCATGAATAATGAATAATTCATAAGCATAATTGCTGGATATCTGAACAGATTTTAGAACCCATGCACCATGAAGGAAATAGACCTAACAAAGTCATAAACAAATAAAAAATAGTTACAGTGTCCAGAAATATTACAGTGTTAGCTAAGATATCTATTTGTGAAAGGGATAGATTAGAAATACAGCAAGACTGAAGGTAGATGCAAAATGCTTGCATTTTTGATAAGGCAAGAAAAATTAATGACTAAGCAAATATGAGGACTCACAGAAAAGAAAGGAGAATTTATTCCCACTTAAAAGAAATAACGACCCTGGACTCTGACCTCATAGGTAGCAATGAATATCCTAGTAAGATCACCAGTGGAAGGGGAAGCCCTTGGTCCTGCTAAGACTGAACCCCCAGTGAACGTGATTGTCGCGGGGAGGGCGGCAATGGGGGGAGGATGGGGGAGGGGAACACCCATAAAGAAGTGGAGGGGGAGGGGTTAGTGGTATGTTGGCCCGGAAACCGGGAAAGGGAATAACACTCGAAATGTAAATAAGAAATACTTAAGTTAATAAAAAAATAAAAAAAGAGAAACGTATAAATTAAAAAGGCCTGTAACATGTAAACCGTACATGCCCAGGGATAGAAAACTTCCTGAAATCCTGGAGGCTGCTTGTAAACTTGTAAACTCATGGCCCAGGTGCCAAAGAAATGGCTCTGAGACTTAATTATGAATAAATGCTTAAGCCATAAAAAAAAAAAGAAAAAGAAATAACAATGACCAATTGTATGTTTGAATGGATAGGTCAACAAAGAGAGAAGGTTAAAGTAAGAATAAATTTCAGATAGCTGAAATTTGATTTGCCTGTTATACTTTTATTTTAGGAATCAAACATAATAATCAAATATAGAATTTTGTTAGTTTTGTCAACTTCATACAAGCCAGGGTCATCTGAGAATAGGGAACCTCCAATGAAGAAACAGCCCTACCAGATTGGCCTGTAGGCAACTGTATGAAAGTAATTACTTTTTTTTATTGGATATTTTATGTATTTAAAATTCAAATGTTATCTCCTTTCCCAGTTCCCCCATCACCTACTCCACCCACCCACTCCCACCTTTTGGCCCTGGCATCCCCCTACACTGGGGAAATGACCCTTTACAGGACCAAAGTTTTGTCTTCCTATTGATGCCAAACAATGTCATTATATGCTACATATGTGGCTGGGGCCATGAGTTCCTCCATGTTTATTTTTTGGTTCGTGGTTTAGTCCCTGGAAGCTTGGGGTGGGGGTGGGGTGTTAGTTGGTTGAGGTTGTTGCTCTTCCTATGGGGTTGCAAACCCCTTCAGCACCTTCAGTCCTTTCTCTAACTCCTCCATTGTGGGTCCCATGCTCAGTCTATTGGTTAGCTGCAAGCATCCTCATCTGTATCAGTAAGGCTTTGACAGAGCCTCTCAGGAGACATCCATATCAGGATCATGTCAGCAAGCACTTCTTGGCATCAACAATAGTGACTGGGTTCAGTGGTTGCATATGGGATGGATCCCCAGGTGGTCATCACTGGATGACCTTTCCTTCAGTCTCTGCTCCACTCTTTGTCCCAGTATTTCCTCATGTGTTATGTTCCCCATCCTAAGAAAGACTGAAGCATCCACATTTTGATCTTCCTTCTTCTTGAGCTTCCTTCATAGGGTCTAAGAATTATATCAATATTCTGAGATTTAGAGCTAATAACCACTTATCACTGAGTGCATACCATGTGTGTTCTATTGTGACTGGGTTACCTCACCTCAGGATGATATTTTCTAGTTCCATCCGTTTGCCTAAGAATGTCATGATCTTATTGTTTTTAATAGCTGAGTAGTACTCCATTGTGTACCACAATTTCTGTATTCATTCCTCTTTTGAAGGACATCTAAGTTCTTCCCAGCTTCTGGCTAATGGAAATAAAGCTGCTATGAACATAGTGGAACATATGTCCTTGTTATATGTTGGAGCATTTTGGGGTATATGCCGAGGAGTGTTATGGATGGATTCTCAGGAAGCACTATGTCCAATTTTCTGAGGAACCTCCAGACTGGTTGTACCAGCTTGCAATCCCACCAAAAATAGAGGAGTGTTCCTCTTTCTCCACATCCTCGCCAGTATCTGCTATCACCTGTTTTTTTTTTTTTTATCTTAGCCATTCTGACTGTTATGAGGTGAAATATCTGGCTTGCTTTGATTTTCATTTCCCTGATGATCAAGGATGTTGAACATTTCTTTAGGTGCTTCTCTGCCACTTGATATTCCTCAGTTGACAATTCAGATATAGGATTGGTAAAGATCTTTTCCCAATTTGTTGGTTGCCATTTTGTCCTATTGATAGTATCCTTTGCCTTACAGAACTTTTGAAATTTTGTGAGGTCCAATTTGTTGATTCTTGATCTTGGAGCATAAGCCATTGGTGTTCTGTTGAAGAAAATTTCCCCTGTGCCTATGTGTTCTAGGCTCTTCCCCACTTTCTCTTCTGTTAGTTTAAGTGTATCTGGTATTATGTGAAGATCCTTGATCCACTTGGACTTGAGCTTTGTGCGAGGCGATGAAAATGGATCAATTTGCATTCTTCTACATGCTGACTGCTAGTTGAACAAGAAGCATTTGTGGAAAATGCTATCTTTTTTTTCCACTGGATATTTTAGCTCCTTTGTCAAAGCTCAAGTAACCATAGGTGTATGGGTTCATTTCTGTGTCTTTAATTCTATTCCATTGATTTACCTGCCTGTCTCTGTACCAATAACATGCAACTTTTATCACAATTGCTCTGTAATATGGCTGGAGGTCAGGAATGGTGATTCCCCAAAAAATCCTTTTATTGTTGAGAATAATTTTCCCTAACCTGGGTTTATTGTTATTCCAAACGAGTTTACAAGTTACACTTGCTAACTCTATAAAGAATTGAGTTGGAATTTTGATTGGAATTGCATTGAACCAGTAGATTGCTTTCAGAAAGATGGCCATCTTTACTATATTAATCCTGCCAATCTGTGAGCATAGATCTTTTCATCTTCTGAGATATTCTTTGATTTCTTTCTGCAAAGACTTGAAGTTCTTGTCATAAAGATCTTTCACTTGGTATAGTGAAACAAAGGTATTTTATATTATTTGTGACTACTGTGAAGGGTGCTGTTTCCCTAATTTCTTTCTCAGCCTGTTTACCCTTTGAGTAGAGGATGGCTACTGATTTGCTTGCATTAATTTTATTCCAGTCACTTTGCTGTAGTCATTTATCAGGTTTGGGAGTGCTCTGATAGAATTTTTGGGGTCGCTTAAGTATACTATCATATCATCTGCAAATAGTGATATTTTGACTTCTTCTTTTCCAATTTGTATCCCTTTGACCTCCTTTTGTTGTCTGCTCTGGCTAGGACTTCTAGTATTATATTGAATAGGTAGGGAAAGAGTGGGCAGCATTGTCTATACCCTGATTTTAGTGGAATTGCTTCAAGTGTCTCTCCATTTAGTTTGATGTTGGCTACTGGTTTTCTGTATATTGCTTTTACTATGTTTAGGTGTGGGCCTTGAATTCCTAATATTTCCAAGACTTTTAACATGAAGGGGTGTTGAATTTTGTCAAATGCTTTCTCAGCATATATTAAAATGATCATGTGGTGTTTTTTCCTTGAGTTTGTTTACATAGTGGATTACATTAATGGATTTCGGTATACAGAACCATTCCTGCATCCCTGGGATGAAGCCTACTTGATCATGGTGAACGAGCATTTTGATGTGTTCTTGGATTTCGTTTTTAAGTTTTATTGAAGAATTTTGCATCAGTGTTCATGAGGAACATTGGTCTGAAATTCTCTTTTTTTTAATGGTCTTTGTGTGGTTTAAGTATAAGCGTAATAATGGCATCAAAAAAGGAATTGTGTAGTGTTTCTTCTGTTTCTATTTTGAGGAATATTTTGAAGAGTATTGGCATTAGGTCTTCTTTGAAGTTCTGATAGAATTCTTCACTAAACCCATCTGGACCGGAGCTGTTTTTGGTTGGGAGACTTAATAACTGCTTCTATTTTTTTAAGGGTTATGTGACTGTTTAGATGGTTTACCTGATCCTTATTTAACTTTGGTACCTGGTATCTGTCTAGAAAAGTGTCCATTTCATCCTGATTTCAAGGTTTTTGAGTATAGACTTTTAGAGTAGGAGCTGATTTTTTTTTAAATATTTGATATGTCTCCCTTTTCATTTCTGATTTTGTTAATTTGGATACTGTCTGTGTGTCTTCTCGTTATTATGGCTAAGGGTTTATGTATCTTGCTGATTTTCTCAAAGAACCAGCTTTTGGTTTTGTTGATTTTTTTGTATAGTTCTTTTTGTTTCTACTTGGTTGATTTCAGCCCTGACTGCTGTGTACTCCTCTTGGGTATATTTGCAGGTTTTTTTGGTCTAAAGCTTTCAGGTGTGCTGTCAAGCTGCTCCTGTATGATCTCTCTAGTTTCTTTTTGGAGGCACTCAGAGCTATGAATATTCCTCTTAGCACTGCTTTCACAGTGTCTCATTAATTTGGGTACATTGTGCCTTCATTTTCAATAAATTCTAAAAAGTCCTTAATTTTCTTCTTTAATTCTTCCTTGACCAAGTAAGTTATCATTGAGTAGAGCATTGATCAGATTTCATGTATATGTTAACTTTCTGTTGGTTTTGTTATTGTTGTTGTTGTTGAAGACCAATCTTTGTCCATGGATTATTTCAATCTTCTTGTATCTGTTGAGGCCTGTTTTGTGACAGATTATATGGGCAGTTTAGGAGAAGGTACCATGAGGTACTCACAGGAAAGAAATATTTCTTTTTAGGATGAAATATTCTATAGATATCTGTTAAATCCATCTGGTTCATAACTTCTTTTAGTTTCACTGTGTATTTGTTTAATTTCTGTTTCCATGATCTGTCCATTGATAAGAGTAGGGGGTTGAAATCTCCCACTATTATTGGGTGTGATACAATGTATGTTTTGAGCTTTAGTAAAGTTCCTTTTATGAATGTGCCCTTTTATTTGGAGCATAGATGTTCAGAATTGAGGGTTGATTTTGGTATATTTTTCCATTTATGAGTATCAAGTGTACTTCCTTATATTTCTTTATAACCTTTCATTAAAAGTTGATTTCATTCAATATCAGAATGGCTGTGCCAGTTTGTTTCTTGGTACCATTTGCTTGGAAATTTTTTCCAGCAATTTACTCTGCGATAGTGTCTATCTTTGTCACTGAGGTGAGTTTCTTGCATGCAGCAAAATGCTGGGCCCTGTTTATGTATTCAGTCTGTGTTTTTACTGAGGAGTTGAGTCCATTGATGTTAAAGGGATATTAAGGCATAGTGATGTTTCCTGTGACTTTTGTTTTTACAGGTAGAATTATGTTTGTGTGGCTATCTTCTTTTGGCTTTGTTGAAAGAACATTAATTTCTTGGTTTTTCTAGGTGTAGTTTCCTTCCTTATGTTGGAGTTTTCCATCTCCTATCCTGTGTAGGGCTTGATTTGTGTGAAGATATTGTGTAAATTTGGTTTTCTCAGGGAATACCTTGGTTCTCCATCTATGGTAATGGATAATTTTGTTGGGTACAGTAGCCTGGGCCAGCATTTGTGTTCTCTTAGGGTCTCTATGACATCTCTCCAGGGTCTTCTGGCTTTCATAGTCTCTGGTGAGAAGTCTGGTATAATTCTTATATGATTGTCCTTATATGTTACTTGATGTTTTTCCCATATTGCTTTTAATATTCTTTCTTTGTTTAGAGCATTTTGTTGTTTGACTATTATGTGACAGGAAGAATTTATTTTCTGGTCCAATCTACTTGGAGTTCTGTAGGCTTCTTGTATGTTCATGAACATGTCTTCCTTTAGGTTAACATAGTTTTCTTCTATAATTTTGTTGAAGATCTTTACTGGCCTTTTAATTTTGGAATCTTTTCTCTCTTCTATACCTATTATTCTTAGGTTTGAGCTTCTCATCTTCTGGATTTCCTGGATGTTTTTGTGCTTTGCACTTTCTTTGACTGTTGTGTCAATGTTTTCTATGGTATCTTCTGCTCCAGAGATTCTCTCTTCTATCTCTTGTATTCTGTTTGTGATGCTTGCATCTATGACTCCTGATCTCTTTCGTAGGGTTTCTATCTCTCGGGCTGCTCCCCTTTATGATTTCTTTATTGTTTCAATTTCCATTTTTATATATTGGATTTTTTTTTCAATTCCTTAGCCTGTTTTTGTTTTCCCTCTAATTCTTTAAGGGATTTTTGTGTTTCCTCTTTAAGGGTTTCTACCTGTTTACCTGTGTTGTTCTATATCTCTTTAAGGGAGTTATTTATGTCCTTCTTAAAGTCCTCCATGATCTTTATGAGACGTGATTTTTAAATCAGAACCTTGCTTTTCTGGTGTGTTGGGATATCCAATATTTGCTGTATTGGGAGAACTGGGCTCTGATAATGCTAAATAGTCTTGGTTTCTTTTGCTTAGGTTTCTATGCTTGCCTCTCACCATCTGGTTGCCTCTGGTGTTAGTTGATCTTGCTGTCTCTAACTGGGCTTGTCCCTCCTAATGGCCTGTTAGCCTGTGATCTTAGGAGTGAGAGCAATCCTGGGAGACCATCTCTTTCTGGGCAGGATTTGGGTATGGAAAGCTGTGGGACAGCCTCAGTTCTGTGCATAGATGGATACTAGAAGCAGAACTTTATCATCATCATTGCCATCACCACCACCACCACCACCACCACCACCATCATCATCATCATCATCATCATCATCATCATCATCATCATCATCATCATCATCATCAATGATTGATGCAGAATGACCCAGACAACTAGGAGCAATACCACCCCTCAGCAGGTGGTTCTGAGGTATATAAGAAAACAACTGAACTAGCCAAGGGAAGAAACTTGTAAATAGCTCTCCTCTGTAGCCACTGATTCAGTTTCTGCCTTTAGGCTCCTGCCTGGAAATCCTTCCCTAGTTTCTTTTGATGATAGACTGTAAACCCGTTATTCTCCAAGTTTCTTTAGTCATGGTGTTTTATCCCAGTAATAGGGAACCTAAGACAAGAATATACTGGGATTTATAAACTTACCAGACCTTTCAGGGAAAATAAATGAATAAAAAATTCAATATTTCTTATTTGGTAGCTGGCAAGGTACATCTACTAATGAAAGCCAAACGACTAGGTCATATGTGAATGTTCCTATCAGATGAGAAATATCAGATTTTAATCTCAACTTACAGAAGACAAATAAAAATAAAGGACAATTCATTTAGTTGAAAGTGATATGCTCTGCCTTGACCCAGAGGGCTTTCTTACTGTACAAGAAGGGAGCAGGTAGAAAAGACCGGTGACTGTTTTTCCAACTCTGCTATTATTTGACTTCACTCAAAGTAAATCGTTTTTGATCTCTAATCCTCCTTTACCTCATGTAAGACTGGAAGGTGATGAAGAGATGCCTCTCCAACTTTTGTTAAGCTGTATGATTCTACTGTTCAAATGAAGGCTGCCATCCATGACTCTGTGCTCTTTACTATGGAAAGCCTTTTCTAGTTCTTACATGTTATGATATTTTCTGAACCTAAACTATGCTTTCCAGAAATAAAAAATATCTTCCTTATCTAACATCATTCACAGTACTTCCACTTTCACACACAGAAATCCCCTCTGGAACTGGCTAAACAGGTGGATTTGTAATAATAGCTAAAATATGCCTGGGTATTTCACATATCCTACATGGATTCAGTGCTGCTGCTTTTGGTTTTCTTCCTGTCTCTCTGTCTGTAGCTCTGTGCATCAGCTTTGTCCATACCCCTAACTTTGTCTTTTTTTTTTAATTTCACAGAGCTTTATTGGGTAGGACAGAGGGCCACATTTCTACCTGTTTACCCACCAAACGTTTAAACTGCTATTGCTCTGAGATCCCTGGTGATCTTCATGATCTCCATTGGAGCTTGAAGAGAGTATGACCAGGAAAGCTCAAAGCTTCCTTCCTTAAGTACAGGCAATATTATTTACAGTTCACCTTCACACTGGAGGTGAAAATCATACTGGAATTTATCACTAAACCAAATTTACTTTTCCTTCTTAAATGTCTTTGCTACACAGTTTCACTTTTCTGGTGACTTCTTGTTCTTAATTTCTTTTTTATTTATTTTTTTATTAACTTGAGTATTTCTTATATACATTTTGAGTGTTATTCCCTTTCCCGGTTTCCGGGCAAACATCCGCCTCCCCCTTCTCCTTCCTTATGGGTGTTCCCCTCCCAACCCTCCCCCCATTGCCGCCCTCCCCCCATAGAACAGTTCACTGGGGGTTCAGTCTTAGCAGGACCCAGGGCTTCCCCTTCCACTGGTGCTCTTACTAGGATATTCATTGCTACCTATGAGGTCAGAGTCCAGGGTCAGTCCATATATAGTCTTTAGGTAGTGGCTTAGTCCCTGGAAGCTCTGGTTGCTTGGCATTTTTGTACTTTTGGGGTCTCGAGCCCCTTCAAGCTCTTCCAGTTCTTTCTCTGATTCCTTCAATAGGGGACCTATTCTCAGTTCAGTGGTTTGCTGCTGGCATTCGCCTCTGTATTTGCTGTACTCTGGCTGTGTCTCTCAGGAGCGATCTACATCCGGCTCCTGTCGGTCTGCACTTCTTTGCTTCATCCATCTTGTCTAATTGGGTGGCTGTATATGTATGGGCCACATGTGGGGCAGGCTCTGAATGGGTGTTCCTTCAGTCTCTGTTTTAATCTTTGCCTCTCCCTTCCCTGCCAAGGGTATTCTTTTTCCTCATTTAAAGAAGGAGTGAAGCATTCACATTTTGATCATCCGTCTTGAGTTTCGTTTGTTCTAGGGATCTAGGGTAATTCAAGCATATGGGCTAATAGCCACTTATCAATGAGTGCATACCATGTATGTCTTTCTGTGATTGGGTTAGCTCACTCAGGATGATATTTTCCAGTTCCAACCATTTGCCTACGAATTTCATAAACTCGTTGTTTTTGATAGCTGAGTAATATTCCATTGTGTAGATGTACCACATTTTCTGTATCCATTCCTCTGTTGAAGGGCATCTGGGTTCTTTCCATTTTCTGGCTATTATAAATAAGGCTGCGATGAACATAGTGGAGCACGTGTCTCTTTTATATGTTGAGGCATCTTTTGGGTATATGCCCAAGAGAGGTATAGCTGGATCCTCAGGCAGTTCAATGTCCAATTTTCTGAGGAACCTCCAGACTGATTTCCAGAATGGTTTTACCAGTCTGCAATCCCACCAACAATGGAGGAGTGTTCCTCTTTCTCCACATCCTCGCCAGCATCTGCTGTCACCGGAGTTTTTGATCTTAGCCATTCTCACTGGTGTGAGGTGAAATCTCAGGGTTGTTTTGATTTGCATTTCCCTTATGACTAAAGATGTTGAACATTTCTTTAGGTGTTTCTCAGCCATTCGGCATTCCTCAGTTGTGAATTCTTTGTTTAGCACTGAACCCCATTTTTAATAGGGTTATTTGTTTCCCTGCGGTCTAACTTCTTGAGTTCTTTGTATATTTTGGATATAAGGCCTCTATCTGTTGTAGGATTGGTAAAGATCTTTTCCCAATCTATTGGTTGCCGTTTTGTCCTAACCACAGTGTCCTTTGCCTTACAGAAGCTTTGCAGTTTTATGAGATCCCATTTGTCGATTCTTGATCTTAGAGCATAAGCCATTGGTGTTTTGTTCAGGAAATTTTTTCCAGTTCCCATGTGTTCCAGATGCTTCCCTACTTTTTTTCTATTAGTTTGAGTGTGTCTGGTTTGATGTGGAGGTCCTTGATCCACTTGGACTTAAACTTTGTACAGGGTGATAAGCATGGATCGATCTGCATTCTTCTACATGTTGCCCTCCAGTTGAACCAGCACCATTTGCTGAAAATGCTATCTTTTTTCCATTGGATGGTTTTGGCTCCTTTGTCAAAAATCAAGTGACCATAGGTGTGTGGGTTCATTTCTGGGTCTTCAATTCTATTCCATTGGTCTATCTGTCTGTCTCTGTACCAATACCATGCAGTTTTTATCACTATTGCTCTGTAATACTGCTTGAGTTCAGGGATAGTGATTCCCCCTGAAGTCCTTTTATTGTTGAGGATAGCTTTAGCTATCCTGGGTTTTTTGTTATTCCAGATGAATTTGCAAATTGTTCTGTCTAACTCTTTGAAGAATTGGATTGGTATTTTGATGGGGATTGCATTGAATCTGTAGATTGCTTTTCGTAAAATGGCCATTTTTACTATATTAATCCTGCCAATCCATGAGCATGGGAGATCTTTCCATCTTCTGAGGTCTTCTTCAATTTCTTTCCTCAGTGTCTTGAAGTTCTTATTGTACAGATCTTTTACTTGCTTGGTTAAAGTCACACCGAGGTACTTTATATTATTTGGGTCTATTATGAAGGGTGTCGTTTCCCTAATTTCTTTCTCGGCTTGTTTCTCTTTTGTATAGAGGAAGGCAACTGATTTATTTGAGTTAATTTTATACCCAGCCACTTTGCTGAAGTTGTTTATCAGCTTTAGTAGTTCTCTGGTGGAACTTTTGGGATCACTTAAATATACTATCATGTCATCTGCAAATAGTGATATTTTGACCTCTTCTTTTCCGATCTGTATCCCCTTGATCTCCTTTTGTTGTCTGATTGCTCTGGCTAGAACTTCAAGAACTATCTTGAATAAGTAGGGAGAGAGTGGGCAGCCTTTTCTAGTCCCTGATTTTAGTGGGATTGCTTCAAGTTTCTCTCCATTTAGTTTAATGTTAGCAACTGGTTTGCTGTATATGGCTTTTACTATGTTTAGGTATGGACCTTGAATTCCTATTCTTTCCAGGACTTTTATCATGAAGGGGTGTTGAATTTTATCAAATGCTTTCTCAGCATCTAATGAAATGATCATGTGGTTCTGTTCTTTCAGTTTGTTTATATAATGGATCACGGTGATGGTTTTCCGTATATTAAACCATCCCTGCATGCCTGGGATGAAGCCTACTTCATCATGGTGGATGATTGTTTTGATGTGCTCTTGAATTCGGTTTGCCAGAATTTTATTGAGTATTTTTGCATCGATATTCATAAGGGAAATTGGTCTGAAGTTCTCTTTCTTTGTTGTGTCTTTGTGTGGTTTAGGTAGAAGAGTAATTGTGGCTTCGTAGAAGGAATTCGGTAGGGCTCCATCTGTTTCAATTTTGTGGAATAGTTTGGATAATATTGGTATGAGGTCTTCTATGAAGGTTTGATAGAATTCTGCACTAAACCCGTCTGGATCTGGGCTCTTTTTGGTTGGGAGACCTTTAATGACTGCTTCTATTTCCTTAGGAGTTATGGGGTTGTTTAACTGGTTTATCTGTTCCTGATTTAACTTTGATACCTGGTATCTGTCTAGGAAATTGTCCATTTCCTGAAGATTTTCAAATTTTGTTGAATATAGGTTTTTGTAGTAAGATCTGATGATTTTTTGAATTTCTTCTGAATCTGTAGTTATGTCTCCCTTTTCATTTCTGATTTTGTTAATTTGGACGCACTCTCTGTGTCCTCTCGTTAGTCTGGCTAAGGGTTTATCTATCTTGTTGATTTTCTCAAAGAACCAACTTTTGGTTCTGTTGATTCTTTCTATGGTCCTTTTTGTTTCTACTTGGTTGATTTCAGCTCTTAGTTTGAATATTTCCTGCCTTCTACTCCTCCTGGGTGTATTTACTTCATTTTGTTCTAGAGCTTTTAGGTGTGCTGTCAAGCTGCTGACGTATGCTCTTTCCTGTTTCTTTCTGCAGGCACTCAGCACTTTGAGTTTTCCTCTTAGCACAGCTTTCATTGTGTCCCATAAGTTTGGGTATGTTGTATCTTCATTTTCATTAAATTCTAAAAAGTTTTTAATTTCTTTCTTTATTTCTTCCTTGACCAGGTTATCATTGAGTAGAGCATTGTTCAATTTCCACGTATATGTGGGCATTCTTCCCTTATTGGTATTGAAGACCAGTTTTAGGGTGTGGTGGTCCGATAGCACGCATGGGATTATTTCTATCTTTCTTTACCTGTTGAGGCCCGTTTTTTGACCAATTATATGGTCAATTTTGGAGAAAGTACCATGAGGAGCTGAGAAGAAAGTATATCCTTTTGCTTTAGGATAGAATGTTCTATAAATATCCGTTAAGTCCATTTGGCTCATGACTTCTCTTAGTCTGTCGACATCACTGTTTAATTTCTGTTTCCATGATATGTCCATTGATGAGAGTGGGGTGTTGAAATCTCCCACCATTATTGTGTGAGGTGCAATGTGTGTTTTGAGCTTTAGTAAGGTTTCTTTTACGTATGTAGGTGCCCTTGTATTTGGGGCATAGATATTTAGGATTGAGAGTTCATCTTGGTGGATTTTTCCTTTGATGAATATGAAGTGTCCTTCCTTTTCTTTTTTGATGACTTTTAGTTGGAAATTGATTTTATTTGATATTAGAATGGCTACTCCAGCTTGCTTCTTCTGACCATTTGCTTGGAAAGTTGTTTTCCAGCCTTTCACTCTGAGGTAGTGTCTGTCTTTGTCTCTGAGGTGTGTTTCCTGTAGGCAGCAGAATGCAGGGTCCTCGTTGCCTATCCAGTTTGTTAATCTATGTCTTTTTATTGGGGAGTTGAGGCCATTGATATTGAGAGATATTAAGGAATAGTGATTATTGTTTCCCTTTATATTCATATTTGGATGTGAGGTTATGTTTGTGTGCTTTCATTCTCTTTGTTTTGTTGCCAAGACGATTAGTTTCTTGCTTCTTCTAGGGTATAGCTTGCCTCCTTATGTTGGGCTTTACCATTTATTATCCTTTGTAGTGCTGGATTTGTAGAAAGATATTGTGTAAATTTGGTTTTGTCATGGAATATCTTGGTTTCTCCATCAATGTTAATTGAGAGTTTTGCTGGATACAGTAACCTGGGCTGGCATTTGTGTTCTCTTAGGGTCTGTATGACATCAGTCCAGGATCTTCTGGCCTTCATAGTTTCTGGCGAGAAGTCTGGTGTGATTCTGATAGGTCTCCCTTTATATGTTACTTGACCCTTTTCCCTTACTGCTTTTAATATTCTTTCTTTATTTTGTGCGTTTTGTGTTTTGACAATTATGTGACGGGAGGTGTTTCTTTTCTGGTCCAATCTATTTGGAGTTCTGTAGGCTTCTTGTATGTCTATGGGTATCTCTTTTTTTAGGTTAGGGAAGTTTTCTTCTATGATTTTGTTGAAGATATTTACTGGTCCTTTGAGCTGGGAGTCTTCACTCTCTTCTATACCTATTATTCTTAGGTTTGATCTTCTCATTGAGTCCTGGATTTCCTGTATGTTTTGGACCAGTAGCTTTTTCCGCTTTACATTATCTTTGACAGTTGAGTCAATGATTTCTATGGAATCTTCTGCTCCTGAGATTCTCTCTTCCATTTCTTGTATTCTGTTGGTGAAGCTTGTATCTACAGCTCCTTGCCTCTTCTTTTGGTTTTCTATATCCAGGGTTGTTTCCGTGTGTTCTTTCTTGATTGCTTCTATTTCCATTTTTAATTCCTTCAACTGTTTGATTGTGTTTTCCTGGAATTCTTTCAGGGATTTTTGTGTCTCCTCTCTATGGGCTTCTACTTGTTTATTTATGTTTTCCTGGAATTCTTTCAGGGATTTTTGCGATTCTTTCAGGCATTTTTGCGATTCCTCTCTTTAGGCTTCTACTTGTTCTCTAAGGGAGTTCTTCATGTCTTTCTTGAAGTCCTCCAGCATCATGATCATATATGATTTTGAAACTAGATCTTGCTTTTCTGGTGTGTTTGGATAATCCATGTTTGTTTTGATGGGAGAATTGGGCTCCGATGATGCCATGTAGTCTTGGTTTCTGTTGCTTGTGTTCCTGCGCTTGCCTCTCGCCATCAGATTATCTCTAGTGTTACTTTGTTCTGCTATTTCTGACAGTGGCTAGACTGTCCTATAAGCCTGTGTGTCAGGAGTGCTGTAGACCTGTTTTCCTCTCTTTCAGTCAGTTATGGGGACAGAGTGTTCTGCTTTCGGGCGTGTAGTTTTTCCTCTCTACAGGTCTTCAGCTGTTCCTGTGGGCCTGTGTCTTGAGTTCACCAGGCAGCTTTCTTGCAGCAGAAAATTTGGTCTTACCTCTGGTCCTGAGGCTCAGGTTCGCTCGTGGGGTGCTGCCCACGGGCTCTCTGCAGCAGCAGCAACCAGGAAGACCTGTGCCGCCCCTTCCGGGAGCTTCAGTGCACCAGGGTTCCAGATGGTCTTTGGCTTTTTCCTCTGGCGTCCGAGATGTGTGCACAGAGAGCAGTCTCTTCTGGTTTCCCAGGCTTGTCTGCCTCTCTGAAGGTTTAGCTCTCCCTCCCACGGGATTTGGGTGCAGAGAACTGTTTATCAGGTCTGTTTCTTTCAGGTTCCTGCGGTGTCTCAGGCAGGGGTCCTGCCGCTCCTTGGCCCTCCCCCACGGGAGCCCAGAGGCCTTATGCAGTTTCCTCTTGGGCCAGGGATGTGGGCAGGGGTGAGCAGTGTTGGTGGTCTCTTCTGCTCTGCAGCCTCAGGAGTGCCCACCTGACCAGGCGGTTGGGTCTCTCTCTCACCGGGTCTGGGAGCAGAGAGCTGCTGCGGGCCGGGATCCGCGGGTGTGGGACTTCCGGTAACTAGAGAACGTGCCCGGTCCTAGAGAAATTCTGCTTCGGTGTGTCCCAAGCTCACCAGGCAGCTTTCTTGCAGCAGAAAATTTGGTCTTACCTGTGGTCCCGAGGCTCAGGTTCGCTCGTGGGGTGCTGCCCAGGGGCTCTCTGCAGCAGCAGCAACCAGGAAGACCTGTGCCGCCCCTTCCGGCTTGTTCTTAATTTCTTGGTGTATACAATGCCTTCATCCTTCTTCAGAGTTTTTGCATCTTTCTTGGCCCCTCGAGTTACTCTTGGCTTAGGTTCATTGTCCAAAGTGACTCTAGTTTGTCTGGATCTCAAACACCTAACATCTGAATCTCCAGAGATTCCTTTCTCTTGCTGGGTCTTTATCGAGATTTCTGCACCTGATTTGCTTGTTTTCTCTTCTGCTTCATGAGGCTGGGGAATCTCAGTCTGTCCTCTAGACCTCAAACATGTTCTTTTCCCACCAACTTTGCTCAAAGATGAAGACTTCTTGGTTCCATTATCTGGATTCTGCAGCTCTGTCTCCTGGGAGATCTTCATTGTTTTCTCATTTTTCTTTCCTTTCCAGTGAGGCTCGAGTGTCTGGGCTCAGTGTATCTGCAGTCTCTGACCTGGAACTGATGAGATGTCTCAGGGGTCCCTGGGGCATAGGCTGCTGCCAGGTGTGAGCAAATTTCTTTCTGTATCACCTGTAGGTCTTTTAGCCTGGCATACAAATGATTATTACTATGACATGTTGGTTCAGTAACATCATCTAATACAGTCAGAGGAGCTGAGGCCCCATATAAGATCTCAAAGTGGGTAAAGCTGAATCTGGAAGGGGTATTTCTTGCTCTGAAGAGAACAAGAGGGAAGGAGTGTCACCCAGTCTGCGCCAGTCTCCATGGTCAATTTGGTCAGGGTCTCTTTTAGAACTTTATTTATTTACTCTATCTGTCCTGAACTTTGAGGTCTGTAAATACAACGTAATTTCCAATCGACCTCTAAATACTTGGCCACACCCTGGCTTAACCTTGGCAATGAAAGTAGGGTCATTGTCTGACCAGATTACCTTGGGCACTCCAGACCTGGGGAAGATTTCTTCTAATATCTTCTTGATGACTACCAAGGCTGTCTCTTGCTTGGTGAGGAAAGCTTCTGTCTATTGCTGGAAAGGTATCTACAAGCACTAGGAGATACTTGTGATCATATTTTCCTGGTTTTATCTCAGTGAAGTTCACTTCGACTTTTCACTAAACTCTCTAGGTCTCTTTGCCCTGTTTGCTTGTTAAGCATTCACTTACTGACATACCTTATATTTTTTACTGCCTCTGTGGCTAGAATCTTAAAGTCTATTACATACACCTTAACTACTTGGACAAGCTTCTTAAGTGAGTCCATTTCTGTATTTGGCAAAGTGAGTCTTTTGTTTGTTCTCTGAGGAATATAGTTTTCCCTCAAGTGTGCCATTGTCTTTTTTTTTTTTTTTTCGTTTAAGCAATTTGGGCATTTTCTTCTGTTGTACATTCTAAGTGAGGCCATCCCTTTAGTCCGATCCCAGTTCCCAGTGGCTGTCTCTTGCAGGCCTGTAACAAGGATAGGCTCCTGCATAGCCATTTCCCGAGCCACTTTATCTGCTTTGTTATTGCCCCATGCCACTGAATCTCTTCCCTCCTGATGTCCTGAGCAATGAATAGTACTCACAGTTGTTGGCTTCACCACGGCATCCAAGAGATGGCAAAGGCATATGTGGCATTGACGTGCTGGGGGGGTTGAGGTTTGTCCATCCCAGATGACATTTGTGCTGTCCATCATGGCAGCACCCATTTATCTCTGACCTTCTTGAAGAGAACTGTTCCCATCTGTGGACAAGGTAGCCTTGGCTTTCAGCAGGGGTCAATCAGCCAGTCGCAGAGGTCTTTCCTCCACCCATGGGCTTCTGCCAGTGCTTGACACTCATGCTGCGGTGGCTCCAGGTTAGGATTGGGCAACAAGGTGACCAGATTGCCCCCAACCAGTGGAGAATCTAGTCCATGTCAGCTGACCAGTGGTCCCATCCTCTGGGACACTTTATTTAAAGGCAAAACATCAGCCACTCTACCACAGTTCAAGTCCTGGATTTGGTGATAATTGTTAGTGCCCGGCTGACAGGAGCGATGTGTTCCAGGCAGAACAGCACTAAGCCACACATCTCTCAGCATCAGGTACTGATGCACTGAGACAGGTCTTAAGCTCCACATACACAGTCTGCAGATATGCATACACTTGGCTTCACCCAGCCATTTCAGCCCACGTAAGCCATTTTGGAGAGCAAATTTCTCATGAGCAAGGGATAGGGGCAGTCAGGGATGACCATGAACTAGTGGTTTACCCGGCCCACGCCAAGGTCCACTGTTCTTCGGGCAGTCCATAAGTATTGTTTGTGGCCAGTAGCCCCCTGTACCCAAGGTCTTTCACTGGACACTAGTCCATTTTGACATAGGAGCACAGAATGTTAGGCGCCCCCGCATTCACACAACAACTGGGCAGGCTTTCCTTCTATCTTTGTGCATAGCCAGCACTCTAGGACCAAGAGGCTTGCCTTTGGAGCCACTGGAGTGGTCCCTCTTGTTCTTCCTGGGGCAGTCCTTGACCCAGGGTCCTTTTTCTTTGCATTAGGCACCCTGACCTTTAGCCAGGAATTCTCTTCTGTTGCCAGGTACTGTCTTCCTAGGTTCCCTAACTACTGTGGCCAGTATATGTTCCTCTCTTGTCTTTTATCTCTCTTTAACTCTTTAACTTCCTCTTCTTTTTTTGTCTCTTTGTTCAACCTTACTTTCTCTGTAACTTATACTAACTCTCAGCAACTTAGCTTAACCCTTCAAATTTCTGTAACTTTCTCTTCATATCTTTTCTTTATCTTAGCCAGATTGGTGGGGCATTTTCCAGCCCCTCAGAGACTCACCCTTGGAGCCTGGTGGTAGACCTGGAGCACTCCCTACCTTCAGGCATATTGAAGTCAACAGTCAGGAGTGAGGGCCTTCCACCCATGTCTGGAACATTCTTTCTGGCCTCTAGCAGGATTCTGTCTTTCCTTGGTGGTAAAGAATATCTGTAACAGTTACTAACAAGCATCTCAAATGGGATGGTGGGAAAACAAGAGAATCTTGAGAATAGAGGTCCACTGAAGAGGTCAAATAGCATTTAGTCACACAGCTAAACCAGGAGGCCTTTCTTGGACAAAAGGCCATTGTACAAATAAGCTCAAGCTTGTCTATGAAACAGAAAGGCAAGCAAAGAGGCATCCGATCTGTTATCGACTATCTCTCTAGACTTAGATTTTCCCTCAAGGAGTATCTCTCTTCAGTGTCGGCTTGGTGGCTTTGCCTCTCAAGAGAACCAGCCTCCAAATGACACTAGGCTTCTAGTAACAACTAATAACAAAAGGATGGAGAGATGGTTAGAACCTGGGTGCTAGATACCAAGTGGTGACAAAAGAATTGTAATGGGTTCACCTGGGACTTTCAGGACCTCAGTAGCAGCCCTTTACCAAACTGTCTCACTGGGTTAAAGGCCCATGGAAAAGAAGACATTAATCCTGACCTTGGCCACAGCCAAAGCCTGAATTCTATATTTTGACTGGCAAAACAAAGTTTTCACAGTTTGTTGTAGGTTTTTTTGAAACTATTTTAGGGGCTTTTCTGACCCCCCCCCCCAACCTGGGGCATCTCTCCTTGGGGAGGAGGCTCAAGAGAGAGAGACAAAACTCCCTGGCAGAAAACAATTTCTCTCAAGCAAATTATTTTCAACTTTTAACTTAAACACCAAGATGACCAAGTAAAACTCTTTGACGGACAAAGCAAACAGTTTCATGATTTCAAACACAGTCATCAGTCCAAGATTTGAAACACAGTCGTCAGTCCAAATTCAAACACGAAACAAAAGCCAAAAAGACACTCGACAATATCACAGAAAACAAACCAGAGAAACAAGACCAAGACAAAGCATCCTATAACCAATTTCCACAGATGCCTGGTACCTTCAGTACCTGGCCCAAACTGCAGCTTAACCTTAGCTGCTTCTGGGATACCAAACACAGAAACAGAACACATCCAGAAAACCACAGTCAGGTCACAAAGAAGACAAACAATTCCAACAGTCAAACAACAGACGTGCCGTGCAGCTTTGGTACCAAACTGAAACCAAAAATTCAGACGGAGTCACTGAGGGTCTTGGATCCTCTACTCCAATAAAATTCAGACGGAGTCATCAAGGGTCCGGATCCCTCCAAAAACGGACAGAGGCGCCACGAATCCGGATCTCCCTCTCCTCCAACCACCCTTGGAATGTCTTCCAGGGCTGCTGGGGAGAAGTCCGACCTCGTCAGCTCCTTCTCTGGCCCGCCCAGATAGTCCCCAGATCTGAGCCTATTGATTGATCATTCACAGGACAAGACACGATAGACAAGACAAGACAAACGCCGGCCGGCTTACCTCCCGGTGGGTGGTCGGTGATCTCTGGCAGGAGGGTCTCCGAATCTCGGACGAGCCCCCAAATGAAAGACCCTCAGGAGAATCTTCCTTCCTTTGGGAAGGAGATCCCCAAGCCCAATGACCAGGCCGAGACCACCAGATGCAATCAGCAAGAGGGTTTATTGTCTGGATACACAGGTCCCTGCGGGTGTCTCAGTCAGCTCGGAAGGACTGGCGCCTAGCTTTGTCTTAATAATAGTGTCTGTATTTCCCTGCATTGTATCAACTGATTACAGTAAGGAGCAATTAACAGAGAGCACTACATCAATGTCCTAGAATTGAATGAAAACAATGTCTGAGATTCAAGCAAATTAAACTTATATGTGTGGTCCTGCAACATGTTTCAGTGTAGGTACTCTAGGGAGTAGAAAGACTAGGACCAATCAGAGAGTCTCCACAAAGTTCAGACAGGACGATTCCATTCAATCTCCACTAGTGTTGCCTAGTACATGGAAGAGTGTATACTAAAAAGATAATCTTGTAAATGAAAATAGGTTTCTCAATTTGTCAAAATGCTTGTATGTTTATCAATTTACCAGTCATTTCCTTCTCTCAGACAGCACGTCCTCATCCACAAAGAGAGTTATGGCTCTTCCTCCATGCCTTTTTATGATCTACTGTATAATCTAGACTCAGTTTTTACTGCTCATCTCAAAGTCTTTAGTATTTCCAGGACCATCTAGCTTTACTATTGCTTAATAAACATTTATTAAATTAAATATAAGTAGTATATTTTAAGCCACTAATAAATGCAGCCTTTCCCCCTCTAATGATTCATCACAGGCAGAAATCATGTGTAGTTAATATAGTAAAATACAGAAACAAAGAGAATAAATCAGACATTTGAACAGTATTTCTTGGCATTTAAAATGTATTCTAACAGCTTATTATTTCACATTGATATTTATGGCTCTTATAGTGACTTTATGCTTCCTCTTTATTAGAAGCAACAAACTCACAGAAATAGGACCTAATTTATCCATCACATAGCTTGGGAGTGACTGAAGACTGTCCTTTTTAAGATAGGGGTTAAGCAAATAAGTTTTTGAATACTAATCATCTTTACTTTGGGTTTAATGGCCTATAAAATTAAAACTGGGTAAATAGATTTGAGAGAAAGAATGAAGACTTTGGAAGAAAGAATAGTTGTGTAGAAAGAAAGGAAGGAAGGAATAAAGGAAGGAAGGGAGGAAGGAAGGGAAAAGAATGTAGTAAGGTCAAGCCAAGGTGTCACCAATACCATGAAGGTAAATTTGAAATATCCTATTGATGCATTGGCTGCATTAGAAGTTGGATGCTTGTATGTGTATGATGAAGCATTGTTCTAGGTGTGTTTAGAAGAATGTTTTGGAGAAGAGTAAAGCCAAATACAGTTTAAGGAAAAGAGAATTGTAGGATGAGTTTATCATAAAACACCATTATTCTAAGGCCTCTGGAACGGCTATCTACCCTACCTTGAATAGCCAGGGCACAAAGATCTTGTGATATAAGCTATTACCACACACAGAACATCTACACTGGTTACCACCCACAAGACATTTGTAAAATGAATTCAGTTACTTTGTATACGATGCTTTGAATATTTTTGCCAATTAATATTTTGACAAGTAGTTTTAATAATATTCACAAATGCCCTGTAAAGAATGTTCATGTTTTGCAGCCAATGAGGCCTAAAAATGAAAGTTAGGTGTACACAGTATGCTACTGTAGCCCATGATCTTCAGATATAACACTGAAATGGATATTTTTCTTTTTTATAGAAAATAACTTTTTCCCCACACGATATATACTGATTATGGTTTCCCCTCCCTCTAATCCTCCCAGTTCCTCTCCATATTCCCCTCCATCTGAATCCACCCTATTTCTGCCTCACTATGAAACAAATAGGCTTGTAAGAGATAATAATATAATACAATACAATATATATGATATAGTACATCAGAATAGGACAAATAGGAAAAGGTGTCTTCACTGTTAGATTTATCTATTAGAATAGATGAAAATTTAAGTGCTGTATAGTATGAAAACTGAATTTAGCTTTATAGATTTCAAAATATTTTCAGTAGCAATATATTTCACCAGACAGAAGTATGTCCTAAATAAAAACATTGTCTTAAGCAATATTCTATATTACTTATAGTAGAGTCTTTGTTTTAATTATGCTTCTATTCATGTGATAAACAGCAAACACTGCAGTGATAAACAGAATGAGCAAAAACAACTTGAGGATAACAGGGTTTGTTTCATCTTATACTTCCACATAATAGTATGTTGGAACACTGGGCAAGAATGAAGTCAAGTAAGGAGAATTCTGGGTGCTTTCGAAAAGACTCCAAGAAAACAAGAGTTTTACAACCTTAGTTTATTCAACACACAGACTTGTTCCTGAAATGTGTTTTCATTTCTGCAGATTACTCACTATTGCTTGCTTGTCTTATTCAATTAAATGTTTACATGCTTTTATGGAAAAAACATGTTTTACCATGTGTAGTTTGTCCTTGGTTATATACAACTTGAACTCATGAGCACTGTACTTGTGTGACCTGTCTTAACCCTCAGAGTACAAATTGTCTGGAGCTCTGAATAAAGTTGGCTATTGCACAAAACTTTAGTCTGCTTCATTTATCAGCCCCATTGACCCAGTTCCTACCACCAGCTAGAGTGGTAAAAAAAAACAGTTCATCATTGAAAGGAAGTCATCTTTGGGAACTCAGGTTAGGAAAGCAGAGACCAGAGAGGAATGCTGCTTATTGGCTTGTTCCTGGTGGCTTGCTAAGCCTTATTCAACCCAAGATTATTTATCCAGGGGTACTACAAACCTGTGTGCTGAGTGCATTCACACCAACCTTTAAGCAAAAAATTACATTGCGGATTTGTCTACAGAAAATCTGATGGAAGCATTTTCTCAACTGAGGTTTCTCTTCCAAGATAACTCTAGTCTGTGTTAAGCTGGTTAAAAAAGAAAAAGTCACTCAGTAAGCGTGTGGTGTATTTTCTGAGTAATGCGATAATACAACTAAGTACTTTTACACATATGTATGTTTGAGCTGCAAAATGCAAGTTGTATAATTGCAGAGTGATTACACAAGCTAAAGGCTCACTCACATATTTGTGTTTAAACTGTATTGAACACCATAAACATAATGATACCATCCATAATAGTAATTTAAAATTTAAACTCATTTGTTAAGAGCAACGTAACAGTTTATACCTTGTATTATCCAGGCAATAAAGTGGCTTACGATTCTCTTTCCATGTTTTTATCCTTTAGTGTCCTAAAACAAAAGTTATAAGAATAAAAATAAAGTTTATCTCCAAGGCAAGAGTTATCATTGAATAAGGTGGGAGCTATAGCTCTGCAAACATCTCCATGTTGAAGAATGAGAACCCACAGTGGTCACTTAATTAATGCCCAGCTACATTCTAAATATTTGTCCTTATACCCACAGATAAATGTAGCTCTCAGCCCTCATTAAGGGAATTTCCTTCTGTAACAGAAGACCATTACAGAAAACCACAGCCCATCAAAATGCAGAGCTATGGAAACCAGACTCTATGGATACATCTACAAAACAAACTATCCCTAACTAAGAAATGCTGGGAGTGGAAGAAATAGTCTTCCCCGGGGAAGAGTACGCTGATTAGTTATCCAGTATAAAATGAACGGGCCTGAAAACATACATACACAAGTATTTATGCAATAACATTTAATGGAGAAAGAAGCTATGGATTTGAAAGAGAGCAAGGAGGAATATACCGGAAAGTTTGGAGGGAGAAAAAAGAAGGGAGAAATAATGTAATTATAATCTCAATAAACAAAAGAAACAGCGTTTTAGAAAGAGTGCTTTCTAGAGAAGATTTCTGGCATCTGTCTAATTGCAGGAACAGGCAATTATTAGAAGCAACCACAGACATAATTGTGTGATAATAACAATTAAAGAAAAATCATTTTAAAAAATTAAAGTCTTCTACTTACGTTCTGTGTTATGTGTTGGGGATTTAAACCTCTCTACTTTTAGCATATAAATATTACAGACTTTTTATGTTGCATATGGCTATTAATAAAATTAAAAATAATTTGTTTAACTTCATATCTCCTATCATGTCCTCGTTAACCATTACCAGAAACCAAACGTTAGTGGTGTTGTTATTCCTTGTCTTTTCCCATGAAAATACCAAGATATATTATTTTTTTTAATTTGACAATCCTATAATAGTGAGATCAAGCTTTTTTTTTTGTTTGTTTGTTTACTGTAGTTTTCCTGGCAAGTACAAAATGAAACAAAGCCTTAAGGCAATTGAATGAGGAACATATAAATATTAATATTTCTGTAACTTTATTACAAGACCTTGCAGTGGTTTCTATCTAGGGAATGAACACTCTCCATACAACACATTAAGTATTTGCAAATTGAATTCCTCATCCACCATCTGTGAGGGAAGAAAGCTGAGGTCCAGTGAACACATAAGCAAAGACCGGATCATGAATCCTATGTGAGTGGTGACCAAGGAATATAAGCTCAAGAGCAGCCCCTACCCCAATAGATTCTGTTTGTTATACATCCAACTGGGCTTCAGCTTGATGAATGTAGTTCACAGTTGATGCTGTTCAGTGACTGATGACTAGATTCTGGCCACGTTTCTTCCCTAGCTGCTGCAGGTGCTATCTGACTGCATTTCCAAAACCAACTCTCCTGTTCCCATTTACTCAAAGGCACTTGAATTCTCTGATTCAAAGCAAAGACTTATATTGAAGAAATGGACCCATGTGTAGTGAGTCCCTCCTTTTCTTGAAAAATATTTGGCAAAGGCCAATACCAAGGCCCCCTTCCTTGACATTCAATTTAATTGCTCTGTAGCAAGGGCCAAGTGATTTGGGTACATTGTCGAAGTTGTAAATCTTGATTTTGAGGATTGTCTATGACACATAATAGATTCTGCACTTTCTCAGCCCAGAATTTAGAATGCTATGTCTATTCCTCCTTGATTGTAATAATCAATCATCTAGTTTAAGCTTCCAGTCCTAGCATTTATTTTTATTTTATGTATATGGGTGTTTCTCCACCTGTATTTCTGTGCACCACATGTGTGCAGTGCCATTAGAGGCCAAAAGAGGACATTGAACCTCCTGAAATTAAAGTTATAGATAGCTGTGAGCTGCCATGCTGGTGCTAGGAGCCTAGTCCACGTCTCCTGCAAGAGCAGGAAGTTCTGTTAACCACTGATTCATCTATCTTTCCACACCCCCTTTCAGACCCTCCTTAATTGGTTTGGGGTATTAATAGTAGCCATGTCTCATTTTCTTTGTCTTGTCTCAGGGAAGGTCTTCAAGTGCATAGCAGTTCATACTCATCTCTCACTAATGGGCAACTCCCAAGATGGCCAGACTCTTGCACTGTCAAGTTCCCCATCTCTCTTGGATTAACCACACCATATAAACATCCTACTATGTTTAAAAAATGACAAGCATTCCTTGAAAGTCTGCAATAAATTTTTTAGAGAATTTTGTTTTTGTTATCATGAATTCTTATACCACCACCACCACCAAAGTGGTGAAATGCTCATCATCTCCAGAGAAATTCTGCTTGGTACGATAAAGTCATTGGTGATCAACGCATCTTACCATACCAGCATTCTTGAGGCCTTTCCACTCAGTGGTCAACCAATTCAGAACCTCTCGGAACCTTTTCCAATATAGTCTTCCTACCCAGCATTCACACAGAGAACCAGAAAATGAAAGAAAGAGGGGCTTGGGTTCACAAACTGCTACAAGTGCCATTATCCCAGCTCTTCCTTCCAACTTATTCAATAGTAAAATATGCCACCTGGCAGTTTCCTTTTCTTTATCGTTTCTCCATAAGTATCTCTATTTTCATGATTTCAGAGCGACAATTTCAGCATCCACTAATTAATTTTAAATAAGTTGTATTTAATGTCACCCAAGGCAATGCTCTATCTATCATCTGTCTGTCTATCAATCTATCTGTTTGTCTATCTTTCTTTTTTTTCTCTTTCTCTTGATTTGCAATCTAACCATCAAACCCAGTCTTGCTCTTGAAAAAAAAAAATCAGCGCTTTTTGTTTCCTGGCTTAATTTTTAAAACCTGGAGTGAGAGGGTTTTCTCAACAGAAACAAATTGATTTCTCCCCATTTCCATTTCAGTCATGGGCATTGGCTGCTGATGGATACACACATAATTTAACCAAAGTCCCAACCTCAAGCTTTTCTACTTTACACAGGGCTTCTGTCATTTTCCCAAATGTTAAACTTCAGCCTTAACATTACCCAAAGTGTGACAGTTTGAAAGGTTACTGTAGAAATTCTAGAGAATGTCAGCCTGTCACACCCTTCTACCACTACCACACACACACCGGTTATTCAGCCTTAAGTTTTCTGCTGTCAGTTTTTGATATCCTACAGACAGGAAAAGTCAGGGGGAGACCATGCTACTCCAAAGGAATCTTGCTGACAGCAGTGACTATAGGCCACATCAAATGTCACCCACCATCAATAATATAAACAGAACTGCAAGACAGCGACTTGATTCAGCAACCTCTATTTCAGTGACATCCTTCTTTTCTCAGATTAGTAGCTCAATATTCAGGTGAAAATGAACCTCAGAACATAAGAAATCTGCAAGGCTTGTCATGGCCTTATATTTAATTTGCTTTCATTTAAATTCTGAAAAGGGTTTAATTAGAACCATGGAACTTTCCCTGGTATAGTTTTTGGGGCAAAAAAATTGTACTTTACCACATGCCTCTGAATGTCTGCTTGTCCAGTAGGGGCATGATTTCTCCAAATGCAGAAGGCAGATATGCATTCCATATAAAGCACTTGGAGGGAAAGGCCCTCTGCTCTCCAGTCTCCTTATTAAGGGAAGTTAATGAACCTTAATTTCAATCAACAGGTATAAAATGAATATTTGCCCTGTGCCTATCATCACCGTTGAGGGGAAACAATGCTTTGAATTGGCTTTGAATCAAAAGCAGTCAGGGACATTTTTATTCCACCATCAGCAACTGCAGGGGAAAGGAGAAAATAGATCTGATTTCTCTCTTCTAAGTGTTTTATAAAATATAAGTATATACTGGGGAATGAAAGAGGAAAGAAAGGAAAAAATGTAGGTCATCTACGTGGAAGGGATGGCTCACAAGTTTATATAATTCTTTTAATACATTTTATTAATTTCACTTACAACTGTGCCAAAAGCATACAGGGACTTGAGTCTAAGAAAAGCTTTGGGGTTGTTTTGGGAAGGTTTCCAGTTTCCACCCATCTCAATCCTGGCAGTAGCCTCAATTCTTGTGCTTCAGTAAATGAAGAATTCAGAAAGAAAACAACAGTAGATCAAGTAGTCAATAGTTAATTAGAGCAAGTGAAGATGCACTTAGAAAGTGTGGGCTGCAAGACACAGCAACAGCATCAACCCTGGCAGGCACAGGGCTTATATGTCTCTCTCTTCTCCCCCTTCCCTGTGCCTCCTTTGCAGTGAGCATTTCTCAGAAAAGGGATACAGATTTCTCAGAAGCCCATTTTGCCTAGGCTTTAATAAGTTATAGACATATAAGATTGAAGAATATGCATAAGTGTCTAATTACCCACCAAATTAAAATGTTTATTTGGAGAAGGGTAACAGTGCTCTGTAAGAGTTCCCCTGGAGAGGATGCTTTGATCTGAACCAGCTAGCATCAACCACTACCTCCCATTGTGTTGGGAGCAGCTAAAGATGGCGCTGACATCTAGTGGTTGTTAGTGATAAACACCTGCAATGCGCATGTGTTGGCATTTCTCCGGCAGTTATCAGACTGAAGTGATATTTATGCTAATAAGGTATTTCATGCTCCACCAATCCCCAGAGGACAAGTTTACAGCCACAGCCTGTCTTGTATATAAGGAGAGTGCCTTTGTTCCTCGGGGTCCCCATATCAAGAATGAGGTGTTCCTGCAATAAAGGCTGTTGAGAAGAATCCAATGGTGTTGCATCTTCCTTGCTGGTCGAGGTAGGCGCTTCACCATTGTTCTTCACCTTTTGTTTTGGTAAAGTCTGGGTACTCTATCTGGAATTGACCACAGCCACTGTGTTTATATGTTGACCACCAGATGACCACCCATCATTATCAACATCAGTATGAACGTGTCTTTAATTCTTGCACTGAATATCAGGAACATGCCCAGAGAACTTCCCCAAATTTCAGAGAGGAGGCAAATTAAATGTGATCTAAAACCTTGATCAGCCAATTTCTCAGTTAATGTGATTTGGAATTTAGCTCCTTGATCTAAAATACTCCCTTAACCTTTTCCATCCTTATCAGAGCACACAAAGGCAATTTAAAACACAGCACCTGAATACACAAGACAATCTTAGCCCTCAGGAATCATTTCCACTGCAAGCCTTAATATCCCCCAGCTGGCTTCTGCTCAGTGCTAAGCACAAAAATGGTAATTTCACTTGATAGCTCTCATCTCAAATGAAAAATAAATGACTTAAAAACTTATTACATGTATTTATTTCCTGTGTGTGCACATGTGTATGTTTGGAGAGCCTGTGCATCTGTTCTCTTCCTTCAGTTACATGGGACCTGAGAATCACAGTCAGATCACAGGGTTTAGTCACAAGCACCTTTAGCCACCTTGTCAGCCCAGATATACAACTCTTAGCTCCACAGATTTGTGTTCCATATCATGAAAGACACAGAAGGTCAGGATACATTCCCTTGTCTCAAAACACACTTGAGGAAAACTTACAGAGTCAAGATGATAAGACATTCATCAAGTGTTTAACTCAGGAGCCCTAAGTAAGATTCACACAAAGTGATTCTTCTATAGCTGAGGGGGCTGAAGAAAGTGGGACCTGAGCTGCATTTTAGCTGCTTTCATTGGTTTCATAATTTATTTTTTTTTCCAGGTGAGTTTTCTGATCTTCCCCCTTTTATCAACATCTTCTCTAAAATAAATATTAACACTTTCTTCCCCCAAATAAAATAGACTCTCCTGATTACTGCTTTAGAGCATTGTAATATCAGCCTAAAGAGGGAGCCCAGGACATAGAGGGAGGCCTAAGAGAGCCTTGTACAAGGTTTCAAAATAGCATATGAGAAAAAACAAGTTGGCAAAGTTGAAGACTGGTCCCACATTCTTGGCTAAGTCTGGCTGAATCTGCCCATGAATGCCAGCTGAGGCACTGTGGAGGGTCCTAAGGTGTTCATTGTAATACGAAATTCACTTCTGGGTGGAGAGTTAATATGCTAATGAGAATGACAATGCATGAAAGTTGTGTGTGGATCTACACACAGCAAAGTACTCTACACTATGCAAATAACCCCACAATCCTGCTCTGAGGGAATTAAAAGCTTCTCTGCATCCTTGGTGTCCCAGCCAGCTCCCCCCCTCAGAACTGCTCTATCTGTTAATAAACAGGCCTTGCTTCTACTGCAATTGTGCTCCTGCTTAGTTCCCTGCACCAGAACTGTTTCTTCCCGACACCAATGTCTGCTAGTAATAGGCCATATAACCATGCTTGGGCTCTGTCTGGCAAAAATTTCTTCTCTTTGACTACTCTGAATCCCTTTTTTGAGGCAGAGGTACTTTAGTTTACTAATAGTATAATAATGCTCACATCCTGAATCTTAATGCTAACTACTGTGTCTGCAAAGGGAAATGGAGGGGCTTGGGAAAGGGACTGAAGGTTGGGAGTCTCTGAAGGAGCCCCATCTGTTTGAAGACTCTGCAGCCTGACTGTTTAGAATTCTAATTACAGAGAGATGAAATATTGCAGTTTGAAGACCCAATCTGTCCCAGGCTATCTCTAGCTCCTTTTAAGAAACAGATTGTTGCCTTCACCACAGACAAGATTTTCAAGGTGGGACAATGTGAAGTAGAGTTCAAGTTTCCAACACAACCATTTCAAATAGATTTTAAATAGGAAGCAATTAGAAAAAGATAAATGACTAAGAAAAAAGGTAAAAAACGTCCGGGTGTGTGCACCCCTCCCCCCACACCTACCCATTAAATCTGATCTATAGCTAACAGGTTGCATTTTCCTGCAGACTTATGGATCCTAAAGAGCATTGTCTCTGAATATGTCTAAGAGTCTGTGACAGGCTCCCCTGCATCTTGGACTAAGAAAAGAAATGCTAACAGTGCAGTTCTCTCTTCCTCCCTATCTGGCCAGTCATTCCTCATAATTGATTCTGGAATCCTTACTACAAGAGAAAGAAACAGCCTGTCTGAGTTTGTAAAGCAAACTCCCTAGACATCTCGATTCCAGTAGAATGACAGACAAGTAGGAGCTTCGAGACTTCAGACTTCAAAGGGCTCAGTCACATGGTCATTCCCATCCATTGAAGGTAGTTGTTTTGACTAACCTTAGTTGCCACCTTGACATATATGGGTAGTAGAGGGATCAGCTGAAGAATTAGCACTATCAGACTGTCCTATAGACATGACTGTGCCGTATTTCTTGATTGATGATTTATCTAGGAGCTTCCATTCTATATGATTGGTAGCCTCCCTAGGTGGGTGGACCTTGGTGGCCTGTGAAAGTTGCTGAAACTGAACCAGAATGAGGAAAGAAGTAAACAATGTTTCTTTGTGGTCTGCTTTGGTTCCTGATTGAGTGTTTGAACCCTGAGCCTAGTTATGGATTGGTACCTGGACATGGAAGTCAAGTGAAGCCCCCTCTGACTTAATTAAACTAGTTTGATTTTTATTATTATATTTGTCACAATGGACATAAAACTAGAATACCTAACATGCCTTTTCCATATTCCCCTACTGCACAACCTCTAAGTTTCACTAACAGTTTCTTCACAGTGCCCCACTTTCCTATTTTCCCTTCCGTGAACACCTTAAAGTGGGCCTCCTTGCTTCTGCAAGTGGTTTGAAACTCCCCCTTCTTTTGGACCCTGTCACAGTCTCTCTGACATTTAATAAATGCCTTGGTTTCAGGAACCAAGTATTTCAGTGTCCTCTATGGTTACTAGAAATTTTGGGGAGTCCCTTCATGGTCTCCAGATAACACCAGAAAAAGTAGAATCATTTATTGGGGTTCTCATTAATAAAAAACTTGAGAACACACTGAAATAGAAATTTGAAGTCAATTTTTATTACTATTGAAAAGAAAAGGCCCTCAGAGCAAGCAAGCTGTCAGTCTTGGCAGCTGCGTGAAGGGTACTGATAGAAGAGAGAAGGGGACAAAAACTATGTTGCTTGAGTAAAGCCTACAAAGAGAGTAGCTACAGGCATCCACATGACAAGGAGGGGGTGGGGTTTAGAAAATGAATAAGAAAACCCAAATAACAGGAAAAGCCTGCTTAGGTTCTGGCAAGCATCCAAAGAGACAGAAAAAAGATAAGGGAAAAGTTGTGCCTTCTGAAGAGCAAGGACTGAGTATGAGATTGGAGTCAGGATTCAGAAAAGTAGGCAGACCCAACAAATCTCACTGTGGCTTGTAGGAACTATTCTGAGTTGGAAACTCTGGGAAGGAAAAGTACAACGTTTCATTAAAGAAACAATTATTCTGCTTATATCTTTAGCATGGTTTAAGGTGGGTCTGCCTTCCTAGGGATGGTCTCATCTTCCTAAGTTTTGTTAGTCTCTTGGCCAGGTGCCTCATTGGCAAGTATTATAACAGTAAAGACCAGAAGGAAGCATGTGATAGGGTGTGATCCTCCCTACCTTCAGAGATTGTCAACCAAAATCTGTCAAGAAGGACAAAGAGAGCAGAAATGACAATGGATGTGGGAGGGGGAGGGGAAAAGAATGGGGGAGGTAGAAGCCCTGCGACTGAATCTAGACCAGCTTCAGGGAGACAGATCAACTTTACTTGGCTGATCCAAGGTTTGGGGTTGGGAGACAGGGGATAGAAACATGGGTCTTTGGCTGAAGGCTTAGGGTAGGGAATGCCTCATAGCATGGGGAAGCATTTCAGGAATCAGGTGCTATCACCAGAAAGGATGTTGAACCTGTAGTCTAACTAAGGCTAGTAGAAGCCTGTGTGTGTGTGTGTGTGTGTGTGTGTGTGTGTGTGTGTGTGTGTGTGTGTGTGTGTGTAGAGGGCGGCTTTAACTCCCCACACAAGGTCAGAGAAGGGGAAGCCGTGCCAATGAAGGGAGTCCTCCATGCTGTGCTGAGTCTTAATTAGTGGAGTTTTCCCACAATATGGTGTTTATCTTACAAATAACCTCAAGGTACACAAAATAAAAAATAAAAAGTATCAAGATGTGGCTGGGGCACCAAAGACCTAAAAAGGAGCCAGTGCTGTTGTGGTAAGTTAGAATATAGAAGAAGAGGGGCTGGAGCTTGCCTGATATTTCTTGCTTCCCTTAATTTGACCTTTTTTGTTTCCATACGCAGACTCCAGACAATTTGTTGTCAATTCAGTTTCAGCTCTGTTGACTTATCCTAGATGCATGATCTCTGGTTGCTAGTCATCTGTTGAATGCATTGCAGGCTAAAAACAAAGAATGTATATCTGGGTTGAGACTGTCAGGTTGAGGATTTAGTAGTTAAGAACTCCTGCTACTCTTCCAGATGACCTGAGTTCAGTTCCTAGAAACCACATGAGCAGTTCACAGCTGCCTGTAACCTTAGATCTAAGGGACTCAGTGCTCTCTTTGGACTCTACAGGCAAACACACACACACACACACACACACACACACACACACACACACACACACACTTCAAAATAAAATAAAAATTTTAAATATGAGAGTTTGATATCTCTTTACTGTGTGAAGCTATCTCAAAATTCACAGGACCTTTCTTTTTTGCAGCCTAACTCTTCCCTTTCTGTCTAACAGAGTTAGAACCAACCCTGTTGTTTTGCATTTATCGACTCAAGTATGGGAGTCCCTTGATTCAGGAAATCTTGCTGATTCCCTTCTAAACTTAACAAGTTGATGGGCCTGAAATTTGGTGATTTATACACTGACAACTTATTAAATGTTCTACAGCATTTCTGTTCTGTCAACTAGAGCCCTCTGTAGACTCATTCCTATGCAAATTTAATTGGCTGTTAAACTTAAAGTAATAAGCATGGAGTGGTAGAAAGGTCACTTGATGAAGGCCAGGTTCCTTCAAGATGTTCGTGAAAAATGAAATCACACATACTTAAATTATCATTGCCTTTCTCCGTGCTCATCAAATTAAGAAAGAGCTTTCTGTGTTAACGAAAATGCTACCAAACTAGTGGGTGATCTTCAGTGAGAAGATGCAGGCAGTTTGGAAGAGAATATTCTGTTTTGCTTGCTGTAGAAAAATGAAAAATTTTCCATCACCACAGTGCAAGAGGGGAAGCCATTTTGGCCAAATAACAAAGGCTGCCATCACACCATTTGTCCATCTGTATATCATAAACCCAACTTTTTTATTGGGTTTATAAGATAAACTCCATGAGTTTTCAGGTTTTGTAGTAAGTAGCTTCTATCAGAGCCAGCACAGCTCATCTGATCCCAGTTTTCTATCTGTATGTCTGTGTATCTGTTCTTTCTTCATTCTCTGATAGCCCCAGTCAAGTTTCCAGGACCATGACATGCAGTGTGTAGCAATTGTGACTATCATTTCTCAGGAGAGTCAAAAGCTAAGGATAAGGGAGAAAGTAAAAACAGTTCTTTCATTGATGCAATGGATTCTTTCACCCATTGAAGAGCTTTGATCTTTTAACCTTTGAAGATCATCTCCTAAAATCAAAAGAAGCCCTAGTTAAGAGAGCTGGAGAGATGGCTTGATGGTTAAAAGCACTTTCTGCTCTTGTGGAGGGCCTGAGTTCAGTTCTATGAACCACAAAGTAGCTCATAGTCATCTGCAACCCCAGTTTCAGAGGATCTAATGTCTTCTGGCTTTCATGGATACAAGGCATGCACACAGTGCATTCATACACACAAGATAAAAACCAATCATATTTAAAGGAAACTCTGGTCAACATCAACTTCTTTGTCTACTTATCATTCCACTTTTATGTCATTTTAACATGGAAAGAAAAAGTGGGGTAAAAGAGGCAATGGGAGAAAGGGAAGCTCAAAGCAACTTCATTTAAATGATGGAGATGAAGGTGATGCTTAAGGATGAAGATACGTTTCAGGTTAGCCTGGGATACATAGCAAGACAAAAAGCTTACTTTAAAAAAACAAAGACTGAGGGATGAAGGTGACTTAGTGGTTAAGAGCAATTGCTCTTCTCGTAGAGAACTGAGGTCTGATTCCAGGAACATGGTAGCTCACAACCATCCATAGGCATATATGTAGTGTACATATAATTATTTATACAAAATACACCCACATATAAAATAAAGTAAATACATCTAATAAAAATATTTAAACCCAAAAGCGAGAGAATTGCCTTAGACCAATCACTTGAGATCCTAAAACCATAAAGAAGCTTGATCTTAAATTTAACTTTTCTAGGATCTTTATCAAAGGCCATCCAGAAATTGCAGAAAATTATGAGATGCTTTTCCAGAAAAATATTATCTGGTCACTTTCCTTAGAACTTTACCCTGGAGTACAAAAGGACCTATGGCACAAGAAATATTAAGATTATAATAGTGAGAAATGGGGCTCAGAGACCCTGGCTGGTAGGCATAGGGCATAAGGTTTCAATGATATACATCACTTATCCACAAGAAAATAAAGTCTTTTTTTTATCTCAAAGACCTAAAGTTTAATTATGTCTGTATTTCATTCTATATTATTACAAATGAGTTCTTGTTTATATAATATATATTGTTTATACATGTGTATGTGTATTTGTTTATATTTATATAAATGATGCTATTCATTTGCTACTTTATATGCATCTGATAATTTAGTTATCTTGTTTCTATAAAACTGTGCTATGAGGTTAAGGCATACATGGCACCCAGATGCCTATTTGGATTTCACCTATCCACCAAGCCAGTGATAGACTTCTAAACTGCTATTCCTTCCATCACATTCTCCACAGCAATGAGCCACCTTCTATATCTGCCCCCATGTTATATAATTAAGGATAGCAATCCAGAAAAGTGACATTTTTAGAGGGCCCCATTCTTAGCCCTCTCTATCTACACATCTTTTTTCCCTTGAGGCCAAATGTCAGAGTAAAGTGGCCACCTACAGCTTCAGTCCCCCCTTTCTCTACCAAGTTTGCAGGTAGAGGGAACCTTAAATTACAGTTCTAGCATTCCTTCTCTCAACTTTAGGTCCTGTTCAAGGTTCCCTCTCTCTAAATGTTTGAAGACCACCATTCTGTAACACTCATGGAACAAAGTGTGGGCAGAACTGACACCTGTCAGCTCAATTGGAGTGTTCACCCACTTTCCCAGGAGACTGTTTCAGTCATCAGACCTAGAAAGATAAGGAGGACCAGCCAAAGCCTGAAGAGGGTGTGAAGACCTGACTTTAATTACAGTCTCCTTGGGAAGCTACAAAGGTAATGGAATGGAAGAAAATGAGGGTGATAACAATTTGTCATAAGAGTTACTTTGAGCATGAAAGAGAAGGTAAAAAGAATCCCCAATTTTGCTACAGTGGGTACTTTCATAAGATAATTAATAAAGCAAAAATGGATAAACAAACAAGCCTCTGAACCTTGGAAGGGATCTTTGTCCCACTAAAGAAGAAAAGGAAGTGGTGCTCTTGAAGTAAACATATGCTAGCCTGGAAGAGAAGTTGCTTGCCCTTCTTTCCCAAAGTCTCACCCCAGTGACCAGCAGCAGAGCCTTCTTGGAGAGAACCATGGCCTTGGCAAATATTCACAAATGAGTGAACATCAAGAAGCTGAGGTCTCTTAGGCTCAAGCTCCACCCAGTATGGTATCCAGTTTACTCTTTTCTGTCTTGGATAAAGCCGTAGAACTCTTTGTAACTCCACCACGTCTTACTATACACTTCCATGTTTCCCACCACGAGGATAATGGACTGAACCTCTGAAACTGTAAACTCTAAGACAGCTACAGGGGGAGACAGTCTCAAAAAACCTAACCAAACAACCAAATAAATGTTAAGGTGAAGGAAGAAGAAGAAGAAGAAGAAGAAGAAGAAGAAGAGGAGGAGGAGGAGGAGGAGGAGGAGGAGGAGGAGGAGGAGGAGGAGGAGGAGGAGGAGGAGGAGGAGGAGGAAGCTGAGATGTTCCATCAGTTCTCATAAGTAATGAGCAAAATCCAGGACAATGGCATTCTCACCAACCAAAAGCTAGCTTTTGTTTTCAATGTCTCAGGTTAACCCCGCATAGTAATATAGAGAGGCTCATAAGGAGGCTTGAAAGTTTTTAATGTTAGTTTCATTTAGAATGAAACAAATTTAGCCAGCAAAACTCTCCTGGGCAAATATCTACTAAAGAGTCCCAGACGCTACATGTTTTGTCTTTCCCAGGTGTTTTGTAAGAACAACTGGATGCCTCCTGAACTCCTAAAACTCTCCTCTAAAAACTGTTTGGCATCTACCAACAGATTGTAGTATATCATACTTCTTACTATAACTATAAAGTAAATGAAATAATCAGAGCTACTGGAAACTCTCAATGATCTGAAGGAAGGAAGGGAAAGGGAAGTAAGCAGGGAGGGAAGGAGAGAGACAGGGAGAGGGAGAAGGGAGAGAGAGAGAGAAGTGAGGAGGAGAGGGAGAGAGAGAGAGACCAAGTACTGATCTAACCGTCTAAAGCCAAGTTTGACATTCATATTTTTGTAGTACTCAATAACCAAGTCCTCCTGATGACAGATGAGATTCTTGAGAGGTTTATTCTTAAGTAAGCATCCATGAATAATCTATTTAAGTAAGTATTCTCATTTACAAAGTAGATTCCACCTTTACATCCATTGAAAATATAACTATCAGCAAATCTGACTTTTCTATCCATCTATCTTTCTAAATGTACCAAAGTTAAAATGCCTCACTGGCTCTAATTGCATATTAGATCAAATTTAGATTCATTCATACAACATTTAAGGCTTTTTAATATGTGGACCAGGCTGGCTATTTCAAGCCTGGCACTTGCCAATCCTCTCTTTCCTGTCATCTTAAAATCCCCTTCAATAATGCTGTTCCCTGGGCAGGCTTTGCCATGCTAGTCCTCCATGTTTCTGTGCTTCTCCATGTAGCCTCAGCTCTGCTTGTTTAACAATCTAAATAACCTCTGCCCAAAACTGCCTTTCACCATGCCCTGGACAAGTTATTACTAAAATGCTGTAAGAGAGATTTTATTCTTAAAGCGGTTAGGCTTTCACTCCTCCAAGTAAAATCAGATGCATTTACATACACACACCTTTTACAACATACAGAGCACATCAGGATGGGGGAAAGGTTATAAAATCTCTGAATAGATGACAATTTCAACTTCATAACTCGACTTTAATAAAAACTTGTTGATTTGATTATTTTTATTTTTCTTATTTTTCATGTTGTGTGTAGGCAGAGAGGTAACCAAGAATAAACATTTAGGATCCACTTTTATAAAATATAGGTAAAAGTTACTGCAATGTTTGCATCATGTGTGTCTTTTCATCCCATTTAGATGGATCCCCCATCAGCTCTTTTCACTTATTTTTCTGAAATTTTTAGTATAACCTCTGTCCAAACCCACCTCCCACCATGCCCTGGACATATTATTACTAAAATGCTATAACAAAGACTTTATTCTTAAAGTGGATAGGCTTTTTGTTATTTTCTTTATGTTAAACATTTGGCACATGCTATGTGCTACTTAAATGTCTATTAGATTAACTGTAATACAAATGGTTCTGTGTATGGAAGTCATGCTAATTCAGATTTGTCTCAGCTACAAAATGGTCCTTGCAGTAAAAACAAGATGTATGGCTGTGTGTTTTGTACCCATGCAAGTTTCTGCAGCTCATGAACCAAGATCCTGCCAGTGACAAAAAAGCAGTGTGGCTTCTCTCCCCTGAGTTATATTCATCCATCCTTTCAAAGTATCCTCTTCCTTTGACAGTGTACACTGCATCATGTGCAACCTGCAACAGATTTTACAATCCCAGAACATTATCTTCCCTTTTGAGTCCATATATATATTAGACAGCACATTTTAATTGAGTAACACTATAACTAAACTCAAGTTAAATTACATCAAAAGAGAATGTATTAGTTCATATCCCTCAAAGCTGACTCAGGTAAAGATGGATTCTGTGGTGTACCGATAGCACTGACAAACTCTTCTCTTCTTGTCTCACTACTCTGTCTTCCTCATGCTTCCTGTCTCTATGTCCTGCACACATTGGAGCTTGAAGAAGATAGCAACCAAGAACCCTAAAGGGAATAGGCTTTTCCTTTCTCCTTCTATGAGGAAAAGAAAAAGATAACAGTCTTCACACTTCTATAGATTTATTATCATCATATTACTTAATATACCTGCTCACTTATGAACTAGTGTCAAGGCGATAACATCCCATGACTGTTCATCCCAAAAAGACTGTGTCTTCTTGTTCTAAAGCTATGGGTAGAGGCAGTGTTCAGAAAACACTGAGGTACGAGTGTAGAAATCTAGGGTTCTTAGAAAGAAGCAAAGAGAATCATTATCAACAATAGCCATTCTCTGTAGCATACAGAGGTGATGATCTCAGGAAGCTGTGTATCTTCAAAACCCCAGGAATTTCACAAATAACACTTATCTGTGTTTAAAATTTTCTTTCCTTAACCTAAAAAATGCTTTAAAAAATTCTTACCCCACTCCCAGAAAAGGCAGCAACATTATTCTTCTTAAAGAAAGTGGGATTTAAAGATCTCTTCCGGGAAAAGATGGATGATGATGAAGGAGCCTCTCAGAGGCCAACCCAGAAGGTATGATGAATCACATGCTTGCTGGCTGAACTGTTCACAGCACTAGAGGGCATCATCTTTCTTCCAGTCTCTAAAGAGGTCAGGAGACTCTCTGTGGCAGTGAGATATGAATGGAGAAGAGCTGTTTGATCCTGACACAGAAGCAATAATTCACTCCCCACACCATGCAAGCTTTCCAAAGAACCTCATTTGAAGGCACAAAGACCAATGCTTCTCATAAAACTAGAAAGATTCTGAGAAAGTGTTCCAGTAGAGGCCTGCTTTAACCTGAAAGATTCAGATTGCTGTCCATTTAGACTAAAACCACTTGGTAGATAGGTCAGGTGGACACACATGATCTAAGAAATGACATGTTTATAGCCTCAAAGTGAAAGTATAACTCACATTTTATCTGTTCCATAAGTTTTGGTTAGGTTATTAACTCCATGCCAGCCAGGCCTAGTGGTGACCCAAAACTCTAACTATTTAGGAGACTGAAATAGGAGGGTGACAATTTCCAGGCACATCTGGACTACAGAGAAGGTTCAAGGGGTAATATTAGAACATAGAACCATCTCGACTCAAAGTAAGGCATGAATGGGATCATGGAAAGAAACTGGATATAGTTCAAAGATAAAGTGCTTCCTAGTCAACTGGAAACAGTTCAGTCTCTAACAACACAGACAGACAGACAGACACACACACAGAAAGAGAGAGAGAGATAGAGGGAAATAGACAGAGACAGAGAGGCACAGACATATAGACAGACACACAGAACAGACACACACAGAGACATACACACAGACACACAAACACATAGACATAGACAAATACATATAAACACAGATAACACAGATATGTGTGCACGCACTCAGAGACACATACATGGGCACAGACAGACAGACACAGACACACACACAGAAGGAGAGAGAGAGAGGGAAATAGACAGAGACAGAGAGGCACAGACATATAGACAGACACACAGAACAGACACACACAGAGACATACACACAGACACACAAACACATACACATAGTCAAATACATATAGACACAGATATGTGTGCACACTCTCAGAGACACATACATGGGCACAGACAGACAGACACAGACACACACACATACAGAGACATACACATCAACAGGCAGACACACAGACATACACAGACACACACACACACACACACACACACACACACACACACAAACACTTCCCGTGACTTACTTTGAAACAGTACAGAGCAAGCCTGACACCACATGCCTCACTTTGACACTCCATGAGAATATTTGTACAGGGCTATTTGTTGTAATGACCAGAATATTATTAAATTTATTACTGAGTCTGTAGCCAGCATTTACTGATTGTTTTTCTTATTTTTGCCTTGTGTCATATGTCTTGCCTTTTCTAATTGCTGGAATAATTTTATCCATCATATGAAAATTCTCAGCATCTTGAATGAAGGGTGGGTAAACATATGTTCTACCAACGCAAAGGACAAGTATCCATCTCAACCTAGCCATTATTAATACAGAGCATAAATGAACTATCACAAGTTGAGTTCACCTATATTTAAACTTAAATACAGCAAAGAAATTTTTTACTACCGTGTCTTGAGTTCTATTAATATACAACAAGTAACAATGTACAGAACCATCAGGCCTGACAACAGCTAATAACTTAGAAGTATATGACAAACAACCAGTAATTTCTGGCTATGGACTCAATAATCAATTTAATAATATTCTGGTCATTAGTTTAAATTCCAACTAAACCTGAATCCATTTCTTTGGATAATCAGTCTCCTATCTATTCTCCAATCAACCCTCTCTTCTGTTCTGCTTCCTTCTCTTCCATATTAAACTTTCTCATCACTTAACATTTTCGTGGGTGCAGTCAACTTTATTGATGGTATTCAAGAGAGGTAGGAGGGCTCCCCAGGTCCCTTCTGTTATTATGAGGGTCTGGGATGGAAATTATGAGGGAGATGTTCAATGTTGGGGGCCAAGTTGGGATGGGGATTCCTTAGCAACCAAGGACCTCTCTCTTGCTCTCAGTATCCTTGCTAGAGTGGCTGGTCCAGGGTTTCTTACTCCTTCGAAGCCATGTAGGCCATGAGTTATACCTCCCTGTTGCTGTAGCTGTATTCATTGTCATACCAGGAAATGAGCTTTACAAAGTTGTCATTGAGAGCAATGCCAGCCCCAGCATCAAAGGTGGAATAGTGGAGTTTCTGTTAAAGTTTCAGAAGACAACCTGGTCATCAGTATAGCCCAGGATGCCCTTTACTGGGCCCTTGGCTTCCTAATTCACCACCTTCTTGATGTCATCATACTTGGCAGGTTTCATTAGGTGGCAAGTCAGATCTACAACAGATACATTGGGGGTAGGAACACAGAAGGCCATGTCAGTGGGCTTCCTGTTCAGCTCTGGGATGACCTTGCCCACAGCCTTGGAAGCACTAGTGGATGCAGGGATGATGTTCTTGGCTGCCCCATGGCCATCATGTCACAGTTTTCCAGAGGAACCATTCATAATCTTCTAAATGATAGTGATGTCATGGACTCTGTCAACTCTTCCATGATGCCAAAGTTGTAATGGATAACCTTAGGTAGGGGGTCTAAGTAGTTTGCGGTGCAAGATGCATTACTGACAATTTTAAGTGAATTGCCATATTTCTCTCCTGGTTCACACCCATTACAAACATGAAGGTATCAGCCAAAGAAGTGGAGATAATGGCTCTTTTGGTCCTTCCATGGTGGTGAAGACTCCAGTAGACTCCATGGCATACTCAGCACTAGCATTACCTCATTTGATGTTAGGAGAATCTCACTCCTGGAAGATAGTGATGAACTTCCTGTTGACAACAAGCTTCCCATTCTCAGTTTTGACTGTGCCATTGAATTTGCCATGGGTAGAGTCATACTGGAACATGTAGACCATGTAGCTGAGGTCAATGAAGGGGTCATTGATGGCAACAATCTCCACTTTGCCAGATGCAGAGAAGGCAACCCTAGTAACCAGGTGCCCAATACAGTCAAATCCATTCACAGCAAACTTCACCATTATGTCTATGGGACAAGGCTGGCACTACAAAAGAAGATTGAGCAGTCTCTGGAACAGGGAGGACTTTTATCTGACTTTGACAGTTGCTCTACTTTTACATCCTGCTGTTCTGATTCTAAGGGCCCCTGCCTTATAATGACTTATTGAAATTCCATATTACAATTGAAGGTAAAGTTATCATATGATTTCAAACAGCAACACAGAAATGAAAGGGTTGCAGGTTCTATTTGCAAGGTTAATTTAATAATATAAGGCTAACTGTTCTTAAGAGTAATATAATAAAAGTGGCCTTGAGCATAATATGACCAAACCTGTATCAGAAGAATTAAGAGAAACAATGATGGAGGTTTCAAGCTGGGCCCCGAACCTCACTGATCCCAGGCCACAGCTCCCTGCTCCCATATCCCATGAGAGAGAGAGCTCATCACCCTGACAGGTGGGCACTCCTGAGACTGCAGGGCAAGAGAGACTAACATTACTGCCCTAAGAAGAAACTGTATAGGGCCTCTGGGAACAGGAAGATAGGGGCACTCAACATTGCGGTCCAGCACTGCCCAGAATTGAAGGAACCTGGTCAAACAGTTCCCTGCACCCAAATCTCATGGGAGGGAGAACTAGACCTTCAGAGGGGCAGACAGTCCTGGGAAGCCAGAGGAGACTACTTTCTGCCCACATTTCTGACTCTAGAGGAAAATAACTAGTGCCATCTGGGCCCACTGTGCACAGGGTCCCAATTGAAGGCCTGGCAGTCGCTTCTGGTTGCTGCCCTCACCGACAGCTGAAACCAGGCTCTGAGAAGTGACCCCAGGCTCAAAACCAGAGGTAAGACCAACTATTCAGCTCCAAGAGACCTGCCTGGTGGAGTCCAGACACATGACCACAGAAACACCTGAAGACCAGTAGACAGGAAAGACTACACACCCAAAAGCAGAACACTCTGTTCCCATAACTGGCTGAAAGAAAACAGGAAAACAGGTCTACAGCACTCCTGACACATAGGCCTATAGGACTGTCTAGCCACTGTCAGAAATAGCAGAACAAGGTAACACCAGAGACAACCTGATGGCCAGAGGCAAGTGCAGGAACCCAAGCAACAGAAACCAAGACTACATGGCATCATCGGAACCCAATTATCCCACCAAAGCAAACACTGAATATCCAAACACACCGAAAAAGCAAGATTTAAAATCACATTTGATCATGATGCTGGAGGACTTCAAGAAAGACATAAAGAACTCCCTTAGGCAAACGCAGGAAAACATAAATAAACAAGTAGAAGCCTATAGACAGGAATCACATAAATCCCTGAAAGAATTCCAGGAAAACACAATCAAACAGGTGAAGGAATTAAAAATGGAAATAGAAGCAATAAAGAAAGCACAAAGGGAAACAACCCTGGATCTAGAAAACCAAAGGAAGAGACAAGGAGCTGAAGATACAAGCATCACCAACAGAATACAAGAGATAGAAGAAAGAATCTCAGGAGCAGAAGACTCCATAGAAATCATCAACACAATTGTCACAGATAATGTAAAATGGAAAAAGCTACTGGTCCAAAACATACAGGAAATCCAGGACTCAATGAGAATATCAAACCTAAGGATAATAGGTATAGAAGAGAGTGAAGACTCCCAGCTCAAAGGACCAGTAAATATCTTCAACAAAATCATAGAAGAAAACTTCCCTAACCTAAAGAAAGAGATACCTATAAACATAGAAGAAGCATACAGAACTCCAAATAGATTGGACCAGAAAAGAAACTCCTGCCATCACATAATAGTCAAAACACCAAATGCACAAAGCTGTAACATTGAAGTTGCCTTGGAAACCTCATGATGCTTAAGGTGCCAGAGCCATGGGCTAGCTGGTGAAGAAAGCTGCTAACAGAGCATGGAATCAGCCAGAAAAAAGAATTTCTTTGCAGTCAACAAAATGAAAAAGGAGTTGGAGTCCTAAAGACTGTTTTGACATCAGAACTGGCCATGCAGAATTTGAAGTTTGCCCTTCTAGTATCCTGTCTTGCTTTGAGGGCTACAGTTAAGTGATAGGAAGAATCTCAGAAGAGACTTTGCACATTGGACTTTTAACATCGTTGAGACTTCTTTGACTGTGGGGACTTTTGAAGTTGGACTAAATGTATTTTTCATTGTGCTATATTTAGGTACAGTTCTCATAGACTCATATATTTGAACAAGCCTATGGGGTCAGGGAGTGAAATGTGATAGTTTGTATATGCTTGGTTCAAGGAGTGACACTATTAGGAGGTGTGGCATTGTTGGACTATGTGTGTCACCTAGCTGTCTACCTGGAAGCCAGTCTTCCACTAGCAACCTTCAAACGAATGATAGAACTCTCAGCTCAGCCTGTACAATGCCTGCCTAGATGCTGCCATGTTCCTGCCTTGATGATAATGAACCTCTGAACCTGTAAGCCAGCCCTAATTAAATTTTGTCTTTAAAGGGCAAAAAAAAAAAAACCCAAAAACTGTATGGTATTGGTACAGAGACAGACAAATCAACCAGTGGAATAGAATTGAAGGCCCAGAAATGAACCCACACACATATGGTCACTTGATATTTGACAAAGGAGCCAAAACCATCCAATGGAGAAAAGATAGCATTTTCAGCAAATGGTGCTTGTTCAACTGGAGGCCAGCATGTAGAAGAATACAGATATATCCATTCTTATCACCCTCTACAAAGCTTAAGTCCAAGTGGATCAAGGACCTCCACATCAAACCAGATACACTCAAACTAATAGAAGAAAAAGTGGGGAAGAATCTCAAACATATGAGTATTGGAGAAAATTTCCTGAACAAAACACCAATGGCTTATGCTCTAAGATCAAGAATAGACAAATGGGATCTTATAAAACTACAACGGTTCTCTAAGGCAAAGGACACTGTAGTTAAAACAAAAGGGCAACCAACAGATTGGGAAAAGATCTTTACCAATCTTACAACTGATAGAGGGCTTATATCCAAAATATACAAAGAACTCAAGAAGTTAGACTGCAGGGAGACAAATAACCCTATTAAAAATGGAGTTCAGAACTAAACAAAGAATTCTCAGCTGAGGAATGCCAAATGGCTGACAAGCACCTAAAGAAATGTTCAACATATTTAGTCGTACCAGAAATGCAAATCAAAACAACCCTGAGATTCCACCTTACACCAGTAAGAATGGCTAAGATCAAAAACTCTGATGACAGCAGACACTGGCAAGGATGTGGAAAAAGAGGAACACTCCTCCATTTTTGGTAGGATTGCAGACTGGTACAACCATTCTGGAAATCAGTCTGGAGGTTCCTCAGAAAATTGGACATTGAAGTACCTGAAGACTCAGCTATATCTCTCTTGGGCATATACCCGAAAGATGCCCCAACATATAACAAAGACACATGCTCCACTATGTTCATAGCAGCCTTATTTATAATAGCCAGAAGCTGGAAAGAACCCAGATGCCCTTCAACAGAGGAATGGATACAGAAAATGGATACAATGGAATATTACTCACCTATCAAAAACAATGACTTCATGAAATTCATAGGCAAATGGATGGAATGGGAAAATGTCATCCTGAGTGAGGTAACCCAATCACAGAAAAACACACATGATATGCACTCATTGATAAGTTGTTATTAGCCCAAATGCTTGAATTACCCTAAATGCACAGAACATGTGAAACTCAAGAAGGATGACCCAAATACGAATGCTTCATTCCTCCTGTAAAAGGGGGACAAGAATACCCCTTGGAGGGATTAGGGAGGCAGAAGGAACACCCATTCAGAGCCTGCCACACATGCGGCCCATACATATACAGCCACCAAACTAGATAAGATGGATTAAGCAAAGAAATGCAGGCTGACAGGAACCGGATGTAGATCTCTCCTGAGAGACACAGCCAGAACATGGCAAATACATAGGCGAATGCCAGCAGCAAACCACTGAACTGAGAACGGGACCCCCGTTGAAGGATTCAGAGAAAGGACTGAAACAGCTTGAAGGGGCATGAGACCTCATGTGAACAACAATTCCAACATACCAGAGCTTCCAGGGACTAAGCCTCTACCCAAAGACTATACATGGACTGACCCTGGGCTCCAACTGCATAGGTAGCAATGAATAGCCTAGTAAGAGCACCAATGAAAGGGGAAGTTCTTGGTCCTGCCAAGACTGAACCACCAGGGAATGTGATTGTTGCGGGGAGGGCGGTAATGGGAGAGAATGGGAGGGGAGTGGTTTGGGGATGTTGGCCTGGAAACCAGGAAAGGAAATAACAATTGAAATATAAATAATAATTACCCAATTTAATAAAGATGGAGAAAAAATGAAAAACAATGATGACTAATGATGACCATAGACGTTCTATAAAACTAAAGACAGTAATTGATCAAAAAAGACTCGTAGGAAAAGTCATATGATAATAAGTCAGGTCCTTTTTACTTTTTAAAAATATTAACTAAAATACATTATCTTTTTTTCCTCCTTCTAATACCTCCCATTTGTCATCTCTCTCCCTCTTAAGTACATAGCCCCTTTTCTTTACCCCTGTTACACACTCAAACACACACATTCTTATGTCCATAATATACATATACTGTATAATATGCATAATTTGCACTTTATACATAAATATGTAAATATAACATGTTATATTCTGTTTAGTGTGTTTACATGCATATGACTTCAGGGATGACCACTTGATACTGGATAACCAATTAGGGGAGTTCTGGGAAAATAATAATTATCTCTCTCAGAAGTAGTTATGTGCCTATAGCTTTGGTCTATGGGGAAATCCTGGTGATGATACCAGACCCCTTTAGGCTTCTAATTTTCAAAATCTACTTTAATAAGGGTTCTTAAATACTTTAACCTTCCCTTCTAGCCCACCACCCACCAGAGGTAGTGGAAAGGAAACTTTAATAGGACCAAGGAGGATATGGACCTGTTTAGAAATAGTTCTTCAGGGTGATTACAATTTTTGTGGTCAAGACATCAGTAGTCAGCTCAATCTACTTGCAAACACCATTCATAAATCAGCAAGGCAGTCCAATTCAGAAGAAGCTGTAAGGCTCTGCCAATCAGCCGGTCTGTGGAAGTGGCAAGAAGCCACCTGAACACCACAAGAAGTTCTTTGGTTCATTTTTCTCTACAAAGTCATGACAAATGGTGAGCAGTGAAGAAGGCGTTGTCAGTGAAGACCAGCATCAGCAAAGCACAGTGAAGACCAGCAAAAAGTGGGAAGGTAAGCTAATGACTGTGGTTCACTGCCTGTTGGGTTATATTCAGGCCCTTTTCAAACAGCATGTTCTCTCTCAAGCATCTGCTCTAGCAGAAAACATCATATGCCTGGTTTCCAGTAAAACACCACATGTCTGTTCTCAGGAAAATATCCTCCTGTGTATCTACTTAAGCAAAATATCTTCTCATAAATCTGTTTTCAGAAACCATCACATGACACAACTGAGTCTCCAAAGAATCCAGAAATTTCTACTTCATACCCCACTCTACAATGGCATGTCTATTGATGTTGTTGTTCAAGTTTTGTTTTGGCAGCCAGATTGTTGAGGCACAGTGGATGTAGCATCCCTGTCATTTCTGTGAGAGATGATTACATTGCAGACTCCCCAATCCTCTGGCTCTTAACATATTTCCACTCTTCTACTGCAGTGTTCCCTGAGACTTGGGTACTCAGAGTAAAGTTGTGGATGTCCCCACTGGTGCTGGGTATTCCATGGTCAATTGTTCTCTGCATTTTGTCCCAATCATTTGTGTCTTCTATCACACATTCATACACTCAGATACTCTTCTTTCTACCTGTCAATACAAGGTCTTCCTGGATCCAATGTTACTTCATTAGTGTAAAGATCCAGGGAGTCTGTCTAAGCTGCAAATCTGACTTGAGCCTATTGTCTAGTGTTTAAGATCTTTTATCTCTTGGCCCTCATTCAGCCCCTTCCTTTGCATTGTCCCTCCTGCTGGCCGGGTGAACATCAGGCTCCCCTGATTGTCTCTAAAGCCTAGCTAGCCCTCAGTTTATTAGTCTAGGTGATTTTTATGTTGTCAAATATCATTTGTCCTCATGGTACCCTATTGGTGACTGCCTTTCAATAAACTACTTTCAGTAAAACCGTGGAGTTATCAAAGTGGATCTTGAATAGGACTTTTCTACAGACTTACAATCTTGGCTTCCCCTGGATGTTCACAGCCCTATTCTGCCCTGTATAACTTGAGAAAAAATGGGTATCATTTCTCTCTTGATTAGCACACAGAATGTCTCCAAATCCAAGTGCGTATTGGTGGCCTTGGAATCGACAACATGCAATTAGAACATGCAATTATATAGCTGCAGTTTTGCATATTCCAAGTGAACAATTTAAAATGTCAAATAGCGAGCAGTTTCTTTGTACTCCATAAAAGACTCCTCCTGAGTCCCCTAGACAACTCATTTGCAGAATTGCTAGTAAATCAACATAATTTGTTTTCCCCAAGACTTTGTTCTGCCAGGGAAACCACCTTCAAAAATGCTGAAGCTGTTCCAATTATACCAAATTATTGCATCTCACAATAAGAAACTTCCCTATAATTGGTTGTGCAAATGAAAGAAAGTCACACATATATAATTTAGACATAGAGGATTATCCTTGAGAAGCAGTCTGAGTGTTGCTCCCAAGTTAGTTTAATTTTGTTTGTGTTCCCCTTGCTTGGTAAAATCCCTGCATTTCACAATTCAGCAGATATTAGGCTTCCCAGGGGCACACATTTTGCTTGATTGAATTCAAATATTTAATATATAGTGCATGTCAAATATTTGCACAATTTGAGTGGAAAGATACTACTCTTCTGATTGCAAAATAGGAAATGCTTAGTCTTGGATTTTCAGGAGGCAGTTTTCAAGCAGATGTGGATTCAAATTAATAACACTTCATTTCACACACCTGGCACTACCAAAGAAAATTTGATCAGAGCACAAAGCAGAAGTCTCAGCCTTGTGCTGTTGGTGTACAAATTTGGATATAAGCTTAGTCCAAGAATGCCTACAGAATCTGCCATTATGCAAAGGAAAGTGAAATGAGAGCAGGAACCCTGGCCAAACACATACCTTTCTGATGACTCTTTGATCTCTCTCTCTCTCTCTCTCTCTCTCTCTCTCTCTCTCTCTCTCTCTCTCTCTCTCTCTTTTATGGCTCTTTTCAGTTTATTGCATGAAGGAGTCACACTAGTCCAAGTTAAAAAGCAGACCCCAAATGATTACATTATACAGGCTGTGAGGTTTTTAAACTTGTGACAAGGGACAGAAGGGAAATTCTACTCATTGCAAGGAAATCCTCACTTAAATCCTCACTTAAGCTTCAGAGAGCCACAAGCACTTAAAACCCATGAACCTTCAGCTGCTCGTCCTTAGCCAGTCCAATTTCTATCAGGAACTGGTATATGTTCTTGCGCTAGTCACCCTGTAGCTGAATTACTTCTCCATATTCTGGATGCTCAATTACAGTACCATTGCAGGCAAATTTCTTCTTAAACGCCTTCACTAGTTTCTTTTTATCGTAATCATCAGCGATCCCTTGGACAGTTGTAAGGATCTTCCTGCCGTTTCTCTGTTGAATTCTTATATGGATATAATCCTCAGTGCCAGCAGGAAGCAGGCCATTACCCTTACTTGCATCAGCAAAGGGGTCGAAAGAGTGGAGGTTCTGGATAGCGTACATATGATAGAATTCCAATTCCTTTTCCTCGGTGGAGATGGCCTGTGGTAGGCAGCTGTGGGGAGAAGGCAGGCGGGGGGGGGGGGGGGGGAACAGAGCGTCGGGAAGCAAGGGGGCTCGAGGGGGAGGCACCTGAGTCCTTGGTGGCTCAGTGACTGGGGCCTCTTTGATCTCTTAATTTGCTTCCCATATGCCCCATTCCCTGAGGCATAGTATAAGGGTGGGGGCTCTATGCTGTATATGCTCACTAGAGTAATTTGAATGCACTTATGGATAATGTTTGGTGTCACATGTTTGCTGTGGGTTGGTGGCAGGAACATAGATGTAAGGAAGGTGAGAGCTCACACCTGAATCCAGTTTTAAGATATGAGTCTGAATACATCTTCTCTTCATTATATATGAATGGGTGCAGAGGAGACTTAAACATTTATCTCATGTGTAAGCTGTTATTAAAACTTATCTCGCTTCCTGGTTGCTGCCGCCACAGAGAGCTCGTCAGCAGCACCCCACAGGCAAACTTGAGCCTCGGGACCACAGGTAAGACCAACTTTTCTGCTGCAAGTGACCTGCCTGGTGAACTCCAGAGACAGGCCCACAGGAAAAGCTGAAGACCTGTAGATAGGAAAAACTACACGCCTGAAAGCAGAACACTCTGTTCCCATAACTGGCTGAAAGAAAACAGGAAAACAGGTCTACAGCACTCCTGACACACAGGCTTATAGGACAGTCTAGCCACTGTCAGAAATAGCAGAACAAAGTAACATTAGAGATAATCTGATGGCAAGAGGCAAGCTCAGGAACCTAAGCAACAGAAACGAAGACTAAATGTCATCATCGGAGCCCATTTCTCCCACCAAAGCAAACATGGAATATCCAAACACACCAGAAAAGCAAGATCTAGTTTCAAAATCATATTTGATAAAGATGCTGGAGGACTTCAAGAAAGACGTGAAGAACTCCCTTAAAGAACAAGTAGAAGCCTACAGAGAGGAATCACAAAAATCCCTGAAAGAATTCCACGAAAACACAATCAAACAGTGGAAGGAATTAAAAATGGAAATAGAAGCAATCAAGAAAGAACATATGGAAACAACCCTGGATATAGAAAACCAAAAGAAGAGACAAGGAGCTGTAGATACGAGCTTCACCAACAGAATACAAGAGATGGAAGAGAGAATCTCAGGAGCAGAAGATTCCATAGAAATCATTGACTCAACTGTCAAAGATAATGTAAAGCGGAAAAAGCTACTGGTCCAAAACATACAGGAAATCCAGGTCTCAATGAGAAGATCAAACCTAAGGATAATAGGTATAGAAGAGAGTGAAGACTCCCAGCTCAAAGGACCAGAAAATATCTTCAACAAAATCATAGAAGAAAACTTCCTTAACCTAAAAAAAGAGATGCCCATAAACATACAAGAAGCCTACAGAACTCCAAATAGATTGGACCAGAAAAGAAACACCTCCCGACACATAATAGTCAGAACATCAAACGCACAAAATAAAGAAAGAATATTAAAAACACTAAGGGAAAAAGGTCAACTGACATATAAAGGCAGACCTATCAGAATCACACCAGACTTTTCGCCAGAAACTATGAAAGCCAGAAGATCCTGGACAGATGTCATACAGACCCTAAGAGAACACAAATGCCAGCCCAGTTTACGGTATCCTGCAAAACTCTCAATTAACATAGATGGAGAAACCAAGATATTCCATGACAAAACCAAATTTACACAATATCTTTCTACAAATCCAGCACTACAAAGGATAATAAATGGTAAAGCCCAACATAAGGAGGCAAGCTATACCCTAGAAGAAGCAAGAAACTAATCATCTTGGCAACAAAACAAAGAGAAGAAAAGCACACAAACATATCCTCATATCCAAATATGAATATAACAGTAAGCAATAATCACTATTCCTTAATATCTCTCAATATCAATGGCCTCAACTCCCCAATAAAAAGACATAGATGAACAAACTGTATGCGCAACGAGGACCATGCATTCTGCTGCCTACAGGAAACACACCTCAGAGACAAACACAGACACTACCTCAGAGTGAAAGGCTGGAAAACAACTTTCCAAGCAAATGGTCAGAAGAAGCAAGCTGGAGTAGCCATTCTAATATCAAATAAAATCAATTTTCAACTAAAAGTCATCAAAAAAGATAAGGAAGGACACTTCATATTCATCAAAGGAAAAATCCACCAAGATGAACTCTCAATCCTAAATATCTATGCCCCAAATACAAGGGCACCTACATACGTAAAAGAAACCTTACTAAAGCTCAAAACACACATTGCACATCACACAATAATAGTAGGATATTTCAACACCCCACTCTCATCAATGGACAGATCATGGAAACAGAAATTGAACAGAGACGTAGACAGACTAAGAGAAGTCATGAGCCAAATGGACTTAACAGATATTTATAGAACATTCTATCCTAAAGCAAAAGGATATACCTTCTTCTCAGCTCCTCATGGTACTTTCTCCAAAATTGACCATATATTTGGTCAAAAAACGGGCCTCAACAGGTACAGAAAGATAGAAATAATCCCATGCGTGCTATCAGACCACCACGGCCTAAAACTGGTTTTCAATAAAAATCAAGGAAGAATGTCCACATATACTTGGAAATTGAACAATGCTCTACTCAATGATAACCTGGTCAAGGAAGAAATAAAGAAAGAAATTAAAGACTTTTTAGAATTTAATGAAAATGAAGTTACAACATACGCAAACTTATGGGACACAATGTAAGCTGTGCTAAGAGGAAAACTCATAGCTCTGAGTGCCTGCAGAAAGAAACAGGAGAGAGCATATGTCAGCAGCTTGACAGCACACCTAAAAGCTCTAGAGCAAAAAGAAGCAAATACACCCAGGAGGAGTAGAAGGCAAGAAATAATGAAACTCAGAGCTGAAATCAACCAAGTAGAAACAAAAAGGATCATAGAAAGAATCGACAGAACCAAAAGTTGGTTCTTTAAGAAAATCAACAAGATAGATAAACCCTTACCCAGACTAAGGAGAGGAGACAGAGAGTGTGTCCAAATTAACAAAATCAGAAATGAAAAGGGAGACATAACTACAAATTCAGAGGAAATTCAAAAAATCATCAGATCTTACTATAAAAGCCTATATTCAACAAAACTTGAAAATCTGCAGGAAATGGACAATTTCCTAGACAGATACCAGGTACCGAAGTTAAATCAGGAACAGATAAACCAGTTAAACAACCCCATAACTCCTAAGGAAATAGAAGCAGTCATTAAAGTTCTCCCAACCAAAAAGAGCCCAGGTCCAGACGGGTTTAGTGCAGAATTCTATCAGACCTTCATAGAAGACCTCATACCAATATTATCCAAACTATTCCACAAAATTGAAACAGGTGTAGCACTACCGAATTCCTTCTATGAAGCCACAATTACTCTTATACCTAAACCACACAAAGACCCAACAAAGAAAGAGAACTTCAGACCAATTTCGCTTATGAATATCGACGCAAAAATACTCAATAAAATTCTGGCAAACTGAATCCAAGAGCACATCAAAACAATCATCCACCATGATCAAGTAGGCTTCATCCCAGGCATGCAGGGATGGTTTAGTATACAGAAAACCATCAACGTGACCCATTATATAAACAAACTGAAAGAACAAAAGCACATGATCATTTCATTATATGCTGAGAAAGCATTTGACAAAATTCAACACCCCTTCATGATAAAAGTCCTGGAAAGAATAGGAATTCAAGGCCCATACCTAAACATAGTAAAAGCCATATACAGCAAACCACTTGCTAATATTAAACTAAAGGGAGAGAAACTTGAAGCAATCCCACTAAAATCAGGGACTAGACAAGGCTGCCCACTCTCTCCCTACTTATTCAAGATAGTTCTTGAAGTTCTAGCCAGAGCAATCAGACAACAAAAGGAGGTCAAGGGGATACAGATCGGAAAAGAAGAAGTCAAAATATCACTATTTGCAGATGATATGATATTATATTTAAGTGATCCCAAAAGTTCCACCAGAGAACTACTAAAGCTGATAAACAACTTCAGCAAAGGGGCTCGGTATAAAATTAACTCAAATAAATCAGTACCTTCCTCTACACAAAAGAGAAACAAGCCGAGAAAGAAATTAGGGAAACGACACCCTTCATAATAGACACAAATAATATAAAGGACCTTGGTGTGACCTTAACCAAGCAAGTAAAAGATTTGTAAAATAAGAACTTCAATCCTCTGAAGAAAGAAATTGAAGAAGACCTCAGAAGATGGAAAGATCTCTCATGCTCATGGATTGGCAGGATTAATATAGTAAAAATAGCCATTTTACCAAAAGCGATCTACAGATTCAATGCAATCCCCATCAAAACACCAATACAATTCTTCACAGAGTTAGAGAGAACAATTTGCAAATTCATCTTGAATAACAAAAAACCCAGGATAGCTAAAACTATCCTCAACAATAAAAGGACTTCAGGGGGAATCACTATCCCTGAACTCAAGCAGTATTACAGAACAATAGTGATAAAAACTGCATGGTATTGGTACAGAGACAGACAGATAGACCAATGGAACAGAATTGAAGACCCAGAAATGAACCCACACACCTATGGGCACTTGATTTTTGGCAAAGGAGTCAAAACCATCCAATGGAAAAAAGATAGCATTTTCAGCAAATGGTGCTGGTTCAACTGGAGGTCAACATGTAGAAGAATGCAGAATTCATGCTTATCACCGTGTACAAAGCTTAAGTCCAAGTGGATCAAGGACCTCCACATCAAACCAGATACACTCAAACTAATAGAAGAAAAACTAGGGAAGCATCTCGAACACATGGGCACTGGACAAAATTTCCTGAACAAAACACAAATGGCTTATGCTCTAAGATCAAGAATCGACAAATGGGATCTCATAAAACTGCAAAGCTTGTGTAAGGCAAAGGACACTGTGGTTAGGACAAAACAGCAACCAACAGATTGGGAAAATATCTTTACCAATCCTACAACAGATAGAAGCCTTATATCCAAAATATAAAAAGAACTCAAGAAGGTAGACCGCAGGGAGACAAATAACCCTATTAAAAAATGGGTTTCAGAGCTAAACAAAGAATTCACAGCTGAGAAATGCCGAATGGCTGAGAAACACCTAAAGAAATGTTCAACATCTTTAGTCATAAGGGAAATGCAAATCAAAACAACCCTGAGATTTCACCTCACACCAGTGAGAATGGCTAAGAGCAAAAACTCAGGTGACAGCAGATGCTAGCGAGGATGCGGAGAAAGAGGAACACTCCTCCATTGTTGGTGGGATTGCAGACTTGTACAACCATTCTGGAAATCAGTCTGGAGGTTCCTCAGAAAATTGGACATTGAACTGTCTGAGGATCCAGCTATACCTCTCCAGGGCATATACCCAAAAGATGCCCCAACATATAGAAAAGACACGTGCTCCACTATGTTCATAGCAGCCTTATTTATAATTGCCAGAAGCTGGAAAGAACCCAGATGCCCTTCAACAGAGAAATGGATACAGAAAATGTGGTACATCTACACAGTGGAATATTACTCAGCTATCAAAAACAATGACTTTATGAAATTTGTAGGCAAATGGTTGGATCTGGAAAATATCATCCTGAGTGAGGTAACCCAATCACAGAAAAACACACATGGGATGCACTCATTGATAAGTGGCTATTAGCCCAAATGCTTGAATTACTCTAGATGCCTAGAACATATAAAACTCAAGACCGATGATCAAAATGTCATTGCTTCACTCCTTCTTTAAAAGGGGAACAAGAATACCCTTTTGAGGGAATAGAGAGGCAAAGATTAAAACAGACACAGAAGGAACACCCATTCAGAGCCTGCCCCACATGTGGCCCATACATATACAGCCATCCAATTAGACAAGATGGATGAAGCAAAGAAGTGCAGGCCGACAGGAGCTGGATGTAGATCACTCCTGAGAGACACAGCCAGAATACAGCAAACACAGAGGCGAATGCCAGCAGCAAACAACTGAACTGAGAATAGGATCCCTGTTGAAGGAATCAGAGAAAGAACTGGAAGAGTTTGAAGGGGCTCGAGACCCCATATGTACAACAATGCCAAGCAACCAGAGCTTCCAGGGACTAAGCCACTATCTAAAGACTATACATGGACTGACCCTGGACTCTGACCTCATAGGTAGCAATGAATATCCTAGTAAGAGCACCAGTGGAAGGGGAAGCCCTGGGTCCTGCTAAGACTGAACCCCCAGTGAACTAGATTGTTGGGGGGAGGATGGGGAGGGGAACACCCATAAAGAAGGGGAAGGGGGAGGGGATGTTTGCCCGGAAACCAGGAAAGGGAATAGCACTCGAAATGTATATAATAAATACTCAAGTTAATAAAAATAAATAAAATTTCAGAAATAAAAGAGTGGTGGTACCCTCAAAAAAAAAAACTTATCTCATTCCCCAGAATCCTTATAGCAACCCTAGGCAAGTACATGTGAGAAACCAAGATGATCACTAAGCCCCTTTTCTTGTACCTTTATCATTTTTCTGCAGTAATACTCCTATCACTGTGCTGCTTCCTTCTTTCAAGTACGATAACACAGGCACACCATAATGAGGAAAAGACAGAGTGCTCAGATTTCATATGCTACATACTGCAGAACCCATGTGACAGCAGGTAGACTCAGACAGGTCTGGGTTCAAATCCTGCCTCCATCCTTCAAATGTAATTTTTGGCAAGTGAAGTGCTTTCTTTAAAACTCAGTTTCCCCATCTCTAAAATGAAGATAATTGAATCTCTCTATAGAGAATTGATGGAAGACTCAATGTGGTGGTCATAGTATGCCTGGTTCTTAGCAAGGGTCTAACAGACAATGGTGCTAATTACGACTTAGTCCCTTGGCCTGTTAATGGCTCAAATTTAGATTTTTAAAATTAGTTTAAAACCCTCTGTCTTTAGAACTTAAGTTATGCTTCTTGCCATTGCTGCCTAAAATTCCACCATAGCCTGTCTGGTCTTCTCATTTTAATGCCATCCTGCCTTTTGAGTTTTACATTGACTATCTATCATCTGACTTTGTCTTTGTGGGAAACCCACCCCTCCAATGTACTTGACCAGAGCTCTGTCTGGCCTTGAATTTCTTGTCACTAGTTCCTTTTCATTCATTCTTCTATCCAGTGACTACAGTCAGAATCTCTGAAAGAGGACCCTCTCTTACCATTTACACTTAGGAGTTAAGAATGCAAAAATAGTTCAGTCTGCCTTTAGACCAGAACTGAAAAATAAATCAAAGAGATGTTGGGGAGACATTAGTTGGACACGAATACTGGTGTATGTGGTACCTAAATAGTTAAGTCTCCTCCCTTTAGGCTCTCAACAACTCCCCTAGAGAATCTTTGTATAAAAATACTTTAGTCTGCTGCACATTCTTCTCTGCTGAGCATCACCATATGGTATACTGTGCAATACCACAGTATTAACATAATGGAGATTTTTTTTTGTTGGTGTTGTTTAACCTTTGGAAGTTCAGTTGCATACATTTTTTCTTGGGAACAAATTTTCCACTTGTAAAAAGTGGCACAAAGTGTTTTAAGGAGAAGAAAGCACAAATACTTTGACACCTAAATCTGGCTAGTAATTTAGTTGGGGATCTTTGGAAACTTTAAGAATAATATGTCGTTTCAAAATTATAAGGGCAGTCTGAGAGCCAGGATTTTACATATCAAAAACACAAAACAAAATGCTGAAATATGCTCTGACTCTGCAAAGGAAAAGATACAATTCTCACTGGTGGGGGGAGGGGGAGAAAAGGCTTTAAGGTTGGGCTAGTGAGCTGATATTAAGTGACTTGTTTATTGCTTCTGACAATGAGGATTGAAATGGGTTGGAGACCTAGACCCAGGCAGAGTGGGCAGGAGGAAGGGGATTTTTGTTTTGGAATAGCAGTGGCCAGAATCAATAGAAAGGTGTCAGCAGAGGGCCTATGCACTGAACCTAGATAGACTCTCAGAAGAAGCATGAGCACTTAGGGTTGTTCTCTGTTTCTGCTATGTAGCTGTCTTACTCAGGGTTTCTATTCCTGCACATCATGACAAAGAAGCAAGTTGGGGAGGAAAGGGTTTATTTAGCTTACACTTCCACATTGCTGTTCATCACCAAAGGAAGTCAGTGTATTCCTGTGACAACCTTACCATGTTCTGGAGAGGATTGTGGAAGGACTTTGGAACTTTGAGCTAGAAGAGCCATTGAGATGTTAAGAACTCTATGGGATGTTCTAAAGGAGCTTGAAAGATAATGTTGAGAACAGTGCAGAAGATGGAGGCCTGGCTTGTGAAATTCCAGATGGAAGATTAAAGATTCTTATCAGGGCCACTGCTATTTTGATTGTGAAGATTCTGTGGTTTTGGTTGGTTGAGGCTGAAGATTAACAAGATAGCAGAACTACTAAAGTGAAACCTTTGCATAACTGGGACTATTGATGCTGGTCAGCTGGAGCTAAGAAATTAGTGGTGATTAAGAAGAGACCAACATCACTGAGGTGAAATCTTCTGGGAAGTGTTTTCAGAGACCACAAGAGTCTGTGTTCCCGAGATAGCCAAAGTTGTGCCTCATGCTGTGGCTGACCTTGGTAATTTGTAAGAGTTACCCAGGTGGTACTAGTTTTGAAGGCATGAAGGGTCACAAAAAGCATGTGAGGGTAGGCACTATGAGAGGTCATGGAAAGCCATTTGGGAAAGTATAGCCTCAGTTGCAATTGATGGCTCAAGACTCAAGAGGTCAGGCAAAGGATTGAGGCTTGGCACCATGAAGAGAGCCTATCAGAGACTATTCGTAAAGCCTAGTTGCAGCAGTGTTTTGGAGAACACTAAGAACAGCAGCAGCAATGGAGTAGAGGCATCTGGAGCCTAGAAGACAAGGTGTATGCTACAAAGGGCAGAGGTGGAGAAGTGACCCAAGCACTTGAAGGAGACCAGAAGATCTGTCTGTGAGTGGATCCCAGACATTGGACAGTTAAAGATTGATTTTGATTTTGATTGTGACTGTGCCCTGATATTTTTCCCTCTTTAAGTAAGAAAGTATTTTAGTGGAGTCCACAGTTAAGAGACTTTGAATTTTAAAAGATATTAGAGATTTTAAAGGTATTTAACTTTAATATGTAAATACTGTGGCACTCTTAAAGTAATTTAGGTCTTGGGGATGAATAAGAAGGTAAGGGTTGGTGTCATGCTTGGCAAATAGGCAGTACAAGTAGTGCTTTAAGTAAATCACTAAACAAATTAGTATCTAATAAAAAAAAGAAGAAGGTAAGGGTTGAGGCTTAATAGTGGTGTGTTTGTGTGTCATGTTGACAAGGGGTCAATGTACTGGCTGGTTTTGTATGTCAACTTGACACAAGTTATCACAGAGAATGGAGCCTCAGTTGAGGAAATGCCTCTATGAGACCCAGCTGTAAGGCATTTTCTCAACTAGTGATCATATGGGAGGACCCAACCCATTGTGGGTATTGCCATCCCTAGGAGGGGAGTCTTGGGTTCCATAAGAGAGCAAGCTGAGCAAGCCAGGGGAAGCAAGCCAGTAAGAAACATCCCTCCATGGTCTCTACATCTGCTCCTGCTTCCTGACTTGCTTGAGTTCCAGTCCTGAGTTCCTTTGATGATGAACACCAATATGGAAGTGTAAGCTGAAAAAACCCTTTCCTCCCCAGTTTGCTTCTTGGTCATGATGTTTTGTGCAGGAATAGAAATCCTGACTCAGACAGTAACTCACCTCATTTCTTTCTCTTTCTTGTCTCAGAAGTCAATAAAGTCTGTTTTGTTTTGTTTTGCTTTATTTTGTTTTGTTTTTGGTGGAATGGGGGAAGGATTGTGGGAAGGGTAACTGGACAGTGAGTAAGATGTAAAGTGAATAAGTAAAAAATAAAATTAAGTAAAAAAATTTAAAAAAACTTTCAACATAAAAAAATATTTTTTGTCACAATACTTACATATCCATGGCATTGCTACACTATTCACAATAGGTAGGAAGTAGAATCAATTTTCCATCAACAAACAGGTGGGTAAAGGAAATATGATACACATACATATACTGTAGACATTATTCAACCATAAGGAACCATGAAATTTTGACATATGCAAGAAAATGAATGAAACTGGGAACTAGTTAGAGGAAGGCAATTAAGACTCAGAATAACAAATTCACCATATTTACTATCATATGCAAATACTAGGCTTTAATATCTATAATTGTATGTTTGTGTACTGCTGTCACAAAACTAGAAAGGAGACCATGAGATGTAAAAATAGCTCTTAATGGTAATAGCATACATGTGATATGAACATAGAAGAAAGACTTATTGGGAGGGAAGGGATCTCTGGGAGGTGAGCAAGGTATGAGGCAAAGAACTGGGACTTGGGTAAAGTTCAAGAAAAATCAAGTATGGGGAGGCTCCCAAAGTGAGATCCATTACTTTGTATGCTAATTTTTAAAAAATGAATTTAAAACCTGCTGCGCCCTTGGACAGGAGAATAGCTAAAGGAAAGATGGTTTTCGTGCACAGAAGGAAAAAAGGAAGGCAGCTCAACAGCTAGAAATGGGGATCTAAAGACACTGCAAGAGAAGCCCAGCCAGGTGCTTCCAAGAGAAAAGTGGCCAGCAAAGAACAAGCCCTGTGAATATTTGACTTCTAAGGAATCATTGGCAGGGTGAGAACGCATCTGTCTAAATGCACAGGTAAGACTGTGGCTGCATTTACCTGACCACAAACAGAAATAGTAATTCTAAAGTGCTAGAGAACTTGGGGAAATAGATATGCCAGGAAGCTCCTTACAGAAGGAACTAATATTGGCTTGAAAGAGGTCAGAATGTGTCTTCCTATGTACTCACCCAGCTTCACCAAAGACATTGGAGGCAAAGGCTCAAAAACTCCCAGATGCTTGAAAGCCAGTCTTCCTCCATCTTGAGACATCATGAAGACCCAACTGAAGGATGCACAAAGACAGTTGCCAGAAAAGATCTGTAGTCAATGATTTATTTCCCTTATCACCAAGGTTCCATTGAGACATATGATGACTTTCAATTCCCAGAAAATCGTGTTTAAAGATTTAAAAACACAAAGGATCACTGACTTCTGATAAATGTGTCGCTGAATAGGAAATCACTACTACTAGTTTCTTTCTTTTATATATTTTTTAGTCACTGCCAGTCTGAAAGCTGATACCATGTACTTTTCAGATGCAGAACCCAGAAGCCCCTGAGCTGGAACTGACCTGAGAAATCTCCTCTTTGAGTAATAGCTTACAGGGTACCAAAAGGCTTCATGCAAACTTCTGAAGGAGGGAATCAACCACCAATGCTACCCAGCTATGATATGTGAGCAATAACAACAACCAATATGACAGCATAACCCTATGAGTACAACAGTGATACCCACACCTTGGTATAACCAGCAGCTCTCTAATTGGACAAAAGACTCACTCAACAGCAGAGAAACAATGTTGCTGGAAACCAAGCCAATTAACCAGGCTACTGACTTCATGGGTCTTGGAGGAGACCTACACCTTACTCTTTATTAAACCACCAACTACATTCTAAATATCTGTCCTTATATCCACAGATAAGTATAGTCTCCAAGGCTCATTAAAAGAACTTCTTTGCCACAGAAGACCATTAAAGAAAATCACAAGCAATCAAAATGTAAAGCTGTAGGGCCCAGTCTTAATGGATTTACCTACAAAACAAATCTTGCCCCTAAGGTGTGGGGAAGACTGCTCTGAAGAGGGGGTGGAAATATTTTAAGAGCCAGAGGATCAGGGATGTTGCTTTGTGCGCAACTATGTATTCTAGTAAAGTAAGAAACTACACCCATAAATTCTCATCACCTAAACATAAACTAAGCCGGGAGGCACAACAGCAATGCACATACTAAAGTATATGGGGAAAGACAACCAGGCCTCAGCATTCCCTATAACAAGGAACTGTAGGCAACTAAGTAATGTTGAGTGTGGGAGAAATAGTCTTCCCTAGAGAAGAACACACCAATTGGTTATCGAACACCAATTCGTCAACCCTGAAAACATACATACAAGTGACATTGTGCGTGTGCGTGTGTGTCTAGGGGGCACACATTATATGCAATAAAAATTAATGAACAAGGAGGCCATGGAATTGAAAGAAACAAGGGGGAATATAGGAGGGTTTGGAAGAAGGAAAGGAAAGGGAGAAATGATGTAATTATATTATATTCTCAAAATAAAACAGCTATTTCTTGCAGGAAATTCTAACCCAGTTCTCACAGTGATCTTCCATGAAGATTAAAAAGCCACCAGTCCGCATTTTCTCAACACTTCTTTACTGTCACAAAAACAGGATCATTAAGCTCCCATGCTTACCTTCCCATCCAGGCTGTGCATAATTAATTTTGCCCCACAGGGTTATCCTTCTAGCTCATCCCTTTGATGTCTACTAGCCTGGCCTCTCTGGTTTTCTGCACATTGTAATTTTAAATAGAAATGCCATTTAGAAGCAATGAATTTGGGACCAATTAAAAACATATTAAGAGCATACAATGGTTTGTATATCATGATTATGATACAACATTTTTTCAAATCTCTAAAAACCACTATTTGGCAATATTCAGCTTAGAATTCTAAAGCTAGTATATGAGTCTGTTATGTACTGAGACAGTTAAAACTCCAATTCTATTAAACGCTGTTCTGAAATAGGGAAAGCTTCCTGAAATATGTACTATCATTGTTAATCGTAATCTCTAGAGCTGCTCCCAGGCACCAATGGGATGCAAACAAAGTTAATTCCCATGCTGACAGTATAGCCATTGTCTGCCAAGCTACTCTGGCTCTGCTGGTGTCACTAAGGACATTTACCAGCCTGCTCTAAAGTCACTTGACATTGCCTGGCTTTACCCTTGTTGCTTACTTTCTTTTTCTTTCTTTCTTTTTTTTTTTTAAGATTTGATCCTTTTATTTCTTTGTTTCCATTCGGTATTTCTTACATTGTTAATTTTATTTTTTCAATGTTAGAGCCTTTATTAAACTGATGTGTAAAATTTCCTCTTTATAGTAAATATGTATAATCAACCTCAAGAAAGTATAATCACAATAGAAGAAATAATAATGCAATTATTTTGAAATAATAGAGAATACCATGTACAATTTGAGATTCATTTTGATTAATAGTACTGAAATTCACTTATTTATATTACATTGTGGATTTATACCTAAAATCAAATGGTTTTTTATCTTTATTAACTTTATTTCTTATTTACATTTAAATTGTTATTCCCCTTCCCAGTTTCTGGGCCAATATCCCCCTAGCCCCTCCCTCTCCCCTTCTATATGGGCTTCCCCTCCCCATCCTCCCCGCCATCCCCCCAACAATCACATTCACTAGGTGTTCAGTCTTAGCAGGATCAAGGGCTTCCCCTTCCAGTGGTGCTCTTACTAGGCTATTCATTGCTACCTATGAGGTTGGAGCCCAGGGTCAGTCCATGTATATAGTCTTTGGGTAGTGGCTTAGTCCCTGGAAGCTCTGGTTGGTTGGCATTTTTGTTCATATGGGGTCTCGAGCCCCTTCAAGCTCTTCCACACCTTTCTCTGATTCCTTCAATGGGGGTCCTGTTCTCAGTTCAGTGGTTTGCTGCTGGCATTCACCTATGAATTTGCTGTATTCTGGCTGTGTCTCTCAGGAGAGATCTACATCCGGTTCCTGTCAGCCTGCACTTCTTTGCTTCATCTATCTTACCTAGGTGGCTGTATATGTATGGGCCACATGTGGGGCAGGCTCTGAATGGGCGTTCCTTCTGCCTCTGTTCTAACTTTACCTCCATAATCCCTGCCAAGGGTATTCATGTTCCCCTTTTAAAGAAAGAGTGAAGCATTCGCATTTTGGTCATCCTTCTTGAGTTTCATGTGCTCTGTGCATCTAGGGTAATTCGAGCATTTGGGCTAATAGCCACTTATCAATGAGTGCATACCATGTGTGTTTTTCTGTGATTGGGTTACCTCAGGATGATATTTTCTAGTTCCATCCATGTGCCTATGAATGTCATAAAGTCGTTGTTTTTGATAGCTGAGTAATATTCCATTGTGTAGATGTACCACATTTTCTGTATCCATTCCTCTGTTGAAGGGCATCTGGGTTCTTTCCAGCTTCTGGCTATTATAAATAAGGCTGCTATGAACATAGTGGAGCATGTGTCTTTGTTATATGTTGGGGCATCTTTTTGGGTATATGCCCAAGAGAGGTATAGCTGAGTCCTCAGGTAGCTCAATGTTCAATTTTCTAAGGAACCTCCAGACTGATTTCCAGAATGGTTGTACCAGTCTGCAATCCCGCCAACAATGGAGGAGTGTTCCTCTTTCTCCACATCCTTGCCAGCATTTGCTGTCACCTGAGTTTTTGATCTTAGGTATTCTCACTGGTATGAGGTGAAATCTCAGGGTTGTTTTGATTTGCATTTCCCTTATGACTAAAGATGTTGAACATTTCTTTAGGTGTTTCTCAGCCATTCGGCATTCCTCAGCTGTGAATTCTTTGTTTATCTCTGAACCCTATTTTTAATAGGGTTATTTGTCTCCCTGCAGTCTAACTTCTTGAGTTCTTTGTATATTTTGGATATAAGCCCTCTATCTGTTGTAGAATTGGTAAAGATCTTTTCCCAATCTGTTGGTTGTCATTTTGTCCTAACAACAGTGTCCTTTGCCTTACAGAAGCTTTGCAGTTTCATGAGATTCCATTTGTGGATTCTTGATCTTAAAGCATAAGCCATTGGTGTTTTGTTCAGGAAATTTTCTCCAGTGCCCATGTGTTCAAGATGCTTCCCCAATTTTTCTTCTATTAGTTTGAGTGTATCTGGTTTGATGTGGAGGTTCTTGATCCACTTTGACCTAAGCTTTGTACAGGGTGACAAGCAGAGAAACTTCCTTTTGCTTCCTCCAGAGTACACTCCTTGCACTTTCTCCCCAGTCTATGGTTCTTTGTTCTCACTCTTGTTTCCATTCTGCCTTCAACTTTTGCAACTTTATCCATTAGGTTTCTCAGAGTACCTGTAAGTCATCTTATCTCTCACCAATGTCTATGGTACTTACTGATGACTAGCAATAAATCAAGAAGCACCCATCTCCCAATTATGCATCTAACAAATGATCCTGCTCTACATGCTTTCAAGCTGAACATCTAACTAACATCTGCTTGATATATTCTAGCATTCTTACCTCTGATTTTGTTCTTATAAAAGAATAACTGTTGTATCCTCTACATCCCACTGCTCACACCCCTTTAGTCTATATCCTACATTCCTCAGTTATATCAGTTTCTTTCCTTTATATAACTCCTTATTGTTAGCTTTTTGTCACTTTTATGAAATATCAGAGTCAGCTAATTTCATAAAAAAATAGGTTCATTAAGGTCACAATTTTATAAGTTGAAAATATAAATATTGTGGTGTAACTCTGTTGAGGGTCAATAAGAGGACAGTAAGAATATGTGGGGGTAAAGAAGTTCACAGGCCAGTCAGAAAGTAGAAAAAAGGGACAGACTGGGATTCTTCTTTAAAACCACACACACACACACACACACACACACACACACACACACACTCAAATGCCATATATGTATATATATACACATATGCATATATATGCATATCTGTGTGTGTGTGAACAAAATGACCTAATCCCCTTCAAAGGCATGCTACCAGTGGTACAAGAATACTTATTGGGCCCTCCTTAGTAAGCATACAAATACTGCTATCTGGGCTTCCCAGACTTTCCACGTGGATCATGGAGAGACATCCAATATCAAGACCTACACCTTCTACTACCATAGCTACTATAATGTCTACTTGGTTTCTGCAAACTATTGCAATTGCTATCCAAGACAAGTTCCTTTCCTCTTCATAAATTCTCCAAGTAGCATTCGCAGTGACAACTTAAAACAAGTCCTTATAACAAGAACAATCTCCATATTTTCTTTATGTGGCTGAGAACAAATGTTACAACATCACTACCATGGTTAAAATCATGTTATAGTTCAACTATATCATGTGCAGAAGATCAAAAGTCTTTATCATTGCCTGCATAATCTGATCCTACATACTGCCTTTTCCAATGTGAATTCTCACCATCACCCTCCTTCTTCTTTACATGTCAGCCACATGGGGTCATTCTTCAGCCACTCAGATGTACTATGCTCCTTCCAACCCCTCTGTCTCCAAGTATGCAGCTCCTTTAATTGATAGTGAATTTCAATAGTTCTCCTTAGCTGCCTTCACTCTTACTATCCTAGTTTAAACAGTTCGTCTTCATACATGTACTTGAACTTTGTACCAGGTATACCTACCACTGTCCCAAGGGTCTCCCAAGTTTCCAGTCAATATTACTGTAAGATCGGGCTTTGTGGTCAGCATTGCTTCAGTCTCATCTGAAACACTAAGAGAGATCGCTATAGACTTCTTTTTTAGCTATGTAGCTAAAAGCAAAATAACCATGAACGTGGAGCTGTAAGACTACAAGAAATAAACCCTTGATCATTCTCCACTGAAACCTTGGCTCACCTTCATCAATAATATGTGAGATTCTCCCTATTATTTGATCTGATATTTAAATCTACTTAGGAGTTTTAAGCATTGGCATGACATTGCAATATTTGTACTGTAATACTCCTGATACCTCGTACAGTATTTGACAACTAATAAACACTCAAAAATATTTTTGAACAAGTACATAAATGAATAAAATCAAAAGTGCATAGAGTGACAATAGTATGATTTGCAAGTGGCATAGAACATGGAAGACAGCAAAGTAAACGTTTTTACTAAAATATACAAAAGAGAACAGCCATTTGTGGCCATATGCATTATGAACCTGAGCACTTGTTTTTATTCCCTGAGGGAGGACAGGATGCATGGAAGGACTTTTCTTGAAGTGACATAAGCAACCATCTTTGCATACAGATAGGGTTGTAATGACACACCAAAGAAATGATTTCCCTTAAATCTACATTGGTGAACCAATGTAACTAAATGGTGTTACTTAATAGAATCATGGGCAACTTACAGGTGGCTACACTACTAAAGAAGAACACCCCATCCCCAATAACTACTAACTGTTTCTATGTCCTTTTTGGGGCAGGGACTTTGTGCCTGTCTGTTATGACATTTTCAGAGCCTTATGAGACCTCCACAAGAAAATACTAGTGAGCTCAGAGTGTAAAATTACTCTAATTTCAAATCAATACTGGCTATTCTAGGGCCACAGTGCAGTATTCTGCATCTGGATGAAAGTTTGCTTAAAGTTGGGTATCTTTAGATCTTTATTCTTTAAAATAATTTTTTCTAAGTGTGAGGACAAACAGGAACACCTGCTACAGATAGAAGACTACCCACCCATCATCTCAGAATAAGAAGAGGTTTGACTGTGGTGTGGCTACTTCTGTAGTAGCATCAGGAAATTACAGTAACAGCTCCTTACAAGGCCACATCTGCAAAATTAAGATGATAAAATAGCATGCAATGTCCCAGGCAGAACCTGGAGAATATGATTCAGGAAATTACTGTGAAGAAAAAAATGTAGTCATTACAAATCACATTTGACTGAAAGGACACCACACCAAGGAATACTAACCTATTCAAATAACCTACACATGGCTTAAAGAAACAGAAGAGCAGTGCACCATTGATGTTTACAAGCAAACCAGGTGAACAGTTCCCCTGCCTCAGAAGCAAGGAGAGATGGAGACTATGGAAGAGATGGCATGTGCATATAAAACATTTGTAGTTGAAGGGAGAAAACAAAACCAGACTATGATATAACAGCAGAGAAAGATAGGGCACACACATGGGGTCTGGCTTGGGAGTAAAGACATAGGCTTTACTCCCATGCACTCATTAGCTCCTTAGACGGTAGATTCCTAATCATTGAGTATTCATTTCCTTGAATGCCTAAGAGAATCTTTCATCCAACCAAGTGTTTTTAAAATGTGCCCCTCATAGTTCTAGAAATTCTTCCCATCCTCTATTCTATCCCTACAGCTTCATTCATAGGGGCTCTATCAGTCCATGAGAAGATGCAGTTTCAAGATGAAACTTTAGTTGAACAAAGAGTTTTCACATAACTATAACCCAGCTCTTTTCCTTCAACAAGGGTGACTTGGTGCTTTACTCTTTAGACAATTACCCAGCATCCTGACCTATCTATCTTGTGGCAGGTTGAGTTAGATTCAGTTTAATTGTACTGTTTCCACAAAAGAGAATACATAGCCAGTAAGTGGTTTGACCTTTGATTTCAATCTTCCTTCAAGTAAACTATCCTAAGATAGCAAATGAAACCCTCAAGGATATTATAAAAAGGTCTCACCTGCAGGTTCATATGATATATGTTCATTCTGCTCTCTTTACAGTTGTGTCTATCCATGTTCTACTCTTAGAAGCCTATTTTTTGGACTCCATCTGCATTCTGCTTCTGGATAAGGTTTGCAGATAGAATCCCAGCAGAAGATCATGAATTCCAGAAAAAAAGTATGATTGTAGTAATCATCTTCATGCTTCTTCTCTGGAGGATAGAACACAAAGTCACAGTCCCTCCCAAAGTAACCTTCTATAACTCTTCTGCCTTCAGGAACAACTTCTTTCTTTTGTTTCCTTGAGCCCCAGAAGGAGGGGCAAGTCCTACTGTCACTAGCTTGAATAAAACATTATCCAGTGTGGTATTCCTAACTACTCCCATTTCTTAAATCACATCCCTTTAGAAATCCTCTTTAACTATGTGAACACACTATATATTACAAGCTGAACTGTAACTAATAAACCATGATGATTATTAGGTCATCCTTTCTTCTGGTTGACGAATTCAAGCTATTTCTTAAAACATCTACTTGAGAGGGCAAACCATAGCAATATCCAGCTGTTATAGGACTTGTTTTACATCTGAGCTAGCTACCTTTCCTTAGATGTAGTCAGTCTCATAGGTATTTCTTTAGTTCCCACACCTTTGAACTTCCCTAGTCATTGTGAAGTCTCTGTCTTCTCCACAGGAGGCTTTGTTTTCTTTCCTGAAAGAAGCTCAGGAATTATATATACTTCACTCTTTTACTTGGTCACTCACAAAGAACTAACATCCCAGCAATATCTCTCCAAGTTAGCCTGATCCATACCCTGTATTATATTCCCACGAACCTTCAATCTATTTCTCTCCTATCTTTCATACTGGTTTTCTTGATTGGTTTGTCTGTTTGCCAGATGACCCCTGCCACTATACCTAGAAAAGTCCCTAGCTCAACTGAAACAGTCTACAACATTATTTTATCCCTTTCCTTTGGTGTGGGGTTAAAGTTTTTATATTATCTGTCAGGCAACAGCTTATTACAAGTTCATGAAATACTCAAGGTCTCAAATATTTCCAACCCTTAACCATGTGATCTTAAATCTTGCTGTCCTTTGCATTTCGTGTTTTTATTTAACTTTTATTAATTCTTTGTGAATTTAGAACCATGACCCTCAACCCCTTTTCATCTCCTCGTACCTGCCCTCTGCCCCTACAACCTCCAAACCAAAAGAAAAACATCTCATTGTGGATGTTGTCCTGTGCCAGTATGTCCTACACTACACCCTTCTGTCCACACTTCTTACAAATGTTCATTGCACTGAGTCATTGGTCTGGTACAAGGCCTCTGGCTTCTGCTACACTATTAAAACTGGATCCTCACTGGAACTCCTCTTGAATAACCTGTTGTTGCCCTGTGTTACAGAGATCCTGTAATGTTTCATCTGTTGGGATGACTCTGTGCTTCATCAGTTCTTAGAAAAATAGATGTTGGTTTGGGCCAACTCAAAGCCCTGTGTCTGGGTAGTTTGTTGAGCTGGTTAGCCTGCCAGCTCTCCTGCACTCAAACCACCAGGGTGAGTTCTTCAGTACTGCCCCAGCTAGCTCACCCAATGCTGCAGCCTAAAAGGGGTAGTGCCAGCTCTCCTTCTCTCATGCCCTCTAGCTCTGTTGTACTACTTACACAAGATGGAGGGTCTGCTCTCCCAAGTGCTGCAGCAGACAAGAGTGTGGCCACCTCTCCTGTTCTCATACCCTGGGTGCTAGTCCATCTACAGCCTCTGTAATCAGGGCCAGGTCTACTGTGCTTCCCAGGCAAGATTCAGAGCCCACTTCCCAGAATGTTACAGTTAGTGAGGGGCAGAAACAGCTCTCCCACTAACATGACCTCAGAAACAGTTTTCCCACCTTTCCACGTTTTTTAAAATCTGAAACAACCCAGAGTAGTACCAAAGAAATGTTTTAAAGAATAGAATAAAAATAACTCAGGACTTCCGGTTTTTAGTGGAAGTCCCAATCTCCTGCTCCCTGCCTCCAGCTCACTGCTCCCAAACCCCGTGGGAGAGAGAGCTCACTGCCAAGACAGGTGGGCACTACTGAGACTGCAGAGCAGAAGAGACCACCAACACTGCCCACCACTGCCCACATCCCTGGCCCAAGAGGAAACTGTATGCGGCCTCTGGGTTCCCTTGGATAAGGGCACAGGAGCAGGAAATCCGCTGCATCTGAGACACCTCCGGAACTTGAAAGGACCGACCGGATAAACAGTTCTCTGCACCCAAATCCTTTGGGAGGGAGAGCTAAACCTTCAGAGAGGCAGACATGGTGGGAACCTAGAAGAATCTACACTCGGCACACATATCTGACTCCAGAGGAAAACACCAAACGCCGTCTGGAACCCTAGTGCACAGAAGCTCCCGGGAAGGGCGGCGCAGATCTTCCTGGTTGCTGCCACCACGCCACAGAGAGCTCATAAGCAACACCTCACAAGAAAACTTGAGCCTTGGGACCGCAGGTAAGACCAACTTTTCTGCTGCAAGCGACCTGCCTGGTGAACTCAAGACACAGGCCCACAGGAACAGCTGAAGACCTGTAGACAGGAAAAACTACACGCCCGAAAGCAGAACACTCTGTCCCCATAACTGGCTGAAAGAAAACAGGGAGACAAGTCTACAGCACTCCTGACACACAGGCTTATAGGAAAGTCTAGCCACTGTCAGAAATAGCAGAACAAAGTAACACTAGAGATAATCAGATGGCAAGAGGCAAGCGCAGGAACCCAAGCAACAGAAACCAAGACTACATGGCATCATTGGAGCCCAATTCTCCCACCAAAGCAAACATGGACTATCTAAACACACCAGAAAAGGAAGATCTAGTTTCAAAATCATATTGAACATGATGCTGGAGGACTTCAAGAAAGACATGAAGAACTCCCTTAGAGAAACACAGGAAAACATAAATAAACAAGTAGAAGCCTACATAGAGGAAGCACAAAAATCCCTGAAAGAATTACAGGAAAACATAAATAAACAAGTATAAGCCTATAGAGAGGAATCACATAAATCCCTGAAAGAATTCCAGGAAAACACAATCAAACAATTGAAGGAATTAAAAATGGAAATAGAAGCAATCAAGAAAGAACACATGGAAACAACCCTGGATATAGAAAACCAAAGGAAGAGACAAGGAGCCGTAGATACAAGCATCATCAACAGAATACAAGAGATAGAAGAGAGAATCTTAGGAGCAGAAGATTCCATAGAAATCATCGACTCAACAGTCAAAGATAATGTAAAGCAGAAAAACCTACTGGTCCAAAACATACAGGAAATCCAGGACTCAATAAGAAGATCAAACTAAAGGATGACAGGTATAAAAGAGAGTGAATACTCCCAGCTCAAAGGACCAGTAAATATCTTCAACAAAATCATAGAAGAAAACTTCCCTAACCAAAAAAAAAAAAAAAAAAAAGAGGGATAGCCATAGGCATACAAGAAGCCTACAGAACTCCAAATAGATTGGACCAGAAAAGAAACACCTCCCGACACATAATAGTCAAAACACCAAATGCACAAAATAAAAAAAGAATATTAAAAACAGTAAGGGAAAAAGGTCAAGTAACATATAAAGGCAGACCTATCAGAATCACACCAGACTTTTCGCCAGAGACAAGAAAGCCAGAAGATCCTGGACAGATGTCATACAGACCCTAAGAGAACACAAATGCCAACCCAGGTTACTGTATCCTGCAAAACTCTCAATTAACATAGATGGAGAAACCAAGATATTCCATGACCAAACCAAATTTACACAATATCTTTCTACAAATCCAGCACTACAAAGGAAAATAAATGTTGGGTAAAGCCCAACATAAGGAGGCAAGCTACACCCTAGAAGACGCAAGAAACTAATCGTCTTGGCAACAAAACAAAGAGAAGAAAAGCACACAAACATAACCTCGCATCCAAATATGAATATAATAGGAAGCAATAATCACTATTCCTTAATATCTCTCAACATCAGTGGCCTCAACTCCCCAATAAAAAGACATAGATAACAAACTGGATACGCAACGAGGACCCTGCATTCTGCTGCCTACAGGAAACGCACCTCAGAGACAAAGACAGACACTACCTCAGAGTGAAAGGCTGGAAAACAACTTTCCAAGCAAATGGTCAGAAGAAGCAAGCTGGAGTAGCCATTCTAATATCAAATAAAATCAATTTTCAACTAAAAGTCATCAAAAAAGATAAGGAAGGACACTTCATATTCACCAAAGGAAAAATCCACCAAGATGAACTCTTAATCCTAAACATCTGTGCCCCAAATACAAGGGCATCTACGTACATAAAACAAACCTTACTAAAGCTCAAAACACACATTGCACCTCACACAATAATAGTAGGAGATTTCAACACCCCACTCTCATCAATGGACAGATCATGGAAATAGAAATTGAACAGAGATGTAGACAGACTAAGAGAAGTCATGAACCAAATGGACTTAACAGATATTTATAGAACATTCTATTCTAAAGCAAAAGGATATACCTTCTTCTCAGCTACTCATGGTACTTTCTCCAAAATTGACCATATATTTGGTCAAAAAACGGGCCTCAACAGGTACAGAATGAAAGAAATAATCCTATGCGTGCTATCAGACCACCATGGCCTAAAGCTGGTCTTCAATAACAATAAGGGAAGAACGCCCACATACACATGGAAGTTGAACAATGCTCTACTCAACGATAACCTGGTCAAGGAAGAAATAAACAAATTAAAGACTTTTTAGAATATAATGAAAATGAAGGTGCAACATACCCAAACTTATGGGACACAATGAAAGCTGTGCTAAGAGGAAAACTCATAGCGCTGAGTGCCTGCAGAAAGAAACAGGAACGAGCATATGTCACCAGCTTGACAGCACACCTAAAAGCTCTAGAACAAAAAGAGGCAAATACACCCAGAAGGAGTAGAAGGCAGGAAATAATGAAACTCAGAGCTGAAATCAACCAAGCAGAAACAAAAAGGACCATAGAAAGAATCAACAGAACCAAAAGTTGGTTCTTTGAGAAAATCAACAAGATAGATAAACCCTTAGCCACACTAATGAGAGGACACAGAGAGTGTGTCCAAATTAACAAAATCAGAAATGAAAAGGGAGACATAACTACAGATTCAGAGGAAATTCAAAAAATCATCAGGATCTTACTATAAAAGCCTATATTCAACAAAACTTGAAAATCTACAGGAAATGGACAGTTTCTTAGACAGATACCAGGTACCGAAGTTAAATGAGGAACAGATAAACCAGTTGAACAACCCCATAACTCCCAAGGAAATAGAAGCAGTCATTAAAGGTCTCCCAACCAAAAAGAGCCGAGGTCCAGACGGGTTTAGTGCAGAATTGTATCAGACCTTCATAGAAGACCTCATACCAATATTATCCAAACTATTCCACAAAATTGAAACAGATAGAGCACTACCGAATTCCTTCTATGAAGCCACAATTACTCTTATACCGAAACCACACAAAGACCCAAAAAAGAAAGAGAACTTCAGACCAATTTCTCTTATGAATATCGAGGCAAAAATACTCAATAAAATTCTGGCAAACCGAATCCAAGAGCACATCAAAACAATCATCCACCATGATCAAGTAGGCTTCATCCCAGGCATGCAGGGATGGTTTAATATATAGAAAACCATCAACGTGACCCATTATATAAACAAACTGAAAGAACAAAAGCACATGATCATTTCATTATATGCTGAGAAAGCATTTGACAAAATTCAACACCCCTTCATGATAAAAGTCCTGGAAAGAATAGGAATTCAAGGCCCATACCTAAACATAGTAAAAGCCATATACAGCAAACCAATTCCTAACATTAAACTAAAAGGGGACAAACTTGAAACAATCCCACTAAAATCAGGACTAGACAAGGCTGCCCACTCTCTCCCTACTTATTCAATATAGTTCTTGAAGTTCTAGCCAGAGCAATCAGACAACAAAAGGAGGTCAAGGGGATACAGATTGGAAAAGAAGCCAAAATATCACTATTTGCAGATGATATGATATTATATTTAAGTGATCCCAAAAGTTCCACCAGAGAACTATTAAAGCTGATAAACAATTTCAGCAAAGTGGCTGGGTATAAAATTAGCTCAAATAACTCAGTAGTCTTCCTCTACACAAAAGAGAAAGAAGCTGAGAAAGAAATTAGGGAAACGACACCCTTCATAATAGACCCAAACAATATAAAGTAACTCGGTGTGACTTTAACCAAGGAAGTAAAAGATCTGTACAATAAGAACTTCAAGTCTCTGAAGAGAGAAATTGAAGAAGACCTCAGAAGATGGAAAGATCTCCCATGCTCATGGAATGGCAGGATTAATATAGTAAAAATGGCCATTTTACGAAAAGTGATCTACAGATTCAATGCAATCCCCATCAAAATACCAATCCATTTCTTCAAAGAGTTAGACAGAACAATTTGCAAATTTATCTGGAATAACAAAAACCCAGCATAGCTAAAACTATCCTCAACAATAAAAGGACTTCAGGGGGAATCACTATCCCTGAACTCAAGCAATATTACAGAGCAAAGTGATTAAAAACTGCATGGTATTGGTACAGAGACAGACAGATAGACGAATGGCACAGAACTGAAGACCCAGAAATGAACCCACACACTTATGGGCACTTGATTTTTTACAAAGAGGCCAAAACCATCAAATGGGAAAAAGATAGCATTTTCAGCAAATGGTGCTGGTTTAACTGGAGGTCAACATGTAGAAGAATCCAGATCGATCCATGCTAATCACCGTGTACAAAGCTTAAGTCCAAGTGGATCAAGGACCTCCACATCAAACCAGATACACTCAAACTAATAGAAGTAAAACTACTGCAGCATCTCGAACACATGGGCACTGGACAAAATTTCCTGAACAAAACACCAATGGCTTATGCTCTAAGATCAAGAATGGACAAATGGGATCTCATAAAACTGCAAAGCTTCTGTAAGGCAAAGGACACTGTGGTTAGGACAAACAGCAACCAACAGATTGGGAAAAGATCTTTACTAATCCTTCAACAGATAGAGGCCTTATATCCAAAATATACAAAGAACTCAAGAAGTTAGACCGCAGGGAGACAAATAACCCTATTAAAAAATGGGGTTCAGAGCTAAACAAAGAATTCACAACTGAGGAATGCCGAATGACTGAGAAACACCTAAAGAAATGTTCAACATCTTTAGTCATAAATGAAATGCAAATCAAAACAACCCTGAGATTTCACCTCATACCAGTGAGAATGGCTAAGATCAAAAACTCAGGTGACTGCGAATGCTGGCGAGGATGTGGAGAAAGAGGAACACTCCTCCATTGTTGGTGGGATTGCAGACTGGTACAACCATTCTGGAAATCAGTCTGGCGGTTCCTCAGAACATTGGACATTGAACTGCCTGAGGATCCAGCTATACCTCTCTTGGGCATATACCCAAAATGATGCCCCAACATATAAAAAAGACACATGCTCCACTGTGTTCATAGCAGCCTTACTTATAATAGCCAGAAACTGGAAAGAACCCAGATGCCCTTCAACAGAGGAATGGATACAGAAAATGTGGTACATCTACACAATGGAATATTACTCAGCTATCAAAAACAACGGCTTTATGAAATTCATAGGCAAATGGATGGAACTGGAAAATATCATCCTGAGTGAGGTAACCCAATCACAGAAAAACACACATGGTATGCACTCATTGATAAGTGGCTATTACCCCAAATGCTTGAATTACCATAGATGCCTAGAACAAATGAAACTCAAGACAGATGATCAAAATGTGAATGCTTCACTCCTTCTTTAAAAGGGGAGCAAGAATACCCTTGGCAGGGAATATAGAGGCAAAATTAAAACAGAGACAGAAGGAACACCCATTCAGAGCCTGCCCCACATGTGGCCCATATATATACAGCCACCCAATTAGACAAGATGGATGAAGCAAAGAAGTTCAGGGAGACAGCAGCCGGATGTAGATCTCTCCTGAGCGACACAGCCAGAATACAGCAAATACAGAGGCGAATGCCAGCAGCAAACCATTGAACTGAGAACAGGACCCCCGTTGAAGGAATCAGAGAAAGAACTGGAAAGCTTGAAGTGTTCGAGACCCCATATGAACAACAATTCCAACCAACCAGAGCTTCCAAGGACTAAGCCACTACCTAAATACTATACATGGACTGACCCTGAACTCTGACCTCATAGGCAGCACTGAATATCCTAGTAAGAACACCAGTGTAAGGGGAAGCCCTGGGTCCTGCTAAGACTGAACCTTCAGTGAACATGATTGTTGGGGGAAGGGTGGCAATGAGGGGAGGATGGGGAGGGGAACACCCATAAGGAAGGGGAGCAGGAGGAGTTAGGGGGATGTTGACCCGGAAACCGGGAAAGGGAATAACATTCGAAATGTAAATAAGAAATACTCAAGTTAATAAAAAAATGTAAAAAAAAAAATCTCAGTAGTTTGGAAGAGAATTTAAGAACAAGGTCATTAATGTTTAATAGCTAAATTCAAATTATTAATTATATAAACTTTTACAACCCCAAGTTTAAAGAAAAGACTTTTGGGTCAGTGTTGACTTAATACCTGGAATTGTTTAAATGAGAGAAGATAATTTTGTCTTCTGAGTCCCCACCCTAATCACCCACTAAGTCTGCTCTTAGCTTGAGAGGCTTTCTCTATCCCAGTACTCCTAAGTTTTCCCATATTTGTCATATATGGGTTCCAAGGGTTTAAGAACTGCACAGTCAGGTCCTACTGAAGTGGTTACTCTTCTTCTCTGTTATCAATTTTATTTTACTCATTTTTTATAATTATGATAGGATATTTGCAATATGCAGCATAAAGGGAAGAAAGCTTTCTATTGACTTGGTGTCTTCACGTTTCAGTCCATCAAACAAGGAAGAGGTGGTAGGCTGCTCACATCATGATTGTGGAGGAGTGGTGCCTATGCTGTCTCTCTGGCTCTTTGTTGTATCTGGCTCTTTATTCTATCTGAGCCTGCACCATTTGGGATGATATGGAATTCTTCAAATTCTAGGTAAATTTTCTCCCCCAATATTCTCTAGAAATATCCTGACTGCCTAAAGATCCTAAAATGTAGTATTGTGCACTGCCCATTTCATTGTTATAGGAATAAAGAAGTAGGCCTGGCACAGAGCGGGTTTACCCCCAAGCTTTTCTAGTTTACTACGATAAAGTACTACTTAATTTGAGTACAGTAAAGTTCAAACTCAGAAAGTATATGAAGTATTTTCCATTTCACCTGTTGCACAATAAGCTATACTACTCTTACTAGGGGTTGAGTGCACGTATGAATGGATGGCCTGTGGTTAGAGGAACACATCACTGCACAAACAGACTTGATCCTGAGTTCTACACTTGGGTCTTCTTCGTAGATGATGACACTTCTCATTCATGTTGGAGAAAGTCAATGCCAGCTGCTGTGGCTAGCTTTAACTTTAGACAAATTTTAATGGGTTTATACTCTGGTGGAGTGTTCCTCCTTGTCTCCTCAAATAAGATTATGTTCCTATTTATTTTCAAAAACAACCCTTGCCTCCATTTCACTGAAAAAGCCTAAAGAATGTATTTTTATCAAATATGGTGTGTTTTTCCATCCTTTGGTTGAATTTTTAATCTCTTCTCCCATGATAATTCTGGAGTAATAATAATAGCACAGCCTTTAATGGGTATTTTTAGTTTCTATTTTCAGGCACCAGGCTGTTTTATCTTCATTTTTAATCAATAAATTTCACTATAATTCTATAAATCTGGCATAATTAACCTTATTTTATATACCAGAGAAAGGGTTGGAAAATTAAATAGCATATTGGTTACTTGTTGATTAGAAAGAGGTAGAGCAGCATTGGAATATAGACACTGAGTTTGATTACTGTTTCCTCTACAGCACACACACACACACACACACACACACACACACACACACACACACACAAACACACTTACTAGGCTATTATTTAATCCCAGGTCTATCTTCATCAAATCCCAATTCACAACCACAATGCTTCTAAACATAGCTCAATGAAAGTAAATAAGAATAAGTGATAATTTCACATAAAATAAGAAGACACATACAATATAAGTGATATATAATATGTCCTATAAAAATATTCTAGAAAGATGTCACCCAGTATAATAGCCATTTTCATCTTAGTAAGAATAACATTTATTACTGAAAAGACTTGAAGGTAAGGCACATTGATGTTCTCTCACAGGGTTCTGTCTAAGAGGGTCCTTTAGGCTCTCCATTGAGATTCCTGCCACTTTCTCCCTCCTGCACATTCTGCTGTCCCTCCTAACTGTGCATAATTTTGTCCCAAATATATGTGGTCTCATAGGAATTTTTAAGGGGGAATTTCAGGTATTCATATATGAGAATATCATCATCCATGTTGGTGTGAGATTTTTGATGATGTGGCTGTTGGAAGTGGGGCTCATGTTATTATAAATAACCCTTTATCAATTCTCCTATAAGTGAGCCCAATCAACTCATTGCTTCAGCACACTAGACTAAAATACAATGCTACTTTGATCTGTTACTCTCTTACCTGAGATGAGCAGGTACTTGCTCATGCTTCGTCAGATATTTAGTCTGCTCCTACCTTACCAGAATTACTCATTTCTTATGCATCTCTCAAACAAATTTTCATTCCAGAAGGTAAAATTAACTTTGAATTTAATTGCATAATACTGTCCTAAGAGTTATGAAAGCATGCAAACTATTTTATGTTTATATAATTCTGCTTCAGGCAAAAAAATCCTTTGTACATACAAAAAATAGGAAATGAATAACAAAAATACAAACAAAAGTAGAAATTGTAAGCCACCAGCACTATAAGAAAAAATATTTAACCAAAAAGGAACCAATATTATCTCATTGATGATAAGAAGAAATAAATTCCTAGGTAAGCCTATTCAGTAGTTCATATATATATAACACTCAAATTATCCACCATAAATGTGGAAAAAAATACCTCATTGTCCCAAATCAGATTGTCTTGCTAATGTACTGTACTAATGGAACTCTCATAATAGAAATAAGTATAAAGCTGGGGGTGCCCAAACAGTCAAGAGTTAACACTCATCATAGAGATGATAAACTTCTTATAATCAAAACATCAATGAGAATTACAAACAATATATTGATCTCTATCACACACATTTTGCTGAGAGAATAGTGAAGTTTATTAGAAGATTTACTGGTAAAAAGTTTACTGGTGAAACAAATTTGCAAGTAGAGTTAGAAGACCTTTGGAAAGCAAATAGGAATAAAGAACTCTCTGTTCTACCAAATACCAAAAATGTGCCTAAAGAATATTAACCAGCAGTAACTGAAATCATGGCCTTTGCATATCAACAAATATCAAAAGACAAATAGAGAGTATGTACAGGAACATACTATCCAAAATAAATGTCATTTTATGTAATTTGCAAAGAAACTACATTTAATAGAGCTTGAAAATTGGTACTAATTGTTCAACTGAACTCAACAGTAAAACTATCAAGCCCTGGTTTTTCTTTAATGAGAAATTTGTTGCTGAATTTCCTCCTACATACCATTAAACTACTTAGGTTTTCTCTCTTTTTTGTAGTTGAATTTGGTTATCTGTGTCTAATAAATTCTTTCATCTAAATCCAATGTGTTGGTGTGTGAGTTTTTGGTTAAGTTTCTATAATATTTTGTATTTGTCTGATATCAATTTTCTCCTGTCTCCCTCTGATTTTATGCTTGTTATTTTGTTTGTTTGGTTTTGGTTTTGGGGGTTTTGTTTGTTTGTTTGTTTTGTTCACAGTCTGACAAACAACTCGTTGATTTGTTTTTGTGTTTTTTTTAAATCAATTCATAGCTTATACTTAGTGCTGATTTCCTCATCTTGCTTATTGGTTCTTGGTCTTTTGACCTTACTGATTTGAAGTTTTGTTTATTTTTGTTTGTTTAGAAATTTAATAACTAACACTACTTCATTTATCAAGTTTGAGCTTTGTATTTATTGTTTTGTTTTAAACAATATAATGTTGGACAGAGAACAGTAAAGGGTGAGGTATGGGAGAAGAAAGGCAGAGTTTCCATATCCTCCTCCATTGAGTCATTGTGAGACATCATGTGCTCTACTCTCTTAGAGATCCCTTTCGTGCTTTTGGATGCCAACACTTCCTACAATAAGTCTTCCTCTTAGAATAGCTTAAGGATACCAAGAAATGCTTGCTGACAGGAGCCTGTTATAATTGTCTCCTGAGAGGCTCTGCCAGAGCCTGAAAAACACAGAGGAGGATGTTCACATCCAACCATTATACTGAGCACGGGGACCCCAATGGAGGAGTTAGACAAAGAACTGAAGGAACTAAAGAGCTTTGCAACCCCATAGGAAGAACAACAATATCAACCAACCAGACGCCCCCAGAGCTCCCAGGGACTAAACCACCAACCAAAGAGTACACATGGAGGGACTTGTGGCTCCAGCCCCATATGTAGCAGAAGCTGGCATTGTCTGGCATCATTAGGAAGAGAGACCCTTGATCCTGTGAAGGCTCGACGCCCCAGTGTAGGGGAATGCCAGGGTGGTGAGGTGGGAGTGGGTGGGTGGGAGGAGCACCCTCATAGAATCAGGGAGAGAGGGGCTGAGATAGAAAGGTTCCAGAAGGGAAACTGGGAAAGGGGATTCCATTTGAAATGTAAATATATGCAATATGCAATAAAAATACAAAAAAAATTGCTTTCATTGTGCCCCACAGATTTTAGTATATAGTCTATTTTCCCTTTCATTCAGTTCAAGGATTGTTAATATTTTCTTGATGTCTTGCTTAGCCCAGTTACTCTTCAGACATATGTTGTTTAGTTTTCTTAAACTTTTGTATTTTCTCTGTTTTCTCTTGCTATTGATATCTACCTTTTTTCCAATGTGTTCAAATAATAATAGCAGATTATTTCTGTTTTTGCTATTTGTTGATTTGTGTGTGTGTGTGTGTGTGTGTGTGTGTGTGTGTGTGTGTGTGTGTGTGTGTGTGTGTGTTTGTGTGTGTGTCCTAGAATGTGATCAATTCTGGAGAAAGTTCTCTGGGCTTCTGAGAAGAATTCGGATTCTTTAGTGTTTGGGTAGAATGTTCTGTAAATGTATACTAGGTTATTTTTGATTTGTGATGTTAATTATCTCCAATGTTTCTCTGTTTAATTTTTGTCTGGGTTGCCTTTATTCAATGATAATATGGTACTGGAGTCATCTCCTATCACTATGTTGGATTTAATCTGTGGTATTGGGATTAAAGTATTTGTTCTGTAAAGTCAAGTGCACCTGTGTTTGGTTCATAACGGTTTTATAATTTTAACTTCCTCTTGGTTGACTGCTCCTCCAACAAGCATAAAGTTTCTTGTCTCCATCTGGCTAGTTTTGATTCAAAGTCTTTTGTTGGATATTAAAATAGATATAACCCCCCAAAAAGAACAGCTTTTGCTCTGTCTCATAGGCTCTAGTATACAATGTTCCTATTTTCATCTATCCCAAAAAGCTTTATTTCCTTTTTAATACCTTTGTTGACTCCTTGACTATTGAGGAGCATCTTGCTGCTTTTAATATTAATTCATACTTTGTTCCTCTGATTCTCCCACCCCTAGTTTACTTAAAATCTCTTATCTTATCATTTTTTCTTTTGATTTCTTACTGTAAAGATCACATTTTCTTTAGCATCTTTGAAAGAGCAAATATTTCCCATGAAAATTATTGTCTGTCTAGGGTTATCTTTTCTCCACATGGATTATTACTCAGCCTTTGGTGCTATGGTGGTCTGATTATGCTTGGCCCAAGGAATGTCTCTATTAGGAGGTATGGTCTTGTTGGAATAGATATGGCCTCATTGGAAGAAGTGTGTCACTGTGGGAGTGGGCTTTGAGCTCCTCTTAGCTGCTGAGACACAGTCTTCTCCTAGCAGCCTTCAGAACAAGACGGAGAACCCTCAGCTCCTTTTCTAGTGCCATGCCTACCTGGATACTGTCATGCATCTCATCTTGATGATAATGGACTGAGCCTCTGAATCTATAAGCCAACTCCAATTAATGTCCTTTATAGGAGTTGCCTTGTTCATGGTGTCTCTTCACAGCAATGAAACCCTAAGACAAAAGTTCACTTCACCCTTTAATATCTAATCTTTGTATGTAAAATGCATCTAAAAAATCTCACATACAACCTTGACTACTCAACAGATACTTGTTGAATCAACAGATTAATAGGTTTGAAATAATTATACAATTTAACCCACTTTACACTTTTGGCATTTTGTACACACAGAGAATATTAAAGAAAGCAGAGACTTATAGCAGCCACATTAAATCATATACTAAATTATAAATTCTTTTCTAATAATAGATACCAGCAAACATTTTATAGATATTAAAGTCAAGGTAAATGACGATGAATATTTCCACAGAAAAGAAGTTTGCATGATCCTACATTTTAGACCCTGATCTAAGTGCTGGTCTTTACCTCTCTTCTCTCTTCTAAATCCAATAGTCCTGTCTCACCTCCAACTTTGTAGCAGACCACCAGCTGTGACCTCCTCATTTTATCTGGTCCCATATCCAGGATATCAAACAAATCTCCAAACTTTCTCCACACTGTTATCTTGGCCTTTAACTCCAGCAGGCATTCCCTGGGAACCCAACAGGCAAGCCTACCAAAGAACCAAATAGGGAGGCAGGATTCAGATCTTAACTCTCCCTCTTCTCTGAATCCCATTCCATAGTCTCATTCGCCACCTTTGTACCAGACCAATTACTGTGGCCTCTTCTCTTTCTCTGTCCGCATTCTCAAGGGATGAAGCTGATCCTAGTAGAAGACCTTGCTCTCTTTCCTTCTGTGGACCAAATCAGTTCCTTGCCTCAGTCCATTCCAATTTCTAAATATCAGTTCCCAATACTTAAAAATGCATTTTACCTAGAACCCCCAGTGACTACACATAGCATGATCATAGAAGAATTCCATACCAAGCACCATACTGCCACCACACCCTTTTAAGAACCAGAGAGGGCACTAGAAACCAAGGAATAAAATATCCACTCAAAAAGAAAAGGCCAGATGTAAGTGTCAAGAATTATAATCATCCCAATCCCAGAAAAATAGACACAAGTGTAAAAACACAATCAATAACAGCCAGGAAAATATGTCCCCAAAAGAACTCAGCAACATACCACAATAGATTCTGAGTACTGCATCATATCTGAATAAGAGACAAAGACCTTAAAATAGCCCTTATGAATATGATAGGGATTCTTCAAAAGGAAGTTAATAGGGTCTCTTAAAGAAACCTATGGAAACACAAATAAACAGTGGAAGAAAATAAAAATGGAAATTAATAAACCCAAATTGATGGAAACTTAGAAAAGAAAGTTTAGGATCATGATCAGAAACTACAGTGGCAAGCCTCTCCAACAGAATAGAAGAGGAAGAATGGAGATTTGCAGGCATAGAAGACATAATAGGAAAATGGATACCTCAGTCAAACAAAAGGCTAAATATATAACAAAAAATCATCCAGAAAATCTGGAATACAAGGAAAAGACCAAATCTAAGAATAATAAGAATAAAGAAAGGAGAAGAAACCAGGTGAAAGGCACTGAAAATTATTACAACAAAATTACAGAAGAAAATTTTCTTAACCTGAGGGAACGTATGTCTGCCTATTAAGCATACAAAATAGACTGGATCAGAAAAGAAAGTTTCCTCAGCAGATAATAATCGAGACACTAACCATACGGAACAAAGGAAAAATAACTTATAAAGGCAGACCTACTACAATAACAGCTTACTTTTCAGTGAAGACTCTAAAGCCAGAAGGACCTGGATGGATAATCCAAGAGATCACAGATAATAGCCAAGACTATTATAGCTTTCAAATACAATAGATGAAGAAAAAATTCTACAATAAAACCAATGTAAGCAGTATCTGTCTGTAAACAGAAGGCACTAGAAAGAAAATTTCAAGCTGACAATTTCAACAACACCCAAGAAAACATGAGGAATTCTCTGACTATCAAATCTAAAAGAGTGGGGAAAACACACACCACAAACACAAAACCACAAGAATTATCAAACTTTTTTTAACCTTTGACCCAATTGATAAGATATAATTGCCCACCTAAACATACAAAGCCCTGTACATATTCATCCCTTAAAAACATTTGTAACAACCTGTAAAGACACAGCGTGGAATCTTAACATCACCAGCCATATTGTCCTGCCACAGCTTCTTTCTTTTTGTCCCTCCTGTCTCTTCCTCCTTTCCATTTCAGTCTCCTCCTCTTCCTTCAAACTTTTTTCCTGGCAATCCTTCCTTCTCATCCAATGACAGGCCTCCTTCTATCTTGTACCTGCCTCACCTGTGACATCATCCAACATTTCACCCTTTTTGTCTAATTAAAAAAAATACTTTTCTCTCAAATATAAGCCAAGCACAACTATTATCATTTTGTAATTAAAAGCATAAAATATATCTAACACCCAGTCCAACATTCTATCAGTTAAACAGAACATTTAGTTATCCATTCCAGCTTATGAAAGGATTAACATCCATATTATACCGTGGCTAACTTGTATACTATCTGATAACTATTCAGGAAAGTATGTATATTCAGAGTTAAACAGCCTGATAGGCTATGAGACAATAGTCAGTCTTGAACCCCATTAGAAATCTGAGAATGACCAAATATCTATACACATAGAAAGCCTAACACAGCTTCCAGAACCGAGAGGTTGTAGAAACAAATCTCCACCAGCACAGTCCCCTGTTAGCAACATGTGACCTCAAGTCTTCAGCCTTCTGGCCCAAAACCAACTGAGAAACTCTTGAAATGCAGATTTTTGAAGGGCTGATCACACCATCTTGGCAGGGCTTATCAGTCAACACTTCAGCATAATTTGTCCTTTTCTGGACAGTATTAGTCTGCAGATGAAACAGGCAGTTTTGTCCAGTGTCTGCCTAGCCACAAAGTATTGCCTCATCTGGAGGTAGAGAACTTCTTCATTAAATCTGCCAAAGGGGAATTGTTAGGAGCAGATACGTCCCAAAAAAAGATAAATAACTTTAATCCTCATATTTTGTGGATTTCTGATGTTTTTGAAAACATCTATCTATATAAAGTAATCTGGACTGTTGTCTCCATATCTTAAATATTATCTTGAAAGTACGAACTCAGAGCCATGAATTTGCTATTTGGCCCTGAACTCACATGTGTAATCAACTGACATCATTAGAAGGACTGGCTCTAAGCCTTGTACTTTTAAACTTTTTTGTCAAATAAATTCTATACCAAAGCAAAGATATGATCCCAGCCTAGGTAATAAATGAGATTATGACTGTACAACTCAGTCTAGCTAATTCCTCTCTGTTAAATTACAACCAATTTTAAATTCTCATAAAAACAACTTTAGAATAACCACTTTCAGTCCCCCAAAAGTCCAGGGAATTGGGGCAATGACTCCTCTATAACTTCATCAAGCTGTACATGGGTGTTGAGATATCCTTGGGGGTAGGGGGTAGGAAGAGTGAAGCAAATGCTGTAGCTGTTGTGTCCTGACTGGACTCAGCTGCAAGTCCTTGAGACCAGGAATCCAAGTAGGCACACTCTGCAAAATACAACCCTCAAGACAAAAGTTTAGAATCGAGATATCTTTTTGTTTGTTTTTCCTGAATAAATTTTTCAGGCAGTCTACCTCTATCAAATCTGATCAGTATGACTCTGTGAGGTTTCCAGAGCCTAATCACACTTTTTAAAAACAAAAAAACAACATATTTCTCCCAAAATACTGTGTTCCTTAATCTGTAACCAGAAAAGCTTGTATCTTGCACTCTCTTCCAGAGTAGTAATATAACCAAAAAACTCAAAGTCACACCCATTATGAAGATTAAAGAATTTCTTAAAAAAGAAATTAAGCTAAACAATGAGCCTGATAGAATTTTATACTCTATGATATCAGAAGATGAACCCAAAATTCCTGTGGAGCCCACGTTAAGAGAATCTGAGCTTCCTGTCATGGTAAATACCAAAAGTAAGCACAAACCCTAGCTAGCCAGCATCAACCAGCCATATGGCCTTTAGTGGAGTAATTCATAAAATGAACTAAACATTGTCTATCAATTCTAAAACCAGTAAGCAATGTATCAAACCAGGACTTTAGCCCAAAAATACTCATCTGTTTAGCTCTCTACCTGGAGCCACAGATTTATATTTAATCTTAGTACCCTAAATATTTCCATCTGTTAAGCTCCAGAGCCAGATTTTTACTTAACCTTAATAACTTGTAAATATTACAATACTCTACGTGGAGTTCAGTGACTAATTTTTCCCTAAGTTCTGAACCATGGATGAAAATCCCCATGTCATCCAGGTAATCACTTTACTCTCTTCTTTCTAAAAACAAACTTAATCACCTTTTACTAATACCTGTCATTAATAAGCAGCTTGCCTAAATAGATTTCAACCCAAAATTCCCGTGGAGTTCACATTAAAAGGAATATGAGTATCCTGAAAGTCTTTCTAAACAACTTTCTTTTAAAAGCAGCTTTTAATCTCTAACTCTCTGATGTGCCATTACTTATCACACAGCAGGGGACACACAGCAGGGGACCTACAGCCTGCCAGCCTAGGCTACTTCCCTGTTTCTTTGTTTAAATCCCCACACTTGAGATATCACATGTCTTAACATGGCGCTGTTCTCCTCTTACTTAGAAAATAAAAACTTTCTCTCAACTCTTAGGATTATTAGTGGATTCTTGCCCATCACGTTGGTTCGCCATTGTAAAGGCTCAGTGTGGAATCTTAACGTCACCAAACACATTGTCCTGCCACAGCTTCTCTTTCTCTCTCCCTCCTGTCTCTTCTCAATTATCAGACTCTTATTATCCGTCTCTCAACAATATCAATGATCTTAATGCCTTCAATAAAAAGAGACATACTAATAGAATGCATGTGAAAACAGGAAAGCACCTTAACATCAAGGATGAGCATTATTACCTCAGGGTAAATGATGGAAAAAGATATCCAAGCAAACTCACCTAAGAAGCAAGCTAGTATAGCCATTTTATCATCTGAAAAAACAGACTTTAAACAAAAATTAATCATAAAATATAGGGAAAGACACTACATATTCACTCAAGGAAATATCCACCAACAGGACATTGCAATTTTTAATATCTATACACCAAACACATGGGCATTCAAGTTTATAAAAGAAACATTTCTACATCTTATATCACACATTGATCCTCACACACTGATCATGGGAGACTTCAAAACCTCACTCTTGCCAATAGTCAGGTCATATAGACAAAATTAAACAGAGAAATGTTGGTGGGTACCAACATCAGAGAGCTTACAAACTTATAGAAACTGAACAATTCACCTCTGAATAAAAAATAGATCAAGACAGAAAGTAAGAAAGAAATTAAAGGCTTTCTGCAATTGAATAAAAATGAATATTCAACATATCCAAATTTATCAGAAAAAATGAAGCTGGTTCTAAGAGGCAAGTTCATAGCATTAAGTGCCAACTTAAAACAACTGTAGAGATCTCATACTAGTAACATAACACCACATTTGAAATATCTAGAACAAAAGAAGAAACTGTACCCTAAAAAGAACCTGAGAAGGAATAATCAAACTCAGTCCTGAAACCAATAAAATGGAAACAACAAAAAGAGAATGAAAAAAGGGAGTGAAAATAAGAGTTGTTTCTTTGAGAAAATCAATAGGATTGAAAAAACCTAATCCAAATTAACTGAAAGGTAGAGAAAGGTAGGAGAACCTAATTAACAAAATTAGGGATCAAAATGCCTCAAAGCAACAATCACCAAAAAAACGCAAAGACTCATAAGGGCATACTTTAAAAATCTGTATTCCACCAACTTGGAAAAATCTATAAGAAATAGATAATTTTCTTGATAAGCATCACTTATCAAAGTCAAATCAACATTAGACAAGCATTTTAAACAGACCTAATACCACCTGTAAAACGGAAGAAGTCATTCAAAGTCTAGCAACAAACAGTAAATAATGAAAAACAAACAAAAGAAAAAAGAAAAAAAACAGGGCCATATAGTTTTATCACAAAATTTTACCAGATTTCAAAGAAGAGTTAATGCCAATACTCCTCAAATTATTCCACAAAATAAACTCAATGTCTGGATTACCAGCAACTGGAGGCTAGATAGCCCAAAGACCTAGGATAGAAAATGAATAAATAAATAATAACAAAAAATTAAAAACTAGTGAAAAACAGCAACAAAAATCCAAAACACCAGGTGGAGGTAATTGTGTATGCTTTTAGTACCAGTACTTGGCAGGCAGAGGTAGACAAACCTCTGTGAGTTCAAAGTCAGCCTGGTCTATAGACAGAGTTCCAGGAAATCAGGACTACATAAAAAAAAAAAAAAAACCCTGTCTCAAAAGAAAATCAATAAAATGATTCCTCACTATATTTTACTATATTTCTAGATCAGTGCCTAGCCCAATTAGTGTCAGAGAGGCTTCTTCAGGCAGCAGATGGGAGCAGATACTGACACCCACAGCCAAACATTAGGCAGGAGGGGGAGGGGAGAGAGAGAGAGAGACAGAGAGACAGAGAGAGAGACAGAGACAGAGACAGAGAGAGAGACAGAGACAGAGAGAGAGAGACAGAGACAGAGAGACAGAGACAGAGAGACAGAGACAGAGAGACAAAGAGAACCCAAATTGGAGACCTTCATAGGGTTTCTTCCCTGGGAGCTCAGGCAACCCTATAGAATAAGGGGGAGGTGAATTGTAGGAGCCGAAGGGGTTGAGAACACCAGAAGAACATGACACACAGGATCAACTAAGAAGGGCTCATAGTGGCTCATAAAGACTGAAGCGGCAATCACAGAGCCTGCATGGGTCTACACTAGGTCCTCTTCATATTGGATATGGTTGTTAGCTTGGTGTGTTTGTGGCACCCCTAAAAGTGAGACTGGGGATGTCTCTGACCCTTTTGCTTGCTCTTGGGACTCTGTTTTTCCTACTGAGTTGCCTCAGCCAGCCTTGATATTAGGGTTTGTGCCTAGTCTTGTTATGCCTTATTTAGTAGATAGCCCTGGGAGGCCTGCTCTTTTCTGAAGGGGAGCAGAGGTACAGTGGGTTTTGGGGAGGGAGAAGAGACTGGGAGAAGTAAAGTGAAGGGAAACAACAGTCAGAATACATTATATGAGAGAAGAATAAATAAAATTAACTAATTAATTAAATTCAAATTTTTAAATGGAACACTTCTGAGTCAGAAATTTTGACTGTGGTTTGCTAACACCATCCCTCCTCTTGAGGCTCTGTCTATCCACTGGAGGTGGACTTTTCAAGTTACCTCTTCCCACTGTTGAACATTTCATCTAATGTCACTCCCATTGTGTTCTGAGAGTCTTCTCTCACCTCCCAGGTCTCTGGTACCTGGTGTCTTCGCACCTCCCATAAAGTGTTCTTGTCTAAAAGAGCTGCAGGAATAAAACTGAAGAAGAGACTGAGGGAAAAGAGGTCTAGTGACTGCCCTAACTGGGGATCCACCCAGGTCTGGCACTATTACTGGTGCTATGATGTACTTACAGACAGGAAGGAGCCTAGCATGGCTATTCTTTGAGAGGCCCAACCAGAAGCTGACTGAGAAAGATGCAGATACTTACACTCAACCATTGGACTGAAGTCGGGTATCCCTATGGTTGAATTAGGAGAAGGAGGGAGGAAGCAAACGAGGAGGGCAACCCCATAGGAAGACCAGCAGTCTCAACTAATCTGGGCCCCTGGGAGCTCCCAGACACTGAGCCACCAACTGGACAGCATACAAGAGCTGGTCTGAGGGCCCCAATACATATACAGCAGAGACTGCCTGGTTTAGCCACAGTGGGAGAAAATGTGCCTAATCCCCAAGAGACTTGGGGCCCCAGGGAAAGAGGAGCCCTGGTGAGGGGAGGGAGGCATCCTCTTGGAGACAAAGGGGAGAAGGAGTGGGATGAGGAACTGTGGGAGGGGAGGAGTAGGAGGGGAGCAATGGCTGGATTGTAAATAAATTAAAAAAATTCTTTAATGGAACTCAGATCTAAAGAGAAAATTCTCAAAAGAGAAAATTCAAATTGCTGAGAAACACTTAAGAAAATATTTGACATCCTTGGTCATCAGGGAAATGCAAATCAGAACTGCTTTGAGATTTCATCTTACATCTGTCAGAAAGGCTAAGATCAATAAAACAAGTGACATCTCATGCTGCTAAGGATGTGGAACAAAGGAAACACTCAACCACTGCTTGTGGGAGTCCAAACTTTTATAGCCACAGTGGAAGTCAGTGTGGCAGTTGTTTAGGGAGATAGGAATCAATCTACCTATGATCTAACATATACCCAAAGGATGCTTTATTCTACCACAAGGACACTTGCTCAGTCATGTTCACTGGTTCATCCCTTTTCATAATATCAAAAAATTGGAATAAGTTTAGCTATCTCTCAAAAGAAGAATGAGTAAAGAAAGTATGGTACATTTATACAAAAGAGAAGGAGGGAGCTTCAATCAGCTGTTTAAAAGTTGAATCACAAAATAGACAGGTAAATGTATAGAACTAGAAGAAACTCATCCTGAGTGAGGGAACTCAGACCCAGAAAGACAAATATGGTATGTGTTAACTTAATGTGGATACTAGCTAAATCAATGATAACGAATCTACAATCAATAGAACCACACAGGTTAGTTATATAGTAAGAAACTGTGGGCAGCGTTGAGGGAGACAGCTCTCCCTAGGTAAAGAAGACAGAATAGACCGTTATGGAGGAAGCAGGATGAGAAGGGGATAATCAAACACAGATGGAGATGTAAGTTGGGGATGGAGGGGAATACTGGGAGAGACAGCTAAGATTAAAGACCATTTGATGGATAGTATGGACTTAATAGTATAGTAGAAGTTTCCTAAAACATATGAAGAGGAAAAGTTGGGAGAAAGAGTGTAAGAGCAGAGAATATGGAGAACACCAAGGAAACATGACCCTCTAAATCAACAGGATTGATAATGTATGAACTCACAGAGACTGAGGCTGCAGGCGCAGAGTCTGCACAGGTCTGCATCAGACAGGGTTATAGAGATGAATGACATGGGCACATGCCCCATCCCTAACCCAGAAGCAATCTCCAGTTGATAACCACCTGCAAATGACAATTTAGTTTCCTCGAAGGAAATCTCTTTGGGGAATATTATTGTTTGTCTTTATACCGTACAAGTCCTTTGTGTATGTATTATGGCTTCAAACTTATTTTTTGGGGGGGTTGGGGTGGGGGAAATTCCAGAGTTTCTGAAATGAGGGACTCTTTGCATCTTTATCTGTTTCTTGTGCTTTTTCTTGATTTTTTCCTTTTGTTTGTTTTGTTCCATTCGGGTGTGTTACTTTTTGTTTCATCTTATTATATTTTATTTCATTATTATCCTCTACAATCCTGTTTGTTTTCTAATGAGAGAAAGAAAGGGGCTAAATTTGAATAGAAGGGAGATGGGGAGGAACTTAGAAGAGTAGAAAGAGTGGAAACCATAATCAGGATATATTATTGAAAAAATAAAGTTTCAATACAAGAAGAAATAAATAAATAAGTGCACAAATGCATAGTAATTAAATAAATCAATAAATAAAATAAGGAAAGTTTAAAGTCTTAAGCATAGAAACAGAGACTAAAATAGTGGTTACCAGGGAATAAATCAGTGGTTTGAGAACCTTTATTAAAGTTGCAACCCTTTAATAAAATTCCTCATGTTGTGGTTTTTATTGCTACTTCATAACTATAATTTTGCTAACATTATGATTTATAATATTGACATTTGGACTTTCTGATGGTCTTAGGCAATCACTATGAAAGGGTTGTTCACCAAAAAGTGACAACACACAGGTAAAGAAGCACTGGACTAAAGGCCGAGAAGAGTATAAAGGAAGCTGGATAATGGTTAACCTCAATTTATAGGAGGAATATAGTCAGAAGGTCTACTGTATAGCAAAGTCATTACAGTTAATAAAAATACAAAGTATTCTTTCCTGTTGGATATTTTATGTATTTACATTTCAAATGTTATTCCCTTTCCAGTTTCCCCTCTGGAACACCCCTTCTCCCATTCTTCCTCATGCTTCTACAAGGATGCTCCCACTCTCACCCACCCACTCCCACCTCAAAACAAGGCATTCCCCTACACGGGGGAAATAGAGTCTTGACAGGACCATTGGCTTTTCCTTCTATCGATGCCAGAAAATGCTATACCGTGCTACATATGGGGCTAGAGCCAAGGGTCTCTCTATGTATACTCTTTTGGCTGGTGGTTTAGTACGTGGGGGTGGGGGTCTGGTTGTTTGATTTTGTTGTTTTTCCTATGGGTTGCAAACCCTTTCAGCTCATTCAGTCCTTTCTCTAACCCCTGCATTTGGGTCCCGGTGCTTAGTGCAAGGGTTGACTGTGAGCATTCACCTCTATAATTGTCAGGCTCTGGCAGAGCCGCTCAGGAGACAGCTATAACACGTTCCTGTCAGCGAGCACTTCTTGGCATCAACAATAGTGTCTGTCTGGGTTTTGTGTTTGTATATGGGATGGATCCCTAGGTGGATCCTCTAGATGACCTTTCCTGTAGTCTCTGCTTCACACTTTGTCCCGGTATTTCCTTTCCACAGGAGCCCTTCTGGTTTAATAATTTGGAGATGAGTATGTAGACCCATCCCTCAACTGAAAACCTTGCCTAACCTCTGGATATTGGTTTCTACAGGTTCTGCCTCCCCTTTGTTGGGCATTTCAGATAATCTCATCCTTGGGTACTGGGAGCCTCTTGTTTTCCTGGCATCTGGGACTTGCTGGTGCTATGCCTAGTTCCACATCCACCATTGCTACAAAGCTCTGTTCAAATGATTGATGCTCTGTATATCATTCCATCTCCTTCCGTAACTGACACTGTGCCCCATTTTTCCACCTTCCTCTCTTCTGTTCCTCCAAAATCTCTACCACCCTCTACTTCCCATGAGTATTTTGTTCCCCCTTCTTAGAAAGTCTGAAGAATCCACATTTTGCTTTTCCTTCCTCTTGAACTTCATATGGTCTGTGAATTGTACCTTAGGTATTCCAAGTTTTGGAGCTAATATCCACTTTACAGTGATTGCAAACCATGTGTGTTCTTTTGTAACTGAGTTACCTCATTCAGGATGATATTTTTTAGTTCCATCCATTTGCCTAAGAATTTCATGAGGTCATTGTTTTTAATAGCTGAGTAATATTCCATTGTATAGATGTACCACATTTTCTATATCCATTCTGCTGTTGAAGGACATCTGGGTTGCTACGAAAATAGTGCAGCATGTGTCCTTGATACATATTAGTGCATCTTTTGGGTATATACCCAGGAGTGGTATAGCTGGGTCTTAAGGAAGCTCTATGTCCAATTTTCTGAGGAAACAACAGATTGATTTCTAGGGTTGTTTTAAAAGCTTAGAGTCCCACCAAAAATGGAGGAATGTTCATTTTTCTCCATATCCTTGCCAGCATCTGCTGTCACCTGAGATTTTGGTCTTCGCCATTCTGAGTGATGTGGGATGGAATCTCAGAATTGTTTTGATATGCATTACCCTGATAACTAAGGATGTTGAAATTTTTGTTAGGTGCTTCTCAGACATTAGATATTACTCACTTGAGAATTCTTTGTTTAGCACTGTACCTCATTTTGAATAGGGCTATTTGGCTCTCTGGAGTGCAAATTCTTGAGTTCTCTGTATATATTGGATACTAGCCCTCGATCAGATGTATGATTGGTAAAGATCTTTTTCCAATCTGTTGATTGCCATTTTGTTCTACTGACAGTGTCTTTTGCCTTACAGAAGCTTTGTGGTTTTATGAGTTACCATTTGTCGATTCTTGATCTTAGAGCATAAGCCACTGGTGTTCTGTTCAGGTAGTTTCCCCTCTGCCTATGTTACTGGGACTCTTCCCCACTTTTTCTTCTATTAGTTTCAATGTATCCTGTTTTATGTGGAGATACTTGATATACTTGGACTTCAGCTTTGTACAAGGAGATAAGTATGGATCAATGCACATTCTTCTTCATGCTGACCACCAGCTGAACCAGTACCATTTGTTGAAAATGCTGTCGTTTTTCTACTGGATCATTTTAGCTCCATTGTCTAAGATCAAGGGACCATAAGTGTGTGGGTTCATTTCTGGATCTTTAATTCTATTTCATTGACCTACCTGTCTGTCACTGTACCAATTCAATGTAGTTTTTATCATGATTGTTCTGTAATACAGCTTGAGGTCAGGGATGGCGATTACCCCAGAAGAACCTTTTATTGTTGAGAATAGTTTTTGCTATCCTGGGATTTTTGTTATTCCAAAGGAATTTCCAAATCTCTATGAAGAATTGTGTGGGAATTTTGATTTGGATTGCATTGAATCTCTAAATTGCTTTCAGCAAGGTGGCCATTTTTACTATATTAATCCTGCCAATCCATGGACATGGGAGATTTTTCCATCTTCTGAGATCTTCTTCAATTTCTTTCTTCAGGGACTTGGAGTTCTTGTTTTACAGGTGTTTCACTTGCTTGGTTAGCATCACCACAAGATATTTTATAACATTTATGACCATTGTGAAGGGTGTCTTTTCCCTAATTTCTTTCTCAGTCTGTTTATCCTTTGAATAGAGGAAGGAAATTGATTTGTTTGAGTAAATTTTATATCCACCTACTTTGCTGAAGTTGTTTACCAGGCTTAGGAGTTCTCTGATGAAATTTTTGGGTACACTATCATATCATCTGCACAAAGTTATATTTTAACTTCTTCCTTTCCAATTTGTATCCCTTTGTCCTCCATTTGTTGTCTAATTGCTCTGGCTAGGACTTCAGGTACTATATAGAATGGGTAGGGGAGAGAGGGCAGCCATGTCTAGTCCCTGATTTTAGTGGGATTGTTTCAAGTTTCTCTCCAATTAGTGTGATGTTGGCTACTGGTTTGGGGTATATTGCTTTTACTAGGTTTAGGTATGGGCCTTGAATTACTGATAATTCCAAGGATTTTATCAAGAAGGGGTGTTGAATTTTGTCAAATACTTTCTCAATATCTAATGAGACAATCATGTTTTTTCCTTGTTTGTTCATATATTGAATTACATTGATGGATTTATGTATATTGATCCATCCCTGCATCCCTGGGATGAAACCTACTTGATCATGGGAGTAAGATCATATAGATGTGTTCTTGGATTCAGTTTGTGAGAATTTTATTGAGTAATTTTGCATCGATATTCCTAAGGGAAATTGGTCTGAAATTCTCTTTCTTTGTAGGGTCTTTGTGTGGTTTAGGTATAAACATAATTGTGGCTCCATAGAATGAATTGGGTAATGTTCTTTCTGTGTTAATTTTGTGGAGTAGCTTGAAGAGTATTTATACTAGGTCTTCTTTGAAGGTCTGATAGAATTCTGAACTAAAACCATTTGGTCTTGGGCTTCTTTTGGTTGGGAGACCTTTAATGACTGCTTCTATTTCTTTAGGGGGTAACGATGATTTATCTGATCCTGATTTAATTTTGGTACCTGGTATATGTCTAGAAAATTGTCTTTTCATTCAGATTTTTTAGTTTTGTTGAGTATAGACTTTTTTGAAGGATCTGATGATGTTTTTAATTTTCTCAGCTTTTGTTGTCATATTTGCCTTTTCATTTCTGATCTTGTTAATTTGGATACTGTATGTGTGCCCTCTGGGTATTTTGAATAACAGTTTATTTATCTTGTTGATATTCTTAAAGGACTAGCTTCTGATTTTGTTGATTCTTTGTATAGTTCTTTTTGTTTCTACTTGGTTGATTTCAGCCCTGAGTTTGATTATTTTCTGCCTTCTACTCCACTTGGGTGTATTTGTTTATTTTTTGTTCTAGAACGTTCAGGTGTGCTGTCAAGCTGCTAGTGTATGTTCTCTCCAGTTTCTTTTCAGAGGTACTCAGAGCTATGAGTTTTCCTCTTAACACTTTCATTGTGTCCCATAAGTTTGGGTATGCTGTGCCTTCATTTTCATTAAGTTCTAAAAAGTCTTTAATTTCTTTCTTTTTTCTTCCTTAACCAAGGCATCATCGAGTAGAGCATTGTTCAGCTTCCAAGTGCATGTAGGCTTTCTATTGTTTTTGTTGTTATTGAAGACCAGCCTTAGACTATGATGATCTGATAGGATGCATGGGATTATTTCAATCTTCTTGCATCTGTTGAGGCCTGTTTTCTGACTAATTATATGATCTGTTTTAGAGACAGTACCATTAGTGCTGAGAAGAAGGCATAGTCTTTTGTTTTAGGGTTGAATGTTCTGTAGATATCTGTTAAATCATTTGGTTCATACCTTCTGTTACTTTCACTATTCCTTTGTTTAATTTCTGTATCCATGCTTTGTCCATTGTTAAGAGTAGGGTGTCAAAGCCTCCCACAATTATTGTGTGAGGTGCAATGAGTGCTTTGAATTTTAGTAACATTTCTTTTATGAATGGGGGTACCCTTGCATTTGTAGCATAGATGATCAGGTTTTCCTTTGATAAGTATGAAGTGTCCTCATATTTTTTGATAACTTTTGGTTAAAAGTTGATTTTACTCGATGTTAGAATGGCTACTCCAGCTTGTTTCTTGGGACCATTTGCTTGGAAAAAATTTTCCAGTCTTTTACTCTAAGGTAGTGTTGGTCTTTGCTACTGATCTGAATTTCCTGTATGCAGCAAAATGCTGGGTCCTTTTTACATATCCAGTCTGTTAATCTATGTCTTTTTATTGGGGAATTGAATCCATTGATGTTAAGAGATATTAAGGAATAATGATTGTTGTTTCCTTTTATTTTTGTTGTTAGAGGTGGAATTGTGCTTGTGTGGCTATCTTCTTTCGGGTTTGTTGAAAGATCACTTTCTTGCTTTTTCTAGGCTATATTTCCCCTCCTTGTGTTGGAGTTTCCCATATATTATCCTTTTTAGGGCTGGATTTGTGAAAAGATATTGCGTAAATTTGGTTTTGTCATGTAATATCTTGGTTTCTCCACCTATGTTAATTGAGAGTGTTGCAGGGCATAGTAGCCTGGGTTGGCATTTGTGTTCTATTAGGGTCTGTGTGACATCTGCTCAGGATCGTCTTGCTTTCATAATCTCTGTTGAGAAGTCTGGTATAATTCTCATAGGTCTAACTTTATGTGTTATTTGTTATTTTTCCCTTACTGCTTTTAATATTCTTTTTTTATTCTGTGTATTTGGTATTTTGACTATTATGTGACGGGAGGATTTTCTTTTCTGGTACAGTCTATTTGGAGTTCTGTAGGCTTCTTGTATGATCATGGGCAAATATTTCTTTAGGTTAGGGAAATTTTCTTCTATAATTTTGTTGAAGATATTTTCTGGCCCTTTAAGTTGCAAATCTTCACTTTCTTCTATACCTATCATTATTAGTGTTGGACTTCTCATTGTGTCTTGAATGTCCTAAATATTTTGGGTTAGGATATTTTTGCATTTTGCATTTTCTTTATTATGTTGATGTTTTCTATGGTATCTTCTGCACCATAAATCTTCTATCTCTTATTCTGTTGGTGATGCTTGCACCTATGACTTCTGATCTCTTTCCTAGGTTTTCTATCTCCAGGGTTGTCTCCCTTTGTGTTTTCTTTGTTTTTATTTTCATTTTATGATCCTGAATGGCTTTGTTCAATTCCTTCACCTGTTTGGTTGTGTTTTCCTGTAATTCTTTAAGGGATTTGTGTGTGTGTGTGTGTGTGTGTGTGTGTGTGTGTGTGTGTGAGAGAGAGAGAGAGAGAGAGAGAGAGATATTACTCTTTAAGAACTTCTACCTGTTTACTTGTGTCCTACTGTATTTCTTTGAGAGAGTTATTTTTGTCCTTCTTAAAATGCTCTATCATCATCATGAGGTTTGATTTTAAGTACAAATTTTACTTTTCCAGTGTGTTTGGGTATCCAGGACTTTCTGTAGTGGACAAACTGGGTTCTGATAATGTCAATAGCCTTGGTTTCTATTGCTTAGGTTCTTTTGCTTGCCTCTTACCATCTGGTTATCTCTGGTGTTAGTTGGTTTTTGCTGTCTGTGACTGGATCTTGTCCTTCCTGTGGGTCTGTGATTCTGTGATCTTAGGTGTATCAGCACTCCTGAGAGATCAGCTCTCTTTGGTTGAGATTTGAGTATGTAGGGCTGTGATACAGCCTCAGCTCTGGGGCACAGATAAAGACAAGAAGGTCCTGTCCTTGGCTACTCCATGGATCCTGGCTCTGTACACTCCTGGCAGGTCCCTCTCTGGACAGTTGTTGGAGTAATAGTGGTGGTCTCACTTGTGAGCCTAGGAGTTACTTCACTTCTGGGAGAGCAGGTCTCTTTGGGTGGAATTTGAGTGTAGAGGACTGTGGGACAGCCTTAGTTCTGAGACACAGATGGAGACAGGCCATAGTATTCTTAAAATGTAATAATAAAAATATACTTTGAAAACTTTATGCTAAATGAAAATAAACAAGATTCAAAAGAATAAATGCATGATTCCTCTTATGTGAGTTACTCAAAAAGTTAAGCCTTATTAAGACAAAAGATAGAATAAAGACCAGGAGCAAACATGGAAACACAGATCAAAACAACTTTGAGATTCCATCTTAGACCTATCAGAATGCCTAAGATAAAAAAGTCAAGTGATAGCAGTTGCTGGTGAAGATGTGGATCAAGGGGAACACTCCTCTTCTGTTGGTGTGAGTACAAACTTATAAAGCTATTTTGGAATCATTATTGCAGTTTCTCAGAAAATTGGGAATTAATCCATCTCAAGACTCAGCTATTCCATTCCTGGACATATACCCAAAGGATGCTCCATCCTGCCACAAGGAAGTTTCCACAACTATCTCCATAGCAGCTTTATTCATAATAGCCAGAAACTGGAGATAACCTAGACGTCCCTCAATCAAACAATGGGAAAAGAAAATGTGAAACACTTACACAATGGAGTTACTCGGCTGTTAAAAACAATGACATCATGAAATTTTCAGGCAAATAGAAGGAACTAAAAAAATAACCATCCTGAGTGAGGTAACCCAGACCCAGAAAGACAAACATGTATGTACTAACTTATAAATAGGTATTAACTGTAAAGCAAATGATAATCATGCTATAATTCACATAACCAGAAATGTTGAGTAACATGGAAAGCTGAATGGGCACACAAGGATTACCACGGGAAGGTAAATTACATTTCAAGGGTGGACTGTGAGCGGTTGGAAATATGAAGAATCAGGGGAAGTGGGGTAGAGACTAAGACAATATTGAAAAAAATGACTGGATTTGGGGAGCATTTTGAGGGTGATGTAAAAACATAGTACAATGAAAAAAATCCATGTAATCTATGAGAGTAATCCTAGCAAAGTCTCCTCGGGATGAGGAACACACAACATGAACTGGGCATCTTCTAAAACCAGGCAAGACCTCAAGAAGAGGGATTGGAACACTAGTCACAAGACCTGAGAACTACAGTTTGTCCTGCCTGCAGAATATTTTCAGAAAGGAGCTTAGCATAACTGACATGAGGGAGACTCTCATCCAACAACTAATGAGAGCAGATACATAGTCACATAGCCAAACACTAGGCACATTTTGGGCAGTCCTACAGAGGAGGGGGAGGAAGGATATGAGGAACCAGAGACACTATAAGAACGCATCCTGGCACTCTAGCAGGTTTCCTGGGGTCCAGACACCACCCGGAACTAAAGGGACCCAGTCAACAGTTCTCTGCACCCAAATCCCGTGGGAGGGAGAGATAAACCTTCAGAGGGGAAGACATGCCTGGGAAGCCATAAGAGACTTCACTCTGGCCAGATTTCTAACTCCAGAGGAAAACACCTAACACCATCTAGGACACAGGTGCATGGGGGCCTCCAGGTAAAGGCAGCACAGACTCTACTGGTTGCCGCCTTCACAGAAAATTCAAAAGCAGCCCCCCATGAACAACTTGAGCCTCGGAACCACAGGTAAAACCAACTTTTCTGCTCCAAGCAACATGCCTGGTGGACTCAGGACACAGGCCCAGAGGAACAGAAGAAGACCAGTAGAAAGGAAAGACTACAAGACTGAAAGCAGAACACATTGCTCCCATAACTAGATGAAAGAAAACAGGAAAATTGGTCTATAGCACTCCTGACACACAGGCCTATAGGACTGTCTAGCAACTGTCAGAAAAAGCAGAACAAGGTAACACCAGAGAAAACCTGATTGCGAGAGGCAAGCGCAAGAACCCAAGCAACAGAAACCAAGACTACATGGCATCATTGGAGCCAAATTCTCCCACCAAAGCAAACACTGAATATCCAAACACACCAGAAAAGCAAGATCTAGCTTTAAAATCACATTTGATCATGATGGTGGAGGACTTCAAGAAAGACATGAAGAACTCCCTTAGAGAAATGCAGGAAAACAAATAAACATGTAGAAGGCTATAGAGAGGAATCACAAAAATCCCTGAAAGAATTCCAGAAAAACACAATCAAACAGGTAAAGGAATTAAAAATGGAAATAGAAGCAATAAAGAAAGCACAAAGGGAGACAACCCAGGATATAGAAAACCAAAGGAAGAGACAAGGAGCTGTAGATACAAGCATCACCAACAGAATACAAGAGATAGAGGAGAGAATCTCAGGAGCAGAAGATTCCAAAGAAATCATGGACACAACTGTCAAAGATAATGTAAGGCAGAAAATGCTACTGGTCCAAAACATACAGGAAATCCAGGACTCAATGAGAAGATCAAACCTAAGGATAATAGGTATAGAAGAGAGTGAAGACTCCCAACTCAAAGGACCAGTAAATATCTTCAACAAAATCATAGAAGAAAACTTCCCTAACCTAAAGAAATAGATGCCCATAAACATACAAGAAGCATACAGAACTCCAAATAGATTGGACCAGAAAAGAAACTCCTGCCATCATATAGAAGTCAAAGCACCAAATGCACAAAACAAAGAAAAAATATTAAAAGAAGTATTAGCCCAAATGCTTGAATTACCCTAGATCCCTAGAACAAACGAAACTCAAGACGGATGATCAAAATGTGAATGCTTCACTCCTTCTTTAAATGAGGAAAAAGAATACCCTTGGCAGGGAAGGGAGAGGCAAAGATTAAAACAGAGACTGAAGGAACACCCATTCAGAGCCTGCCCCACATGTGGCCCATACATATACAGCCACCCAATTAGACAAGATGGATGAAGCAAAGAAGTGCAGACCGACAGGAGCCGGATGTAGATCGCTCCTGAGAGACACAGCCAGAATACAGCAAATATAGAGGCGAATGCCAGCAGCAAACCACTGAACTGAGAATAGGTCCCCTATTGAAGGAATCAGAGAAAGAACTGGAAGAGCTTGAAGGGGCTCGAGACCCCAAAAGTACAACAATGCCAAGCAACCAGAGCTTCCAGGGACTAAGCCACTACCTAAAGACTATACATGGACTGACCCTGGACTCTGACCCCATAGGTAGCAATGAATATCCTAGTAAGAGCACCAGTGGAAGGGGAAGCCCTGGGTCCTGCTAAGACTGAACCCCCAGTGAACTAGTCTATGGGAGGGCGGCAATGGGGGGAGGGTTGGGAAGGGAACACCCATAAGGAAGGGGAGGCGGGAGGGGGATGTTTGCCCGGAAACTGGGAAAGGGAATAACACTCGAAATGTATATAAGAAATACTCAAGTTAATAAAAAAAAAAAAAGAAGTAAGGGGAGAAGGTCACATAACATATAAAGGCAGATCTATCAGAATCACACCAGACATTTTGAAAGCCAGAAGATCCTGGGCAGATGTCATACAGACCTTAAGAGAACACAAATGACAGCCCAGGTTACTGTATCCTGCAAAGCTTTCAATTAACGTAGATGGAGAAACCAAGATATTCCATGACAAAACCAAATTTACACAATATCTTTCTACAAATCCAGCACTACAAAGGATAATAAAGGGTAAAGCCCAACATAAGGAGGCAAGCTACACCCTAGAAAAAGCAAGAAACTAATTGTCTTGGCAACAAAACAAAGAGAAGAAAAGCACACAAACATAACCTCACATCCAAATATGAATATAACAGGAAACAATAATCACTATTCCTTAATATCTCTCAACATCAATGGTCTCAACTCCCCAATAAAAAAGACATAGATTAACAAACTGGATATGCAATGAGGACTCTGCATTCTGATGCCTACAGGAAACACACCTTAGAGACAAAGACAGGGACTACCTCAGAGTAAAGGGCAGGAAAACAACTGTACAAGCAAATGGTCTGAAGAAGCAAGCTGGAGTAGCCATTCTAATATCGAATAAAATCGATTTTCAACTAAAAGTTATCAAAAAAGATAAGGAAGAACACTTCATATTCACCAAAGGAAAAAATCCATCATTATGAACTCTCAATGGTAAATATATATGCTCCAAATAAAAGGGTTACCTATATACATAAAAGAAATCTTACTAAAGCTCAAAACACACATTGCACCTCACACTATAATAATAGCAGGAGATTTCAACATCCAACTCTCATCAATGGAAAGATCATGGAAACAGAAATTAAACAGAGACATAGACAGACTAAGAGAAGTCATGAACCAAATGGACTTAATAGATATTTATAAAACATTCTATCCTAAAACAAAAAGATATACCTTCTTCTCACCACCTCATGGAACTTTCTCCAAAATTGACCATATAATTCGTAATAAATCAGGCCTCAACAGATACAGAAAGATAGAAATTATCCCTTGCATCCTATCAGACCACCACGGGCTAAAGCTTGTCCTCAATAACAATAAGGGAAGAACGCCCACATATACATGGAAGTTGAACAATACTCTGCTCATTGATAACCTGGTCAAGGAAGAAATAAAGAAGGAAATAAAAGACTTCTTAGAATTTAATGAAAATGAAGGTACAACATACCCAAACTTATGGAACTCAATGAAAGCTGTGTTAAGAAGAAAACTCATAGCTCTGAATGTATGCAGAAAGAAACAGGAGAGAGCATATATCATCAGCTTGACAGCACACCTAAAAAATCTAGAACAAAATTAGGCAAATACACCCAGGAAGAGTAGACGGCAGGAAATAATCAAACTCAGAGCTAAAATAAACAAGTAGAAGGAAAAAGGACCATAGAAAGAATCAACAGAACCAAAAGAACAGAGAGTGCATTCAAATTAACAAAATCAGAAATGAAAAGAGAGACATAACTGCAGAATCAGAGGAAATTCAAAAAATCCTACTACAAAAGCCTATATTCAACAAAACTTGAAAATCTGCAGGAAATGGACAATTTCCTAGACAGATACTAGGTACCATATTAAATCAGGGACAGGTAAACCATTTAAAAACCACCATAACTCCTAAAGAAATAGAAGCAGTCATTAAAGGTCTCCCAACCAAAAAGAACCCAGGTCCAGATGGGTTCAGTGCAGAATTCTATCAGACCTTCATAGAAGACCTATATCAATACTATCCAAACTATTCCACAAAATTGGAACAGATGGATCACTACCGAATTCCTTGTATGAAGCCTTAATTACTCTTAAACCAAAACCACAAAAAGACCCAACAAAGAAAGAGAACTTCAGACCAATTTCCCTTAAGAAAATCAATGCAAAAATACTCAGTAAAATTCTGGCAAACTGAATCCAAGAGCACATCAAAACAATCATCCACCATGATCAAGTAGGCTTCATCCCAGGCAGGCAGGGATGGTTTAATATATGGAAAACCATCAACGTAATCCATTATGTAAACAAACTGAAAGATGAAAACCACATGATCATTTCATTAGATGCCGAGAAAGCATGTGACAAAATTTAACATCCCTTCATGATAAAAGTCCTGGAAAGAATAGGAATTCAAGACCCATACCTAGGCACTGTAAAAGCCGTATTCAGCAAACCAGTAGCTAACATTAAACCAAATGGAGAGAAACTTGAAGCAATCCCACTAAAATCATGGACTAGACAAGGTTGCCCACTGTCTCCCTACTTACTCAGTATAGGTCTTGATGTTCTTGTCAAAGCAATCAGAGAACAAATGGAGATCATAGGGATACAGATTGAAAAAGAAGAAGTCAAAATATGACTATTTGCAGATGATATGATAGTATATTTAAGTGATCCCAAAAGATCCACCACAGAACTACTAAACCTGATAAACACCTTTAGCAAAGTGTCTGGGTATAAAATTAACTCAAATAGATCAGTAGCCTCCCTCTACACAAAGTAAAAACAAGCCGAGAAAAAAATTAGGGACACGACACCCTTCATAATAGTCCCAAATAATATAAAATGCCTCGGTATTCTTAAACCAAGCAAATAAAAGATGTGTATGATAAGAAATTCAAGCCTCTGAAGAAAGAAATTGAAGAAGACCTCAGAAGATGGAAAGATCTCCCATGCTCATGGATTGGCAGGATTAATATAGCAAAAATGGCCATTTTACCAAAAGCAATCTACAGATTCAATGCAATCCCCATCAAAATACCAATCAAAATATTCAGAGTTAGACAGAACAATTTCTAAATTCATCTGTAAAGACAAAAAACCCAGGATAGCTAAAACTATCCTCAACAGTAAAAGGACTTCTGGGGGAATCACTCCCCCTGAACTCAAGCAGTATTACAGAGCAATAGTGATAAAAAATTTATGTGATTGGTACAGAGACAGACAGATAGACCAGGGGAATAGAATTGAAGACGCAGAAATGAACCCACACACCTATGTTCATTTGATTTTTGACAAAGGAGCCAAAACCATCCAAAGGAAAAAAGATAGCATTTTTAGCAAATGCTGCTGGTTCAACTGGAGGTCAGCATATAGAAGAATGCAGATCGATCCATGCTTATCACCCTGTACAAAGCTTAGTCCAAGTGGATCAAGGACCTCCATATTAAACCACATACACTCAAACTAATAGAAGAAAAAGTGGGGAAGCATCTCGAACACATGGGCACTGGAGAAAATTTCCTAAACAAAACACCAATGACTTATTCTCTAAGATCACGAATCAACAAATGGGATCTCATAAAACTGCAAAGCCTCTGTAAGGTGAAGGACACTGTAGTTAGGACAAAATGGTAACCCACAGATTGGGAAAAGATCTTTACCAATCCTACAACTGATAGAGGACTTATATCCAAAATATACAAATAACTCAATAATTTAGACTGCAGGAAGACAAACATCCCTATTAAAACTTGGGATTCAGAGCTAAAGAAGGACTTGACAAATGAGGAATGCCAGATGGCTGGCACACATGGTGTGCACTCATTGATAAGTGGCTATTAGCCCAAATGCTTGAATTACCCTAGATGCATAGAACACATGAAACTCAAGAAGGATGACCAAAATGTGAATGCTTCACTCCTTCTTTAAAAGGGAAACAAAAATACCCTTGGCAGGGAATAGGGAGGCAAAGTTTAGAACAGAGGCAGAAGGAACACCCATTCAGCTCCTGCCCCACATGTGGCCCATACATATACAGCCACCAAACTAGGTAAGATGGATGAAGCAAAGAAGTGCAGGCTGACAGGAGCTGGATGTAGATCTCTCCTGAGAGACACAGCCAGAATACAGCAAATTCATAGGCGAATGCCAGCAGCAAACCATTGAACTGAGAACGGGACCCCTGTTGAAGGAATCAGAGAAAGGACTGGAAGAGCTTGAAGGGGCTCTAGACCCCATATGAACAACAAGGCCAACCAACCAGAGCTTCCAGGGACTAAGCCACTACCCAAAGACTATTCATGGGCTGACCCTGGGCTCCAACCTTATAGGTAGCAATGAATAGTCTAGTAAGAGCACCAGTGGAAGGGGAAGCCCTTGGTCCTGCTAAGACTGAACCCACAGTGAATGTGATTGTTGGGGGGATGGTGATAATTCGGGAGGATGGAGAGGGAACACCCATATAGAAGGGGAGGGGGAGGAGTTAGGGGGATGTTGGCCTGTAAACCCGGAAGGTGAATAGCAATTGAAATGTAAAGAAGAAATACTCAAGTTAATATAGATGGGAAAACAACAACAACAACAACAACAACAACAACAACAACAAAACACATCCAACAGAATCAACTGACTGTCACTCAAGGGGGCATTCAGAGATCAGGGATCATGTAGGGGTCTGACATAGTTCCTCCGTGTGTATGTTATGACTGAGTAGCTTGGTATTCTTGTGGAATTCTTAGCAGTTGGAACAGGGGCTGTCTCTCTGACTTTTCCTGCTTGTGGGACTCTGTTCCTCCTATTGGGCTTCCTTGTCCAGCTTTGATATGATGGTAGGTGTTTGACCTTATTGTAATTTGTTATGCCATGTTTATTTGATGTCCCAGGGAGGCCTGCTGTTTCCTGAGGGGAAGTGGAAGGGGTGGATCTGGGGGAGAAGGGAGGTTGAGGGAGAGACAGGAAAACAGAGGGAGGGAAAACTGCAGTTGGGATAGAATATATGAAAATAGAAGATCAGAAGAATAACATTTATTTAAAAATGTAAAAAGAGCAGGGGTGGTATAAAGTAGAGAACAGGTAGTTCTTTAATGGACAGAGTCTTGGTGAAGGATAATAAACAGTTCTGCAAGTTGAGTGATGATAAGGTGACATATTAATATGAATATACTGGATGTGACTGAAGTACACATTTTAAAATGGTCGGAAAAAATAAGTGAATTGTGTATTGTGAGTTTTTTTCTGGAAAAACAGTCTAAGCTTTCTCACTTACTGCTCTCATCTTAAAGTTTGGATATCTGCCATAAACAGGACAAAGAAACACCAGTGTACTCAACCCAGATCCTCACCAATGAAAGATGTTAAACTCTGGTGTATGTTGACACTAACAGTTCCCAACTGGCAAACCCTGTCAGAGTTTACTCCAACTGAATACAGCTCTACATCTAGTGCCCATAGAACCAGGCAGTGATATGCAAGCTTTCCAGTGAGTGAAGCAAGCAACAGCCCTACCTGGCTACAATGTCTATTACCCATAACATTTACCTGCACAACACAGTAATCATAAAGGTACAGTGATGGCATTCAGATCTTGGTGATAACCAACAACTCTCTAAGTGACCTAATACCTGATTGACAAGAGGAAAAGTCATGTCTGATACTGGAGACCCAACCAACCCTGGTAAAGTGAGACTGTGGATCTTAGAGCGGAACCTACTACTACCACTTCACCAAACCAGTGTAATTCCTAACTAGATTCTACCTTTAGCTTCAGATAGAGTCCTTTTCTCTCATCAAAGAAACTTCTCTTTGCAACAGGAGACCATTATAAAACACGATTGATCAAATATAGAAAACAAGTAATCATGGGTTGTTTGAGACCATTCCATATATCAACAGCACAATGCTTTTACCTGAGGTACCCAGGTTCACCCCAAGCATGATTCTGAACCTGGTGAAGGATGTGTGGAACAGGAGAAAGAGGACTTTAACCAAGAGGCTCAGTTCCCACACTCTGCCACTGAGACAAGTCAGGTCATCTTTATTTATACATCTGTTCTTCATAACTGAAACTGTTTTACATTCAGTTTTTCATCCCATGTATAATCTCCCTTAAGAATTTTGTAAGTTTAATAATAATATACTGTACTTTCCCCCTTCCTTTTCTGCCTTAATTTCCATGGTTTCCTGGTAACCTATGAACTGTATCAAAAAAGAGGAAACTTAGCTTCAGCAAGTACTTAATACCTAACCTAGCCTATTGGTACATAATCAAGTGACTGTTGTTGGTAGCAATTGCAGTTATAGTATAGAGAAATGACAGACTACATACCAAGAAAATTCTGATTTAATTATTGACACCTACAATGTCCCCATATCCTAATCAGGAGATCTAATTCCTCTAATGCCCATGGCTCTTAGCAAATTAGTAACCCAACTCAGTTCTTCACCCTTATCTCTGAATGTTCTATTTGGACTTACAACCAATGATCCATCAAGATCTTTCTAACTTTTTTATATTAAATTATCGTTGCTTGGAACAGGTTGGTGGGTAAATTGTTGTTACAATTCAGTTCCTATCAGAAGAGACCATCTGGACGTTAGCTGATGTACCCAGACCAGGGCCTTGTGTGGACTCAATTGTACCACCATTATTAACAGAGAGGAGTAGTGATCTGTTCCATTCCCATGATCCTCAGAGGTAAATAAGAATGGATCCTGGTCTTAGCTTTCTCTTTCTCACTCTGAGGAAACATCTATAACAGAAAAAGTGGAAGTAAAGACTTCAAATAACAAAGCCAAAAACATAAATGAAGGGCAAAAGAGAACCATGCATTCCCTCCAGAGAAGCCAGGAGATTCTGCATGACACTCCCCAGGTCCTTACCACATGTGGACCTAACTCCTCAGGGCTCGCCATAAGTAGAGCTGTCTGCAATACACTTATGAACCTTTCTTAACAGAGGTTTGGTCACCTCCACTAAGGCTTAGAAAACATTGCAGAAGAGGAGAAAGAGGATATAAGAACCAGAGAACCAGGAATGCTGCTGAGAGATTGTGTCTTCTGGAATCAATAGAGAAGCTTCAACCATGATGCCTTAACAATCTAACTGCCTAAACGAGACATGAACAACGATAATGGCAATAGACATACTAACATGAAAGGGGAACTTTTATGGGGCTTCAAACCTAAAGCAAAAGCCATAAGCCACTAAGGAATTCTGAGTGCCTTCTCTTGGGGAACTCTATGTGGTTATCCAATACCAAGTGGTTAGCTCTGAAATCATATGTATATAAGGAATATTAAGTGAAGCAGGCTACATTTATATATTTGAGTAGCCTCTCAGCCTCTGTCTTTCTCTTTGTCTATCTATGTCTCTGTCTGTCTCTGTCTGTCTGTCTCTGTCTCTGTCTCTCTCTCTGTGTGTGTGTGTGTGTGTGTGTTTTAACAATAAAAACTAACTAAAGAAAAAGAGGCAGGGGTGGGGGATAACTGGGAGAGGAGTAAAAGAAAGGAGAAAGTTATGAAATTATATTTTAAGTTAATACATTTATAAACTGTTTTTAAAAGTGTAAATGATAAAACAGTACTTCATTTCATCTTGTGTCACATGCTCCCCACCCCCCAAATGGGGAACCTGAATCTATTGACTAGCCATGAGAAGAAGGAGGACTGGGTTTCTTGTATTATGGATTAGCATCGCAGATTTAAAACTTCACCTGAAACATGAGGATAAGCTTAAGGTTTCTTCTTGTAGACAATCCATCCCCTTTCCTTCTACTGGCATTAATCTCAGTAACAATTCATAATAAATCTGCTCTGTGATAATATCTATCCCAGAACCCATCATGGGGAACACAGTCTGTAGTATCAGGGCAAAGTTCTGAGCACCTTCCCTCTTCCTGAACTGGCCAATGAAGTAGACTCCCTAGCAAGTGTTTAAGCCATACTAAGAAGAGGCAAAATACTACACAGCCCTTTAGATTGCTCTGATTTGCTGTGAGTACAAGAAGTCTCATCCTCAGCAAGGAAGTAATAGAGAACCCCTTTATTCCTTCTTCCCACCTTATGCACCATACTGAGCCAAAGTTGCCCTTTGCCTGTGGTAAGATCAGTGTGGTTTCAAATACTATCTTGCTATAAGATACAAAAAGTCTTATAGGTGAATGCTCTACTGTATTAACTAAGAGTGAAGCCCTTCCTACCAGTTATTGATATTATCTAATTGATTTGCTTTTATGTAGCTTCAGGAAGCAAAGAGGTTTTAAAAGCCTGGAGGAATGGAAGTAATCCTATTTTCCTGCCAATGACAGCCAAATAACCATTTTTAAAAGAATCAGTTGTCAGAGACTGTAACTTGCACTGGAATAGTCCTGTTTATGAATAAGCTAGCTAGGAGTGACAGTTTAAATCTCTTTTCTGGAAATCTGTGTTATCAGTTTTCAATAACATTGGATTTGTGAATTTATCTCAAAACCAGAGGTGATTTCTGTCAATGCTTTGTTGAAGTCACATTTCAATTAAAACCATAAAGGAGACCTCTTATTGGACTTGAGATTTAGTTTGAATCATCATCGGTGAATATACTTTCCTCAGAAACATGGTTTGCATTTTCTTTTTTATTGACAGCAGACATGATCTCAGACTAAGTTTGTCTTTATTCAACAACTTATTTCTCAGAATGAAAGTTAAAGTTCTAGGTAGCAGGGTACATTACCAGTTATACAAAAGTTAATGGCTAATAATTAGAAAATTCTAATTGTACAAAATTTAAAGATAGTTTGATTTTTTGAGATAAGTGTTTTTCATTAGAATGTATCTAAAGAAAGAACACCAGCCTGATTAAGATAATTTTTCATTTATGGCAGCACATCTATTTATTCTATCACGTGACAAACATACTTAATATTTAAAATGTCACTATCAAATAATAGACAAAATATTTTTCACTTTTCAAACAAATTAATCACATTTATGGAGGTACAGAAATAAACAGTATTACATGTTTAAAATAAAACTATTGTTATTGCTAAATGCCAACTTTTCTCTTAACTTCTAAAATATTGTTTAAGTTTCTAAGTAGTGAGTTATAAAAGGATATTATATATCTGTATTTATATGATGCCACTTGATGAGTTAACTTAGAATTCATAATTTAAAGATTATTGATGGATGGAAAATTCTCAATGCTCCAATTTCCAACTTTCATTTAAACAGAAAACTTGGAGGATAGGCTTCATCTCATCTGGGACACACTGAAGCTCACACACTCCCGCAGTAGATCAAAAATGTTAGAGTTCAGTATAAATCCTTTACCTGGAATAGGCTCTCGGCTGTATAGAGGTGTCCATTGCATATTCCTACCATTTTAGGAATACCATATTATCATCTAGCCTTAAACTAAACATAGAAGATTCCACCATGTAAACTTACCATAGTTACATTATACACCCATCAGTTGATGGATATCTAGACTATTATGAGTAGAGTAGCAATGACCATGATGAATTGAACTCTATACAGAATGATATATATGGATCTCTTTTCATTATTTTTACATGCAACTAATTTAACCATTTGTTGTCTTTTATCCAATGTATGATTTTGTCTACTTTATCAAAAATAATGTATTTGTAGGTGTGTGGAACTATGTCCAAGTTTTTAACTTTATCCTATGGGTCATCATGTCTATTTCATGCTAATATATCTCAATTTATAATTACAGCTCTGTAGCGCAATGTAAAATCTGAGCTGATGATACCTCAAGCAGTTCTTTCATTTTTCAGGATTGTTTTAGCTATCTTGCATGCTTTATATTTTCACATAAAGATGAAGGTTATATTTTTAATTTCTGTGAAAACTTACGTTGGAATTTCAATAAGGATTGAAGAAAGTTTGTAGAGGACCATTTTTAGAATATCAAACTTACAAATCTATGAAAGTCGAAGGTCTTTCCTATTTTATATATTTTATTATATTTTATGTCTCCTTCAATATTTTTAAATATCTTAAAGTTTTTATCACACAAGTCTTTCAGCTGCTTGATTGGAGTCATACCAAGATATTTCTGAAGCTATTGAAAATGTTATTGTTTCCCTGATTTTTCTCAGTATTTTTGTCATTTGTATAGAAAGGATACTGCTTCCTGTGTATAAATGTTGTATCCTACTATGTTTCATCTATTATAAAAAATGAAATTGGCTCTCCTTTCCTCCCTGTTTAAGAGACAGCCTCATCTCTCAGACATGATGGTGAAAGTAGGAGTGAATGGATTTGGGCATATTGGGCATCTTCTTACCGGGGACATCTTCTCATCTGCATCTGGGAAAGTGAAGATTGTTGCCATCAATAACTCATACATTGACCTCAACTGCATTGTCTACATGTTCTAATATGGCTCTCCCCATGGCAAGTTCAATAGTACAGTCAACATTGAGAATGGGAAGCTCTTCATCATTGGGCAGCTCATCATCATCTTGCAGGATGTCTGTGGGGCTGCCCAGAATATCATTCCTGCATCCACTGGTGCTGCCAAGATTGTGGGCAAGGTCATCCCAGAGATGAATGGAAAGTTCTCTGGGATTGCCTTCCATGTTCCTACTCCCAATGTATCATGGACCTGACATGCTGTCTGGAGAAACCTGCAAAGTATAATGACATCAAGAAGGTGATGAAGCAGGCATCTAAGGACTCACTAAAGGGCATCCTGGGCTACACTGATGACCTGGTTGTCTCTTACAACTTTAACAGTAGCTCTTACTCTTCTACCTTTGATGTTGGGGCTGGCATTGCTCTCAATGACAAATTTATAAAGTTTATTTCCTGATATGTCAATGGATATGGCTAGAGCAATGGGGTGGTGGACCAAATGACCTTATGGCCTCATGGCCTCCAATGAGTAAGAAGCCCTGAACCACAAGAATAAGCAAGAGACCCTCAACTGCTAAGGAGACCCTGTCCTACCCCAGTCCCCAACATTGAATATTTGCTCACAGTTTCCATCCCAAACCATCACAATAATAGTAGGGACTTAGTGATCCCTACTTTCTTGAACACCATCAATAAAGTTCACTGTGTCCACCTTCAAAAAGAGAAAAATGAAGTTATGAAAATTTCAGGTAAATGAATGGGGCTAGAAACAATCACCTCAAGTAAGGTAACTGAGGCCTAGAAAGATAAACTCTGCATGTTTTTTTTCTGGAGTGTTAATGTTAACTTTAGAATTTATATTTGTGAGTTTCATTTGGGACATTTAAATAGATTAGGCAGCTAGTATGTGATCAGGATAGGGAGAACCGAAGAGTATATAATTCTGTAATAAGATAAAAGTGAAATTAGAACAGGAGTATTAAGGGTGGTGAAGAAAAAAGGGAAAGCACAGTAAAGAAAAAATATGGAGGCAGATAACTAACACTAATGGGCATTTAAAAAGCTATTTTCAAGTAGCTTATTATAATAGAAATGTGTGTGTGTGTGTGAATACAATGGAATTTAAAAGGAATTACCATGTAATTAGAGACACAATGCCAGAACTAAACATCATATGCTACCAGATAAAAGCCCAGCATCAAGAATGGCTTTTGGATCTTTTTGAATCATTGTCTAAACGGTTGTCTGATAGACAACCCCCATAGTCCCCAAAAAAGTACTACAGGCTATCACCAATGCTATTGGTTATTCTACAAAACTTGACGTTAAGATCCTAATACTGAAGATAGCACATATTTATTGAGATATCTAGCTGGTACTCTACTGGAAGTTTTGTCCTGACTAGTGTTCATAGTGCCAGTATGTGTTTTGTATACCACCAGAGGAGAAAATCAGACATCAATCTCATCCAACATCTAATCCTGGAAGCTGTAATAATGCACTGCATGTAGGATATTTCCATTGGTCAAGAAGATATTTGCATAGGACAGTTGCTGGGAGAGGGAAAATCAGTTTTCTTTAGTGGAAAGACACTGAGTCTATCAACCACACTCCAGAGAAGGCCTCATACTCAGGTGTAGTTGGACAATACAAATTTAACTTCATTTTTAAATGTATTTTCCTTTCCTTTTTTCCCCTAGGGAAAAGAAAGAACAAAAAATTGGATAAATTAGAAGTAGGGAAGGATCAAGAAGAGTTGGAAAATATAATATAATATAATTATATTCTATGAAATTCTCAAATAAGTAGCAACATTAAAAATATATTGATGATCAAGTTTGGTTTAAGTATTGATGAGGATGATCCTCCTGTGGATGATACCAGTGCTGCTGTAACTGAAGAAATGCCACCCCTGGAAAGAAGATAACGGCACATCATGCATGGAAGAAAAAGACTAGGCTTCACCAGAATTATGCATTTGATACTTACCTTCATTCCTTTTGATAATATTTTTTCATGATTCTTGTTTATTTTTGTTAACATTTAGAACATCTGTGTGGCATGAAAACTAAGGGGAAGATAAATTTTCTACATGTGATACTGCGATAATATAGGTTTGACTCAAGAAGTTTGTTGTAAGATATAATATATCCTTTTGTTAATGTTGATTTTGCAGTGTGAAGTGTTTAGCTATTGAGCTGAATCCTTACTAGACCAAATTAGATGGCTTAAGTTTCATCTTTAAATTTCTTTCATTCCTTGTAGTTAATTCGGCATGTAATAATCTTAGAGATAAACCCAAGTTAAAACAATTTGACAGAGGAATTCCACAAGTGGCTGGTTTTCCAAAGTATTGAGACTAAACCCTAAGTTTCCCTAGGTCTTGTAACTCAGCAAGGCTTGTGAATGGAAATGATAGTACACAATCACATTCTGCTTTAAAACGTAAATACATATGAGATAAATACATATGAGGTAAATACATATGAGATGATTATTGCTGAAGCTGTTTGTATTCTGATGTTAATTCTGCTTCCTTTTGAGGGACACCCAATGAGCAGTTCCTCAAGTACTCAGGGTCCCGAGAGAGCATTGGGCAAGCCCTTCTGGTTGCTGCCCTCATGGAGAGCTGAAACCCAGCTGAGAAGCGACTACAGGACTGAGACCAGAGGTAAGACCAACTTTTCTGCACCAAGTGACCTGCCTGCTGGACTCAGGACTCACAAAGGCAAAATTTCTCGAGGACCAAGCACTTCTGGTTTCTAGCTGGGGCATAAACCTTGCTGATCCCAGCCCACAGCTCCCTGCTCCCAAACCCCCTGAGAGAGAGAGTTCACTGACCATACAGGTGGGCACTCCTGAGACTGCAGGGCAGGAGAGACCAACAGTACTGCCCAAACTTGCCTGCACCCCTAGCCCAAGAGGAAACTGTATAGGGCCTGTGGGAACAGGAAGATAGGGGCACTAACCACTGTCTGAAATAGCAGAACAAGGTAACACCAGAGACAACCTGATGGCAAGACGCAAGCACAGGAAGCCAAGCAACAGAAACAAAGACTATGTGGCATCATCAGAGCCCAATTCTCCCACCAAAGCAAACACTGAATATCCAAACACACCAGAAAAGCAAGGTCTAGATTTAAAATCACATTTGATCGTGATGATGGAAAACTTCAAGAAAGAAATAAAGAACTCCCTTAGGGAAATGTAGGAAAAATCAAATGAATAAGCAGAAACGTATAGAGAGGAAAGGCAAAAATCCCTGAAAGAGCTACAGGAAAGCACAAACAAACAAGTGGAGGAAATAAAAATTGAAATAGAAGCAGTAACGAAAGCACAAAGGGAGACAATGGTGGATATAGAAAACCAAAAAAAGAGACAAGGTGCCATAGATACAACCATCACCAACAGAATACAAGATATGGAAGAGAGAATCTCAGGAGCAGAAGATTCCATAGAAATCATTGACACAACGGTCAAAGATAATGTAAAATGAAAAAAGATACTAGGCCAAAATGTACAGGAAATCCAGGATACAATGAGAAGATCACACCTAAGAATAATAGGTATAGAAGACAGTGAATACTCACAACTCAAAGGACCAGTAAATATCTTCAACAAAATCATAGAAGAAAACTTCCCTAACCTAAAGAAAGAGATGCCCATAAACATACAAGAAGCCTACAGAACTCCAAATAGATTGGACCAGAAAAGAAATTCCTCCAGTCACATAATAGTCAAAACATCAAATGCACAAAACAAAGAATATTAAAAGCAGTAAGGGAAAAATGTCAAGTAACATATAAAAGCAGACCTATCAGAATTCCACCAGACTTCTCACCAGAGACTATGAAAGCCAGAAGATCCTGGACAGATGTCATACAGACCCTAAGAGAAGACAAATGCCAGCCTAGGTTACTACATCCAGTAAACTCTCAATTAACATAGATGGAAAAACCAAGTTATTCCATGACAAAACCAAAATTACACAATATGTTTCTACAAATCCAGCCCTACAAAGGATAATAAATCATAAAGCACCTCACAAAACAATGATAGGAGGTTTCAACACCCCACTCTCATCAATGGACAGGTCATGTAAACACAGACATAGACAGACTAAGAGAAGTCATGAACCAAATGGATTTAACAGATATTTGTAAAACATTCTATCCTAAAACAAAAAGATGTACCTTCTTACTATGTCAAGGTGCTTTCTCCAAAATTGAACATATAATAGGGCACAAAGCAGGCCTCAATAGATACAGAAAAATAGAAATAATCCCATGTGTCCTATCAGACCACCACGAGCTAAAAGCTGTTCTTCAATAGCAATAAGGGAAGAACACCCACATATACATGGAAGTTGAACAATGATCTGCTCAATGATAACCTGTTCAAGGAAGAAATAAAAGACTTTTTAGAATTTAATGAAAATGAAAGTAAAACATACCCAAACTTATGGGACAAAATGAAAGCCGTGTTAAGAGGAAAACTCATCGCTCTGAGTGCCTGCAGAAAGAAACAGGAGACAGCATATATCAGCAGCTTGACAGCACACCTAAAAGCTCTAGAACAAGAAGAAGCAAATACACCCAGGAAGACTAGAAGGCAGGAAATAATCAAACTCAGAGCTGAAATCAACCAAGTAGAAACAAAAAGGACTATACAAAGAATTATTAGAACCAAATGTTGGTTCTTTGAGAAAGTCAACAAGATAGATAAACCCTTAGCAAGACTAACCAGAGGACACAGAGAGTGTGTCCAAATTAACAAAATCACAAATAATAAGGGAGACATAATTACAGATTCAGAGGTAATTCAAAAAATCATCAAATCTTACTATAAAAGCCTATATTCAACAAAGCTTGAAAATCTGGAGGAAATGGACAATTTCTTAGACAGATACCAGGTACTGAAGTTAAATCAGAAACAAATAAACCATGTAAACAACCCATAAATCTTAAGGAAATAGAAGTAGTCATTAATAGTCTCCCAATCAAAAAGAGCCCAGGTCCAGACAGGTTTAGTGCAGAATTCTATCAGACCTTCATAGAAGACCTCATACCAATAATACCCAAACTATTCCATGAAATTGAAACAGATGGAGCACTACCGAATTCCTTCTATGAAGCCACAGTTACTCTTATACCTAAACCACACAAAGACCCAACAAAGAAAGAGAACTTTAGACCAAATTCCATTATTAATATCAATGCAAAGATACTCAATAAAACTCTTGCGAACTGAATCCAAGACCACATCAAAACTATCATCCATCATGATCAAGTCGGCTTCATTTAAGGGATGCAGGGATGGTTCAATATACAGAAAACCATCAACAAAATCCACTCTATAAACAACCTGAAGATAAAAACCACATGATCATTTCATTAGATGCTGAGAAAGTATTTGACAAAATTCAATACGCCTTCATGATAAAAGTCCTGGAAAGAATAGGAATTCAAGGCCCATACCTAAAGAGAGTAAAAGCCATATACAGCAAACCAGTTGCTAATATTAAACTAAACGGAGAGAAACTTGAAGCAATCCCACTAAAACAGGGACTACACAAGCTGCCCACTTTCTCCCTACTTATAAAATATACTTCTTGATGTCCTAGCCAGAGCAATCAGACAACAAAAGGAGATCAAAGGTATACAGATTGGAAAAGAAGAAGTCAAAATATCGCGATTTTCAGATGACATGATAGTATATTTAAGTGATCCCAAAAGTTCCACCACAGAACTATTAAACCTGATAAACAACTTCAGCAACGTGGCTGGGTATAAAATTAACTCAAATAAATCAGTAGACTTCCTCTACACAAAAGAGAAACAAGCCAAGTAAGAAATTAGGGAAATGACACGTTTCATAATAGTCCCAAATAATATAAAATACCTTGGTGCGACTTTATCCAAACAAGTGAAAGCTCTGTATGGTAAGAACTTCAAGCCTCTGAAGAAAGAAATTGAAGAAGACTTCGGAAGATGGAAAGATCTCCCATGTTCATTGATTGGCAGGATTAATATAATAAAAATGGCCATTTTACCAAAAGCAATCTACAGAGTCAATGCAATTCCCATCAAAATTCCAACCCAAATCTTCAAATCTTCATAGAGTTAGACAGAACAATTTGTAAATTCATTTGGAATAACAAAAAACAAAAAAACAAAAAAAACAAAAACAAAAAAAAAAAAAAACCAGGATAGCTAAAACTATCCTCACCAATAAAAAGACTTCCGAGGGAATCACTACCCCTGAACTCAAGCAGTATTACAGAGCAATAGTGATAAAAATTGTATGTGATTGGTACAGAGACAGACAGATAGAACAGTGCAATAGAATTGAAGACCCAGAAATGAACCCACATACCTATGTTCAATTAATTTTTGACAAAGAAGCCAAAACCATCCAAAGGAAATAAGATAGCATTTTCAGCAAATGGTGCTGGTTCAACTGGAGGTCAGCATGCAGAAGAATGCAGATCGATCCATTCTCAACACCCTGTACCAAATTTAAGTCCAAGTGGATCAAGGACCTCCACATCAAACCAGATACACTCAAACTAATAGAAGAAAAAGCAGGGAAGAATCTTGAACACATGGGCACTGGAAAAAATTTCCTGAACAAAACACCAATGGCTTATGCTCTAAGATCAAGAATCAACAAATGGGATCTCATAAAACTGCAAAGCTTCTGTGATGCAAAGGACACTGTAGTTAGGACAAAACGACAACCAACAGATCGGGAAAAGATCTTTACCAATCCCACAACTCATAGAAGGCTTATATCCAAAATATACAAAAAACTCACAAAGCTAGACTGCAAGCAGACAAATAACACTACTAAAAAAATGGGTTTCAGAGCTGAACAAAGAATTCACAGTTGATGAATGCAGAATGGCTGAGAAACACCTAAAGAATTGTTCAACATCTTCAGTTGTAAGAGAAATGCAAATCAAAACAACCCTGAGATTCCACCTCACATCAATCAGAATGGCTAAGATCAAAAACTCCGGTAACAGTAGATGCTGGCAAGGACATGGAAAAAGAGGAGCACTCCTCCATTGTTGGTGGGATTGCAGATTAGTACAACCATTCTAGAAATCCGTCTGGAGGTTCCTCAGAAAATTGGACATTGAACTACCGAAGGACCCAGCTATACATTTCTTGGGCATATACCCAAAAGATGCCCCAACATATAAAAAAACACATGCTTCACTATGTTCATACCAGCCTTATTTATAATAGCCAGAAGCTGGAAAGAACCCAGATGCCCTTCAAAAGAGGAATGGATACAGAAAATGTGGTATATCTACACAATGGAATATTACTCAGCTATCAAAAACAATGACTTTATGAAATTCATAGGCAAATGGATGGAACTGGAAAATATCAGCCTGAGTGAGGTAACCCAGTCATAGGAAAACACACATGGTATGCACTCATTGATAAGTGACTATTAGCCTAAATGCTCAAATTACCCTAAATTCACAGAACATGTGAAACTCAAGAAGGATGACCAAAAGGTGAATGCTTCACTCCTTCTTTAAAAGCGGAACAAGAATACCCTTGGGAGGGAATAGGAAGGCAAAATTTAGATTAGAGGCAGAAGGAACACCTCTAATGTTCAGAGACTGCCCCACATGTGTCCCATATATATAGAGCCACCAAACTAGATAAGATGGATGAAGCAAAGAAGTGCAGGCTGACAGGGACTGGATGTAGATCTCTCCTGAGAGACATAGCCAGAATACAGCAAATACATAGGCAAATGCCAGCAGCAAACCACTGAACTGAGAACGAGACCCCCGTTGAAGGAATCAGAGAAAGGACTGAAAGAGCTTGACGGGGCTTGAGACCGCAAATGAACAACAATGCCAAGCAACCAGAGCTTCCAGGGACTAAGTCACTACCCAAAGACTATACATGGACTGATCCTGGACTCTGACCTCATAGGTAGCAATGAATAGCCTAGTAGAAGCACCCGTCGAAGTGGAAGCCCTTGCTCCTGCCAAGACTGAACTCCCAGTGAATATGATTGTTTGGCAGGAAGGCGGCAATGGGGAGAGGATGGGGAGGGGAACACCCATATAGAAGGGAAGGGGGAGGAGTTAGGGGGATGTTTGACTGGAAACCAGGAAAGGGAATAACAATTGAAATGCAAATAAGAAATACCCAAGTTAATAAAGATGGAGGAAAGAAAAAGAAAAAAAAAGTTGATTATTGATTTATAACTATTTACAAATTCACATATTACTAGGTCCAAGTAACATTATTTTATGTATAACTAATTTTTTCAAATTATTTTTGGTGTGTGTGTGTGTGTGTGTGTGTGTGTGTGTGTGTGTGAGAGAGAGAGAGAGAGAGAGAGAGAGAGAGAGAGAGAGAGAGAGAGAGAGAGAGAGAGAAAAGACCTGTAGACCTGTTTTGGAGTCAGTGAGTTGTGGATTGGATAGATGGAAGTATGTTGGCAATCCCTTTATTCTTCTAGTCAGAGAACATGATTCTCTTTTCTTTCAGCTCTTTATAATCGAAGATGTCTCTTTTCCCATATTCTAAACTATAATTTTAGACCACATCACTACTCCATTTTAGTCTTTATATTTTCTCATGCCCAGTTCTTTAAAATTATCTAAATGACTTTAATATATGTATGCTAAATATAGATAATTACAGATATTTAGCATACAAACATATCAGACACCATAAGCAAAAATTCAAGATCATTTATTAATCAGTATTATGAAATATTGATTTATACATATAAAATTCTCATTGTAATACTTTTTGAAAAATGAAGAATTTGGTTACCCCTCAGTATGAAGATTTCAATCAATATAGAATTAAAATATTACAACACATTTAATCTTTGTTTTCAAGGATAGACTTTAGTACAAATACCAACATTTATCTGTAGAACTACTTCTGTCCCTCCACAACATATATACATATTTGTGGTCAGAAGTAACGCAGTCACACCATAGAGAGTGTTAATTTGTGTTCTGTTGAATCCTCAGGTGAGGATCCTGTAGAATCAGAGTGCCCACACGTTCTCAGTCCCTACACCTACTAATTGTTTCAGACCATCAGTCTTTATTTCTCTTATGTATTTTATCATTGTGACTCAGCAATTTTGCAGAGCCACTAAAATCATAAAAGAACTGCAAATATTTTGAATTATTTTGAAATTATTAATAAATGAATTTACACATTTGGAAAGGACAGAAAAAGATATAGTGCTCCAGAATGCATGTAAGGCCTTTATTTTTTTTTCTGGGACATTTTTAAAGTGGAGAGTATCAGAGCTAAACATTTAGAGTCTACCGTGTACACAGCATTACACATTAAACAATATAATAGTGTTCTCCCTATAGCTGAGCACGTTTAATTACACCAACTGATAGTTCTAAATCAGATATGCTGGCATGTGTTCTGAAACTTACTGTCACTACAATATTTCAGTCTCTCATTTCCTCCCACTCTCCATGATCAGCCTGGGTAGCTTGTGTTCTGCCTTGCTAAACTAAGGTCCTGACCGGGTTCATCAGTCACTGACTGAACAAGTAAGATTTAAGCACTCTTGCCTCATGTTTTATGGTATGATGACTTTTCTCAAGGTCAGCAGATGATGTGCAGATTAACATCTACTTCAGTGGAGAAACTGTATTGTAGTCAAGATAATAAGTACCAATGATAAACAGGATTGACCATTAATTAGTGAATATTAAACCAAACATTTTACCTGTACTTCATTCCTATAGACACTTGAACAAATGATAAGTATCATGTAAAATAATGTAATGCTCAGTAATGTAAGGTCTTTATTTTTCTGGGGTATTTTTAAAGTGAAGAGTAGCAAAGCTAAACATGTACCACAAAGCTACTATGTACCAAGCATGTACGTGTGTGCATGCATATATGTTTGTTTGGGTACACATTCAATGCCCTTAATAAAAATGTCTCTGCATACTAATGATATAGATTTTTAAATAGAAAACTCATATCTATTTTCCTAGATATGCACTATTAAGGGTGCTAGAATAATGAGATATTCATTTCACAGATAGTATATGATGCTTTAATATTGTTTTAGAACAAAAATGCATGAATCTGATTCATTTTATGGGTACATAACTCAATTTCTCTGAAATTATGTCATCTGAAAAAGTAAGATAATTTCTAGCTACTGGTTATATTTTAGAGCAAGTTTAAAAGATAAACTGTAGACAATCTAATAAGGGAGAATGAATTTTTTTTAACTTGAGTATTTCTTATTTACATTTCGAGTGTTATACCCTTTCCCGGTTTCTGGGCCAACATACCACTAACCCCAGCCCCTCCCCTTCTATATGGGTGTTCCCCTCCCCATGCTCCCCCCATTGCCGCCCTGCCCCCAAAAATCAAGGTCACTGGGGGTTCAGTCTTAGCAGGACCAAGGGCTTCCCTTCCACTGGTGATATTACTAGGATATTCATTGCTACTGATGAGGTCAGAGTCCAGGGTCAGTCCATGTATAGTCTTTAGGTAATGGCTTAGTCCCTGGAAGCTCTGGTTTCCTGGAATTGTTGTTCATATGGGGTCTCAAGCCCCTTCAAGCTCTTCCAGTCCTTTCTCTGATTCCTTCAACGGGGCTCCTGTTCTCAGTTCAGAGGTTTGCTGCTGGCATTCGCCTCTGTATTTGCTGTATTCTGGCTATGTCTCTCAGGAGAGATCTACATCTGGCTCCTGTCGGCCTGCACTCCTTTGCTTCATCCATCTTGTCTAATGGGATGGCTGTATATGTATGGGCCACATGTGGGGCAGGCTCTGAATGGTTGTTCCTTCAGTCTCGGTTTTAATCTTTGCCCCTTTCTTCCCTGCCAAAGTTATTCTTGTTCCCCTTTTAAAGAAGGAGTGAAGCATTCACATTTTGATCATCCATCTTGAGTTTCATGTGTTCGGTGCATCTAGGGTAATTAAAACATTTGGGCTAATAGCCACTTAACAATGAGTGCATCCCCCAAATCCCGTGGGAGGGAGAGCTAAACCTTCAGAGAGGCAGAATAGCCTCTGGAACCCTGGTGCACTGAAGCTCTCAGAAGGGGCGGCACGGGTCTTCCTGGTTGCTGCCGTGGCAAAGAGCCCGTGGGAAGCACCCCGCGAGCGAACTTGAGCCTTGGGACCACAGGTAAGACCAATTTGTATGCTGCAAGTGACCTGCCTGGTGAACTCAAGACACAGGCCCACAGGAACAGCTGAAGAACTGTACAGAGGAAAAACTACACGCCTGAAAGCAGAACACTCTGTCCCCATAACTGGCTGAAAGAAAACAGTAAAACAGGTCTACAGCACTCCTGACACACAGGCTTATAGGGACAGTCTACCCAGTGTCAGAAATAGCAGAACAAAGTAACACTAGAGATAATCTGATGGCGAGAGGCAAGCGCAGGAACCCAAGCAACAGAAACCAAGACTACATGGCATCATCGGAGCCCAATTCTCCCACCAAAACAAACATGGAATGTCCAAACACACCAGAAAAGCAAGATCTAGTTTCAAATTCATATTTGATCATGATGCTGGAGGACTTCAAGAAAGACATGAAGAACTCCCTTAGAGAAACACAGGAAAACATTAATGAACAGGTAGAAGCCTACAGAGAGGAGTCGCAAAAATGCCTGAAAGAATTACAGGAAAACATAAATAAACAAGTAGAAGCCCATAGAGAGGAGACACAAAAATCCATGAAAGAATTCCAGGAAAACACAATCAAACAGTTGAAGGAATTAAAAATGGAAATAGAAGCAATCAAGAAAGAACATATGGAAACAATCCTGGATATAGAAAACCAAAAGAAGAGACAAGGAGCTGTAGATACAAGCTTCACCAACAGAATACAAGAGATGGAAGAGAGAACCTCGGGAGCAGAAGATTCCATAGAAATCATTGACTCAACTGTCAAAGATAATGTAAAGAAGAAAAAGCTACTGGTCCAAAACATACAGGAAATCCAGGACTCAATGAGAAGATCAAACCTAAGGATAATAGGTATAGAAGAGAGTGAAGACTCCCAGCTCAAAGGACCAGTAAATATCTTCAACGAAATCATAGAAGAAAACTTCCCTAACCTAAAGAAAGAGATACCCATAGGCATACAAGAAGCCTACAGAACTCCAAATAGATTGGACCAGAAAAGAAACACCTCCCGTCACATAATAGTCAAAACACCAAACGCACAAAATAAAGAAAGAATATTAAAAGCAGTAAGGGAAAAAGGTCAAGTAACATATAAAGGCAGACCTATCAGAATCACACCAGACTTCTCGCCAGAAACTATGAAGGCCAGAATATCCTGGACAGATGTCATACAGACCCTAAGAGAACACAAATGCCAGCCGAGGTTACTGTATCCTGCAAAACTCTCAATTAACATAGATGGAGAAAGATATTCCATGACCAAACCAAATTTACATAATATCTTTCTACAAATCAAGCACTACAAAGGATAATAAAGGGTAAAGCCCAACATAAGGAGGCAAGCTGTACCCTAGAAGGAGCAAGAAACTAATCGTCTTGGCAACAAAACAAAAGGAATGAAAGCACACAAACATAACCTCACATCCAAATATGAATATAACGGGAAGCAACAATCACTATTCCTTAATATCTCTCAACATAAATGGCCTCAACTCCCCAATAAAAAGACATAGATTAACAAACTGGATACGCAACAAGGACCCTGCATTCTGCTGCCTACAGGAAACACACCTCAGAGACAAAGACAGACATTACCTCAGAGTGAAACGCTGGAAAACAATTTCCAAGCAAATGGTCAGAAGAAGCAAGCTGGAGTAGCCATCTAATATCAAATAAAATCAATTTTCAACTAAAAGTCATCAAAAAAGATAAGGAAGGACACTTCATATTCATCAAAGGAAAAATCCACCAAGATGAACTTTCAATCCTAAATATCTATGCCCCAAATACAAGGGCACCTACATATGTAAAAGAAACCTTACTAAAGCTCAAAACACACATTGCACCTCACACAATAATAGTGGGAGATTTCAACACCCCACTCTCATCAATGGACAGATCATGGAAACAGAAATTAAACAGAGATGTAGACAGACTAAGAGAAGTCATGAGCCAAATGGACTTAGCGGATATTTATAGAACATTCTATCCTAAAGCAAAAGGATATACCTTCTTCTCAGCTCCTCATGGTACTTTCTCCAAAATTGACCGTATAGTTGGTCAAAAAACGGGCCTCAACAGGTACAGAAAGATAGAAATAATCCCATGCATGCTATCAGACCACCACAGCCTAAAACTGGTCTTCAATAAAATTCAAGGAAGAATGTCCACATTACTTGGAAATTGAACAATGCTCTACTCAATGATAACCTGGTCAAGGAAGAAATAAAGAAAGAAATTAAAAACTTTTTAGAATTTAATGAAAATGAAGGTACAACATACCCAAACTTATGGGACACAATGAAAGGTGTGCTAAGAGGAAAACTCATAGCACTGAGTGCCTGCACAAAGAAACAGGAAAGAACATATGTCAGCAGCTTGATAGCACACCTAAAAGCTCTAGAACAAAATGAAGCAAATACACACAGGCGGAGTAGAAGGCAGGAAATAATCAAACTCAGAGCTGAAATCAACCAAGTAGAAACAAAAGGACCATAGAAAGAATCAACAGAACCAAAAGTTGGTTCTTTGAGAAAATCGACAAGATAGATAAACCCTTAGCCAGACTAACGAGAGGACACAGAGAGTGCGTCCAAATTAACAAAATCAGAAATGAAAAGGGAGACATAACAACAGATTCAGAGTAAATTCAAAAAATCATCAGATCTTACTATAAAAACCTATATTCAACAAAACTTGAAAATCTTCAGGAAATGGACAATTTCCTAGACAGATACCAGGTACCGAAGTTAAATCAGGAACAGAAAAACCACTTAAACAACCCCATAGCTCCTAAGGAAATAGAAGAAGTCATTAAAGGTCTTCCAACCAAAAAGAGCCCAGGTCCAGACAGGTTTAGTGCAGAATTCTATCAAACCTTCATAGAAGACCTCATACCAATATTATCCAAATTATTCCACAAAATTGAAACAGATGGATCACTACCGAATACCTTCTAAGAAGCCACAATTACTCTTATACCTAAACGACACAAAGACATAAAAAAGAAAGAGAACTTCAGACCAATTTCCCTAATGAATATCGACGCAAAAATACTTAACAAAATTCTGGCAAACTGAATCCAAGAGCACATCAGAACAATCATCCACCATGACCAAGTAGGCTTCATCCCAGGCATGCAGGGATGGTTTAATATATGGAAAACCATCAACGTGATCCATTATATAAACAAACTGAAAGAACAAAACCACATGATCATTTCATTAGACACTGAGAAAGCATTTGACAAAATTCAACACCCCTTCGTGATAAAAGTCCTGGAAAGAATAGGAATTCAAGGCCCATACCTGAACATAGTAAAAGCCATATACAGCAAACCAGTTGCTAACATTAAACTAAATGGAGAGAAACTTGAAGCAATCCCACTAAAATCCGGGACTAGACAAGGCTTCCCACTCTCTCCCTACTTATTCAATATAGTTCTTGAAGTTCTAGCCAGAGCAATCAGACAACAAAAGGAGGTCAAGGGGATACAGATCGGAAAAGAAGAAGTCAAAATATCACTATTTGCAGATTATATGATAGTTTATTTAAGTGATCCCAAAAGTTCCACCAGAGAAGTACTAAAGCTGATAAACAACTTCAGCAAAGTGGCTGGGTATAAAATTAACTCAAATAAATCAGTAGACTTCCTCTACACAAAAGAGAAACAAGCCGAGAAAGAAATTAGGGAAATGACACCCTTCATAATAGACCCAAATAATATAAAGTACCTCGGTGTGACTTTAACCAAGCAAGTAAAAGATCTGTACAATAAGAACTTCAAGACACTGAAGAAAGAAATTGAAGAAGAGCTCAGAAGATGGAAAGATCTCCCATGCTCATGGATTGGCAGGATTAATATAGTGAAAATGGCCATTTTACCAAAAACAATCTACAGATTCAATGCAATCCCCATCAAAATAATAATTCAATTCTTCAAAGAGTTAGACAGAACAATTTTCAAATTCATCTGGAATAACAAAAAACCCAGGATAGCTAAAACTATCCTCAACAATAAAAGGACTTCAGGGGGAATCACTGTCCCTGAACTCAAGCAGTATTACAGAGCAATAGTGAAAAAACTCCATGGCATTGGTACAGAGACAGACGGATAGACCAATGGAATAGAATTGAAGACCCAGAAATGAACCCACACACCTATAGTCACTTGATTTTTGACAAAGGAGCCAAAACCATCCAATGGAAAAAAAGATAGCATTTTCAGCAAATGGTGCTGGTTCAACTGTAGGTCAACATGTAGAAGAATGCAGATTGATCCATGCTTATCACCCTGTACAAAGCTTAAGTCCAAGTGGATCAAGGACCTCCACATCAAACCAGACACACTCAAACTAATAGAAGAAAAACTAGTGAAGCATCTGGAACACATGGGCACTGGAAAAAAATTCCTAAACAAAACACCAATGGCTTACGCTCTAAGATCAAGAATCGACAAATGGGATCTCATAAAACTGCAAAGCTTCTGTAAGGCAAAGGACACTGTGGTTAGGACAAAACAGCAACCAACAGATTGGGAAAAGATCTTTACCAATCCTACAACAGATAGAGGCCTTATATCCAAAATATACAAAACTCAAGAAGGTAGACCGCAGGGAAACAAATAACCCTATTAAAAAATGGGGTTCAGAGGTAAACAAAGAATTCACAGGTGAGGAATGCCGAATGGCTGAGAAACACCTAAAGAAATGTTCAACATCTTTAGTCATAAGGGAAATGCAAATCAAAACAACCCTGAGATTTCACCTCACACCAGTGAGAATGGCTAAGATCAAAAACTCAGGGGACAACAGATGCTGGCAAGAATGTGGAGAAAGAGGAACACTCCTCCATTGTTGGTGGGATTGCATACTGGTACAACCATTCTGGAAATCAGTCTGGAGGATCCTCAGAAAATTGGACATTGAACTGCCTGAGGATCCAGCTATACCTCTCTTGGGCATATACCCAAAAGATGCCCCAACATATAAAAAAGACACGTGCTCCACTATGTTCATCGCAGACTTATTTATAATAGCCAGAAGCTGGAAAGAACCCAGATGCCCTTCAACAGAGGAATGGATAGAGAAAATGTGGTACATCTACACAATGGAATATTACTCAGCTATCAAAAACAACGGCTTTATGAAATTCGTAGGCCTATGGTTGGAACTGGAAAATATCATCCTGAGTGAGCTAACCCAATCACAGAAAGACATACATGGTATGCACTCATTGATAAGTGGCTAGTAGCCCAAATGCTTGAATTACCCTAGATGCCTAGAACAAATGAAACTCAAGACGGATGATCAAAATGTGAATGCTTCACTCCTTCTCTAAAAGGGGAACAAGAATACCCTTGGCAGGGAAGAGAGAGGCAAAGATTAAAACAGAGACTGAAGGAACACCCATTCAGAGCCTGCCCCACATGTGGCCCATACATATACAGCCACCCAATTAGACAAGATGTATGAAGCAAAGAAGTCCAGACCGACAGGAGCCGGATGTAGATCGCTCCTCAGAGACACAGCCAGAATACAGCAAATACAGAGGCGAATGCCAGCAGCAAACCACTGAACTGAAAATAGGACCCCCGTTGAAGGAATCAGAGAAAGAACTGGAAGAGCTTGAAGGGGCTCGAGACCCCATATGTACAACAATGCCAAGCAACCAGAGCTTCCAGGGACTAAGCCACTACCTAAAGACTATACATGGACTGATCCTGGACTCTGACCTCATAGGTAGCAATGAATATCCTAGTAAGAGCACCAGTGGAAGGGGAAGCCCTGGGTCCTGCTAAGACTGAACCCCCAGTGACCTAGTCTGTTGGGGGGATGGCGGCAATGGGGGGAGGGTTGGGAGGGGAACACCCATAAAGAAGGGGAGGGGGGAGGGGGATGTTTGCCCGGATACCGGGAAAGGAAATAACACTCGAAATGTATGTAAGAAATACTCAATTAATAAAAAAAATAAAATAAAAAAAAATGAGTGCATACCATGTGTGTTTTTCTGTGATTGGGTTACCTCACTCAGGATGATATTTTCCAGTTCCAACCATTTGCCTACGAATTTCAGAAAGCCGTTGTTTTTGATAGCTGAGTAATATTCCATTGTGTAGATGTACCACATTTTCTGTATCCATTCCTCTGTTGAAGGGCATCTGGGTTCTTTCCAGCTTCTGGCTATTATAAATAAGGCTGCTATGAACATAGTGGAGCATGTGTCTTTTTTATATGTTGGGGCATCTTTTGGGTATATCCCCAAGAGAGGCATAGCTGGATCCCCAGGTTGTTCAATGTCCAATTTTCTGAGGAACCTCTAGACTGATTTCCAGAATGGATTTACCAGTCTGCAATCCCACCAACAATGGAGGAGTGTTCCTCTTTCTCCACACCCTCACCAGCATTTGCTGTCACCTGAGTTTTTGATCTTAGCCATTCTCACTGGTGTGAGGTAAAATCTCAGGGTTGTTTTGAGTTGCATTTCCCTTATGACTAAAGATGTTGAACATTTCTTTAGGTGTTTCTCAGCCATTCGGCATTCCTCACCTGTGAATTCTTTGTTAAGCTCTGAACCACATTTTTTACTAGGGTTATTTGTCTCCCTGTGGTCTAACTTCTTGAGTTCTTTGTATATTTTGGATATAAGTCCTCTATCAGTTGTAGGATTGATAAAGATCTTTTCCCAATCTGTTGGTTGCCATTTTCTCTTAACCACAGTGTCCTTTGCCTTACAGAAGCTTTGCAGTTTTATGAGATCCCATTTGTCTATTCTTGATCTTAGAGCATAAGCCATTGGTGTTTTTTTCAGGAAATTTTTTCCAGTGCCCCTGTGTTCGAGATGCTTCCCCCATTTTTCCTCTATTAGGTTGAGTCTATATGGTTTGATGTGGAGGTCCTTGATCCACTTGGAGATAAGCTTTGTACAGGGTGATAAGCATGAATCGATCTGCATTCTTCTACATGTTGACCTCCAGTTGAACCAGCACCATTTGCTGAAAATGCTATCTTTTTTCCATTGGATGGTTTTGGCTCCTTTGTCAAAAATCAAGTGACCATAGGTGTGTGGGTTCATTTCTGGGTCTTCAATTCTGTTCCATTGGTCGATCTGTCTATCTCTGTACCAATACCATGGAGTTTTTATCACTATTGCTCTTTAATACTGCTTGAGTTCAGGGATAGTGATTCCCCCTGAAGTCCTTTTATTGTTGAGGATAGTTTTAGCTACCCTGTGTTTTTTGTTATTCCAGATGAATTACAAATTGTTCTAACTCTTTGAAGAATTGGATTGTTATTTTGACGGGGATTGCATTGAATCTGTAGATTGCTTTTGGTAAAATGGCCATTTTTACTATATTAATCCTGCCAATCCATGGGCATGGGAGATCTTTCCATCTTCTGAGGTCTTCTTCAATTTCTTTCTTCAGAGACTTGAAGTTCTTATTGTACAGATCTTTTACTTCCTTGGTTAAAGTCACACCGAGGTACTTTATATTATTTGGGTCTATTATGAAGGGTGTGGTTTCCCTAATTTCTTTCTTGGCTTGTTTCTCTTTTGTGTAGAGGGAGGCTATTGATTTATTTAAGTTAATTTTATACCCAGCCACTTTGCTGAAGTTGTTTATAAGCTTTAGTAGTTCTCTGGTGGAACTTTTGGGATCACTTAAATATACTATCATATCATCTGAAAATCGCAATATTTTGACTTCTTCTTTTCCAATCTGTGTCCCCTTGATCTCCTTTTGTTGTCTGATTCCTCTGACTAGAACTTCAAGAACTATATTGAATAAGTAGGGAGAGAGTGGGCAGCCTTGTCTAGTCCCTGATTTTAGTGGGATTGCTTCAAGTTTCTCTCCATTTAGTTTATTGTTAACAACTGGTTTGCTCTATATGGCTTTTACTGTGTTTAGGTATGGGCCTTGAATTCCTATTCTTTCCAGGACTTTTATCATGAAGCGGTGTTGAATTTTGTCAAATACTTTCTCAGCATCTAATGAAATGATCATGTGGTTTTTATCTTCAGGTTGTTTATAGAGTGGATTTTGTTGATGGTTTTCTGTATATTGAACCATCCCTGCATCCCTTAAATGAAGCCGACTTGATCAAGATGGATGATTGTTTTGATGTGGTCTTGGATTCAGTTCGCAAGAGTTTTATTGAGTATCTTTGCATTGATATTAATAATGGAATTTGGTCTAAAGTTCTCTTTCTTTGTTGGGTCTTTGTGTGGTTTAGGTATAAGAGTAACTGTGGCTTCATAGAAGGAATTCGGTAGTGCTCCATCTGTTTCAATTTCATGGAATAGTTTGGGTATTATTGGTATGAGGTCTTCTATGAAGATCTGATAGAATTCTGCACTAAACCTGTCTGGACCTGGGCTCTTTTTGATTGGGAGACTATTAATGACTGCTTCTATTTCCTTAAGATTTATGGGTTGTTTACATGGTTTATTTGTTTCTGATTTAATTTCAGTACCTGGTATCTGTCTAAGAAATTGTCCATTTCCTCCAGATTTTCAAGCTTTGTTGAATATAGGCTTTTATAGTAAGATTTGACGATTTTTTTAATTACCTCTGAATCTGTAGTTATGTCTCCCTTATTATTTGTGATTTTGTTAATTTGGACACACTCTCTGTGTCCTCTGGTTAGTCTGGCTAAGGATTTATCTATCTTGTTGATTTCAGAGAATGAATTCTTAATCAGTATTAATTTCCCTTTTCCTTCTGCCTAAGAAATTTGACATTTCATTAACTTACATAGGATAATACCAGTACTAAATTTAGATAATCCAATCACATTGACTCCTAATAGAAAGCATTAACACAGAAAAGGAAAAATCAAGAGTTACTGATTGATCACAATAGTTCAAAGCCATGAACACATCTCATGGAAATAATCTATAAGGTCCTTTCTTAAGCCATAAATGATAACTTAATTTGTTAAATCTCCCTTCATGCCATGAGGCAATTGATTCTCCTATCAGAACAAAGCTGTATGATGATAAACCTTGTGTAGCCCAGCCTGGCCTAAAGTCTACAGTGATCCTTCAGTCTCAGCCTCCCAGGTGCTGGTGTGAAACACAAAGGTGTGAAACACAAAGGAATAATGACCTGAAACAAAGAGAGTCAAAGGAGCTCAGAAACTCTCATTACAGCCCCCTGATGAGAACATCTACCTGACTGAAAATAATAATAATATAAAAATTCAACTTATGTCCAGCATCAATAGGAGGAAAAGCACTTGGTCCTGTGAAGGTTCATTTCCCCAGTGTAGGGTAATGGCAGGACACTGAGGTTGGAGTGGTTGGGTGGGAATGGGAGCATCCTCACAGAAGCAGGGGAAGGGGTTATTGGAGATGGGAGATAACATTTAACATGCAAATACATAAAATATCCAAGAAAAATATAATCAAAAAATCCAACTTATTAATGGGAACATCTGCTGGCAATTTTGGACTTGAAAAGTACAAAGAACTACAGATAAAACTTCTCTCCCAAAAATTCCTCTTCTTCCCTAAGCTCCCTGTGCTTGGGTGAATAGTCTCTATACCATAGAGACTACTGCTGTCCTCCAATTGCTCTGACTTAATGACAATCTGCTCCTGTGGAGGTCTGCTTCCTCTCTCATTAATTCCCATATTGCCTTGATCAATCCAACAATCACAATCAATCTAACAAATCACAACTACAACCAGCTCAGACATCAACCTTTAAACTCTCAACCTGGTCTTTTCATGTTCACAGAAGATCCTAAAAGGGGACAAAGATCCATGATCAGGAAACTTCCTTGAGAGCTTTAGTTATAAGCTGAGCAGAGCAGAGCAGAGGAAGGTGTAAAGGAAGGTATCACCATTCCAGAAGTGTTGGGACCTGGGAGAATGGAGCCAATAAATGATGTGCACTGAAATCTCATGCAATAGACAGCTTTATTCAGGGCATCAGACAATTTATACTCTGAGAGTTAAGAGAGATCACATGGGTAAATTTACATGACTTTAATCTCTTTTTAATAATAAAGACAAACTTGGTGTGGCAAAAGTATGTTTTTCTGTAGGACAGTTTGAACATTTAACTGAAAGACAATATCAAGCAATAATGAGTAATCTGAAATAAATTCACTCTTATCTGTTATACCTGGAAGGGACACAAAACATTTTCCATGAACAATTTTGTGTTTTGAGAAACTGAGGTAACAGGATTTTTATCATTTTCTTGGAGTGTTCCCAAAAGCACTCAGAACTTTCCTCATACAACTCTAGCCCAGAACCCTGTTCCTTGCTGAAGGTAGAAATAGTTGCACAGTATTTAGACATTACACATATTAAGCAATAGAGTTGATTCTCAGTGAAACTTAAAGAACAGAACAGTTTGATGCAGGGAAAAGAGTTATCAAATTTTGGGCAATATCTGCAATTAGAAAAACACTTCATTGAAAGCTTCTTCGGGTCACTTTAAAATCTTCTATAAAAAAGAAGCTTGTCTGTTAATTGTCAGAAGCACCAAATAACCTCTGGTTCATGAATGCATAACAATTCTAGAATTCTTGGAGATCTTGAATCTCCTATAAATATGAAATCTGTACCTAAAACAAGTCAATATGTTGGGCACAGTCACAGTTTTTCAGACCGATGTAAGAAGAGAATCCATAGCCTGTGTTCTCACTTTTTTGCACTATCTACCCAATGACAAGAAACAATAAGATCACTATCAGAAGTGACTAGCCCAGGGAACCTGAAGGAAACAGACCGGATAAACAGTTCTGTGCCTGCAGAAAGAAACAGGAAAGAGCATATGTCAGCAGCTTGACAGCACACCTAAAAGCTCTAGAGCAAAAAGAAGCAAATACACCCAGGAGGAGTAGAAGGCAGGAAATAATCAAACTCAGAGCTGAAATCAACCAAGTAGAAACAAAAAGGATCATAGAAAGAATCAACAGAACCAAAAGTTGGTTCTTTGAGAAAATCAACAAGATAGCTAAACACTTAGCCAGACTAAAGAGAGGACCCAGAGAGTGTGTCCAAATTAACAAAATCAGAAATGAAAAGGAGACATAACTACAGATTCAGAGGAAATTCAAAAAATCATCAGATCTTACTATAAAAGCCTATATTCAACAAAACTTGAAAATCTACAGGAAATGGAAAATTTCCTAGACAAATACCAGGTACCAAAGTTAAATCAGGAACAGATAAACCAGTTAAACAACACCATAACTCCTAACGAAATAGAAGCAGTCATTAATAGTCTCCCAACCAAAAAGAACCCAGGTCCAGACGGGTTTAGTGCAGAATTCTATCAAACCTTCATAGAAGACCTCATACCAATATTATCCAAACTATTCCACAAAATTGAAACGGATGGATCACTCCCGAATTCCTTCTATGAAGCCACATTACTCTTATACCTAAACCACACAAAAACCCAACAAAGAAAGAGAACTTCAGACCAATTTCCCTTATGAATATCGACGCAAAAATACTCAATAAAATTCTGGCAAACCGAATCCAAGAGCACAACAAAACAATCATCCACCATGATCAAGTAGGCTTCATCCCAGGCATGCAGGGATGGTTTAATATATGGAAAACCATCAACGTGATCCATTATATAAACAAACTGAAAGAACAAAACCACATGATCATTTCATTAGATGCTGAGAAAGCATTTGACTAAATTCAACACCCCTTCATGATAAAAGTCCTGGAAAGAATAGGAATTCAAGGCCCATACATAAACATAGTAAAAGCCATATACAGCAAACCAGTTGCTAACATTAAACTAAATGGAGAGAAACTTGAAGCAATCCCACTAAAATCAGGGACTAGACAAGGCTGCCCACTCTCTCCCTACTTATTCAAGATAGTTCTTGAAGTTCTAGCCAGAGCAATCAGACAACAAAAGGAGGTCAAGGGGATACAGATTGGAAAAGAAGAAGTCAAAATATCACTATTTGCAGATGATATGATAGTTTATTTAAGTGATCCCAAAAGTTCCACCAGAGAACTACTAAAGCTGATAAACAACTTCAGCAAAGTGGCTGGGTATAAAATTTATTCAAATAAATCAGTAGACTTCCTCTACACAAAAGAGAAACAAGCCGAGAAAGAAATTAGGGAAACGACACCCTTCATAATAGACCCAAATAATATAAAGTACCTCGGTGTGACTTTAACCAAGCAAGTAAAAGATCTGTACAATAAGAACTTCAAGACACTGAAGAAAGAAATTGAAGAAGACCTCAGAAGATGGAAAGATCTCCCATGCTCATGGATTGGCAGGATTAATATAGTAAAAATGGCCATTTTACCAAAAGCGATGTACAGATTCAATGCAATCCTCATCAAAATACCAATCCAATTCTTCAAAGAGTTAGACAGAACAATTTGCAAATTCATCTGGAATAACAAAAAACCCAGGATAGCTAAAACTATCCTCAACAATAAAAGGACTTCAGGGGGAATCACTGTCCCTGAACTCAAGCAGTATTACAGAGCAATAGTGATAAAAACTCCATGGCATTGGTACAGAGACAGACGGATAGACCAATGGAATAGAATTGAAGACCCAGAAATGAACCCACACACCTATAGTCACTTGATTTTTGACAAAGGAGCCAAAACCATCCAATGGAAAAAAGATAGCATTTTCAGCAAATGGTGCTGGTTCAACTGTAGGTCAACATGTAGAAGAATGCAGATTGATCCATGCTTATCACCCTGTACAAAGCTTAAGTCCAAGTGGATCAAGGACCTCCACATCAAACCTGATACACTCAAACTAATAGAAGAAAATCTAGCGAAGCATCTGGAACCATGGGCACTGGAAAAAATTGCCTGAACAAAACACCAATGGCTTATGCTCTAAGATCAAGAATCGACAAATGGGATCTCATAAAACTGCAAAGCTTCTGTAAGGCAAAGGACACTGTGGTTAGGACAAAACGGCAACCAACAGATTGGGAAAAGATCTTTACCAATCCTACAACAGATAGAGGCCTTATATCCAAAATATACAAAGAACTCAAGAAGTTAGACCGCAGGGAGACAAATAACCCTATCAAAAAATGGGGTTCAGAGCTAAACAAAGAATTCACAGCTGAGGAATGCCAAATGGCTGAGAAACACCTAAAGAAATGTTCAACATCTTTAGTCATAAGGGAAATGCAACTCAAAACAACCCTGAGATTTCACCTCACACCAGTGAGAATGGCTAAGATCAAAAACTCAGGTGACAGCAGATGCTAGCGAGGATGCGGAGAAAGAGGAACACTCCTCCATTGTTGGTGGGATTGCAGACTGGTACAACCATTCTGGAAATCAGTCTGGAGGTTCCTCAGAAAATTGGACATTGAACTGCCTGAGGATCCAGCTATACCTCTCTTGAGCATATGCCCAAAAGATGCCCCAACATATAAAAAAGACATGTGCTCCACTATGTTCATCGCAGCCTTATTTATAATAGCCAGAAGCTGGAAAGAACCCAGATGCCCTTCAACAGAGGAATGGATACAGAAAATGTGGTACATCTACACAATGGAATATTACTCAGCTATCAAAAACAACGGCTTTATGAAATTCGTAGGCAAATGGTTGGAACTGGAAAATATCATTCTGAGTGAGCTAACCCAATCACAGAAAGACATACATGGTATGCACTCACTGATAAGTGGCTATTAGCCCAAATGCTTGAATTACCCTTGATGCCTAGAACAAATGAAACTCAAGACGGAGAATCAAAATGTGAATTCTTCACTCCTTCTCTAAAAGGGGAACAAGAATACCCTTTGCAGGGAAGAGAGAGGCAAAGATTAAAACAGGGACTGAAGGAACAACCATTCAGAGCCTGCCCCACATGTGGCCCATACATATACAGCCACCCAATTAGACAAGATGGTTGAAGCAAAGAAGTGCAGACCGACAGGAGCCAGATGTAGATCGCTCCTGAGAGACACAGCCAGAATACAGCAAATACAGAGGCGAATGCCAGCAGCAAACCACTGAACTGAGAATAGGACCCCCGTTGAAGGAATCAGAGAAAGAACTGGAAGATCTTAAAGGGGCTCGAGACCCCATATGTACAACAATGCCAAGCAACCAGAGCTTCCAGGGACTAAGCTACTACCTAAAGACTATACATGGACTGACCCTGGACTCTGACCTCATAGGTAGCAATGAATATCCTAGTAAGAGCACCAGTGGAAGGGGAAGCCCTGGGTCCTGCTAAGACTGAACCCCCAGTGAACTAGACTGTTGGGAGGAGGGCGGCAATGGGGGGAGGGTTGGGAGGGGAACACCTATAAGGAAGGGGAGGGGGGAGGGGAATGTTTGCCTGGAAACTGGGAAAGGAAATAACACTCGAAATGTATATAAGAAATACTCAAGTTAATAAAAAAAAAAGTGACTAGCCCAGATCTCAAAGTCTACAAGAGACAGAGAAGGCTCCCAAGTGCATGGTGTACTCGCTACCATTATGTGGGTGGAGAAAATAACTCTAAAATATTACTAAAAATCTATTTTAATTGGTTTGTATCAAACCCGATATAAAAACTTGGTTTAGTGCAAGTCTGTCTTTTTTATTCACCAAGACATGGGAAGTATGTAATTTCTGTTTCTGGTCTTCTGCCAGTCAAAGCAGAGAAGAATCCCGTGTGCTTTTAATACAGAAGACAGGGAACATGACTCTACCACAAGCAAGGCAGAATAAACGATAAAGGATTTGCTTGCTATTAAATCTGTAGCTAATGGTGCAGGAAAAATAAACCCAAACCTTCATCAGAAAACTGAACAGGCAGGATAGAAAAAAAATTATTCCATCCATCAGCCACTGAGATGTCATTACCTTGCAAACAATTATGATACAGCACATTGGTTCATATCTGTACAGCTGTAAATAGAGAAGTGAATATATATATACATATATATATATGTATATATAAATATATATGTATATATTTGGCTTTTCCAAGATCTACTCTATGAAAGAGGGTGGAGTCTGTAACCCATGTTCTACAAGATTAACATTCAGACATAAATTAGATTTCAGACTGAAGCAGGGAAGGACTGATAGAGTAAGGCAGAGGGTAGTAGACTGGCCGACCTCAATTTTGATGGGAGACATAAATAAGAGAAGAAATAAGACAATGGGGGCAGCAGCTCTCTGCTCCAAAACCCCGTGGGAGAGAGACCTCACCACCTGGTGGGCACTCCCGAGGCTGCAGTGCGGAGGAGACCACCAGCGCTGCCCACCCCTGCCCACATCCCTGGCCCAAGAGGAAGCTGTGTAGGGCCTCTGGGTTCCTGTAGGGGAGGGCCCAGGAGCAGCAGGACCCCTGTGCCTGAGACACCGCAGGAACCTGAAGGAGGCAGACCGGATAGACAGTACTCTGCACCCAAATCCCGTGGGAGGGAGAGCTAAACCTTCAGAGAGGCAGACACGGCTGGGAAACCAGAAGAGACTGCACTCTGCACACATCTCTGACACCAGAGGAAAACACCAAACGCCATCTGGAACCCTAGTGCACTGAAGCTCCCAGAAAGGGCGGCGCACATCTTCCTGGTTGCTGCCGCCAAAGAGAGCTCGTGGGCAGCACCCCGCGAGCAAACTTGAGCCTCGGGACCACAGGTAAGACCAACTTTTCTGCTGCAAGTGACCTGCCTAGTGAACTCAAGACACAGGCCCACAGGAACAGCTGAAGACCTGTACAGAGGAAAAACTACACGCCTGAAAGCAGAACACTCTGTCCCCATAACTGGCTGAAAGAAAACAGGAAAACAGGTCTACAGCACTCCTGACACACAGGCCTATAGGACAGTCTAGCCACTGTCAGAAATAGCAGAACAAAGTAACACTAGAGATAATCTGATGGCGAGAGGCAAGCGCAAGAACCCAAGCAACAGAAACCAAGACTACATGGCATCATCGGAGCCCAATTCTCCCACTAAAATAAACATGGATTATCCAAACACACCAGAAAAGCAAGATCTAGTTTCAAAATCATATTTGATCATAATGCTGGAGGACTTCAAGAAAGACGTGAAGAACTCCCTTAGAGAACAAGTAGAAGCCTACAGAGAGGAATCACAAAAATCCCTGAAAGAATTCCAGTAAAACATAAATAAACAAGTAGAAACCCATAGAGAGGAGACAGAAAAAACCATGAAAGAATTCCAGGAAAACACAATCAAAAAGTTGAAGGAATTAAAAATGGAAATAGAAGCAATCAAGAAAGAACACATGGAAACAACCCTGGATATAGAAAATCAAAAGAAGAGACAAGGAGCTGTACATACAAGCTTCACCAACAGAATACAAGAGATGGAAGAGAGAATCTTGGGAGCAGAAGTTTCCATAGAAATCATTGACTCAACTGTCAAAGATAATGTAAAGAAGAAAAAGCTACTGGTCCAAAACATACAGGAAATCCAGGACTCAATGAGAAGATCAAACCTAAGGATAATAGGTATAGAAGAGAGTGAAGACTCCCAGCTCAAAGGACCAGTAAATATCTTCAATGAAATCATAGAAGAAAACTTCCCTAACCTAAAAAAAGAGATACCCATAGGCATACAAGAAGCCTACAGAACTCCAAATAGATTGGACCAGAAAAGAAACACCTCCCGTCACATAATAGTCAAAACACCAAACGCACAAAATAAAGAAAGAATATTAAAAGCAGTAAGGGAAAAAGGTCAAGTAACATATAAAGGCAGACCTATCAGAATCACACCAGACTTTTCACCAGAAACTATGAAGGCCAGAAGATCATGGACAGATGTAATACAGAACCTAAGAGAACACAAATGCCAGCCCAGGTTACTGTATCCTGCAAAACTCTCAATTAACATAGATGGAGAAACCAAGATATTCCATGACAAAACCAAATTTACACAATATCTTTCTACAAATCCAGCACTACAAAGGATAATAAAGGGTAAAGCCCAACATAAGGAGGCAAGCTACACCCTAGAAGAAGCAAGAAACTAATCGTCTTGGCAACAAAACAAAGAGAAGAAAAGCACACAAACATAACCTCACTTCCAAATATGAATATAACAGGAAGCAATAATCACTATTCCTTAATATCTCTCAACATCAATGGCCTCATCTCCCCAATAAAAAGACATAGATTAACAAACTGGATACGCAACGAGGACCCTGCATTCTGCTGCCTACAGGAAACAAACCTCAGAGACAAAGACAGACACTACCTCAGAGTGAAAGGCTGGAAAACAATTTCCAAGCAAATGGTCAGAAGAAGCAAGCTGGAGTAGCCATTCCAACATCAAATAAAATCAATTTTCAACTAAAAATCATCAAAAAAGATAAGGAAGGACACTTCATATTCATCAAAGGAAAAATCCACCAAGATGTACTCTCAATCCTAAATATCTATGCCCCAAATACAAGGGCACCTACATACGTAAAAGAAACCTTACTAAAACTCAAAACACACATTACACCTCATACAATAATAGTGGGAGATTTCAACACCCCACTCTCATAAATGGACAGATCATGGAAACAGAAATTAAACAGAGATGTCGACAGACTAAGAGAAGTCATGAGCCAAATGGTCTTAACAGATATTTATAGAACATTCTATCCTAAAGCAAAAGGATATACCTTCTTCTCAGCTCCTCATGGTACTTTCCCCATAATTGACCATATACTTGGTCAAAAAACGGGACTCAACAGGTCCAGAAAGATAGAAATAATCCCATGCGTGCTATCGGACCACCACGGCCTAAAACTGGTCTTCAATAACAATAAGGGAAGAATGCCCACATATACGTGGAAATTGAACAATGCTCTACTAAATGATAATCTAGTCAAGGAAGAAATAAAGAAAGAAATTAAAAACTTTTTAGAATTTAATGAAAATGAAGGTGCAACATACCCAAACTTATGGGACACAATGAAAGCTGTGCTAAGAGGAAAACTCATAGCGCTGTGTGCCTGCAGAAAGAAACAGGAAAGAGCATATGTCAGCAGCTTGACAGCACACCTAAAAGCTCTAGAGCAAAAAGAAGCAAATACACCCAGGAGGAGTAGAAGGCAGGAAATAATCAAACTCAGAGCTGAAATCAACCAAGTAGAAACAAAAAGGACCATAGAAAGAATCAACAGAACCAAAAGTTGGTTCTTTGAGAAAATCAACAAGATAGATAAACCCTTAGCCAGACAAACGAGAAAACCCAGAGAGTTTGGCCAAATTAACAAAATCAGAAATGAAAAGGGAGACATAACTACAGATTCAGAGGAAATTCAAAAAATCATCAGATCTTACTATAAAAGCCTATATTCAACAAAACTTGAAAATCTACAGGAAATGGACAATTTCCTAGACAAATACCAGGTACCGAAATTAAATCAGGAACAGATAAACCAGTTAAACAACACCATAACTCCTAACGAAATAGAAGCAGGCATTAATAGTCTCCCAACCAAAAAAAGCCCAGGTCCAGATGGGTTCAGTGCAGAATTCTATCAAACCTTCATAGAAGACCTCATACCAATATTATCCAAACTATTCCACAAAATTGAAACAGATGGATCACTCCCGAATTCCTTCTATGAAGCCACAATTACTCTTATACCTAAACCACACAAAGACCCAACAAAGAAAGAGAACTTCAGACCAATTTCCCTTATGAATGTCGAGGCAAAAATACTCAATAAAATTCCGGCAAACCGAATCCAAGAGCACATCAAAACAATCATCCACCATGATCAAGTAGGCTTCATCCCAGGCATGCAGGGATGGTTTAATATACGGAAAACCATCAACGGGCTCAATTATATAAACAAACTGAAAGAACAAAACCACATGATCATTTCATTAGATGCTGAGAAAGCATTTGACAAAATTCAACACCCCTTCATGATAAAAGTCCTGGAAAGAATAGGAATACAAGGACCATACCTAAACATAGTATAAGCCATATACAGCAAACCAGTTGCTAACATTAAACTAAATGGAGAGAAACTTGAAGCAATCCCACTAAAATCAGGGACTAGACAAGGCTTCCCACTCTCTCCCTACTTATTCAATATAGTTCTTGAAGTTCTAGCCAGAGCAATCAGACAACAAAAGGAGGTCAAGGGGATACAGATCGGAAAAGAAGAAGTCAAAATATCACTATTTGCAGATGATATGATAGTTTATCTAAGTGATCCCAAAAGTTCCACCAGAGAAGTACTAAAGCTGATAAACAACTTCAGCAAAGTGGCTGGGTATAAATTTAACTCAAATAAATCAGTAGACTTCCTCTACACAAAAGAGAAACAAGCCGAGAAAGAAATTAGGGAAACAACACCCTTCATAATAGACCCAAATAATATAAAGTACCTCGGTGTGACTTTAACCAAGCAAGTAAAAGATCTGTACAATAAGAACTTCAAGACACTGAAGAAAGAAATTGAAGAAGACCTCAGAAGATGGAAAGATCTCCCATGCTCATGGATTGGCAGGATTAATATAGTAAAAATGGCCATTTTACCAAAAACAATCTACAGATTCAATGCAATCCCCATCAAATACCGATCCCATTCTTCAAAGAGTTAGACAGAACAATTTTCAAATTCATCTGGAATAACAAAAAACCCAGGATAGCTAAAACTATCCTCAACAATAAAAGGACTTCAGGGGGAATCACTGTCCCTGAACTCAAGCAGTATTACAGAGCAATAGTGATAAAAACTCCATGGCATTGGTACAGAGACAGACGGATAGACCAATGGAATAGAATTGAAGACCCAGAAATGAACCCACACACCTAAGTCACTTGATTTTTGACAAAGGAGCCAAAACCATCCAATGGAAAAAAGATAGCATTTTCAGCAAATGGTGCTGGTTCAACTGGAGGTCAACATGTAGAAGAATGCAGATCGATCCATGCTTATCACCCTGTACAAAGCTTAAGTCCAAGTGGATCAAGGACCTCCACATCAAACCTGATACACTCAAACTAATAGAAGAAAATCTAGGGAAGCATCTGGAACCATGGGCACTGGAAAAAATTTCCTGAACAAAACACCAATGGCTTATGCTCTAAGATCATGAATCGACAAATGGGATCTCATAAAACTGCAAAGCTTCTGTAAGGCAAAGGACACTGTGGTTAGGACAAAACGGCAACCAACAGATTGGGAAAAGATCTTTACCAATCCTACAACAGATAGAGGCCTTATATCCAAAATATACAAAGAACTCAAGAAGTTAGACCGCAGGGAGACAAATAACCCTATCAAAAAATGGGGTTCAGAGCTAAACAAAGAATTCACAGCTGAGGAATGCCAAATGGCTGAGAAACACCTAAAGAAATGTTCAACATCTTTAGTCATTAGGGAAATGCAACTCAAAACAACCCTGAGATTTCACCTCACACCAGTGAGAATGGCTAAGATCAAAAACTCAGGTGACAGCAGATGCTGGTGCGGGTGTGGAGAAAGAGGAACACTCCTCTATTGTTGGTGGGATTGCAGACTGGTACAACCATTCTGGAAATCAGTCTGGAGGTTCCTCAGAAAATTGGACATTGAACTGCCTGAGGATCCAGCTATACCTCTCTTGAGCATATACCCAAAAGATACCCCAACATATAAAAAAGACACGTGCTTCACTATGTTCATCGCAGCCTTATTTATAATAGCCAGAAGCTGGAAAGAACCCAGATGCCCTTCAACAGAGGAATGGATACAGAAAATGTGGTACATCTACACAATGGAATATTACTCAGCTATCAAAAACAACGGCTTTATGAAATTCGTAGGCAAATGGTTGGAACTGGAAAATATCATCCTGAGTGAGCTAACCCAATCACAGAAAAACATACATGGTATGCACTCACTGATAAGTGGCTATTAACCCAAATGCTTGAATTACCCTAGATGCCTAGAACAAATGAAACTCAAGACGGAGAATCAAAATGTGAATGCTTCACTCCTTCTCTAAAAGGGGAACAAGTATACCCTTGGCAGGGAAGAGAGGGGCAAAGATTAAAACAGAGCCTGAAGGAACACCCATTGAGAGCCTGCCCCACATGTGGCCCATACATATACAGCCATCCAATTAGACAAGATGGATGAAGCAAATGAGTGCAGACCGACAGGAGCCGGATGTAGATCTCTCCTGAGAGACACAGCCAGAATACAGCAAATACAGAGGCGAATGCCAGCAGCAAACCACTGAATTGAGAATAGGACCCCCGTTGAAGGAATCAGAGAAAGAACTGGAAGATCTTAAAGGGGCTCGAGACCCCATATGTACAACAATGCCAAGCAACCAGAGCTTCCAGGGACTAAGCCACTACCTAAAGACTATACATGGACTGACCCTGGACTCTGACCTCATAGGTAGCAATGAATATCCTCGTAAGAGCACCAGTGGAAGGGGAAGCCCTGGGTCCTGCTAAGACTGAACCCCCAGTGAACTAGACTGTTGGGAGGAGGGCGGCAATGGGGGGAGGGTTGGGAGGGGAACACCCATAAGGAAGGGGAGGAGGGAGGGGGATGTTTGCCCGGAAACCAAAGAATTATTATTAAGTATTAAATAAATTTAAAAAAGAGTAAAAAAGAAAAAAAGAAATACAACAATGGGAAGGCACTGTAAAAGAAACACAACAACCCAGAATAGCATGACCATTAGAGGTTGGTGTGTTTCAGTGAAAAGGAACAGAGTATATTTAAAGACGTTTCTATACCACGCTAGCTACTGAGTAGTGTCATGATCTCCAGGACAAAGTGAAAACAGATGCCTGGTGTGCTGGTAGAACGCTGCCCTCACCTCCCTAGAGAAAGTCCCATAACAGAGGAAATGGGGGAGTGGAGGACCAACACCAGAACCTCCACTGGCAGCTCAGATTTCTTTCCCACGTAAAGAGTTCAGAAGTAAAGAAAAAACAGTACATAAAGTGCATGCCACTGACTCTATACTCTCACTTTCTTCCATGAGAGAATGCTGTCCTCATGGTCCAGAAGACACCTCTGTTCTTGGAATTTGGAGTTTAAACTTTTGGCAATAGGCATGGATGGAAATACCCTGATATAATCCATTAGCATATGTAGTTTGAATTGTATTGGTAATTACAATAATAAAGTGTGTTCAATGAAAGGTTCAAGGTTAAGTGTCAATATCTTGTGTTCAACTACCTCTCTGTGCTACTTTAAAACTATGGTGGTGATGCTCTGGGGAAGTAGCTCAGTGGTTAAGGGTACTTGCTGTTATTGCAGAAGACCTGAGTACATTTCCAGGCACCATGACAGGTAGCTCACAACTGCCTGTAACTCTAGCTCCTGAATGTCTCCTCCTCCATTCTGGCTTCTTGAAAGCATGCACACACATATATACATACACATAGAGACACATAATAAAAACAAGCCTTTAAAAAAATCCTATAGAGATCAAATTTCAGAAAACTAACGTTTTAGGACTGCAATGTGAATCTTGGGGACTCCAAGATCCTTGGAATCACAGTCATCTGGCAGCATTTACACACATTTATAACAGGCATGCAGGGAATAACTGGGAAACTGTTAAGAGTTGACTATGTCCCATAGACACCATGTTGCCAATTACTGATTTTGAAAATATCCTGCACTGGGTTTATAATTACTTTGTAGATCCTTCACTCTGCCTGTTAATTTCTCCTATACTTTAAGTCTAAAGCTTAAATCACTGAGTATTAAAACTCGAACTGAATTTAGTCTTCTCAGAATTTTATAAAATGAGGTGCTCATGTAGTTAATGAAATGTAAACAGCGTTAAAATGAATATGCACTTTAGAATTACAAACCAGGAATTTCTTAAAACCTCCCTTTTGCTACATGCTCTTGGTTTCCATATCCAACTTCATTGAAGCTCCATTTCAGGAGTTCGGTTTTTAAAATTATCCAATTCTTTATGATACTTCTTTCACTTTATTTTTTATCTTTATTAAATTGAGTATTTCTTATTTGTATTTCGATTGTTATTCCCCTTCCCGTTTTCCGGGCCAATATCCCCTTAGCCCCTCCCCCTCCCCTTCTATATGGAATTTCCCTCCCAATCCTCCCCCCATTACCATGCTCTCCCAACAATCACGTTCACTAGGGGTTAAGTCTTGGCAGGGCCAAGGGCTTCCCCTTCCACTAGTGCTCTTACTAGGCTATTCACTGCCACCTATGAAGTTGGAGCCCAGGGTCAGTCCATGTACAGTCTTTGGGTAGTGGCTTAGTCCCTAGAAGCTCTGGTTGCTTGGCATTGTTGTTCATGTGTGGTCTACAACCCCTTCAAGCTCTTCCAGTCCTTTCTCTGTTCCTTCAACGGGGCTCCTGTTCTCAGTTCAGAGGTTTGCTGCTGGCATTCGCCTCTGTATTTGCTGTATTCTGGCTGTGTCTCTCAGGAGATCTACATCCGGTTCCTGTCGGCCTGCACTTCTTTGCTTCATCCACCTTATCTAGTTTGGTGTCTGTATATGTATGGGCCACATGTGGGGCAGGCTCTGAATGGTTGTTCCTTCTGTCTCTGTTTTAATCTTTGCCTCTCTATTCCCTACCAAGGTTATTATTGTCCCCCTGTTAAAGAAGGAGTGAAGCATTCACATTTTGATCATCTGTCTTGAGTGTCATGTGTTCTATGCATCTAGGGTAATTCAAGCATTTGGGCTAAAGCCACTTAACAATGAGTGCATCCCATGTGTGTTTTTCTGTGATTGGGTTACCTCACTCAGGATGATATTTTTCCAGTTCCAACCATTTGCCTATGAATTTCATAAAGTCATTGTTTTTGATAGCTGAGTAATATTCCATTGTGTAGATGTACCACATTTTCTGTATCCATTCCTCTGTTGAAGGGCATCTGGGTTCTTTCCAGCTTCTGGCTATTATAAATAAGGCTGCTATGAACATAGTGGAGCATGTGTCTTTTTTATATGTTGGGGCATCTTTTGGGTATATCCCCAAGAGAGGTATAGCTGGATCCTCAGGTAGTTCAATGTCCAATTTTCTGAGGAAACTCTAGACTGATTTCCAGAATGGTTGTACCAGTCTGCAATCCCACCAACAATGGAGGAGTGTTCCTCTTTCTCCACACCCTCACCAGCATTTGCTGTCACCTGAGTTTTTGATCTTAGCCATTCTCACTGGGGTGAGGTAAAATCTCAGGGTTGTTTTGGTTTGCATTTCCCTTATGACTAAAGATGTTGAACATTTCTTTAGGTGTTTCTCAGCCATTCGGCATTCCTCAGCTGAGAATTCTTTGTTTAGCTCTGAACCACATTTTTTAATAGGGTTATTTGTCTCCCTGTGGTCTAACTTCTTGAGTTCTTTGTATATTTTGGATATAAGTCCTCTATCAGTTGTAGGATTGGTAAAGATCTTTTCCCAATCTGTTGGTTCCCGTTTTGTCCTAACCACAGTGTCCTTTGCCTTACAGAAGCTTTACAGTTTTATGAGATCCCATTTGTCAATTCTTGATCTTAGAGCATAAGCCATTGGTGTTTTGTTCAGGAAATTTTCTCCAGTGCCCATGTGTTCGAGATGCTTCCCCAATTTTTCTTCTATTAGTGTGAAAGTATCTGGTGTGATGTGGAGGTCCTTGATCCACTTGGACTTAAGCTTTGTACCGGGTGATAAGCGTGGATCGATATACAATCTTCTGCATACTGACCTCCAGTTGAAGCAGCACCATTTCCTGAAAATGCTATCTTTTTTCATTGCTTGGTTTTGGCTCCTTTGTCGAAAATCATGTGACCATGGGTGTTTGGGTTCATTTCTGGGTCTTCAATTCTGTTCCATTCATCTATCTGTCTGTCTCTGTACCAATACCATGCAGTTTTTATCACTATTGCTCTGTAATACTGCTTGAGTTAAGGGATAGTGATTCCCCCAGAAGTCCTTTTATTGTTGAAGCGAGTTTTAGCTATACTGGGTTTTTTGTTATTCCAGATGAATTTGCAAATTGTTCTGTCTAACTCTCTGAAGAATTGGATTGGAATTTTGATGGGGATTGCACTGAATCCGTAGATCACTTTTGGTAAAATGGCTATTTTTACTATATTAATCATGCCAATCCATGAGCATGGGAGATTTTTCCATCTTCTGAGCTCTTCTTCAATGTATTTTTTGAGAGGCTTGAAGTTCTTCTTGTAATTTTATATTATTTGGGACTATTAGGAAGGGTGTTGTTTCCCTATTTTCTTTCTTGGCTTGTTTCTCCTTTGTGTAGAGGAAGGCTACTAATTTATTTGAGTTAATTTTATACCCAGGAACTTTGCTGAAGGTGTTCATCAGATTTAGTAGTTCACTGGTGCAACGTTTGGGATCACTTAAATATACTATAATATCATCTGCAAATAGTGATATTTTGACTTCTTTTCCAATCTGTATCCCTTTGATTTCCTTTTGTTGTCTGATTGCTCTGGCTAGAACTTCAAGAACTATAATGAATAAGTAGGGAGAGAGAGGGCAATCTAGTCCCTGATTTCAGTGGGATTGCTTCAAGTTTCTCTCCATTTAGTTTAATGTTAGCAACTGGTTTGCTGTATATGGCTTTTACTATGTTTAGGTATGTGACTTGAATTCCTATTCTTTCCATGAAGGGGTATTGAATTTTGTCAAATGCTTTCTCGGCATCTAATGAAATGGCCATGTGATTTTGTTCTTTCAGTTTATTTATATAATGGATCACATTGATGGTTTTCTGTATATTAAACCATCCCTGCATGCCTGGGATGAAGCCTACTTGATCATGGTGGATGATTTTTTTGATGTGCCCTTGGATTCGGTTTGACAGAATTTTATTGAGTATTCTTGCGTTGATATTCATAAGGGAAACTGGTCTGAAGTTTTCTTTCTTTGTTGGGTCTTTGTGTGGTTTAGGTATAAGAGTAATTGTGGCTTCATAGAAGGAATTCGGTAGAGCTCCATCTGTTACAATTTCGTGGAACAAACAATTTGGATAGTATTGGTATGAGGTCTTCTATGAAGGTCTGATAGAAATGTGCACTGAACCCATCTGGACCTGGGCTCCTTTTGGTTCGGAGACCTTTAGTGACTGCTTCTATTTCATTTGGAGTTATGGGGTAGTTAAATGGTTTATCTGTTTCTTATTTAACTTCAATACCTGTCTAAGAAACTGTCCATTTCCTCCAGATTTTCAAGCTTTGTTGAATATAGGCATCTGTAGCAGGATCTGTTGATTTTTTGAATTTCCTGATTCTGTAGTTATGTCTCTGTTTTCATTTCTGATTTTGTTCATTTGGGCACACTCTCTGTGTCCTCTGGTTAGTCTGGATAAGGGTTTATCTATCTTGTTGATTTTCTCCAAGAGCCAACTTTTGGTTCCGTTGATTCTTTCTATGGTCCTTTTTGTTTCTACATGGTTGATTTCATCTCTGAGTTTGATTATTTCCTGCCTTCTACTCTTCCTGGGTATATTTGCATTATTGTATTCTAGAGTTTTTAGGTGTGCTGTCAAGCTGATGATATAGGCTCTCTCCTGTTTCTTTCTGCAGGCACTCAGAGCAATGAGTTTTCCTCTTAGCACAGCTTTCACTGAGTCCCATAAATTTGGGTATGTTGTAGCTTCATTTTCATTAAATTCTAAGAAGTCTTTAATTTCTTTCTTTATTTCTTCCATGACCACGTTATCATTGAGTAGAGCATTGTTCAACTTCCATGTATATTTGGACATTCTTCCCTTATTGTTATTGAAGACCAGTTTATCCTGTGGTGGTCTGATACAATGAATGGGATTATTTCTATCTTTCTGTTGAGGCTTGTTTTATGACCTATTATATGTTCAATTTTGGAGAAAGTACCATGAGGTGCTAAGAAGAAGGTATATCCTTTTGTTTTAGGATAGCATGTTCTATAAATATCTGTTAAGTCCATTTGGTTCACGACTTCTCTTAGTCTGTCTATGTCTGTGTTTAATTTCTGTTTCCATGATCTGTCCATTGATGAGAGTGGGATGTTGAAATTTCCTACTATTGTTGTTTGAGGTTCAATGTGTGCTTTGAGCTTTAGTAAGGTTTCTTTTATGTATGTAGGTGCCCTTTTATTTGAGCATGGATATTTACGACTGAGAGTTCATCGTGGTGGATTTTTCCGATGATGAATATGAAGTGTCTTTCCTGATCTTTTTTGATGACTTTTGTTTGAAAACCGATTTTATTCGATATTAGGATGGCTACTCCAGCTTGCTTCTTCAGACCATTTGCTTGTACAGTTGTTTTCCTGCCCTTTACTCTGAGGTAGTGCCTGTCTTTATCTCTAAGGTGTGTTTCCTGTAGGCAGCAGAATGCAGAGTCCTCATTGCGTATCCAGTTTGTTAATCTATGTCTTTTTTATTGGGGAGTTGAGACCATTGATGTTGAGAGGTATTAAGGAATAGTGATTATTGTTTCCTGTTATATTCATATTTGGATGTGAGGTTATGTTTGTGTGCTTTTCTTCTTTTTGTTTTGTTGCCAAGAAAATTAGTTTCTTGCTTTTTCTAGGGTATAGCTTGCCTCCTTATGTTGGGCTTTACTATTTATTATCCTTTGTAGGACTGGATTTGTAGAAAGATATTGTGTAAATTTGGTTGTGTCATGGAATATCTTGGTTTCTCCATCTATGTTAATTGATTGTTTTCTGGATATAGTAACCTGAGCTGGCATTGTGTTCTCTTATGGTCTGTATGACATCTGCCCAGGATCTTCTGGCTTTCATAGCCTCTGGTGAGAAGTCTGGTGTGATTCTGATAGGTCTGTCTTTATATGTTACTTGACCTTTTCCCCTTACTGTTTTTAATATTCTTTCTTTATTCTGTGTATTTGGTGTTTTGACTATTATGTGACGGGAGGATTTTCTTTTCTGGTCCAATCTATTTGGAGTTCTGTAGGCTTCTGGTAAGTTTATGGGCATCCCTTCCTTTAGGTTAGGGAAATTTTTTTCTATGATTTTGTTGAAAATATTTACTGGTCCTTTGAGCTGGGTGTCTTCACTCTCTTCTATACCTACTATCCTTAGGTTTGATCTTCTCATTAATTCCTGGGTTTCCTGTATGTTTTGGAACAGTAGCTTTTTCTGTTTTACATTATCTTTGACAGTTGTGTCGATGATTTCTATGGAATCTTCTGCTCCTCAGATTCTCTCTTCTATCTTCTGTATTCTGTTGGTGATGCTTGTATCTACAGCCCCTTGTCTCTTCCTTTGGTTTTCTATATCCAGTGTTGCTTTCCTTTGCGCTTTCTTTATTGCTTCTATTTCCATTTTTAATCCCCTCACGTGTTTGATTGTGTTTTCCTGGAATTCTTTCAGGGATTTTTGTGATTCCTCTCTGTAGACTTCTCCTTTTTTATATATGTTTTCCTCCGTTTCTCTAAGGGAGTAATTCATGACTTTCTTGAAGTTCTCCTGCATCATGATCAAATGTGATTTTAAATCTAGATCTTGCTTTTCTGGTGTGTTTGGATATTCAGTGTTTGCTTTGGTGGGATAATTGGGCTCCAATGATGCCATTTGGTCTTTGTTCCTGTTGCTTGGGTTCCTGCGTTTGCCTCTAGCCATTAAGTTGTCTCTGGTGTTACTCTGTTCTGCTATTTCTGACAGTGGCTAGATCGTCCTCTAGGTCTGTGTGCCAGGAGTGCTGTAAATCTGTTTTCTTGTTTTCTTTCAGCTGGTTGTGGGAACAGATTATTCTGCTTTTGGGCATTTAGTCTTTCCTGTCTACTGGTCTTCAGCTGTTCCTGTGGAACTGTGTCTTGGATCCACCAGGCAGGTCACTTAGAGCAAAGTTGGTCTTAACTGTGGTCCCATGGCTCAAGTTGCTTGTGGAGGAGCTGATTTTGAGCTCTCCATGAGGGTGGCAGCCAGGAGGGCCTGCACTCCCTTTTCCTAGAGCCCCCAGGCACCGGGGTCCCAGATGGCGTTAAGTGTTTTCCTCTGGAGTCAGAAATGTGGGGAGATTGCAGTCTCTTCTGGCATCCCAGGCATGTCTGCCCCTCTGAAAATTTAGCTCTCCCTCCCACGGGATTTGGGTGCAGAGAACTCTTGATCGATCCCTTCAGTTCCAGGTGGTGTCTGGACTGCAGGGGACCTGCCACTCCAGTGCGCCTTCTTTCACTTTAAATACAGCACCTATAGTAGTTTCTTTAAGGGAACAGAATTAAATATGTATGTGTAGATACATATATTTGTACATATGTGTGTACATATCATATATTTAGTGTTTTATTTTACAGTATATATTTCTATATTTGGTTTTATATGTAAAGTATTACATATTATATTTTAATATGTATATATGTTATATATGCATGTATATATAATTTATTAGACAATCTTTTATCCAAAATGACTGTCTTACACTAGAGAAGACAAATATCTCGTATTTATTCAATCCATGAATCTGAGTAATCCAGGAATACCCCAGTTTGACTCTGAAGGTATTGAAGATACCTGGAGAACTCTTGACCTTCAGTCTACATTGGAATTCCTAAGAAGTTGATCCTAATATTGGTGAAGGAATGACTTGTCAACAGTATGGATGAAATTGCCAGGAAAAGTGAAGATGAGCACACAAAAAGCCGTTTCTTCCTACTATGTCCTTTCATCTGGTTGCCACCAGAAGTTGCTGTCCATGGTTAGTCTTTTTGTTTACATTTATCTGATTGAAAAAAATTCCTCACAGGATTTCCATCAACTTAATTAGTTAATTTTAGTTAATTCCAAATGCAGTCAGTATTTGTCAGTGTGACATACAACCACATTTCCTTATAACACACTTAATTTCCAAACAAAACCAATAAGCAGGACATAATTCTTCCTAGCCTTATGTAACTATTGCATGTACATTTTTTACAATAATTGTCCTTTCTTTATTCTGAGAGCACTCAAAATATACTCTACTAGCTATTTTGAATAATACAATTAATTGGTTCTATCTATTATTACCCGAGAGTGTTGAACACTAGAAGTTATTTCTGACATTCTACTGTCCCCCTCTACCTAGTATCCATTTCCTCTTCTTTCCTGCCTCCTCAAATTTCTCTCATATAAAATGTAGCACTAACAAGTTTTCTCCTTTGTTTATTTGTCTGAGAGTCTTCATTTATGCCCCACTTTAAGGGATAATTTCTTAGGTACATGCTCTGGGTTGAGGATTGGGTTTTTTCCCAACATTTATTATACTACACGTTTTCCTTTGTAAAGTTCTGATGAGAAGTTTTATTTAATTCATGCACTCTTTCCTTTATAGAAAAGATTCCATTTCCATGGTCCAGGTCCACTAAAGAACCTCTGTTTCTTTGATATTCTGTAATTTGAGTGCGATAGACATCTGTGTCAATTTTTAGTATTTGTCCTGCTTTTTATCCTCTAAGCTTCTGATATGTAGCTTGGTTTTGAAATATGTTCACCCACTATTACTATAAGGTAATATAAATTACTTATTCCTGTCTCCATTGCTAGTGTTCCCATCCTGTGTATTGTGACAACTTCTGTAATTACCCATAATGTTTAGATATTCTGTTATTTCAAAATTACTTTTATTTTTCACTACTTTTATGTTTTAGATTTGGAAAGTGAAGCAAACAAGACATATGCTTCTAAGACAATGGTTCTCAACCTTTGTAATGCCATAACCTTTAATACAGTTTTTCATGTATGGTAGCCCCTAACCATAAAATTATTTTGTTGCTATTTTATAGCTGTAATTTTGCTACCATTGTGAATTATAATATAAATATCTAATATGCAGGATAGCAGATATGTGATCCTCTAAGGGGTCACAACTCACAGGGTAATAACTGCTGTTCAAAGAGATTAGGGGGAGAAAAGACCTAAAGTTCAATCATTCTAGTGTCCTTCTTGAACACTGTATCTGGGTTTGCTTGAATGACACTGAGGTTAAAAAAAAAAGGATAGACTGATAAGAACATCCTATAAAAATGCTTTAGCAGCCTTACTCACTATCTTTTGCTTCATATCTTTTGCTTTGTTGTTATCCTGGATCAAGTTATAAACTATCCCAGTTTGAGGTTATTACAGTTGCTCTTCTCTCCAAAGTAATAATCTCTGAACACACATATCCTTTTTTTGGTTATGTGTGCTATTTGTGCATTAATTTTTTCTGCAACCTACAATGTCTGTAAGTCCCAGAGGACAAATAACATTGTGTTCTATGCACCATGAAATTAGTCACAATATTTGAAATATGAAAACCCATAAATAATGTGCGAATGATCAGCTTGTCTGACTTGCTAAAAATTTCTGCTTCTATTACAGAATTATAGAGTGGGTCATGAAATAAAGTCTATAATCCAATTTGAGTAAACATGGCAAATGGAGATTTGGGAGATGGTAAAAACGACTTGAAAGAGAGCCAATTCACAGCCATATTGCAAATCTTTCCTCTCTCTTAATAGCAGGTCATTGAACTACAAAAATATTCATCAGAGTGTTCATGGTTCCTGTCTTAGTTAGTGTTCTATTACTATGAAGAGAACCATAACCATGGCATCCTTATACATGAAAGTATTTAACTGGGGCTTCCTTATAGATTAAAAAGTTTCACCTATTATTGTCATGGGTGGGGAAGCATGGTGGCATATAGTCAGACATGGTACTAGAGAAGTAACTGGAAGTACTACATCTGAATCATCAGGCAGCAGGAAAAAGAGTCAGTGGGCCTGGCTTTGGTTTTTGAAATCTTAAAGACTAGCCCAATGATATATTTCCTCCAATAAGGCCACATCTGTTGGGGATCGGGACTGGACTGCTGTACATTCCACTCAATAAACAGACCTTGACAAGGACACTGCTTGGTCTTGCTCCTCTTTCTCGCCCGTTCTTCAGCAGGTATGGGTCCCCCTCAACTCCCACGAATAACTGAGTCCTCGCTGGTGGGGGCAAGTGGCACCCAACGTGCGGCTCGATGTATGGATGATCACTGGACAGAAAAAGAAGTTGAGGACCCCGGGTATTTGTCCAGAAACCGACGCAGATAAAGTGAAAGTAGCTGTGCTGATCTGGTATTCATCGCCACATGCTCTCACCACTCATGAGAGAAAGATATAGCAGGTAAGAGTTTTCTGTCTACTTGAGAATGGGCAAAAAATGTCTAAGGAAGCAGTCTTTATCAAACACCTTAAAGCTTCTTTCAGGGAAAGGGGAGTAAGAGCTTAGAAAAAGGATCTCATTAAATTTTTTTGTCTTTGTGTCAGAAACTTGTCCTTGGTTTATTATTAATGGATCAGAAATTGGCTCATATAGTTTTGACAAGGTTGGAAAGTGTTTAAATGACTTATTGTAAGAAAAAGGACCTGAGGCGGTTCCAATAGAGGAAATAGCATCTGTGTCTATGTGTCTTTGTGTTTTGTGCCAGCTAAACTCTGGGTCTGTATTTGCTACTCTGGGTCTGTATTTGCTCTCGAGTTCTGGAGTTCTGGTTTTTCAGTTGCTCCCATCTTGGACTGAGAGGGAGGCTCATGTCTTAGGAGAAACACAAGTGTGAGTGGTAGACATGCCAGGAGCTCACCGATTGTGCTTCCCCGGGAGATGTCCCAGGAGGTGAGGGAACCCAGGGATGCCTGGGAGAGTCCTGTCTGGGTGCCAGTGAGGATTCGATGATTCTCCTGGATTGGAGAAAAGACCTGTCCTCCCAGTCATCTGTATTCCCAGAGTGGTCTTTGTCTGTGTGTCTTAGGTCTTTGTTTTGTGTTACTTGTGATTTTGACAATGGGAAGATTCTGGTTGGGAAGGAGGAGTGATGTGGAATCCACTCCCCTTCATCTGTCTTTGGTGAGCTCATGGAAGCTAACATCTGAATCAGTTTGGTTTTGTGACAATCTTGCGGCTGCTGCTTGTTTTTTGTTTTTGTGTGCACTTTTGTTTTTTTTGTCTTGTTGTTTGTTTGTTTGTTTGTTTTTTGGTCTGTTAATCTTTTGGTTGTGTTTCTGTGTGACTGAATGCTATTTGCCCTCTTCGGTGGACCTCTATTTTATGGACTCTCTTCTTGTTTTCTCACCATCCCACTTGAGATGCTTGTTAGTAGCTGTTACAGGAAATCTATATGCTCACTTGAGGAGTGTGCTTTAGAAACAAGAATTTCATGTTTGCCCTGGGTTCCATCGGGATAGGTGTGGGGATAGGCTTGATTTCTATTGCAAATGATGTAAAATTGCATATGTTAGTACTCCTAACACTTCTTGGGACTGTGCCTCAGGGATCACAACCTGTATAAGTTTAGAAGTTCTAAAAGGCAGTTGTGACCTTTGTGTGTAGGTTCAGATAGTGTCCAGATTGGAATCCTGATGCTAAAGACTTAATGAGATACAAAAGAGAATTACTTAGGGCTATCTTAAGGCTGAGTCTAGGTGTTGCAAGGGCAGCTACAAGGACATAGGCTGTTGCCTGCAACACAAGGCTTATGGAGAAATCAGAACTGCCATTGACTTAGATATAAAAAGAGTAAAAAAGACTTTTTAGCTGACCTCCAAGAATCCCTAACCTCCCTCTCAGAGGTATTCCTTCATATTAGAAGATTAGACCTGATATTCCTTAAAGAAGAGGTCTCTGTGCTACACTAAAAGAAGAATGTTGCTTCTATGTAGACCATTCAGGAATAATTAAAGACCCCATGAGTAAACTTTAAAATAAAAGGTTAGACAAAAGACAGAGAGACATAGAAGCACATCAAGGATGGTTCGAGAGCTGGTTTAGTAGATCTCCTTGGATGACTACTCTGATATCTTCCCTTATGGGACCCTTCTTAATTTTGCTTCTGTTTCTGATTATAAGTCCATGTGTGTTAAATAAGCTAGCTACCTTCATTAGAGAAAGAGTAAGTGATGTTCAGATTTTGATATTACATCAGCAATATCATGTTTTAATTTAGTTCTATGATTAGAACTAGCCACTAGAAGAAGTGGGGAATGAAAGGTAGAAGTTTTAAGGTTGCCTCCCCGGCTAGACAAAAGTTCAGAGTAGAAGAAAAAAAACTGGTTAGGCCCTGGAATTGTATGATCCAGGAAGCTTCTCCTAGGACTATAGAATGGGTAATTACATCAGCGGGTTCAACAACTCTCTCCCCGGAACTAACTGACCATAAAGTTAGATTAAAATCTTAGAGAACAATCTTGAGACGCAGGAAGCTTCTCCCAGGAACTAGTGGACCCTAAAGTTAAACAATCTTGAGAAACAGGAAGCTCTTCCTTGTGATTTTTCATTGGTATTCTCAACATTTTCCAATGATGTCCTTCCTACCCCCTTTTCCCCAACAGCAGTTTTTTGGCAACAATATCCTCTTTTACTGGATACATTTACCTGCCTCCTCAACTAGGGTCCTTCCCACCTATCCCTTGCTAGTGGCACAAATCATACATCTTGGAAGAGAAGAGTCCCATACACTCTTTGGAAGGGACCCCGATACTTTAATCTTACCCTATAGCCTCTCCCAGGTCTCTTGGCTCAGTCAACATGGACAATTAGCTGCATTGTCTTTCAGGGTAAGATAGATAATCCTTACCCCTCAGATAAGTTGATACAGTTTTTACACAAAATTACACTCCCAGTGGTCTTTCCAAAGGTAACACACGTGATCACCCTATGTTGGGAGTCCACCTTGTCTTTACAGATGGCTCCTCTAATAGACAAGCCACATTTTCCATTGATGGTCTAATACAACAGTTCTCTACCCCTTTAGATTCCACTCAGCTGGTAGAGCTTTAAGCTATCCTCACAGTATTTTGTGTGCTGCTGGATACACCCTTTAACCTATATATAGATAGCTCATATCTTGCCTTTTCTATCCCCCTGTTACAAACAGTGCCCTATATTCAGCCTACCACCAATGCTGCCCTCCTGTTTGTCACCTTACAAAGGTATATTCAGAGGTGTACTTGCCCCTTCTTTGTGGGGTACATCCGAGCACATACCAGATTGCCAGGCCCTTGGCCGATGGTAATGATGCCGTTGATCGCCTCACCCAGAATGTGGCATTGACCCAGGGGACCTTCTCTACGCCCCTTACACTTGCCCAAAAAGCACATGACTTACATCACCTTAATGCACAAACCCTTAGGATTAAATATAAGATCACCTGTGAAGAGGCTGGCCAAATAGTCCGTAATTGCAAATGCTGCATGGCCCTACTGCCTGACCCCACCTAGGGGTCAACCCCCATGGATTGGTTCCCAGAGAGCTCTGGCAAATGGATGTCACCCATATTCCCTCCTTTGGTAAATTAAAATATATTGATGTAATGATTCCCCCTCCCTGGTAATCACAAAAATTTAATAAATCATGCACTCTTTGTCCTTAACTACCTTGTCATGGACAAGGATGGAAAAACTGCAGCAGACCACCTGTGGCAGCCCCATAATTCTTATGATTATGCACCAGTCCTATGGAAGGATCCATAAACATCACAATGGTATGGCCCTGATCCAGTCCTCATTTGGGGACGTGGATCAGCCTGCACTTATCATTCAAAGACTAGGGGTGCCCGTTGGCTACCCAAGTACCTTGTTAAGATCTTTCACCCACCCAGGGACAACCCTGAGGAAAAGTCTAACTATGCTTAATTACAGACCATGCTGACCATGTTCCCCTTCATCTGGATCCTTGGAAGCATCATCACGTCTGCCCTTGCTACATCGCCTCACCAGATCTTGAACTATACCTGGGTGATTCTTAAAGGTGCCGGAGATGTGGTGTCTGCCAACTCCACCACCGTTGCACAAGTTCCCTGGCCCAAACTTGAGTTCCTGCAGTTTCTGGAAAGAGGCACCTCCACGAGTACAAAGAGAGAACCCATCACAACCTTAACTCTTGCAGTATTCCTAGGCCTGTCAGCTGTGGGGACAGGAACCAGGTTGCCTCCCTGATCACCTCCCAACAGAGTTATCATCAGCTCAGTGCCACCATAGACATGGACATTAGTGAGCTTCAACAAGGAATAACCTATCTTAAAGATTGAGTTGCTTCCTTGACTGAGGTTGGTCTACAAAATAAAAGTGGATTAGATCTTCTCTTTCTCCAACAGGGAGGGCTCTGTGCAGCCCTCAAGGAGGAATGTTGCTTTTATGCTGATAAAACAGGATTAGTAGAAAACAGCCTACAAAATGTTAGAAAAAGGTACCAAAACAGACAAAGAGAAAAGAGAGAAGCATGGTATAAAAATTGGTTTTATGCCTCTCCCCTTCTCACCACTCTTCTACACAGTATCCTGGGTCCCTTCCCTGCTACTTGTCTCCTTTGGTCCATGGGTGCTTAGAGAGTTAACTGATTTTATCAAGGCCCAGGTGCATTCAGCTACCAAGCAGATCTCGGCCCATTACCACCGCCTCCATTGTGAGGAGGCTGAGACAACTGGAGAGTGTGAAACTCCCCTTGGGTCGCCCACTGCTGACCTCGACTTCTCCACCCTAAATACAGCCTATAACTCAGCCTGGTGGAAGCGTCAATGACGGGAATATTATGGTGCCACATACCAGGCGCACACCTCACCACTGTGAAGTAACCCTACAATGGGATTAGCACGGGTCCATTGCCCACTCTCACAAAACACACACGTATAGAGCCCAGAATGGTGTGTTAAAGCATAAGATTGTTCCTAGCCATTGGGGTGCAGTCCTAATTGCAAGAGTGGCTTGCCATGGCTGAGCTGGGAACTCTGTGAGGCATGTCTGATCTATCTCAGACCACTACTTCCACCCTGGCAGAAATAATGGAACCTAAGTGAGAGTGCCAGATGTGGGGGCAACCTGTGTAGCCTAAGATATGGGGCTTACCGACTCCTTATAGGTGCTGGTCATGGATGCACACCATATAGCCCAGACCTTCCTCCCACTGATAGTTAAGGAAAGGCGGACACATCTACTCCAACAAGGTCATACCTCCTAATCCTTCTCAGATAATGCTACTCCCCAATGATTGAACTTTAAAATATATGATCCCAAGGAGGACATTCTTATTCAAACCTCCACAGTTCCAGATTCAAAGAAGTTGAGTGAAAATACCATTGATTGAGGAAGAGTAATTGAGTGTGAGGCAGGGTCCAGCACTAATTGATCAGCCAATGACATATTCTGAAGGTCAACACTGGAACTGACAAAAGCTCAAACTCCCACTTTATTTCATTGATGTCAGAAAGTAGTGCCACTACATGAGAAAACTTATTTCCTCAATTTGACAACTAGAAATCTTTCTTGCAGGAAAGGATCACTCGTTTTCCATATCTCCAAGTACAATTACATTGCTGAGGAAAGAAAGATAAAATCTTTTGAATGAAGGAATTATCTCAAGAAGAGCAACTATCTAGATGCATTATTTAAAAGTTGTTATTAAAGTTAAAACTACCAAAAAATTTAACTTCTCAATTGAATTATTTACCATCTAAATCTGAATTATTAAAATAATTAAAGTAAAATTTAGTTAAAAATTGAATTTTTATCTTATCAAGCTAATTCAATAAGATTTGTTTATATGACACTGGCTTGGACTTTGGATAAGTGAATGAGACAGACATTAACTCTTTCCGTTCTTCTTAAATATACAGAGAAGTTATTTCTCTCCATCTCTTTATGTATTCATGAGAACACTTATTTGACACCACTAAAGGAAGTTTAGAGTATAGTTATCCAAAAAGAAGGTATTGTGCATATTTGTTGTGGTTTGCCCTGAAGTTATGTATATTTTGATGTTAATTCTACCACCCCAAGGACAGCTCCCTAGTCACATACTCAGGAATCAGGTGACTTCACCAGAGCCTCCCCACTGTACATAAAGTACAGGTGAAGGGCAGGCACAGAATAGAAGGTTGCCTGTCATATTATCAATGTTCCTAAGGGATGTATGGTACCGGGGTTTGTATGTTTAAGTGGGCAATTATATCTTACCAATTGGGTTAAAGATTATTGTGTTGTGTGTTCTTTTATGTGAGGGTTTGAGTGTAGGAAAGTGTGCAGCTAGGATGTGTTTCCACCAAGATATCTAGCAGATATCTTGGGGCACTGGGGTGTGTACCTTGCGAGGTAAAAGACATTACCGATTTTTATTTTTATATTTTTACAACAGATGGCGAACCAAGGTGATGGTCAAGAATCCACTAGTAATCTTAAGACTTGAGAGAGAGTTTTTATTTTCCAAGTAAGAGGAGGCTGGTGCCATCTTAAGTCATGTGATATCTCAAGGGCAGGAATTTAACAAAGAAACAGGGAAGTAGCCTGGGCTGACAGGCTGTCTGCCCCCCACTGTGTGATAAGTAATGGCAGCTCAGAGAGTTAGAGATTAAAAGCTGCTTTTTAAAGAACTCACACAAAACCATCCTTGCTGTAATCACATGAGGTTTAACGATAGCAACCAGTGCACTGGGGTCGAGACTCATAGCCCACACAGGGGCAGTGGAGTTCGACCCTGAGAGGCTGGGAGAAGAGGAATTTAAAGGGAGAAACCACAACCCGAGGGGGCAGGTATGGCATCATTGGAAAGTGTGTAGAATAACAGTGAAAAATCACAAGGAAAAACTCTCTGTTTTTCAAGATTGTTTCCTAGGAGAAGCTGTCTCCTGCTTCTCAAGATTGTTTAACTCCATAGTCCTCTAGTTCCTAGGAGAAGTTGCTTCCTGCTTGTCAAGATTGTTCTCTAAGATTTATTGTCAGCTAGTTTCTGGGAGAAAGCTGTTGAGCTGGCCAATGTAATTACCCATTCTATAGCCCTAGGAGACGCTTCTTGGAACATACAATTCTGGGGCCTAACCTGTTTTTTTTTTCCTGCTCTAAACTTTGTGTCTAGGGGGGCAATTTTAAAACTTTTACCTTTCACTACTTCTTAATTACAGGTATTATAGAAGTTAAGAAGGTTAAAGAAAACTCTGTGGGTCTGGGTAGAGAGAGCTTAACAGATGGGTATATTTTGGGTTAAAGTCTTGAGTTTTAAGTTGCTTATTGGTTTTAGAATTGATATGAGGTGTTTAAGTTTGTTTTAAGCAAAGTACACAGATTACCCGAATCACGTGGTGGAATCATTTGTGGATTGTCAACTATGGTTCGGAACTTAGATAGGGAAAAATTGGCCACTAACTCCAAGTAGAGAGTTGTGATAAATGTCTGTAACACCAGGGAGAGTGAATGCAGGCATATATTCTAGGAGTTATTAAGGTTAAATAAAAATCTGTGGCTCGCTCTGGGTTCCCTTGGATAAAGGCACAGGAGCAGGAAATCCACTTAGTCTGAGACACTGCTGGAACCTGAAGGGACCGATCAGATAAACAGTTCTCTGCACCCAAATCCCGTGGGAGGGAGAGCTAAACCTTCAGAGAGGCAGACACGCCTGGGAAACCAGAAGAGTCTACACTCGGCACACATCTCTGACTCCAGAGGAAAACACCAAATGCCATCTGGAAACCTAGTGCACGGAAGCTCCCTGGAAGGGCTGCGCAGATCTTCCTGGTTATTGCCGCCACGCCATGGAGAGCTCATAAGCAACACCCCACGAGCAAACTTGAGCCTCGGGACTGCAGGTAAGACCAACTTTTCTGCTGCAAGCGAACTGCCTGGTGAACTCAAGAAACAGGCCCACAGGAACAGCTGAAGACCTATAGATAGGAAAAACTACATGGCCGAAAGCAGAACACTCTGTCCCCATAACTGGCTGAAAGAAAACAGGAAGACATGTCTACAGCACGCCTGACACAGAGGCTTATAGGACAGTCTAGCCACTGTCAGAAAAAGCAGAACAAAGTAACACTAGAGATAATCTGCTGGCGAGAGGCAAGCACAGGAACCCAAGCAACAGAAACCATGACTACATGGCATCATCATAGCCCAATTCTCCCGCCAAAGCAAACACGAAATATCCAAACACACCAAAAAAGCAAGATCTAGTTTCAAAATCATATTTGATCATGATGCTGGAGGACTTCAAGAAAGACATGAAGAACTCCCTTAGAGAAACACAGGAAAACATAAATAAACAAGTAGAAGCCTACAGAGAGGAATCACAAAAATCCCTGAAAGAATTCCAGGAAAAAATAAATAAACAAGTAGAAGCCTATAGGGAGGAAAGACAAAAATCCATGAAAGAATTCCAGGAAAACACAATCAAACAATTGAAGGAATTAAAAATGGAAATAGAAGCAATCAAGAAAGAACACATGGAAACAACCCGGGATATAGAAAACCAAAGGAAGAGACAAGGAGACGCAGATACAAGCATCACCAACAGAATACAAGAGATAGAAGAGAGAATCTCAGGAGCAGAAGATTCCATAGAAATCATCGACTCAACAGTCAAAGATAATGTAAAGCAGAAAAAGCTACTGGTCCAAAACATACAGGAAATCCAGGACTCAATGAGAAGATCAAACTTAAGGAAAACAGGTATAAAAGAGAGTGAAGACTCCCAGCTCAAAGAACTAGTAAATATCTTCAACAAAATCATAGAAGAAAACTTCCCTAACATAAAATAAGAGATACCCATAGGCATACAAGAAGCCTACAGAACTGCACATATATTGGACCAGAAAAGAAACACCTCCCGATACATAATAGTCAAAACAGCAAATGCACAAAATAAAGAAAGAATATTAAAAGCAGTAAGGGAAAAAGGTCAAGAAACATATAAAGGCAGACCTATCAGAATCAAACCAGACTTTTCGCCAGAGACTGTGAAAGCCAGAAGATCCTGGACAGATGTCATAAAGACCCTAAGAGAACACAAATGCCAGCCCAGGTTACTGTATCCTGCAAAACTCTCAATTAACATAGAAGGAGAAACCAAGATATTCCATGACAAAACCAAATTTACACAATATCTTTCTACAAATCCAGCACTACAAAGAATGATAAATGGTAAAGCCCAACATAAGGAGGCAAGCTATACCCTAGAAAAAGCAAGAAATTAATCATCTTGGCAACAAAACAAAGAGAAGAAAAGCACACAAACATAAACTCACATCCAAATATGAATATAAGAGGAAGCAATAATCACTATTCCTTAATATCTCTCAACATCAATGGTCTCAACTCCCCAATAAAAAGACATAGATTAACAAACTGGACATGCAATGAGGACCCTGCCTTCTGCTGCCTACAGGAAACACACCTCAGAGACAAAGACAGACACTACCTCAGAGTGAAAGCCGGGAAATCAACTTTCCAGGCAAATGGTCAGAAGAAGCAAGCTAGAGTAGCCATTCTAATATCAAATAAAATCAATTTTCAACTAAAAGTCATCAAAAAAGATAAGGAAGGACACTTCATAATCATCAAAGGAAAAATCCACCAAGATGAACTCTCAATCCTAAATATCTATGCCCCAAATACAAGGGTACCTACCTACATAAAAGAAACCTTACTAAAGCTCAAAACTCACATTGCACCTCACACAATAATAGTAGGAGATTTCAACATCCCACTCTCATCAATGGACACATCATGGAAACAGAAATTACACAGAGACGTAGACAGACTAAGAGAAGTCATGAACCAAATGGACTTAACAGATATTTATAGAACATTCTATCCTAAAGCAAAAGGATATACATTCTTCAAAGCTCCTCATGGTACTTTTTCCAAAATTGACCATATAATTGGTCAAAAAATGGGCCTCAACACGTACAGAAAGTTAGACATAATCCCATGTGTGCTATCAGACCACCACGACCTAAAGCTGGTCTTCAATAATAAGGAAAGAACGCCCATATATACGTGGAAGTTGAACAATGCTCTACTCAATGATAACCTGGTCAATGAAGAAAAAAAGAAAGAAATTAAAAACTTCTTAGAATTTAATGAAAATGAAGGTACAACATACCCTAACTTATGGGACAAAATGAAAGCTGGGCTAAGAGAAAAACTCATAGCTCTGAGTGCCTGCAGAAAGAAACAGGACAGAGCATATGTCAGCAGCTTTGACAGAACACATAAAAGCTCTAGAACAAAAAGAAGCAAATACACCCAGGAGTAGACGACAGGAAATAATCATACTCAGAGCTGAAATCACCCAAGTAGAAACAAAAAGGACCATAGAAAAAATCAACAGAACCAAAAGTTTGTTCTTTGAGAAAATCAACAAGATAGATAAACCCTTAGCCAGACTAACAGCAGGACACAGAGAGTGTGTCCAAATTAACAAAATCAGAAATGAAAAGGGAGACATAACTACAGATTCAGAGGAAATTCAAAAAATCATCAGATCTTATTGTAAAAGCCTATATTCAACAAAACTTGAAAATCTGCAGGAAATGGACAATTTCCTAGACAGATACCAGGTACCGGAGTTAAATCAGGAATCGATAAACCAATTAAACAACCCCAGAACTCCTAAGGAAATAGAAGCAGTCATTAAAGGTCTCCCAACCAAAAAGAGCCCAGATCCAGACGGGTTTAGTGCAGAATTCTATCAGTCCTTCATAGAAGACCTCATATCATACCAATATTATGCAAATATTTCACAAAATTGAAACAGATGGAGCTCTACCGAATTCCTTCTATGAAGCCACAATTACTCTTATACCTAAACCACACAAAGACCCGACAAAGAAAGAGAACTTCAGACCAATTTCCCTTATGAATATCGACGCAAAAATACTCAATAAAATTCTGGCAAACCGAATCCAAGAGCACATCAAAACAATCATCCACCATGATCAAGTAGTCTTCATCCCAGGCATGCAGGGATGGTTTAATATATGGAAAACCATAAATATGATCCATTATATAAAGAAACTGAGAGAACAAAACAACATGATCATTTCATTAGATGCTGAGAAAGCATTTGACAAAATTCAACACCCATTCATGACAAAAGTCCTGGAAAGAATAGGAATTCAAGGCCCATACCTAAACATAGTAAAAGCCTTATACAGCAAACCAGTTGCTAACATTAAACTAAATGGAGAGAAACTTGAAGCAATCCCACTAAAATCAGGGACTAAACAAGGCTGCCCACTCTCTCCCTACTTATTCAACATAGTTCTTGAAGTTCTAGCCAGAGCAATCAGCAAGAAAAGGAGGTCAAGGGGATACAGATTGGTAAGAAGAAGTCAAAATATCACTATTTGCAGATGATATGATAGTATATTTAAGTGATCCCAAAAGTTCCACCAGAGAACTACTAAAGCTGATAAACAACTTCAGCAAAGTGGCTGGGTATAAAATTAACTAAAAAATCAGTAGCCTTCCCCTACACAAAAGAGAAACAAGCCGAGAAAGAAATTAGGGAAATGACAACCTTCATAATAGGCCCAAACAATATAAAGTACCTCGGTGTGACTTTAACCAAGCAAGAAAAATTTATACAACAAGAACTTCAAGACTCTGAAGGAAGAAATTGAAGAAGACCTCAGAAGATGGAAAGATTGCCCATGCTCATGGATTGGCATGATTAATATAGTAAAAATGGCCATTTTACCAGAAGCGATCTACAGATTCAATGCAATCCCCATCAAAATACCAATCCAATTCTTTAAAGAGTTAGACAGAACAATTTGCAAATTCATCTGGAATAACAAAAAACCCAGGATAGCTAAAACTATCCTCAACAATAAAAGGACTTCAGGGGGAATCACTATCCCTGAACTCAAGCAATATCACAGAACAATAGTAATAAAAAACTGCATGGTATTGGTACAGAGACAGACAGATAGACAAATGGAACAGAATTGAAGACCCAGAAATGAAACCACACATCTATGGGCACCTGATTTTTGACAAAGGAGTCAAAACCATCCAATGGAAAAAAGATAGCATTTTCAGCAAATGGTGCTGGTTCAACTGGAGGTAAACATGTAGAAGAATGCAGATCGATCCATGCTTATCACCCTGTACAAAGCTTAAGTCCAAGTGGATGAAGGATCTCCACCTCAAACTAGATACACTCAAACTAATAGAAGAAAAACTAGGGCAGCATCTGGAACACATGCACTGGAAAAAGTTTCCTGAACGAAACACCAATGGCTTACGCTCTAAGATCAAGAATCGACAAATGGGATCTCATAAAACTGCAAAGCTTCTGTAAGGCAAAGGACACTGTGGTTAGGACAACATAGCAACCCACAGATTGGGAAAAGATCTTTACCAATCCTACAACAGATGGAAGCCTTATATCCAAAATATACAAAGAACTCAAGAAGTTAGACCTCAGGGAGACAAATAACACTATTAAAAAATGGGGTTCAGAACTAAACAAAGAATTCACAGTTGAGGAATGCCAAATGGCTGAGAAACACCTAAAGAAATGTTCACCATCTTTAGTCATAAGGGAAATGCAAATCAACACAACCCTGAGATTTCACCTCTCACCAGTGAGAATGGCTAAGATCAAAAACTCAGGTGACAACAATTGCTGGAGAGGATTTGGAGAAAGAGGAACACTCCTCCATTGTTGGTGGCATTGCAGACTGGTACAACCATTCTGGAAAACATTTTGGGGGTTCCTCAGAAAATTGGACATTGAACTACCTGAGGATCCAGCTATACCTCTCTTGGGCATATACCCACAAGATGCCCCAACATATAAAAAAGACACGTGCTCCACTATGTTCATTGCAGCCTAATTTATAATAGCCAGAAGCTGGAAAGAACCCAGATGCCCTTCAACAGAGGAATGGATACAGAAAATGTGGTACATCTACACAATGGAATATTACTCAGCTATCAAAAACAATGACCTTATGAAATTCATAGATAAACGTTTGGAACTGTAAAATATCATCCTGAATGAGATAGCCCAATCACAGAAAAACACACATGGGATGCACTCATTAATAAGTGGCTAGTAGCCCTAATGCTTGAATTACCCTAGATGCATAGAACACATGAAACTCAAGACGGATGAACAAAATGCGAATGCTTCACTCCTTCTTTAAAAGGGGAACAAGAATACCCTTGGCAGAAAACAGAGAGGCAAAGATTAAAACAGAGACAGAAGGAACACCCATTCAGAGCCTGTCCCACATGTGGCCCATACATATACAGCCACCCAAATAGACAAGATGGATGAAGCAAAGAAGTGCAGGCCGACAGGAGCCAGATGTAGATCTCTCCTGAGAGACACAGCCAGAATACAGCAAATACAGAGGCGAATGCCAGCAGCAAACCACTGAACTGAGAATAGGACCCCCGTTGAAGGAATCAGAGAAGGAACTGGAAGAGCTTGAAGGGGCTCGAGACCCCTTATAAACAACAATGCCAAGTACTAGAGCTTCCAGGGACTAAGCCATTACCGAAAGACTATACATGAACTGACCCTGGACTCTGACCTCATAGGTAGCAATGAATATCCTAGTAAGATCACCAGTGGAAGGGGAAGCCCTTGGTCCTGCTAAGACTGAACCCCCAGTGAACGTGATTGTTGGGGGTAGGGCGGCAATGGTTGGGAGGGTGTGGAGAAGAACACCCATAAAGAAGGGGAGGGGGAGGGATTAGGGGGATGTTTGCCTAGAAACCAGGAAAGGGAATAACATTCGAAATGTAAATAAGAATTACTCAAGTTAATAAAAAAAAAAGAATTATAAACAAAAAAAATCTGTGGCTCTGGGTAGAGAGCTTGAAAGATTAAGATATTTTGGGCTAAAGTCCTGGTTTGATGTGTTGCTTATAGATACTGGAATTGATAAAAGGTGTTTAGTTTGTTTTATGAATTAGCCTGCTAAAGGCTATATCGCTCGTTGATGCCGGCTAGCGAGGTTTTGTGTTTACTTTTGTTATTTACCACAAGAGGAAGCTCAGATTCTCTCAACGTGGCCTCCACGGGAATTTTGGGTTATTTTCCTGGTATCACAGAGTACAAAAGCCTATCAGGCTAATTGTTTAGCTTCCTTCCTTTTTAAAAAATTTAGTCTTCATAATGGGTGTGACTTTAAGTTTCATGGTTATGTTACTACTCTGGGAGAGAGTGCAAGATACAAGCTTTTCTGGTTTCAGACTAAGGAACACAGTATTTTGAGAGAAAGATTTTGTGTTTATGTTTTTAAAAACATGATTAGGCTCTGGAAACCTCACAGGGTCATACTGATCAGATTTGATAAAGGTAGACCGCCTGAAAAATTTATTCAGGAAAAACAAACAAAAAGATTTCTCGATTCTAAACTTTTCTCTTGAGAGTTGTATTTTACAGAGTGTGCCTACTTGGATTCCTGGTCTCAAGATCTTTCAGCTGTGTCCAGTCAGGACACATTGGCTATAGAATTTGCTTCATTCTTCCTACCCCTTACCCCCAAGGATATCTCAACACCCATGTACATATTGAAGAAGTTATACAGGAGTCGTCGCCCCAATTCCCTGGACTTTGGAGGGCTGAAAGTGGTTATTGTAAAGTTGTTTTTATGAGGAATTTAAAATTGATTGTAATTTAACAGGGAGGAATTAGCTAGATTGAATTGTACAGTCATAATCTCATTTGGTATCTGAGCTTAAATAATATCACTGTTTGGGTATAGAATTTATACCCAAAACAAAGTTTAAAAGTACAAGGTTTACAGATACACTCAAACTAATAGAAGAAGAAGTGGGGAAGTATCTCGAACTCATAGTCACTGGAGAAAATTTCCTGAACAAAACACCAATGGCTTATGCTCTAAGATCAAGAATCGACAAATGGGATCTCATAAAACTGCAAAGCTTCTGTAAGGCAAAGGACACTGTGGTTAGGACAAAATGGCAATCAACAGATTGGGGAAAGATCTTAACCAATCCTACAAGAGATAGAGGCCTTATATCCAAAATATACAAAGAGCTCAAGAAGTTAGACCACAGGGAGACAAATAACCCTATTAAAAAAAGGAGTTCAGAGCTAAACAAAGAATTCACAGCTGAGGAATGCAGAATGTCAGAGAAACACCTAAAGAAATGTTCACCATCTTTAGTCATAAGGGAAATGCAAATCAACACAACCCTGAGATTTCACCTCACACCAGTGAGAATGGCTAAGATCAAAAACTCAGGTGACAGCAAATGCTGGTGAGGGTGTGGAGAAAGAGGAACACTCCTCCATTGTTGGTGGGATTGCAGACTAGTACAACCATTCTGGAAATCAGTCTAGAGGTTCCTCAGAAAATTGGACATTGAACTACCTCAGGACCCAGCTATACCTCTCTTGGGCATATACCCAAAAGATGCCCCAACATATAAAAAAGACACATGATCCACTATGTTCAAAGCAGCCTTATTTATAATAGCCAGAAACTGGAAAGAACGCAGATGCCCTTCAATAGAGGAATGGATAGAGAAAATGTGGTACATCTACACAATGGAATATTACTCAGCTATCAAAAACAATGACTTCATGAAAGTCATAGGCAAATGAATGGATCTGGAAAATATCATCCTGAGTGAGGTAACCCAATCACAGAAAAACACACATAGTGTGCACTCATTGATAAGTGGCTATTAGCCTAAATTCTTGAGTTGCCCTAGATGCACAGAACACATGAAACTCAAGAAGGATGACCCAAATGCGAATGCTTCACTCCTCCTTTAAAAAGTGAACAAAAATACCTTTGGCAGTCAATAGGGAGGCAAAGTTTAAAACAGAGGCAGAAGGAACACCCATTCAGCTCCTGCCCCACATGTGGCCCATACATATACAGCCACCCAATTAGATAAGATGGATGAAGCAAAAAAGTGCAAGCTGACAGGAGCCGGATGTAGATCGCTCCTGAGAGACACAGCCAGAATACAGCAAATACATAGGCAAATGCCAGCAGCAAACCACTGAACTGAGTACGGGACCCCTGTTGAAGGAATCAGAGAAAGGACTGGAAGAGCTTGAAGGGGCTCTAGACCCATATGAACAACAATGCCAACCAACCAGAGTTTCCAGGGCCTAAGCCACTACCCAAAGACTATGCATGGACTGACCCTGGGCTCCAACCTCATAAGTAGCAATTAAAAAGCCTAGTAAGAGCAGCAGTGGAAAGGGAAGCCCTTGGTCCTGCCAAGACTGAACCCCCAGTGAACGTGATTGTTGGGGGGAGGGTGGTAATGGGGGAAGGATGGGGAGGGGAACACCCATATAGAAGGGAAGGGGGAGGGGCTAGGGGGATGTTGTCCAGGAAACCGAGAAAGGGAATAACAATCAAAATGTAAATAAGAAATACTCAAGTTAATAAAGATATAAAAAAAAAAGAACAACCCAGTTGACCATAAAAAAAAAGTACAATGTTTAGAGCCCATCTTTCTATTGTCATTACAAACTTCTGAGTTAATTACACCTGTGAGTTAAGATTCAAATAGCAAATTCATGGCTCTGAGTTTGTGAGAGTACTTTCAAGATACTGTGTAGGATATGTAGCCAACAGTCCAGATTGTCTTATATAGATAGATGGTTTTCAAAAACATCAGAAATCCACAAAATTTGATATTTAAGGTTATTTATCTTTTGTTGAGACATATCTGGTCCGAACTGTTCCCCTTTGCTGGATTTAATGAAGAATTTGAACATCTCTATTTCAGATGAGGCAATACTTTGTGGCTAGGCAGCCACTGGACAAAACTGCCTGTTTCATCTGCAGACTAATACTGTCCAGAAAAGGACAAATTATGCAGAATAGTTGTGACAGGGTGATCAGCCCTTCAAAATCTGCATTTCAAGAGTCTGTCAGTTTATTTAGGGCCAGAAGGCTGAAGACTTGCATTCAAATGTTGCTAACAGGGGACTCTGCTAATGGAGATTTGTCTCTACATCCTCTCACTTCTGGAAGCCGTGTTAGGCTTCCTATGTGTATAAATATTTGGTCATCCCCAGATTTCTGATGGGTTGAAGACTGATTATAGTCTCATAGCCTACCCAAGCTAGCCAAGATATAATAAAGATTTTAAGCCTTTCTTAAGCTGGAATGAATAACTAAATGTTCTGTTTAACTGATATAGTGATGGACTGAGTCTTGAGAATATCATATGCTTTATAAATTGTAGAATGTTAATAATTGTACTCAATTTATATGTAAGTGAAAAGGCTTTTTAACTGGACAAAAAGGGGGAAATATTGTGGTTTCCCCTGAAGTTATCTGTATGTTGATGCTAATTCCACTGCCCCAAGGACATCTCCCTAGTCACATACTCAGGAATCAGGTGACTTCACCAGAGCCTCCCCATTGAATTTGTAAAGTACAGGTGAAGGGCAGGTACAGAATAGAAGGAGGCCTGTCATTGGAGGAGAAGGAACAATGGGCGGGAGAGAAGCTTGAAGGAAGAGGAGGAGACTAGAGGAGAAGGTGAGACAGGGAGAAGAGAGGGGGAGAAGCCATGGCCGGTGATGTTAAGATTCTGCTCTGTGTATTTACAGGTTATTATCAATGTTCCTAAGGGATGGATGGTACCGGGCTTTGTATGTTTAAGTGTGCAATTATATCTTACCAATTGGGTCAAAGATTATTGTGTTGTGTGTTCTTTTAAGTGAGGGTTTGAGTGTAGGAAAGTGTGTGGCTGGGATGTGTTTCCACCAAGATATCTAGCAGATATCTCGGGGCACCGCGGTGCGGACCTAGCAGGGTAAAAGACAACTATATTTTTTTATTTTTCTATTTTTTAACAACAACACATATTTTTACCTAATGAATAATAATTTTCCCTAAATTAAAGCATGAATTTCCAAGGTCACCCAGCTACCCAGTGCGAGGATCAAATTTTGCCCATTTTCCCCTAAATCACAAACTTAAAACCTCAGTTGGGAAACATATTCATAGGAGACTGTTATTTATATAACTACAATGATAAGAAGCAATGATCAGTTTTATCAACGTTAATTTATAGCCTTATAATATTACATGTTTTGAGTTGCTTTATCCTCTTAATTGAGAGGTGTGAAATACACAAAAAATAAAAGTGTGGCTTTATTTGCCCACAAAGAATTACAGGACTAAATGGTTACCATATATGAATTGAGGAAAAAGATTTCCTCTACCTCATTCTCTTGCTGATCTTTTTTTCTTGCCTTAAACTTATGACAGATAACAATAACATTTTTGAAAAATCTGGTTTATGCTCTCCTGGTTGATGACCAAAGCAAAATGAGTCTTTGAACATTTAAAATAAACTGAATTAGAATCAAATAGAAAGAGTATAGACAATTCTATAGACATGTATCACATCCTCAAGTGTATTAGTTATTCTCTTGATGTGGCCAAAAGAAATGTAAGGAAGAAAAGCCTCATTTTAATTAATTATTTCAGGAAGACAGAGTCCATGATAGTGGGGAAGCAGGTGTGGTGGCTTGAAGCTGGCTAAATCCATTTTCATCTATAAACAGGAAGTAGAGAAAGAACAGGAACTGCTTCATGAGCAAGGCTGCATCTTCTCAAGAGTCTATATTCTCCTCAAATAGCACTGCTTAGCAGGGACCAGCATTTGTTGCCAGATTCCATGATTGCCATTCTAACTGTCATAAGGTAGTATTCTCAAAGTATTTTTATTTTTATTTCCCTGATTACTAGGAGAATGCTTTTAAAAATTGTTATTGACCATTTATGTTTTGTCTTTGGAAACTGTCTATTCATTTCATTGGCCCATTTGTTGATTGTAAGTTTTATTTACTTGGCATTAATTGCTACAGGTCTTTGTAAATTTTGATTATTCTCCTGTCTAAAGAATTGAAGCCCCAGGGAGTGAGGAGGTAAGGTAGGGTGGGGTGGGGACATCCTCTTGGAAATGGAGGAGGAGTTATGGGATGAGGAATAGTCAGAAGGTGGACCAGGAGGGAGATAACAACTGCAGTGTAAAAAGAAAAGATTAAAGAATAATAATTTTAAAATAATACATACATACATACATACATACATACATACATACATCCTCTAGGAATAAAAGAATGACTAGTTAAAGAGTCATTGAAAAGTAAAAGATTGACAAACCCTTATCCAATCAAACAAAGAGAAAGAAACATCAGACACAAATTAACATTAGAGATAAAAAATCCTGTTATTACAATAAGTTCTAATGAAATCCAGAACAGTAATAGAGGATGCTTTTAAAAACTTATTCTCTAAAACTATGAAAAACTTAAAAAAACATGCAAATTTCTGAAGTGTGAACTATCAGAATTAAGGTCAGAAGACAGATCATTACAAGCATGAGGTCAAAGATTTAATCAAGTTCCCCTCCAAGCAGAGCTCAAAATTAGAAGGACTCCCATCTAAACTCTATCTGACTTTCAAGAAATATTGAATACCAATTCTTCTTAATATGTTCCACGAAATAGAATTCAAATGAATAGTACCAAATTAATTGTCATGAAATTATTTATTTTCATGTTATTATTTTGGTATCAAACCTGATAAAGACACAACAAACTTTAGATCCATTTATTTGATTAACACAGATGCAAAGTTTTCAATCAAATACTTTTAAACTGAATTCTGGGACACCTTAAGAAAAATGTACACTGTGATCAAGTGAGTTTCACCCTGGAGAGCAGAGTCAACTTATGTAAATCAATAATATTTGTTACAAACATACAAGGTTACAAACAGCATCACCACTTTGATTCCAGAAAAGGCAGTTTACAGGCATAAAAGTCCTGGAGACATTAGGGACAGGGGCATTGTACCTGAAAATAATAAAGGCTATATACAACAAATTTATTGCCACAACTATTCTAAATTGAAGACCAACTGAGAGCATTTCCTGTGAAGTCAAGTGCAAGACAAGGATGCTCACTCACTCCTTTTGTTCAGTACACTGCTCACAGCCTTTGCTATAGCAATTAGACAACAGAAAGAGAGATGAGAGACAACAATAGGAAAGGAAGAATTAAAATATTATATGACTTAATGAACTTCTTTATAATTAGAATAGCTATTTAGATAGAACTTTGGGATTTCATGTTGGATTTCACACTTCAATATCAAATCTATTCTTATTCATACTCTTAGCATCTGGTTAATTTTGATGTATGATTTTTTTATTTACAATGGTTTTATAATGCAGTTGGACCAAATACAAAAGAGAGTCAAACTAACTATATCTGCAGATGACATCATACATAACATCCTATAAAAGCCTATAAATATTTAAACAACAACAACAAAAATACCACTCACATATATCAACAATATAGTCTTAGAGAAAATATCCAATATGTAATAACTCCCTCCAAAACTAAGTACTTAGGAATATACCTAAGCAAAGAAGTGAAATACCTCTAAAATGAAAACATCAAGGCACTAAAAATGAAATTTAACAAAGAAAATAGAGCAGTGTTTTTCAATCTGTGGGTTTCAAGACTTGCTGAATTGGGTCAAATGACCCTTTCACAGGAGTCATTTAAGACCATTGGAAAACACAGATACTTGCACTACAATTCATAACAGTAGTACACTTACGAAGTAGTAACAAAAGTTATTGTATGGTTGGGCATCTCTATGTCACTAGGATCTGTTTTAAAGGGCTCCACTAGGAAGGCTAAAAAACATTGCAGTAGAGCCATGGAAAGAACTTCCATGCTTTTGCATGGCAAAAGTAATATTGTGAAAATGACTATAATGCCAAAACTAATCCATATATTTAACTTGATACCTGTCAAAATTTTGATGCTGTATTTCACACATTTTAAAAAATGCAAAAGTCCCTAAGGAAACATAAAAGACCACCGTAATCCTAAAGAGTAAGAATAAAGTTGGCAAAGGTGGGCAGTGGAGATGAAAGAATAAAGATTTTAAACTATCCCCCACTGACCCTGCCATGAGGACAAGTGCACCTCACAGCAAAGAATAACATATCATGTTTGGGGGATGTAGCCCAGCTATAGCCACCACAAACCATCTGGCTTCGATAAGGCCTGACTCAACAGTCCTGAGAAAAGCAAAAACTAGGGTCAGCTTGCCCCAGAAGCAAGGTGGCCTAGAGTTGAACTGAGCCCAAGTTAGATCATGTGTGCCAATGTAAACCAACCAATGAAATTGCTTTGTGTGACTGTTGCCAACTGCCTATGTAATTTTCCCTATAAATAACTTCCCCTAATTGGGCTCAGGGTCAACTCCTCTGTCTCCTGTGTGAGATACGTGTTGTCCCCAGAGCTCTGGTTCCTCAAATACACCTCTTGTTCATTACATCAAGACCAGTTTCTTGTAAGTTCTTGGGGGGGGATTACATTGTCTCAAAATTTGAGTGGGGGGTCTTCCCCACCTCGGTGGTCTTTCAGTGGCACACACCTTTAATCTCAGCACTGGGGAGGCAGAGATAGGTGGATTTCTGTGAGTTTGGGAACAGTCTGGTCTATACAGTGAGGTCCAGGACAGCCAGGGCTACACAAAGAAATCCTATCTTGAAAAACCAACCAAACGAAAAGAATACAAGTAGCAGTATCACAGTATCCAACTTCAAATTCAGAGATACAGTGATAAACACAGCCTAAAGTTGACATAAAAACTGACAGGTAGACCAGGAGAATAGAATAAAGGACCTGGCAATAAGCAGAAGAAACTATGGCTACCTTATTTTGACAATGTAAGCAAAACCATAAGTGGAAAATACAGCTTATTCAATAAATTATGCTGGCAAATTTCAACATCACCTGCAGAAGAATAAAATCTGATTTGTATTTTTCATCTTGCACAAAAATCAATTTAAAATATAGCCATGATATTAATTTAAATCCTCAAAATTACATTATGAAATCACAAGAAATTCCTCTCAAGATATTAGGATAGGTAAAAATTTTATGAAACAAACTTCAGTAAAACAGGTTCTAGACCCAAGTATCGGCAACATTTGTGATTACATGAACTTTAAAATGTTTTCTCTTGCAATACAGTGACTTTTTAAAAGTAAATGTTTTAAAAGTCACTTTAGCCAAGCTGAATTTACAAAGAAATTGTCGCGCGCCCAACGTCTCGCCAGCATGAACGACGCGCAGACACCAGGATCCTTCTGCAGCAAAGCGTTTATTGCATCTTGAAGAGGAGAGACCTGGGGCCCAGAAAGGCGCTTTTATAAAACCCTAGCACGGCGCATCCACGCCTGATTGGTCGCTTACCCATGATCTCACTGGCACGCCCCAGGGTGGGCAAAGACTTGGCGCAAACACACTCTTGCACATGCGCACATCTAGTTTCCTGAAAGGAAGTAGGGCTGGCGCAGCGGAAGCCAGCGCCATCTTGTGATGGCGAATGCTATTGAGGCTTTCCACATCTCCCCCTTTTTGTTTTACTAGAATGAGGCTGGTCTAGGCCTCTGCAGTTACGTCCATCTGCTGTGGCTCCTGTCTTAGGTCGTTCCTCTAACGTCACAGCCTTATCTGTCATAGGGTAACCCTATCGCCACCAGGCTCCGTGTCTTAGATTGGTCTGTGCATGAGGAAAGTTGCCCGTCTCTGGATACTGCAGTGCTGTGTGACAGTAACTGCTAAACAACCTAGGGCGAACTCTACAAAAGAGGCCAGCATGAAAATGAGTTAGTGGGGAAATCATGATCACCCTATCGCATGCAATGAGGAAACCTCAGCGATGTAGAAGGGCTGATCAAAGAATCATTGAGTCTCTCTCATCCCAGTGCAATGGATCCACAAATCCATGGGGTGTAAGAGCAGAGAACTCAGATGCTGACTAATTCCTGAGCATAGATAACCAAATTCCAGGGGAGGCCCCTTGTTCAATGGCCACAAGTGCTTGAGTGACAATGACCTTGTCACGTTTCTGTTGAGATCTGAGTTTGCAAACCAACCATAGCATGAACACTAATCCACAGCATAGGGCTGCACCAAACAGAGCCACCCCCGATAAGTAGTGGGCACCTCATCTGGTTCTCCTCAGCTGTTACCACCAAAGGCCGTAGTCAAGCCGCTCCTATAATAAAATTTAGAACTCCGAATTGTTAGCAACTACTCCAGAAAGTTCACCCACTGTGCTTGCCTAACAATAGATTGGGGGAGGGTAACTCCAGACACTGCACACACAATGGCTGCAGCAGTAATGGCTGCTACAATAGCAGCGAAAATAACAAGGTCTTTCCCAGGACAGTTCAGGATCAGTCATTCTTCTCTGGAACAACCAGCAGGCAATGGAACCATGTCTGAGATCTGCACAACCAGGGCAGAGTTCCCCAGTCCACAGCAGCTTCACGCAGATTGCATTCCTGTGAAGCTACAGACTGCAAAATGACAACACCAGTCAAGGCAGCAAGAGTCACCAGGGGAATGAGGGGGGCAGTAACGGCTGGAGTCCAGTCTTCTCTAGCAAGCAGCAGTGCACAGAGTCGGAGTGCAGGCCACAGTGGGACAGGACACACGCAGCGGTAACACTGACTGCAGCAACGCCAAAATCTGTGATGACAAAAGATGAGGGGGAATCTTCCATCTTCCTCTCAGGGCAGAGGAATGACTCCAGGGACCCAAGCCACGAGAGCTGAACCTTCATGCAACCAGGATCAGCAAGTCTCAGCAACCACCTCTGGCAGCTGGCATACTCTTGTAGCATCCTGTAGAAAAAACACAAACATTCCCTCTTCCCCATAAAAATACCTGGACAGGATCATGCCAAATGCAGAAGTATGCCTAGTTGTAAGGTGCCATAAACACTCAGAGTTCCTTGGCATCCAAATTTTAAAATTGGAAATAAAAGGAGTATTATTAAATAATTGTATAGCATACATAGCATACAGGGAAATAACTCCCCCTTTTTATTTATTAAGATATAAACTGTCTAGTATCATTGTCCTCCCTCGTTAAGGGGTCCAGGCAATCTAGTTTGAGTTCCCAAATGGCCTACAAAGGAACAGTGGTGAGTGCTCTTAACCACTAAGCCATCTCTCCAGCACCTCACAAGTTTTAAGCATTAATTAGAAATGCTGAATCCTGTAAACAAGGTCAAGATTTAGCCTTATTTAGAAATCCCTGAGTTAGCAGGGTGAAGCTGGGCATTGAAAGTAAGCAAATGGAGTCTTCCTCTTTTCGTGAGGGTGTGTTCTCAACTCCATTACCATTTTCAAAGAGCTGGGTCTATGGTTTTGTTTAGTTGTCTGAGCCAGAGCACTGAAAGGACAGTGAGTTGTCAGACATTCACACTGAAATCACTCCTTGATTTCAAGTAGAAAACCTGCCTCTAATAAAGCATTAAGCAATTGAAATCAATTATAAACCACAAGCAGCACATTGGCTATCAGTATATGAATTGAAAGCTTGATTTTTTTTTAACATTTTAAAAACAGTGGCTAAAGCACGGAATTTAATAGTCTGTGTTGAAGCAGGGGAAACTCAAGAGAATAAACAAGTGATCCAATCATACATCTAGCCTTTTCATTAGATGAACCACCTATAATACAGTAAGCGCATAGTCTATGGGTTGCATGCACAAATTTACAGTAAATACAAAAGCATGCAAAGAGTAAAATTATCAACTTTGCCTGAAATTTGTATATGTAATAGGCCAAATATCAGTATTTTGTAATAACCAATTTGATTGCTGTTTGGAATAAGGTATGTTTCACCAGGTTTCTTTTTAAAATACTTACATGACTCTAGCCTACAATTCTGTATTAACACAACTGAAGCTTTATCTCCAATGAGGATAACAAAGTTAAGTCCTCTGGTAAGGTGAGGTACTTTGGCAATTAACATATCCTTAGAAGCTTAAAATTAGTTTCAAATGTTCTTTTCTGGAGTAGTGTAACAGCTACTCCCCAAATATTAAAACTCATTTGGAGAGCAAAGTTTTGTAGTAAAAATTTCCATATACACTGAAAGATTCAAAGTTCTAACTTCTTACATTGAAGAAGCAACAAAATTACATAATATAAGGCTATTATCCATTCTTTTGTAAAAAAAATTTAATGATATCACTTCATGGGCTCTCTAAAATTATAAGCAAGCTCACAAAATGAAAACACAAAATCACTATGACGTAAACAAATTGCATAAAATCAATCCTCTAAATCTATCTTGAAACAAGCTGTAATGCTCTCACAAGTTCTAAAACCTCATCGATCCTTTGTAAATCCTGTAACAATCTCTACCTGTTTGATTTTTTTCTCAATTATAAATAAGTTTGAGTTAGTCAATGCAACACTGGCAATCCTTAATCACAATCCTTAAGTTCTCCTTGTAACACCAGAGCACAACCACAAGGTCACCTGAGTTTTGAGTAGTGACTAGGCAGCTGTTCTTGGGGCAGTGGAATTAGCATTAAAATACAGATAACTTCAGGGCAAACCACAACTTTGGAAAGCAAAACTCAACCTCCAACAAACGATCTAGTCTCCAAAATCCAGTCTCCAAAACACCGAGTCTATCCTTCATGCTACAAAGTTTGACTGCCAATTCCTACATATGAACCACGATGGTGCGGTCTCCAGTACCTCAACAAAGAGACATTGCCCTTAAAATCTTTTAGAAGTCTGGTTTCTAGGATAAGAGTTCCATAAAAATATTATCTCAATTTAGACCTGTTTCCCTAGGTTGGCTCATGCCACATGTTGTCTAGAATGACTTTATCCAAATTACCAGCTTTATGTCAACATTCTGTTACCAGTATTATACCTTTTTAACCATATCCAATAACTTATAAGCCAATAGTCCATAACCAAGGCATGTAGAGCATATTTATACATTTAAAACCAATGAGAAACAAAATTGAAGTGGCTACACATATCTTTAATATTTAGACCAAGCACCATTTTTACTTTTCTAGCTATGATTTTAAGAGAAGCACCTTGTCACCTGCTAAGTCTAATAATAAGTCAGGGATTTTTCTAAGAGAAACTGCCATCAGCTCCTGCAGACGCTCATCCCCAGGGCACCTTCTCCAGCTGACCTAGACACCTGGCTACAGGTACAGGGCTCCAAGGACTGATTGAAACTGCTTTTTATTCATTTGTTCCTTTTTTGAAACGAGTTAAAAACAAATCAAGGTGTGAATGACTGGCAGATAAAGTTTTTACCATTTTTTCTTTTGAACATGAAACATAAAACATTTAAACAACGAGAAACAAAAACCACAGACATAAACTGACATACATGGACAGCTTGGTGCACCAAGGACAGACAATAGACAAAGGGGAAAAACTAGATGGTGTCCCACCAAAGGGACCCAGATTCCAATAGGAGTCAGCAGAAAGGTAGGATTTCCCCTTTCCCACCACTTCCACGGTGACCATCCACTCGAGTGGAGTTGATATGGACGATGGATTGTCTCAATTCCTGGACTAGTCCATCAACGTGTTGAAACCAAATTCCTGTAAGATACTGAGATGTATTACGGGATATCTGAGCAGCACGACTGACATTCACAAATGGTATGGAAGTGAAACACTACAACTCTGAAGACAAAAGTTTAGAATTGAGATATCTTTTTGTTTGATTCTCCTGAATAAATTTTTTAGGCGGTCTACCTCTATCAAATCTGATCAGTATGACTCTGTGAAGTTTCCCGAGCCTAATCACACCTTTTACAAGCACAAAGACAAAATTTTTCTCCCAAAATACTGTGTTCCTTTTATCTCCTCCCTTTTTCTCTCGCAGGGCATCCTTTCCCTTATCTCTCGCTTCCTCGGATCCAAGGTCCTTAGAAGGGCCTTTTTTCTTATGTGCACCTTTTCTCTTTGAGCTCTTTAATCTTTCATTCCGCTCTGTTTCTGACATGCTGTCCTGTAACTCCCCTAGAGCTCCCTGTCCTGCTATTACTGTTGGGCGGCATTTCCCATCTTCTAGGCACGACTTCTGACTGTGCCTAGCGGCAGCCGCAACATTAAAAACCAAAAGAGAAAGAATGAGCGCTGCCAACACGATAACAAAAGCATCCGCCGCATCTTCTAAGGGAGGAGAGAGACGAGAGAGATCAAGACCAAACATGCCTCTCAGAGCTTACCTTTCGACCTGCAGTTCTGAACCCTCTCTGCGAGCGGAGGCTCTCCTTGGTGCCTGCAATGGTGAGGCGTTTGTGCCGGGTTTCGGCACCATATATCATGCGCCCAACGTCTCGCCAGCATGAACGATGCGCGGACACCAGGATCCTTCTGTAGCAAAGCGTTTATTGCATCTTGAAAAGGAGAGACCCGGGGCCCAGAAAGGTGACTTTCTGAGTAGGGCCACAGTAGTCACAGGCATTGACACCAACAATTAATGAAATTATTCTTTCTGACATCCTCTATATAAAGGCTTCTACACAGTAAAAGACACCACCTTTCAACCAAATAGGCATCCTACAGAGTGGGTGTCTTAGTCAGGGTTTCTATTCCTGCACAAAACATCATGACCAGCAGCTAGTTGGGGAGGAAAGGGTTTATTCAGCTTATACTTCCACATTGCTTTCATCACCAAAGAAAGTCAGGACCGGAACACAAACAGGTCAGGAAGCAGAAGCTGATGCAGAGGCCATGGAGTGATGTTACTGGCTTGCTCCTCCTGAGTTGCTCAGCTTGCTTTCTTATAACTCAAGACCACCAGCCCAGGGAGGCACCACCCACAATGGGCACTCTCACCCTTGATTACTAATTGAGAAAATGCCTCACAGCTGGATTTCAAGGAGACATTTTCTCACGGAAGGCTCCTTTCTCTGTGATAACTCCAGCTTGTGTCAAGTTGATACTAAAACTAGCCAGTACAGTGAGTAAAAAGAAAAATCTTTACCTCTATCTGTCAGAAGGTTAGTACCTAGTTAGTATCTAGTCTAAAGGTTAGTATACAAAGATTTAAAAGCCTAAACTTCAAGAAACCAAACAACCCAATTGAAAAATGATACCAAGAACTAGACAGAGTTCATAAAAAAAATGAAAGTCTGATGTCTGAGAAGCATTTTTTATGTTTAACATCCTTAACAATCAGAAAATGCAAATTAAACCTACTTTAAGATATCATCTACCAGTGTCAGAAGGACCAAGATAAAAAGAATGATAACAAATTCTGGCATGGATGTGGGAAGGGTTTGTTTATTAACTGCTGGTGAGAAAATAAACTGGTCTAGCCACAGTAGAAATTGGTATTAAGTTTCCTCCATAGGCTAGAAATAGATCTACCTCATAACCCAACTATCCAATTGAACATATACCCAAATGACTCTATATAATACTATAGAAATATTTGCTCATCTCTGTTCCTTAATGCTCTGTTCATGTAACAAGGAAATGGAAACAGCCAAGATAACTATCAACTTATGAATGGATCATGAAAATGTGGTACATGTATACAATGGAATGTAAGTCAACTCCTAAGAAAGATGAAATCGTGCCATTTTAGATGACTACACTAACTAAAATAGACTAACAGGTATTCTGAATGAAGTCAGAACCAGAAAGACTAATGTCCTATGTTTTCTCTCATTTATGGATGTTAGCTTTGATTCTTCAGCTATGTGTGTGTGGTTTAGAAAAACCATAGAGGTCAGAGAATTAGTAACGAAGTGTAAGGGAGTAGAGATTGGATGCAGAGGTATAAAGGAGGATAATGAAACAGAAAACATTGGGTCGGGAATGGAGGAGGACAGAGTAGAAGAGGATGGAGAGAAAGTATGACTAACATTGAAATTCTTTCGAAAAAGTCATATGGAAACCCACTACTGTAGAAGTATATAAATATATATGCACACATATATTTCAAATAGAGTTACCATTAATGAGATAACAGTGACCTTGTAGGATACCACAAGAAAACACATTCAAAGCCTAGGAATGGGTTACCTCTTTTGGAGTTGTTGGCCAGTGAGGACCTATAGATCTTCAAACATTATAGCCTATGGCCAATGCTGTCAGTTACCCTCCAGAATATGATGGTAAAATCCTGTTGCTGAAGACAGCACATATTTTGAGCTTTAGAACATGGAGAAATAAAGCTGGTTCTGACCTAGACTCTTCATCACTATGGTCAGCATCACTCATGGTACTAGAAGGTGTTATGCACATATACTGGAAGACAAATATAATCATCAGTCTTGTCTACCTGTGAACTTGTAAGCAACATCAATGACCAATGTGGCCAGATATGTCCAATGATTCAATAGTGAAATTAACATTCTGACTGGATTTAAGGTCAGCTTCACAAGATAGAATTCATACCCAGTATGGTTATCAGTCCAAGAACTTGTGGCTTGACAGGTCATAGTCTGTAGAAAAGAATATGCTACTAATATTCTGGTAAATGGCCATAGTATTAGACCAACTCTTTTTTTTTCCATTAATTTATTTATTCACTTTACATGCTGATCCTATCTCCCATTCTCCCAGTCCTTCCCTCACATGGTCCCTCCCCCATCTTCCCTTCTTTGTACCTCAGAGAAGGTAGAGGTCCCTCCCGGGGGACTAACCCACTCTGGCACCTCAAATCATTGCAGTACTAGGTATATCCTTTTCCACTGAGTCCACACAGGACAACCTAGTTAGGGAAGCGGTATCTATTTGCAGACAATAGAGTCAGAGTAAGCCCCAACTCCAGTTATTAGGTAACCCACATGAAGACTAAGATATGCATCTTGGGGCCTAGGTCCATTCTTTGTATGCTCTTTGGTTGGTAGTTCAATACCTGGGAGCCCCCAAGGGCTCAGGTTAGTAGACTCTGTTAGTCTTGTAGACTTCCTGTTTCCTCTGGATTCTTCGATCTTTCTCCAACTCTAATACAAGACTTTCCAAGCTCCCTATAATACATGACTGTGGGTCTTAGGATTTGTTTCAGTCAGAGGCTCTGGGTAGAGCCACTTAGAGGATAGTTATGTTAGGCTCTTGTCTGTGAATCAAAGCTGATAGATACAAACACAGCCTAAGGTTCCAAGGTAGTTGAAGGAGGAAGGCAGGATAGCAATGCGTCTGTACAGGTCTTCTGAGGACAGCTCAGCACATCCCCTGACCACTGCAATTGGCAGAGATTGCTGCATTCATTTATGTCCATCTCATGCAGAGCACCTGTGAATCCAGGCCAGCAGTGACAAATTTAGCTGTCAACAGTGTCTTCACATGTTGCATCATTGTGACAAGATCAACTTTTAATGACTTAACCTTCATCCCCCCAGATTAGTGCATCTCCTTATGTGGATCTCTGCAAATACCACAGCCAGGACAGTAGTGATCTATGTGAGGCAAGAAGACAGTTGAGTTCAACAAGACTTAGTAGCCAGTGTCAGTCAGACTTCAAGAGTCTGATATCAGGCAGCTTATTTTAGCTATATTTAACACAACACGAATTGGGAAAAAGTTTTCTGTGACAATTCATTTGATCCCAAATGTAAAATAAAGCTTAAGACATGATTAATGGAAACTCTTATAAAATACAAGAAACATCTTCCATTAAGATGAGTTCTATAGATTAACTGAAGATGCAGGCTCATGTGAGGCATCCCATGCAGGTATCATACAGGGAAGAAAACCACGTGAAGATGTAAGATGGAAACGATGTGCAAACTGCATCAAACTTCTGGGAGTCTAATGCCAGGAGCTTCATTGTCCAAATATTTAAAACACAGTGCAATTTTGGAAAAAGTTTCCAGGCAGCAATCAGTCCAATCAGTCCAATTCTAAGTATACAATAAAACTTGTGGTGGGACTACAGAGAAATTCTTTTACATTGTACATGTGACCATGAGGGTGGGTTCTGTAACTAAATGGCCTGGAATCTAATATTTTCTCTGACAAATAGCATAGAGGCCAGCAGAGTATAAAGTACTATCCAACCCTTAGGATGGATAGTAGTCTAGGGAAGGAAAAGTCTAGAATAAGCATTCTGGGGAACTTAGATAAGGCATGACTATATGGAAAAAAATGGATAAGGTCTCTCTCCACAGATAGCAAAAAGGTCACCAAGTTGTTAATAATCTCCATGTCAGCTTTCTGGATAGAATGCAGTGACTTGATTTGATCTCCTCCACTGAGAGACACTCCTACATGATTTACATCCCTGGTTGTCTTAGTGCTTCTCTGTGAGTACAAGAACCAGTAGGCCTCCAACGCTCATGATAAGGGTCTCCAGAAGACTAGCACTGTAGGTGGTTATGAGAGTCCTGGAAAGCCAGTGTGTACATCAGGCTATTAATCACATCCATTCGCAGCCTTCCAGGCAGAAAATGGGTTATACAGATCCCTTTGAAGAGATAACCCTGAGTATTTAACATTCCTGATTTCCCTGGTGCTTCTTTATGAGCACAAGTACCCACACATTTTCTACATCTCTGAACCCTCATCAGAGAAGTTCATTTCTACAGCAGATGGTGACTTACAGCAATCCACAACTGGCCAAGATGCACTGAATGAGAAACTAAGGAATGTTCAGCTCAAACTTGGTAATCTGCATTGTACTCATCATCCACAGGTTTAGGAATGATTGTGGAAGAGAATTCCGAAAGACTCTAAGATCCAGAGGCAGTGGATGATCACAAGAGTGTTTTCAGACATACTAGGGCAGTTGCACATTAGAACTCACAATGGTTGTGACAGTATAAGATCTGCACAAGCTCAAGCCAGACAAAATCCTAGCATAGAGAAGGAGGGTTGGGCCAAAGCCATACTCATACCTGAGGAACTATGGGTAATTGATAGCCTATGGAGAAGGAGAGCTTTCCTTAAAGATTTGTCCTCTAGTAAGTTATCTACACTCCAGTGGAAGGCCATACATCTGAGAAGATATTAGCAGCAGCAACTGCACTTGAAGAGTTTCTTTTTTAAAGTAGGCATGGATCTGGGAGTAGTTTGGGGTAAATATGGTCAAAATAAATTACATGAAATTCTCAAAGAACTAATGAGAAGGAAAGTTGTCAAATAGCTATTAAACACATTTTTTGTCTGTCTTTGCACAAGACAGGACTATTTGCAAGCTAGCATCTGACACCAAGGACAAGCTTCAGTAACTACATAAACATCATTATTTTCCATCTGACAAATTTCAGGGTGATTAAAAGCTGCAGATAACACTTTCATCATTAATAAATAAATAGAACTACTCTACAGAATCTAGGTGTGCAGAATTGTTATATGCAGACACACTGAAAGATGGAAGAAAAACTACTTGGAAAAAGTAATGTTTAATATGTTTTGTTTTGAGTAAAAAATGATAATGTCAACCTTATAAGCACACCAGGCCCTGGAGCTGACTGCCTCCACTTGGATGTGGGCTCATGCTGGCTGGCGCTTCCTAACCAAAGGCCAGACTCTGATGTCTATTCCAGTAGTCCACATGTTGAAGACATCCTATGAAATTACTGAAGTTGTTCCTGTTTTCTGTTTCCCTGAGGATTTTGCTTCTGAAAAAGCAAAATTTTTTTCTTACTCTGTATTACTGTTTTCATCATCAGCTGTCATATTATATTTGTTTCCTGATATTGTTAAATATCACCTCAGAAATCTAGCAATAGAGTTTTTGGTAGCTAACAGCAAAATACATAAGCTTTTGTTAGTTGTGTTTGTAACAGTATCGATCAGAGTATCCAAACAGGAATTTGTAGGATCAGAAACACAAGATCCTCTCTTTCTTCTCTTCTTAATGTTTACTCACACTATTTTACAGTTCCTTACTCTCTAATCCTCACCATAAACTATTAACTTCAAACAGTGATAAACTTTACCTAAGATATACAGATACATAAATACACACACACACACACACACACACACACACACCATGCTTCCACATATAATGCCATGGTTACTTTCTAAGAGTCATGTCTCTAATGAACTTCTTGATTGATGCCACTATATTTGCGGGGTAAGGTTGAGGCAGATTTTTGGAATATGGAAATCAATGCTAGTATTGAAACAAGCCCACTGAAGGACATCATTGGTACACTGGTAGCAATAAGAAGCAATTCCAAGACTGTATCCCTTGTCCCTGCCCTAACCCTCTTGTCGTCTCCCTAGTGCTTTCAATAGTCAGTCCTAAAATAAAATAATAGAGAATTTAGTTTTTGCAGAATTGCAGACCCAGTATTACCAAACAAAACACAGACATAATAATTTGGAGCCGAGAGCCAATCGCATGCCCCTTGTCCATTTGATCTCAAGGTTCAGCTCTTTGCCAGCTGCCTACAGCACAGCAGCTTCTCCAGTCTGCTGAGTGGGAGAAATCAACTTCTTTACTTCTGAAAACACACATAGACTTTTGATTATAAATGTTGAATAAGATCACCCAGGTCATCCACTAAATCTCCACTAAGAGAAACAATGACCCAAATGCCAGACATGAATAAATACCACCTTCAATATAGGAAGCATTTTAAGCAACAAAATATAAATATAAATGAGGCATAGCATCTAAGATTCAAAACAACAAAATCAAGCCAAATAAGTTATTTTTTGATATAAATGCTTTGACTTTATTCTTTATTATCGAGCTAATCCCAGTTTCTCAGTAAGTAAAGGCTGCAGAAGAACTGTATGACATATTTCCAAAGCTTTTGTTCTACCTGCCTCTTCAACAGTAATACCAGAGAGACATTGCTATTTGAAGGCTCTGTGGGAAATAACAGAGAACTACTAACTATAAATTCACAGTCAACCAGTAAACTCTGATAGTGTGGTATAAAACAAGTGATAATGCAGTGCCAAGACCATGCTAGAAGACCTGAACTTCCTGAGAAGTTGACAGTTGTCAAATGCATTGCTGCTGATCATGAGATGGGTTGATGAGGCCTACATGCACAAAAAGTCCACAAAAATTCCCCATAGAGACTCATTCAGAAATAAGAAAAGTGGGTATAAGGCAAGAACCTGTGGAAGTATTATTGAAGTTGTCAACAATGTACCATCAGATGGAGACTTGATAGACAGACATTTACAGAGGGACCTCCTAATAGAAATTCTAGAAGTGTTTACAGTGATCATTATTTACAGTCTCAAAGAAATTGAAACTATAATAGGAAGCTAACTAATTCTTTAAAAGGAATTCAATAAAGAGATTAAGTAGTTTAAAACAGTTACATAACTAATAATAAAAATAAGCCTTCAGAATTAGAGAAAGAAATGAAAGTTAAAAGTGAAATATTATGAAAACAAGTTACTCATAAACTGGATCTAACATACCTTTTGTTCATTACTTAAGCCAGAAACTAGAACAGCTAAAAAAAATAAGTTAAAAAAATAGGAGGAATAATATAAGCATGTAAAATAATACATTGGAATTCAATCCATAAAATAAATAAAAAGAAATAAGCAAATATGAGAATGTTAAGTTATACATTAAAGAAACAATATAAACAATAGGAAGAAAACAGAAATTGCTTCTAATAAGGGAATAAAATAAGTTGGTATTCTGAACCCTGTGACTGAAAGGGTGAATTTTTATAATATTAGGTGTGACTGTGATATCAGAAGAGGACAAGGGAATATGAGAACATCACCTAAATTCTACATCAATAGCTTTTAAATACTAGAAAAATGGATGAATTTCAAGTAAACCAGAAGGATCCAAAACTAGTCCCAAAAGCAGAAAAATGTGACAACAAAAAATAATGAAAATACTAAGTATTTTTTTTAATTTGCCATTTTAAAACATCTCAGAGAATTTTCGTGGGTGGGATTTGTAAATGTTCTGTTTGTTTTGTTTTGTTTTTGTCCAATTGGTTTTGGTTTTTTGTCATTTGCTTGTTTTGTCAACTAGACATAAGGTAGAGTTATCTGAGAGCAGGAAACTCCAATTCAGAAAATGATCCTAAATGTGGCCGTGTAGGCAAACCTATGGAGCATTTACCTAACTAGTGACTGAAGGGGAAAGGTCCAGATGACTGTTGGTGGTGCCACCCCTGAGCTAGTGATCCTGGCTGTTACAAAAAAAAAGCATGCTGAGCAAGTCAGGAGGAACAAGCCAGTGAGTAGCACTCTTCCACAGTTCAGTTCCTGCCTCCAGGTTCCTGACCTGTTATAGTTCCTGTCTAGACTTCCTTTCATGATGTACTGTAATCAGAAAATGTAAGCAGAAACAAACCCTTTCTTCCCCAATTTACTTTTGGTAACAGTTTTTATCAAAGCAATAGGAACTCTAACACAGTGGACATGTTGAAATAGATCATTTTAAAATATTTAAATGTTCAGTATAATAGTTTCAGATGACAGTTAAGGTTCATTTTGCTAAATTCACACACTCGATTTATGGGAGAATTCTGAGTCCAGCTTCAAAAAGATAGTTTTTTTTTATCAACAAGAGCACATGTACAAAGAAACCCCAGATATATGCACAATGTCAAGTGCATGGACATTTGTACCACATGAGCATACATATCTATACACATGTACACAGAGCCTGGGGGAGGGGCATGCCTATATTTTCACATCTTAAGTTTTTAAAATCTTTTTGTAGTTAATGACTTAAGAAAGAAATTGTTGAACGGCATGAAGAATATTACTGTCTTTAATTATTTAATTTTACCGTCTCATCTTCCCTGCCCACTGAGTCCTCCCTGGGAAGCCCAGCTGCCCTGAGCAGCCTGACTGACATCCCCACTGAACCTCCATTATCCTTCCACCTCTCTGCCCACCTTCATCAGACCTGCTGATCTGAAACCATACAGGTTAGATTCCCCCCTGCACCCTTCTTCCCTGCCCTCTGAATCCCCTGGGCCACTCCCAGCTGCTCTGAGCAGCCTGATACTCCAACTGAATCTCCATGTTCCTTCCACCCCTCTGCCAACCTTCATCAGACCTGCTGATCCAGAAAATCATACAGCCCAAGGATACCCACCAGAGACCTGCCACTCAAGGGTCATTGAGGTTAGGCCCCCCTTCCAATATGTACTACAACAGGAATATCCGGGGACTAAAGCCATCCAGATGGCTAAAGTCCCGACAAAGAATACAATTAACAAAATCCATGATGATATCACACCTTCAGAACACAGCTACCCTACTAGAGCAAGCCATGGATGTACTAACAACAATAGCACAAGAAAATTTTACTGTTTTATATAGTCTAGTAAAAGTTAAGTAAAACCTTATTTTATTTCAACAAACATATATCCTGTAACCTAATTTTATTAAATTATGTCTTTCTATCCTGTCTGTATGTATATCTTAAAAATTATCTAAAATAAGGTTTACCAATATTAACATTATTTATACCTGAGGGGACTCTGGTGTGATTTCATTTATTTTTCTTTATTGCTTGAGTATCTGATAAAGTTTATTTTTCTTCATATAGCAAAGCTCAATCACACAAATTTTAAAATATGAAGAAAAGGGAATAAACACAGTATACTCTAATAAATTTCTATTTAATGTGTTTAGTATGCCTATTGGATGAGTCACAGAAAACACTATAATGAGAATTTCACTTTGTGCCTTAACTTCATTACAGGACACACAAGCTGAGACAGCCATTTTCATCACTTATGGGCATCCTTGTCTTGCTCTTATTTAATAACACAAATTAGAGTGGGATAAGCTTTCTCTGTGTCTCAGAAAATTGTCATATGGTGAATTCTCTTGGGATCTCTTAGTTTAGAACTGAATGAATCCCCAAGTGGTATGTTTTATCTATTTCCTATTATATAAACCAGCCATTCTCTTGTATCTCAAACGTACGGGAATTTCATCCATGCATCATGGCACTCTAACAGTGTTTGTCCTGAGACCATCCAACAGGACCTAACTCACTGGATTCTGATTAAGCATGAATGGCACCGTAAACAGAACTTTGTGATTTTTATTTTTAACAAGAAGCCAATTTCTAAGAGCCACATTGTAGTACACAAATAGCTCTGCTTCACCAACTCTGAAATTCCTGTATACATACAGGAGTTTGTGAAACTGTACACAGTCATTCAAGGAAGAATGATAGGTACTAAAGGTTCAGTGGGGAATTACTAACTGTATGTACTGTATATAGAGGAAATTACTCATAATAAGATATAGAATTATGTAAACAGTGCTTTGAATTTTGGCAGATTTTATACACCTATTCAGCTACCACTAAAATCAAGGTTAAATATGGATCTGTGATCTTATAAATTCTTACATACCCTCCACAATCAACAACTAACTACTCATGCCAACTCTGCCCCAGGATTCAGTCAGTCACTGATCTTCGTACAAATACTTTTTTTCTAATTTCACATAAATTGAGAAATACATTCTGTTTTGGTTTGGTTTCTAAAAAGGAACTGAATGTCTTATACATTCTGTTCCATTGTATCGGAATGCTATTCATTTATTACTGAGCAGAATTTCATGACATGGATTTTCCATAATCTGCCAATTATTTATGGACAATGAGATCTTATTCAGAATAAAGCTGCCTTATACACTGGAGTATAAATCCTTGGGTAAAGATGTGCTCTCATTTCTATTGGGCAAATGGCTAAAGAAAAGAAAAACATCCTGTTCACAATAGTTCAAAATAAAATAAGGCACTTAGGAATAAACCTAACAGTAGAAATGAAACCTACACTGAAACATTTTAGACATTGAAAAAGATGCTTATTAGACAATGAAAAAGGCCTCTCAAGCTTCTGGATTAGCATAACTAATATTGTGAATATTGCTATATTGCTAAATTAAAATCTAGAAATTTATTTCCTATACAAATTTCAGTGAAATTCTTCAAAGAACTAAAAATAAAAGAAATCAATCCAAAGCTTTATATGGAAACCCAAAAGTCTTCAAACAGCTAAAGCAATTCTAAGCAGGAAAAAATTTTGTTGGGCAGTATCACAAAGCCCGACCTCAGATTATATTCCAGACCCATACTAACCAAAATTGCATGGTACTAGTGCAAAAACAGATACATAGATCAATGGAACAGAACAGATGACCCAGAAATAAATCCAGATAGGTGTGACAATGTAATATTTGACAAAGATTACACACACACACACACACACACACAGAGAGAGAGAGAGAGAGAGAGAGAGAGAGAGAGAGAGAGAGAGAGAGAGAATAAAAAGACAGTCCATTTAACAAATAGTACTGACAAAACTGGATTCCCAAAAATCGGTTCACAATAGATTGACTACATTAATTTAAAGCTTGAAATGCTGAAAGTGCTTTAAGAGATAAACACAAACAAGGCCTTCCTAGAAAAGACCCTGACAGTAAATAGTGCCAAGAATGGATTACGTGAAATTAAAAAGCTCTGCACAGTAAATAAAGCTCTCTACCAAGAAACTACAAAAATGGAAACAAGCCTTAGGCAACTATACTTCAAGTCATACTTTATGTCTACAATATGTAAAGGACCACAAAACGTAAATACCCCGAGGTGTTCTGAAGAGAAATTGTCCCCATAGACTCCTGTGTTTGAATGTTGAACCCATAGGGAGGGCACTATTAGGAGGTGTGGCCTTATTGGAGTAGATGTGGCCTTGCTGGAGGAAGTATATCATTGTTGGTCAGGCTTTGAGATCTCAGAAGCTAAAGTCAGTTCTCCCCTCTGCTGCCTGAAGATCAAGAAAGAAAACTCCCAGCTTCTTCTCTAGCACCATGACTACCTGCATGCTACTATGTGTCCTGCCATGACAATAACAGATGAAACCTCTGAACTGTAAACTAACCCCAATTAAATATTTTATTTTATAGAAGCTGCAGTGGTCATGGTGTCTCTACACAGCAATAGAAACCCTAAGACACACCCCAAATAAATACATAAACAATCAACAAATGGGCCAATTAAATACTTAGTTCATGAAAGAAATACAAATGGCCAATCAATATTTTGCCCCACCTCATACCACTCCTGCCACCTCTGGCAGTCCTGGAAGCTGCCCACAGGGTCATGAGCTAGGAAGAGCTATCACTGTCCCTCACCAGGTGTAGCACTTGGGAGAAAAGACCCTGTACCTTACCTGGACAGGACACAGAGCTGACTCTAGTGATGAGGTAACAGGTGACCCAGTCCTAAGGGTGAGAGTGCTGTGGTAGAGCTGACCCTGAAGTTGTGAGAGCAGGAGAGCTGTCTCTGCCCTTGTAGGCTGCATCAATCAGGAGAGCTGGCCTTGTACCTCATTGAGCAGCACAGTAGATCTGGCCCTGGTGGCAGGGGCGGGGTGAGTAAGGGAGAGATGACCCTACCAGATGTTCTACACCTGCTTTGTCCCTCACCACCTAAGGCAGACTGGAGAGCTGACCCCAGAGGGTAATGAGGGTACTCATTTGGGCAGAACAGTAGAGGCATGGATGTGGGTGAGCTGGCCCTGAGGACATGAGGCAGGAGAGCTGATCCTGCCTCCTGCTAGATAGAGCAGTGCTGGAGAAGTAGCCCTAGTGGTGCAGATGATGTGTGCTGTCCATCTCAGTTACAACCCAGGCCCAGACTCAGGGCTCTGAAAGGGCCCATACACAAATCTACATGCTCCGCGAATGGTTGGCATGTGTGAAAGTGCCAGTCCTGCTGATCTAAAGCTGCAGGATCTTCACAAGTCAGGGCAACAACAGGATGACCAGGAGGAGTCCTGGTGATGAACCAATATTGATGGTGTCATAGAACCTAGAGATCTAAGACCAAACCAATGGTCCATGGCAATGAACATTTGCAAGTAAAGATGTGTGAACAGAGGGATATACTGTGGAACACACTGTGACATACTACAGCTTCCACGATGAGATGTTTTCTATGCTTTTTGTTGATGGTGGTGGTGGGAGAGGTACTAGTTTGTTTGTGTCTTTCTGGGGGCGTTGGCGTTGCAAGGATGAAGAGAGGATATGAGGGGATGGGCAGAATGAACAGGACTGGGGTACATGATGTGAAACTCACAAAGAATCAATAATTTTTTTTTAAAAAGTTATAAGTCTCTTGTGGGCAGCTTGTGAATGTATTATCCTTCTCCCAAGTAACCTTTCTCCTTTCCCAGATAGTCCCATACCGCCCAACCCTTGCTCTTCTCTCTCTCTCTCCCTCTTCCTCCCTCTCTCTTTCTCTCTCTCTCCCTCCCTCCCTCCCCCCTCTGTCTCTCTTTGTCTCTGTCTCTGTTTCTCTCTTTGCAGTTTGGAAGAAAGTGCCAGCAATTATATTTTATCAAACTCTAAGATGAATATACCAGAAGCTTTATAGATCACTGGTGTGAGATAGTGGAAGTGCTGGCTTCCTTCATCTTCTACTCTGCAGTCTTATAGGAAAGAATCTCCAAGTATTCAATTGATGTAATGTTCAGGGGGTATGATAAGAACTTTCAGAACTCATGTTGAGATACAACCAGACCTAACGTTCCTATGTCTATGCCAAATGACGTTACAAATTGATATTTGCCAGCCAAACTTATATCAAGTCTGTGTTCCAATTGTTTTCTTAGTTGTCTTTCATGGTAGTTCAGTAAATTTTTATAGATTCAAGAGTCTGGATTTGGACTTCATGATTACTTTCTTATGCCTTTAATTTGTATTAGCACAGCTGCTGTAAATAATTCCAGAATCTGCAATGAATTGCTCTTAGCTTTGTCCCCCTATTTCTCTATAATGGCAAGCCCTACCAAGATTATGATGTCTACATGGCTACCAGCCTACCATAGGGTCCATTAGCCTATCATACCAACTTGATGTATATAAGGTGCATTTCTTAAAGGAAAGTCCATAAAAGTTTAAGAAAAACATTTCAACCATGATTGCCTCTTCTGGTTTATTTATATTGGCATGTACAATAAAGTAAAGTTCCAAACATATCTGAATTATGAAATGTCAATAAATTGGCATGACATACCCTTGAAGCTTTTTAATCTTTTCTATTATAATGCCATCCCAAAACATCAGCTAATAGAGATTTTTATTAGTTCCCTTTTAGCAATTATTCTTATACAGCATTTATTAATGGACTCAAGCTCTGTGCTTTGTAGATTATTTTTAGGTGAATACTATCATCTTCATTTTATATGTAAGGGGACTGAAGCCCAACAAGCTTAAATAAATGGGTTAAAGCACAGGCCTAATGTATGATAATGCAAGCAAGCATCTCTGAAGGTTTGAATCAGCTACTATGTAGGCTGTACCCTTTCTGAACCTCTCCCCTCTTCATAGTCTCAGATCTTCCATACATCTCCTATGTTCCACAGGTAGATCTAGAATCTACCTTCAGAAAATCATTCTACTGAAACTATCTCAAACTACCCTCTCTTCCACATTTTTTAAATGATTTTAATCAAGTCTCTAATAGCTAATTAGCATCCTTAGGTGGACTACCACATCTGTAGATGTCACTGATTCACATTCATTTTGGTTTTACTAATGCCAGCTGTGTTTTCCTGATATATGTTAACAATGTTAACATTGCTTCATAATTGTTCTGTCTTCTCCATTAGCCTTTTCTTATGAAGACAGATGGTTGGAATGGTCATAAAATTGGAATAACAATAGGAAATGAGAATGCAGTACCAGGGTGTTTTCCACCCCAAAACCCTTAAACTATGGAACAAAGTGGTCCTTTTCTTAATCATTGCCAGTGTTTATGACTTCTATATGTCAAATTCTCCTGAAATCCTAAAGAACGACTGAAGCTAAAAACAGTTGAAGAGGATGTGAGCCCATTTTCTTAATTAGAAAATGTGTTCTAAAAGTAAGTCATCTGTCAGTGTGTGGCTTCCTCTAGTCATGTCCTTTCCTTTGGGAGTAGTCAAGAGACATGGAAGGAGGAAGCTCATCCAACGTACAGAGGAAAGAAACAACTGTGTCTTGACAAATGCTGAATGATTCCATATTTCCATAAATATCCTTGAACTTTATTCTAGGGTACAGTTAGGTGCCCCCTTTCCCCTTGGCATTATTTTTATCCTTTTGAATCTTATGCTTAAATTCTGTTTAGGAAATAGAGTAATGTGTGATCTAAAGTTAATTTTGCCTTTGCATGGAAAGCTCCTATACAAGTGTGGTTTTGTAATGAATTTTTAGGTTAGCGTACTTTGCAATGAAATCCTCATATATATCATTCATCACTCTACCCTACTATCCTCTCTGTGCCCCTCCCCATCTCCAGCTGGCTCTCTCTCTTCCCAAATGGTATTTCCTTCAGTTTATCTGGTATGTGTACTCCTCTGCCCTATGTCCAACCTCCCTTAAGATCTTCCATTCCTCTTTATGACCCCCTTTCTAGTTTTATGACCTACGAATAGATATATGTACACACATGTATGTGAAAGGAATCTTGGTACTTGTCTGAGCCTGCCTTATTTCACTGAGCATAAGGATCAAATGGCTTCCTGCAAATGTGAAGCTTTTACTCTGCATGAAATGCAGGTTCTTTGTCCATTCATCTCTTGAACATCTAGACTGGTTCTGTTCCTTTTCAATGATGACTATTGAGGCTATGAAATGATGCACAGTATGGTCACCTAAAGTTCCTGTGGTACAGGAGGGTCATGCAGTAGCACTAATTTCAGTGTTTTGGGGTGCTTCCATTTCTTTTCCTCATGCTCTCTCCCACACTTTTTGCCATATCTAATGAGAGCAAAGTGGACTCTCATATTGTTCCTTTTACTGTGTAGAAGCATCTTAATTTCATTGAGCCACACTTGTCAGCACTTAGGAGATCCTGCACTGTTGAGAGTCTAATTCAAAAAAATCCTTGCCCACCCTGTATCGTGAAGTATTTACACATGGTTTTCCTCAATTTCAAGGTTTCCAGTCATATATTAAGACGTTAGGTATATTTTGAATTTGTGTGTGCCGAAGAAGAGGTGTGGGTGTAATTTTACCATTCTTCATGTCATCATTCAGGTTTTTACTACTTGTTAAGAACAACCTTGTCCCCTCCAAAAAAATAGTTATCTATAACTGTATGATTACTCTGCAGGCTCTTTATCTTATTGGTCTCCACGACTGTTCGTATGGTGGTGGCTGTGGAACAGAATTTGAGAAGCGTTCTGCATTGCTCCTTTTCATAGGGAAGATTTCACTGTTCAGAGCCTTCTTCTATCTATACTTCTAAAGCATTTTGGAATAGCTTTCCTAGTTCTTTGGACACTGTCACTAGGATCTTTATTAAATTGCATCTGTACATTGCTTTTGCTTAGATGGCCACTTTCATATTATTCTGCTAATCCATGAGCAGAGGTGGTCTTTCCAGTTCTTCTACTGTCTTCAATTTCTTTCAAGGCCAAATTTTTATCATAATTGTCTTTTGCTTCTGTGGATAGGTTTATTCCTGTGTTTATTTATTTTGTGGTTATTGTGAGGATTTTTTTTCCAGATACTTTTCTCGGTGAATCCATTATAGGTGTTAGATAGACAAAAGATTACTGACTATAAGTATTTATACTTACAGCTTCTAGATTTAATTTTGATAGATTACATGTGTCAAAGAATTGTCTATTTCTTTTAGATTTATAGTTTTTGAGAATGAAAATTTGTGAAGTATTCCCTAACAACTATTTCCATGGGATTTTATTAATTATCCATTTCATCTCTAAATTTATTGATTCAAGTCTTCCTTCTGATTAGCTTATTTCAGGTCAGGGGAGGCCGGTAGTGACATTTTTACTTTGTAATGTTTAGAACTAAATAGATAATCTAGGATTCTCTGTCTATCTATCTATCTATCTATCTATCTATCTATCTATCTATCTATCTCTCAAACACCTAGTGCCTTGCAAAGACATAGCTGTATCCCATAATATTTACAGTCCCAAAGTTTAAGGACTGAAAAACCAGGGATGTGGCAAAATACTCACCCAACCATATATTTCCTATAGTAATTTAGATAAATGAAGAATGCTCTGGAGGGATTCAATAATGGATGATAACTAGAGTCAAATAACAGCTAGTGACACATTCAGCGAACACATCAATGCTGTATATCCCCATATCGCCAACATATGTCACTGTACTAAAAAAGATTAGTTTCCTTAAATGTACAGATGTATCTCATCTCCTGTGAGCTATCCTGAATTCTGTAACCACTGTAAAGCCACACAGCCCCAGTCAAAGAAAATGTCATTTGTAACCAATATAGTAATATAGTAGTAAAGTTTAGGGCTCTGGAAACCAGTTTAGATAGCTATCAATTAAAGGTATTTTGGGCAATTCCAGATGTTACATCTGCTCATAGGAATAGAGATACAACTAAAATCCCATTTCTCTGAAGATTTGAGGGAAAACATCAGAATTTGCAGGAAACAAAAAAAAGCCAACTACAGAAATTCTTCAGTTGGTGCTCTTTCCCTCCAATCCTGATCTAGTCTTTAACTGTTTCATGCCTTTGCCTTCTGTATTTTTTGACACCTGCAAGGCCTGCCTTCTGAGACACTGAAAAAATCTCCCTCAGATCCTCAAAAGACTTCTTGCAGATAGCAACATTTCAAAACAATGAATTGCTATTTCTATTCCTTTAAAAAACTAACCTTATATTTTTGTCATATTCACCAGTAAACATTGTTGTAAAATATCTGTTTTTCTATTCAAGCTTTATGAGAATCAATGTGTTTTAAACAAAAGAAAGCTGTTCTCTTGACATCTCATTTTGTAATCTATATTAAAATGTTCTTCAGGTAAGCCTGGACTTTTTGTAGAAATAAGAGACTCTTGGAATAGTTCCTCACATTCAATTCTACATCTAGCTTATGAGGGGATAGAAAGATGAATAGATCAAATAAACAGTTTAGAAGCCAGAAACCTAGAATCAAAATTGTGTGTTTTCATTTCCCTTGGCTCTGTGACATATACTTTTTTCCTATGAATTTAATTAGCTGAAATACCAATATTGTACCAGACACTAGGGAGGATAAAAAAGGATCTGGAACAGCATTGACCAGAGAGAAGAGGCAATGCAGGTTCACACAATGCCAACAAACTTAAGATCGTAGCTGACAAATAATTGCACCAAGGAGCCTCTTCTCCTGTTTTAGGACCAACTGCTGTCCACAGAGCTCACAAGGTTCTCAGGAGTCAGGCAAAGCTAAAAAGCCAGAATAGAATTTTTTTTTCTAACACAGTAGTTTTCAACCTACTTAAGGCTGTAACCCTTTAGTACAGTTCCTCATGTTGTGGTGACCCCCAACCATAAAGTTATTCCATTGCTACTTCATAACTGTAATTTTACTACAGATATGCAACACAATGCAGATATCGGATATGCAGGGTATCTGATATGTGACCCCCAAATGGGTCCTGATACAAAGGTTAGAACAACTGCTCTACAACATCTGTGATAACAACAGATGTCATTTGTTGGTTTTAAAACCTACACATGGGTTAGAAGTAGTTTCTGAGCAAACATTGAGCAGCAATCAGTGGCAATAGGAAGAGCAACAAAGAGGTCTAATATCAACACCCTCTCACCCCAGGTCCTAAAGTTCCAGGAGACAAAGTCTCTCAGGCAAACACCAAGCTCCCAGCCTTCCCCCTTTGCCATATGAGATTCCTGTGGGCAGTGCAATCCTTTGGGGGTACATTTTCTCAATAGTATGAAAGCCTAAGAGATAGAAGGGTCCCTGAAGAATGTCTTCATTCCTGCCAGAGAAATTATAAAACCAAGTCTTGTTCTGAGTCAGTAAGACAGTACATTAAGGGATAACCATGTCCACTTGCTGTAGGTTGATGTCATTATACAGGTGAAGGCAGGTACGGGATAGAACTAGGCCTGTCATTGGATGAGAAGGAAGAATGGGCAGGAGAAAGGTTTTGGAGGAGGAGGAGACCACAGAGACTGGAGAGGGAGAGAGCAGCAGATATTAAGCAGCAGATATTAAGATTTCTCTCTGCACATTTACAGGGTGTTATGACTATACTTAAAGGATGGATGTGTGCAGGATTTTTGTATGTCTAGATGAGCAAACTATATCTTATTTATATCTTATCAATTGGATCAGAGGTTACTGTGTTGTGTGTTCTTTTATGTGGTGATTTAATTGAGTTCAAGAGAGTGTGTAGTGGCAGGACACGCTGGGCTGCCATGGAATTGGGATGTGTATGTCTGGCATGTTGGCAACCTGCCTTGGGAACTAGATGGGTAGAGAGATTGTTGCCAGTCTCAGAGAGTAGCCCTTGGCAGTGTGATATGTTATGGAGCTTAGCGGGTGAAACGCTATGCTGACTGAGGTGAAAATATTCCACAGATGCCATGTGTCACTATGGTGCTGGTTCTAGTGCAGGATGAAATAAATCTTTTTTAGTTTTACCGCAACTTGTCTAGTACCTTTTAATTTTTTAAGATTTATTTATTTTCTTATTTTATGTGTATGAATATTTTGCTGGTGTATACACCTATGCACCACTTGTATGCATAGTGCCAGAGGAGGTCAGAAGAGAATGTCTGATCTGAGATTGGAATTGAAAAAGGTTGCAAGCTGCCCTGTAGAAGCTGGGATTTGAACTGGGTCCTCTGGAAGAGCTCCTTACAACTGAGCAAATCCTCTAGCCCACTCTGCTGCTTTTTTGGCTTGATCTTCTCAGAGGACCTTGGCCTTTCTGCCTCTATAATTGGGAAGGAGAAAGTATCCGGAGGAACTGTAGTTAAGAACACAGTACAGGATTCCGGGTTTGTTCCACTTTGTTGGATCTTTGCAATAGACAGCATCTAAGGTGAGAGGGAGAGAGGGAGAGAGGGAGAGAGGGAGAGAGGGAGAGAGAGAATATACAATTATAAAATTAAAGGCTCAGAATTACTGCTATTCTAGCAGTGGCTGCATTTTTCTCAACTTCCTTTAAAGTATGTTAAGCCTGTGGTCTAACAAGAAAGACCTTTTCAAATTATACTCCTGCATCCTGCAGTCTCAGGTCTCCACACTTGGTATAAGCCTGAAGACAGAGAGAATGAGGTCAGCATGGTGGGGGAAGGGGAGGGGGTTGTGAATTTCTGACATTCTCACAAAGGAAATGCCTTTGGCTTCCCACTCAAGCATGACAGACACTGCCCTCTAAACGGGGATGTGGCACTCTTCAGGACTGATGGCTTTCACGCGCAGGCTATTGTAAAGAGGCTATTTATATTCCTACAGAGAAAATCTGATGCCTCATGACTAAGGCTGCATTAGGGAGCAGAAGGGCTGCCTGCAAGGCCTTGCAATTTGCTTGTCTGCAGTGAAGGACATTGGTGAATAGAAAAGGTATTTTCCCTTCTGCAGTATTGAGACCATCTGTTATCCTGCCGCGGTGCAGTGCAGGGGAAACCCTTTGCAAACAATAACCCTCCTGCCAGAGTTCCCTGGAAACACTCCACAGACAATCCCGCCCACGGAAGAGCCTGCCTTCCCAGCCTGCTTTTTGTATTTCTCCCTTTTATTGTTCTATAGAGAGAGGGTGAGAGAATATTGCCTGTAATTTAAAACTAGCAGCAAGGTCTGCCTGCAAAGCTGTCAGAATTTTATTATTACTGTTATTCTGACTATTTTAGTGGTGGATCAGCACTAAGTATACACACACACACACACACACACACACACACACACCCCACATGGTAGTATCTTGTTCATGGGCAGGAGAATGAGGAGCTCACAGCAAACTGTTTTTAGAGTATCCAAGGATCCCTTCAGAACACAACCTGAATGGAAATAGGCTCCCCGGGCAATGCCTACCGCCACCATTCTGCAGATGATCTTGTTTCTTTTGCTAAAGCAGAGCCAAAGAGACAGATTTAAAGAAGGATCGGCCCTTCCTAGAGAAGAAGGAAGGTAGCCCAACTTGTTGGGTTACATAAAAAGCGCCAGGAGGAAAAAAAAATAGACTTGGTTCTCTAACTGGAACACCCAAAAACACCACATAGAGCAGAAGTCTGATCCCCTAGTCTTGTTTTTGAATGCTTCCACTCACCCATTGATTTTTCTACTTTTAAGCACCGATGTGTAGAATCCATTCCTCTTCTCTAGGCTTCTTTCTCTTTCTGAGTTAGTTCTTACCTACCCTGATCTGGCTTGCACCTTTGGAATATTAGACAGCTTTCTGAAGTTAATTAAACAAGGCAAGCATCTGCCTCCAAGGATCAGTCAGCTACCATCTGCTCAGAATCTTCAGCTAAAGGGAGTTTCTAACACTTGTCTGCAAAACTAAGGGAGATTCAGTAAGTAAAGCTGTAATGTTGTGGAACACCTGTGAACATGAGTCTAAGAGAAAACTGGCAGTGTTGAATAGCACTGTCATCTTTGCCTTGCTGTAAACATTATTAATGACCCAGAAGGGTGAATGCCCTGTGCTTTTGCTTTGCAAGAGGGAAATAAAATAGGCCAGCAGCGCCACCGTTTGCAATTTGGGAGAACTGCAGGAAAAATAATGAAACCTTTGTTGATTTCCACCTGAATGGTGGGGAAAAAAAGGAATTACAATTTATAACTGTCATACAAGACAGGAAGCAGAGCTTTCCCTGTCATGCATTGAGTCTAATATGTGCAAGCATTTCATGTGGATCTCTTGTGTGGCTACAGAGTTCAGGACCATCTGTTAGCACATCAGCTGGACATATCAATAGTAGAGCTCATATACAGTGGTAAACTAAAAGCTTCCTTCACCCCTTGGTGTTACAGCTATCCTAATCTGAGTATCCATGTTCTGTATGGTTTAGACAACAAGGAAATCACCCAGTAATGTATTCTTCAAATTACAACCCTGCCATTAAGTGATATGTAAATCTAGAAACATTGATTGTGTGTAGATATAAGTTTTTAAAATTTCTAAGTATTCACTTTACATCATGCTCACTGCTCCCCTCCCACTCACACCCTCAATCCCTCCCCAGACCACCTCTCCCACTCTCCTCTAAGCAGGCACCCCCTGGGTATTCCCCAACCCTCGAACATCAAGTTGGAAACCAAGCACATCCTCTCCCACTGGTGCCAGAAAAGGCAGCCCAGCTAAAGGAATGTATCCCACATACAGGCAAGAGCTTTTAGGATACCCCCCACTCCAGTTGTTTGGGATGCTCATGAAGACCAAATTGTACATCTACTACATAGGAGTGGGAAGGCCTAGGTCCAGCATTCCAACACAACATTTTATAGTCCTTGAAAGAACAATCTCAACTTCACAGAAAAAAACAAAATATCAAGGACAGTCAAAATAATCCCAAACAATAAAAGAACTTCTGGGGGAATCACCATCCCTGTCTTCAAGCTGTACTACACACACACACACACACACACACACACACACACACACACACACACACTCATACATTCACATACACACTGAGAACATCCTACCCAGTGACAGACACATGAAATCAAGTCAAGGGTATCACCCCCAAGTGTGTGGAGAAGCCTAATTGATCACAGGTTTCCTAGGAAACAAATCCATCAACTAAAAAGCAGGTTACATTTGGGCATAAATGTCCCTTCCAAAATACACTGTGAGTTGGAGGAAATGCCTGTAAAACATTAGCAGGACCTTAAAAATACATTCCCTTGCACAAAGAAATATCTAGCCTGAAAAAATCAAGAGAATGTCACATATTTTCCCATGTTGCTTACTCTGGCATGAAAAGAGATAGTATTTTCCAAATTTTGATGAGCCTCATTCAAATCTCATCATTCAAATTACCCATATGTTCTAAGTAAGTTATTATAAAATCGTAGGTTTGAGCACAGGAAGAAATTTGCCAGTCACCTAGTCCAACCCACTCCAATTAAAAGTGAAGAACAACCTCATAGAAGAAGGGAGAAAGGGGATGGGATGGGGGTTTATGGACAGAAAACCGGAAAAGAAGCTACCATTTGAAATGTAAATTTAAAAAATCCTGTAAAAAAACAGATGAAGAACAGATACCCAGGGTAAGGAAGAGAACTGATGAAAACCAGCAAAGTTAGCATCTAGTTAGAAACTGCAACCCAGGACCCAAGACACCACACCAAGGTCAGCAAATGTCTCTATGGTTTCCTTTCAGGCTGTCTCTGAAAATGTCTTCCCTGATACTGATATTTGCTCTGCTTCTTCAGTTATATTGCTCAACCAATATCTGTTACATAACATGTTGTTATTGAGTATTTACTGTTGCTTAGTGTTGGTGAGCTTTCTGTAAGAAACACTGGAGGCAATCCATTTACAGAGGGAGAGAGTTTGTTTTAGAGATTTTAGCCTGTGATCCACTGGTCTCATTGCTCTGAGACTCTAGTAGAGATGATGGGTAACAATGACAGACAATACACAGAGGAGAAAACTGCTCAGCTCATGGCCAAGAAGCAAAGGACAGAGGAAGAGAAGAAAGACAGAGGTCCTGTACTCTCCTTCACCCGCACACCCTTGATGACCTAAAAACTTCCCACAGGGCCCTCTGTCCTAACATTTTCAGCACTCCTGGAAAGCACTATCCATTCAGCACAGGAGCCTTTGAGGTGTACTTACGAAATGACAGAATCTGGAGCCTGAAAGGATACTAGGGTCGAAAAGAGAGAAAAGTGAATGCACAATTTGTTCTTCGAGAACACATCAAAAAACATCATTTACCACAATCAGGTAAGTTTCATCCCAGGGATGCAGAGATGGGTCAATATATGAAAATCCATCAAAGTAATCCACTACATAAATTTTAAAAACCATGATCATCTCATTAGATCCTGAAAAGGCCTTTGACAAAATCCAATACCCATTCATCTGAAAAGTCTTGGAGAGATCAGGAATTCAAGGCACATACCTAAACAAAATAGAAGCAATCTATAGCAAACCAGTAGCCAACATCAAATTAAATGGACAGAAACTTGAAGCACTCTCCCTAAAATCAGAGAGAAGTTAAGGCTGCTACTCTCTCCATATCTATTCAATAACAATTCAATAACCAAAGCAATTAGACAACAAGAAGATATCAAGGGAATACAAATTGGAAAGAAAAAAGTCAAGGTATCATCATTCAAGGATGATGTGATATCATGTGTAGCCAACCCCAAAAATCTACCAGAGAGCTCCTATAACAAAGTGGCTGTATACAAAATTAACTAAAAGAAGTCAGTAGTAGCCTTGCTTTATACAAATGATAAATGGGCTGAGGAAGAAATTAGGGCAACAACACCCTTATCAGTGGCCATAAATAATATTAAAATATCTTGCTGTGACTCTAATCAAGCAAGTGTAAAACCTATATGACAAAACCTTCAAGTCTCTGAAGAGAAAAATTGAAGAAGACCTCAGAAGATGATCTCCCATGCTCATAGATAGACAGGATTGATGTGGTAAAAATGACCACCTTACCAAGAGCAATCTACAGATTTAATGCAGTTTCCCTCAAAATTTCAACACAATTCTTCGCAGCCATGGAAAGAATAATTCTCAACTTTATATGGAAAAAAAACCCAGGATAGCCAAAACAATTCTAAACAATTAAAAAAAACCTTCTGGAAGAATTATCATCCCTAACCTCAAGTTGTATTACAGAGCAATAGTGGTTTAAAAACAAACAAACAAACAAACAAAAAACATGGTATTAGTACAGACACAGGCAGGTTGATGAATAGAATAGAATTGAAGAACCAGAAATAAATCTATATACTTATGGACCTTTGATTTTTGGCAAGGAAGCCAAAATCATACAGTAGAAAAAAGAAAGTATGTACAACAAATAGTGGTAATCTGCATGTAGAAGAATGCAAATTGATCCATATTTATCACCCTACACAAAGCTTAAGTCCAAGAGGATCAAGAACCTCAACATAAAGCCAGATACACTGAATCTAATAGAAAGTGGGAAATAACCCCCAAAGGCATTGGCACAGGAAAATTTTCCTGGACAAATCACCAATGGCTCAGGCTGTAAGATCAACTATTGATAATACATTTTGATAATATTTTCTTAGCTTTAATACTTCTATTACTTTTCAATAACTAAATCCATAATGCTATAGTAGATCTGGGATTTTTTTCTAAGCATAATTTGACCTGTAGAAAATAACTACAAAGACAACAAATTCCTCCCTTCACATCAAGTAACTGCTGAACAAGGGAGGCAGGAAATATAGAAAATGGTTTTTACTGGAAACAATGTAGAATCACCAGACTAAATTATTCTGATAACTCACCTCCTAGTCCTATACAAACTGCTTAAACCAGTTGCCACAAAACCTTCCTTCTAAAGAAGAGAAATTCATAAGCATGCAGTAGGCCAGTGAAGATAAGCCTCCCAGTTCAGAAAGTTGGAAGAGTACCTTGGCAACCCAATCACATAGTTGGAGCTCTAAGAACATTATCCCAGGGGTGTGAAAGTCAGGTGACACGTTCTAGTAGTAGAGAACTTCAACTGTGAAGAAAGAAGTCCATGCTTAGGCCTCAACACCTCAATGCCAGCTTAAAAAAATGCAGATGTAATTTGAGTATCATGTGCTGTGTCTCTCTGCTCTGAGAACTCTAATGATCTCATCTCTGAAGTCTGCTCAATAAAGTCACTGGGCAGACTCTAGGTCTAAGATACTGACATTCATCTATATTAGTACTTCCTATAGAAAGCATGTTACTTTTCTATAATTACTTGGAGCTGTCTACAATTTCCATGGAAATCACTCTAAGGTAATATCTACTGCAGTTAGTAAACAGTTCAAGGTTTGGTGCCTAGCCATAAAGCTAACAGCAATTACTTTTCTCACCTTCAAATCCAGTTACTAAGGGAGTCATTTTCCAAAATCTTTCTACATTTCAGCCATTGTAAACCAGTCCAACCTGTATCGCATAGTGGGAAATGGATGCCATCTTTAAATTTTCATTTCATGACAGTAGGTTTAACTTCAGGATTGTTCTACTCCAAGATATCAAATGCTCCTCTACTTCCAGCAAAATCTCACACTTATGAGTAGGAGACAACATGGTGTCTTCTCACACACCACAAGATGAGGCCTTGTTACCTGGTATGCAAACCCAAGTATATCTTAGATCTCTACCACCTTGGCCACCAAGCTATCTATTATGAATTATTCAAAACAAATGGTACAAGATAATTTCACCACTTCTCATCAGGTACAAAAGTGTGTAGAACTAGTTGGTGATGCTTGACTGTGATTTTTTTTATTTTTACAACCACTCTCTCAGCAAAGGTGCAAATATAATATCCAATAGGGCTGAAAAAGAAACACAATGGCAGACAGACTCAAAGCACCATCCAAATTTCTTCTCCTCTTGACAGCTTTCTTTCCCAGAAGTCATGTCAACTTTGTACTCAAAGTCCCCGAGGCAGGCTATATATCAGGGCTTCCATGTCTGTTCAGACTCTGGCAATGCCATTACTTTGTCAAAAGCAGGTATCCTAGCTATCATAAGGTTTTAATCAGAATCAATGACAGATAAATAGAATTTCAGTCTAATCACAAAGGAAAATCTAATACCCAAGTTTTAGAAGTTTTAATCCAATATGCCAGTATAGAAATGTCAACCTCTGTCAGTTTACAGAGAGGAAAGAAATGATTATGAGCACACAGAAAGGCTCCTAATCAAAGAATTAAGCTGAAGCAGCCAACTGAGGGTGTGCCTAACAGATGGGGACCAGTTTCGAAAAACTCTCCTGAATATGCAATAGGATTTATGTTGGTGAGAAATCAGATAACTATTTATGTAAGTAAATGTCAAATAATATTAATTAAATTAAAAAAACAGCTATTGAGGGAAAGAATGTATTCTCTGTGAAATCACTTACTATAGAGAGAAAAATGAATAGCAACAGGAAGGTCATATCTGAGATGCCAGTTAAACTGTAAATGTCAGACTGCGCCTAGATATGAAGGGACCTGGTCAAAGAGCTAGGGGCACGCAAATCCCTTGGGAGAGAGAGCTAGACCTTCAGAGGGGCAGACAAGCCTGGGAAGCCAGAGGAGACTATTCTCTGCCCACATTTCTGACTCTAGAGGAAAACGCCTAGTGCCATCTGGGCCCCCTGTGCACAGGGACCTGACAGAAGGTGGGGCAGGCACTTCAGGTTACTGCCCTCACAGAGAGCTGAAACCCAGCCCCAAGGAGTGACTTGGAACCTGTGGGACTCGGGACACACAAAGGCAAAATTCCTCTTGGACCAGACACTTTCAGTTTCTAGCTGGAGCCAAAACCTTGCTGATCCTGGCCCACAGCTCCCTGCTACCAAACCCAGTGGGAGAGAGAGCTCATCACACAGACAGGTAGGCACTCCTGAGACTACAGGGCAGGAGAGACCGCCATTACAGCCCACCCTTGACCACATCCCTGACCCAAGAGGAAACTGTACAGGGCCTCTGGGAACAGGAAGATAGGAGCACACAACTGCAGGAGCCCTGCAGTCCAGATTGTGCCCGGATCTGAAGGGACCCAGTGAAACAGCTCCATGCACCCAAATCCTGTAGGAGGGACAGCTAGACATTCATAGGGGCAGACACACCTGGGAAGCCAGAGGAAATTACTCTCTGTCCCCATTTCTGAATCTAGAGGAAACTGCCTAGCATCATCTGGGCACCCTGTACACAGGGACCCAGGAAAAGGCAGAGCAGGAGTTTCTGGTTGCTGCCCTCACAGAGAGCTGAAACCCAGCCCAGAGGAACAATTTCAGGCCCAAGACCAGAGGTAATACCAGCTTTTCTACTCCAAGTGACCTGCCTGGTGGACACAGGACACATGCCCAAAGGAACAGCTGAAGACAAGTGGAAAGGAACGACTACACGCCTGAAAGCAGAACACTCTGTTACCATAACTAGATGAAAGAAAACAGGAAAACAGGTCTGCAGCACTCTTGACACACAGGTCTATAGGACGGTCTAGCCACTGTCAGAAATAGCAGAACAAGGTAACACCAGAGACAACCTGATGGCGAGAGGCAAGTGCAGGAATCGAAACAACAGAAACCAATGCTACATGTCATCATCAGAGCCCAATTCTCCCACCAAAGCAAACAGTGAATATCCAATCACACCAGAAAAGCAACATCTAGATTTAAAATCACATTTGATCATGAGGATGGAGGACTTCAAGAAAGACATAAAGAACTCTCTTAGAGAAATGCAGGAAAACACAAATAAAAAAGTAGAAGCCTATGGAGAAGAAAAACAAAAATTCCTGAAAGAGTTACAGGAACGCACAATCAAAAAGTTGAAGGAATTAAAAATGGAAATAGAAGCAATGAAGAAAGAACACAGGGAAACAACCCTGGATATAGAAAACCAAAGGAAGAGACAAGAGGCCATAGATACAAGCATCACTAACAGAATACAGGAGAGAGAATCTCAGGGGCAGAAGATAACATAGAAATCATCGACACAACTGAAAAAGATAATGGAAAATGGAAAAATCTACTGGTCCAAAACATACAGGAAATCCAGAACTCAATGAGAAGATCACACCTAAGGATAATAGGTATAGAAGAGAGTGAAGACTCCCAGTTCAAAGGACCAGTAAATATCTTCAACAAAATCATAGAAGAAAACTTCCCTAACCTAAAGAAAGAGATGCCCATAAACATACAAGAAGCATACAGAACTCCATATAGATTGGAACAGAAAAGAAAATCCTCCCGTCACATAATAGTCAAAACACCAAATGCACAAAATAAAAAAAAGAATGTTAAAAGTCGTAAGGGAAAAACATCAAGTAACATATAAAGGCAGACCTATCAGAATCACACCAGACTTCTCGCCAGAGACTATGAAAGCCAGAAGACCCTGGACAGATGTCATATAGACCCTAAGAGAACATAAATGCCATCCCAGGTTCCTGTATCCTGTAAAACTCTCAATTAACATAGATGGAGAAACCAAGTTATTCCATGACAAAACCAAATTTACACAATAACTTTCTACGTATCCAGCCCTACAAAGAATAATAAATGGTAAAGCCCAACATAAGGAGGCAAGCTACACCCTAGAAAAAGCAAGAAATTAATCGTCTTGGCAACAAAACAAAGAGAAGAAAAGTACACAAACATAATCTCACATCCAAATATGAATATAACAGGAAGCAATAATCACTATTCTTCAATATCTCTCAACATCAATGGTCTCAACTCCCCAATAAAAAGACATAGATTAACAAACTGGATACACAATGAAGACCCTGCATTCTGCTGCCTACAGGAAACATACTTCAGAGCCAAAGACAGACACTACCTCAGAGAGAAAGGCTGGAAAATACTTTCCAAGAAAATGGTCTGATGAAGCAAGCTGGAGAAGTCTTACTGATATCGAATAAAATTGATTTTCAACTAAAAGTCATCAAAAAAGATAGGGAAGGACACTTCATATTCATCAAAGAAAAAATCCACCATGATGAATTCTCAATCCTAAATATCTATGCTCCAAATACAAGGGCACGTACATACATAAAAGTAACCTTACTAAAGCTGAAAACTCATATTGCACTTTGCACAATAATAGCAGGAGATTTCAACACCCCACTCTCATCAATGGACAGGTCACAGAAACAGAAATTAAACAGAGACATAGACAGATTAAGAGAAGTCATGAACCAAATGGACTTAAGAAATATTTATAAAACATTCTATCCAAAAGTAAAAGGATATACATTCTTCTCAGCACCTCATGATACTTTCTCCAAAATTGACCATATAACTGGTCAAAAAACAGGCCTCAAGGGATACAGAAAGATAGAAACAGAGACAGACGGATAGACCAATGGAATAGAATTGAAGACCCAGAAATGAACCCACACACCTATGGTCACTTGATTTTTGACAAAGGAGCCAAAACCATCCAATGGAAAAAAGATTGCATTTTCAGCAAATGGTGCTGGTTCATGATAAAAGTCCTGGAAAGAATAGGAATTCAAGGCCCATACCTAAACATAGTAAAGGCCATATACAGCAAACCAGTCGCTAACATTATACTAAATGGAACGAAACTTGAAGCAATCCCACTAAAATCACGTACTAGGCAAGGCTGCCCACTCTCTCCCTACTTATTCAATATAGTTCTTGAAGTTCTAGCCAGAGCAATCAGACAACAAAAGGAGGTCAAGGGGAAACAGATTGGAAAAGAAGAAGTCAAAATATGACTATTTGCAGATGATGTGGTAGTATATTTAAGTGATCCTAAAAGTTCCACCAGAGAACTACTAAAGCTGATAAACAACTTCAGCAAAGTGGCTGTGTATAAAATTAACTCAAATAAATCAGTAGCCTTCCTCTACACAAAGGAGAAACAAGCTGAGAAAGAAAATAGGGAAACAACACCCTTCATAATAGTCCCAAATAATATAAAATACCTCAGTGTGACTTTAACCAAGCAAGTAAAAGATCTGTACAATAAGAACTTCAAGCCTCTCAACAAAGAAATTGAAGAAGACCTCAGAAGATGGAAAGATCTCCCATGCTTATGGATTGGCAGGAATAATATAGTAAAAATGGCAATTTTACCAAAAGTGATCTACAGATTCAGTGCAATCCCCATCAAAATTCCAATCCAATTCTTCAGAGAGTTAGACAGAACAATTTGCAAATTTATGTGGAATAACAATATCCCAGGATACCTAAAACTATCCTCAACAATAAAAGGACTTCTGGGGGAATCACATTCCCTGAACTCAAGCAGTATTACAGAGCAATAGTGATAAAAACTTAATGGAATTGGTACAGGGACAGACAGATAGACCAGTGGAATAGAATTGAAGATCCAGAAATGAACACACACACAGCTATGGTCACTTGATTTTTGACAAAGGAGCTAAAACCATCCAATGGAAAAAAATAGCATTTTCAGCAAATGGTGTTATTTCAACTGGAGGTCAGCATGTAGAAGAATGCAGATCGATCCATTCTTATCACCCTGTACAAAGTGCAAGTCCAAGCGGGTCAAGGACCTCCACATCAAAGAGATACACTCAAACTAATAGAAGAAAAAGTGGGGAAGCATCTCACACACATGGGCACTGGAGAAAATTTTCTGAACAAAACACCAATAGCTTATGCTCTAAGATCAAGAATTGACAAATGGGATCTCATAAAACTGCAAAGCTTCTGTAAGGCAAAGGACACTGTGGTAAGGACAAAATGACAACCAACAGATTGAGAAAAGATCTTTAGCAATCGTACAACAGATAGATGACTTATATCCAAAATATACAAAGAACTCAAGAAGTTAGACCACAGGGAGACAAATAACCCTATTAAAAAAAGGAGTTCAAGCTTTGCGCAGTGGCAGTATCGTAGCCAATGAGGTTTATCCGAGGCGCGATTATTGCTAATTGAAAAAAAGGAGTTCAGAGCTAAACAAAGAATTCACAGCTGAGGAATGCAGAATGGCTGAGAAACACCTAAAGAAATGTTCAACATCTTTAGTCATAAGGGAAATGCAAATCAAAACAACCCTGAGATTCCACCTCACACCAGTCAGAATGGCTGAGATCAAAAATTCCGGCTATAGCAGATGCTGGTGAGGATGTGGAAAAAGGGGAACACTCCTCCATTGTTGATGGTATTCCAGACTGGTACAACCATTCTGGAAACCAGTCTGGTGGTTCCTCAGAAAATTGGACATTGCACTACCTGAGGACCCAGCTATACCCCTCTTGGGCATATACCCAAAAGACGCTCCAACAAATAACAAAGACACATGCTCCACTATGTTCATAGCAGCCTTATTTATAATAGCCAGAAGCTGGAAAGAACCCAGATGCCCTTCAACAGAGGAATTGATAAAGAAAATGTACATCTACAAAATGGAATACTACTCCACTCTCAAAAACAATGACTTTATGAAATTCATAGGCAAATGGATGGAACTGGAAAATACCATCCTGAGTGAGGTAACCCAATCACAGAAAAACACACATGGTATGCACTCATTGATAAGTGGATATTAGCCCAAATGCTTGAATTACCCTAGATGCACAGAACACGTGAAACTCAAGAAGGATGACCAAAATGTAAATGCTTCACATTTTGAAAAGGGGAACATGAATACCCTTGGCAGGGAATAGGGAGGCAACATGATCCCAGAGAAGAAAAGGAATGGTCAAAGAATAGTAAAAACAAAGTCAAAATCATTTGGATGCTTGCTTGTACTTTCAGTTCTTACTATCTGTAATAGTTATTTCTTCTTGTTGTTGCTGCTGCTGTGTTAAAATACCTAACAATAAACAGCATAAGGGGAATTATTTTGTTCCACAGTCCATCATGGGGAAGTGATTGAGGCAACTGGTCACATTATACTGGTCATAGGGAAACAGATTGAGATCAAGCTTGGTATTCAGCTCCATTTTCACTTTCTTATTCAGTCTAAGACAGACGTCCATAGGAAGGTGCCAGCCCACAGTTATAGTGGGTCTTTCTACAAATCTAACTTTATCTTAATATTACCTCATAAGTATTCCCAGAGATTTGCCTTATAGGTGATTCTGGAGCCTTTCAAGTTGGCAATCCATGTTAGCCTATAAGATCCAGCCTGACAGAGTTTTGGTAAATGATTGTGCTTCTTAATTAGATATTGAATCTCTTTCCTGTATTCTTTCTGTACACTCCAGAACACACACACACACACACACACACACACACACACACACACACACACACATGAACACTGGAAGATTTTTTTCTAGTCTGACAATGGATCTTGATCATCTTTTCATATCTATCACTGAGCTCTTTTTTTTCTCTTTATTAACTTGAGTATTTCTTATTTACATTTCGATTGTTATTCCCCTTCCCGGTTTCCGTGCCAACATCCCCCTAGCCCCTCCCCCTCCCCTTCTATATGGCTTCTCATCCCCATCCTCCCCCCATTTCCTCCCTCCCCCCCAACAATCATGTTCACTGGGGTTCAGTGAGCTCTTTCTTTTATTCATCTATATAATGTTCTGTAATTTAGATGCAATCCAATCCCCATTGACTGCCTCTCAATCTATGGGTTTTCCTGTTGTCATTGTTGTTTGAAGCCAGTGCCCTACACATGCTAACCATGTTACTAGTGAGTAATGTTTTATTACCCAAATTCTTAAAAATAACATAGCAATGAATACCCTTTTGTGTATATTTGTTTCACAGCCTCAAAGATGAATTCTCAAAAAAAATAGTATTACTAAACTTAAAAGGCATTTGTCCTTTCAATATACTTTGCATATTTGGTCCCCTGTGGCTTCATGCCAATTTAACCAATTCTTCTAGCCTTCTCATGTTCCATGTTAGAGAATAAAGACATTGGAGGACACAAAACATCTGTCTCATATCAAGATGTGAGATACATGATACATCAAGAGCACGTGTGTCCCTAATACTTGCCTTGTAAGTCCCTTAGCAGTGCCTTTTAGCCTGAGTCATTCTGAGCATGACTTGATGGTTCTCACTCTGGGATTCCGGATGGAAAACTTCCTAGAACCTCTAGAGATTAGCAGTTGTGGTAAATAAAATGCATTCCTAGTCTAGTTGAGTGAATCCTATCAGAAGAAAGAAGAAAAGAAATGTGCCAGGTAAGGAAGTAACCAAAAAGAGAAAAGGTAAATGGAGATGGTGACACAGCAAAAAAGTCACCCTGAGGTATGCACCAGATAAGCTGCATTGGTGTGTTTTAAAAGTAATAGCCTCAGTAACAAATGCAGCAGCCATAAACATCCCCACACATCTCTGAACCTACTTACTTTAATGGTCTTCCCCTTGCCATCCGAGCTGGTGTTCTAACAGCCTTCAGATGTTAGCTCATGAAAAGCAAAGGGATCAGATACATCAAGGAAGCTGCAAGGCACCATCTGCACACAGATAATGAGTGGGTTTACCTGTTTGTGTGATGTGCAAACATCATCCTGGCTTCCTGCCCTTGACAGTCTTAAATCAGCTCATCAAGTGCCAGCTCCCTTTATATCAGACAGTTTAGCTAAAGGACAGGAAGAAAAGCATACCTTGGTCTGCTGCCAATTCAAGTTCTTTTGTTTATCTGTTCTTTTCAAGTTCAAAGGATATGAGTTATGCAATTAAAAGAAAACTGTTAAAAAGAACCAGACATAAATGCTAAGCTGTTGAGAAAAAGAAAGCATTTAGTAAGTACTGGACAGGTTGGTAGTATACTTTTCAAGCTACTAAACATACATGTATATCTGATTATCAGTGATCAATTTCATTTTTTAAAATATAGAACACTTCAGTCTGGTGATATAGCTTGGTGGTTAAAGCACTGGTTGCTCTTTCAGAGAACCCAAGTTTTAAATCCCAAATTCCCATCACCCTCTCTTTCCAAAACCCATGTGGTACATTATAATCATCTCTAACTCTACTTCCACAGAATCTTTAGATTTTCAAACTCCTTCCTTTAACAGTAGACATTAGAAAAATTAATTGAATTTCTAATGATTCCTCACTTTAATGGATAGAAGATGCAGGATTTGATGTCCTCCTCTAACCTCCTTTAGCACAAATGCATGCATGTGGTCCACAGACATACATGCAGGCATAACACCCATACACTTAAAATAAAACTAATGATAAAAAATTAAGGACAGTATTGTATGTTGGAAGCCACCTATGTTGGAATCAAACAGAAGAAAGAAAGATAAAAGAACTGGAAATGTATCCATTATTGGCTTTTATATGTTGCCAAACACAGATGATTCTTTCACTGAAAACTGAGCTGACTTGGAGCCATCTAAGACCCCTTGCCCCACCCCCACATGATTCTTGTGAACTCCAGGGAACACAGAGTTCCTGGGAAGCCTAGAAATCCAATTCAACCGCCATGATTTAAAGCGGGGGAGCATGTCCGCGACTGAGGGTGGCATAGCAGTCACAGGTCAGATACTCAGAGACAACCAAGCAAACAAAACAATATGCTAAAGCAGTAACATAACTTAACTGAAGCACAAATATGTATTTTTTCACCCCATAGAACAACGATTAAAAAACATTCAGAAGGAGAGGCCACTCTGTCTTCCTTATCCACTGCAATACATAGAGCTAAGGGCATGTAGTTACATGAGCCATGATTTACCTGAGAATTCTATAGCTCCTTTAACTTTCTTCCAGCTTTAGATCTTCAAACTCTCTTTCATAAATAGTAGACATATTCTACATTGGAAAAAATTAATTCAATTTCCAATGAGTCTTCAATTCAATGAACAGAAGATGAAGGGAACTATTAATTTTTTAGTTCTACAAAAGATGTTGATCTCTTAGGAGATCGATTTAACAAAGGATGATGAACTAGAAGGCCATCAACATATTAGGAATATGAGTGACTCACATGTGACTTCAAATCAGTGACTTTCTATACAGAGTGTTTCCTGTTATTTTATGGTCATGTACAACTTCCATACCTTTAATGTGTGTGATGGTTTACATATGCTTGGCCCAGGGAGTGGCACTATTAGAAGGTATAGCTTTGTTGGAGGAAATGTGTCACTGTGAATGTGGGTTTAATACCCTCGTCCTAGTTGCCTGGAAATCAGTTTTCCACTAGCAGCCTTCAGATAAAGATGTAGAACTCTCAGTTCTGCCTGCCTAGATGCTGCCATCCTTCCACCTTGATAATAATGGATTGAACCTGTGAACCTGTAAGCCAGCCCCAATTAAATGTAATCCTTTATAAAACTTGCATTGACCATGGTGTCTTTTCACAGCAATAAAACCCTAAGACAGAAGTTTGTACCAGGAGTGGGGTGTGATGGTTTGCATATGTTTAGTCCAGGAAGTGGCACTATTAGGAGGTGTGGCTTTGTTGGAGGAAGTGTGACACTGTGGGGGTGGGATTGAAGACCCTCCTCCTAGCTGCCTGAGGATGCTCAGTCTATTCCTGGCTTCCTTCAGGTGAAGATGTAGAACTCAGCTCCTTCTGCACCATGCCTACCTAGATGCTGCTATGCTCCTGCCTTGATGATAATGGATTGAACCTCTGAACCTGTAAGCCAGCCCCAATTAAATGTTGTCCTTTATAAAACTTGCATTGATCATGGTGTTTGTTCACAGCAATAAAACCCCAACAAAGACAATGTGTAAAGCTCAAGAATTGCCTGGTAGGGTTTTGTCCCTTTAAGTAGCCAAGGACACAATCAACTTCTCATTCCACAAACACAGGGCTTAGTTATATAAGGTTTCTGGTCTTATTTATCTCTTTTCTTCAACCATTTCACTATTTTAAAAATGTATTTTATGATTTTCCCAGCACAAGGAAGGCTAAGCTAGGAGCACCAAGGTGCTGTAACCAGTGAGCACCACTCAACAGAAGTCCATCTCAGAGATACAGCCCTCCCCACAGGGATTTTAAGAAAGAATTAGACTCTTTGTATAAAAAGCAATTAAAATTTTTTGATTTCTAGGTTTACACCTATTTGTTCTCCATGTGTTTACTACTTCTGGAGTTGAGTCCTTATTATTAAAGGATTGATTTCTGTATTTATGCCTACAAGAAAAAACTTTACACCTTACCATGAGACACCACATTTACTAATGGAAACAGGATATCAGGACTAGTGGAGGGATTTTCATCTAAACTTTATCTAACTTTATCTATGTTAGCCATTGCTGAATTTCCAATTTTATATACTATGAGCATATATGAATATGTAAGTGTGTGGGTGTGTAAGCATGTATGTGTTTTCACACATGATCTAGCACTCATGAGCAGGTTAGACTCTTTCAGGAGCTGGTACCCCTTTCCACTGATGGTTTTAGGATTGGCCTCTGATCACCAGGCTTTACACAAGCATTTTTACCAGTCAAGCCATTTTGATGGCACCACTGATTAACTTCAATAGAATATACATATTCTGCTTGTAATAAATGATCAATTAATCTAAAAATGGAACATATTTGCTTAAATTCAAGGTATACAACAATGTTTTGTCTGTCATGTGTTTATAAAAAGATAAAGAGAGAAGGGGATATGTTGTTATAGATTGTGGTGAGGTGTGCAGGATGGGGGTGCCTCAGCAGGCCCATGCTAAAGCATCACTTCCCCCTGAGGGAACAGCCACACAAAGGTACAGTATAGATTAGAGTTTATTCAGTCCATGGGGAGGGGAGTCAAGAGGGTAGTAGAGGAAGAGAAAGACAGTAGAGAAGGAGAAGAGTAGAGACCAGCCATGAGCATGTGAAGATAGAATACAAGGGGTATGGGGATAGAGGGAGGAAGGGACAAGAGGACAGAGTGGAGAGTGCAAGCAGGAAGAAAAGAGCAAGAGAGAGAGGAGAAGGCAAGCAGCCCCTTTTATGGTGAGCCAGGCACACCTGGCTATTGCCAGGTAGCTGTGGGGTGGAGCTTAGACAAAATGCTAACTGTCTGCATTGCAAAATGTAGATGTTACAGTCTTCCCCAGAGGATGGGAGGAGGGATGGTTTCTTGATTATAGCAGTATCATTTGAGTGAAAAAGAACATTCTGGAAGGGCCTCACTCCGTACATTTCAGAAAAGTCTAGCTACTTTAGAGATTGCCTGCTGCTGCCACTTGATATTCTGTGGTGAGAGGAATGTTGTCCATGGAAAATACTTTCCCTTGTTTTCTCCTGCTATACAGCAGAAATTCTTTATAATCAATTACAATCAAGCCTCTTCCCATGTCCTTTGGCTTCTGTCAAACAACACACATTTTCACAGCCAATATCTTTGTGCCATTAACTCATGGGCATCCTCCTGCCAGAGCCACTGTTCACACTGAATTTCTGTCATTCTCCCTGCAACCTGTCTCTGCTGTCTCCCTGCTTTTCCTGGCTTTTCCCCAAGCTTTTTAAGCACCAGTCAAACCTTGGCAATCCCCACAAACTCTTCCGCAAAGCAGTCTTTAAAAGCATTCCTTATAATTGGATCAGAAAGTCCACTTGTTTGCTTTCTCAAAGGATGAATTAAACTGAGAAATCCTGCAGGCCATCACTGAACTCAATTCCACTAGGATTCACTGAGTCCTAACTGCAGTCAAGAAATTATAACACGATCAGTGGGGCCTGTGGTCACAAATTAAAGTTCCTGTCCTCAAGCTGTTTGGAATCTAGCAAGTCTGAGTAAGTGCCTTCTGAGCACTTAGGCCTTTATTAAACTGTCTACTTCCAGACTCTTCAGAAGGGCTTCCTTTTGTTTCTGTCCTCATTGTTTATTATTTTGTGAAAACTCGTATTACATAAAAGTTACCATCTTGACGTTTAAGTGTACAATGCAGTGTCATTAAGACCATTCATGACTCATCCCCACCATCTCCCTTCTCTGCTTCCAAATCTGTCGTACAGAAGTTCTTATCTGCTAAGCTCCTTACTGTCTCCCCCTTGCATTCTGCTTGCTATTATTCTACTGCCTCTGGGAATTTGCCTATTTCCAGTCTTTGATATAGTAAAATCATATAACATTTCTCCTTCTGTGTTTGGCTTTTTTCTTTTAGTGGGATGTTTATTTAAGCCTATGTCTTATAACCGAAGAAAGAAAAGTGAATAGAAGTGGATATGTCTCATGGGAAGGTGCAGAGGTTGTCATTCCATCTGTTTTCCAGCCTCCTGTTGGGAAACTTTAGGTTGAAGCCTACCATGTCTGGATAGTTCTTCTGAGTTTGGCACAAAAGGGAGAACTTCTTTTTCCAGCAGGACATCCCCTTCTTGTCTGGGTAGACTGACCCTCTATCTAAGGAAAGTCACATTGCCCTTTGCAAACCCTATAAGTTTAGTTTCATCTTCATCAATAAAAACATGCCCAGTAACCTGGAGTTCCTGAAATGCCTCTCCATACAAATGAAGAATTCCCAGTAAGTTAAGCTTCAGCCATTTTTTTATTAACTTGAGTATTTCTTATATACATTTCAAGTGTTATTCCCTTTCCCGGTTTCTGGGCAAACATACCCCTCCCCACCCTCCCCCCTTGTCGCCCTCCCCTCAACAATCTAGTTCACTGGGGGTTCAGTCTTAGCAGGACCCAGGGCTTCCCCTTCCTCTGGTGCTCTTACTAGGATATTCATTGCTACCTATGAGGTCAGAGTCCAGGGTCAGTCCATGTATAGTCTTTAGGTAGTGGCTTAGTCCCTGGAAGCTCTGGTTGCTTGGCATTGTTGTACATATGGGGTCTCGAGCCCCTTCAAGCTCTTCTAGTTCTTTCTCTGATTCCTTCAACGGGGGTCCTATTCTCAATTCAGTGGTTTGCTGCTGGCATACGCCTCTGTATTTGCTGTATTCTGGCTGTGTCTCTCGAGAGAGATCTACATCCGGCTCCTGTCGGCCCGCACTTCTTTGTTTCATCCATCTTGTCTAGTTGGATGGCTGTATATGCATGGGCCACATGTGGGGCAGGCTCTGAATGGGTGTTTCTTCTGACTCTGTTTTAATCTTTGCCTCTCTATTCCCTGCCAAGGGTATTCTTGTTCCCCTTTTAAAGAAGGAGTGAAGCATTCATATTTTGATCATCCGTGTTGAGTTTCATTTGTTCTAGGCATCTAGGGTAATTCAAGCATTTGGGCTAATAGCCACTTATCAATGAGTGCATCCCATGTGTGTTTTTCTGTGATTGGGTTACCTCACTCAGGATTATATTTTCCAGTTCCGACCATTTGCCTATGAATTTCATAAAGTCATTGTTTTTGATAGCTGAGTAATATTCCATTGTGTAGATGTACCACATTTTCTGTATCCATTCCTCTGTTGAAGGGCATCTGGGTTCTTTCCAGCTTCTGTCTATTATAAATAAGTCAGCCAGTTATTTTAAGTTCACCCATTCACCCTGAAAAGCCACTTCCCACTCTCCAAGGTTCCTATATTCCCTTTGGTCACTAAGAAAAAAGTGTAGCATACAGCTGTTTCACTGAAGATTAGTTAAGAGAGATGTTTCATTGACTATCATCTAAAAAAAAGCTATAATGCTAAAATCCTCAGAGAAGCCCTCACTGCCCCAGTACTCGCTCCCTACCTGACTAGGATCCTGCAAACCCCACCTCTTCTGGAGTCTGCTTCATCATTCCAGCCTGGTGTACAGATGCACCCAAAAACACTGAGGGAGGAAACAGAGGATGCAGAACAGTAGCTAGTCTCCTACATAAATACCACAGGCTCCTAGATCAAGTCACTAAGGGGTTAAAGATTATTTGCTTACATGTTTTAGGAAGAGTTTCAAGAGAAAGATTGCCAAGTTCATAGAATTTCCTTATAATAGAAGGCAGATTAATACAAGCACTATGTGATGTGGGGTCTTCAGGGAGAACCATGCAATGTGTATCTTTGCGTAGCATAAGAAGACAGTTGTCAGAGAGTGATAGCAAAGGGGACATGGCAAGATGGTGCTAAAGAACAGAAAACTTCTCAGGGCTCACTGGTGCAGATTGCTATTGGTGGCTCTGTAACTCTGAAGATAAGCATATTCTTCTCCTTCAGATACAGAGAGGTCCCTCTCCTGTAAGATATTCAGAACTACTTCAGAAAGAGGCTAAGGAATAATCTATAGGTTTTATGGTCTACTTGAAGGAAGAACAGTAGATAGGGAGGTCAGAGAATGGCCTGCTTATGATCTGCAGTTTTCTTATAGTCAATTTTCCATATTTTTGGGATAGCACAACCCAAATTCTGCCATGTCATTAAAGAAATGGCTAACCTATTTCAGCACAAGATCTCCATGTAAAATAGGGGGTGAGGCACATTCTCAAACTCTTGCCACTAAGAGAAGAGTAAACTAGACAACCATTCATGATATGACATTTTCTCCTGTTTTGCTTTGTTTAGAGAGCATGTATAATCACTGAGTGGAAACAAGGTTATACTGTCATAACAAGTTAGTTCAAAGTTCCTGTGGTTTAAAACAACTTATTTCTCACTCACACTGTGTGTGACTCATAAGTTTACAAGTTTCACATAGGCACTATGGCATCTAGAACAAGAGACCCATCATCCTGCAACCATACAATCTGAGTGGTGTGGTAACTTCTCTAGAAACCTGCATGTGTTTTTGTTTCTGCCTGAACCACAAGAAAATGCAGTTGGTGCCTCTGAAGATCAAAGAGGCATACAACTGAGAGGAGTCTAGGAAGCATAAAAAAAGAAATGCAATATTTGATGAGCTTCAGTGTATGCCACACACTTCAGTCAGCCTGTAACTTTAGTCAGTGTGAACTGTAGAAGGTGATCAGTGACGAGTCTTCCTTTGTAAAGAGAAACAGTTTTGCTACAAACTTGTAGATATTTTCTGTTGATAAACTTAAGATATAAAAGCAATGTAATGGGTAGTGTTCTCAAGCACACACTGAGAAAAAACTAAAAATAACTTCCTTTCTGAGGTAAAGTGTCCACTGATAGTGTCATAAAGATTCAAATTGGTAGCTTCAATAAATCAAGTGAAAGTGAAGGTGTTGCTCTACAGTTTAGGTTTTAGTTGATTCCAGATGTAGAGAAGTTGAAAGGCAAGACTAGCAATCACAAAAGAGAGGACAAAATATAGCATTCAGTCACACTGCTTCATCTGATTATATCCCATCTCTTAATATCTCATTACAACACAAATCAATCAATAGGTTAATACACGACAAGGTTAACATGATCAAGCCCCAGGTTCCACCCCCTCAGCAACACTGCAGTGAAGACCATGACTTTAACATATGTGCATTTAGGACATGCTTCTGATTCAATAATAAAAATGTCTACTCACTAGAATTTTACTATCTGAAAATTATATTATCTGCATCAAAATAGAGGGCAGATTCACAAGTACTGGGTTGCAAAATCTTTGCCAGGGTGTGGGAGTCACAATTCCATCAGTAACATTTTCTGTGTATCTAGCATACCACTTTTATGCAATACCACATAACTGGATCAAATAAAAGCCACAGTTCCTAGCCCCACACATTGCTAAGTTCACATGGCAAATTTCTTCAGTAATGAAAGTAAAACACACCAATTATGGAGTTTATAAGAATTACTGAGAGGAGTTCTTTACCAATAGGTTTATGAGTGATCCTTATTTGAATTATAATATGCATTAATTTCTGCATAAGATATTAGGTTATCTCATAAATACAAACTTATTGTTAACTATCAACCCTTCAATTTTTTAATTGATAAAAGATTTTAACAATTAGGTTACAAATGTTTATAATTTAAAAGCCAGAACAGTAATGATGGAAAATAGAAAACCATTCAAGATAACATTGATAATGACAGGTGCCTTGATTTTATTTTTAGAAACCTTCTTGGAATGGACAACTAGTCTAGCTATTTCCATTTGCACAAGGAGAATTTGCAACTTGTCAAACATTATGAAACTCAATTTTCTGGTGGCTCACAACCATCTGTAATGACATCTGATGCCCTCTTCTGGTGTGTCTGAAGATAGCTACAGTATACTTATATATAATAAATAAATAAATAAACCTTTTTTAAAAAAAGAAAAAAAAGAAACTCAATTTTCTTAAAGAGCAGTGAACTAGTCCCATTGGTCTACCCAAAAATATTTGGGGTTTTAAGGCACCAAAGCAACCACTTTCTCATAGTCACATAGTCACACCTCATAGTGACTCTGGAGGCAAATATGGACAACCATATTGATACAATTTTCTCAAGAAATATACAGATATGGAGTATCAAAGTGAAATGAAACTCATTAACTCTATTGATGAGTTGGGCTTATTTCACTCACTACACTGTATCCCAAACAATACCAGGTTCGCAAGCTGATCTTCTTCTCTTTAAAGTGGCCAAATCTAAGAGGGAAAAGATCATCACATGTCTCAAATTCACTTCACCAGAACAGAACTTAGCAGTATTTTTTTTTAAAAAATAACCATCTAAGGTATAGGAAAAATGGTTAGAGGTACAAAAAATGATCATATAGAGTGTTCATGTATAACCAAGCATCAGTATATTTAATAAGATTTGTGCACAAAAAATCATGGTATTGGTGGTGTGGTCTGAGCACAGTTGTTGGCCTTCTGACATCCTTCACTTGGCAAGTAAGTAAAGGGTGAATGGTATCAACTGGTTTGATAAACCACAAATTTAGTACTGTATGTCTAAGGCAGCACAACAGTCATGATCTGTAATCACAGGTGTTACCCATTGTCCTAGCTTGCATTTAGTTGCTGTGAGAAAAACAAACCAAAGACCAAAATCAGAAAACAAAAAAACCAACCACCACTGGCCAAAACTAATGGGATACAGTCAGGGCAAGAGCTCAAGTCTTGAAACCCGAAGGGAGAAGCTAAAGTAGAGTTCATGGAGGAATGCTGCTTACTCCAATGCTTCCCCTTGCTTGCTCAACTACCTTTCTTTTGTATCCTAGGCACACCTAACCAGCGAAAACACCACCCACAGTGGTATGGACCCTTCCACATCAATCAGCAATCAAGAAAATGTCCACAAACATGGTCAATAATCAATCTAATGTCAGCAATTACTCCACTGAGGTTTCCTCTTTCCAGGTGACTACAGTTTATATCAAATTGACAAACATTAAGTAGCACAGCTGCTGGGAATGTGCATCAAATGACACAACCTCTTAAATTGCTCAGAGAGCCAAGGATCTGAAGCACATGAAGCTAGAGGCCTTGGGTAGGTTTGTCCTGTTCTTGTGCTATGGATGTCTGAATGAACCTACACTGTGTGTGAGGCAAATCTTCTTTCCAAGCCTAGCTACAGAGTTAAAGAATGAAACCAGTACAGAAGCAGTCTTTCACACAATGTAACATGGATCATGATGCCTGGCTACTCCATTCATGTGATCCACAATTGCCTAGTGAGTATTTTCTGAAGAGATGACTGAAAAATAGCATGGAAGAAGAGATAATTCACAAGCTTACTCTATTTTATCAGCTCATTTGATCCTGTGACCTAGGAACCATTAGCACCATTCCCCTTCATATAAGACAGCTAAGGGACACAGAGGTTATTCAAGACACTCAAGTTAAACACCTGCTAAGTGTGAAAGCCTGAGTCTGACAATTCAATAACTAACAAACATATGCCCACTCTATCACATCTCCAATTGGGAGAAAAAAGTAAAAATGGAGATGAAGGGAAAGAGAGTGATTGACATCTTCAGCCAACAAGAAACAGAGATAAGGAGCAGAGACTAATCTGATCAAGGACATTCTGCCATGACCTGCAAGGCTTAAGAATGAACCTAACTGGGGCAAGGAGAAATGAAGAAATAACAAACAAACATATGAAAACCTAGGACCATGGGTGGACCATGGGTCTAATGGAGACATGCCAACAGCATCAGCCCAGAAGGTCACCTTGGTCACTATATACAGCATGGCAGAAAGCATGTAAAAGCAGAGGAGATGGAGTTCACCACGAAAACAAGACCTTTTTAACACTGCATCACACACAATGCACATATATATTCAAAGAGACTGGAAGCATGCACAGGGTCTACATGGGTCTGCTCCATGGGGACCTAAAGCTGAAAAGAGACATGTACACATGCCCCCCATCACTAGCCCAGAAGCTGTTATATAGAACATGAAAAAGGAAGGGGCAGGCTAACTAATGCTAGGAAGAAATGCTTATATGGGTGCAGTCTCATGTGGCAGTCTTCTGGGAGGAACAAGCTGTGATTCATAGTTCCTGCACACAATATTAGCATCCAGGAGGGAAAGGCTGCAGTTGATACTTTCTGCATATCCTGGTTATAGCTAAGGTTAAATATTATTCAGCATCCATCTCAGACCAGGGAAAGGCTTTGCCATTCCTCTGAGCCTGACTCTGATTCCTGTGGGCCTGGGGTATTTGGGTCATGATGATGCTCATGTCAATAATACGTTCCCACTCAGGACTTCATCTGTACCACCACAATATCTAAGCCCTTGTTTACAATTAATGTTTATGATAGAGAAAGGAAATTTGGGAAGAGGAAAAAGGGGGGGAGTTTTTCCTAGGATCCCAGGTGTTCCCTGATTTCATATGGTGAAATTCCAAGTCAAATCTTGGAAACTCTCTCCATCCACTAGTTCTTTATTTCTTTTAAAAAAGGACATTTGTGTGGATTCCTATGTTTTTAAATAATTTGTAATCTAGGATATTGCCACTCAGAAGGTTGACCACAGACCAAAAGTTTTTAGAAATGCAGATGCCTCAGCTCACCCAAGATCCACTTAAACAAAATCTGTATTTTAACAAGACTTCCGGGTAACATGTAAATACATTAAGAAACTCTTGCCTGGACTGGAGAGATGGCTCAGAGATTAAGAGCACTGATTGTTCTTCCTAGATGTCCTGAGTTCATTTCTCAGCAACTACATAGTAGCTCACAACCATCTATAATGGTATCTGATGCCCTCTTCTGGTGTGTCTGAAGACAGCAACAATGTCCCATGTATTAGATTAGATAGATAGATAGATAGATAGATAGATAGATAGATAGATAGATAGATAGATAGATTTAACCAGGGTGCCAGTGCACTCCTAAAAAAACACAAAAGAAGAAACTCTTGCATAAATGAACTTAAAATCTTTTCATATGAAGAACATCCAGAGAAACTTGGTAAAAACTCCAGAAAAATACAAGATCAAAGACTCAGAAATAGGAGGCAGCTCCAGGTCAGAAGTAAACAAATATGCTATGATTCAAAAGGTAAAAGGCAATAGGAGATGGGGACTGAAACCTTATGAAGACTAGGAAGAAATCAGAAGGAACAGAGATTAGTGTATTTGTCAAGGTTCTCTAGAGGAACAGAACTGATAAAATGAACATACATGATTTATTAGAGTGGCTCACAGGCTGTAGTCCAGCTGGTCCAGCAATGACTGTCTACCAATAGGAAATCCAAGGATCCAGTAAGTTGTTCAGCTCATGGATATCTCAGCTTGTCTTCATTCTATGGGAGAATCCTGAAGACATTGGCTCTAATGCCAGTGAAGGCATAAACTTGCTGGCAAGAATAAAAGCAAGCAGGCAAAGAGCAATATTTTCCTTTGTCATGTCCTTTATATGGGCTGCTAGCCAAATGTGTGACCCAGATTACAGTTGGATCTTCTCACCTCAAAAGATCTGGTTTAAGGTGAATGAATGTACTGGCTTGTTTTACGTTAACTTGATACAAGCTAGAGTCATGAGAGAGGAAGGAGATTCAATTGATGAAATACCTCAATGAGATCCAGTTGTAGAGGATTTTCTTAGTGATCAATGGGTGAGGGCCCAACCCATTATAGGTGGTGTCATTGTTGGGTTTGTGGTCCTAGATTCTATAATAAAGCAGGCTGAGCAATCCAGTAAGCAGTACCCCTCCATGACCTCTGCATCAACTCCTGCCTTCAGGTTCCTGCTCTGCTTAAATTCTGGTCCTGACTTCATTCTGAAATGAACAGCAATATGAAAGTGTAAACTGAATAAAACCCTGCATCTCCAGTTTGCTTTTTGGTCAAGGTGTTTTGTTTCATCAATAAAAACCCTAAGACAGTGGGTCTTAGCACGTCAAATGATTTAATTGAGAAAAGTTAATTCCCCGTGTACTCAAGTTGACAACTAAGAATACCCATCATGATTGTCACTTTAACTGCCAATAGGAACTCAAGAAGCAGCCTTTGGCCTGAGCTGATCAGGGTGATTACGCAGATTCCACACAAATCTCTGTGGCAAGCTGCCTACATAGACAAGTCAAATCAGTGAGCTCCTGGCTTAGATAAATAGAACCTCAGATAAAAATCTCTGGGTTGTGCTCTGTGAAGTGTCCAGGTGCCTCCCAGCTAAGTCAGAACCTGTACTGAAGTCCCTAGCTACATGCCTCAGTTACTCTTGTCTGCAAACACAAATAAGTGAGCAGGTACTTAATTCTTATAACTCCAATCTCTGGTTCTCAGGAACTTTGAACTCTCCTTGAGGTTGTGAATTGACATCCACCCACCCAGGATCTATGCAGTTGTCTCACTGTACTCAATCTGAATCATACTTATTGCGCAGATCTCAAATCTAAATTCTATGTGCAACAAATACCAATTTGTAGGTTGGAAAGTATGTAAGCCAATGTTTAGACAAAGAATTTCCTAGTTCAAAATCCCAAGTCAATTCTCTCCCTAAACACACTAAAAGCTCACAGTCCTTGTGGGTTTGCCTTAGAGTTCAGCTAATGGGATTCTCTAGTCTATTCCTCCAGCTCCACCCACTCCTAGCAGGCTTCTTTCTTCATCTAAATGTATCAGCAATTTCTCTGTGGTTTCAGTGACCACTACCCTACTTCATACAGAGAGTGAAAAAGAAGATTGATCACCTTGTCTTTAATGACCACAAGAAATATTGAATTCTGACTTAAAAGAACATCTCTGGTGAGCATTGTCTTAAATCTTAATTACAGCTTTATGTATTATTCAAGCAAAGCCAGAAACTCCACTTCACAATTGCATTCTACCATTAGTCTTCATTCTCTCTCTTCCATCTCCTTGCTGACTTTCAAATAATGATCATTTCAGTCCTGTTTCTTCTTTAATTATACTTCAGTTCAAATTATCATTTCCCTAGAGCACTAGACATTCTCAGACAAAACACACATGACCTCTCCAGTAAGACGGCTTGACTCTGATCTGGGCCTCTTACTAACAAATGTTAGAGATGCTAACAGACTATATATATCAAAGCCTAGAAACCCACCCAAAAGAAGATCTCCTCATAGGAAAGGATCATTCAGTTAACATAAAGATAGTTCTGATCTGGGCATGGTGGCTCATATACCTAGAGTCCCAGCTATTCAGGAGGCTGAGATTGGATGACGGGTGAGCACATGAGTCAAAGCCAGCCGGAAAAGTACACCACGACACTATCTCAATAAATAAATAAATAAATAAATAAATAAATAAATAAATAATGTCAAAGTTCTCTTCTAGAAGTGCATACATGTTTACTCACATGCATGCATTCATACATATACAAATAAACACACTTATACATACAAAGATTAAAATAAATCTAGGCAATTCTCCATCAGCTGACTCATGGGTAGTACCACCAACATTAGTCTAGGCCCTTTCATATCAATCGTTCATCTGTTGAAGGTAATTTCCCAATTAAAGTTCCCTCTTCTCAAGTAACTCTTTGAAATATATGTTCTGAGATTATAGTATAACTAGACTATTTCCCTTTTCCCTTTTCTCCCTGAAAACACTCCCATGTATGCCCTCCCATTGCTGTCTTTCAAATCATTGTCCTTCCTTCTTTGTTTTAACGTGTCTGTGTGTGTGTGTGTGTGTGTGTGTGTGTGTGTGTGTGTCTATATACTACTACTTGTATGCATGTTTATATGTCCTCGGGGCTAATCATTTGGTACTTGATAACCAATTGCTGTGCTCATTCCTGGGAAGACTAATTCTCCAACTCTTAGCACTCATTAGTTACCTGTGATTCTTTATCTGGGGTTGAGGCTTCATTAGCTTTCCCCCATACATGTTAGCAAGTCTATTGGAGTTCTTGTTACTCAGGTGATGTATAGGTAGTCAGGTTGGGTTTCAGCTTCTGATATCTCTGGAACAAACTCCCTGTTCCTAGGGTCTAACAATATTTGTACCCCTTTTCCACATTGATGTTTGAACCTTGGGTGCAGAAGTTGTATTATAGATGTACAGGTTGAGGCTGGCTCCACACCTCTACATTATGAACTATTGTGCTTTTTTGTATTGGAATCTTCAGTTGCAAAGAGAAATTTCCCTGATCAGAGTGAGAACTACACTTGTATGTGAGCATGAGGACACAAGTTTAAAACAAAGTTAGGGATTATGTGCTATTGCTCTTGGTTGCTTCACAGAGGTGGAAGATGGCCCTACTTTGTGTCAAATAAGCAAACAAACAAAAAAACCTAACCAGCACAAGGGGTGGCTCAAATAACTGTAGGATTGGCAGCAGAAAGGTCTCTGTCACTGTCACTCTCCAAAAATCTTAGAAGTAACCAATTTATATGAAACTATCCTTCTGGCTTTCCTTTTGAGAAAAACAGGATGATATAATAGGAATATTCTTTTTAAATAACTGTGAGAGAAAGAGAGAAGCAGCATCGTTTTGGCACATTCAAATCACCTAAAAATTACATATGTGTATGAAGTTACTTGTATTCTTGGAAAAATAACAATTTTGTACTTATGCTTTTGAAAGAGTTGCAGCCATAGCTTTTCCATTCACTGTACATGTTTCCAGCAAATGTCTGCCATACACAAGAACTCAATATTCAGCAGGGCATCAAAATAATGATGGCATAGAAGACACATAGCATAAGACTTCTTGATATGGGGAATTGTCATCCATAAAAGGGTACAGAAAACATGGGACTAAATTAGTTGTGCAAAACTATTCCTGAAAAGAAGAAAACCTGCAGCCTAATAACCAAGATGATTAAATTAATAGGGAGTAGTTTGTAAACCACACACACACACACACAGAGAGAGAGAGAGAGAGAGAGAGAGAGAGAGAGAGAGAGAGAGAGAGAGAGAAAGTGAACCAATGTAGTAATTATATATAAAAGAAAGTAGGTCTGGTGATGTTACAGTACATGCACAGAATTTGGGCTTTTATTCTTAGTGCCATGGAAAACCTGTATGTGAACAAGAGGCTGAGACAGAAGGGTCAGCAATTCAAGGCCATTCTCATCCATAGAGACAGACCAATTCAAGACTAGTCAACACAACAAGAGACTGTATCCAAAAATCAAAACAACTCAGAGAGGTGCTCAGTTACACAGATAACATATGAAATGTACTTTCTTTTACAGGAAAAAAAAAGTGGGTTGTAACAAACTGCAACATTTTCCATTTCATATTTGATGATGTGACCTTGATTATACATAATCAGGCACATGTAAGCATTTCATTTGAAAGACTTTAAATCCATACCAATAGAGATAAATCATAATAGTAGTACATGTGAAAAAAGTTTGGTCAGAGAACTTGTTATAACAATGATTAGCCAGGGTTCTTTAGAATAACACAACATGTAGAATATTTCTCTCTCTCTCTCTCTCTCTCTCTCTCTCTCTCTCTCTCTCTCTCTCTCTCTCTCTCGCACACACACACACACACACACACACACACACACACACACACAGGATTTATTAGAGTGACTTACAAGATTCTGTCCAGCTAATCTAACAGTGGCTGGTTATAAATGAAAAGTCTAAGAATTGAGCAGTTGCTCAGTCTTTGAGGCTGGTTGTCTTAGCTGATCTTCAGTAAACATTAAAGTCCTGAGGAAGCAGGTTCAAATGTCAATGATGGAATGGACTTGCTAGCAAAACCAAAGCATATGGACAAAGAGCAAATCTTTTCTTCTACCATATTCTCATATAGGCTTCCAGAAGAAGGTATATCCCAGATTAAATCTTGATTAAAGGTGTGTCTTCCCATCTCAAAGATCTGGATTAGCAATACATCTTCCCACTTCAAATTAAGCAGAAATCCTTCATAGATGTGCCTTTATTTTTGGATTTTAGTTAATTCCAGATGTAGTCAAATTGAAAACTGAGAAAAGCCATCACAGATGATGTGACAGAATAAAGAAAACCAAGAATTAGCAAGAGTGAAGGTTTTACCAACGATGAGAGTCATTCCTACATAGCAAGCTCTAGGCTTAAAAACCAGTGAGAACAGAGAACAATGGGTTGCAGGGAAGTGTTGGGTAATTAACTAAATAACAACCCATGATTGCTGCTGCATCAGGCAGCCTTCATTTGCAAGTGTATTCCTAAATCTAAAACAAGCAAAGGATGCTTGACTAGTGTCCCTTATGGGTGTTAGAGCCTGGCCAGGCTTGTCCCAGAAGTAAAACATACCTAAGTATATATCTTCCCCCAGCCCTGCTTATAAAGTCATTTAGCAATAGTAGGAGCTTTCCACACAAAGAACTAAGGGACCAAATCCACTACCTAGAGTCTACCAGACTTTGCATGGGATATATTTGGGGAATGAATACATCCAAAGTAAACCCCTATTCTTATTCTAATCCCCAAACCATTCCTTTATAGAAATAATTGTACAGTGGGAAACAGTAGTCATAAGGAGATAATCAATGACCAAAGAGTGTCAACCACTGAACAACATGACTGGAGATAATTTTAACCTTAATTCTTAAAAAATAAGTGAATAGATGGATAACAACAAACTATGTTAGTTGAAGGGAAGATTCTTGCTTACACTCTCTCTCCCCTTCTCATTGTGTGTGTGTGTGTGTGTGTGTGTGTGTGTGTGTGTGTGTGTGTGTGTCTTTCATCTGAAAGTAGATCACTGCTTGTATCTTTTTATATGGATATCTGGCCCACCTTTGGTGAGTAAGCATTTGGATTTCTATTTGTTGTTACCCTGGTTTGACAGGGTTTAGTTCCACTGGGTGATGGTTGAAGTTTAGTCTTGTGTTCACCCTGTGCTGGTTAGTGAATGAGGAAACAGAAGGAGTCCTGGTTCGGCTAGTACTGACTTCACAGAGGAGCACTCTGTACCACAAGATAGTTCTTCCTGCAGTTTCTCAGAATTTATTGCTAGAATGTTAGAAGTGGAAATGGTAGCTAACAGTGGGGTACACATGTTCTCTTCATAGATCTTCAGATGTCAGCATCTCAAAGACAGGGGGTACTGCCTATAGGATGAACAGAAATATCAACAGAGGTACTCAAATGGCAGTATTTGGGAGCTCAAAGAGACAGGGATTATCAGTAGCCATCATGGTAGAAGCTAATAATTAGCAGACAATATTCCTGAGATGGGTCCACCTTGGATTAAAATCTAGGATATATTTGCCCCAGTAGGCAAGGCCCAGGAGAAATCCATTTTAGGAAAGGTTCCTGCTATTAATATGCTGTGTGTGTGTGTGTGTGTGTGTGTGTGTGTGTGTGTGTGTATGCACTCATTAGGTATAAGCCCACCCTTTTGAGCAGATCTCTGCAGAACAATGAAGATGTTGTCCCTGTCTTGTAGTGAAGCTATATAGACAAATAGATGATTTCTTAATCCTTAATAATAATTCTATACAAATTCCTGAAATTATATTAGTAAGTATTAAGCTCTTTTATAATGGGACTACTAGTAGGTTCTCTCTGATAATTAAAACTTCATTAAGAATTCTGCCAATCTTTAGTATCATTAGATAATTGCTTCTGGGATAGCAAGAAGGCATCTACTACTCAAAGAACATTCCAAGAGGTTGGAAAACCATTATCAAACGTCACCAAAAACTAACAATTTACTATAGGTGCTAGAACAGAAGATAAAATATTGATTGGGTTTATCTATTCAAAACTTCACTAATACGTGGGTCACAGGATTTATGGTTTTCAACACTCCATGAACCTGTAGAGCTGGTTACAGGTGATAAATGTTTAGCCAGATAATTATTCTTAATGTATGTGCATATAAACATTCTCCGTTGTAAACTTCTTATGCAATTTATTATTTTAATGTATGTGCAAACTTGTAATGAACTTTTTATCCTGTGGTCATGTATTCTGAAAGATGTATAAGACCTGAGGACAAAGAGGACAATTGTCTTTATCCCCCTTTCCTTAGCATTCATTATTCCACTTTTCTTAAACTCCTATATCCCCCTTTTTCTTGGAAGACCCTTTCACCTTTTTCTTAGAGAGCTTTTATAGGAATATCTTATAAATATCTTAGAAATAAGCACTAAAATCACCTTTTCTTCCCGTGATTTCAACTAGCAGGCTGAAAATTAGAACCACACAGTCCTGCAGAGACAGTAAAAAGGCTACATTACTTAATCCCCTGCCACTAGGGTACAGGTGTTAATTACCTAAGCCAAACTTTTAACCCTTGGTAAGAGCAAAAAAGTTCTCAGGACCTTTTAGAAGCTATCAACAAGCATTTAGACTACTTAGAGAGCTAGAACATCCAATGACTATTAGTCATTAAAGCTATACCTGAGTCTGAGTGTCTCATTTCAAACTGCTCCAGGCTGGAAGGTTCCTGGCAAGGGAGAAGAAGTTTCCCTATGAAGCAAGCAAAGGACTTTATATTAGTATTTATATTAGCATTATATTAGTAAAATGCACAGCACAAGCTCTAAGAATTACATAATGTCAATAGCCTCCTAAGAATTGTCTACAGGGGAATGTACAATTGCTATTGATTAAAGAGTCTAGACTTGTGAATTTACTTGACTTGTAGATTTTTGTTAAATAGGACAGAGAAACTCAAACTTTTATGGCCTGATATGTATTGGGTAGTTTTGTAAATAATTCTGAAATGAAATTGTACTCAAATGGCATTATTATATTACTTATAAAGGTCCTAGCTCTGAAATTACCTTCAAATCAGAATTAACACCTGACTTCCTCATTAGTCAGTATGCTAAGAAAAATCAATGGTTAAGAAAAAAAAACAATGGTGTAGATCCATTTTGTTCTTGTCTGAGAACCATGACTTTTCAACTTTGAAAATTACACTTTACAAATATGGTGAAGACTTCACTTTAAGAGGCTTGAACGATAAATGCAAAGACCTCAGGCAAAAATCATGTTTGGAAAAGTTGATTGTAGTTTCAATTTCTCTTGTGGAAATGAAAATGGTCATATTTCTATTACAATCATGTCTTATTTCTTTTGTTTTGACTGAAACAAAAAATTTAAAGATTTACATATTAATGATGGTCCCTTTAATAGTCAATACATATATACATTGACAGACATGTAATTGGCTTTTACCATATTTACCACTTGAAATATTTATCAATTCTTTATGATGAAAACTTTAAAAACTGTTTCCTTATAGATTTTCTAATTGTCCAGAGCATAGTTATTACTGCTATTCTAATGGTAACTGCATCCACTAGCTGTGTGCCCCTCGATCCAACTTTTATCCATCCTTTTCCCACTTATTTTTAAAATGTAATGTTGTGACTAATTCTTCATCAGTTTCATAGGTGCCCACTATGTATTTGAATATGTTCATTCATCTCCTACTCCTCCCCCAACTTCTCTTAGAACCACCACTCCTACCCCCCCAACTTTGTGTTTCCTTCATTTATAATCCACCAAGTCCAATCCATGCTGCCCATGAACCATTCCAGCAAGTTCCTTCTATTGGTAATTTTATTACAGCCACATCAAATAAGAATAGAAAATTAGTGCTACAGAGTGGGCTATTGCTGTGATGGATCTGATCTTGTGATTCCTGGAGTTTTTAGGGTGCAGAAGAGTTTAGAAACATGGCTTGAAGAAGGCATAGAAAGCTGAAGTAGGGTTTAGTGGTCATTTGACAGGAAAGCAGACAATCAGAGTTCAACATGAAATGTGTTCACAGGGACACAGATGGGAACAAGCACTCTGAAACCAAGCTAGAGAGCATTTTTTGTCACATTCTGGCAAAGAATAGGTTTATAATGGAGATGAACTCAAAGATAATAGACTAATTTGGTGGAGGAGGTTTCAGGAGATCACAGCATCCAAGGGGTTGGTTACTTTTAGCAAAATTTATACTGAAAATAACAACTGAGAAGGGGTTTTTAAAAATTAAAAGCTACTATAAATGGTTAAAATTAATGATTTTGATTTTAATTTTAATAATAATTTAAATTTTAAACTATTAAAAATGAAGTGCTATTTGGTGAGGACAGGAGTTGAAGCTGCAGGAGAAGTAAAATCCTGGAAAGCTAAGGCAGTTTTTAAGGAGATTTGTGTCATTAAACTTTGCACTTAGCAATGAGTGAGATGGACCCATTGAAGAGTCCAAGGTATACAAATGAAAGGGAAGCAACACTTTTACTTGAAAGGAAACCACTCTTTAAAAGCAGAAACAAAGTGTACTTAAAAAGAGGCCATTTCCAGGGTACACTGTTGGAAAAAGGCCAGGTACGGAAATAATTTTCCCAGTTCAATCTTCCAAGCACTCAGACTGCTAAAGTCACTGTAAAGGGGGCCCAGCTACTTTTCAAGCTGATAATAGAACTTCATGTTTATCTCTGTGGGATTATTTTGCAGGTTTATATAGCATGGCCTTATGGAGTCTTGCATCAAAGTTTCAGGAAAAAAGCCTGTGAATCCAGGCAACTTGCACAGTGTCTGGGAGTGGAGGGACTGGGGCTGGTGGCTATTGGTGTGGGCTTCTTGATTCTGTGCAAGGGAACTCAGAGGATGTTATGTTTGAAAATGTGAAAATCAGACTTAAATTCAACAGAAGAGTCCAGGAGTGTGGTTTTCTGCTAAGAAAACCTGTAGGCACTGGGTGGAGTTGGCTGAAGAAAATAGATGCAAGTGCTGCCACAATTGATGAGGTCAGGGCTGCCTGCTCTTGTTATAACTCACTACACTTCATGCCCAGATGCTGCACATGGAGCTACAGGATTTTATGTCTTCCTTAATAAGTTACAACTTTGCTTCTGGTTGCTCACCCAGTGCTCCTTTTAGGGAATAAGAATGCTTATACACTGTATATTTAAAAGTATGTGTGATGATTTGTATATGCTTGGCCCACGGGGTGGCACTATTAGGAGCTGTGGCTTTGTTGGAGTAGGTGTGTCACTGTGTGTGCTTAAGAAACTCATCCTAGCTGCCTGGAAGTCAATTGCCTACTAACAGCCTTCAGATGAAGATGTAGAACTCACAGCTCTGCCTGCACCATGTCTGTCTGAATGCTGTCATGCTCCCACCTTTATGAAAATGGACTGAACCTCTGAACCTGTAAGCCTTTATAAGACTTGCCTTAGTCATGGTGTCTGTTCATAGCAGTGAAACCCTAACTAAGACAGAAGTTAGTACCAGGGACTATGGTATTGCTGTGATAGGCCTGACCATATGTTTGTATGGAAGAATGTGGATTTGGGAACCTTGGATTTGGAAAGTGGTAGAATGCTTCAAATGGGGCATCTTAGTGAGCATATGTAAGACTTTGTTGCTGAAAGTAAATTTGAACTGTGCAAACATGGTCCAAAATGTTTCAATGGAGAAGAATTTCAGTATGTGGCATAGAGACTGTTTTTGTAATGTTTTGGAGAAGAAGGTGTCTACTTTTTGACCTTGTCTGAAGAGTCTACCTGATGCTAAGGTAAAGAGATTTATATTAATTGCATTGACAAAGGAAGTCTCAAAGAAGCCCAGCAGAGGCTGTTCTCTGGTTAAGTCTCATGAGGAGCATTTGAACAAGTGTAGCAAGCTTAGAAAGGAAAAATATAAAATATATAGTTCAAGTATTAAAGGGGCACCAGGAAGTGAAATGCAGCTGAATTGTGCATTCTAGGAAATAACAGATTAACAGAGTAGGACTTTGAGGGCAAACTCCTACCCAGTTAAGATCCAGGCATAGTAGTAAACAACTTTAATCTCAGAAGACAGGCATGCAGATCTCTGAGTTCAAGTTCAATCTATAGAGCAAGATCCAGGACAGCCAAGCTTAGAACATACAGTGAGATCATTCTAACCTGGGATGGGGTGATAGGTAGGAATAATGTGTGATAGCTATTTCATTGTTCTGTGGTGGAAGTGAGCTATTTCCTCACAGATTATTGAGACCTATGCTTCTTCATATCACAGTCAAATGATGTTAGGAAAGTTATGTCACGACAGTTTCCTTATATGTAAATGGAGTTAATCACAGTCCTTGTTTTAATGGTTGGATAGGAATTAAATGGGGTTAAGAAGAGCTAAGTGATTTGAACAGCTCCTAGAATAATCAATAAATCCTAGATTTCAATATTGATGTTATTATTATTATTAATGCTATGTCTGAAAAAATTGTCACTAACTGTACCCCATATTACATTCTATTAGGATGGAATCACAAGCATTATGGAAGCAAAAAATTGAGATAAATCTCCAGTAAAAATAACTGAATTCCAAAATCTTAGAAGGCAAAGTTTGTATCATGAGACTTTGCTGGAGAAAAAATGTTACTTTAAAGCCTCATTTAGAAGAGGTCAATGATAAAGACTCATTCATTCAATAGTGTGAGGGACACGTGGATCTACAATTTTATTTTATTTTCATGCTCTGCTTCCCTCTGAGCCAAAAATATGACATACATCTGAACACAGTGCTCATATTCTATGAATATGAAGTTCAACCCAAACTCAACTAAGTTTATGCAATGCACACATGGAAGTATTTAATCCCTAACAGAGGTTGAAGGAGTATTAGCAACAGGATCAAAGCTAGGAATGAGTCTGTGGATGACAAACATGACATTACTTGCATTCAAATAAAACTGGTGACCAACCCTTTCCTGCTAGGTGCTTAGAATACAGTGATTTAAAAAGTATTTCCTGAATATAACTAGATGCTCCAGGAGGACATACACAGAACAGAACACCTGATGCCATCTGGTAATTCAGAAAAGGCTCTTCAGAGGAAGTAGCATTTAAATTTAGAGATAAAAAGCACTTTATAATGGATCAAAGGGGAAACACAGATATGAGAACAAGAAAACACATGGCTGCAAAAGAATGGGCAAAATCAGGGATCCCAAACCTCTGGTGTCACTAAAACACAAATGAGAACCAGCAAGACAGTCTGGAATATCTAGGCAGTAGCTGGGGATCCAGGATCTACAGACCTCAGTAGGCACATTAGGCTTTATCCTATAGAAGTGAGATTTTGTCATGTTTTAACTGTAACCATTCTGGGTACAATGAAAACAACTGATTTTGGTGTAGTAATATTACCAAATGGAAAAATGTAGCAGGAAGCCATTCCAAGAGAACAAGTGGGAGATTATGATAACGTAGATAAAAATGGCTACAGAAGAAAGATAAAAGGACATGGGTCCAGGATGTTTGGGAGACAGTGATGCCAAGTCACAGAGATCAAGGAAGATGCAAACATGAGGCCCATTCCTGGGCACCTGGCATGGCTACTGAGCAAAAGAACATTAGAGAGGATTCTTGGGAAATATTACATTTGATTACAGTTTGATTGATATAACCAAGTAGAACTCTCAAGAAAGCAATGTAAAGATCTAAGTAAAAGCATCAATCAAAAAAATTGTAAGTTGTCAATATAAATAACCATGCCATCTTTACCAACATGTCAAGTATATTCTGTATAGAAGATTTTTAAATAATAAAAACCCATATTGGAATGCAAAAGATCCAAATCAGTCCCAAAAAGAAACAAAGGAGCACTAGAAACCCAAAGCTGGATGTATTACCACTTCTGAACTCAAGTCATACCACAGATCTAAACTGTTTAGACAGCATTGTGTTGGCATGAAAACAGATACCAAAGCTGATGGGATAGACAGAGATTCCAGAAATAAGTCTGCACATCCACAGCCAAGTTGTTCTCAACAAAGGCACCAAAAATATACACTGGAGAAAGGACAGTACGTTCCTAAACCATACTGAGCACATCAGAGAGCCACGTGCAGAAAATGAACGTAGACCTCTGTCTTTTATCCTGTTATATCCTTCAGCTCAAAATAGATGAAACACCTAAATGAAAGATCTAAAACTATGAAATATCATAAATTGTGTGTATGTGTGTGTGTGTGTATATATATATATATGTATATATATATATATATATATATATATATATATATAGCGAGAGAGAATATTTCATATATACCTATACATATATACTTTTGAATATAAGTAGAGGAAGTTGGGCAATTTTTTATATAAGAATCTTGAATGTGCAAGAAACTAAAGCAAGAACAGACAAATAGGAGTATATCAATCTGCGGAGCTTTTAAACTGCAAAGAAAACAATCAAGGGCCTAGAAATAAGCTACAGAATGGGGGGATCACCTTTAAACAATTCACCTGAAAAGTGTCAATGCTAGAAAATAAAAATTCTGACAACTTAACACTAACAAAACAATTTTAAATGGGCAAAAAGTAAAGATTCACATAATTCTTGTTTATTCTAGATCTAAATAAAATTGTTAAACTATAGTTCGACTTTAAAGTCCAATGGAATGTATTTAACATAGGTTGGTTGTATAATATTGTTGTATAAATATCAAGAGCCAGTTGTTGTTTCATTGGACATGAAGACCTCTAAGCCTTTCATTTCTTTTCAACACCTTACAGTTGTCCCATGGTGGGTGATGACTGAATAGTCAGTGGTACTCCTGCTCTAAACTATGACTGCTACGTTCAAGTCTCCTGAGAGCATGACATGGATCCAGAACACCTGTTTGAAACCATGCTGAATGCACGCTGTGGACATAATGCATGTATGCACATATGGGTGTGGGTGATGTACACGGTTATGGGTATGTTCCATTTTGTGTATGTTTTGTGTAGAGGCCAGAAGTTGACACTGCCTTTATATATTGCTCTGCTTTTTATTTCTTGAGACAGGGTTTCTGAGTGAACTCAGCACTTATCTTTTCAGCTACACTGGCTAGATAACAAGGTATCTAGGATCTACCTGGCGTGTGCATGTACCTGTGTATGCATGTGCACACACACACAAACACACACACACACACACACACACACACACACACACACACACACCCTACTGCTGGTTTTCCTGTCTCTTCCCACTTTGCCAGCATTGGAGTTATAAATAAGCATTGCCAAGTCTGGCTTTCATGTGCGTACTAGGGAACCAAACTCAAGACCTTGTACTTGTACAGCAAGCACCACTCTGACCCCTAAATGAAACTTTTAGTAGCATGAGCATTCAAGACTTCTTAAAGATGACTCAGAGAAAAACACCACAGCATCTTGAAGTCAACATAAGATGAGGTAGCAACAACCCTCTTCTCCAAATGCTTGACAAAAAGATGTGTTAATGACAGTTATAACTGTGACAAGCCCCAGAATCAGCTTAAGTTAACACTGTGCTACCATGCATTCCTCACCTTAACACTGAAGGGACTTGCCATTTTCAGCCAGGACTCCCAACATTACCTGTTCTTTTATACAGTATGCCCAGTATTTGATCAAAACTTAGGTATTCAGAGTAACAGGAATCCACATTTTGTGGTATTGAGTGGATTGCTCCAAATACATCAAATGGGTAAAGTGGTTTGGTGGTTTTTTATTTCTTCTGTATTGTTAGTGATTTTTCTAATAGTTCTTTTAATTGCTTTTAGAGGGATATTGAGACTTCTGACTCTAATTGCTCAATTATTATTTTCTGTTTTTTTTAATTCTGACTTGTTTTTTCATGAACTCGGGTACCCTGTCATTTATAAAGGTTTTTCTTTCTCTGTTGACACACCATTGCTAGAAAATATTTTTCACTGTGTCTGGTAACAGCGTTTGTAATAAAACCTAAGGTCTAGTTGGTTGAAATTAGCATAGTTGTTCCAGCCATGTTAATTACTGGCTGCTATTCCTATGTAACCCTTTTCCACCCTTTTACGTTCAAGCTACTTTATATCCTTAAGCAACTGTTTGTGTTTTACAGAAAATACACATGCTTTTTTGCCGCACCTGACAATCTTGATCTTTCTACATAATTTCTGATGTGAGTTAACTTATATCTGCCATTTATTATTTATTCACTATATCTAATCACTATCTGGGCTTTCTGTGTTTTTTTCTGTTTGTTTTTTTACTGCCTTCCCCTTCCTTATTTATTTTCTTTCTGACTCTCCTAGAGTACTATGCTGTGATGAAACCCCATGACTAGAGCAACTTTGTGAGGGAAGGGTTTATCTCAACTTATACTCCAGTAATGATCAACTGTTGAGAGAATTCCAGACAGAAATTTCAACCTGGAACCAGGAACTGATGCAGAAAACATAGAAGAGTGCAGCATCCTGGTTTGTACATCATGGCTTGCTCAGCTTGCTTTTCATATAGAACCCAGGCCCACAAGCCAAACCAGCAATAGCACTATCCATAATGGGCTGGGATCTCCCCTGTCAATCAGTTAAGGACGTGCCCTCCATTCAGACCTTGTGGAACTATTTCCTCAATCGAGTTTTCCTCCTTTCAGAAAACTCTAACCTGTGTCAAGTTAACATAAAACTATCCAGCACAACTGACACCTTGTCAACTTACCATACAAACATGTCACTGTTAAGCCATAACCTTTTCTTGTGCATCCCCAAGGTCATACATTAACAGCAATATCACAATATAAAACATTTTACAAACTTAAAAGACCCTATAGTCCTCACAAATTCAAATATTTTTAAATTCAGTTTCTTTGAAAAAAATTCAAGGTCTCTAACTGTGGGATCCTATAAAAGCAAAAGTAAATTAAATTCTTTCTTGATCCAAGAGGGAAGAACCAGGTCACAGTCACAATCTGAACAAAGGAAAGCCAAACTCAAACAATATAACTCAACATCCAGTGTCTGTGATTCACTCACAGTCTGCTGGGGTACTCCAAAGGGCCCCTTCTCTGGCTCCATTCTCTGCAGCACATGCAGCTTTGTGTATAGATCTTGCTGGTTCCATCCATCCCATCCATGCTGCTCTTGATGGTCATCCTACAATAGTGGCATCTCTAAAATAGTTAGCTACACTTTCACCAATATCCTCTCCTGAACCCTTTTCAAGGACTCTAGCCCTGCCACACAGTGCCAAGCCTCAGGTGTTCTTCATGACACTTCAAGCCTTCAAAACTACCTGGGACTCTTAAAATACTACCAGTGCAACATACAACTTTGGCCATCTCTGCAACACAGCTTCTGTGTGCAGACTCTGATAAAATACTCCCCAGAAGATTTCACCTCAATGGTGTTGGTCTCTTCTTAATTTCTGGTCTCTTCTAATTTCTTAGCTCCAACTGAACAGCATATAGTATCCTAGGAATGCAAAGGTTTTATTTTATTGGTTCTGGTCTTTTGTTAAACACCTGATTCTTCAGCCCCAGCTAATCAGAACCACCAATTCTTAACATAAAACAGTAAATACCCCTGATAGAGCCTTTAAAATTCCTTCTAAAACTTCACAAAGTTGGCCTTCGTCATTTGCAGGGCTCTCAACATTCTTATCTTTCAAGCTCCTGCAGAACATCTCACTCAGCTCTCAGCACTCAATGTCTTTTCTTACACAAAGTTCTGAAGTATTTCCACAAGCCTTCTAAAAATATGGTCAGGTCTGTGATAGCAACACCCCACTATGCTGGTACCAATTTGTCTTAGTTAGAGTTACTTTTCCTACAATTAAATGTTACGTGTAGTTTTACACTCTACACACCTTTGCTTCAGGAAGTGACTACACTGCCAGCCCCCTTCTGGCTTTTACACACACACACACACACACACACACACACACACACACACACACACATACTTGTTCCTTTTCAATTTGCCTTCTTGGCACAATTGCTGGGCACTACTATCTCCCACCTAGAAAAGCATGCCATTACCAATTTCTTATCTCCCTCTCCCCCACCTGCCCTAAACTTCAGTTGCCAATAGAAGTGCCTATAGAAGTGGCCACAGCCCACTGCCCTGTCAGTAACCTCACACGGTTGCCTGGTTATCCTCTTTCCAAAGCATAGTGAACTTTCTTGCATCTCCCTGGGACCCAGAAGACTTGCCTGTGCCTTGTGCCCAAAAATTGTCCCATGACTTTCTTTACTGAGAGATCAAGAACAAATTGGGAACAGTACCTTACCATCAGACCAGCCTCCTACAAAGAAACACCATGACCAAAGCAATGTTGGGGGAGGAAAGTATTTATTTCTACTTATACTTTCAAGCAGTAGTCCACTGCTGAGGGAAGTCAAGTCAGGAACTCAAAAATAGCAGGAACCTGGAGACAGCAGTTTCTGATGCAGTGGCCATTGAGGAGTACTGCCTACTGGCTTGCTCATCATGGATTGCCATATAGTGGAAGATGGCCTTGTACCCCTGATTGCCAAGTATTCACCCCTGCATGTGCCACCATACCCAGATATGTCAGAGCTTCTTATATAGTCCTTTCCATTATCCTTTTTTTGCCAGAAGTAAAAATAACATCTGTGTTAGTAAATTCCAAACCATCCCTAAGAGTCTTTCGAGGATCTAGCTCAGAACTGACACAGTATCTGAAAGAGGCAAGTCCAAAGATGCCTCAGGTTAGGTTAAAGAGAACACTGATGATTCACCTTGAACACCTTCACTGTTCCAATATTTTTTCATTGAATAAGCAAGCATATGACTCAGGAGTCCATGAAAAAATTATAGTGTACATCAGTGTGTACAAAACAATTAATTCCTTCACAACTCCCATACTGTACTCTGAGGAGTAGCTGAATTTTACTGTTTTCAGTAAAAGAACAAAAAAGATTCTCCCCTGGGGTCCAGAAAGGTCAAAAACTGAATATTTATTATTTTGTCTAATTTTAGATGGGGAAACTTATGCTTCAGTTGGGAAGGACCCCAGGGGAATAACTAATTACCATGTATTCAATTTAGATTTAAAGCTGTAGAGGAAAGATCCATCACAATTCCTATTATTTCTGTTTGGTTGGCTGGCTTGATTTTTTTTTTGTTTTGTTTTTTTAGGACAGGGTTTCTGTGTTTGGCTGTCCTCAAACTCACTCTGTAAAGCAGTCTAGCCTTGAACTCATAGCGATCTGCCTGTCTCTGCCTCCTGCATGCTAGGATTGAAGGAGTGTGACACCACCACTGTCCAGTTTCCTATTAGTTTTTTAAATAGAGCCTTTGACTGGATCTTGAACTGAGGTCATATAATTCTGGTCACCAAGAGGGACATATGCAAACCTTATTAAGTTACCTGAACGTGGGCTCTTCAAAACGAAGGTGAATTTCAAAAATATAACCAGGGCCAGATGCTTTATGCTCTTTTATTTCTTAAAAAGAACAAAGAATTCATGAAAAAAAGACAAGACACATGAATCTCTAGACTAATATGGTCAATTCTAATGATGTCAGTAAGAGATGTATAGGGGGATGTTGAAGCTACTAGAAGACAGAAAGATGTAAACAAATTCATTTATTCAAGTTCAATACAGCCCCAAGTACCAATGTCTGCAAAGAACACACTAATTTGCTCTCTAATACCAAATGATCAGCACTGAAAACATATGCATAAAAATACTATATGGCCTGAACAGCTAAAATTTATATCTTTAAGAATAGACATATGCACATGCACACATATACACACACAAAACAACAACAACTGGAAAAAAGGAGGCCATGAATTTGAAAGAAAGCAAAGGGTGCATGGAAAGGTTTGGAGGAAGAAAAGGGAAGGGGAAAATGATATAATTACATTATAATATCAGAAAATATTTTTACAAAAGAAAATTAAAAAACAATTTTCTTGCTTTAGTGCAGGGAGGACACCCATCTCAGAGGAAAATCCTTATGTTTTGCTGCATCTAGGAAAAGATAAGCTGAGTGGTCTTTCCTCAAGTCATAGCTACTTAAGTGATCTCAGCTTTAAATAGTCAATATACAAATTCAGCCATGTCTTGAGATAGCAGATCCTTAACTCCTACAAACTATACCAGTGTGGGAGACCAACATTGCACACTACTGGCAACAACAGCGCACCTAATATATCCCAATGACCACTCCTTTTTAGACCACTGGGCTTCTGGATATTACATAGGGGGACTGGGCCTTACAGTGACCTGCCATAAAGGGAGATAGATTCAAGGTCAAACTCTCACTTCTCAACTCTTCATCACTGTTGCAGCAGCTTGTGATTGTCAGCTATGAACAAGAACATGTAATAATGCAGGCCTTGACTGCTTGTTAAGAAAATTCTTCTAAAATTAAACTGCAGCTTTATTACTTAAGCATTCACCCTGTGGTATTGCAAAATACAAAGTTGGTCTTCTCCTTATCCTGCTGAAATAATAAAAGCTCCTGAAACTTGTATTTTCCAGAGCTATAAGAATGTTGTTCCTATGTTGACAAAATGACTGGGAGTTTAGCTAGCTTTGAGATGTGGGCTAGTCACAAGAAAGATTAAGGCATGAAAAGAAGTGTGTGAGAAGGCATTTCATCATATGAAAAGAATTTTACTCTAAATGAAAAAAATCAGAAAAAAACTTAGAACTGTATTTGGGGTAGGCCTTGTGGGTTCAGTGGTTCTCTGGAGCACCTAGAGAGGGCCCCTTCCCATGTTCCTTGTTCTAATGCATGAATCTCTCTTCTCATATGCATCCTATGTGATGAGTGTGTAAATGTGAGCATTCCCTGATCCACTCCATCAAATTTATCAAACTGAAGACTTCTAAAGCCAGGGTTAGTCTGTGGAGATGAACTAATACCTCAGAGGATATCATAGTATCTACCGATAGATAATATCAGAACTAAAGGAGAAGACATTCACTAGTTGCATGCTTCAGAGCTGATTGCTTGATAACTATGGAAGAAAAGTCCCACACCTTCCATCCCAAAGTGTTCTTGTGGGAATATAGTAGAGGCTGGTAATAGAAGTCAGTCTTTTGTACCTGTATCCTCAAGTCCACTGTGTCTCGGCATACCTCCAGTTCTTAACCTGATGCTAAAGAGTAGATTGCTTTTTAAAAACCTAATACCTGTCCATTTTTGTCTTTTAATAAAACTAGAACCTTAGTGCTAGGCTTATCATAGAATTGTCAATAATAATTTCCTACTATTTAGTGAGCTCTTGCTGTGCCATGTACCAGATATAAAAAAACAAAAATCAAAAAAATTCACTACTCTATGTATTTACATGAACTAAACCCTTTGTTCTCTTTTGTTTGGTTGTTTCTAAGATAGGGTGTTGCTAGTAGTTCCTTAGGGCTACCTCAAACTATTGTTCCTTCTGCCTTCACCTATGGAGTGCTGAGATCACAGGCATATACCACCCTACCCAACATGTAAAATATTAGCTCCAAAAATAACTTTAAGATATGAGATATTATTAGTTAAAAGTCTATGGATGGTAAAAGTGAGATGAAGGGAGATTAAGGAACTTATTCTAAATGATAGAGCTAGCAGTGCTGGAATTCAAGCCTATGTCATCTAGATCCAAACACTGTACTCTGACCCCAAGGGCCTGCTTCCTATTCTGAACTAAAAGGTGAAGAAGAAAAAGGAGGAGGAGGAGGAGGAGGGCCTGGAATCGAGGAACAAGAAACAGGAAACAGGCCTTACTAAATCACTAATCAAATAGGTGAGATCCATTTCATTCCTTCATTCCCTGGCCTTATAGCAGGTAAGGCTATGATTCATACAGATGTGATTTCAAATGGAATACTTCACTTAAATATCCTCAGTGGAAAGAAAGACTAATTTATCCTCCTAGATAATTATATGAAGATTAAAAGTAGATGCACTGGCTTGAAATAAAGCCCCTGGGAACAATGAAATTTAAACAGAAATAAATTAACATTTAATATCCTGCTAAATGTAATACAAGCTTGCTAGTTAACACACTTGGTGTGCACTGTTTCTGTTACAGCCCTCCACTCTCTGCATTTCAACTAACAAACCACAGCAAGGGTCACCAAGAAATTAATGCATTAGGGCTTCTATGCTCAACAGACATGCTAACATTTCCCTTTACAATGGCTTTTTAACATATAAAATACTTAGTCTTTAAGACAATCCTATAGGATGGCCACTCTTGTTTCCACTTTAGGACAAATTAAATAAGACAGAGTTAAGCAGGTTTTTCAAGGTCGCACAATTGTAAGTCACAAAAATACACTCAATCCTCGTTCCAAACTCCCTCAAGCTTATACCCTTTCATATTACCCCAAAGCCACAGAAAAGAAGGTGGCTTTCCCTATGATATCAAATGTGATTCTTAGTGAGACATATGAACTTGGATAACAGTACTTGTTCCAAACATAGAGCCATGCCACTGGGAGCCCAAAGACTTTATGCATCACTAAATTTGCCAAATTTCTAAATAGCTTACAATAGGAAAAGTTGACTATAAATCAGAGTCTCATGTCCTCATCACCCTCAGCCAACAATTCAGCCAGATCTCACCAGTTCTGGATGTCCCCTCAAACTCCACATTGAGGTGACCTACTTGGACTTGAATTGCCTTCATGTTATAGGAAGATAGATAGATAGATGATAGATAGATAGATAGATAGATAGATAGATAGATAGATAGATAGATAGATAGATGGATAGACAGACAGACAGACAGACAGACAGACAAAAGAAATTGAAGGTAAGTTCCCTGTTTCCAAGGCTCTGAGAAGAATAACATGACATGTGAGCTTCTCTCCTTGATGCTACCTAAAGAATAAAGATGAGGGAAGGCAATGGGTGAGTAAGCAGATGCAAGTTCCACACAGTTCTTCCAGCAAAGCTGAGCAGAGCTCAGTCTCCAATGGATTGAGACCTAGAAAAGAGGTCAGGGGTCTACCTGCAAATGAGATCTGAGGTCAAAACACTCTCCTTTGTATATCAGGTTGTTTAGAGTATGGCCAAGTCCCCTCATCTGTATTTATTATCTTTGGCTGCTTTTGCATGACAAACACACAGCTGAGCATTGCTGACAGGATCCATCTGTTCACAAAGCATTTATTATTTGGTCCTTTACAGAAAAAAGCCTAGCAATTCCTGGATCTAGATCAGTCTCCAGCCTTCTGTCTCTGTCAACCAATAATTGGTCATGACCAAATTAACAGAGGTTCCTTAATAATTGGGTGACTTAAAGAAGCATCCAGTCCTTGTCCCAACTCACTCAACTTTCTACAACTAATTTGATCTCTTGGCATTGCTTTTTCCCTTCCCTGCAGCCAGACCTACACCATACATATGCATCCCTCTTGGCTCCCCATTTTTGTTCTTCCCCATTATAAACATAAATCTGTTGCCAGTACAAGGAAGACAGTTTTCTGGATTAGCTATCTTCCTGATCTGCCCAAATCAAAAATAAATTTCTTGCATGCTTCACCATGCCTTCTGTCAACAGTACCACTTGGAGAGGTAGCAGGTGGTTAAACTTAATACTCCAGAATTAGGTCATCAGCCTAGGACTCTGGGAACATGGTTATAAAAATATATTTGAATTGTTAAAAAGGCATGCAAAGAAATGGAAGATCTTTTCTTAGTCAAAAAACTTACAAGAAATACAAGAGAAATGCAAGATAAGCAAGATTAGGAGGAAATGGGTTGCATCCACTAATACTACAATCAAGAGAAGCACAGTCATCGAAGGGAACAGTGTAGCTTAGAAGAGCAAGTATAGAGCTGGCAGGGTCCCTGTAGTTGGCAGTTTGATTGACATCTTTCAGCAGAAGCAACAGTGTCCTCTAACCTCCCCATTCCAGCCTCAGCAAGAAAGACACCTTTTACCTGACTGCCACAATGACAGAGAGCACATGAAGTGCTGTATTAGAAAGGGGTGAATGTCAAGGGACTGGCAACACCCAGGACAAACAGGAAGATTACGTTTTTCATGGGAATAGCTATTGTTATATTCCACCAACAAACATAGACATATATTCCCCAAGTTGCTATAGCTAATATGTTTTAGAGAGATGGAGTGCTCACAGAATAGTGAAGAGGGAATCACCATAATTACAAGATGAGCTTCATCAAACCTTGCTTAACCTTTGAAAGGCCCCAATTATAAGTACAACCTAATGTCTGAGCAGACAGAGTTACCAAAGAAAAAGAAATCAGACATACAATGAGTAAGACTAGCATAAAGTATAAGTATGCTTCAGAAACTTGAAATCAATGACCCCAAATTTTATGATCAAGTTTTATGATCAGGTAAGGCAACTTAGAAAAGAAGACTATAAATGGCCAGAAATACTAAAAAGTTCCTTATTGTCATCAGGAAGAAACAAACTCAATTATATAACATCCTGACACTCCCCATATCAGTGGGACAAAGCTTTATGAGAATGATAACTGTTTTTAAGGAAGAGTTTTAGTCTTAAATCCTGTTAGTAGATATTAAATTAATCTAGTCAATGCTAATGATCATGTCTCTTAACTCAACAATCTACTTCATGATGTCAACTGCCAAGAAATAACTTCACAGATATACAAAGTATTCACACAGCACTATTTACATCTTAAAATTTAAAGCAGCTAAAACTCCTATTACTAACAATTTAGCCAATTCAGGTGTGTGCAACCTAGGAATATTTAACATCTACATGATCCAAAGTCCAATAGAGTGTGAACTTTGTAGAGACTATGACTTTTCTAATCTCATTCTCTAACTCCTAGAAGAATGTGTGCCATAGGAAAGCATTGAAAATATATTGAAAAAATTACCAAGTCTGTGTGACTGTGTAAACACTGGACTGTGATGAAATAGCACATCAGGACATTATCTTGCTTTTCAGTTTCCTAATGAATTCACTCAATGAGGATCTCCCTCCAAATTCAAGGACAATATGTTGGTGTTCTCAATTGCTATAATAAAATATAAAAGTCAGGGTGGTCTTAAATACCAAAAGTACTTTTTTCTATAGTTTGGGAGGGTCTCAGATCAAGATCTAACAGAGATTGATTTCTAGTAAAGGCTCTTCTCATGGCCTAGAAAGGCTGCCTTCCATGCCCTATTAGAGCACATGTGGATGGGAGAAAGAGAGAAAGCACTCTGGTGTCTGGTTCAATACTCCCATCATGAGGACTCACAGCCCTTATGGCAACATCTACTTTTAAGATTTCTCAGAGGCTCTATCACCAAATATTACTAAATTGAGTTACTTAGAAGAGAAACAAAAAATGGTCAGCCCATGACAGGAGGGAAAGAGGAATGTAAGAGAAAGAACTTAGTTTCTTGGCTTTGTCCTTATGAGATTGGTCCAACTTGCTGCTTCCAACCCTTCAGGGTTTCAGCCTTGCTATATAGCCCATGTAAGCTGAATCTCTTTGCCTCTGTCACTGTCTCTTATCATATGTGTGTCTGTCTTCTTTTCTAAAGTTTCCCTTCCCAATAAGTCTTCATCCTTACCCTCTGTGTCTTCTCTAGAGTAGTAAAATGTCTAAATTATAACTGATTTCAAGGTACTCCATCAATTCCTGTAAATTCCCTATATCTCAGCCATAAAATGTAGTTGGTTGAAATTCCCTCAGATTATTCAATTTGAGTTAGGTCATTTGTTTTCTGTGTGGAGCATGATTGATACACAGATTGATACAGAAAAAGGATCCAAAGTGTTTACTATACGGAGAATGCAGCTTTCAGAAGAATAAAAAAAATACCATGCCATTGCAATTATATGTAAAAATTTTCCAAATGAATATATATATATATATATATATATATATATGGAGAAACAGATATGAAGATGTGCACACTAAATGGATGTTGAGGTTTTGTCTTTTGCTGTCAGTTGTAATGCTAAGCGCTGGAGTCTGCACATAGCCCTGGGACACTGACCCCAAGGTAATTCTGACTGGTGAATAAAGATGTCAACAGCCAATTGCTGGGCAGAAGAGACATAGGTGAAGTTGAAGTTTCATGGGCTTGTGGGAGAGAGAACCATGGGCAGGGAGGAGAAGAAAGAAGCTGCCATGGTATAAAAGAAGACATGCAGGAGGAAGAAGTAGAGCTGTTATGGAATAGTGGGCCCTAGAAATGTGGCCATGTGGGCTGGCCAATTAACGTTAAGAGCAGCTCAGATGAAATACAGTAAATAGTAAATAAAACTTTGGGTTATCTATAGGAAAGCAGATTCTAACAGCATGGAGAGTAGGCAGCTGCGCAGCTATTGTGCTACCTAGGACTATTTAAAAATGTAAAGGCTGTGTATGTGTCTTTCATCTAGGAACATAAATGGTCTAAGGTGGGGAAGAAACCCAAAACCAGGATTTTTAACATTTTCTACTACAAAAAGGTGTAGAGATTGTGTCTAAATGAGACTAGATTGGAGAGGTAGGCAGAGAAAAGGGATAAGGAAGAGGTTGAAACTCTACTATATCTTTATTGCTGGAACTCAACTGGAAGATGCATCTCTATGTAACAAATTTGATTGAAATACCTTTAAAATGAAGAGAATTAAGTGTTTAGACTATGTTTATTGGATTCCAAGCATAAAGCTATTTGTTTTAAATATGTGCATCATAGTTATAGCCTACCTTTGTGGAGCTGCAACAGAATACTGCAGATTGAGTCATTCAAAATTAACTTTTCTCACATCTCAAGACAATCCTAGCCATTTAGTGTATGATGAGGGCCTTCTTGGTGTGGCTTCATGTGACAGAGGTAAAAAGGGAAGATGGTCCAATGTTGTATGGAGTTTCTTCTGTAGGAACTTTCATGATGGTGCACAATCATGGTCTAATCACTTATTCTAGAAGCATGCTTCAATGCCCTTAGATTAACCACTCAAACTCTAGAGACATCCACCTCAGCTATACAAGAGTCATGTTCCTCTCCCATGCAAATTAAATTTGTTTATTTCCCACTTGTTTTTGTTTATTCTGTCCTCCATTTCCTGAGTTGAAAATGTATGACATTTGTAATTGTTAAATTACTGAATTACACATTGAAGAAATTAAAATTAGAGGGTTAAATAATCTCTAAAGTTGATTCTTGTTCTACGAATTGTGCTATGATAATTCACTTAAATAAGTACAGAATTATAAAGATAGCAGAAAGCTACAAGAAAGCTACTGGAGTGATACAAAATTTGGAGAGAAGCAATAACACACATAAATATTCAGGACAAGAAATGGAATTTATAGCCACTACAGATATACTGAGATGGTTAGCTGAGTGAATGGACATTGGTAGATGAGGGTGGTAGCCTTTGCTCTCTCACTAAGGATTCATACATTTCAGCCTAGGGGCCATCACATAGAAAGGGTGCATAGATCAACCCATCATCTTTTTATAGTATGAAAAGAAAGAAAATATTGAGAAAGGATCCAGTTAAATTGGTCTGTCCTCCTCAGCCAGAGTGGAAGGAAATCAGCAGTAACAGGGGGAGACACTTCATTTCCTGACAGAGAACTTGCAAGACCACAGAGAGCACAAAGGAAACCACAGCTGTGAAAGGGACACACAGCCTCACTCTCAAAGAGCTGGTACCAGTCCTTGAGCAGAGGAAAATGAACAGGGGGTCACACAGTCCACCAAAGTCTGACAAACCTTTCACTATAAAAAGAGAAAATCAGAGAGGCCAAAGAAAACCTGTAGAGATACTTCAGGAACTGGATTACTGGCAATTAAAATAAAATGAAGATACTGATAAACATACGAGTTCAAAAATCTCCCTAAAATTACAAAGAGCTTAATTTCAGTTGTTTATGTTCTGTTCTGACTTAAATTTCTGGCTCTCTATTTACTGTGAGGAAAGTCCTTTACTCTCCTATTCAGACAGTGCCTGGTACATAATAGATTCTCAAGTATTTGTTCCCTCTCATTTTTATATTTATGGGTCTATGCAAATACCAGATATAATTTTAGCACTTTTTCTAACCTCTAAAATAAATTATGCTACAAATTTATGACTTACACAGTAGATTTATGAATCTGAATAATAAGAACATAAAGGAATTACCTTCTAAAATATAAAAACGTTCTTAATTTTTATTCTTGGTAATTTTATACATGCATACAATGAAATATGATCATACCTGCCTCCTGCTGCCCCCCTCTAACTATTCCCTTGTGTTCTCCAACATGAATCCCTCCCAACTTTATTTCTTTCCTCTCTTTTTCGATAACTCACTAAGTCTAATTAGTGCTGTCCATCTGTACATGCGTGTGGGGCCATCAGCTGGTACATGGGAAAACTACCAATGGTCACATCCTCAACAAGAATTATTCCCCTTCACCAGCAAATTCCCCTTCACCAGCAACTATCAATGCTAAAAGCTCCTGAGTTATGGGTGGGGCCTGAAACTCACCCACCCCATCTATGCTAAGATTTTGGCTGGATGAATTTTGTATAGGTCTTGTGCAGGTTACAACAGTTGCTTTCAATTCATCACTGTGATAGTCATGTAGTATTCAGAAATTGAAATTTCACAGAAAAATATTTTAAATCATGGTATATTTAAGAAAAACTCCAACATAGTAGGGTCAAATTATGAAAAAATTTATCTCTCTGGAGGACTTACGTAGCTGAGACTGTCAACCAATTGGCTAGGAATTTATTTAACAAAAAAAAATCTGATTTACCAAAATATAGCTAAGAAAATGAGAGGAATAATTTATCCCCTTAATTAAGTGTTCTCCCTCTGTAATGGTTTGAATGAGGATGGCTCACATAGGCTCATGTATTTGAATGCTTAGTCATCAGAGAGTAGCATTACTTGAGCAGGATTAGTAGGTATGGCTTTGTTGAAGTTGATGTGGCCTTGTTACAGAAAGTGTGCCACTAAGGGTGTGCTTTGTTATTTCAAAACTCCAAGCTAGATACAGTCTCTGACTGCCTCTGTCTGTCCCCCTGTCTCTGTTTCTGTCTCTCTGTCTCCCTATTTGTATCTCCCTCTCCCTCTCCCTCTCCCTCTCCCTCTCCCTCTCCCTCTCCCTCTCCCTCTCCCTCTCCCTCTCCCTCTCCCTCTCCCTCTCCCTCTCCCTCTAGATTTGGATGTAAAACTCTTGGCTATTTCTTCAGTACCATATCTGCTGTGTGTCACTGTACTCTTTGCTATGATGATAATATACTAAACCTTCAAAACTGTAAGCAAGTCCAACTAAATCTGTTCTTTTATAAGACTGGTCTTGGTCATAGTATCTCTTGACAACAATAGAAACCCTAAGACACTCTCCCTCCCTGAAGCTACTTGTAGATCTTCTAGTGTTCTATTATGTAGCAGTACTGTGGCAGCTTCCCAGTTTTCTGAACCACTAAAAATAGTATAAAGTTTCCATTCACTAATATTTTAATAGCATAGAATTTGCTTCCATATTGGAATAAAATTAATAATACATTTTTACAAATACATTAAGTTATAAAAATGATACATATTATTAACTTCTGGAGTTAGTCTTTCTTATGACCACAATTGCATATCTTTAGGCAAAATCCTATTCAGGTGTCCTCTTGACACTTTATTTACTCTATTTAGAAATACTGATCCTTTAGAAGCAAGATACATGCTTCCTGGTTACTGCCACTGCAGAGAGCTCATAGGCAGCACCACACGAGTAAACTTGAGCCTCGGGACCACAGGTAAGACCAACTTTTCTGCTGCAAGAGACCTGCCTGGTGAACTCAGGACACACAGAGGAAAATTCCTCTAGGACCGGGCACTTCCTGTGTATACCTGGAGTCCCAAACCCGCGGATCCTGGCCCGCAGCAGCTCTCTGCTCCCAAACCCCGTGGGAGAGAGACCTCACCGCCTGGTCAGGTGGGCACTCCTGAGGCTGCAGAGCGGAAGAGACCACCAACACTGCCCACCCCTGCCCACATCCCTGGCCCAAGAGGAAACTATATACGGCCTCTGGGTTCCTGTGGGGGAGGGCCCAGGGGCGGCAGGACCCCTGAGCCTGAGACACCACCAGAACCTGAAGGGACAGACCGGATAAACAGTTCTCTGCACCCAAATCCCATGGGAGGGAGAGCTAAACATACAGAGAGGCAGACATGCCTGGGAAACCAGAAGAGACTGCACTCTGCGCACATCTCTGACGCCAGAGGAAAACACCAAACACCATCTGGAACCTTGGTGCACGGAGGCTCCGGGAAAGGGTGGCTCAAATCATCCTGGTTGCTGCCGCCACAGAGAGCTAATAGGCAGCACCGCACGAGCAAACTTGAGGCTCGGGACCACAGGTAAGACCAACTTTTCTGCTGCAAGTGACCTGCCTGGTGAACACCAAACACAGGCCCACAGGAACAGCTGAAGGCGTGTAGATAGGAAAAACTACACGCATGAAAGCAGAACACTCTGTCCCCATAACTGGCTGAAAGAAAACAGAAAAACAGGTCTACAGCACTCCTGACACACAGGCTTATAGGACAGTCTAGCCACTGTCAGAAATAGTGGAGCAAAGTAACACTAGAGATAATCTGATGGCAAGAGGCAAGCGCAGGAATTCAAGCAACAGAAACCAAGACAACATGACATGATCAGAGCCCAAATCTCCCACCAAAGCAAACATGGAATATCCAAACACACCAGAAAAGCAAGATCTAGTTTCAAAATCATATTTGATCATGATGCTGGAGGACTTCAAGAAAGACGTGAAGAACTCCCTTAGAGAACAAGTAGAAGCCTACAGAGAGGAAGCGCAAAAATCCCTAAAAGAATTCCAGGAAATCATAAATAAACAAGTAGAAGCCCATAGAGAGGAGTCACAAAAATCCCTGAAAGAATTCCAGGAAAACACAATCAAACAGTTGAAGGAATTAAAAATGGAAACAGAAGCAATCAAGAAAGAACACATGGAAACAACCCTGGACATAGAAAACCAAAAGAAGAGACAAGGAGCTGTAGATACCAGTTTCACCAACAGAATACAAGAAATGGAAGAGAGAATCTCAGGAGCAGAAGATTCCATAGAATTCATTGACTAAACTGTCAAAGATAATGTAAAGCAGAAAAAACTACTGGTCCAAAACATACAGGAAATCCAGGACTCAATGAGAAGATCAAACCTAAGGATAATAGGTATAGAAAAGAGTGAAGACTCCCAGCTCAAAGGACCGGTAAATATCTTCAACAAAATCATAGAAGAAAACTTCCCTAACCTAAAAAAATAGATACCCATAGGCATACAAGAAGCCTACAGAACTCCAAATAGATTGGACCAGAAAAGAAACACCTCCCGTCACTTAATAGTCAAAACACCGAACGCACAAAATAAAGAAAGAATATTAAAAGCAGTAAGGGAAAAAGGTCAAGTAACATATAAAGACAGACCTATCAGAATCACACCAGAATTTCCGCCAGAAACTATGAAGGCCAGAAGATCCTGGACTGATGTCATACAGACCCTAAGAGAACACAAATGCCAGCCCAGGTTACTGTATCCTGCAAAACTCTCAATTAACATAGATGGAGAAACCAAGATATTCCATGACAAAACCAAATTTACACAATATCTTTCTACAAATCCAGCACTACAAAGGATAATAAATGGTAAAGCCCAACATAAAGAGGCAAGCTATACCCTAGAAGAAACAAGAAACTAATCGTCTTGGCAACAAAACAAAGAGAAGAAAAGGACACAAACATAACCTTACATCCAAATATGAATATAACAGGAAGCAATAATCAGTATACCTTAATATCTCTCAACATCAATGGCCTCAACTCCCCAATAAAAAGACATACATTAACAAACTGGATATGCAACAGGGACCCGGCATTCTGCTGCCAACAAGAAACACACCTCAGAGACAAAGACAGACACTACCTCAGAGTGAAAGGCTGGAAAACAACTTTCCAAGCAAATGGTCAGAAGAGGAAGCTGGAGTAGCAATTCTAATATCAAATAAAATCAATTTTCAACTAAAATTCATCAAAAAAGATGAGGAAGGACACTTCATATTCATCAAAGGAAAAATCCACCAAGATGAACTCTCAATCCTAAATATCTATGCACCAAATACAAGGGCACCTACATATGTAAAAGGAACCTTACTAAAGCTCAAACCACACATTGCACCTCAAACAATGATAGTAGGAGACTTCAACACCACACTCTCATCAATGGACAGATCATGGAAACAGAAATTAAACAGAGACGTAGACAGACTAAGAGAAGTCATGAGCCAAATGGACTTAACAGATATTTATAGAACATTCTACCCTAAAGCAATAGGATATACCTTCTTCTCAGCTTCTCATGGTACTTTCTCCAAAATTGACCATATAATTGGTCAAAAAGCGGGCCTCAACATGTACAGAAAGATAGAAATAATCCCATGCATGCTATCAGACCACCACCGCCTAAAACTGGTCTTCAAGAACAATAAGGGAAGAATGCCCACATATACGTGGAAATTGAGCAATGCTCTACTCAATGATAACCTGGTCAAGGAAGAAATAAAGAAAGAAATTAAATACTTTTTAGAATTTAATGAAAATGAAGGTACAACATACCCAAACTTATGGGACACAATGAAAGCTGTGCTAAGAGGAAAACTCATAACGCTGAGTGCCTGCAGAAAGAAACAGGAAAGAGCATATGTCAGCAGCTTGACAGCACACCTAAAATCTCTAGAACAAAAAGAAGCAAATACACCCAGGGGGAGTAGAAGGCAGGAAATAATCAAACTGAGAGCTGAAATCAACCAAGTAGAAACAAAAAGGACCATACAAAGAATAAACAGAACCAAAAGTTGGTTCTTTGAGAAAATCAACAAGATAGATAAACCCTTAGCCAGACTAACGAGAGGACACAGAGAGTGTATCCAAATTAACAAAATCAGAAATGAAAAGGGAGACATAACTACAGAATCAGAGGAAATTCAAAAAATCATCAGATCCTACTACAAAAGCCTATATTCAACAAAACTTGAAAATCTGCAGGAAATGGACAATTTCCTAGACAGATACCAAGTACTGAAGTTAAATCAGGAACAGATAAACCACTTAAACAAACCCATAACTCCTAAGGAAATAGAAGCAGTCATTAAAGGTCTCCCAACCAAAAAGAGCCCAGGTCCAGACGGGTTTAGTGCAGAATTCTATCAGTCCTTCATAGAAGACCTCGTACCAATATTATCCAAACTATTCCACAAAATTGAAACAGGTGGAGCACTACCGAACTCCTTCTATGAAGCCACAATTACTCTTATAACTAAACCACACAAAGACCCAACAAAGAAAGAGAACTTCAGAACAATTTACCTTATGAATATCGACGCAAAAATACTCAATAAAATTCTGGCAAACCGAATCCAAGAGCACATCAAAACAATCATCCACCATGATCAAGTAGGCTTCATCCCAGGCATGCAGGGATGGTTTAATATACGGAAAACCATCAACGTGATCCATTATATAAATAAACTGAAAGAACAAAACCTCACGATCATTTTATTAGATGCTGAGAAAGCATTTGACAAAATTCAACACCCCTTCATGATAAAAGTCCTGGAAAGAATAGGAATTCAAGGCCCATACCTAAACATAGTAAAAGCCATATACAGCAAACCAGTTGCTAACATTAAACTAAATGGAGAGAAACTTGAAGCAATCCCACTAAAATCAGGGACTAGACAAGGCTTCCCACTCTCTCCCTACTTATTCAATATAGTTCTTGAAGTTCTAGCCAGAGCAATCAGACAAAAAAAGGAGGTCAAGGGGATACAGATAGGAGAAGAAGAAGTCAAAATATCACTTTTTGCAGATGATATGATAGTATATTTAAGTGATCCCAAAAGTCCCAGCAGAGAACTACTAAAGCTGATACACAACTTCAGCAAAGTGGCTGGGTATAAAATTAACTCAAATAAATCAGTAGCCTTCCTCTACACAAAAGAGAAACAAGCCGAGAAAGAAATTAGGGAAACAACACCCTTCATAATAGACCCAAATAATATAAAGTACCTCGGTGTGACTTTAACCAAGCAAGTAAAAGATTTGTACAATAAGAACTTCAAGACTCTGAAGAAAGAAATTGAAGAAGTCCTCAGAAGATGGAAAGATCTCCCATGCTCATGGATTGGCAGGATTAATATAGTAAAAATGGCCATTTTACCAAAAGTGATCTACAGATTCAGTGCAATTCAAATCAAAATACCAATCCAATTCTTCAAAGAGTTAGGCAGAACAATTTGCAAATTCATCTGGAATAACAAAAAACCCAGGATAGCTAAAATTATCCTCAAAAATAAAAGGACTTCAGGGGGGAATCACTATCCCTGAACTCAAGCAGTATTACAGAGCAATGGTGATAAAAACTGCATGGTATTGGTACAGAGACAGACAGATAGACCAATGGAACAGAATTGAAGACCCAGAAATGAACCCACACACCTATGGGCACTTGTTTTTTGACAAAGGAGCCAAAACCATCAAATGGAAAAAAGATAGCATTTTCAGCAAATGGTGCTGGTTCAACTGGAGGTCAACATGTAGAAGAATGCAGATCGATCCATGCTTATCACCCTGTACAAAGCTTGAGTCCAAGTGGATCAAGGACCTCCACATCAAACCAGATACACTCAAACTAATAGAAGGAAAAGTAGGGAAGCATCTGGAACACACGGGCACTGGAAAAAATTTCCTGAACAAAACACCAATGGCTTATGCTCTAAGATCAAGAATCGACAAATGGGATCTCATAAAACTGCAAAGCTTCTGTAAGACAACGGACACTGTGGTTAGGACAAAACGGCAACCAACAGATTGGGAAAAGATCTTTACCAATCCTACAACAGACAGAGGCCTTATATCCAAATATACAAAGAACTCAAGAAGTTAGACCGCATGGAGACAAATAACCCTATTAAAAATGGGGTTCAGAGCTAAACAAAGAATTCACAGCTGAGGAATGCCAAATGGCTGAGAAACAACTAAAGAAATGTTCAACATCTTTAGTCATAAGGGAAATGCAAATCAAAACAACCCTGAGATTTCACCTCACACCAGTGAGAATGGCTAAGATCAAAAACTCAGGTGACAGCAGATGCTGGCAAGGATGCGGAGAAAAAGGAATACTCCTCCATTGTTGGTGGGATTTCACACTGGTACAACCATTCTGGAAATCAGTCTGGAGGTTCTTCAGAAAATTGGACATTGAACTGCCTGAGGATCCAGCTATACCTCTCTTGGGCATATACCCAAAAGATTCCCCAACATATAAAAATATACATGCTCCACTATGTTCATCGCAGCCTTATTTATAATAGCCAGAAGCTGGAAAAGAACCCAGATGCCCTTCAACAGAGGAATGGATACAGAAAATGTGGTACATCTACACAATGGAATATTACTCAGCTATCAAAAAATTTAGAAAATTTTAGACCTTTCTTATGTCTTCTCTTCTGTTTCAGATAACCTTCTCCCCGCTAGCCCTTCTCACTTAAGGTTTCTCATTTATTTTCTGCTCTCACAGAGATTCCCAAGCTTCACCTTTTCCCTACAATACAGTACCCCATATGTTACCAGCCACCTGTCCAATGTGATTTGTTCTTTTTCAAAATACTAATGGCTTAGCACTCTAACTGCTAAAAATTCTATTGTCATTTCATTAATCTGGATCTAAATCAAAAGGGAGATGCTAGTCCAACAAAGAGACGAGTACATTATATTATCTAGATTCTGAACAGGTGAAAAATAAGAATTAAATGTCACAGTGAGTCGGATAATAACCAGAAAGGGGAAAGGGAGACAGAATACGGAAAAATTGTGAAAGGAAATGGCTCGAGAAGATAGGAGGTTGATAGGCAACTGAAACTGTAGCAGAATCTTTCCATGGATGGTTAGAACTATGGAGAACATTCACTTAAGAACACACATAAGAAACTGGGAAGAGGTCAGAGAGGAGGGCGCGGGTTTGGAGGATCACATCTGCCTTTGACCTCACCTCCACTGACCTTTTCATTTTATCACCCCTTACCTAGGAACCAGTGTTTCTCTGACTTTCCATTGCTTCATCTGCAAGACAAGGACTCTCAAGAGTTCATACCCCTGAACTCTGGTGTTAAGGATTCTAAGTGTGGCATATGCTTTGAACTCACTGAAGACTGTGTTGAACCAATGTGTACTGTGGTCTTTATTGAAAAGGCTTCCTTTCTTTTCCATTACTTTTCTATAATTGTATAGAATAATATTACCTAAATACATTGCAGTATTGCATTATTGAAACTTAATTGACTTTCAAAGTGGTCAAAGTGACACTTGGAAGACAAATAGAAACCAGAATTATAATTTACTTCTCAGCTTTTATCAAATAATAAATCTATTAAATTAATATCTATTGATGCTTACTAACTGCCAAACACTGTACTCTATGAAGATTCAATATTGACTGTGCCACAAATAGTGTAGTAGATACATTTCATGTTTTTCAGAAATATATCTGAAAAAAAGGAAATATATCTGAACAATTGGGAAGAGCACTATAAATGTCTTAACTCCCAAGCTCCTGTAAATGTGCAGCCCTCTACTGACACCTTCCTGCAATGTCTGCTTCAGCACCCTCAGTGGTACACAGTCACATATCTAAAAGGTCCCCTTGTGCTGCAAAACACTAGGTCATAATCCACAAGATTATGAGTTCCAATATGGTTATAATTCCAAGTTCATTAATTTAATTCTTTAAAATGACTTTATTTTTAATGTCTGATCATGTGTGCATGCAGTAGCAATAGTGGCCAGAAGTGGATGTCAGGACCCCTGGAATTGCAGTACAGCTGATTATGAGCTGCAGTGTGGACGATGGGAACCAAACCAGAGTCCTATGCAAGAGCAGCCAGTGCTCGAACCAGTGAGCTGCCTCTCCAAATAAAATTAATTTAATTCTAAGAATCAGTTTCAAATGATCACAAAGCTACTGATGCCCTCACAGAACTTCTTAAATGAATTTATATTTTCATTCAAGTAACACAGAGATAGCATTGAAAAGACACATAATGCAAAAGAACTCAGACCTTTTTCACTGGAATAAATAGCCAATGACCTTTGCTTCCAAATTTCTGAATAATATTTTAACTGGCCATTTATAAACAGTACTTTCAGATACTACCTATTGACTTCCCAAGTGGTGATAGTTTACCCTCTTAAACTGCTATTGCCCTGCTATAGAAGACTTGCCTTGACTGAGCTTCCAACCCTTTCCAAAGACAGGTCATATTTAAACTAAGATTTATGAGGCTAGAGAGATGGCTCATTAGGTAATGTGTTTGCCATGCAATTTTAAGAATCAGATTTGAACCCCAGAACCCACAGGGGGAAAAAGCCAGATATATAATCCCTGCACTCTGGAGACTGACTTGAAAAGACAATAAGTCTGAGGTCAGCCTGGATAGCACAGTAAGATATCCTCTCAAAACAGAAAATACAATTAAGTGAAATTATTTCATCAGAAGCCACAATACTACTGCTCCTGAATTTCTCGGTTGTTAAGGAAACATCACAAGCCAATGCAGCTCTTTCTACCTGTAGCACATCTCATTGTGCCACACAGCCACACATAAAGGCTTACCAACTAACCACTGTTGCTGGATGTCAAGGAGGATCCAAATTTTCTCTTCTATCTGTGACAGGGAACTTATGCCAGCCCCGAGAAGAGATTCAATCTTAGAAACTCCTACAGTCCACTCCCCAGAACCATCTTAGTCCATGTCATCCAGCATCCATGAAATTCCCCCTCCAAATGTTTCTAACATGAGCGCTGCTGTCTCATATTGGTATTTGTTGGTATTTTCTATATGCCTTCTCAAAATAAAGATATCGAAATGGGAGGATTGCCCACCAGTAATCCAAAAAAAGTTAGGTTTAACCACAAAAAGAAATATATCATTTTCATGCCATTGAAATACAATAAATCCAGATGGTAGTGCTAAAAACTGAAGGAAAAAAAACCTTTCAGCTATCACAAATCAACAAGGCATCAAGTCTCAAAAAACAGAACTGGTAATCAGAAGGGATGGGAAGTCCATTCCAACTCTTCTACCAATTGCAAAAGATTAAAATAAATACATAAAATAGGTAGGGACTGATAATAAAGGAGGTCATAATTAATCATATACAAAAATAAATGTGTTCTGTCAATTTTAAAGGAAAAATGTGAAAAAGAAGTATTGTAAAAACATTTTTAGTTCAAATTTCTGTTTGAATTTCTCCCTTCTGGTTTCCAATCTGTCAGGCAAAGAAGTACCCAATTGATTGTAATTTAAGAATTGGGGGGGAAAAGGAAAAAGAAAGAAAGCAGAAGCAATCCAAAGTTCAATAATAGAGTTTAAAGGCTTTCCTCTTGACGAAAACAAAAACAAAAAAACCAACCCCCCCAAAACAAACAAACAAAACAACAACAAAACAACTAGCTTGCTGCTAAAGGCACTGGCTCTAAAGAATGCATTAGTTTTTGAGCATTGTAATAAGGAAAACCAGACACTCTGTCCGTGAGTTTTCTTGCTTTCTGTTTTCAACCTGACATTCTACTATGGCTTCACTTCCTACATAATAGATTTGCTATTTCCATTTTAAATGCTTAGATATTTTTCTTAGAGGGCAAACTGGGAATCTCAAAGAGGGGCATTCTGAGTCATTCCATATGGAAATTGTCCAAATAAGGTACAAATTCAGCAGATCTATTTTGGGGGTAAAAATGACCTTGAGGAAGCATTAATATTCTGAGTTTTGATTCCATATATCAAAATTTTCTAGCAATATATAGAAAGGAATTTTTCACAAGTCCAACATATTCTCACAGTACACTATTATCAAAAATGTGCCTGGTCCTGTATAAAAAACAAAACGCAGCAGCTGAAGTAAGGTGAATGAAAACATTGATGTGAGCAGGTCCAGAACCTCAAACATGAGCAGCCATCACAGCGTCCTTTGCATGGACAATTGCAGTCCAAAAACAATAGCACCCAGAAATAGTTGAAGTAGTGTGGTATGTCTACATAGCTGATAAAGCTCTGGGGTAGAGCTGTTTCTAGCATGAATGGGACCCAGGTTTTGAGCCTCAGTGCTACAATGAAGGCAGAAGAGGAGGAGAGAAGAGGAGGAGGAGAAAGAAGAAAAAGGGGAAACTGAAACCTCTATATCAAATGTAGTGTGGAAACTATAAAATATGTTACATGTCAGTGTACAGAAGTAGCATTCACTCAAAGATAAAAGGGAAAGCCTTCTCGAAACTGAAATACAGAGCCCAAGACTTGAAAAAAAAGGCCCTGAAAGCTATTGTAACAGGTGAAGAAATTGGGATCAAGGAAATGTGAGTTGAGTGACAACTTCAAAGCCATGATGCTTAAAATGCATGGTCATTTTCTTCTCCTCCTCTTGTTCCTCCTTTGCCTCCTCCTTCTCCTCCTTTTTTCTTCTTTCCTTTTTGCATTTCTATTCTCCTTGTACCCCTCCCTCTCCCCTTCTCCTCTCCTCTCTCTCTCTCTCTCTCTCTCTGCCTCTCTCTCTCTCTCTCTCTCTCTCTCTCTCTCTCTCTCTCTCTCTCTCTCTCTCTGTATTTGCATGAACCACTCAATACTTATGTGGTGTGAAGGTCAGATGACAACTTGCCAGAATTGACTCTCTCCTTCCCTTTCCACCATGTGACTTCCAAGAGTCAAACTCAAATCATCAGGCTAGTGGCAGGCACAGTTCCTCATTGAGGCATCTAGCAGGTCTCATGAGTTTAGCATAGTTGTTTCTAATACATTTTTTTGGATTAAAGATGACAGTGCAAAATAAAATTTTTGTAGATGCAGAGTAATTGTCAGTGTTGTGGTTATTTCAGTCACTAGAGATTTGTTATGCTGGAAAATCTAGATCTATATTCTTGTTCGTTTGTTTGAGGTTTTTGAGACAGGGTACTATATATCTTTGGATGTCCTGGAATTATATAGACCATGGTGGTCTCAAACTCAGAATAATCTTCCTGCCTTTGCCTCTGGATTAAAATGTGCACTACTACACCTGGCTAGGTCTGAATTCTTAAGTGCATTGAACAATTTTCTGAAGAGAAATGCTAATGTAAGTGGTCAAGTTATCAGCTGTTGTTATTTCAAATCAGTACAAAAAGTGATGTCATTAAATAAGAGAGCATTGAAACAAAGTGCTAAATTTTAAAATAAAATTAAGCTGTGTTTTTACTTCAAAATAATTATAAATATATAATATCAATAAAAGATTTTAAAACTATTAGGATGGCTCATTGGATGAAGGTACTTGATACTTGTCACCAAGACTGACAATCTGAGTTGGCACTCTGGAACATACATTTTAGAACTTCCATGTTAAAGAAGAAATACACTAGTTGAACTTTGACATCCATATGTGCATAGTAGACCACACATGCACATACTTAAGGATACACACACACACACACACACACACACACACACACACACAAATAAAATGTAGATAAAAGTGCTAAACTAGAATTCTAGAAAAATGTTGACACCTATGCCTATATTTTAATTGATAGCAAATTGGGAAGAAAGCAATCATAAAAACAAAACAAAACAAAGGAAAACAACAGCAACAAAGCCCACGGGGCCTTTACTAGTTAGTACAAAGGTACAGACACCAGCACCAGTTCTTAAGTCAAACAAATCCACTGTTGCTGGAGTGTGTGAAAAAGCCAGCAAAAAAGGAAAAGAATGAAACCTCTTCAGCCAGAAAAGAACAAAGTCAGCTGAAACTTTCTACACTGTGTCAAGGAGACTTGATTTATTCCACACTGAATAGATATTTAAAAGTGTTTCAAGCAGGGCTTACACTGATCTGATTTAGGATTTAGAAATCCCGACCCAGGAAGGTGAACAGGGGCCAAAACAAGACAGAGACAGCAGCGCAGAGAGGAATGATGCAGACTGCAACAGACAGGAGATGAAAGTCAGAAAACAATTCAAACCAAGTCTTAAGCTTGGGCCTAATATTAATGATGGGGCCATTTACTTGGAGGCAGGTGTGGGAATGAGGGGTACCACCTTTAAAGGAGAGAGAGGACTTGAATGAAGTCTGGAATGAATATGTATTGTTGCCAGGGTCATGGCCCTGTCAGGACAGAAATGCCTCAGCTCCTGCATCTGCCTGCCTCAGTGATGGACTATAATTTGTTACATAAAGAAACCCCTTCCTTCTACATTGCTTTTGGCCACACAACAGGAAATAACTATAAGAGCATGTTACTCAATCTAAGAGTGTCAATGAAAACAATATTATTTCTGTGAGACTGAAGGCAAAGAAAGAAGTCACTAGTGGGGGCCTCCAGTCACAAAGCAGAATCCAAAACCAAAGCCTGCAAAACCCCAAGATGAGGACAATTAACCCTAAGGTTGAGGCTCCACCATGGAACAGAGGTAATCACTTCCTGAAAATTACCTTGCCTACTCAAACAAAAAGGATTTCTTCTAACGATCATATAGGACAAGAGTTAAGACAGTGATTTATCAGACCACACCTAGACCAGAACTATTTAATTAAGCATACCTCTTGTCTGCCTCTATTTAAATCCAAATCTCACGTTAGTAACGTGAAGATGGACTTTGGGTCACTGTATCAGGTAGCTAATTAGAAATTAGCAGGCTTAGAAGGTTAGTAACGGATGACTAGCTAAGTCTAACAAAATTATTATCGAGCTAGAATAACTAGAGACCTTCTGTGGGGGAGGGGTTATAACGCATCACTGCCTCCCACAGTAAGAGTTGACTCAAATGGGTCTGTCAATCACCTGGACAGGAAAATGCTATTTGGGAAAGTCTGTGTGTTCAAGAGGCTTTGGAAATCAGAGAAAGGCTTCCTAATCCATGATCTGATGGAATGACACCTTTAGTAACTATTCGCTCACGCCTTCTGAAGAGCCTACATTGCTCTCAAAGGTCAAAGGTTTTGTCATTTCCCATTCTTGGTCCTGAAAGTGTGCTTTCCTCTAGTCTACAACAAACTGTCTTCTAGACTATGCTCTCTCTCTATATCTCATCTAACTTATTTCAAGAGAGTTCATGAGGAATGAGGAGTTGAAAGGAGTCCAGAACAAGATGCCAGAAGAACTGATCTCTTCTTCTATCCAATGTGGCCACATTAAATGTATGTCCTTACTTGCTTTGGCTTTGTTTGTTTTTGTGTTTGTTTTTGTTTTTATTTGTTTCGAGGTATTTTTGGATTGGGGTTTTTGTTTCTTTGTTTCTTTTTGTTTTTTGTTTTTTTGTTTTTTTTTTTTTTACCACCACTTAGCCCTTTAATTGGTAGACTGGGACAAATTGACCCTAGTCTGATGGAGCAGTCAAAGCCTGTGACTTTTGCCTTAAAACTTCCAATTACCTCACCACAGTTATTGTTTCCTTTGCCTGGAAGACTAGGGAATACAGCCAGACCTGCTCATGTTTCATTTCAGACATGCTTGGTTGATGCCACCTTATGATATCTTTTCTCATCTATAGTCCCACCGGATTCATCTTACCCAAAGTTCACCTGTATAGAAATAAGGAGAAAGCAATAGCATTTTCTAATGGTTTACAGTTCACCCAACATCAGGACCATGAATATTTAGTTTCCCATGAGGAATTTATAAATAACCCAAGCCATGTCCTTAACATTGGTGAGCCAAGAGCCAAAGACATCTGCAAGCCTCCATCATTAGTCTTTTTCATAGTTGGCCACCTTTTCTCCCATTGTAGTTTTTTTGGTTCTATAAACCTAGCATGCCAAGAGATATCCAAAGGAGAGATACCTGTGTCACTTCTAGACTATGGGACTGTCACCTTGTTTGCAAAATTAGTGTGCTTAACAGTAAGTTAGGTGTCTTAACCTAGAAATTATCCTCCAAAAATCAATGTAAAAGGCTTGCAATCTCTCCCCATCAAACGAATAAAGTCAAACTCTGCCAGGCTTAGAAATCTTATTAGAATTCCAGAACTCTGGGCCCCAGCAGCCCTTACAAGCCTACCTCAGCCACACATCTTTAATAGGTTAACTAAAGGGATAAATTAACAGTGAAAAGTGTACAAGGAGATATATTCAATGTGGCCAGAGGAACAAAGAGATCCAGCTTTAGGGTCTTCAGATGGAAGTGAGGTATAGAGGACAGGTGATATTGAAAGCCAGAGTAGTCCTCATAGAGGGACAGCCTTGTCTCAATTTGTTAGGACTGAAATCTCTTTTGGGAAGACCAAGGACAAATTGTTCATTTTTCTGGCATTTTGAAGGACTATGGGGGCTTTCCACCAACTTACACCCACCGCCTCAGGTCAAGACTAAGCCAAGTGCCAGCTTCCCACCTTGGGTCAAGACTAGCCCAAGTTCCATTCTTCACCCACAGTTCCCTGGAGGAGCAGGGACATTCTTGAAAAACTGCAGAATGTACTGACTGATAGTCACCTAACCTGTGTTTGTATCGAACTCTGTTCTCGTGTCTCACTTGGGACAAGGGGGTGTTTCCCAGTAGTTAAAACTTTTGAGTCTTACAGTTTCAGCCTATTCCTTCTCTCATCATGGAATTCTTGGAAATTTTCAAAAATTTTTTGGAGTGCAATGTCTGAATTGTCTGATAGCCAAAGAGAGGATTCCATTCCAGAGGATTTCCCAATGGGGAGACAGGTTTCTGGGATGTGTGGAAAGAATGCAGAGAGACTTGAAAATGAATTATTATTTTCTTCTGGTTCTACACAGAAATCTGTTCCTTTTATTTGCTTGAGGGGACTTTCTGCACTGTAGAGGCAGTGGGACTTGGAGCCTATGTGGGAGTTGGACATATGCTAACTAAATTCTCATTTAATTACCAACTTTAAAACATCAAACAATTTATACTTTGAGGGTTAAAGACATGAGTAATATTTATGTGAGTTTAAGCAGTACACATTCTGAATAGCAAGCAGCAATAGGAAATCTAAAGCAAATCCATTCCTGGGACGGGCTCAGAAACACATTCTAAGAACAAACTTGCATTTGGAAGGAGCTTGAGGTCACAAGACTTGGGTTTTTGGAGTGTTCTCACATGTACTCAGAATTCTCCTCACAAGACTCCAGTCCTGGACCATCTTCCATAGGGATCAATTCAGTTCCTGGCTCACTTCTGCCAAGCCATAGCTTCCTCCTGGTAGATAACTGCTTTTCTCCAGAGAGTAGTGTAATCTAGACATTTTTCTGATCTGAGATTCCTCAGAGAAAGAATTAAAGACAATATCTGTTTCCTAAGCTAAACTAAGGGAGACAGACACAACACTAGACTTTGGTAGTGCCTTTAGCTTCCCTGTGGGTCCATGTGCCTGCTCTAAATGCCTGTTTCTGTGATTCTGTTATGCTCATTTCAATTGCACCTTGTAAATGTGTTCTGCATAGAAATTCAGCTCGTCTATACATTGAGAGTCAATTATCCAAGGTACTAATTGCCATTGCCAGCTAGACAAAGGCCCATCTTACTTTAACAAACCACCACATTTGGAAAAATTATCAGTGCTTTGAGATGCTGAACTTCCTATCAATCCAATATGAAAAATCATAAACCAAAGATCTCTCTCCTCAGATTCATTAACTCTCAGCAACCAGAACAGCTGAGTTCCGGAATGTTCTCTAGGCTCCCTGATTTAGAGGCAAAATAATAACATGCTGTTGATAATCCTTAAAAAGTTCAGCTTCCTCTGTTTGAATGAAGAGATAGATCATTATAACTTCCTGTCAGGTATACTGAGAACTGGATACTTATGCATATACTTTAGATAGATAGATAGATAGATAGATAGATAGATAGATAGATAGATAGATAGATAGATACATGACTTAGATATAGATGTGGATATAGATATATAAATATCTTTCTGCATGCTCATGTACCCAGCTGTATCTTCCGAAGGCATAGTTGACACCAAAGAGCTGATCTCTAACCGCTTGTCAGGTGGCAGATGTACTTAGCCCTTTACTTCATTCTTTACTCCATAGGTTTCCCAAGTGGGTTGGCTATTTTCTAATTACTTGAGAAGACTGTTGTTTAACTTACCTTTAAGCTTTAAATTTGTGTGTGTGTGTGTGTGTGTGTGTGTGTGTGTGTGTGTGTGTGTGTTGGGGCTGGGGGTCTGGAGGGGTAGGAAGAATAGTTCTGTTTGTTTGTTTTTTTGTTTTTTTGCTTACTATTCATTTTTTAAAATCTGCCTTTTTCACAATAGTTTGCAAACAAGCTTTTGTAAAAACAAACTCTGGCAGTTGGAGGGGACCGCTAATTCTGGGTGTTTTCTATGAGCACTTAAATACGTAGCAGGGGCAGAAGACCCTGATACTAGAGCTGTAGGATTAATTAGCTAAGGCAATAGGGTTGTTCCCTCTAGCTGCTTGAATTCCATGCAGGAGGCTGCTGCCCTTTAATTACCACCCTCTGGCTTTCATCCAAAGGTTCCCATTGATTTTCTAACAGGTTAAATATTAATTTAAGCTTAAAAACAATTGTGTTCTTTAGAATATTTTTATCTACAGACAGGTAAAAAGAGATTGGGGTGGAAGGTGAGGTGGGTGATTCTTTCTCAATTAAACACACACACACACACAGAGAGAGAGAGAGAGAGAGAGAGAGACAGGGACAGAGACAGAGAGACAGAGAGACAGAGAGACAGAGAGACAGAGAGATAGAGAGACAGAGAGACAGATAGAGATAGGGAGAGACCATGGGCTTTCCTGAATCAGAAGCAAGGTAAAAATGGAAATCTATGGTACCCTGGTTACCTGGCAACTCAGCCCATGGTTTGTTTCTGTTCACATCCTAATGTGCCCAGCATGAGAGAAGCAATGAGAAGGGATTACATCTGTGTAAAGCCTCTTGACTCCTGTCCATTCATCCATCGCCTACTATTTGGTTGCCTAGTCAGTGACCCAGGCTTCTATAAACTGCAATGCTTCTCTCTGTAAGGGAAAATAGCTTCCATTGGGGTTCATTTACTATTACACCTTTTTAAATGCATCTATATTTTGCAACATCCCTGGGAGGACATGCGGGGTAGAGGGGATGTTGTGTGCAAAGAAGAGGGGGTCTGAGAGGAACTCTGCATGGAACTAATTGTTAGTCACACTGCAAATTCATCTACAACCAATCCAAGTTGCTTGGAATAGCAGCAACAGAGAGGTAACACTCCAGACCTTTGCTCCAGCTTTTTGAGGCTCCAGCTCCACACTACACACTAGACCAAGCCAGTATTACTATTTTTAGTTCCATATATCACTGGAATGAAAAAATTGAATTCTAGTGTCGTTTTTTGGTTTTATTTGTTGTTTTTTGTTGTTGTTGTTGTTGCTGCTGCTGCTGCTGCTGCTACTGTTGCTGCTGCTGCTACTGTTGCTGCTGCTGTCATTTCAACTTTGTGTCTGTTAGAAATACCATGGAAACCATGCAAGAGCTATGCTCTCGATTCCCAACTAGATACCTTCTTTCTCAGTTTAACATGTTGATCTCTGGAAAGAAATACTGTGTTATTTCTGTAAGTTTTAGGCTAAAATATCAGTGGTCCTTAACTGTGATTCCATTCAAACTCTACTAATGTTAATGAAAAAAAATAAATGAAGAGGAAAAGGCACTTGACTGGTTATGGGTTTCAGCACCAAATAACTAATGAATGAAAACAAGAAATAAAAAGGGAGGATGTGACTGTTTCTAGGTACGGGGGAGGAGGTAGTTTATTGTAGATAAAAGGGAGAGCATAGACTGAGGCAGGGACATCCAGAAGGGTCCAGAGTGGACATGACCCTGAACCATTGGAGGAAAAAGGAAAATAGAAATAAGAGTTTTTGGAGGGGCTCAGGTGTAGCAGCCAGGAGGCCCAAAGAGAGTAGATAAAGAAAAAGGCTAGATAATAAAATTGACTGAATTAGACGGGGAAGCGGGCAGCTGGGGGACATGCAGCTCAGCCCCTGGGCTGGGAAGGTTCAGGGTACAGGCTGAGGTATGCCAGCCAGGAAGACCCTGGAACAGGTAGAGACTGAGGGATGCTATGAGAACCTGGCAATTCTATGATATGCTAAATAGGCACCTCAGTCATGTGTCCTAGGTTTGAAACCTTAGATATCATAAGCAGGTTTAGCCATTGAATATCTTTAAAAACTGTAGTCCCTCAAGGATCTTGTCCCAGTGCAATTCATTTGTGTTTGCATTAGTCAGTAGTGCCTCTTAAATGACAGTGACTATTACCTCTGAAAGTATTTCCTACTTGTTAACAACTTTGTCAAAATGATTTGTGAAGAATTTATAATATAGAAAGAAGAGTTAATTCCCAGCAACGTTGACTCACTCAGCAAATCAGATTGAAAAGAATATATATATATATATATATGTATATATATATGCATGTGTGTACATACATTATGTATATATTATGCTACTTATATATCTGATGTTCTACATGAAAACAACAACAAAAATGTCTGAGGTGTTACACAACTCCATGCTGCTCCCTGCAGAAGCCTGAACTCTGTTCCAAGCTTCTATTCCAGTGAAACTGTCATCCTTGACAACATAAAAGAGAATTTCAAGATGAGCTAATATGAAGCAGAATTAGAAGGGTTTATTTTTAAAGAGGATATTTTCAACACAGATTTTTGCATAGGGATCAATAGGTACTCAAGGAAATGCAGACACACCCAGGAATACAGGTACCAGCTTCTCAACAGAGTCTTACTTGGGTTAAGTGATTTCACAGTAGCTTCATACAAGATTTTGCAGGCAATTTGAATCTTATAGCTTAAAGAATTTCTAAGGGACAACTCTATAAATGTAATTTTTATTTACTAGATGAATTTGTAATCTTGGAGGCTAACTGCTGAATAAGCTCCCATTTCCAGTTCTCTCTGAACTCTCACTGATCGGTTAAATTCAGCTCTTCTGGATCAAACTCCTCTCCAAGATAACTGATTTAATTGGTTGCTTCTCTCAGTTTCTGACTGAGTTTCTTAGCTTGGAAAAACTACCTCTAAACTCCACAAACTGAACTGCACTAACTGCACTGACTTCACTCACTATAGGAACTGAATAGAACAACACTGAACTGACCTCTCTCTCTCTCTCCCTGTAGTGCTGTGAAGTAGCCTCTCTTTTCTATCTGTCCTCATGAAAGTTGGTCAGATCCTCTCTCTAACTCATTCTGTTAAATCTTTCTCTAATTCATCACTTTGTCTACCCCTCAATTAGACATCATTTTCAAACATGGTTGCTTCCTTCTACAAACTAACTTTACCTTCATTGTTTGGGATTAAATATGTATACCAAGGGTACATCTGTATTCTAGCCAGGGAGATTAAAGGTGTGTATTCCAGCTGGATCACACAGATGTAGAAGGTATTTGGATGTGATCCCTTGCCAGAGCTGCCAATTGTTGGGGTAAAATTTCTCTACATAATGCCCCACCCCTTTCCTCTTTTCATTTTTTCAATAAAGGCAATTTTAGGGTGGTTCTGGAGGTGTCTTGGGTTGCAGTCTGATAAGGTAAAGTCAGGGATCATAGAGCTTACTGATGCACTTAGGACATGACTTTTCCTTTATGTGGGTGTTCTTGTAAGCATTCTAGAAAGTTACAAGATTAGTATTGGGGAAGCAAAAAGGTCAAATTCAAAAGTCATATATGCTTACATTATGGGAGGAAATCTAGGGTCCCATGATGTGGTGTCTGTCTTAGTTACTGTTCTAATTGCTGTGACAAATACCATGTCCTAGGCAACTTAATTTTTTTTAATTAGGGACTTGCCTTACAGTTTTAGAGGCTTAATCCATGATCATCAAGGCAGGGAGCATGGTGGCAGATAGAAAGGCATGGTATTGGAGCTGGAGCTAAAGGCTTAGATCTTGATCCATAGGCAGAGAGAGAGAGAGAGAGAGAGAGAGAGAGAGAGAGAGAGAGAGAAAGAAACTGGGTCTTCTATGGGTTTTTGAAACCTCAAAATCTCTAGTCACATACCTCCTCCAAAAAGTCCACATGTTCTAATTCTTCCTAAAGAGACTTACCAACTGGGAGCCAGACATTCAAATATATGAGCCCATGGGTGTTATTTCATTCAAATCACCACAGTGTCCAGATTCTTTGCACCCCAAACAATGAATTGGACTAGATCTAGCATACAATCCTTAAGATGAGAGTGGGCTTCAGAGAACATGTGGCAAGAGTTCTGAGTTCTCTGGAGAGTAAGTTATTTTATGAGCTCATGTGGAGGTACATAAGCTAGAACACAGGCAGGAATGAGATGGCTTTTTTACCCTAATTGACAGATGGGATATTATATAACTTTGGATGATTTATCTGTGTGTGCATAATGTTGAGCCTATGTATACCCCACCATGCATACACATAAGATTGTAAATAGATGTTTTCCCCTGGCAGGTGCCTCCAAGTACAGATTTTCCCTCCAAGACAAATCTGTTGCACTTGTGCCCAGTATTGATTTAAGTCTCTACTAGGATGTGAGGTTGACTTCTGAACTCCACATGGATGCCAAACACACATGTACACACACACACACACACACACACACACACACACACACACACACACACACAAACACTACCACCACCACCATCACACGACTTAAGCCTAGGTAGACCTCAATAAAGAAGCAACCAGGTTGCCACCGATTAGCATCCAGCCACACTTTGATTCTCATGCATACATGGTAGTTGTCAGAGAGGCGTTGTTCCTTCTAGAAACCTACATTGACTGAAGGGAGGGCTGGCAATAGACTGACTATGCTGTGGGGAATGCAACCAATGGTAGGATATGCTGCCCATGGAGAGAAGGACACAACTGGGCAGGTAGATGTATAGTACAGAAGCTGAGATTCCACATGACTGTCCTGGATTGACCTGGATCCTTAGAAAGCACCCCACCCCCACCACTCTTGGGTGAGAGATAATGGGGAAATTAGAGAAGTGCAATGCTGAACTTGTCTCAGTTTCCTCAAATGGGTACAGTCAGTAACAAAAAGGCCACTCAATAACTAAAGTAAGCAAAAGCAGGTGGACCTTCCATAACCATTCAGAGCCTCAGTCACAGGAAGCTACACTTATGGAAAGAATGATGTCTGAAACCCCAGAGGTGACATCCTAACAGGCATGTAGGAATGAGGGTGGAGCTGCAGATTTCCAGGAGGAAGTTGATTCCTGTGCTAAAATCCTTAGCAGGAAGGGCATACTAACTTAACAAGTATTAATTATGTGAATTATGGAGACTAGCATCCCTCCCCCAATACCTTCTCTGGAGAGCCATACTGCAGCGTCATAGCAGTAGCAACAGAGAGGATATGAGAGGCTTGTTTTACCACAAAAGTCAGGCTTTGCTACAACAGTGTTGCTGTAACTCCATCATTAAAAATGGCAGAAAACCTCTTGTGCTTAAACCAAGTCAGAAGGCCTCTGTGAAGTCTGACTTAGAAGTAACTGGTGTAGGACACTAGTTATTAAGGAAGCACAAGGAAATCAATACAACAGCAAAAACTAGACAGAACTATACAGGCTAGGCTGGCTGATCAAGGTGTATCCAAAACTGAGGTCCCATGCCGTTTCATTAAAAACTCAATGTAACATGAGGCTTAGATGCAAAAGGTATTTCTATCCAGATGGCCAGCAAACAGGCGTCTATTTTGTGACAGCTGTCTCGCACTGGACGTGACCAACTACCTGATGGGAAGCCAGGATATCATGTAAAGCAATGACTCACTAGATGATCAGAATTGCTGAAAATTCAGTCTCCAAGTGTTTTCTAAGTTACTAGTCAAAGGGTCATTAAGATGAACAGAAGGCAAACATAATTAACAGTTAGTTCTTTGCCAAGCACTTTGATTGTCATGTATACATCAATTGTGCCATATCCAAAACACAGATGGGCCTAAAGAGGTGCAGGATTGCATATGATGCTTATGTTGTTACAAACACAAGTTTCTCACTGGCAAGACCCTTACACTTTTTTATCTGTTCCCCCTCAGCATTTCCATGACTTTATGTAGTCATCTAATGAGAAACGTAAATGTGGCAAAATTACTGGAAGGACAGAATTGCAGTAGTGTGGGGATGTTCTTCAGGGGGAATTAAAAAATGGGTCACCTAGCCCCAAGGGCATGCACATGGCAAACCTGGTCCTGCCACTTGTCTGCCATGTGGTGGCATAGGCCTTGCCCCTTGCTACCTTCAGCAGGTGAGAGAGCTGGCCCCAGAGACAGGAGATTGGCAGAGATATCCCCACCCCTGGCCTGCTGCAGTACTCAAGAGAATAGGCTCTGCACCTTGTCTAGGTTCTCTTCTGAGATCCAGGACCAGAGTTTCTTCCTCTAGAAAAGCCCAGTTCCACATGCTAGGGGACATTGGCAGTACCTATAGGAAGAGAGACACCAGTTCTCCAGCCAGACTCCATCCATGAGAGAACTTGCTAGTTTCTCTCTATGGCAATTTTAGTAGAAAGTGACGAGGAGTAAGCGGTAGAGAAGAACTTAGCTGAAAAAATGGCAGTGGTGTGGCTGTCTGCCCTTCAGCCTGTAACTGAATCCTCTAGGTCAAACAGACTGCATGGGAGTTATCCAGGATGCTGCTGGGCCTGGGGAACTGCCATCATACAGTCAGAGAACTGGCATTAGACACCTGCTATATAAAACACGTGGCCAGCCATAGAAGAAATATACCATTCTTATATAGGAGGCATCCACCCTTTCCCCTACTCTCCCCATTCCTAATGTACACAAGAAAGGAGACTCCCAAGGAGCAGCAGAAATAGAAAAAGCAAGCCAGACCCCAGCCAAGAAAGTCTCCTCGCTGAACAGGTGCTGAGCACCCAGGCTTCCGGGAGCAAATGTTTTTTTCTCTATTGGATATGAAGCTGAGATTTTTTAAAAGTATTAAATTAAACTAGTGCAAAATTTCATGACCTCAATGGCAACAAAACTGTAAAAGATGTCTAAAATATTCTCAAGGTACAAAATATTTGCCCAAAGTGCATAGTTATAACAAAAGAAAAATGGAGAAAAACACGTAAATCTGTCTTGTATGGGCATCACCAAATCTTGTTTAGTAACAAAGAGTCTCAGTTGATAATTTAGCCATGTCAAGTTATTAAGATAATTTCTCCATTTAGTTAGAAAAACTTCAAAATTAACAAGCTGGTTTAAACACACACACACACACACACACACACACACACACACACACACTATATTTAAAGATATCTCCAGTGTCAGTAATTGGAAGAAACAAATTTTAGCTCTTGCGAGAAAATGGTGAATTTACTGAGGGATGTATTAGGCTCACAGTGTTGATTCATTCAATAAATACTTATGAAGTTTTCATATGTATCAGGTATTATCCTGGGCATTGGGATGAACATGAGATAAATTCTTTTCACAAGTCTGTCAGAAGAAAGACATGAGACATAAGAAAGTCAGACAAAACCAAATAAGACAAGTATGTAGCATAGCAGACACCACCTAAAGGAAAAGACAAAACCCAAGAATAAGGAGTACTGTGTACAGAGAAGCGAATAGCACTCTGTGAAATAAGAATGGCCAGGGAAGGTGGCCCTAGAAGTTGGTGTTTGGACAAAGTCACAGAGGAGATGAAAGGACAAAACAATTGTGCTGTTGGTGCACTGTCACCACCACTAATGAGGCTGCCTCTGCAGATCATCACAGCAAGGCACCAGCACATAGAGACCCTTCCCTCAGCATCGTCTTCCTCAGCTACCCTCCCATGCTCCAGAGAGAGTGTCTACGTAGCCAAGCCAGGTTATGGAATCCCTCTGCCCAGGCTTCTGCTAGTGGATAGCAGAAGTGGTGGCTTGGAATTATACTCTCTGGGATATTCCCTAAGGGAGAACATGTGAATTTACTGCTGTTCAGGGAAACTTTTCCCATGAGTTTATCTCACGTAGAAACAATTGTGTCTTTGTAGAACAAATGGATGATCCAACAATTCAGAGTGGAACAGCTACAAATCTCCGTTGACTCCAAGTAACTATGGCTGGTGTGAATCAGTGGAAGTAAAGAATTGTCCCCAGCTGTTGGAGGTTGCTTTCTGCTGTGATAAATACCTCACCAAAAACAATTTGGGAGAGGAAAGAGGTTATTTGGCTTATATTTCCAAGTCACTATCTATCACTAAGGAAAGTCAGGGGAGGGACTAGAACAAAACCTTGAGACAGAAGCCATGGAGGGGTGCTGTTTACCAGAGTGTTCTCCAGCTTACTCAGTTTTCTTATACAGCCTAGACCTGCCTAGTGGCACTACCCACAGTAGCTGGGCCTTCTTACACCAATCACCAATCAAAAAAGTTCCTTAAAGACACAGTCACAGGTCAATCTGATCTGGACAATAACTCCTGTTGAGACTCCTTTCAATTACTCTGGGCCATGTCTGGTTGACAGCTGCAATGAACTAGGACACGAAGGATCCTGTCTACTGCAGGGTTCCTTGAAAGTATTTCACTGCAAGTCTCCTGATCTTCTCTGTAGAAACTCCCTTCAGCTTCCGCTACCTGCATCTCTGGCAAGTGGCCATTTCCTAATCAAACAAAGTATGTAGTTTGTCCCTGTAGGTCAATGCTTCTCAAAAGTGGCCTTCAAATGGTAACAAGAACACCCACTGGGAACATGTTAGAAATGTAAAAACCTCAGGTTCCACATGCATCAAATTAAGAAGTATAGGAAGAAAGTTTCACCTTAAAATGCTCCCTGGTAATTTTGCTAAAAGTTTATGTTTGAGAATGCTTCTGTGGGTTGCACAACTTTTCTGGAAGCTATGCCATTTCTGCAGGGTTCCAGACACCTGTGATCACTGTCATCCTGTCCCTCATGAGACCATAATTGCCTGCCATGAATGGCTCAGAGCTTCCTTCAAGAAGTAATTTCAGGCTGCCGCTGCAGAGAGCCCCTGGGCAGCACCCCACGAGCGAACCTGAGCCTCGGGACCACAGGTAAGACCAAATTTTCTGCTGCAAGAAAGCTGCCTGGTGAGCTTGGGACACACGGAAGCAGAATTTCTCTAGGACCCGGCACGTTCTGTGTTTACCGGAAGTCCCACACCCGTGGATCCCGGCCCGCAGCAGCTCTCTGCTCCCAGACCCGGTGAGAGAGAGACCCAACCGCCTGGTCAGGTGGGGACTCCTGAGGCTGCAGAGCGGAAGAGACCACCAACACTGCTCACCCCTGCCCACATCCCTGGCCCAAGAGGAAACTGTATAAGGCCTCTGGGCTCCCGTGGGGGAGGGCCCAGGAGCGGCAGGACACCTGCCTGAGACACCGCCGGAACCTGAAAGAAACAGACCGGATAAACAGTTCTCTGTACCCAAATCCTGTGGGAGGGAGAGCTAAACCTTCAGAGAGGCAGACAAGCCTGGGAAACCAGAAGAAACTGCTCCCTGCACACACATCTCGGACGCCAGAGGAAAAAGCCAAAGACCATCTGGAACCCTGGTGCACTGAAACTCCCGGAAGGGGAGGCACAGGTCTTCCTGGTTGCTGCCGCTGCAGAGAGCCCCTGGGCAGCACCCCACGAGCGAACCTGAGCCTCGGGACCACAGGTAAGACCAAATTTTCTGCTGCAAGAAAGCTGCCTGGTGAACTCAAGACACAAGCCCACAGGAACAGCTGAAGACCTGTAGAGAGGAAAAACTACACGCCCGAAAGCAGAACACTCTGTCCCCATAACTGACTGAAAGAGAGTAAAACAGGTCTACAGCACTCCTGACACACAGGCTTATAGGACAGTCTAGCCACTGTCAGAAATAGCAGAACAAATTAACACTAGAGATAAGCTGATGGCGAGAGGCAAGCGCAGGAACCCAAGCAACAGAAACCAAGACTACATGGCATCATCGGAGCCCAATTCTCCCACCAAAACAAACATGGAATATCCAAACACACCAGAAAAGCAAGATCTAGTTTCAAAATCATATTTGATCATGATGCTGGAGGACTTCAAGAAAGACATGAACACAATTAGGGAAACACAGGAAAACATTAATAAACAAGTAGAAGCCTACAGAGAGGAATCGCAAAAATCCCTGAAAGAATTCCAGGAAAACACAATCAAACAGTTGAAGGAATTAAAAATGGAAATAGAAGCAATCAAGAAAGAACACATGGAAACAACCCTGGATATAGAAAACCAAAAGAAGAGACAAGGAGCTGTAGATACAAGCTTCACCAACAGAATACAAGAGATGGAAGAGAGAATCTCAGGAGCAGAAGATTCCATAGAAATCATTGACTCAACTGTCAAAGATAATGTAAAGCGGAAAAAGCTACTGGTCCAAAACATACAGGAAATCCAGGACTCAATGAGAAGATCAAACCTAAGGATAATAGGTATAGAAGAGAGTGAAGACTCCCAGCTCAAAGGACCAGTAAATATCTTCAACAAAATCATAGAAGAAAACTTCCCTAACCTAAAAAAAGAAAAAAAGAGATACCCATAGACATACAAGAAGCCTAGAGAACTCCAAATAGATTGGACCAGAAAAGAAACACCTCCCATCACATAATTGTCAAAACACCAAACGCACAAAATAAAGAAAGAATATTAAAAGCAGTAAGGGAAAAAGGTCAAGTAACATATAAAGGCAGACCTATCAGAATCACACCAGACTTCTCGCCAGAAACTATGAAGGCCAGAAGATCCTGGACTGATGTCATACAGACCCTAAGAAAACACAAATGCCAGCCCAGGTTACTGTATCCAGCAAAACTCTCAATTAACATTGATGGAGAAACCAAGATATTCCATGACAAAACCAAATTTACACAGTATCTTTCTACAAATCCAGCACTACAAAGGATAATACATGGTAAAGCCCAACATAAGGAGGCAAGCTATACCCTAGAAGAAGCAAGAAACTAATCGTCTTGGCAACAAAACAAAGAGAATGAAAGCACACAAACATAACCTCACATCCAAATATGAATATAAAGGGAAACAATAATCACTATTCCTTAATATCTCTCAATATCAATGGCCTCAACTCCCCAATAAAAAGACATAGATTAACAAACTGGATACGCAACGAGGACCCTGCATTCTGCTGCCTACAGGAAACACACCTCAGAGACAAAGACAGACACTACCTCAGAGTGAAAGGCTGGAAAACAACTTTCCAAGCAAATGGTCAGAAGAAGCAAGCTGGAGTAGCCATTCTAATATCAAATAAAATCAATTTCCAACTAAAAGTCATCAAAAAAGATAAGGAAGGACACTTCATATTCATCAAAGGAAAAATCCACCAAGATGAACTCTCAATCCTTAATATCTATGCCCTAAATACAAGGGCACCTACATACGTAAAAGAAACCTTACTAAAGCTCAAAACACACATTGCACCTCACACAATAATGGTGGGAGATTTCAACACCCCACTCTCATCAATGGACAGATCATGGAAACAGAAATTAAACAGTGATGTCGACAGACTAAGAGAAGTCATGAGCCAAATGGACTTAACGGATATTTATAGAACATTCTATCCTAAAGCAAAAGGATATACCTTCTTCTCAGCTCCTCATGGTACTTTCTCCAAAATTGACCATATAATTGGTCAAAAAACGGACCTCAACAGGTACAGAAAGATAGAAATAATCCCATGCGTGCTATCAGACCACCACGGCCTAAAACTGGTCTTCAATAACAATAAGGGAAGAATGCCCACATATACGTGGAAATTGAACAATGCTCTACTCAATGATAACCTGGTCAAGGAAGAAATAAAGAAAGAAATTAAAACTTTTTAGAATTTAATGAAAATGAAGATACAACATACTCAAACTTATGAGACACAATGAAAGCTGTTCTAAGAGGAAAACTCATAGCGCTGAGTGCCTGCAGAAAGAAACAGGAAAGAGCATATGTCAGCAGCTTGACAGCACACCTAAAAGCTCTAGAACAAAAAGAAGCAAATACACCCAGGAGGAGCAGAAGGCAGGAAATAATCAAACTCAGAGCTGAAATCAACCAAGTAGAAACAAAAAGGACCATAGAAAGAATCAACAGAACCAAAGGTTGGTTCTTTGAGAAAATCAACAAGATAGATAAACCCTTAGCCAGACTAACGAGAGGACACAGAGAGTGCGTCCAAATTAACAAAATCAGAAATGAAAAGGGAGACATAACTACAGATTCAGAGGAAATTCAAAAAATCATCAGATCTTACTATAAAAACCTATATTCAACAAAATTTGAAAATCTTCAGGAAATGGACAATTTCCTAGACAAATACCTGGTATCGAATTTAAATCAGGAACAGATAAACCAGTTAAACAACCCCATAACTCCTAAGGAAATAGAAGCAGTCATTAAAGGTCTCCCAACCAAAAAGAGTCCAGGTCCAGACGGGTTTAGTGCAGAATTCTATCAAACCTTCATAGAAGACCTCATACCAATATTATCCAAACTATTCCACAAAATTGAAACAGATGGAGCCCTACCGAATTCCTTCTACGAAGCCACAATTACTCTTATACCTAAACCACACAAAGACACAACAAAGAAAGAGAACTTCAGACCAATTTCCCTTATGAATATCGACGCAAAAATACTCAATAAAATTCTGGCGAACCGAATTCAAGAGCACATCAAAACAATCATCCACCATGATCAAGTAGGCTTCATCCCAGGCATGCAGGGATGGTTTAATATACGGAAAACCATCAACGTGATCCATTATATAAACAAACTGAAAGAACAGAACCACATGATCATTTCATTAGACGCTGAGAAATCATTTGACAAAATTCAACACCCCTTCATGATAAAAGTCCTGGAAAGAATAGGAATTCAAGGCCCATACATAAACATAGTAAAAGCCATATACAGCAAACCAGTTGCTAACATTAAACTAAATGGAGAGAAACTTGAAGCAATCCCACTAAAATCAGGGACTAGACAATGCTGCCCACTCTCTCCCTACTTATTCAATATAATTCTTGAAGTTCTAGCCAGAGCAATCAGACAACAAAAGGAGATCAAAGGGATACAGATCGGAAAAGAAGAGGTCAAAATATCACTATTTGCAGATGATATGATAGTATATTTAAGTGATCCCAAAAGTTCCACCAGAGAACTACTAAAGCTGATAAACAACTTCAGCAAAGTGGCTGGGTATAAAATTAACTCAAATAAATCAGTTGCCTTCCTCTATACAAAAGAGAAACAAGCCGAGAAAGAAATTAGGGAAACGACTACCTTCATAATAGACCCAAATAATATAAAGTACCTCGGCGTTACTTTAACCAAGCAAGTAAAAGATCTGTACAATAAGAACTTCAAGACACTGAGGAAAGAAATTGAAGAAGACCTCAGAAGATGGAAAGATCTCCCATGCTCATGGATTGGCAGGATTAATATAGTAAAAATGGCCATTTTACCAAAAGCAATCTACAGATTCAATGCAATCCCCATCAAAATACCAATCCAATTCTTCAAAGAGTTAGACAGAACAATTTGCAAATTCATCTGGAATAACAAAAAACCCAGGATAGCTAAAGCTATCCTCAACAATAAAAGGACTTCAGCGGGAATCACTATCCCTGAACTCAAGCAGTATTACAGAGCAATAGTGATAAAAACTGCATGGTATTGGTACAGAGACAGACAGATAGACCAATGGAATAGAATTGAAGACCCAGAAATGAACCCACACACCTATGGTCACTTGATTTTTGACAAAGGAGCCAAAACCATCCAATGGAAAAAAAGATAGCATTTTCAGCAAATGGTGCTGGTTCAACTGGAGGGCAACATGTAGAAGAATGCAGATCGATCCATGCTTATCACCGTGTACAAAGCTTAAGTCCAAGTGGATCAAGGACCTCCACATCAAACAAGACACACTCAAACTAATAGAAGAAAAACTAGGGAAGCATCTGGAACACATGGGCACTGGAAAAAATTTCCTGAACAAAACACCAATGGCTTATGCTCTAAGATCAAGAATCGACAAATGGGATCTCATAAAACTGCAAAGCTTCTGTAAGGCAAAGGACACTGTGGTTAGGACAAAACGGCAACCAACAGATTGGGAAAAGATCTTTACCAATCCTACAACAGATAGAGGCCTTATATCCAAAATATACAAAGAACTCAAGAAGTTAGACCGCAGGGAAACAAATAACCCTAGTAAAAAATGGGGTTCAGAGCTAAACAAAGAATTCACAGCTGAGGAATGCCGAATGGCTGAGAAACACCTAAAGAAATGTTCAACATCTTTAGTCATAAGGGAAATGCAAATCAAAACAACCCTGAGATTTCACCTCACACCACTGCGATTGGCTAAGATCAAAAACTCAGGTGACAGCAGATGCTGGCGAGGATGTGGAGAAAGAGGAACACTCCTCCATTGTTGGTGGGATTGCAGACTGGTAAAACCATTCTGGAAATCAGACTGGAGGTTCCTCAGAAAATTGGACATTGAACTGCCTGAGGATCCAGCTATACCTCTCTTGGGCATATACCCAAAAGATGCCTCAACATATAAAAGAGACACGTGCTCCACTATGTTCATCGCAGCCTTATTTATAATAGCCAGAAAATGGAAAGAACCCAGATGCCCTTCAACAGAGGAATGGATACAGAAAATGTGGTACATCTACACAATGGAATATTACTCCGCTATCAAAAACAACGAGTTTATGAAAATCGTAGGCAAATGGTTGGAACTGGAAAATATCATCCTGAGTGAGCTAACCCAATCACAGAAAGACATACATGGTATGCACTCATTGATAAGTGGCTATTAGCCCAAATGCTTGAATTACCCTAGATCCCTAGAACAAACGAAACTCAAGACGGATGATCAAAATGTGAATGCTTCACTCCTTCTTTAAATGAGGAAAAAGAATACCCTTGGCAGGGAAGGGAGAGGCAAAGATTAAAACAGAGACTGAAGGAACACCCATTCAGAGCCTGCCCCACATGTGGCCCATACATATACAGCCACCCAATTGGACAAGATGGATGAAGCAAAGAAGTGCAGACCGACAGGAGCCGGATGTAGATCGCTCCTGAGAGACACAGCCAGAATACAGCAAATACAGAGGCGAATGCCAGCAGCAAACCACTGAACTGAGAATAGGTCCCCTATTGAAGGAATCAGAGAAAGAACTGGAAGAGCTTGAAGGGGCTCGAGACCCCATATGTACAACAATGCCAAGCAACCAGAGCTTCCAGGGACTAAGCCACTACCTAAAGACTATACATGGACTGACCCTGGACTCTGACCCCATAGGTAGCAATGAATATCCTAGTAAGAGCACCAGTGGAAGGGGAAGCCCTGGGTCCTGCTAAGACTGAACCCCCAGTGAACTAGTCTATGGGGGGAGGGCGGCAATGGGGGGAGGGTTGGGAGGGGAACACCCATAAGGAAGGGGAGGGGGGAGGGGGATGTTTGCCCGGAAACCGGGAAAGGGAATAACACTCGAAATGTATATAAGAAATACTCAAGTTAATAAAATATATATATATATATATATAAATATATATATATATATATATATATATAGAAGTAATTTCAGTCTGGGCACAGAGAAATCTCTGCCTGAAAAGTTGTCTGAAAACCTGACCCCACCTATGATATCTCTATCAAATTTATAAAACCATAGAGAATAAAAGAAACATTCTCAAAAAGAGCAAAGTGCACATAAGCACATAGGTAGACAGGTACACAGACACCTTGTATTTAGACAACTAGAGGAGGCAGCAGACAATATTAAATTGTGAGGCCATAGAGGCAAACACACACCTATTCCTATAAGGCATGCAAGTCATAAGCAGAGAGAGTTAAATAATGTCTGTTCATCCCAGTTCATCCCAATGTCTGTATATCACCAAGTTAATTCCCTACTATGGGTTCTTAGGTTCAGAACTGATTGACTGTACAATGAAAGACATAAAATGGCATAATAACTAAAACTAAGGTTTTGTTGACACTTTTACAAATGTAAATACACACCACTAGCACTGAACAAAGCTTCATGTTGTTCTCCCACCACCCCCCCAAAGCAAAATGAGACTCCTTAGTTTCCATGGATTTACAATCCTCATGGGTCCTGAAAAATATTTCTAGTGTTCTTCAATTAGATTTCACCTCATAATACTTAGTAATATGACTTTTTTCATTTTCTCTGAATAGCTCCCATGTGTCTTTTGATAGGCAAGTTTCTTTATTACTAACATTAAATTTTTCTTATTATAAAAAGCACATGTTAATTCTAAAACAACAAATTAAAGTCCTTGAGTATTTAGTAGTTTCTTAACTTTTAGGATTCACTTTTATCATTAGTAACATTTATCAAGAGAGTGAAGCCATTTCTACAGCCATATGCAATAATGCACCTCTGGACTCTTTATTTATTAACAGTATTTCATACCATTGTGTTTCTGTGAAAGAGGAATGGACAGCTTAGAACAAAGAGTGATTTGTCCTTGGTAATCCATGTAGCTAAGAGGTCATCTTTCTGCTTACTACCAATTTCCTTCTAGGCTAAGAGAACATCCTTGTGAAAGTAATAAGTACACTCATAATTCACTTTACATACCACGGCCAAGCCAAAGGGTTTCCCATAGTGTGTGCTTTTTATTCAGACAAAGAAACTATATTCATGAAATTATACAATCTAGATAGGTCTAAATACATTTCACCATACATAGTATATGACAATTATTGGATCATGAATGTACAACTAAACTTCCGAGAAAGCGACAAAATAAATGTCCTTAAAGACCCCAATGAAGAGAATATTTGCAAGCCTTTTAAATAAATATTTCTATCAATTCCTTAAGAATTTTATGCAATTTTTAAAAATCATATTCAACCTCAGCTCCTCTCCTTAACTCTCTCCAGATACACCCCTACCCCTCTGCCCCATCAGCTCTAATCTGTGCCATACACATACTTCTAGAGTGTTGTCAAAGTACTGGTGGCCATACCCTTAAAGAAAACTCTCACTAGTTCAAAAGTCATCAACTATTCATAGCTTCTTAGTAAGAGTGGGGCCCATGAGCCCCTCCCTATCTTCATTTATTTTTAACTAATAGAGATTTTTGCAGGTAGAAAATTCAATTAAGAACCACGGGCACCAGTGGAAGGGGTCCTGCCAAGACTTAACCCCCAGTGAACGTGATTGTTGGGGGAGGGTGGTAATGGGGGGAGAATGGGGAAGGGGAGGGGTTAGGGGGAAGGAGAATAACAATCGAAATGTAAATAAGAAATACTCAAGTTAATAAAGATGAAAAAAAAATCCACTCCTTAGGTCGGGACCTACAGTGTCTGAGACAGAAGATGCACTCAGTGTGCTAATAGCAGATTGTTTAAGAGAGAGAGAAAAAAAGAAGAACCACATGTCAGATAAAGAGGGATATGGGGGCAGGAGTGAGGGCGGGAGTGAGAGCAGGAGTGGGGGTGGGTAGAGGGTGAAGCCAAGGCTGACTATGTCAGGGAAGTCTCACCCAGCTAAAGAGATCTCACTAAAAGCATTCCAGGAGCATACATAGCCTTTTAGTGACTGTAGAACTAGAGTTTCATAAAGGTTACTCATTGTCAGAGCCCGAATGTACAGAACTAGAGTTTCATAAAGGTTGCTCATTGTCAGAGTCCGGATGTGCAGGGCCGGACGTGCCTGAGGGAGAGCCAGAGATAGGACTTGCCAAACCAGCTATCAGCCCCAAGGACACTGACCATCCTTCCTTCCCCAAGGACACCCTCCCCTTCCTTCACCCCCCTGAGTGAGATAAGCTACCCTACCTGCCTGCCGAGCTGCTAGATAACACGTACTCCTTGCTGATGTAATTTCGCACCGAAAGTAACTGTGCACCATTTGAATTGACCAATCATGTGCACCCGCGCGAATGCCCCTAACCTCCCCTATATAACCCCCGAGTTTGGAAGCTCGGGGTCGATTCCTCTGTCTCCTGTGTGAGATACGTGTCAACCCGGGATCCCGCTAAGACCTGGGATCTCGTTAATAAAAGCTACCTCTTGCTGTTACATCAAGAATGGCTCCTCGTGATTCCTGGGGTCACCCCACCCTGCGATCGGAGCGAGAGACGCGGCTCCCCGTTTAGGGGTACGCTCTTTCAGTGACCAACATGGCTTTGGGTGGAAAATACAGTCTGGAAATGGGACTTGCTCTTAAATAATAAAATAGTAAATAATAATTAAATAGGGACCTGGGTTTTTACAGAAACTAGTGAGTACTTTATAGAGGACTGGCCAGAGGATAGACCTGCCATTTCTCTGTGTTGATGCTTTTGTGAAATTTCATTGTATATGGATGAACCTTATGATAGGAATGCCACCTCCATGATTATGTTACAAGCAGAAGAGATTCTCTTTGTAACCTTCACAAACCAAACAGTCAGGCCAGGAATTGGTTCTGGAGAGGGCCACAGGGCAGGGAGCTGTAGGTGTGCTCTAGAACCTAATAACAGCCTTCAGCTGACAAGGGTTCTCAGCCATTCAACCACATAAAAGTGAATTCTAACAAGTGAACTTAGACACTGATTCTTCCTTGGCCTGGCCTGAGGAGGGCATACCAAATGCCTCATAGCACCCTACCCCAACCCCCACAGCCCAGAGAGTCTAAGCAGCTAACCCAAGCAAGCCACTAAGGTGTGATAACTTGTTATGCATACTGGAAAATTTATCCATCGAGTCAAAACTCATATAAATATACCATCAACAGTCAGGAACTCCCTTTACTTATAACTACTCAACATTTAGTCACAGCCTCTCTGGCTTATTTGAGAGGATTAGAAGGACTGCAGTTTTCCAATCAAAAATGCACTGTAAATCTTCATATGGAATTTTTCCCACTTTCAAAAAAATTATAGTTTCAGTTTAATTCTTGGAGATTCTTGTCCATTCCTTGACAGAACTAATGCTGGCCCCTGTTGGGAGAAAATTATAAGGGACTTAATAAGTCTATCTCTAGGCACATGGCAGCCTTGTGATTGAGAATGGAGAACCAGGAAATGCAAGAATGGAATTGTCTGCTTTCTCTAGCCTATTCTACAAAATAAATATGCAAGACTGTATTTAAGCAACCATAGTAGTAAATAGTGAATTACTTTTAAGATGGATGAATCAAAAGCATTTTCATAGCAAGAAAAAGTTACCTTAAGTTTTGTCTTTACTATTTCATTAGCTGCATAATTTTATAAGAAAATATGTATTTATTTACTAGGCTTCAAATGACACCAATCATTATTGAATAATTCAGCAAGTATTACCAAGTCCTTAAGTTTTTATTATCTATACATTTTCTAAGAAAACATGTATTTATTTACCAGGCTTGAAATGCCACCAACTATTCATTATTGACCAATTCGGCTTGTTACCAAGAGCTCCACATGCCAAGCATGTCTCTAGACTTATATTTATTGGGCAGCTGAACAGCGAAGAAGGACAGTGACACCAATAGTTTAGTGAGAGGAAAGAAAGAATAAATAGCAAAAAAGTAAACAAAATTTATTTAGTATATTAAATAGTGACATGAATAATAGGAGGAAAAAACAGCAAGGTACAGCAGTTGAGCAGTAGGAGAAACGGGGTGCGATGTGAAAGAGGTACAGGTGGTAGCCCCCTTTAGCATATAAACCCAAGCAAAGATATTTGGTATGTGATAAGTTCAGCAGACAAGTTATCTGAGAAAAAGCAAGCTCCAGAAGGGACCAGTGTGGTTCTCAGCCCAGCAGGAACCTACCTTTCCTCACAGAACACCAGGGAGCCTCTGATGGAAGTGCCCCAAGTTCCCAAACTTTTTTTTAAAGATTTATTTATTTCATGTGGGTACACTGTTGCTGACTTCAGACACACCAGAGAAGAGCATCAGATCCCATTACAGATGGTTGTGAGCCATCATATACGTGCTGGGAATTGAACTCAGGACCTCTGGAAGAGCCATCAGTGCTCTTAACTGTGGAACCATCACTCTAGTCCATTACCAAATTTTCTATGATCATTCTATGTCAAATAAAAACTCAGTTAGCCACTCCTTTGTTAAGTAATTCAATCTTGTTAAAAGAAATCTAAGTAGTGTTTATGCCCTAAAAGTTTGCTAGCTATTTTAAAAAATATAAGTAAGCTGAGAGGAGAAGTGAGTTAATTTAATTCTTTTCTGAACATAAGTGAGAAGGAGTACCAATCCCTCCAACACTGGGCTCAGGCTAGATTTTTTCCATCCTTCTCACCATTCTACTTCTAACTTTTAAATAGTCCTTGCTTTTTATCCCATCAACCTTCAAAAACTCAGCTTTGCTCATATATGTTATCTAAACAAATATATTCTAACATTGAATAATCATGTTCAAAATTGGTTCAGTCTCTGTAAGATGTTTCTCTTTTGTTCTTGCCAACAGAGCATACCCTGAGCACCCCTGAGTGAGCTGCAGCATCAGAAGGACTGGACACCAGCACAACAGAGTACCTTAGGTAGCACACAGCCAGCCTCTGTCCTCACAGGTCAAACAAGCTCCATCCTTCCCAGTAGGTTCTCTGACTTTTTTTCCTAAGGACAGAATGATCTTAATAAAGTACGGTTACAGAATACTATATAAAACTATACTGTCTAAAGATATACAGAAATATAGAAGAAAGCATCTCATCATAAGAATGTGGTTGTTTAGATGTCTACATACTAGTCAAGGACTCATTTTCTTCCCTAAAGATTCTTCAAAGGACATCCCTTTAGAATGTTTTGAACACTGAGCTTATCAAAACATGGCTTAGCAAAATGAGCTACTGTATCCCTTTACATTGTTATCTATGAGAGGCTGGGGAAATTATCTATCCCCTGTTCCCCTGGAACATTTGTCCTAGAATGATCATAGAAAGTTTGGGAACTCGGTGTAAGTCCATCCGAGGGTCCCTGGTGTTCCGTGAGGAAAGGCAGATGTGTGCTGAGAACCACACTGGTCCTATCTGTAGCCTGCTTTTTGTCGGATAATTCAATTTACAATGAAAGCCAGTGGTCTCTTCTGCTAGAATTCACTCTGATACATTACTTTAAGGCTCCCAAATCATTCAAAGTTTATATCATTATAAATTGTTTTTAAGGATGAAAGTCCTTTAGTCCATTATGACAATTTTCAGGGACTGTGAGAAGCAGCTACACCTTTTTATATTATGCTGAATGTATTGTAATACTATATTATACCATATCATACTTTGAGAATTAACTAAGCAGTAGTTCCAGAGTAAAAAGCACCTCCTCATCCTGAGAATGAACCGTGCACCTTCATTCCTCCAAATCTCAAGTCACCTTCTGACAGTTCCTGTGACAAGGTGGTAGAAGGACTGCCACCACAGCCATTACTAATGCCACAAACTGTGAAAAAGAACTGCCAGCAGCTTGGTCTTCTCTCCTTCAAAGGGAGAATTAAATCAATTGAACTTGCTTTCTGCAAGATAAAATAATACAGTAGGTCTCTGTCCCTCCTCCATTATTTTGAAAGGTCTTGATTTCTTGTAAAGTATAATGAGAGGGAAATTACTTAAATTAAACCTCTGTTATCTACACTATTGGCTAATTACAAACTTAGCGATTCCCCAGCACCACCAGGGCCCCACAGTCCTTATGGTGAGAAATCGCCATCTAGTGGTGACACATTCTCGGTTGCATTTAAAAGCACATAAGAACCTTAAAAGGAGACTGTAAGACTTTAGTCATAAGGGAAATGCAAATCAAAACAACCCTGAGATTCCACCTCAAACCAGTCAGAATGGCTAAAATCAAAAACTCCAGCCACAGCAGATGCTGGCGAGGATGTGGAGAAAGAGGAACACTCCTCCATTGTTGGTGGGATTGCAAACTGGTACAACCACACTGGAAATCAGTCTGGAGGTTCCTCAGAAAATTGGACATTGAACTACCTGAGGACCCAGCTATACCTCTCTTGGGCATACACCCAAAAGATGCTCCAACATATAACAAAGACACATGCTCCACTACGTTCATAGCAGCCTTATTTATAATAGCCAGAAGCTGGAAAGAACCCAGATGCCCTTCAGCAGTGGAATGCATACAGAAAATGTGGTATATCTACACAATGGAATACTACTAAGCTATCAAAAACAATGACTTTATGAAATTCATAGGCAAATGAATGGAACTGGAAAATATCATCCAGCGTGAGGTAACCCAATCACAGAAAAACACACGTGGTATGTACTCATTGATAAGTGGATTAACCCAAATGCTGGAATTACCCTAGATGCACAGAACACATGAAACTCAAGAACGTGACCAAAATGTGAATGCTTCACTCCTTCTTTAAAAGGGGAACAAGAATACCCTTGTGGGGGAATAGGGAGGCAAAATTTAGAACAGAGGCCCATTCAGAGCCTGCCCCACTTGTGGTCCACACATATACAGCCACCAAACTAGATAAGATGGATGAAGCAAAGAAGTGCAGGCTGAGTGGAACTGGATGTAGATCTCTCCTGAGAGACACAGCCAGAATTTGGCAAATACATAGGCAAATGCCAGCAGCAAACCACTGAACTGAGAATGGGACCCCCGTTGAAAGAATCAGAGAAAGGACTGAAAGAGCTTGAAGGGGCTTGAGACTCCATATGAACAACATTGCCAACCAACTAGAGCTTCCAGGGACTAAGCCACTACCCAAAGACTATACATGGACTGACCCTGGGTTCCAACTGCATAGGTAGCAATAAATAGCCTAGTAAGGGCACCAGTGGAAGGGGAAGACATTGGTCCTGCCAAGATTCAACCCTCAGTGAACGGGATTGTTGGGGGGAGGGCAGTAATGGGAGGAGGATGGGGAGGGGAACATCCATATAGAAGCGGATGGGGAGGGGTTAGGGAGATGTTGGCCTGGAAACAAGGAAAGGAAATAACAATTGAAATGTAAATAAGAAATACCCAATTTAATAAACATGGAGAAAAGAAAAAACAAAGACTGTAAAGTCAAATCAACAATTACTTATGAATGCCCACTATATCAATAGCCCTTGCCTAGCTTCGCAATTCTGGATAAAGCTTTCAAGAACAGGAAGTGATATGAATTTTGTGGAAATGATCTTCATTGTCAGAGGAGAGGACTGCTTGGCTGGAAATTGAATGTAGTTAGCAGAGACTGTTCAGCTTGAAGAAGGTTTGCAGTTACTGCGCCTCTTCCCAGAAATAGATGGGGGCTATTTAGCATTTATATCTCCTGGGCTTTCTCCAAACCACTTTGTGGAACCTCTTGGTCTAATTCCTCCCAAGACGCCTGCAGAGTGGTTACTAAGTCACACTGAGAGCCTCCTTGAGAGAGCTAAGGACTGATGTTGCCATTGCATGGGAGCAAATTGCATTTTCCAGATCCAAAGATCTCTGTCCAGAACAACTTTCACAGTAATCCTTCATTCTCTTTTTACAAAGAAATGAAGACTTCTAACTAACCTAACTGGTCAATGACAATTCTTCCTATTTAAAGAGAAGAATTCTCCACAAGTAAAAGAACATCGTGGCATTGGTATATGGTGCCCTCTTCTTTTTGGCACAGTGACCCACAGAGAAGCAATCTCCCCTGAAGTTACAGCACTGTGTTCTTAAAGCACAGAGAGCCTAGGAGGCCAATGCGGTAGGAAGAATTCTTAAAATAAAGAGTCTATAATATTAGCACTCCAGTACCTTTAGGAATTGATATTATTTGAACACCCATTATACCTACTTTAATAAACCTGCAAACACCAACTATTTCTGCAATACTTGGTTTTAGAAACAAGACATAGGAAAAATACCAAAGACAAATGTCATTTTAATGAGCCATATTCACATTTTCTCATATACAATTCAAATGTGAAGATTGTGATGTGGATCTTTCCTTTTTGAAAAGAAAACAGTAGCCACCTATGCTAATGCGGTGATCCCTGTAACCTCAATATTGAGGAGACTGAAGCAGTAGTATAGTCATGAGTTCCAGGCCAGAGTGAACTACATAGCAAACCCTTTCTCAGAAAAGAGAGGAAAATCTTTGTAAATGACATTTTAAGACAAAGCATATTTATGGTGCCATTCCCACACTCTCTGATAAATTATGAGTGCATCAACAGCAAGGAGCCAGTCTGGGACCTGAGCTAAGAGGGCCATGGCCTTTGGTGCACACTACAGTGAGGCAGAGCAGTATGGTGCTTGTGGGACTCTTTACCATCCTTTCTCTGGTGATACTACCAAGCCATACATGACGAACATTTCATAATTCACATTTGATGACTAAAAAGAATCTTGGCATTAGCGATTATTATCTAATTTTTTTCAGCTTTAAAAAAATTTTAAGGGATATTCCATGGCATGTGGGAAGCAATGAGTTGGAATTAATACTTCATACATCATTTCCAAAACCCTCTTTGCAGACCAAGGAGGATGTTTTTAGTGGTATCACATTGCCAACTTAAAAAAAAAAGAAGAAGAAATCTCTAGTTATAGCCACTTTATATAAAGGAGTCATCACCACCCTCTTATCTAATGTATTTTTATATATTTTAGGACTCAGGAAAAGAAGATATGTGAACTCAAACTATATACAAAATAAGCATATTCATTAGGCCAGATTATTTTAGAGCTTAAAGAAATCCCATGGTGAGAACACTGAGCCTTATAGTTTCCAGGAAAAAAAAACTATTTTATTTTGGATTGTTGGGGAAGCAAAGGTGGTTCCCATTCTAAGAGCTAAGGTTTCAGGAGAGCAAGGATGTCTAAAATGGAGGAGGTGCCATTATTACCAGTAAACCTTTCAAGGCCACCAATGCCTTGGAAATAAACAGGAACACCCTGGATTGGTAGAGGAGACAGCTATTTCTTGATGCTGCATTGTACTGGGGCCAGCAGGCTTAATTTCCTTTGCTTGTCTTTGTCAAGGTAGCATGGATACTTTTGATTTTCAATTACTAATATTTTAACTTCTCTCTATCAGACAGATTAAATGGTGAGGCTCTGTTCAGAGTCAGCCTCATCTAGCATCTAGTTTTAGTAATCTCTCTGAGAGGACCGGAGGTTTTTTGAGAAACATTTAACCCCCCACCCCCACCTCCAAAGGCCACTGTCCATGTAAATGAAGCTAACTCTGCCCTCCTATCAGCAGCAGGAAGGGACCTTTTTGACCATAACAGCATCCTCTGGCCACGGATCCTTGCTGCAGAGTGACCAGACTAACTGATCCCTGAAGTGCAAAAGGGCTGTGTCTGAATGATTGAAGGGGATGTGAGAATGTTGCATTCTGGGACTGTGCTCCTACTCATATGTCCCAGGCTACAGAAGGTAGTGTCAACTCTAGTAAAGTCTGCATTCTCAATCCCAGCTCCCATCACAGCTGACAGCACAATGACTCGTTCCTGGAGCAAACAAGAATTCCTAAAACTTAGGCTTATCATCCCAACCATCCAGAAGATGCCACAGGCCTGTTTGCCCAGCGCTCCTCCTCCATGTTTCTGGTGATCATCTGTAGTCACCATATTAGTCATAATCATGCATTTAGACAGCTCAAGTTCTGCATTCCCTGTTCTTGCTGTTCCCTGGAAAACTTCTTATCCTCATGGCAAAGATAAAGTGTAATAATGATCATTCTGCATAATTGAGTTAAACTTGAAATGATGTGTGGACATCTTTTCTAAAAATATTATATATATATATATATATATATATATATATATGACAGAAAAGGGCATCTGATCTCATTACAGATGGTTCTGAGTCACCATGGGGTTGCTAGGAATTAAACTCAGAGGACTTAATGCTCTTAACCACTGAAGCATTTCTCTAGCCCCAACATCTTATACATAGTTTATTGGGTAAAAAACCTCATTACATTGCTGTTTAGCATGGACTTATAAAGAATATAATGAAGACACCACCTTCTGAATTTGGATAAAACATGCAAGGTACACTTCATTCTTTTATGATAAACTGGAACTTGATTCTAAGTACTGAGCTTTTCAGTCTTCATCTTTAATATAGGCATAAGAAGGGGCTGGGCAGATTGTTCAGTGGTTGACAGCACTTGATCTTGGGGAGGACCCCGATTCAATTCCCAGCACCCACATGGTGGGTCACAACTCTCTGTAACTCCAACCCTGTGTGTGTGTGTGTGTGTGTGTGTGTGTGTGTGTGTGTGTGTGTGTCAGAGGAGGGTGGTTGGTCCCTACAGGTGTCATCCAAGGAAGTCAGGTGCTTGAAGAGATAAGTCTAGATAGGATTTTTTGAAGTCTGATGTCAGAGGTTCATTGTCAACATATTTAAGACTCAGGTTCCAGGCTTAGTAAGTCCAATTCCAAGTATACAATAAAGCTTATGATGTGACTAAACACAAACTCTTCTACACTGTACATGTGACAGTGACAGTGTGTTCTATAGCTAAAAGGTCTAGAAATTAATGTGGTCTCTGACCAATAGCATAGAGGTCAGCAGCCACAAAGCATTTGTGACATCTCCCCTCAGGATAGGTAATGAGTTAGAGAGAGAAGAGTCTAGAATAATCATTCTGGGGAATTTTGGTGAAGTCTGCCTCTACAGGGAGCAAAAAAGTCACCAGGTTGTTAAAATCTACTCTGGGCTTTCTGGATGGAAGGGAAGTATTTGATTTTATCTCCTCAATTGAGGAGGCATCCCTGCACACTTAGCATTCCTGGCTCTCTTGCTGCTTCTCTGTGAGAACACAGACCTCTGGGCAACCAACAGGATCTGAAGCACTTTTGTGACCTCTGAGGACAGGTGGCATACAGGTAGTACATGCAAGCAAAACACCCATACACGTAAAAATCAATAAATCTGCAAGAAAAGTTAAATGGACATAAGCAATTTCTAATTGTGATGATTTTCCTCATTAACACAATTCAGTTAGGAAATGTCTAAGAGGTTTCGCCCAAGAATGTTGGGAGTACTGGATGCATTAACAGTACCAACAGCTAAAGAGTTAGTGGACCTGCCTTTATGCTTTCAATTTTCCCTCAGTATTAACAACTCGGCAACTCTGGGTGACACATAGAGTGTTGGAGTTTCAGTCTAAGAAATAGCAACAATGAATCTCCTGTAGCCTTCATTCACAAACTCTGCCAGTTTAAGCAGTAGTCATTGAGCAGACTTCATGCAGCCAGTTTGCTCTTGCCTGTCCTCCTGCGTGGGAAGCCCCTCCCTTCCTGTCTTGGTCCCTTTATTTTTAACTACACATTTCTTCCCAAACACATCTCTTGCTGAGTCACTTGTCATATTTACTCTGCTCTAAACTTGAGCTCTCACTCCTCAAAACTGTTCAGCATTTGCATAGCACTTTGATCTCCCCTTACCTTGTGTGTTATGAGGGTTTGACTTCTGTTCACCTGCAAGACTGTTCAACACTCATGGATTAGAGTTTAAAATAGTAAGGGTAGCTGTGTCAGTTAGAGGTAGGTTTAGCCAAGTGTACAGGAAAGCGATAGTAGATGAAATGAAAAGAACATACCAGAGAGGAGCAGACAGCACAGCCATCAGCACTATGAGGAGCTCTCTTCTCACATCTGACTGTCATGCTTTTAGACTCTGAGTTTTTGCCTTGAGAATTTGAAGAATGAAATTCATGGAGCAAGGAATTTTAAATTTCAGAAGCGAGTTTTATTATAGGATTATAAGTGGAAGCTTAAGAGACAGAGGCAGAGCCCTATCTAGCAGGAATGGGAGCACAAACATGAGATGGCACTAAACTGTTAGTCAGAGGCTCTCTATAGAAGGCAGATATGGGGATATGATAAGGCAGATGGGGACATGAGGTGGTAAGCCCAGCTAGACATGATATACCCAGGCTTCCTCAGGGCCAATCCCATCCTCATGTATGGCTTCCAGGCAGGAATGTTGGTTTAGGAAAAGAGACAACAAAATATACTTCCCTGCCTGCATCCTGCCCCTGGACAAGGACAAACCTGCATGTGGGACCAAGGATTTCAGCCTCTAGCCAAAAACAAAAGTTAAAACAATTTGCTTTCTGTTTCCTTACCGTGAACCTGCCTGGCCAGTTTCTAACTTAAGTTCTCATTAGAGGCGGGAGCAGCCATCAACCAGTGTCCAGGGGTATTGCAGGCTGTCTGAGCCATACTGCTGTCAACAGTAGCTGCCAGGTAGGTGTTCTGCACTCCCAGAGAGTGGCACTGCAGAGAGAAAGTGCTAATTGGAAAAAAAGACTAATGAGTCAGCCAAGACACAACCAGGGACTGAGTATATTCTCAATAAGAATGTAGAGACAGTTGAGGCAGTGAGGAAGACAAAAGCAGAGGTATAATATAGGAGGTTGGTAGTGAGATTGCCCACTATGAGACTAGAGAAGGAACATTTCATCTCTGCAACTTTATGGACCAGTGACAACATGCTGCCTGGAGATGTACGCTGCGGAACTTCATGTGGAGTCACGGAAGAGAGACACCAGGAAGAGACTTCACAGTGAGCAAGGATAAACACAAGCTGGAAGCCCTTCCACACTGCAATCCTGGTCAAAACCCTATGGCAGTTTTATTTTATTTTGCTTAATAATCATAAAAATCATGCTCCCAAAGTGCCTTCTAAATATGTATGTTCATACCACATACCCTCAACCTTGGTAACAGTAACATCTTTCTGTGGTGGATGGCAGACAATGGAAAGATATAGAACTGGTCAAAATGTCGAGGACAAGAGAGGGAGTGTCCAGCCCTAAATGGGATCTCTATATCAACTGTACCTTTAAGGCTCAAGGAATATACTAAAAGAGGAGGTGGAAAGACTCAGAAGAGTTGTGAACTCTCTGTGAGGGATGGTGTGGCTCTGACATTGTAGCAGCTCATGGTCAGGGATGGTTCCTATGGTTGAGTTTAAAAGAAGGCAGGAAGAAGCACTGTCTCCCCATCCACGGTGGAAAAAAATGAACTTTATAAAAGAAGATGCAAATAAAACCCAGTTAATCCATGCCATGAAAAGGACTCCAGTCCATCTCAGCAGTTAAACATTCCTAATTATTTTAATATCAAGGTGTAGGGTTTTGTGCAGGGATGAAGAGTGAGACATGAAAACTTGGTGACCTCTGTAAAAGGAGCACAGAGACAAGCCAATCCAGATTTCCCCCCAACATTCACAGGCAAAGATCAACCCACTCTCATTTCAGCAAGAGAAGTGAGTTTTGTTCTCTTTGGGGCTTCAACCCAATAGTGTCAAAGCCGTCTTAATAATAAGACTGGAATGTCATTTAGTTTGTTTATTCCCACTGACTTTTTTTTAAAGATTTGTTTATTTTCCTTCATGGTCTTGAGTGTTTTCTCAGTATGTCTGTGCACCATGTCCATGTCTCATGCCTACAGAAGTCAAAAGAGGATATTGGACTCCATGTAACTAGAGTTGTGGATGGTTATAAACCACTGTGTGGGTGCTGGAAATCAAACTCAGATCCTGAGCAACAGCAAAAACTAATATTAACTACTGAGCCATACCAGTCCCTTGACTTTTTAATATTATATTTGTGAATTACTTAAATGACTAGTTTAATCTGAAACTATAAGACAATTGCAATATTGCCTTATACATCGAATACAGAATTTAATCAGACTCTGATTTAGATTTGATTGGGGCTGCTGGAGGTGGGGCTACTTCAGTAATGGTATTGTGTGCTTCATCGGGATATATCTGTGGATCTGTTGCCTCTTTTTCTTTCTTTTTTTCATAACATTAGTGCTCTTTGAAGATTAATGCCTATATTGATCAGTAGTTACAAAGAGTCTGATTAAATTCTGTATTCTATGTATTAGCAATTTACAGAATACACAGAGGATATTAACAGGCATCACAGAAATTATGATTGTCAAAATTCAGAGTATGCAGCTTTACAGAACAAAATAATTCAGTTTCTTTCACTGAAAGGGGTGATGGAAGAAGCATATGAGAGAGAAAAGACAACTTAGAGAGTTGTTTCACTGTATAATTCTCCATAACTCCCCAAGACTAGTCAATATTAGTCAATACACCAACAACAAGAGGTGACAACATTCTAGCTTTACATAGGTCATTATTCAGGAAAAGCAACTTCTCTTTTTTAAAAAAGGCCCACATACACATATGTATCTCTAATGTCAAACTTTGTGACCCTCTTCAGATGTGTTCTTTCTCCCTTATGGAAACATTAGGGGTGTCTATTATATGAATAAGTGTTTTATTCCGGGCTAGGATGTCAACCAAGGGAAAATTCCACAACAAAGGAGAAAAATACCAAAAGATAGTTTCTTTTTTTTTTCCCGGAGCTGGGGACCGAACCCAGGGCCTTACGATTGCTAGGCAAGCGCTCTACCACTGAGCTAAATCTTCAACCCCGAAAAGATAGTTTCTGCATGCTAATTAACAGCAGCAAAATTAACATGCACAAGTCTTCTATTCATAAGGGTAACTCATAATAGGTCAGGGAACCTCATTATCAAGATTCAGCTGTGAAACAGAATCACATTTCCAGGGGGCATCTGCACATTCCAGATCCATGCACTCTCTACCTAAGACAATCAATATTCAGCATTCCCCAACCATGGCCACTGGATCAGCACCTGAGTGTTACTACCAAAGAAGCACTAGATGTGTTGATCCTTAAGGGACTGAAGCAATTAAAACTGTGAGGATCTGAGATCTGGAGCTGCTGCTGTCTTGTCCCCATGGATGGAATTTGTCAAAGAATAGAACCCAAGAGGAGAGGAGAGGAGTTCATAGATGGAAAGAAACTCTAGTTCTGTATTTTGATGGCCTAATTAATAATTATGCAAATGAGCATGCTCTTATAATCTTTCCACCATCTAATTGCATATTTACCAGCTTGGTGGAAAAGGCCAGTTTCACATTTTTAAGAGATATTTCCCATTAGCAAACAAAGGTCTGCCAAACAATTACTACAGCCTAGCATCCCACACTGGGGACATGGGAACATAAATCATGGAGCTGTTATGGCCATGATGCATTTGGAGTAAGAAGCTACCAGCATTTAGCAATTTTGTTCTTTCCACCAGAATCTGCTATCACAGCAGCATTAGGTAACATAAGAATTTTCTAGTGTTGCTGTAAGAAGCAGAACAGTGTAAGTTTCTCAAGTTTATGGAGTCAAGAATTTCAAACTCCAGACATCAGCTTGGCCAACTTCTCTCCATAACCTCCAGGAGAGATTCCTGTCCTTGCCTCTTCCAGCTCTTGGAGGTTGTTGAACAAGCCTGGAGTGTGAGTTTATTACTAAGACTCTGCATCTGGAGCCAGGCAGTCTTCTCAAATCTCCTTCTCCTGCCTTCCTGGGAACATTAAGACTCACCTATATAATCCATCTCAACATCTTTAATTCTACTACAAATAAATTTTCTAAATAATGTAACAGAATGCAGACATACTTTTAGGGGAAACAATCAATTCAGTACAGTAACCAATCTCCTTGTAACATCATCTCAAAGCATGAAGCATCTTCTGGAGAAAATTGTCTTTGATAAGGTGTTTCACAAACTGTTTGCATGCTAGAATCATCTGGGAAATCTCTGTGCAGTTGTCACCTCCTACTGACTAAATGATAAAGTCTGAGCATAAGAACCCCAGCTCCAGACACCGCCCGGACCTGAAGGGACCGAATCAACAGTTCTCTGCACACAAATCCTGTGGGAGTAAGAGCTAAACCTTCAGAGAGGCAAACACACCTGGGAAGCCAGAAGAGACTACACTCTGCCCACATTTCTGACTCCAGAGGAAAACACCTAATGGCATCTGGGACCCTGGTGCACAGGGGCTCCAGGAAAGGTGGCACAGGCCCTCCTGGTTGATGCCCTCATGGAGAGCTCAAAAGCAGCCCTCCATGAGCAACTTGAGCCACAGGACCACAGGTAAGACCAACTTTTCTGCTCGAAGTGACCTGCCTGATGGACGCAGGACACACAGAGTCAAAATTCCTCTGGGACCAGACACTTCCGGTTTCTAGCTGGAGCCCCAACCTCGCTGATTCCGGCCCACAGCTCACTGCTCCCAAACATCCTGGGAGAGAGAGCTCACTGCCTAGACAGGTGGGCACACCTGAGACTGCAGAGCAGGAGAGACCACCAATACTGCCCACCCCTGCCCACATCCCTGGGCCAAGAGGAAACTGTATAGGGCCTCTAGGAACCAGAAGATAGGGGCACTCAAGTGGCAGGGCCCCTGAGCTCCAGACACCACCAGTACATGAAGGGACCCGATCAACAAATCTCTGCAATCAAATCCCGTGGGAGGGAGGGCTAAACCTTCAGAGAGGCAGACACACCTGGGAAGCCAGAAGAGACTACACTCTGCCCACATTTCTGACTCCAGAGGAAAACATCTAATGCCATCTGGAACCCCGGTGCACAGGGGTCTCTGGCAAAGGCGGCGCAGGCCCTCCAGGTTGCCACCCTCAGAAAGAGCTCAAAAGCAGCCCCCCAGGTGCAACGTCAGATGCAGGACCACGAGTAAGACCAAATTTTCTGCTCCAAGTGAAATGCCTGGTGGATTCATGACACATGCCCACAGGAACAGCTGAAGACCAGGAAACAGGAAAGACTACATGCCCAAAAGCAGAAGACTCTGTTACCATAACTGGACAAAAGAAAACAGGAAAACAGGTCTACAGCACTCCTGACACACAGACCTATAGGACAGTGTAGCCACTGTCAGAAATAGCAGAACAAGGTAACACCAGAGACAACCTGAAGGAAAGAGGCAAGCACAGGAACCCAAGCAACAGAAACCAACACTACATGGCATCATCGGAGGCTAATTCTCCCAACAAATCAAACACTGAATATTCAAACACACCAGAAAAGCAAGATCTAGATCACACTTTAAAATCACACTTGATCATGAGGATGGAGGACTTCAAGAAAGACATGAAGATCTCCCTTAGAGAAATGCAAGAAAACATAAATAAACAAGTTAAGCCTATAGAGAGGAATCAAAAAATCCCTGAAAGAATTCCAGGAAAATACAATCAAACAGGTCAAGGAATTAAAAATGGAAATAGAAGCAATAAAGAAAGCACAAAGAGAGACAACCCTGGATATAGAAAACCAAAGGAAGAGACAAGAGGCCATAGATACAAGCATCACCAACAGAGTACAGAAGAGAGAATCTCAGGGGCAGAAGATAACAAAGAAATCATCGACACAAATGTAAAAGATAATGGAAAATGGAAAAAGTTACTAGTCCAAAACATACAGGAAATCCAGGGCTCAATGAGAAGATCAAACTTAAGGATAATAGGTATAGAAGAGAATAAAGACTCCCAGCTCAAAGGACAAGTAAATATCTTCAACAAAATCATAGAAGAAAACTTCCCTAACCTAAAGAAAGATATGCCCACAATCATACAAGAAGCCTACAGAACTGCAAATAGATTGGACCAGAAAAGAAACTCTTCCCTCACATAATAGTCAAAACACCAAATGCACAAAATAAAGAAAGAATATTAAAAGCAGTAAGGGGGTCAAGAAACATATAAAGGCAGACCTATCAGAATCATCCCAGACTTCTCAGCAGAGACTATGAAAGCCAGAAGATCCTGGACAGATGACATACAGACCCTAAGAGAACACAAATGCCAGCCCAGGTTACTGTATCCTGCAAAACTCTCAATTAACATAGATGGAGAAACCAAGATATTCCATGACAAAACCAAATTTACACACTATCTCTCTACAAATCCAGCGATACAAAGGATAATAAATGGTAAAGCCCAACATAAGAAGGCAAGCTACACCCTAGGAAAAGCAAGAAACTAATAGTCTTGGCAACAAAACAAAGAGAAGAAAAGCACACAAACATAACCTCATATCCAAATATGAATATAACAGGAAGCAATAATCACTATTCCTTAATATCTCTCAATATCAATGGCCTCAACTCCCCAATAAAAAGACATAGATTAACAAACTGGATACGCAACGAGGACCCTGCATTCTCCTGCCTACAGGAAACACACCTCAGAGACAAAGACAGACACTACTTCAGATTGAAAGGCTGGAAAACAACTTTCCAAGCAAATGGTCCGAAGAAGCAAGCTGGAGTAGCCATTCTAATATCAAAAGAAATCATTTTTCAACTAAAAGTCATCAAAAAAAGGTAAAGAAGGATACTTCATATTCATCAAAGAAAAAATCCACCAAGATGAACTCTCAAACGTAAATATCTCTGCCCCAAATATAAGGGCACCTACATACGTAAAAGAAACCTTACTAAAGCTCAAAATACACATTGAACCTCAAACAATGATAGTAGGAGACTTCAACACCACACTCTCATCAATGGACAGATCATGGAAACAGAAATTAAACAGAGACATAGACAGACTAAGAGAAGTCATGAGCCAAATGGACTTAACAGATATTTATAGAACATTCTACCCTAAAGCAAAAGGATATACCTTCTTCTCAGCTCCTCATGGTACTTTCTCCAAAATTGACCATATAATTGGTCAAAAAGCAGGCCTCAACATGTACAGAAAGATAGAAATAATCCCATGCGTGCTATTGGACCACCACGGCCTAAAACTGGTCTTCAACAACAAGAAGGGAAGAATGCCCACATATACATAGAAATTGAACAATGCTCTACTCAATGATAACCTGGTCAAAGAAGAAATAAAGAAAGAAATTAAAGACTTCTTAGCATTTAATGAAAATGAAGGTACAACATACCCAACCTTAAGGGACACAATGAAAGTGGTACTAAGAGGAAAACTCATAACTCTGAGTGCCTACAGAAAGAAACAGGAGAGAGCATATATCAGCAACTTGACAGCACACATAAAAGCTCAAGAACAAAGAGAAGCAAATACACCCAGGAAGAGTAGAAGGCAGGAGATAATCAAACTCAGAGCTGAAATCAACCAAGTATAAACAAAAAGGACCATACAAAGAATCAACAGAAACAAAAGTTGGTTCTTTGAGAAAGTCAACAAGATAGATAAACCCTTAGCCAGACTGATGGGAGGACACAGAGAGTCTGTCCAGATTAACAAAATCAGAAATGAAAAGGGAGACATAACTACAGAATCAGGGGAAATTCAAAAAATCATCAGATCCTACTACAAAAGCCTATATTCAACAAAACTTGAAAATCTGCAGGAAATGGACAATTTCCTAGACAGATACCAAGTACTGAAGTTAAATCAAGAACATATAGACCATTTAAACAATCCCAAAACTCCTAATGAAATAAAATCAGTCAATAAAGGTCTCCCAACCAAAAAGAACCCAGGTCCAGATGGATTCAGTTCAGAATTCTCTCAGACCTTGATAGAAGACGTCATACCAATACTATCCAAACTATTCCACAAAATTGAAACAGATGGAGTGCTACTGAATTCCTTCTATGAAACCACAAGTACTCTTATACCTAAACCACGCAAAGACCCAACAAAGAAAGAGAACTTCAGAACAATTTACCTTATGAATATCGATGCAAAAATGCTCACTAAAATTCTGGCAAACCGAATCCAAGAGCACATCAAAACAATCATCCATCATGATCAAGTAGGCTTCAACCCGGGCATGCAGGGATGGTTTAATATATGGAAAATCATCAACATAATCCATTATAAAAACAAACTGAAATATAAAAACAACAGATCATTTCATTAGATGATGAGAAAGCATTTGACAAAATTCAACACCCCTTCATGATAAAAGTCCTGGAAAGAATAGGAATTCAAGGCCCATACCTAAACATAGTAAAAGCCATATACAGCAAACCAATACCTGATATTAATCTAAGTGGGAAGAAATTTGAAACAATCCCACTAAAATCAGGGTCTAGACAAAGGTGCCCACTCTCTCCCTCCTTATTCAATATAGTTCTTGAAGTTCTAGTCAGAGCAATCAGACACCAAAAGGAGATCAAGGGGATACAGATTGGAAAAGAAGTCAAAATATCACTATTTGCAGAAGATATGATAGTATATTTAAGTGATCACAAAAGTTCCACCAGAGAACTACTAAACCTGATAAACACCTTCAGCAAAGTGGCTGAGTATAAAATTAACTCAAATAAATCAGTAGCTTTCCTCTACACAAAAGAGAAACAAGCCGAGAAAGAAATTAGGGAAACAACACTATTCATAATAGTTCCAAATAATATAAAATTCCTCGGTGTGACTTTAACCAACCAAGTAAAAGATTTGCATAATAAGAACTTCAAACCTCTGAAGAAAGAATTTGAAGAAGACCTCAGAAGATGGAAAGATCTCCCATGCTCATGGATTGGCAGGAGTAATATAGTAAAAATGGCCATTTTTACCAAAAGCAATCTACAGATTTAATGCAATCCCCATCAAAATACCAATCCAATTCTTCAGAGAGTTAGAACAATTTGCAAATTCATATGGAATAACAAAAATCCCTGGATAGTTAAAACTATCCTCAACAATAAAAGGACTTCTGGGGGAATCACTATTCCTGAAGTCAAGCAGTATTACAGAGCAATAGTGATAAAAACTGCATGGTATTGGTACATAGACAGACAGATAGACCAGTAGAATAGAGTTGAAGACCCAGAAATGAACCCATACAGCTATGGTCACTTGATTTTTGACAAAGGAGCCAAAACCATCCAATGGAAGAAAGATAGCATTTTCAGCAAATGGTGCTGGTTCAATTGGAGGTCAGCATGTAGGAGAATGGAGATCCATCCATGCTTATCACCCTTTACAAAGTTTAAGTCCAAATTGATCAAGGACCTCCACATCAAACCAGATGCACTCAAACTAATAGAAGAAAATGTGGGGAAGCATCTCAAACACCTGGGCACTGCAGAAAATTTCCTGAACAAAACACCAATGGCTTAAACTCTAAGGTCAAGATTGACAAGTGGGATCTCATAAAACTGCAAAGCTTCTGCACAGCAAAGGACACTGTTTTTAGGACAAAATGGCAACCAACAGATTGGGAAAAGATATTTACCAATCCTACAACAGATAGAGGCCTTATATCCAAAATATACAAAGAACTAAAGAAGTTATGCTGCAGGGAGGCAAATAACCCTATTAAAAATGGGATTCAGAGCTAAACAAAGAATCTATACCTGAGGAATGCCGAATGGCTGAGAAACACCTAAAGAAATGTTGAACATCTTTAGTCATAAGGGAAATGCAAACCAAAACAACACTGAGATTTCATGTCACACCAGTGAGAATGGCTATGATCAAAAACTCAGGTAACAGCAAATTCTGGCGAGGATGTGGAGAAAGAGGAACACTCCTCGTTGTTGGTGGGATTGCAGACTGGTACAACCATTCTGGAAGTAAGTCTGGAGGTTCCTCAGAAAATTGGGCATTGAACTACCTGAGGGCCCAGCTTTACCACTCCTGAGCATATACACAAAAGATGACCCAACATATAACAAGGATACATGCTCCACTATGTTCATAGCAGCCTTATTTATAATAGCCAGAAGCTGGAAAGAACCCAGATGCCCTTCAACCGAGGAATGGATAAAGAAAATGTGGTACATCTACACAATGGAATATTACTCAGCTAACAAAAACAATGACTTTATGAAATTCATAGGCAAATGGATGGAACTGGAAAATATCATCCAGAAAAACATCACAGAAAAACACACATTGTATGCACTCATTGTACTTTTCAAAATACAGACACAGCTAGCGTTTCCCAAGAGGAATTCCACTTTCTTGGCGAATTCTCCTTGTTCTAAAGGGATATGCTTGTAGCAAGTGTACTTTTCAGGATATAGACACAGCAAGCGTTATTGAATGGAAACGCACTTTGTTGGAGAATTCTCTTCGTTCCAAGCAAGATGTGCTTTAGCAAGCATACTTTTCAAGATATAGACACTGCAAGCATTTCCTGAGCAGAATCGCACTTTCTTGGCAAATTCTAGTCGCTCCAGCGGGCAAACTTGTAGCAAGCAGAATTTTCAAGATATAGACACAGCAATCATTTCGTGAATGGAATCACACTTTCTTGGAGAATTCTCTTTGTTCCAAGCGGCATGCAATTGTAGTAAGCATACTTTTCAAGATATAGATACAACAAGCATTTCGTGAATGGAATCGCACTTTCTTGGTCAATTCTCTTCGTTCCAAGTGGGATGTGTTTGTAGCAAACGTATGTTACAAGATATAGACACAGCAAGTGTTTCCCGAATGGAATCACACTTTCTTTGGAAATTCTCTTCATTCCAAGTGGACGTGCTTGTACCAAGCGTACTTTGCAAGATATAGACACAACAAGCGTTTCACAAATGGAATGGCAGTTTCTTGGCGAATTCTCTTCCTTCCAAATGGTACACACTTGGTGCTAATGTACTTTTCAAGATATAGACACAGCAAACGTTTCCCGACGGATTCCTACTTTCTTGGCAAATTCTCTTTGTTCCAAGTGGGAAGTGCTTGTAGCAAGCGTACTTTAGAAGATATAGTCACAGCAAGCATTTCTCAAACAGAATCACACTTTCTTTGCAAATTCTGTTCATTCAAAGTGGGACGTGCTTCTAACAAGCATACTTTTCAAGAGATAGACACAACAAGAGTTTCGCGAACAGAATCGCACTTTCTTGGCGAATTCTCTTCGCTCCAAATGGAATGCACTTTTAGCCTATGTACTTTTCATGATATAGACACAGCAAACATTTCCAGAACGGATTCCCACTTTCTTGGCAAATTCTCTTTGGTCCAAGCGGGACGCACTTGTAGCAAGCGTACTTTTCAAGATATAGACAAAGCAAGCATTTCCCAATGCGATTCGTAGTTTCTTGGCGAATTCTCTGCGTTCCAACAGAGACGTGCTTGCAGCAAGTGTACTTTTCATGATATAGACACAGCAAGCGTGTCCTGAACAGAATTGAACTTTCTTCACGAATTCACTTTGCTCTAAGCAGGACGAAGTTCTACCAAGCGTATGTTACAAGATACAGAAACCACTAGTGTTTCCCTATTGGAATACCACATTCTTGGCGAATTCTCTTCTTTCCAAGTGGGATGTGCTTGTAGCAATCATACTTTACAAGATGTAGACACAGCAAGTGTTTAGCAAACGGTATCACACTTTCCTGGCATACTCTTTTTTTCCAATGGGATGCGCATCTAGCAAGCATATACTACACGATATAGACACAGCTAGTGTTTACCTATCAGAATCGCAATTTCTTGTGCAACTCTCTTCGGTCCAAGCGGGACGTTTTTGTAGCAAGCATACGTTAAAAGATATAGACAAAGCAAACATTTCCTGAAATGAAACACAGTTTCTTCATGAATTCTCTTTGTTCCAAGTGGAAAGGGATTGTAGCAAGCATACTTTTCAAGATATAGACACAGCAAGCATTTCCGATTGGATTCGTAGTTTCTTGGCCAATTCTCTGCATTCCAACTGAGATGCGCTTTTAGCAAGTGTACTTTACAAGTTACAGAAACAGTAAGCATTTCCTGAATAGAATCGCACTTTCTTTAAGAATTTTCTTTGATGTAAGCGGGACCATGTTCTAGCAAGCATATGTTAGAAGATATAGACACTGCTAGCGTTTCCCTTTCAGAATCGCACTTTCCTGGCGAATTCTCTTCTTTCAAAGTGGGACATGCTTGTAGCAATCGTACCTTACAAGATGTAGACAGAGCAAGCATTTCCCGAACGCAATCACACTTTCTTGGCGAATTCTCTTTGTTCCAAGTGGCATGCAATTGTAGTAAGTGTATTTTTCAAGATATAGACACAGGAAACGTTTCCCAATTGAATTCACAGTTCCTTGGCGAATTTTTTGCATTCTAACTGAGACAAGATTTTAGCAAGAGTACTTTACAAGTTATAGAAACAGCAAGCGTTTCCTGAACAGAATAGCACTTTCTTCGTGAATTCTCTTTGCTGTAAGCGGGACGATGTTCTAGCAAGCATATGTTAGAAGCTATAGACACTGCTAGCATTTCCCTATTGGAATCGCACTTTCCAGGAGAATTCTATTCTCTAAAAGCGAGAAGCACTTGTAGCAAGCATACTTTACAAGATGTAAACAGAGCAAGCGTTTCCCAAATGGAATCGCACTTTCCTGGCAAATTCTTTTTTTCCAATGGGACGTGCATCTAGCAAGCGTACAGTACACGATATAGACACAGTTAGCATTTCCCTATCAGAGTTTCAATTCCTTGGAGAATTCTCTTCGGTCCAAGTGAGACATGTTTGTAGCAAGCATACGTTACAAGATATAGACACAGCAAGCGTTTCCTGAAAGCAATCGCACTTTCTTGGCAAATTATCTTTGTTCCAATCGGCATGCAATTGTAGCATGTGTACTTTTCAAGATATAGACACAACAAGTGATTCCCGAACGCAATCACACTTTCTTGATGAATTCCCTTTGTTCCAAGTGGCATGCAATTGTAGTAAGCATACTTTTCAAGATATAGACACAGCAAATGTTTCCCGAATGGATTCCCACTTTTTTGGCCAATTTTCTTTGGTCCAAGGGGGACGCACTTGTAGCAAGCATACTTTTCAAGATATAGACCAAGCAAGCATTTCCTGAACAGAAACAGTTTCTTCGTGAATTCTCTTTGTTCCAAGTGGGAAACGCTTGTAGCAAGCATACTTTTCAAGATATAGGCACACCAAGCGTTTCCTGATTGGATTCACAGTTTCTTGGCAAATTCTTTGCATTCTAACTGAGACGCATTTTTAGCAAGTGTACTTTACAGGTTGTAGAAACAGCAAACGTTTCCTGAACAGAATCGCACTTTCTTCATGAATTCTCTTTGCTGTAAGCAGGACGATATTCTAGCAAGCGTATGGTAGAAATTATAGACACTGCTAGCGTTTCCCTATGGGAATCTCACTTTCCTAGTGAATTCTCTTCTTTCAGTGTGGGACGTGCTTGTAGCAATTGTACTTTACAAGATGTAGACAGAACAAGCGTTTCCCAAATGGAATCGCACTTTCCCAGCAAATTCTTGTTTTTCCAATCAGATGTACTTGTAGCAAGCCTACTTTTCAAGATATAGCCTACTTTTCAAGACAAAGCAAGCATTTCCTGAACAGAAACAAAGTTTCTTCATAAATTCTCTTCACTCCAAGCGGGACGTGAGTCTAGCAAGCATACTTTTCAAGATATAGACAGAGCAAGTGTTTCCCTAATGGAATCACACTTTCTTGGCGAATTCTCCTAGGTCCAAGCAGGATGCAATTGTAGCAAGTGTACTTTTCAAGATATAGGCACTTCAAGCATTTCCCGATTGATTCGCAGTTTCTTGGCGAATTTTATTCTTTCAAAGTAGGAAGCGCTTGTAGCAAGCGTACTTTTGAAGATATAGACACACCAAGATTTTCCTGGCTGCATTCGCAGTTTCTTGGTGAATTCTCGGCATTCCAACTGAGACGTGCTTTTAGCGAGCGTACTTTACAAATTATAGAAACAGGAAGCGTTTCCTGAACACAATCGCACTTTCTTCGCGAAGTCTCTGCTCTAAGCGGGACGAAGTCCTAGCAAGCGTACATTACAAGACACAGCTAGCCTTTCCCTATCGTAATAGCACTTTCTCTTCTTTCCAAGTGGGACGTGCTTGTAGCAATCGTACTTTACAAGTTGTAGACAGAGCAAGCGATTCCCAAACTGAATCGCACTTTCCTGTCGAATTCTTATTTTTCTAATGGGACAAGCATCTAGCAAGCATACTTTTCAAGATAAAGACAAAGCAAGCATTTCCTGAACGGAAACAGTTTGTTCTCGAATTCTCTTCCCTTCAAGCAGGACGTGATTCTAGCAAGCACACTTTTCAAGATATAGACAGAGTAAGCATTTCCCATTCCTAATTACAAGGACACACTTGAAATAAGTGTACTTTTAAAGATGTAGAAAATTTACACGAACGGAATTTCAGTATCTTGGCTAATTCTCTTAGTTCCCTATAGGATGCACTTGAATGAAGAGTACTGTTAAAGATTTATCAAAATTTTCACGAATGGAATCTCAGTTACTTGGCGAATTCAGTTAGGTCACAGTATGATGCACTTGTAATAATTGTACATTTCAAGATACAGCAAATTTTTCACAAATTCAAATTCAGTTTCTAGGTGAATCTAGTTAGATCCCAATAGGATGCGCTTGTAAGAAGTGTACTTTTTAAGATATAGCAACATTTTCACTAACAGAAAAGGAGTTACTTGGCGAATTCAGTTAGTTCACAGTACGATGCACTTGTAATAATTCAATACATTTCAAGACATAGTAAAATTTTCACGAATGGAATCTCATTTCTTTGACAATTTCAGTTACTTCAGGACGCACTTGTAATGAGCATACCTTTCAAGAAATAGCAAAATTTTCACTAGTGGAATCTCAGTATCTCGGCGAATTCTTGTAATTCCCAATAGGATGCACTTGAAATAAGTATACTATTCAAGATAGAGCCAAATTTTCACGAACGCAATATAAGTTTCTAGGCAAATCCAGTTAGTTCCTAATAGGTCGCGCTTGCAATAAGTGTACTTTTCAAGATATAGCAAACTTTTCACGAATGCAATCTTAGTTTCGAGGCGAATTCAGTTAGTTTCCAATAGGATGCACTTGTATTAAGTGTACTTTTCAAAAAAGAGCAACATTTTTCACAAACATAATCTAAATTTCTAGGCAAATTCAGTTAATTTCCAGTAGGATGCACTTGTAATAAGTGTACTTTTCAAGATATAGCAGCCTTTTCATGAACAGAAACTCAGTTTCTTGGAGAATTCAGTTAGTTCCCAATAAGACACACTAGTAATGAGTGTACTTTTCAAGATATAGCAAAATTTTTACTAATGGAATCTCAGTTTCTTGGTGAAATCAATTAGTTCTCAGTAGGTCACTCTTGGAATAATTGTACTTTTTAAGATATAGAAAAATTTACACGAACAGACTCTCAGTGTCTTGGCTAATTCTGTTAGTTCCCTATATGACACACTTGAATTAAGTGTAGTGTTAAAGATTTACAAAATTTTAATGATAGGAATCTCCATTTCATAGCGATTTCAGTTATTTCGCAATAGCATGCACCTGTAGTGAGTGTACATTTAAAGATACATCAAAATTTTCAGGAACAGAATCAAAATTCCTTGGCAAATTAAGTTGGTTCCCTATAGGACGGGATTGTAATAAGTGTACTTTTAAAGATTTATCAAAATTTTCATGAACAAAATTTTAGTTACGTGTTGAATTCAGTTAGTTCCCCATAGGACATGTTTGTATTAAAGGTACTTTTCACGATATAGCAAGATTTTCATGAACAGAAACAGTTTCATGACGAATTCAGATAGCTCCCAATACAACACGCTTGTAATAAGTGTACTTTACAAAATATAGCAAAATTTCACTAATGAATCTCAATTTCTTTACGAAATCATTTAGTTCCCAAAAGGACGCCCTCGTAATAAGTGTGCTTTACAAGATTAATCAAAATTTTCACGATCAGAATCTTCATTTCTTGGCGAATTCAGTTAGTTCCCAACAGCACGCACTTGTAATAAATGTACTTTTCAAGATGTAGCAAAATTTTCATGAATGTAATCTCAGTTTGTAGGCGAATCCAGGTAGTTCCCAATAGTACACGCTTGGAATCAGTGTACTTTTCAGGATATAGTAACATTTTTCATGAATAGAAAGTCAGTGTCTCAGCGAATTCTTTTAGTTCCCAGTACAACGCACATGTAATAAGTGTACTTTTCAAGATATAGCAAAATTATCATTAATGGAATCTCAGTTTCATGGCGAATTCAGTTAGTTGCCAATAAGACGCGATTGTAATAAGTGGACCTTTCAAGATACAGCAAAATTTTCATTAATGGAATCTCAATTTCATGGCAAAATCATTTAGTTCCAAATAGGACACATTTGTAATAAGTGTACTTTCCATGATATAGAAAAATTTGCACGAACGGAATCTCAGTATCTTTGCGAATTCTGTTATTTCCTGATAGGACACACTTCTAATAAGTGTACTGTTAAAGATTTAGCAAAATATTCACTAACAGAATCTAAGTTGAATGGTGAATTCAGTTGGTTCTCAATAGGACACGCTTGTAATGAGTGTACTTTTAAAGATTTAGCAAAGTTTTAACGAATAGAATCTGAGTTACTTGGCAAATTCAGTTAGTTTCCCATAGGAGGTGCCTGTAATATGTGTAGTTTTCAAGATATAGCAAAATTTCCACAAATTTAATCTAAAGTTCTAAGCAAATTCAGTTAGTTCCCAATAGGACACACTTGTAATAAGTATACTTTTCAAAATATAGCAACATTTTCACGAACATAATCTAAATTTCTAGGCAAATTCAGATAGTTCCCAATAGGACGCACTTGTAATAAGTGTACTTTTCAAGACATAGCAATATTTTCATGAACAGAAATTCAGTATCTTGGCGTATTCAGTTAGTTTCCACTACGACATGCTTGTAGTAAGTGTACTTTTCAAGATACCAAAATTTTCAATAATGGAATTTCAGTTTATTGGCAAAATCAGTTAGTTCCCAATAGGACACACTTGAAATAATTGTACTTTTCAAGATGTAGAAATATTTACACGAATGAAATCTCAGTATCTTGGCTAATTCTGTTAGTTCCCTATAGGACACACTTGAATTAAATGTACTCTTAAAGATTTAGCAACATTTTCACAAACAGAATCTAAGTAACATGGCAAATTCAGTTATTTCGCAATAGGACGCACTTGTAATAAGTGTACTTTTCAAGATATTGCAACATTTTCAGAAAGAGATACTCAGTTACTTGGCAAATTCAGTTAGTTCACAGTACAACATGATTTAAATAATTGTATTTTTCAAGATATAGTAAAATTTTCATGAATGGAATCTCATTCCTTTGACAATTTCAGTTACTTCCCTATAAGACACACTTGTAATAAGTGTACCTTTCAAGATACAGCAAAGTTTTCACTAGTGGATTCTCAGTATCTTGGCGAATTCATGTAGTTCCCAATAGGATGCACTTGCAATAAGTTTTTAGGTGAATCCATTTAGTTCCTAATAGGTCGCACTTCTAATAAGTGTACTTTTCAAGATATAGCAAACTTTTCACCAACACAATTTTAGTTCCTAAGCGAATTCACTTAGTTCCCAATAGGATACACTTGTAATAAGTGTACTTTTCAAAAAATAGCAACATTTTTACAAAGATAAACTAAATTTCTAGGCAAATTCAATTACTTCCCAGTAGGACGCACTTGTAATAAATGTACTTTTCAAGATATAGCAACCTTTTCATGAACAGAAACTCAGTTTCTTGGCATATTCAGTTAGTTGCCAATAAAACACGCTAGTAATAAGTGTACTTTTCAAGATATAGCAACATTTTTACTAATGGAATCTCAGTTTCTTACCAAAATCAGTTAGTTCCCAGTAGGTCACACTTGGAATAACTGTACTTTTCAAGATATAGGAAAATTTACACGAACAGACTCTCAGTATCTTGGCCAATTCTGTTAGTTCCCTATATGATGCACTTGAATTAAGTGTACATTTAAAGATTTAGCAAAATTTTAAAGATAGGAATCTCTGTTTCATAGCGATTGCAGTTATTTCCCAATAGGACACACTTGTAGTGAGTGTACATTTCAAGATACATCAAAATTTTCATTAACAGAATTTCAGTTACTTGGCGATTTCAGTTAGTTCACTGATAGAACATGCTTGTAATAAGGGTACTTTTCAAGATATAGAAAAATTTACACAAACGAAACCTCAGTATCTTGGCTAATTCTCTTAGTTCCATATAGGATGCACTTCAATTAAGTGTACTGTTAAAGATGTATCAAAATTTTCAATAATGGAATCTCAGTTACTTGGCGAATTCAGTAACTTCACAGTACAACATACTTGTAATAATTGTACTTTTCAAGAAAAATAAAATTTTCACGAATATATTCTCATTTCTTTTATAATTTCCATTACTTCCAAATATGACGCTCTTGTACTAAGTGTACCTTTCAAGATATAGCAAAATTTTCACTAGTGGAATCTCAGTAATTTGGCGAATTCAGTTAGTTCCCAATAGGAAACACTTGTAGTGAAAATGCTGCTATATATTCAAATGTACACTAATTAAAAGCGTGTCCAACTGAGAACGAACTGAATTCGCCAAGTAACTGAGATTCTGTTCGTGAAAATGTTGCTAAATCTTTCAAAGTACACACAAGGGCTCCTATTGAGAAGTAACTGAATTCGCGAAGAAACTAAGATTCCACTAGTAAAAATGTTGCTATATCTTGAAAAGTACACATTGCAAGCGCGTTGTTTTGGGAACTAACTGAATTCATCATGACACTGAGTTTCTGTTGATGAAAATGATGCTATATCATGAAAATTACACTTATTACATGCGCATCCTAGGAGAACTAACAGATTTCGGAAGAAACTGAGATCCCATTAGTGAAAATTTTGCTAAATCTTTCAAAGTACACTAAGTACAAGCATGTAGTATTGGAAAATTACAGAATCCGCCAAGAAACTGAATTTCTGTTCATGAAAATATTGCTATATATTGAAAATATACTAATTACAAACATTTCCAACTGAGATCTAACTGAATTCGCCAAGTAACTGAGTTATCATTCATGAAAATTTTCCTAAATCTTTAAAAGTACACTTATTACAAGGACTCCTATTGAGGAATAACTGAATTCGCCAAGGACCTAAGATTCCACTAGTGAAAATGTTGGTATATCTTGAAAAGTACACTTGTACAAGCATGTCCTATTGGGAACTCACTGAATTCACCTAGAAATTTTGATTCCATTTATTTAAATTTTTCTATATCCCAAAAACTCCACTTATTACTATCACGGCTTACTGGGAACTAACTGAATTCGCCAAGTAACTGAGATTGCGTTCGTGAAAATCTTGATAAATCTTTAAAATTACTAGAGCCTACTAACGGGAACTACCTGAATTCACAAAGAAACTGTGTTTCAGTTCATTAAAATTTTGCTGTATCTTGAATAGTACCCTTATTACAAGCGCATCCTATTGGGAACCTACTGAATTCACCATGATACTTAGATTCGGTTCGTGAAAATTTTGCTATATCTTGAAAAGTACCATTATTACAAGCGTGTCTTATTGGCAACTAACTGATTTTGGAAGATACTGAGATCACATTAGTGAAAATGTTGCTAAATTTAGAAAGGTACACTGACTAGAAGCACGTAGTATTAGGAAATAACAGAATCTGCCAAGAAACTGATTTTCTGTTCGTGAAAATGTTGCTATATATTCAAATGTACACTAATTACAAGCGTGTCCAACTGAGAACAAACTGAATTCGTTAAGTAACTGAGATTCCATTCGTGAAAATTTTGCTAAATCTTTCAAAGTACACTTATACAAGGGCTTCTATTGAGAAGTAAGTGAATTCACCAAGAAATTAAGATTCCACTAGTGAAAAAGTTCCTATGTCTTGAAAAGTACACTTGTTGCAAGCGTGTCGTATTGGGAACTAACTGAATTCATCATGAAACTGAATTTCTGTTCATGAAAGTGTTGCTATGTCCTCAAAATTACACTTATTACAAGCGCATTCTATTGGGAACTAATTGAATTCGCCTAGAAGTTTAGATTCCGTTCCTGAAAATGTTACTATGTCTTGAAAAATACAGTTATTAGAAGTGCGTCCTATTTTAAACGATTGAATTTGCAAATAAACGGATATTCCGTTCATGAAAATTTTGCTATATCTTAAAAAGTACACAAATTCCAAGTGCGTCCTATTCGGAACTAACTGATTTCGGAAGATACTGATATCCCATTAGTGAAAATGTTGCTAAATCTTGAAAAGTACACTTATTACAAGCACGTAGTATTGGGAACTAACAGAATCTGCAAAGAAACTGAGTTTCTGTTCGTGAAAATATTGCTATATATTCAAATGTACATTAATCACAAGCATGTCCAATTGAGAATGAACTGAATTCGCAAAGTAAGCGAGATTCCGTTCGTGTAAATTTTGGTAAATCTCCAAAGTACACTTATTACAGTGACTCTTATTGAGAAGTAAGTGAATTCACGAAGAAAATAAGATTCAACTAGGAAAATGTACCTATATCTTGAAAAGTACACTTATTGTAAGAACGTAGTAATAGGAACTAACAGAATCTGCAGAGAAACTGAGTTTCTGGTATTTAAATGTTACTATATATTCAAATGTACACGAATTACAAGCGTGTCCAACTGAGAATGAACTGAATTCACCAAGTGACTGAGATTCCGTTCGTGAAAATTTTGCAAAGTCTTTCAAATTACACTTATTACAAAGGATCCTATTGAGAAGTAACTGAATTCGAGAAGAAGCAAAGATTCAACTAGTGAAAATGTTGCTCTATCTTGAAAAGTACACTTATCCAAGCATGGCCTACTGAGAACTCACTGAATTCGCCTAGAAATTTTTTTCCATTTGTGAAAATTTTTTTATATCCCAAAAAGTCCACTTATTACTATCGCGGCCTATGGGGAACTAATTGAATTTGACAAGTCACTGAGATTCGGCTCATGAAAATTTTGATAAATCTTTAAAAGTAAACTTATTACTAGAGCCTGCTAGTGGGAAGTACCTGAATTCACAAAGAAACAGTGTTTCAGTTCATTAAAATTTTGCTGTATCTTGAATAGTACACTTATTACGAGCGCATCCTATTGGGAACATACTGAATTCACCATTGTACTTAGATTCGGTCCGTGAAATGTTGGTATATCTTGAAAAGTACACTTATTACAAGAACGTAGTATTGGGAACTAACAGAATCTGCGGAGAAACTGAGTTTCTGGTCGTGAAAATATTGCTATATATTCAAATGTACACTAATTACAAGCGTGTCCAAATGAGAATGAACTGAATTCACCAAGAGACTGAGATTCCGTTCGTGAAAATTTTGCTAAATCTTTCAAAGTACACTTATTACAAAGGCTCCTATTGAGAAATAACTGAATTCGAGAAGCTAACATTCCACTAGTGAAAATGTAGCTCTATCTTGAAAAGTACACTAATACAAGCATGTTCTACTGGGAACTCATTGAATTCGACTAGAAATTTTGATTCCATTTGTGAAAAATTTTCTGTATCCCGAAAAGTCCACTTATTACTATTGCAGCCTATGGGGAACTAACTGAATTCGACAAGTAAGTGAGATTCGGCTCATGAAATTTTTGATAAATCTTTAAAAGTATACGTACTACTAGAGCCTGCTAGTGGGAACTACCTGAATTCACAAAGAAACTGTGTTTCAGTTCATTAAAATTTTGCTGTATCTTGAATAGTACCCTTATTACAAGCGCATCCTATTAGGAACCTACTGAATTCACCATGGTACTTAGATTCGGTTCTACAAAATTTTGCTATATCTTGAAAAGTACCCTTAATAAAAAGCGTGTCTTATTGGCAACTAACTGAATTCGGAAGATACTGAGAACCCATTAGTGAAAATGTTGCTAAATCTTGAAAAGTACACTTATTACAAGAACGTAGTATTGGGAATTAACAGAATCTGCGGAGAAACTGAGTTTCTGTTCGTGAAAATGATGCTATATATATTCAAATGGACACATATTACAAGCGTGTCCAACTGAGAATGAAATGAATTTACCAAGTAACTGCTGTAACTTGACAAGTACCCTTATTACAAGCACATCATATTGGGAACCTACTGAATTCACTTGATACCAAGATTTGCTTCATGAAAATGTTCCTATATCTTGAAATGTACACTTATACAAGCATGTCCTATTGGGAACTCACTGAATTCGCCGAGAAATTTTGATTCAATTTGTGAAAATATTTCTGTATCCCGAAAAGTCCACTTATTACTATCGCGACATATTGGGAATTAAGAGAATTCACCAAGTCACTGAGATTCGTCTCGTGAAAATTTTGATAAATCTTTAAAAGTACACTTATTACTGGAGCCTGATAATGGGAACTACCTGAATTCACAAAGAAGCTATCCTTCCTTTCGTTGATATTTGCAGTATCTTAAATAGTACCCTTGTTTCAAGCGCATCCTAGTGGGAACCCACTGAATTCACCATGACACTTAGATTCGGTCCCTGAAAATGTTGCTATATATTGAAGAAAACACTGATACAAGCATTTACTATTGGGAACTCACTGAATTCACCTAGAAATTTTGATTCCATTTGTGAATTTTTTTTCTGTATCCCGATCAGTCCACTTATTACTATTGCGGCCTATTGGGAACTAACTGAATTCACCAAGTTACTTAGATTCGGCTCGCGAAATTTTGAGGAATCTTTAAGTACACATATTATTAGAGCCCGCTAATGGGAACTACCTGAATTCACAAAGAAACAGTGTTTTAGTTTGTTAAAATGTTGCTGTATCTTGAATAGTACCCTTATTACATATGAATCCTATTCGGAACCTACTGAATTCACCAAGATACTTAGATTCCGTTCATTAAAATGTTGCTATATCTTGAAAAGTACACTCATACAAGCATGTCCCATTGGGAACTCACTGAATTCGCCTAGAAATTTTGATTCCATTCGTGAAAATTTTTCTATATTCAGAAAAGTCCACTTATTACTATTGTGGCCTATTGGGAACTAACTGAATTCACCAAGTTATTTAGGTTCAGCTCGCGAAATTATCATAAATCTTTAAAAGTACACATATTACTAGAGCCTGCTAATGGGAACTACCTGAATTCACAAAGAAACAGTGTTTCAGTTCGTTAAAATTTTGCTGTATCTTGAATAGTACCCTTATTACATGCGAATCCTACTGGGAAACTATTGAATTCACCATGATACTTAGATTCCGTTCCTTAAAATGTTGCTACATCTTGAAAAGTACACTCATAGAAGCATGTCCCATTGGGAACTCACTGAATTGGCCTAGGTATTTTTATTCCATTTGTTAAAATTTTTCTATGTCCCGAACAGTCCACTTATTACTATTGCGACCTACAGGGAAGGAAGTGAATTGACCAAGTTATTAAGATTCAGCAGGTGAGATTTTGATAAATCTTTAAATGTACCCTTATTACTAGAGCCTGCTAATGGGAACTACCTGAATTCAAAAAGAAACTATGTTCCCGTTCCTTAAAATGTTGCAGTATCTTGAATAGTACCCTTATTTCAAACGCATCGTATTGGCAACCTACTGAATTCATAATGATACTTAGATTTGGTCGCTGAAAATGTTGCTATAACTTAAACAGTACACTTATAGAAGCATATACTATTGGGAACTCACTGAATTCGCCTAGAAATTTTGATGCCATTTGTGAAAATTTTTCTATATCCAGAAACGTCCACTTATTACTATTGCGACCTACAGGGAAGTAAATGAATTCACCAAGTTACTTAGATTCAGCTCTCAAAATTTAGATAAATCTTTAAAAGTACACATATTACTAGAGCCTGGTAATTGGAAATACCTGAATTCACAAAGAAACAGTGTTTCCGTTCCTTAAAATGTTGCTGTATATTGAAGAGTACCCTTATTACATGGGAATCCAACTGGGAACCTACTGAATTCACCGTGATACTTAGATTCCGTTCGTTAAAATGTTGCTATATCTTGAAGAGGACACTCATACAAGCATGTCCCATTGAGAACTCACTGAATTCGCCTAGAAATTTTGATTCCATTCGTGCAAATTTTTTTATATCCAGAAAAGTCCACTTATTACTATTGCAACCTACAGGGAAGTAAATGAATTCTACAAGTTACTTAGATTCGGCTCACGAAATTTTGAGAAATCTTTAAAGGTACACATATTACTAGAGCCTGCTAATGGGAACTAACTGAATTCACAAAGAAACAGTGTTTAACTTCATTAAAATGTTGCTCTATCTTGACTAGTACGCTTAATACATGCGAATCCTATTGGGAACCTACTGAATTCACCATGATACTTAGATTCGTTCATGAAAATGTCGCTATATCTTGAAAAGCACACTCATACAAGCATGTCCCATTGGGAACTCACTGAATTCGCCTAGAAATTTTGATTCCAGTCCTGAAAATTTTTCTATATCCCGAACAGTCCACTTATTACTATTGCAGTCTATTGGGAACTAACTGAATTCACCAAGTTACTTAGATTCGACTCAGGAAATTTTGATAAATCTTTAAAAGTACACATATTACTAGAGCCTGCTATTGGGAACTAGCTGATTTCACAAAGAAATAGTGTTACAGTTCCTTAAAATTTAGCTTTATCTTGAACAGTACTCTTTTTACATGTGAATCCTATTGAGAACCTATTGAATTCACCATGATACTTAGATTCTGTTGGTTAAAATGTTGCTATATCTTGAGGAGTACACTCAAACAAGAATTTCCCATTGAGAACTCACTGAATTCGCCTAGAAATTTGGATTCCATACGTGAAAATTTTTCTATATCCAGAAAAGTCCACTTATTACTATTGCAGCCTACTGATAACTAACTGAATTCCCCAAGTTAATGAGATTCGGCTCCTGAAATTTTGACAAATCTCTAAAAGTACACATATTACTAAAGCCTGCTAATGGGAACTACCTGAATTCACAAAGTAACAGTGTTTCAGTTCGTTACAATTTTGCTGTACTTGAAGAGTACCCTTATTACATGTGAATCCTACTGGGAACCTACTGAATTAAATATGATACTCAGATTCCGTTCGTTAAAATGTTGCTATATCTTGAAAAGTACACTCATGCAAGCATGTCCCATTGGGAACTCACTGAATTCGCCTAGAAATTTTGATTCCGTTTGTGAAAATTTTTCTATATCCTGAAAAGTACACTTATTACTATTGCGGCCTATTGGGAACTAACTGAATTCACAAATTTACTTAGATTTGGCTCGTGAAATTTTGATAAATCTTTACAAGTACACCTATTACTGGATGCTGCTAATGGGAACTACCTGAATTCACAAAGAAACAGTGTTTTAATTCGTTAAAATGTTGCTCTATCTTGCATAGTACCCTTATTCCATGCGAATCCTATTCGGAACCCACTGAATTCACCAAGATACTTAGATTCCGTTCAATAAATATTGCTATATCTTGAAAAGTACACTCATACAAGTATGTCCCATTGGGAACTAACTGAATTCGCCTAGAAATTTTGATTCCATTAATGGAAATTTTTCTATATGCAGAAAAGTCCACTTATTACCTTTGCAGCCTAATGGAAACTAACTGAATACACCAAGTTACTTAGATTCAGCACGGGAAATTTTGATAAATTTTTAAAAGTACACATATTACTAGAGGCTGCTAATGGGAACTACCTGAATTCACAAAGAAGCTATCCTTCCTTTCGTTAAAATTTTTTAGTATCTTGAAAAATACCCTTATTACATGCGAATCCTAATGGGAACCTACTGAATTCACTATGATACTTAGATTCGGTCCCTGAAAATGTTGCTATATCCTGAAGACTACACTTATATAAGCATGTACTATTGGGAACTCACTGAATTCGCCTAGAAATTTTGATTCCATTCGTGAAAATTTTTCTATATCCGAACAGTCCACTTACTACTATTGCGGCCTATTGGGAACTAAGTGAATTCCCCAAGTTACTTAGATTCGGTACGGGAAATTTTTATAAATCTTTAAAAGTACATATATTACTAGAGCCTGCTAATGGGAACTACCTAAATTCACAAAGAAACAATGTTTCAGTTCGTTAAAATTTTGCTGTATCTTGAATACTACCCTTATTACATGCGAATCCTATTGGGAACCTACCGAATTCACATTGATACTGACATTCGGTCCCTGAAAATGTTGCTATATCTTGAAGACTACACTCATACAAGCATGTCCCATTGGGAACTCACTGAATTCGCCTAGAAATTTTGATTCCATTCGTGAAAATTTTTCTATATCCCGAAAAGTTCCCTTATTACTATTGCAGCCTACTGGGAACTAACTGAATTCACCAATTAAATTAGATTCGTCTCACGAAATATTGATAAATCTTTAAAAGTACACATATTACTATAGCCTGATAATGGGAACTACCTGAATTCACAAAGAAACAGTGTTTCAGTTCGTTAAAATGTTGCTGTATCTTGAATAGTAACCTTATTACATGTGAATCCTATTGGGAAGCTACCGAATTCACCATGATACTTAGATCCGGTCCCTGAAAATGTTGCTATATCTTGAAGACTACACTCATACAAGCATGTCCCATTGGGAACTCAGTGGATTCGCCTAGAAAATTTGATTCCATTCATGCAAATTTTTCTATATCCCGAAAAGTTCCCTTATTACTATTGCAGCCTACTGGGAACTAACTGAATTCACCAATTTACTTAGGTTCGTCTCACGTAATTTTGATAAATCTTTAAAAGTACACATATTACTAGAGCCTGCTAATGGGAACTACCTGAATTCACAAAGAAACATTGTTTCAGTTCGTTAAAATGTTGCTGTGTCCTGAATAGTACCCTTAATACATGCGAATCCTATTGGGAACCTACTGAATTCATAATGATACTTAGATTCGGTCCCTGAAAATGTTGCTATAACTTGAAGACTACACTCATACAAGCATGTCCCTTTGGAAACTCACTAAATTCGCCTAGAAATTTTGATTCCATTTGTGAAAATTTTTCTATATCCCGAATGTCCACTTATTACTATTGCGGCCTATTGGGAACTAAGTGAATTCACCAAGTTACTTAGATTCTGCTCGCGAAATTTTGATAAATCTTTAAAAGTACACATATTACTGGAGCCTGCTAATGGGAATTACCTGAATTCACAAAGAAACAGTGTTTCAGTTCGTTACAATTTTGCTTTATCTTAAATAGTACCCTTATTACATGCTAATCCTACTGGGAATCTACTCAATTGAATATCATATTCAGATTCCGTTCTTTAAAATGTTGCTATATCTTGAAAAGTACACTTATACAAGCATGTCGCATTAGGAGCTCAATGAATTCGCCTAGAAATTTTGATTCCACTCGTGAAAATTTATGTATATCCCAAAAAGTCGACTTATTAGTATTGCGGTCAATTGGAAACTACCTGAATTCACAAAGAAACTGTGTTCCTGTTCGTTAAAATTTTACTGTATCTTGAATAGTACCCTTATTACAAGCGCATCCTATTGTGAACCTACTGAATTCACCATGATACTTAGATTAATTTCTTGAAAATGAAGCTATATCTTGAAGATTACACGTATACATCATGTCCAATTGGGAACGCACTAAATTCGCCTAGAATTTTTTATTCCATTTGTATAAATTTGTCTATATCCCTAAAAGTCCACTTATTACTATCATGGCCTATTGGGAACTAACTGAGTACACCAAATAACTGACATTCGGGTCGTGAAAATATTTAAATCTTTAAAAGTACACTTATTACTGGAGTATGCTAACGGGACTCCCTGAATTCACAAAGAAACTGTCTTTCAGTTAGCTAAATTCTCTTGTATCTTGAATAGTACGCTTTTACAAGCGCATCCTATTAGGAACGTACTGAATCACCATGATACTTAGATTCCGTTCGTTAAAATGACGCTATATCTTGAAAAGTACACTTATACAAACATGTCCCATTAGGAACTCACTGAATTTGCCTAGAAATTTTGATTCCATCTCTGAAAATTTTTCTATATCACGAAAAGACCAATTTTTACTATTGCACCTTTGGGAACTAACTTAATTCACCAAGCAAATGAGATTAAGCTAGTGAAAAATTAATAAATCTTTAAAGGTACACTTCTTACTAGAGCCTGCTAATGGAAACTACCTGAATTCACAAAGAAACTATGTTTCCGTTCATTGAAATTTTGCAGTGTCTTGAATAGTACACTTATTTCAAGCGCATCCTACTGGGAACCTACTGAATTCACCATGATACTGAGATTCGGTCCCTGAAAATGTTGCTATAAATTGAAGAGTACACTTATACAAGCATGTACTATTGGTAACTCATTGAGTTCGCCTAGAAATTTTGATTCCATGTGTGAACATTTTTCTATATCCTGAAAAGTCCACTTATTGCTATTTCGGCCTACTGGGAACTAACTGAATTCACCAAGTTACTAACATTCGGCTCGTGAAATTTTGATAAATTTTTAAAAATACACATATTAATAGAGCCTGTTAATGGGAACTACCTGAATTAACAAAGAAACTATGTTTCCGTTCATTAAAATTTTGCTGTATCTTGAATAGTACCCTTATTACATGTGAATCCTATTGGCAACCTATTGAATTTACCATGATACTTAGATTCGGTCCCTGAAAATGTTGCTATATCTTGAAAAGTACACTCATACAAGCATGTCCCATTGGGAACTCAGTGAATTCGCCTAGAAATTTTGATTCCATTCATGAAAAATTTTCTATATCACGAAAAGACCAGTTTTTACTATTGCACCTTTGGGAACTAACAGAATTCACCAAGCAAATGAGATTCAGCTAGTGAAAATTTGATAAATCTTTAAAAGTACACTTCTTACTGGAGTCTGCTAATGGGAACTACCTGATTTCACAAAGAAACTATGTTTCCGTTCATTAAAAATTTTCAGTATCTTGAATAGAACCCTATTTCAAGCGCATCCTATTGGGATCCTACTGAATTCACCAGGATACTTAGATTCCGTTCATTAAAATGATGCTGTATCTTGAAGAGTACATTTATACATGCATGTACTATTGTGAACTCACTGAATTCCTCTAGAAATTTTGATTCCATTTGTGAAAATTATTCTATATCCCGAAAAGTCCACTTTTTACTATCATGGCCTATTGGGAAATAACTGAATTCACCAAGTTACTTAGATTCGGCTCACAAAATTTTGATAAATCTTTAAAAGTACACATATTACTAGAGCCTGCTAAAGGGAACTACCTGAATTCACAAAGAAACTGTGTTTCAGTTCCTTAAAATTTTGCTGTACCTTGAAGAGTTCTCTTCTTACGAGTGCATCATAATGGGAATCTATTGAATTCACCATGATACTTAGACTAGGTTTGTGAAAATTCAGCTATATCTTGAGAAGTAAACTTATACAAACATGTCCTATTGGGAACGCTCCGAATTCGCCTAGAAATTTTGATTCCATTTGTGAAAATTTTTCTGTATCCCGAAAAGTCCACTTATTACTATCTCGACCTACTGGGAACTCACCGTATCTGCCTAGAAATTTTGATTCCATTTATGAAAATTTTTCTGTTTCCCGAAAATTCCACTTATTAGTATCCCAGCCTATTTGAAACTAACTGAATTCGACAAGTAACTGAGATTCTCCTCATGAAAATTTGATAAATCTTTAAAAGTACACCTATTACTAGAGCCTGCTAATGGGAACTACCTGAATTCATAAAGAAACTGTGTTTCCGTTCGTTAAAATTTTGCTATATCTTGAATAGTACCCTTCTTACAATGCATCATATTGGGAACGTACTGAATTCATCAAGTTATTTAGATTAGGTTCGTGAAAATTTTGCTATATCTTGAAAAGTACCCTTAGAACAAGAGGGTCTTATTGGCAACTCACTGATTTCAGAAGATACTGAGATCCCATTAGTGAAAATGTTGCTAAATCTTGAAAAGTACACTTTTTAGAAGAACGTAGTATTGGGGATTAACAGAATCTGTGGCGAAACTGAGTTTTTGTTTGTGAAAATGTTGCTATATATTGAAATGTACACTAATTACAAGCGTGTCCAACTGAGAATGAACTGAATTCACCAAGTAATTGATATTCCGTTCGTGAAAATATTGCTAAATCTTTCAAAGTACACTTATTACAAGGGGCCCTATTGAGAAGTAAATGAATTAGCGAGGAACCTAAGATTCCACTAGTGAAAATGTTGCTATATCTTGAAAATTACACTTATAATAGCATGTCGTATTGACAACTCCCTGAATTCGCCTAGAAATTTTGATTCCATTTGTGAAAATTTTTCTATATCCCGAAAAGTCCACTTATTACCTTCGGGGCCTATTGGGAATGAACTGATTTCGCCAAGTAACTGAGATTCGGCTCGTGAAAATTTTGGTAACTCTTTAAAAGTACACTTATTACTAGAGCCTGCTGATGGGAACTACATGAATTCACAAAGAAACTGTGTTTCAGTTCGTTAAAATTCTGCTGTATCTTGAATGGTACCCTTATTACAAGCGCATCCTATTGGGAATCTACTGAATTCACCATGATACTTACAATCGGTCTCTGAAAATGTTGCTATATCTTGAAAAGTACACTTATACAAGCATGTTCCATTGGGAATTCACTGAATTCGCCTAGAAATTTTGATTCGATTTGTGAAAATTTTTCCATATCCCAAAAGACAAGTTTTTACTATCGCGGGCTATTGGGAACGAACAGAATTCATGAAGCAAATGAGATTTGGCTAGTGAAAATTTGATAAATCTTTAAAAGTACACTTCTTACTAGAGCCTGCTAATGAGAAGTACCTGAATTTACAAAGAAACTGTATTTCAGTTCGTTAAAATGTTAATGTATCTTGAATGGTACCCTTATTACAAGCGCATCCTTTTGGGAACCTAATGAATTCACCCTGATACTTAGATTCGGTCCGTGAAAATGTTTTTATATCTTGAAAAGTACACTTATACAAGCATGTACTATTGGGAACTCACTGAATTCGCCTGGAAATTTTGATTCCATTTTTGTAAAATTTTCCATATCCCGAAAAGTCCTCTTATTACTATTGCGGCCTATTGGGAACTAACTGAATTCACCAAGTAACTTAGATTCGCCTCGCTATATTTTGATAAATCTTTAAAAGTACACTACTTACTAGAGCCTGCTAATGGGAACTACCTGAATTCACAAAGAAACTGTGTTTCAGTTCCTTAAAATTTTGCTGTATCTTGAACAGTACCCTTATTACAAGTGCATCCTATTCAGAACCTACTGAATTCACCCTGATACTTAGCTTCGGTTTGTGAAAATGATGCTATATCTTGAAAAGTACACTAATACAAGCATGTCCCATTGGGAACTCACTGAATTTGCCTAGAAATATTGATTCCATTTGTGAAAAATTTTCTATATCCTGAAAAGTTCATTTAATACTATCGTGTCCTTTGGGGAATTAGCTGAATTCGACAGGTAACTGAAATTCGGCTCGTGAAAATTTTGATAAATCTTTAAAAGTTCACTTCCTACTAGACATGCTAGTGGGAACTACCTGAATTCACGAAAAACTGTGTTTTAGTTCGTTAAAATTTTGCTGTATCTTGAATGGTACCCTTATTACAAGCGCCTCCTATTGGGGACCTACTGAATTCACCCTGATACTTATATTCGGTTCTTGAATATATTTTTATATCTTGAAAAGTACACTTATACAAGCATGTACTATTGGGAACTCAGTGAATTCGCGTAGAAATTTTGATTCCATTTGGGAAAACTTTTCCATATTCCAAAAAGTCCTCTTATTACTAATGCGGCCTATGGGCAACTAACTGAATTCACCAAGTAACTTAGTTTCATCTCGCGAAATTTTGATAAATCTTTAAAAGTACTCTTCTTTCTAGAGCCTGCTAATGGGAACTACCTGAATTCACAAAGAAACTGTGTTTCAGTTTATTAAAATTTTGCTGTATCTTGAACAGTACCCTTATTACAAGTACATCCTATTCAGAACCTACTGAATTCACCCTGATACTTAGCTTCAGTTTGTGAAAATGATGCTATATCTTGAAAAGTACACTAATACAAGCATGTCCTATTGGGAACTCAGTGAATTCACGTAGAAATTTTGACTCCATTTGTGAAAATTTTTCTATATCCTGAAAACTTCATTTAATACTATCGTGTCCTATGGGGAATTAGCTGAATTCACCAGGTAACTGAAATTCGGATCCTGAAAATTTTGATAAATCCTTCAAAGTACACTTTTTACTAGAGCCTGCTAATGGGAACTACCTGAATTCACAAAGAAACTGAGTTTCCGTTCATTAAAATTTTGCTGTATCTTGAAAGGTACCCTTATTAAAAGCGCATCCTATTGAGAACCTATTGAATTCACCATGATACTTACATTCGGTTCGTGAAAATGATGCGATATCTTGAAAAGTACACTAATACAAGCATGTCCTATTGGGAACTCACTGAATTCGCCTAGAAATTTTGATTCCATTTCTGAAAAATTTTCTATATCCTGAAAAGTCCATGTATTACTATTGCGGCCTATTGGGATCTAACTGAATTTGCCAAGTAACTGAGATTCGACTCGTGAAAAATTTGATAAATCTTTAGACGTACACTCATTACTTTAGCGTGCTAATGGGAACTGCCTGAATTCACAAAGAAACTGTGTTTCAGTTCGTTAAAATTTTGCTCCCTTTTTGTCAACTACCTTTAATGCAGAATTATGTTTAGCAATCTTTGGGTCCCTATTATACAGAATTATATCAGAATCCAAATGAAGATTATATGGCCAACCTGATTTAGAATTTATGGGTATAAATGTTAGAGCCACTGGGTGATATGTGAGATAAACGATAAAAAGAAAAATTTGAAGACAGATAACTGAAACACATTATTTGCAGAATTAAAGTAGAAGAATAACATAATATGTGATTGTTTTAATGTTATTTAATGCTAAACAGAATCTAAAAGGTATGCCCACGGAAACAAAGTAAATAAAAATTTAGGCATTTCTAAGAGGCCATTTGTACATTTTTAAAAACACTTGCAGACAATTTGTCATAGACCTATGGCATTTGTGAAGTTTTTTTTTTAAAGGAAAGAACAAGATCATATGATTTGACTGCATTATGCAGAATGATCTCTTGTTTTCCATGTTTGCTCGATTTATGAGCAGAGGAATTACTATCTTCTTGAACGATTTAATGTAAAATGTTACCTTCATTTTCAACATGTAATAACTGATTCCAATAAACTTGATATAAATATCATTTCAGATGAAATACAGTAGTTTATGAAAAGTAACTATTTACAAATTACGGTCACTTTACATGTCAAGAAGTGGCTTTTAGAGAGGCAAAGTTAAGCTGATCCTCTTCTACATAGATTTTTAATTTGACTCTAAATTTTATCATATGCATATATTCCATCATAATAGTGTTTACTTATTAAACAGAGTTAAAAATTAAAATTATCAGTGCTGCAAAAGGCTTAGAGTCTGAAAGTACTTCCTACTCTATCCTGGTGACCAGAGATCCACCTGTGAAATCACAGATGAAAGAGAGAGCTAAGTCTATAAAATTATTCTCTGAACTCTAAATAAAAATGTACCCACCTCAATTACACGTACAACCCTCCCACACCACACCCTCACCCCCCCCTCTCTCTCTCTCTCATGCACACACACACACACACACACACGCAGGCACCACAAACACACACACACACAGAAGTCTCACACTCACTGTCACCACTCATATACACATGTTTCACAGACACACAAACACAGATCCACACACTAATAATAGTATATTATATGAAATTTGATGAAATGAGGTAGCTTAGTGTGTAAAGCAACTTGCTGCCAACCCTGATGATCCAAGTTCAAGTCTCAGAACTCATGTCATGGAGCATTCAGAACAAGCTCACGTGATTTATCCTCTGATTTCTATGCTGATGCTACAGTAACTATTTACCTGTACGTATTCACTCTCACATACAAAATAAATAGCTCTTTTAAATTAAAATAAAAAATAAAACTTACACAATGTACAATGAATGTATACCATCAAAAGGAAATATTATTGATTAAAAAAAGAGAGGAATGGGTGTAAGAGTGACTGGTCAGTAACCCAGGAAGCAGGATTCGTCATTTAGTAAATGCCTTTCATCTAGACATTCTTTCACTGAGCATCTGTGATGTCTTAGATTTTAAGATCATTGCAATGAAACTACCACACATCACAGAGGAGAGGTTGGCTACCTAATATTGTTCATGATACAGCATCCACAAGCAGATGTCTTTGCCTCACACAGCTTCTTTGCCTCAAATTGTCACCCACTATTTCCTGTAGTGAAGAAATTATAACAAGGTTGTAAAACTCCATACGGCTTAAGGCACAATTACAGAAGTTTGCAGATCTTTAATGGAGGAATCAGGGTGTCCTGCAGTGTGACAGAGCCCTTTCCTCCCCAAAGTAAGTGATAATTCAGGAGTGGGATTAGAGTCCAGGATATTGACCTACTATCAAAGCCAGCCAAAGTACAGTCTTCTGAGTAATTTGTCCTCCAAACAGAAGGATGAATCTAACCAATATTAGGTTTAAGTTTACCATACCATACTGAGGGTGGATTTCATCATCCAAAACCATGTTAAGCATGCAAAGTCCTTCCATTAGAAACAATGTTGCAAAGACTGCTAAACCTTAATTAAGTGTAGCTGCTGAAATTGCATGATGTTGGACGTCTCCACTGCAAAGTTTGAATAAATTCTACATATAAAATATGAACTTTCATAGACAGCACAGTAGAAATTTACATATTTTGTTACAAATTCTACATGATATTCAGTCATCAGGATAGGCTTTACTTCCCATCCAACTAGTATTAATCTTGGCAATGTAAGTTAGAGAATCACATTCTCCTTCTTTGCAGAAGTTGGAGAAGAGGAAGACAGTACCATCTTATAGCATTATTTTTTCATGACCGTTTTTGAAAATCAGTGCAATTTGAGGATTTGAGTTGATAAAAGCACAGCTAAATCTACTTGGTACATGAGGATAACACCACAAATTTGAAAGCAGGTAGTGATGTTTGAAACCAAGTCTGAAGATCTGAGTGCTATTTTCATGGCTCAAATGGTAGAAATAGAGTGTGCATCTCATAAGTTGTTCACAGGACTCCATGCATAATCAATTAATAAATATATGTAAATTATAAAAACAAATTAAATTTTATAAAATAAATGACTAAATCATTGTTTATACTCTCATACTTCAGGTAACTGGAAAAATAACATTTAGCATTACAAAATTAACTTATTCACGGAATTATTGACAAACCAGATGTGAACAGGTTCATAAATGAAGAAAACTAAAAAGGAAAATAAAACTCAAATGGCAATCAAAGAAAAATGACCTACACTGGGTGGTTTAGTGTGAGTCCTCAGAAGACATTGAAGGAAAGGTCACCTGGTATTGTCTTGTGTGGTTATCATCATTTGAAGGAATTTATTTAGAAAAATTAAGGTCTAAGAATTTCGATGCTGATAATATGCAGACTGGTGTTGTTCAATTCTCTATAAGTAAATAGCAATTAAATTAGGGTACTACGGAATACCTGCAGTTGAATAAATAAGAAATAATAAGAATATGAGGTTTTAAAATACTTGCAAAATTAATTTAATTGAAAAATAAGAATAATTTTTCTGCATAGAGATATATCCCTATTGGAATACATATATTGTGAGAAAACCATTGCCGTAATCAGCAATTTGCTCGTTTCTTTTATTTTATTCACTTTTCTGTAGTGGTGTGTTTATTTTCTCTATTCATAAGGAATATACGGGGGAACTAAGTTCAAATTCATAGGACCTTTAAAAAGGTTAAATAATGCAGTGCATACCTGTATATCCAGCACTTTTTGATGAACAGGAAAAAATAGTGTTGGAACTTGTCTAGGAACCTGGCTGCCGATCATCACTGAAGAGAATAAACTGGACTGATAAAGAAGGACTTCTGTCAATTTATTTTGGCCTCCCTAGATAACTATGTAAGTGTGTAGTATATTCCCACTTTGACTACATTCACTGCCACCACCCTAAATAAGTGAATAAGTTATACATGTAAAATGTAAGGACTGATGATTTAATAATTATTAATCAGAATAATGGGCTGGATAGATGGCTGAATGGTTAAGAACACTGTCTTCTCTTCTAGAAGTCCTGAGCTCAATTCCCAGCAACCACACGGTGTTTACCCAAAGCCAGATATAGTGAGATCTGGTGCCCTCTTCTGACCTACATGCAGGCAGAATATAAGAAGGGAAGGGGAGAGGAAGAGGGGAAGGAGGAGATGGAGAGATGGGGAGAGAGGGGGAGAGGGCAGGAGAAAGGGAGAAAGGGAGAGAGGAAGAGGGAAAGGGAGAGGGGGAGAGAGGGATAGAGGGAGAGATGAAGAGAGCAAGAGAGGGAGAGGAAGAGAGGGAGGGGTAGAGGAGGAGGAGGAGGAGGAGGGGGGAGAGAGAGAGAGAGAGAGAGAGAGAGAGAGAGAGAGAGAGAGGATAAGAATTTGTGCTAACATGCACCGTGTCTTGGTGCCCACCAGATTTTAAATGAGTATGCTTAGTACACTGTGAATCCCTCACCTGTGCAGTGATGAGCCCTGCCAATTCTAGGCTGTTAATGCTCTAAGTTCTGCAGTTTTAGCTAAAATCCTCATGACCTGGACAAGGAATTTATGGATTAAGACTTGGAAAATATATGTAGAAAATTGTTCAGAAAATAATGTTAACAGAAAGATATAATGCATGGAATCTTGATCAAGAACAATATGATATTTGAGGGAGAAAAGACAATAAAAATGGAAAGCTAAATTATGATTATTTGAAGAAGATCAGGTTTCTACTATACATAAAGAAATTATATTTTAAAAAATCAAAATAAATCATAACAAACAAAAACAAAAACAAAACTTCCTAAAGTAAGTCCATTTCCTTTATACAAAAGACAAACATATCAAAGAAGAAATCATGGAAATTAACACATTCAAAATAGCCGGCAAAACATAATTGATATAAAATTAAATATAAAAGTAAAAATGTCAACCCAGTAGTGGTGGTGCACATCTTTAATCTCAGCACTTGGGAGATAGAAATAGGGGTACCTCACTGAGCTCAAGGTCAGTTTAGTCCAGAGAATGAGGATTCACCGGAAAACAGCCATGGCTGATACATAAAGAAGCCCCATATCAAAAATAAAGAAAAAATGAAAAAAAAAGTTGGAAGAAGTTAGAAAATTATTTTAAAATTAGGACATCTGAAGAGATACAGATAATTGCAAGATTTTTAATAGGGTTATTTGGCTGTCTCCAGTCTAACTTCTAGAGTTATATATTTCTAGATTTTTTACATTTTGGATATTAACTCTCTATAAGATGTAGGATTCATGAAGATCTAGTCCAAATAAGTTGATTGTCATTTTGTCATAATGACAGTGTCTGTTGACTTACAGAGGACTTGCAGTTTTATGAGATCCCAATTGTAGCTTCTTGATCTTAGAGCATAAATCATTGGTGTTTTGTTCATGAAATTTTCCCCAGTGCTCATGTGTCCAAAGCTCTTACCCACATTTTCTTCTATTAGTTTGAGTGTATCTGGTTTGATGTGTAGTTCATTGATCCACTAGGACTTAAGTTTTGTACAGGGTGATAAGAATGGATCAATTTGCATTTCCTCTGTATGATGACTTCCAGCTGAAACAGTACCTTTTGGTAAAACTGCTGTCTTTTTTTCTATTGGATGGTTTTAGCACCTTTGCACCTTTGTCAAAGATCAAGTGACCATAGGTGTGTGGGTTCATTTCTCAATCTTCAATCCTATTGCACTGAGCTACCTGCCTGTCTCTTTACCAATACCATAAAATTTTATCACTATTGTTCTTTAATACAGTTTGAGGGCAAGGCTTGTGATTCCCCATGAATACTTTTATTTTTGAGGACAGTTTTCACTCTCCTGAGTTTTTTGTTATTCCAAATGAATTTGGAAGTTGCACTAACTCTGGGAAGAATTGAGTTGGAATTTTGATGGGGATTGCTTTGAATGTATAGATTGTTTTGGCAAAATGACCATTTTTACTACATTAATAGTGCCCATCCATGCGCATAGGTGGTCCTTCCATCTTCTCAGATCTTCAATTTCTTTCCTCAGAGACTTGAAGTCCTTGTCTTACAGATTTTTCACTTACTCAATTAGTCTCACTGAGGTATTTTATGTTATTTGTGACTATTATGAAAGGTGTCACTTACCTAATTTCTTTCTCAACGTGTTTATCTTTTGAGTAGGGGAAGGCTACTGATTTGTTTGAGTTAATTGTGTACACAGCCATTCTGTTGAAGTTGTTTATGAGGCTTAGTAGTTCTCTGTTGCAACTGTAGGGGGTCACTTAATTATACTATCACATCATCTGCAAATAGTGATATTTTGACTTCTTCCTTTCCAATTTGTATTCCTTTCATCTCCTTTTGTGTTCTGATATCTCTGGCTAAAAATTCACAAGCTATATTGAATAGGTAGGGAGAGAGTGGGCAGCCTTGTCTAGTGCCTGATTTTAGTGGAATTGCTTCAAGGTTCTTTCCATTTAGTTTGATGTTGGCTACTGGTTTGCTATATATTGCTTTTAATATGTTTAGGTATTGACCTTGAATTCCCGATCTTTCCAGGACTTTTATGATGTAGGGGTGTTGAATTTTGTCAAATGCTTTCACAACACCTAATGAATTTATCATTTTTTCCCCTTTGAGTTTATTTACACAGTGGATTACATTGATGGACTTCAATATATTTAACCAACCCTGCATCCCTGGGATGAAACCTACTTGATCCTGATGTTTGTTTTTGTATTCAATTTGCAAGAACTTGAGTATTTTTGTGAGGATATTCATAAGGGAAATTGGTTTGAAGTTCTCTTTCTTTGTTGAGTGTTTGAGTGTTTTAGGTATAAGCGTAATTGTGACTTCAAGGAAGGAAGTGGATAGTGTTCCTTCTGTTTCTATTTTGTGGGATAGTTCAGACAGTATTGGTATGAGGTCTTCTATGTAGGTCTGATAGTATTCTGTATTAAACCCATCTTTTCCTGCATTCTTTTTGGTTGGCCGATTTTTAATAACTGCTTCTATTACTTTAGGAGTTATGGGGTTGTTCAGATGGTTTATCTGTTCCCAATTTAACTTTGGAACCTGCTATTTACTGAGAAAATTGTCCATTTCCTCCATAATTTAGGGTTTTGTTGAATATAATTTTTATAGTATGAGCTGATGTTGTTTTGAATTTTCTCAGATTCTGTTGTTGTCTACATTTTCATTTCTGACTTTGTTAATTTGGATACACTGTCTGTGCCCTTGGATTATTCTGTCTAAGAGCTTCTGTATCTTGTTGATCTCAAAAAGGTACCAACTCTTGATTTTGTTGACTCTTTGTATCATCCTTTTTGTATCTACTTGGTTGATTTCAGTCAGTCCTGAGTTTGATTATTTCCTGACTTTTACTCTTCTTGCGTATATTTGCTTCTTATTTTCTAGCGCTTTTTGGTGTGCTGTCAAACTACCTACTGCATCATCGCTCCAGTTTCTTTTCAGAAGCACTCGGAGTTTTCCTCTTAGCACTGCTTTCACTGTGTCCCATAAGTTTGCATATGTTATGCCTTCATTATCATTTAATTCTAAAAAGTCTTTCATTTCTTTCTATATTTATTCTTTCACCCAGTTATCATTGAGTAGGGTGTTATTTAAATTCCATGTATATGGAGACTTTTTATTTTAATTTTATTCCAGCTGATTACTCTGAGGTAGTGTCTGTCTCTCTCTCTGAGGTGTATTTCTTGTGGGCAGCAAAATGCTGGGTCCTGTTTATGCCTACAGTCTTTTAGTGTATGTCTTTTCATTGGGGAATTGATTCCATTGATAGTAAGGAATAGCGATTATTGTTTCCTGTTGTTTTTGATATTAGAGGTGGAAAACGGGTGTTTTTTTTAACTTTTTTTAATTTAATTTTTTTTATTAACTTAAGTATTTCTTATATACATTTCGAGTGTTATTCCCTTTCCCGGTATCCGGACAAACATCCCCCTCCCCCCTCCCCTTCCTTATGGGTGTTCCCCTCCCGACCCTCCCCCCATTGCCGCCCTCCCCCCACCAGTCTAGTTCACAGGAGGTTCAGTCTTAGCAGGACCCAGGGCTTCCCCTTCCACTGGTGCTCTTACTAGGATATTCATTGCTACCTATGAGGTCAGAGTCCAGGGTCAGTCCATGTATACTATTTAGGTAGTGGCTTAGTCCCTGGAGGCTCTGGTTGCTTAGCATTGTTGTACATATGGGGTCTCGAGCACCTTCAAGATCTTCCAGTTCTTTCTCTGATTCCTTCAACGGGGGTCCTATTCTCAGTTCAGTGGTTTGCTGCTGGCATTCGCCTCTGTATTTGCTGTATTCTGGCTGTGTCTCTCAGGAGCGATCTACATCCGGCTCCTGTTGGTCTGCACTTCTTTGCTTCATCCATCTTCTCTAATTAGGTTGCTGTATATGTAAGGGCCACATGTGGGGCAGGCTCTGAATGGGTGTTCCTTCAGTCTCTGTTTTAATCTTTGCCTCTTTCTTCCCTGCCAAGGGTATTCTTGTTCCCCTTTTAAAGAAGGAGTGAAGCATTCACATTTTCATCATCCATCTTGAGTTTCATTTGTTCTAGGCATCTAGGGTAATTCAAGCATTTGGGCTAATAGCCACTTATCAATGAGTGCATACCATGTATGTCTTTCTGTGATTGGTTTGGCTCACTCAGGATGATGTTTTCCAGTTCCAACCATTTGCCTACAAATTTCATAAAGTCATTGTTTTTGATAGCTGAGTAATATTCCATTGTGTAGATGTACCACATTTTCTGTATTCATTCCTCTGTTGAAGGGCATCTGGGTTCTTTCCAGCTTCTGGCTATTATAAATAAGGCTGCAATGAACATAGTAGAGCACGTGTCTTTTTTATACGTTGGGGCATCTTTTGGGTATATGCCCAAGAGAGGTATAGCTGGATCCTCAGGCAGTTCAATGTCCAATTTTCTGAGGATCCTCCAGACTGATTTCCAGAATGGTTGTACAGTTTGCAATCCCACCAACAATGGAGGAGTGTTCCTCTTTCTCCACATCCTCGCCAGCATCTGTTGTCCCCAGAGTTTTTGATCTTAGACATTCTCACTGGTGTGAGGTGAAATCTCAGGGTTGTTTTGATTTGCATTTCCCTTATGACTAAAGATGTTGAACATTTCTTTAGGTGTTTCTCAGCCATTTGGCATTCCTCAGCTGTGAATTCTTTGTTTGGCTCTGAACCCCATTTTTAATAGGGTTATTTGTTTCCCTGCGGTCTAACTTCTTGAGTTCTTTGTATATTTTGGATATAAGGCCTCTATCTGTTGTAGGATTGGTAAAGATCTTTTCCCAATCTGTTGGTTGCCGTTTTGTCCTAACCACAGTGTCTTTTGCCTTAAAGAAGCTTTGCAGTTTTATGAGATCCCATTTGTCGATTCTTGATCTTAGAGCGTAAGCCATTGGTGTTTTGTTCAGGAAATTTTTTCCTGTGCCCATGTGTTCCAGATGCTTCCCTAGTTTTTCTTCTATTAGTTTGAGTGTGTCTGGTTTGATGTGGAGGTCCTTGATCCACTTGGACTTAAGCTTTGTATAGGGTGATAAGCATGGATCGATCTGCATTCTTCTACATGTTGCCCTCCAGTTGAACCAGCACCATTTGCTGAAAATGCTATCTTTTTTCCATTTGATGGTTTTGGCTCCTTTGTCAAAAATCAAGTACCCATAGGTGTGTGGGTTCATTTCTGGGTCTTCAATTCTATTCCATTGGTCTATCTGTCTGTCTCTGTACCAATACCATACAGTTTTTATCACTATTGCTCTGTAATACTGCTTGAGTTCAGGGATAGTGATTCCCGCTGAAGTCCTTTTATTGTTGAGGATAGCTTTAGCTATCCTGGGTTTTTTGTTATTCCAGATGAATTTGCAAATTGTTCTGTCTAACTCTTTGAAGAATTGGATTGGTATTTTGATGGGGATTGCATTGAATCTGTAGATTGCTTTTGGTAAAATGGCCATTTTTACTATATTAATCCTGCCAATCCATGAGCATGGGAGATCTTTCCATCTTCTGAGGTCTTCTTCAATTTCCTTCTTCAGTGTCTTGAAGTTCTTATTGTACAGATCTTTTACTTGCTTTGTTAAAGTCACACCGAGGTACTTTATATTATTTGGGTCTATTATGAAGGGTGTCGTTTCCCTAATTTCTTTCTCAGCTTGTTTCTCTTTTGTATAGAGGAAAGCAACTGATTTATTTGAGTTAATTTTATACCCAGCCACTTTGCTGAAGGTGTCTATCAGCTTTAGTAGTTCTCTGGTGGAACTTTTGGGATCACTTAAATATACTATCATATCATCTGCAAATAGTGATATTTTGACTTTTTCTTTTCCGATCTGTATCCCCTTAACCTCCTTTTGTTGTCTGATTGCTCTGGCTAGAACTTCAAGAACTATATTGAATAAGTAGGGAGAGAGTGGGCAGCCTTGTCTAGTCCCTGATTTTAGTGGAATTGCTTCAAGTTTCTCTCCATTTAGTTTAATGTTAGCAACTGGTTTGCTGTATATGGCTTTTACTATGTTCAGGTATGGGCCTTGAATTTCTATTCTTTCCAGGATTTTATCATGAAGGGGTGTTGAATTTTGTCAAATGCTTTCTCAGCGTCTAATGAAATGATCATGTGGTTTTGTTCTTTCAGTTTGTTTATATAAGGGATCACGTTGATGGTTTTCCGTATATTAAACCACCCCTCCATGCCTGGGATGAAGCCTACTTGGTCATGGTGGATGATTGTTTTGATGTGCTCTTGGATTCGGTTTGGCAGAATTTTGTTGAGTATTTTTGCATCGGTATTCATAATGGAAATTGGTCTGAAGTTCTCCTTCTTTGTTGTGTCTTTGTGTGGTTTAGGTATAAGAGTAATTGTGGCTTCATAGAAGGTATTCGGTAGTGATCCATCTGTTTCAATTTTGTGGAATAGTTTGGATAATATTGGTATGAGGTATTCTATGAAGGTTTGATAGAATTCTGCACTAAACCCGTCTGGACCTGGGCTCTTTTTGGTTGGGAGACCTTTAATGACTGCTTCTATTTCCTTAGGAGTTATGGGGTTGTTTAACTGGTTTATCTGTTCCTGATTTAACTTCAGTACCTGCTATCTGTCTAGGAAATTGTCCATTTCCTGAAGATTTTCAAGTTTTGTTGAATATAGGTTTTTATACTAAGATCTGATGAATTTTTGAACTTCCTCTGAATCTGTTGTTATGTCTCCCATTTCATTTCTGATTTTGTTAATTTGGACGTACTCTCTGTGTCCTCTCGTTAGTCTGGCTAAGGGTTTATCTATCTTGTTGATTTTCTCAAAGAACCAACTTTTGGTTCTGTTGATTCTTTCTATGGTCCTTTTTGTTTCTACTTGGTTGATTTCCGCTCCGAGTTTGATTATTTCCTGCCTTCTACTCCTCCTGGGTGTATTTCCTTCTTTTTGTTCTAGAGCTTTTAGGTGTGCTGTCAAGCTGCTGACATATGCTCTTTCCTGTTTCTTTCTGCAGGCACTCAGCGCTATGAGTTTTCCTCTTAGCACAGCTTTCATTGTGTCCCATAAGTTTGGGTATGTTGTACCTTTATGTTCATTAAATTCTAAAAAGTTTTTAATTTCTTTCTTTATTTCTTCCTTGACCAAGTTATCATTGAGTAGAGCATTGTTAAATTTCCAAGTATATGTGGGCATTCTTCCTTGATTGTTTTTGAAGAACAGTTTTAGGCCGTGGTGTTCTGATAGCACGCATGGGATTATTTTATCTTTCTGTACCTGTTGAGGCCCGTTTTTTGACCAATTATATGGTGAATTTTGGAGAAAGTACCATGAGTAGCTGTGAAGAAGGTATATCCTTTTGCTTTAGGATAGAATGTTCTATAAATATCCGTTAAGTCCATTTGGCTCATGACTTCTCTTAGTCTGTCTACATCTCTGTTTAATTTCTGTTTCCATGATCTGTCCATTGATGAGAGTGGGGTGTTGAAATCTCCCACTATTATTTTGTGAGGTGCAATGTGTGTTTTGAGCTTTAGTAAGGTTTCTTTTACATGTGTAGGTGCCCTTGTATTTGGGGCATAGATATTTAGGATTGAGACTTCATCTTGGTGGATTTTTCCTTTGATGAATATGAAGTGTCTCCTTCCTTATCTTTTTTGATGACTTTTAGTGGAAAATTGATTTTATTTGATATTAGAATGGCTACTCCAGCTTGCTTCTTCTGACCATTTGCTTGGAAAATTGTTTTCCAGCCTTTCACTCTGAGGTAATGTCTGTCTTTGTCTCTGAGGTGTGTTTCCTGTAGGCAGCAGAATGCAGGGTCCTCATTGCGTATCCAGTTTGTTAATCTATGTCTTTTTATTGGGGAGTTGAGGCCATTGATGTTGAGAGATATTAAGGAATAGTGATTATTGCTTCCCGTTATATTCATATTTGGATGTGAGGTTATGTTTGTGTGCTTTCATTCTCTTTGTTTTGTTGCCAAGACGATTAGTTTCTTGCTTCTTCTAGGGTATAGCTTGCCTCCTTATGTTGGGCTTTACTATTTATTATCCTTTGTAGTGCTGGATTTGTAGAAAGATATTGTGTAAATTTGGTTTTGTCATGGAATATCTTGGTTTCTCCATCTATGTTAATTGAGAGTTTTGCAGGATACAGTAACCTGGGCTGGCATTTGTGTTCTCCTAGGGTCTGTATGACATCAGTCCAGGATCTTCTGGCCTTCATAGTCTCTGGTGAGAAGTCTGGTGTGATTCTGATAGGTCTGCCTTTATATGTTACTTGACCTTTTTCCCTTACTGCTTTTAATATTCTTTCTTTATTTTGTGCGTTTGGTGTTTTGACTATTATGTGATGGGAGGTGTTTCTTTTCTGGTCCAATCTATTTGGAGTTCTGTAGGCTTCTTGTATGCCTATGGGTATCTCTTTTTTTAGGTTAGGGAAGTTTTCTTCTATGATTTTGTTGAAGATATTTACTGGTCCTTTGAGCTGGGAGTCTTCACTCTCTTCTATACCTATTATCCTTAGGTTTGATCTCTTCATTGAGTCCTGGATTTCCTGTATGTTTTGGACCAGTAGCTTTTTCTGCTTTACATTATCTTTGACAGTTGAGTCAATGATTTCTATGGAATCTTCTGCTCCTGAGATTCTCTCTTCCATCTCTTGTATTCTGTTGGTGAAGTTTGTATCTACAGCTCCTTGTCTCTTCTTTTGGTTTTCTATATCCAGGGTTGTTTCCGTGTGTTCTTTCTTGATTGCTTCTATTTCCATTTTTAATTCCTTCAACTGTTTGATTGTGTTTTCCTGGAATTCTTTCAGGGATTTTTGCGATTCCTCTCTGTAGGCTTCTACTTGTTCTCTAAGGGAGTTCTTCACGTCTTTCTTGAAGTCCTCCAGCATCATGATCAAATATGATTTTGAAACTAGATCTTGCTTTTCTGGTGTGTTTGGATATTCCATGTTTGTTTTGGTGGGAGAATTGGGCTCCGATGATGCCATGTAGTCTTGGTTTCTGTTGCTTGGGTTCTTGCGCTTGCCTCTCGCCATCAGCTTATCTCTAGTGTTACTTTGTTCTGCTATTTCTGACAGTGGCTAGACTGTCCTATAAGCCTGCGTGTCAGGAGTGCTGTAGACCTGTTTTCCTCTCTTTCAGTCAGTTATGGGGACAGAGTGTTCTGCTTTCGGGCGTGTAGTTTTTCCTCTCTACAGGTCTTCAGCTGTGGGCCTGTGTCTTGAGTTTACCAGGCAGCTTTCTTGCAGCAGAAAAGTTGGTCTTACCTGTGGTCCCGAGGCTCAAGTTCGCTCGTGGGGTGCTGCCCAGGGGCTCTCTGCAGCGGCAGCAACCAGGAAGACCTGTGCTGCCCCTTCCGGGAGCTTCAGTGCACCAGGGTTCCAGATGGCCTTTGGTGTTTTCCTCTGGCGTCCGAGATGTGTGCACAGAGAGCAGTCTCTTCTGGTTTCCCAGGCGTGTCTGCCTCTCTGAAGGTTTAGCTCTCCCTCCCTCGGGATTTGGGTGCAGAGAACTGTTTGTCCGGTCTGTTTCCTTCAGGTTCCGGCGGTGTCTCAGGCAGGGGTCCCGCCGCTCCTGGACCCTCCCCCATGGGAGCCCAGAGGCCTTATACAGTTTCCTCTTGGGCCAGGGATGTGGGCAGGGGTGGGCAGTGTTGGTGGTCTCTTCTGCTCTTCAGCCTCAGGAGTGCCCACCTGACCAGGGGGTGAGGCCTCTTTCCCAAGGGGTCTGGGAGCAGAGAGCTGCTGCGGGCCGGGATCCGCGGGCGTGGGACCTCCGGCAAACACAGGACGTGCCCGGTCCTAGATGAACTCTGCCTCTGTGTGTCCTGATCTCACCAGGCAGCTCTCTTGCAGCAGACAAGTTGGTCTTACCTGTGGTCCCGAGGCTCAAGTTTGCTCACGGGGTGCTGCCCATGGGCTCTCTGAGGCGAGAACAACCAGGAAGACCTGTGTCTTAATTTAATTTTTTATTTTACTTTTTTTTTATTTGTCTCTCTTGGATTTGTTCCAAGAAGATATTTTTCTTACTTTTTCTAGGATATAGTTTCACACCTTGTTTAAGAGTTTTCCATCTATTATCCTTTGGAAGACTGGATTTATAGAAGGATATTGTGTAAATTTGGTTTTGTTATCTGATATTTTGGTTTCTCCATCTATGTTGTGAGTTTTTGTGGTTATAGTAGCCTGCACTGGTATTTATGTTCTCTTATGTTATGTATGACATCTGTGGCACACCTTATGTTCACACTCTCTGGGGAGAAGTTGGTAAAATTCTTATACATCTGCCTTTACATGTTACTTGACTTTTTTCCCTTACAGATTTAATATTCTTTCTTTCTTTCGTGCTTTTGTGTTTGGAGTATTTTATGAAAGGAGAAATGTCTCTTCTGGTCCAATCTATTTGGAATTTTGTATGCTTATTTTATGTTTATTTGTGTCTCTTTCTTTAGGTTAGGGAAGTTTTCTCCTATAATTTTGTTGAAGAAATTTACCGGCTTTAAATTGGGAGTCTTCACTCTGTTCTATACTTATTATCCAAAGATTTCATCTTCTCATTGTGTCCTGGATTTCCTGGATGCTTTGGCTTAGGAACTTTTTGTATTTAACATTATCATTGAAGGTTTCATCAATGTTTTCGATGGTATCTTCTGCCCCTGAGATTTTCCCTTCTATCTCATGTATTCTGTTTATGATGCTTGCATTTATATCTCTTGATCTCTCTCCTTGGTTTTCTATCTCCAGGGCTATCTTTCTTTGTGCTTTTTATTGTTTCTATTTTTTATTTTATTGTTTCTATTTCCATTTTTAAATCCTGGAGGGTTTTGTTCAATACGTTCACCTGTGTGGTTGTGTTTTCCTGTAATTCTTTAAGAGACTTTTGTGTTTCCTCTTTAAGGGCTTCTATTTGTTTACCTCTGTTATTCTGTTTTTTTTAAAGAAGTTTATTTATGTCTTTCTTGAAGTCCTCTATCATCATCATGAGATATGATTTTAAATCCAAATTTTACTTTCCCTGTGTATTTGGATGTCGAGTATTTGATTTTGTGGGAGAGCTAGACACCAATGATGCCAAGTAGTCTTCGTTTCTGTTGCTAAGGTTACTGTGCTTGCCATCAGTTTGTCTCTTGTGTTATCTTGTCTTGCTGTTTCTGACAGTTGATTGACCCTCCTGAGGGCCTGTGTGTCAACACTTTTGTAGATTTGTTTTCTTTCGGCCAGATATGGGAACAGAAAGCTGCTCCTTGGTTTGTGTGAACTGAAGCCTCCGTGTGGATTGTTTGGTGGAGAAGAGTTGGTCTTACCTCTGCTCCCATGTGTGTAAGCACTCCTGGTGACTGTCTTTCATGTCTTAGTGCAGGCAGAAATAAGAAGGTTCCTGTCCCTGACTGCTCTTAGGTCCCAGTGCCTGTAGGATACAGAGGCCAGTAGATGGCTTCCTCTTGGTCAGGAATGTGGGCAGAAGTAGTTGCCTCTTTGAGCTCTCAGGAATGTCTGCACTTTTGAGGTTCTAGCTGTCTCCCCTTGAGATTTGGGTGCAGGGAGTTGTGGCATCTGTTTAGTTCAGTTCTGAGTGAGGGCAGAAACCATCAGGTTCCTGCTCCTTACTGATCCTATATTCTTGTATCCAGTGCCTACTAGACAGGTTTTGCTTGGGCCAGGAATGTGAGCAGAAGTGGTGGTCTCCCCTGAGTTCTCAGGATTGTCTGCACTTATGAGAGTCCAGCTGTCATTCCCCAAAAAATTTGTAAATTACTGGGATGAGGTTGACTTAATTATGATGGTTAATTCTTTTGCTATATTCTTCACTTCTCTGTAGAAATTTTTTTATTCGCTACTTTATTTTCATAGCAAATTTTGCCTTCAGAACTTACATATTTTTGTGAATTAGAGCTAATGATTTTCTTTTATTTCAGTTTTTGTATCATTTTTATCAGGTTAATTTAGTACATAAAAAGAATTTAAAAGTGTTACTTCCTCTTTGAAAAAAGAGTGTGAGGAATATTTGTGTTAAGTGTTCTTCAAGACTTACAGGATTCTTTTTTTATTTAGTATTTTACTAAGTTTGCTTTTTTGTGACATTTGCCAGACATTTTACAGTCTTATTACTCTTTACAATGAACAAACTTCATTTCATTCATTCTTTGTATTACTGTCTAATTAATTTCAGCCCTGACTTATTATTCCTTTTCATCTGAATTTTCATTTGCTTTTGCATATTCAAGGCCTTTAAATATTAGAATATTATTGATACTCAATCACTTGTGAATTTTTATATTGACAGTATAAATATTTTTGCTTATAACTACTTTCATTTTTTCCCATAGATATATTTACTTGGCTTTTTTTTTTTTTTTGAACTGATGCTGTGTGTTCTTTGGTTTTTCTTCCCAAGTAAATCACAACCTTGGGATTAAGGGATACTGGTTGGTTTTATATTACTGTGACCAGACATCTTCCCAGCAGATATATTTATTGTGTTTGCCCTTGTAAGGCCAGAATTATTGCCAGCCTCACTTGAACTCATCTTCTGTCCTATCGGAGCCCCACTTTGCCAGCCCCTCCCCAGGCCTCCTTAGCAATTAGCAACCACACACTCATATAAGGGCCAATGTCCCAGGAGGTGGATGTGATACAACAATTAAAACACACACACCAGGAAGGACAATGGAATAGTATTTAAAATGTTTCTGCCCAAAGAAGAGTGAAGTCAATATAATTTTAAAGTTACATTCTTTTATCTCCCCCTCTCACCGTTAAATGTTTGATAATTTTCTGCTAAATATCTGACCTTTCACAGGACCACACAACACAGATGATATCCACCCCTGCCTTCTTCATGATTACTGTGGGTCTTAAGTTATCCTTCATGGACTAAAGGTATTTCCTTTTTTTGTGGAGCATAAGGAAGATAAGGTTTCTTCCAGAAACTTCACATTTTTTTTTCTGATCAAGGCAACAATTTTATTTTTTTCCCAAGGCTGAATTTATACCATAATAGGAGTAACAGAGGAGGGGAGTGGGAAACATTTACGGAGGCCAAGGACACAGCTCTCTTGTGGTCAGCTGATGTCAACAGGATGCCAGAAAGGTCATGGGTTTGTCATATCTATTAGTCAGCAGGTTTCTCAGAAAGGTTACAGGTCATATGAGCATCCTGATATCAGATGTATTTCTCAGCAAGGTCAGAACTTTGTCATATTATTATTCATCCTGACCACCATATTTGTATTAGTCTTCTGCAGTTGGCTGGGGATTTTCCATGAACCCAGTCATACTTAACTCTAACCATAATATTAACATCAATAATGGAGGGTTTTAAGGGCATCGCTCCCAACACACACAGTAAGCATGTGTGTACAGATATGTTGAGTATACAGACTCATTTGACCTCTAATGAAAGACAGTCTTTTTTATGATTTTGACTTTTTTCTTAACAATTCGAAGTGCATTTAAAAAGGTTTACACGGGATCTGGATATTAGGGTTTTTCCCCCCAACATTTCTATTTTTTCCCCTTCTTTTTTTTTATTAACTTGAGTATTTCTTATTTACATTTCGAATGTTATTCCCTTTCCCGGTTTCCTGGCAAACATACCCCTAATCCCCCTTCCCCTTCTTTATGGGTGTTTCCCTCCCCACCCCACCCCCATTGCCGCCCTCCCCCCAACAATCTAGTTCACTAGGGGTTCAGTCTTAGCAGGACCAAGGGCTTCCATTTCCACTGGTGATCTTACAAGGATATTCATTGCTACCTATGAGGTCAGAGTCCAGGGTCAGTCCATGTATAGTCTTTAGGTTGTGGCTTAGTCCCTGGAAACTCTAGTTGCTTGGCATTGTTGTACATAAGGGGTCACGAGGCCCTTCAAGCTCTTCCAGTTCTTTCTCTGATTCCTTCAACGGGGGTCCTGTTCTCAGTTCAGTGCTTTGCTGCTGGCATTCGCCTATGTATTTGCTGTATTCTGGTTGTGTCTCTCAGGAGAGATCTATATCTGACTCCTGTCTGCCTGCACTTCTTTGCTTCATCCATCTTGTCTAATTGGGTAGCTGTATGTGTATGGGCCACATGTGGGGCAGGCTCTGAATGGGTGTTCCTTCTGTCTCTGTTTTAATCTTTGCCTCTCTATTCCCTGCCAAGGGTATTCTTGTTCTTCCTTTTAAAGAATGAGTGAAGCATTCACATTTTGATCATCCCTCTTGAGTTTCATTTGTTCTAGGCATCTAGGGTAATTCAAGCATTTGGGCTAATAGCCACTTATCAATGAGTGAATCCCATGTGTGTTTTTCTGTGATTGGGTTAGCTCACTCAGGATGATATTTTCCAGTTCCAACCATTTACCTACGAATTTCATAAAGTCATTGTTTTTGATAGCTGAGTAATATTCCATTGTGTAGATGTACCACATTTTCTGTATCCATTCCTCTGTTGAAGGGCATTTGGGTTCTTTCCAGCTTCTGGCTATTATAAATAAGGCTGCTATGAACATAGTGGAGCACGTGTCTTTTTGATATGTTGGGGCACCTTGTGGGTATATGCCCAAGAGAGGTATAGCTGGATCCTCAGGTAGTTCAATGTCCAATTTTCTGAGGAACCTCCAGACTGATTTCCAGAATGGTTGTACCAGTCTGCAATCCCACCAACAATGGAGGAGTGTTCCTCCTTCTCCACATCCTCGCCAGCATCTGTTGTCACCTGAGTTTTTGATCTTAGCCATTCTCATTGGTGTGAGGTGAAATCTCAGGGTTGATTTGATTTGCATTTCCCTTATGACTAAAGATGTTGAACATTTCTTTTTTTTTTCAGTTACTACTGTACTTTATTGTGTTCAAGCAAATCACCATGTTACAAAAATAGCAAGCTGCCATAATAAAAAATAAGGCTCCTCTATCCAGCACCAGATAGCATCATTTTACTTTCAAGCCTAGAAATTGCACACTTGTATATAAACCAACCAAAGATGAGGATTGAGAGTTCATCTTGGTGGATTTTTCCTTTGATGAATATGAAGTGTCCTTCCTTATCTTATTTGAATTTTAGTTGAAAATTGATTTTATTTGATATTAGAATGGCTACTCCAGCTTGCTTCTTCTGACCATTTGCTTGGAAAGTTGTTTTCCAGCCTTTCACTCTGAGGTAGTGTCTGTCTTTGTCTCTGAGGTGTGTTTCCTGTAGGCAGCAGAATGCAGGGTCCTCATTGCGTATCCAGTTTGTTAATCTATGTCTTTTTATTGGGGAGTTGAGGCCATTGATGTTGAGAGATATTAAGGAATAGTGATTATTGCTTCCCGTTATATTCATATTTGGATGTGAGGTTATGTTTGTGTGCTTTCATTCTCTTTGTTTTGTTGCCAAGACAATTAGTTTCTTGCTTCTTCTAGAGTATAGCTTGCCTCCTTATGTTGGGCTTTACCATTTATCATCCTTTGTAGTGCTGGATTTGTAGAAAGATATTGTGTAAATTTGGTTTTGTCATGGAATATCTTGGTTTCTCCATCTATGTTAATTGAGAGTTTTGCAGGATACAGTAACCTGGGCTGGCATTTGTGTTCTCTTAGGGTCTGTATGACATCAGTCCAGGATCTTCTGGCCTTCATAGTTTCTGGCGAGAAGTCTGGTGTGATTCTGATAGGTCTGCCTTTATATGTTACTTGACCTTTTTCCCTTACTGCTTTTAATATTCTTTCTTTATTTTGTGCGTTTGGTATTTTGACTATTATGTGACGGGAGGTGTTTCTTTTCTGTTCCAATCTATTTGGAGTTCTGTAGGCTTCTTGTATGCCTATGGGTATCTCTTTTTTTAGGTTAGGGAAGTTTTCTTCTATGATTTTGTTGAAGATATTTACTGGTCCTTTGAGCTGGGAGTCTTCACTCTCTTCTATACCTATTATCCTTAGGTTTGATCTTCTCATTGAGTCCTGGATTTCCTGTATGTTTTGGACCAGTAGCTTTTTCTGCTTTACATTATCTTTGACAGTTGAGTCAATGATTTCTATGGAATCTCCTGATATTCTCTCTTCCATCTCTTGTATTCTGTTGGTGAAGCTTGTATCTACAGCTCCTTGTCTTTGCTTTTGATTTTCTATGTCCAGGGTTGTTTCCATGTGTTCTTTCTTGATTGCTTCTATTTCCATTTTTAATTCCTTCAACTGTTTGATTGTGTTTTCCTGGAATTCTTTCAGGGATTTTTGCGATTCCTCTCTGTAGGCTTCTACTTGTTCTCTAAGGGAGTTGTTTATGTCTTTCTTGAAGTCCTCCAGCATCATGATCAAATATGATTTTGAAACTAGATCTTGCTTTTCTGGTGTGTTTGGATATTCCGTGTTTGCTTTGGTGGGAGAATTGGGCTCCGATGATGCCATGTAGTCTTGGTTTCTGTTGCTTGGGTTCTTGCGCTTGCCTCTCGCCATCAGCTTATCTCTAGTGTTACTTTGTTCTGCTATTTCTGACAGTGGCTAGACTGTCCTATAAGCCTGCGTGTCAGGAGTGCTGTAGACCTGTTTTCCTCTCTTTCAGTCAGTTATGGGGACAGAGTGTTCTGCTTTCGGGCGTGTACTTTTTCCCCTCTACAGGTCTTCAGCTGTTCCTGTGGGCCTGTGTCTTGAGTTCACCAGGCAGCTTTCTTGCAGGGGAAAAGTTGGTCTACCTGTGGTTCCAAGGCTCAAGTTTGCTCGTGGGGTACTGCCCAAGTCCTCTCCGCGGCGGCAGCAACCGGGAAGATCTGCGCCGCTCTTTCCGGGAGCCTCCGTGCACCAGGGTTCCAGATGACGTTTGGTGTTTTCCTCTGGCGTCTGGATGTGCACAGAGTGCAGTCTCTTCTGGTTTCCCAGGCGTGTCTGCCTCTCTGAAGGTTTAGCTCTCCCTCCCACGGGATTTGGGTGCAGAGAACTGTTTATCCGGTCTGTTTCCTTCAGGTTCCGGCGGTGTCTCAGGCGCAGGGGTCCTGCCGCTCCTGGGCCCTCCCCTACGGGAACCCAGAGGCCTTATACAGTTGCCTCTTGGGCCAGGGATGTGGGCAGGGGTGGGCAGTGTTGGTGGTCTCCTCCGCTCTGTAGCCTCAGGAGTGCCCACCTGATCAGGCGGTGAGGTCTCTCTCCCACAGCGTTTGGGAGCAGAGAGCATGAATAGATTTTTGTTTGTCATCTTGCCAGTTAGAAAATTTGTTTTACCAGGAAATTTATAGAATTGATATTGAAAATTATTGAGCAATATTTTTTAATCAATGCTTTCTTTTCTTGAGATATGTTCTTGGAACTCTTATTCTTAACTGTCTGAAACTTGGGGCATTTTGGGTATGTTTAGTTTTCTTTTCAGAATAAGTTTATATTCTCATATCTCCTATAGCAATGTTTTATGTAGGCAAACCCCTTACTCCCATTTTTGTATTTTTTTCTCTTTCGATTATAGGTGATAGTTATGATTGCCGTAAAACTCTGTTTTTCTTAATAGGGTTCATTGCTTCTCAGATTTCCCACTCCCTCCTTATGTATTCAATAGAGAACTTGGAGTTCTATCTCAAGCATAAGACAACAAAAGGAGTTCAAATGGATACAAATTGGAAATGAAGAAGGCCCAATATCACTATATGCAGATGATATGATAAAATAGTTAAATGTCCCCAACAATTCCACCAGAGAAGTCCTACAGCTGATAAAGAACTTTAGCAAATTGGCTAGATATAAACTAACTCAAACAAATCAATAACTATCCACTACGCACACAATAAATAGGGTGGAAAGAAATTAAAGAAATGACAGCCTTTACAATAGTCACAGATAATAGAAAATGCCTTGCTATGAGTCAAACCCAACAAGTAAAATATCTGTATGACAAGAAATTCAAGTCCCGGAATAAAGAAATTGAAGAAGACCTCAGAAGATGGAAAGATCTTCCAAGTTTATGGATTGGGAGGATTGATATAATAAAAATTTCCACCTTCCTGAAATCAATTTGTAGACTCTATTTAATCCCCATCATAATTCCAACTTACTCAGATCTCTGGGGTTCATTGTACTACTAGGACAAACTCTGGGAGATTACATTTCATATAACTGGTATGGATAATTAATAACCAGGTTAATACCCAAATCAATATTTTATGACTTAAAAACTCATGCTATCTGCATTTTCTTTTTTGTATTATGCATGTATGTATGTTCATTGCACTCATGTTATTGTGAGTGAATATATTTAAGGGTAGGCTCTCTTGTGCCACAGAGACATGTGGAAGTTATGTAACAACCTTAGATTTTCATCCTCTCTTTCTAACTTGCTAGAGACATGGTTTCTTGTTGTTTGTGTAAGTGTATAACAGGATAACTAGCTTGAAATGCTCTATTTCTGTCTCTTATATTGTTGTAGAGTTCTGCCATTATAAATACATAAACACAAGTCATTGTGGTGACTTAATCATGGTTACTACAGCCATAATAAAACCCTATGACAAGAAGCAACCTGGGAAAGAAGTGCTAGGATGAACATTATAATAATACTTAAAAGACACAAAAACCCAAACAAACAAACAAATTAAAAAAAAAACAAAGAGAGAGAACTTCAGACCATTCTCCCTTATGAACATCATTTCAAAAATACTCAATAAAATCTTGCCAACCGAATGCAAGAACACCTCAAAAAGTTCATCCGTCATGATCAAATAGGCTTCATAACAGGAATGAAAGAATAGTTCAATGTACAGAAATCCACGGACATAAATTACTATATAAACAAACTGAAAGATAAAAACCACATGATCATATCATTAGATGCTGAGAAAGCTTTTGACAAAATTCAACAACTCTACATCATAAAAGTCCTGGAAAGATCAGGAATTCAAGGTCAACATCTAAACATAGTAAAAGCAATATACAGCAAATCAGTAACCAGCATCAAACTTAATAGAGTGAAACTTGAAGCAATCCCACTAAAAGCAGGGACTAGACAAGACTGTCCACTATCTCACTACATATCCAATATAGTAATTGAAATCCTAGCTGGAGAATTTAAGCAACACTACAACAACAACAATAACAACAACAAAAAAAAACCAAACAAAACAAAACAAACAAAAAAAAAACACAGCAACAAAAACGTCAAGTGATACAAATTAGAAAGGAAGAATTCAAAATATTATTATTGGCAGATGATATGATGGTATATTTAAGTGACCCCCAAAATTCCACCAGATAACTCCACCAGCTGATAAACAATTTCTGCATAGTGACTGGATATAAAATTAACTCAAACAAGTCATTAACTTTCCTCTATTCAAAGGATAAACACTGAGAAGAAATTTAAGGAAATAACATACGTCGAAATAGTCAAAAATAATATAAAATACCTTTGTGTGACTCAAACCAAGCAATTGAAAAATTGTATAACAAGAACTTCAAGTCACTGAAGAAAAAAATGAAAAATACCTCAGAAGATGTAAAGACCTCCCATATTGATGGATTGGCATGAATAATGTAGTAAAAATAGCCATTTTGCCAAAACCAATCTACAGATTCAATGCAATCCCCATCAAAATTCCAACTCATTTTTTCACAGAATTAGAAGACCAATTTGTAAATTCACTGGCAATAACAAAAATAAACAAAGGAGAGCAGAAAACTATAATCAACAATAAAAGAACTGCTGGGGTAATTAACATCCCCAACCTCAAGCTGTACTACTGATTAACTGTGATAAGAACTCTATGATATTGGTACAGAGACAGGCCTGTAGATCAGTTGAATACAACTGAAGACCTAGAAATATTCCCACACATCTCTGGTCACTTAATCTTTAAGAAAGTAGCTAAAAGCATCCAGTGGATAAGGAGCATTTTTTGCAATTGTCCTTGGTTGAATTGGCAGTCAGCATGTAGAAGAGTGCAAGTCAATCCATTCTTAGGACCTTGTATGAAACTCAAGTCCAAGTGGATGAAGGACCTCCACATAAAGCCTGATACACTGAAACTAATAGAAGAAAAAGTGGGGAAGAGCCTGGAACACACCGACTCAGCAGAAAATTTCTTGAAGAGAACACCATTGTTATATGCTCTAAAATCAAGAATCTCTATATGGGACCTCATAAAATTACAAGGCTTGTGTAAGGCAAAAGGACACTGTTAATAGGACAAAATGTCAACTGACAGATTGGGAAAAGATCTGTACCTATCCTATATCTGACTGAGACTATAATCCAATATATAGGAAGAACTCAAGACGTTAGTTGCCAGAGAGTCATAAGAGAAAGAGTTGCCCTATTAAGAGAAAGTGGGCAAAAAAGCTAAACGAAGAATTCTGAGATTCAGAACATTGAATGACCAAGAATAAACTGAAGAAATGTTTAACATCTTTAGTCATCAAGAAAATGAAAATCAAAACAACCCGGAGATTTCTCCTCACTACAGTCAGTATGGCTAAGATCAAAAACTCAAGAATACAACGGATGCTGACAAGGATGTGGAGAAATAAGATGATTCCATTTATTGGTGGGATTGCAAGCTGGAACAAACCACTCTGCAGATCAGTCTGGGGATTTATTTGAAAATGGAGATGAGAATCCTACTTTACCACTTCTGGGCATATACCCAATAAAAGATGCTATAAAATATAACATAAACACATGCTCCATTATGATTATAGCAGCCTTATTTATTACAATCAGAGGCTGGAAAAAAATCCATATGTCCTTCAGCAGAGGAATGCATAGGAACATGTTTTACATTTACACAATGGATTACTACCCAGCTAATGAAAACAGTGACTTGCTGAAATTCTTAGGAAAATGGATAGAACTAGAAAATATCCTGAGTAAGGTAATTCAATATCAAAAGAACACACATGGCATGCACTCTCTGATAAATGGATATTAGTCCCAGAGTTCAGATTATCCAAGATAAAATACACGGCCCACATGAAGCTCAAGCTGTTGGAAGACCAAAGAGTAGATGCTTCAGTCCTTCTTAGAAAGAGAACAAAGGAGACTTCAACACCCCACTCTCGTCAAGGGATAGATCATGGAAACAGAAATTAAACAGAGACGTAGACAGACTAAGAGAAGTCATGAGCCAAATGGACTTAACAGATATTTATAGAACATTCTGCCTTAAAGCAAAAGGATATACCTTCTTCTCAGCTCCTCATGGTACTTTCTCCAAAATTGACCATATAATTGGTCAAAAAACGGGCCTCAACAGGTACAGAAAGATAGAAATAATCCCATGCGTGCTATCGGACCACCACGGCCTAAAACTGGTCTTCAATAACAGTGTGGGAAGAATGCCCACATATACGTGGAAATTGAACAATGCTCTACTCAATGATAACCTGGTCAAGGAAAAAATAAAGAAAGAAATTAAAGACTTTTTAGAATTTAATGAAAATGAAGGTACAACATACCCAAACTTATGGGACACAATGAAAGCTGTGCTAAGAGGAAAACTCATAGCGCTGAGTGCCTGCAGAAAGAAACAGGAAAGAGCATATGTCAGCAGCTTGACAGCACACCTAAAAGCTCTAGAACAAAAAGAAGCAAATACACCCAGGAGGAGTAGAAGGCAGGAAATAATCAAACTCAGAGCTGAAATCAACCAAGTAGAAATAAAAAGGACCATACAAAGAATCAACAGAACCAAAAGTTGGTTCTTTGAGAAAATCAACAATATAGATAAACCCTTAGCCAGACTAACAAGAGGACACAGAGAGTGTATCCAAATTAACAAAATCAGAAATGAAAAGGGAGACATAACTACAGATTCAGAGGAAATTCAAAAAATCATCAGATCTTACTATAAAAGCCTATATTCAACAAAACTTGAAAATCTGCATGAAATGGACAATTTCCTAGACAGATACCAAGTACTAAAGTTAAATTAGGACCAGATAAACCAGATAAACCTAAGGAAATAGAAACAGTCATTAAAGGTCTCCCAACCAAAAAGAGCCCAGGTCCAGACGGGTTTAGTGCAGAATTCTATCAGACCTTCATAGAACACCTCATACCAATATTATCCAAAGTATTCTACAAAACTGAAACACGTGGAGCTCTACCGAATTCCTTCTATGAAGCCACAATTACTCTCAAACCTAAACCACACAAAGAGCCAACAAAGAAAGAGAACTTCAGACGAATTTCCCTTATGAATATCGACACAAAAATACTCAATAAAATTCTGGCAAACCGAATCCAAAAACACATCAAAACAATCATCCACCATGATCAAGTAGACTTCATCCCAGGCATGCAGGGATGGTTTAATACACGGAAAACCATCAACGTGATCCATTATATAAACAAAATGAAAGAACAAAACCACATGATCATTTCATTAGATGCTGAGAAAGCATTTGACAAAATTCAACACCCCTTCATGATAAAAGTCAGGGAAAGAATAGGAATTCAAGGCCCATACCTAAACATAGTAAAAGCCATATACAGCAAACCAGTTGCTAACATTAAACTAAATGGAGAGAAACTTGAAGCAATCCCACTAAAATCAGGGACTAGACAAGGCTGCCCACTCTCTCCCTACTTATTCAATATAGTTCTTGAAGTTCTAGCCAGAGCAATCAGACAACAAAAGGAGGTCAAGGGGATACAGATCGGAAAAGAAGAAGTCAAAATATCACTATTTGCAGACGATATGATAGTATATTTAAGTGATCCCAAAAGTTCCACCAGAGAACTACTAAAGCTGATAAACAACTTCAGCAAAGTGGCTGGGTATAAAATTAACTCAAATAAATTAGTAGCCTTCCTCTACACAAAAGAGAAACAAGCCAAGAAAGAAATTAGGGAAACGACACCCTTCATAATAGACCCAAATAATATAAAGTACCTCGGTGTGACTTTAACCAAGCAAGTAAAAGATTTGTACAATAAGAACTTCAAGACTCTGAAGAAAGAAATTGAAGAAGTCCTCAGAAGATGGAAAGATCTCCCATGCTCATGGATTGGCAGGATTAATATAGTAAAAATGGCCATTTTACCAAACGCGATCTACATTTAGATTCAATGCAATCCCCACCAAAATACCAATCTAATTCTTCAAAGAGTTAGACAGAACAATTTGCAAATTCATCTGGAATAACAAAAAACCCAGGATAGCTAAAACTATCCTCAACAATAAAAGGACGTCAGGGGGAATCACTATCCCTGAACTCAAGCAGTATTACAGAGCAATAGTGATTTAAAACTGCATGGTATTGGTACAGAGACAGACAGATAGACCAATGGAACAGAATTGAAGATCCAGAAATGAACCCACACACCTATGGGTACTTGATTTTTGAAAAAGGAGCCAAAACCATCAAATGGAAAAAAGACAGCATTTTCAGCAACTGGTGCTGGTTCAACTGGATGTCAACATGCAGAAAAATGCAGATCGATCCATGCTTATCACCCTGTACAAAGCTTAAGTCTAAGTGGATCAAGGACCTCCACATCAAACCAGATACACTCAAACTAATAGAAGAAAAACTAGGGAAGCATCTGGAACACATGGGCACAGGAAAAAATTTCCTGAAAAAAACATCAATGGCTTATGCTCTAAGATCAAGAATCGACAAATGTGATCTCATAAAACTGCAAAGCTTCTGTAAGGCAAAGGACACTGTGGTTAGGACAAAACGGCAACCAACAGATTGGGAAAAGATCTTTACCAATCCTACAACAGATAGAGGCCTTATATCCAAAATGTACAAAGAACTCAAGAAGTTAGACCGCAGGGAGACAAATAACCCTATTAAAAAATGGGGTTCAGAGCTAAACAAAGAATTCACAGCTGAGGAATGCCGAATGGCTGAGAAACACCTAAAGAAATGTTCAACATCTTTAGTCATAAGTGAAATGCAAATCAAAACAACCCTGAGATTTCACCTCACACCAGTGAGAATGGCTAAGATCAAAAACTCAGGTGACAGCAGATGCTGGCGAGGATGCGGAGAAAGAGGAATACTCCTCCATTGTTGGTGGGATTGCAGACTGGTACAACCATTCTGGAAATCAGTCTGGAGGTTCCTCAGAAAATTGGACATTGAACTGCCTGAGGATCCAGCTATACCTCTCTTGGGCATATACCCAAAGAAGCCCCAACATATAAAAATGTCATGTGCTCCACTATGTTCATCACAGCCTTATTTATAATAGCCAGAAGCTGGACACAACCCAGATGCCCTTCAACAGAGGAATGGATACAGAGAATGTGGTCCATCTACACAATGGAATATTACTCAGCTATCAAAAACAATGACTTTATGAAATTCGTAGGCAAATGGTTGGATCTGGAAAATATCATCCTGAGTGAGGTAACCCAATCACAGAAAAACACACCTGGTATGCACTCATTGATAAGTGGCTATTAGCCCAAATGCTTGAATTACCCTAGATGCCTAGAACAAATGAAACTCAAGACGGATGATCAAAATGTGAATGCTTCACTCCTTCTTTAAAAGGGGAACAATAATACCCTTGGCAGGGAATAGAGAGGCAAAGATTAAAACAGACACAGAAGGAGCACCCATTCAGAGCCTGCCCCACATGTGGCCCATGCATATACAGCCATCCAATTAGACAAGATGGATGAAGCAAAGAAGTGCAGGCTGACAGGAGCCGGATGTAGATCTCTCCCGAGAGACACACCCAGAATACAGCAAACACAGAGGCGTCTGCCAGCAGCAAATCACTAAACTGAGAATAGGACCCCTGTTGAAGGAATCAGAGAAAGAACTAGAAGAGCTTGAAGGGGCTCGAGACCCCATATGTACAACAATGCCAAGCAACCAGAGCTTCCAGGGTCTAAGCCACTACCTAAAGACTATACAGGGACAGACCCTGGACTCTGACCTCATAGGTAGCAATGAATATCCTAGTAAGAGCACCAGTGGAAGGGGAAGCCCTGGGTCCTGCTAAGACTGAACCCCTAGTGAACTAGATTGTTGGGGGGAGGGCAGCAAGGGTGGGAGGATGAGGAGGGGAACACCAATAAGGAAGGGGAGGGGGAAGGGGGATGTTTGCCCGGAAACCGGGAAAGGGAATAACACTCAAAATGTATAGAAGAAATACTCAAGTTAATAAAAAAGAGAGAGAGAGAGAATAAATATTCCCAGGAAGAAATACAGAGATAAAGAGTGGAACAGAGCCTGAGGGAAAGGTAATCCAGAGAAGGCCCCACCAAGGGATCCCTCTTTATACGGTCATCAAACCCAGACAACATTTTTGATTCAAAGAAATTCATGCTGATCGGAGCCGGACATAGCTGTCTCCTCTCAAGAGAATCTTCCAGAGCCTGAGAACTACAGAGTCTGTTGTTTTCAACCAACCATTTTTCTGAAAACTCCCCCAATGGAGGAGTTCATAAAAGAACTGAAGGAGCTGAAGTGGTTTTCAACCCCATAAGAAGAACAAACCAGACAATCCAGTGCTCTCAGAGACTAAGCCACCAACCAAAGAGTACACATGGAGGGACCCATGACTCCAGTCATATATGTAGCAGAGAATGACCTAATCAGGCAACAATAAGAGTAGTGGCTTTGGCCTTGTGAAAGCTCAAAGCTCCAGTGTAGCCAAATGCTAGGGCAGGGAAATGGTAGGGACACTCTCATAAAGGCAGGGTGAGAGGGGAAAGGATAGGGGTATTTCAGAGGGGAAATTGGAAAAGGGATAACATTTGAAATATAATTTTAAAAAATCCTATAAAAAATGGTTTCCAAGCTTGCTTTCTTATTCTAGACCAATTAACCAATGACACACAAATTTCAATATAGCACCAATTGCATTTTATAGAGGGCTCAAAATTACTTGTGTAACTTATATTTTTATAAAATCACTATACGAATATCTCTACAGAACTTTACTATATGAGAGTAAATCTATGTGTTGATCTGCAGAATACCATCCCAATATTCTGGATTTCATAGCCAGGAATCATTAGGATATATAATAGTAAGAGAAAAAAAGGCATCTCAACAAAAAGAGTGAATCCTGGGATGAAGTAGCTTGGTAACTCACCTCAGAGCTCACCACTTGTAGGCCGTGAAACATGGTAGTTCATTACAGAAATGTCTTTATCCTTTCCTAGATGGATTCTAATATTTTTTTTTCCTTTTCTTTTCCCTATTTTCGTTTCCTTCCTCTCCCAGTCCAATTCTCTAGTCCATATTGAGTCTTGTTCTTCTCTTTTTCATTTGTTTTACTTTTCAATATAGAATATATCTAGGCAGTTTTAGAGTGGCCTTAAGCTCCCAGTCCTTCTATGTCACTTTCCACAGGTGTAATGAGCCATACTTAGCCCAGGAAATCTCTGCTATAATTTTCATACAACAAAATAGTGTTTCACAAAGTGCACAGAGTAACACCAGAGAGGAAGGAGAGTAAAAATAATATTTCATATTTCACACATCAAATTTACAACATTCATTAAAATATCTGAATGTGTTTGCTTGTGATCATGTGTGTTTCATGGGTATTGGCTTTAGATTGTGTTTATATATGAGTATGTTTCCACGTCTATCTGGGTGTGAAGTTTGGTTAGTTTATGATGACACCTGCATTGTCACGATACTGAGAATAAGGCGCAGGTCTGTGAGATTTAAGAAGAAATATGTTTCAAGACTCATGTTTTAAGAAAATGAATGGCAAAGCTTTTACTGGGTTTGCAGAATATATATCCCAACTACTGAGTGGAAGCACTAGGGTGAAATGGGTTTACATTCTCAGCAGGGAAACAGAAACTGAAAATAATGCTGAGATCAAAATTTCTAGAAGTCAGGTGTTGTTGACCTACAGGCAAACAGGAAGGCCAGGATTTTCCTTCAAGAGATCAAAGGCTTTCACTTGCATCAGGGAGGCTCAGCAGGGGACAAACACTGACAGTTCAGGAGGATCCTACAAGACTGGCAGGTTCAGGGAAAGTCCAATAAGTCTCTCTCTCTCTCTCTCTCTCTCTCTCTCTCTCTCTCTCTCTCTCTCTCTCTCTGTGTGTGTGTGTGTGTGTGTGTGTGTGTGTGTGTGTGAGTGTGTGTGTGTGTGTGTTTGTGTGTGTGTGTGATTGTTTTAATTAGTTTTGAAGATCAACCCAAAAGCCCATAACTGGAAAGGTCTAATATTCTAGGTCATATCAAATCACAGTTTTAAAATACTGTTTTGTTTTGTGGTGATGTGTTGTACCATTCAGCTTGATTTGTCTTTTGTTTTTATTTTTAAAGTTTTTAAATGTTATGTTGGTGGCTGAGTATTTCCATTCATGACAGAATCTGGCTAATTATTATCATGCATATTGGAGAGAAATGATCATTTTTTTTCCTGATAAGAAGAAAATTTTCTCCTAGGCACTCTTAAGTATTTTTCATCTTGTTTCTTAATGAGTTGTTGGTATAAACCAAACCAAAATGGGCACAAATTAAGAAGGCTTATACTAAACACTTGCAGTTAGATAAGTTAGAATGTTGTTGAGGTGAAACTGAATATTGAGATAGAAAATGTCCTTTCTCCCTTACTCATGTAATCACAGAACTTATGCATAATATGTGCCCAGGCCTCTGATTGGAAAGGTTACATATTTAATGTATACAAAAGATTCTTTCGAAATGGCATGTGTACTTCCTGATGGATGAGAACATCTGGGATAAATGGGATGGGAGCCGTGATTATCATGGTGCCACAAATTTCAAGTGTATCATTTCACTGAGCAAGGCCTATGAGGAACATATTGTCTGTTCAACAAAGCTGTATTTTTGGAGTAGCAGCTTGCAAGGAAACATAATTCACTTAGGCATTCTCTGCACTCATGAACATCCTAGTCTAGGACAGGAAGCCAAAATTACATTTTCTACAGTTAAATGGAAACATTCTATTATCTAATCTAATTTTAATGAAAAAAATTCAGAAAAAAATTATCATTTTATTTCAAAGCTTGTTTTTGACCGAAATGCAATGTATCTAAGCCCCAGACATAGTTATGTCTCATCTAGCACTCCTCTGGTGACTGGAGAAAACTTGTGGGGTCCTCACTCTCAGACATCGACCTGGAGTCCAAGATCAATTTATTGTTTACAAGGGATTGAGGAACAGGATTTTTGTGTGTTCTCTGTTAAAGAACATAACAAACATAAATTTTAATATAATATGATCAGTAGTTCTTTTGAGACATTAAAATATGTTTCTATAATTAACACTGGACATTTTTCTTAAAATTGTGTATGCTTACTAAATCTTATGTAGTAAATGTAACATATTTGTATTTTGTTACATTTTCTTCTATCATTGGACTGTATAATTCTATTTCTAAAAGTGTAAATTTCTGTAAAATTCTAAAAATTCATTTATACTCTGTTATATATGTATTTCTGTTAACATTTTCTGAACAGTTTTCTACATATATTTTCCAAGTCTTAATCCATAAATTCCTTGTCCAGGTCATGAGGATTTTAGCTAAAACTGCAGAACTTAGAGCATTAACAGCCTAGAATTGGCAGGGCTCATCACTGCACAGGTGAGGGATTCACAGTGTACTAAGCATACTCATTTAAAATCTGGTGGGCACCAAGACACGGTGCATGTTAGCACAAATTCTTATCCTCTCTCTCTCTCTCTCTCTCTCTCTCTCTCTCTCTCTCTCTCTCTCTCCCCTCCTCCTCTTCCTCCTCCTCTACCCCTCCCTCTCTTCCTCTCCCTCTCTTGCTCTCTTCATCTCTCCCTCTATCCCTCTCTCCCCCTCTCCCTTTCCCTCTTCCTCTCTCCCTTTCTCCCTTTCTCCTGCCCTCTCCCCCTCTCTCCCCATCTCTCCATCTCCTCCTTCCCCTCTTCCTCTCCCCTTCCCTTCTTATATTCTGCCTGCATGTAGGTCAGAAGAGGGCACCAGATCTCACTATATCTGGCTTTGGGTAAACACCGTGTGGTTGCTGGGAATTGAGCTCAGGACTTCTAGAAGAGAAGACAGTGTTCTTAACCATTCAGCCATCTATCCAGCCCATTATTCTGATTAATAATTATTAAATCATCAGTCCTTACATTTTACATGTATAACTTATTCACTTATTTAGGGTGGTGGCAGTGAATGTAGTCAAAGTGGGAATATACTACACACTTACATAGTTATCTAGGGAGGCCAAAATAAATTGACAGAAGTCCTTCTTTATCAGTCCAGTTTATTCTCTTCAGTGATGATCGGCAGCCAGGTTCCTAGACAAGTTCCAACACTATTTTTTCCTGTTCATCAAAAAGTGCTGGATATACAGGTATGCACTGCATTATTTAACCTTTTTAAAGGTCCTATGAATTTGAACTTAGTTCCCCCGTATATTCCTTATGAATAGAGAAAATAAACACACCACTACAGAAAAGTGAATAAAATAAAAGAAACGAGCAAATTGCTGATTACGGCAATGGTTTTCTCACAATATATGTATTCCAATAGGGATATATCTCTATGCAGAAAAATTATTCTTATTTTTCAATTAAATTAATTTTGCAAGTATTTTAAAACCTCATATTCTTATTATTTCTTATTTATTCAACTGCAGGTATTCCGTAGTACCCTAATTTAATTGCTATTTACTTATAGAGAATTGAACAACACCAGTCTGCATATTATCAGCATCGAAATTCTTAGACCTTAATTTTTCTAAATAAATTCCTTCAAATGATGATAACCACACAAGACAATACCAGGTGACCTTTCCTTCAATGTCTTCTGAGGACTCACACTAAACCACCCAGTGTAGGTCATTTTTCTTTGATTGCCATTTGAGTTTTATTTTCCTTTTTAGTTTTCTTCATTTATGAACCTGTTCACATCTGGTTTGTCAATAATTCCGTGAATAAGTTAATTTTGTAATGCTAAATGTTATTTTTCCAGTTACCTGAAGTATGAGAGTATAAACAATGATTTAGTCATTTATTTTATAAAATTTAATTTGTTTTTATAATTTACATATATTTATTAATTGATTATGCATGGAGTCCTGTGAACAACTTATGAGATGCACACTCTATTTCTACCATTTGAGCCATGAAAATAGCACTCAGATCTTCAGACTTGGTTTCAAACATCACTACCTGCTTTCAAATTTGTGGTGTTATCCTCATGTACCAAGTAGATTTAGCTGTGCTTTTATCAACTCAAATCCTCAAATTGCACTGATTTTCAAAAACGGTCATGAAAAAATAATGCTATAAGATGGTACTGTCTTCCTCTTCTCCAACTTCTGCAAAGAAGGAGAATGTGATTCTCTAACTTACATTGCCAAGATTAATACTAGTTGGATGGGAAGTAAAGCCTATCCTGATGACTGAATATCATGTAGAATTTGTAACAAAATATGTAAATTTCTACTGTGCTGTCTATGAAAGTTCATATTTTATATGTAGAATTTATTCAAACTTTGCAGTGGAGACGTCCAACATCATGCAATTTCAGCAGCTACACTTAATTAAGGTTTAGCAGTCTTTGCAACATTGTTTCTAATGGAAGGACTTTGCATGCTTAACATGGTTTTGGATGATGAAATCCACCCTCAGTATGGTATGGTAAACTTAAACCTAATATTGGTTAGATTCATCCTTCTGTTTGGAGGACAAATTACTCAGAAGACTGTACTTTGGCTGGCTTTGATAGTAGGTCAATATCCTGGACTCTAATCCCACTCCTGAATTATCACTTACTTTGGGGAGGAAAGGGCTCTGTCACACTGCAGGACACCCTGATTCCTCCATTAAAGATCTGCAAACTTCTGTAATTGTGCCTTAAGCCGTATGGAGTTTTACAACCTTGTTATAATTTCTTCACTACAGGAAATAGTGGGTGACAATTTGAGGCAAAGAAGCTGTGTGAGGCAAAGACATCTGCTTGTGGATGCTGTATCATGAACAATATTAGGTAGCCAACCTCTCCTCTGTGATGTGTGGTAGTTTCATTGCAATGATCTTAAAATCTAAGACATCACAGATGCTCAGTGAAAGAATGTCTAGATGAAAGGCATTTACTAAATGACGAATCCTGCTTCCTGGGTTACTGAACAGTCACTCTTACACCCATTCCTCTCTTTTTTTATCAATAATATTTCCTTTTGATGGTATACATTCATTGTACATTGTGTAAGTTTTATTTTTTATTTTAATTTAAAAGAGCTATTTATTTTGTATGTGAGAGTGAATACGTACAGGTAAATAGTTACTGTAGCATCAGCATAGAAATCAGAGGATAAATCACGTGAGCTTGTTCTGAATGCTCCATGACATGAGTTCTGAGACTTGAACTTGGATCATCAGGGTTGGCAGCAAGTTGCTTTACACACTAAGCTACCTCATTTCATCAAATTTCATATAATATACTATTATTAGTGTGTGGATCTGTGTTTGTGTGTCTGTGAAACATGTGTATATGAGTGGTGACAGTGAGTGTGAGACTTCTGTGTGTGTGTGTGTTTGTGGTGCCTGCGTGTGTGTGTGTGCGTGTGTGTGTGTGCGTGAGAGAGAGAGAGGGGGGGAGTTGAGGGTGTGGTGTGGGAGGGTTGTACGTGTAGTTGAGGTGGGTACATTTTTATTTAGTGTTCAGAGAATAATTTTATAGACTTAGCTCTCTCTTTCATCTGTGATTTCACAGGTGGATCTCTGGTCACCAGGATAGAGTAGGAAGTACTTTCAGACTCTAAGCCTTTTGCAGCACTGATAATTTTAATTTTTAACTCTGTTTAATAAGTAAACACTATTATGATGGAATATATGCATATGATAAAATTTAGAGTCAAATTAAAAACTATGTAGAAGAGGATCAGCTTAACTTTGTCTCTCTAAAAGCCACTTCTTGACATGTAAAGTGACCGTAATTTGTAAATAGTTACTTTTCATAAACTACTGTATTTCATCTGAAATGGTATTTATATCAAGTTTATTGGAATCAGTTATTACATGTTGAAAATGAAGGTAACATTTTACATTAAATCGTTCAAGAAGATAGTAATTCCTCTGCTCATAAATCGAGCAAACATGGAAAACAAGAGATCATTCTGCATAATGCAGTCAAATCATATGATCTTGTTCTTTCCTTTAAAAAAAAAACTTCACAAATGCCATAGGTCTATGACAAATTGTCTGCAAGAGTTTTTAAAAATGTACAAATGGCCTCTTAGAAATGCCTAAATTTTTATTTACTTTGTTTCAGTGGGCATACCTTTTTGATTCTGTTTAGCATTAAATAACATTAAAACAATCACATATTATGTTATTCTTCTACTTTAATTCTGCAAATAATGTGTTTCAGTTATCTGTCTTCAAATTTTTCTTTTTATCGTTTATCTCACATATCACCCAGTGGCTCTAACATTTATACCCATAAATTCTAAATCAGGTTGGCCATATAATCTTCATTTGGATTCTGATATAATTCTGTATAATAGGGACCCAAAGATTGCTAAACATAGTTCTGCATTAAAGGTAGTTGACAAAAAGGGAGCAAAATTTTAACGAACTGAAACACAGTTTCTTTGTGAATTCAGGTAGTTCCCATTAGCACGCTAAAGTAATGAGTGTACGTCTAAAGATTTATCAAATTTTTCACGAGTCGAATCTCAGTTACTTGGCAAATTCAGTTAGATCCCAATAGGCCGCAATAGTAATACGTGGACCTTTCAGGATATAGAAAATTTTTCAGAAATGGAATCAAAATTTCTAGGCGAATTCAGTGAGTTCCCAATAAGACATGCTTGTATTAGTGTACTTTTCAAGATATAGCATCATTTTCACGAACAGAATGTAAGTATCATGGTGAATTCAATAGGTTCTCAATAGGATGCGCTTTTAATAAGGGTACCTTTCAAGATACAGCAAAATTTTAATGAACGGAAACTCAGTTTCTTTGTGAATTCAGGTAGTTCCCATTAGCAAGCTCTAGTAAGAAGTGTACTTTGAAGGATTTATCAAAATTTTCAGGAGCCGAATTTCAGTTACCTGGTGAATTCAGCTAATTCCCCATAGGACACGATAGTATTAAATGAAGTTTTCAGGATATAGAAAAATTTTCACAAATGGAGTCAAAATTTCTACGTGAATTCACTGAGTTCCCAATAGGACATGCTTGTATTAGTACTTTTCAAGATATAGCATCATTTTCACAAACTGAAGCTAAGTATCAGGGTGAATTCAGTAGGTTCTGAATAGGATGCACTTGTAATAAGAGTACTGTTCAAGATACAGCAAAATTTTAATAAACTGAAACACAGTTTCTTTGTGAATTCAGGTAGTTCCCATTAGCAGGCTCTAGAAAGAAGAGTACTTTTAAAGATTTATCAAAATTTCGCGAGACGAAACTAAGTTACTTGGTGAATTCAGTTAGTTGCTCATAGGCCGCATTAGTAATAAGAGGACTTTTTGGAATATGGAAAAATTTTCCCAAATGGAATCAAAATTTCTAGGCGAATTCAGTGAATTCCCAATGGGACATGCTTGTATAAGTGTACATTTCAAGATATAGCAACATTTTCAGAGACCGAGTGTAAGTATCGTGGTGAATTCAGTAGATTACCAGTAGGATGCGCTTGTAATAAGGGTACCATTCAAGATAACAGCAGAGTTTTAACGAACTGAAACACAGTTTCTTTGTGAATTCATGTAGTTCCCATCAGCAGGCTCTAGTAATAAGTGTACTTTTAAAGAGTTACCAAAATTTTCACGAGCCGAATCTCAGTTACTTGGCGAAATCAGTTCAGGCCCCGAAGGTAATAAGTGGACTTTTCGGGATATAGAAAAATTTTCACAAATGGAATCAAAATTTCTAGGCGAATTCAGGGAGTTGTCAATACGACATGCTATTATAAGTGTAATTTTCAAGATATAGCAACATTTTCACTAGTGGAATCTTAGGTTCCTCGCTAATTCATTTACTTCTCAATAGGGCCCCTTGTAATAAGTGTACTTTGAAAGATTTAGCAATATTTTCACGAACGGAATATCAATTACTTGGTGAATTCAGTTCATTCTCAGTTGGACACGCTTGTAATTAGTGTACATTTCAATATATAGCAACATTTTCACAAACAAAAACTCAGTTTCGCCACAGATTCTGTTAATCCCCAATACTACGTTCTTCTAAAAAGTGTACTTTTCAAGATTTAGCAACATTTTCACTAATGGGATCTCAGTATCTTCTGAAATCAGTGAGTTGCCAATAAGACCCTCTTGTTCTAAGGGTACTTTTCAAGATATAGCAAAATTTTCACGAACCGAATCTAAATACCTTGATGAATTCAGTACGTTCCCAATATGATGCGTTGTAAGAAGGGTACTATTAAAGATATAGCAAAATTTTAATGAACGGAAACACAGTTTCTTTATGAATTCAGGTAGTTCCCATTAGCAGGCTCTAGTAATAGGTGTACTTTTAAAGATTTCTCAAAATTTCGCGAGGCGAATACAAGTAACTTGGTGAATTCAGTTAGTTCCCAATAGGCTGCAATAGTAATAAGTAGACTTTTCAGGATATAGAAAAATTTTTCACAAATGGAATCAAAATTTCTAGGCGAACTCAATGAGTTACCAATAGTACATGCTTGTATAAGGGTACTCTTCAAGATAGAGCAACATTTTCAGGGACCAAATCTAAGTATCATTGTGAATTCAGTAGGTTCCCAGTAGGATGCGCTTGAAATAAGGGTACTATTCAAGACACTGCAAAATTTTAACGAACGGAAACAAACTTTCTTAGTGAATTCAGGTAGTTCCCATTAGCAGGATCTAGTAATAAGTGTACATTGAAAGATTTATCAAAATATCGCCAGCTGAATCTCAGTTACTAGGTGAATTCAGTTACTGCACGGTAGGTCGCAATAGTAATAAGTGGACTTTTTGGGATATAGGAAAATTTTCACGAATGGAATCAAAATTTCTAGGCGAATTAAGTGACTTCAAAATGGGACATGAATTTTCACGAATGGAATCTAAGTATCATGGTGAATTCATTAGGTTCCCAATAGGATGCACTTGTAATAAGGGTACTATTCAAGATACAGCAAAACTTTAATAAACTTAAACACAGTTTTGTTGTTAATTCAGGTAGTTCCTTTTAGCAGGATCTAGTAATATGTGTACTTTTCAAGATTTATCAAAATTTTGCGAGTCGAATCTAAGTAACTTGTTGAATTCAGTTAGTTCCCAATAGGCCACAATAGCAATAAGTGGACTTTACGGGATATAGAAAAATTTTCACGAATGGAATCATAATTTCTAGGCGAATTCAGTGAGTTCCCAATAGTACATGCTAGTATAAGTGTACTCTTCAAGATATAGCAACATTTTCAGGGACCGAATCGAAGTATCATGGTGAATTCAGTAGGTTGCCAATATGATGGGCTTGAAATAAGGGTACTATTCAAGATACTGCAAAATTGAACGAATGGAAACATACTTTCTTTGTGAATTCAGGTAGTTTCCATTAGCAGGCTCTAGTAATCAGTGTACATTTAAAGATTTATCAAAATTTCGCAGGCTGAATCTAACTTACTGGGTGAATTCAGTTACTTCCCAGTATATCGCAATAGTAATAAGTGGACTTTTCAGGATGTAGAAATATTTTCACAAATGGAATCAAAATTTTTAGGCGATCTCAATGAGTTCCCAATAGTACATGCTTGTATAAGTGTACTCTTCAAGATATAGCAACATTTTCAGGGACGAATCTAAGTATCATGGTGAATTCAGTAGGTTCCCAATCAGATTCGCATGCAATAAGGGTAGTATAAAAGATGCTGAAAAATTTTAACAAATGGAAACATAGTTTCTTTGTGAATTCAGTTAGTTCCCATTAGCAGGCTCTAGAAATTAGTGTACCTTTAAAGATTTATCAAAATTTCGCCAGCTGAATCTCAGTTACTTGGTGAATCCAGTTACTTCCCAGTAGGTCACAATAGTAATAAGTGGACTTTTCGGGATATAGTAAATTTTCCGAATTGAATCAAAATTTCTAGGCGAACTCAATGAGTTACCAATAGTACATGCTTATATAAGTGTACTCTTCAAGATATAGCAACATTTTCAGGGACCGAATCTAAGTGTCATGGTGAATTCAGCAGGTTGCCAATACGATGGGCTTCAAGATACTGCAAAATTTTAACGAACGGAAACATACTTTCTTTGTGAATTCAGGTAGTTCGCATTACCAGATTCTAGTAATATCTGTACTTTTAAAGATTTATCAAAATTTCGCGAGGTGAATCTAAGTAACTTGGTGAATTCAGTTAGTTCCCAATAGGCCGCAATAGTAATAAGTGGACTGTTCGGGATATAGAAAAAATTTCACGTATGGATTCAAACTTTCTAGGCGAATTCAGAGAGTTCCCAGTGGGAAATACTTGTTTGAGTGTACTCTTCAAGATATAGCAACATTTTAATGAACGGAATATAAGTATCATGGTGAATTCAATAGGATCTCAATAGGATTCGCATGCAATAAGGGAACTATTCAAGATTCAGCAAAATTTGAAGGAACTGAAACACTGTATTTGGGAATTCAGGTAGATCCCAATAGCAGGCTCTAGGAATATGTGTACTTTTAAAGATTTATCAAAATTTCACGAGCCGAATTTAAGTAACTTGGTGAATTCAGTTAATTCCCAATAGGCCGCAATAGTAAATAAGTGGACTTTTCTGGATATAGAAAAATTTTCACGAATGGAATCAAAATTTCTAGGTGAATTCAGTGAGTTCCCAATGGGACATGCTGGTATGAGTGTACTTTTCAAGATATAGCAACATTTAAAGAACGGAATCTGAATATGATATTCAATTCAGTAGATTCCCAGTAGGATTAGCATGTAATAAGGGTACTATTCAAGATACAGCAACATTTTAACGAACTGAAACACTGTTTCTTCGTGAATTCAGGTACTTCCCATTAGCAGGCTCTACTACTATGTGTACTTTTAAAGATTTCTCAAAAGTTTGTGAGCCGAATCTAAGTAACTTGGTGAATTCACTTGGTTCCCGATAGGCCACAATAGTAATAAGTGGACATTCGGGATATAGAAAAATTTTCACGAGTGAAATCAAAATTTCTAGGCGAATTCATTGAGTTCCCAAAGGGACATGCTTGTATGAGTAGTCTTAAAGTTATAGCAACAATTTCAGGGACCAAATCTAAGTATCCTGGTGAATTCGGTAGCTTCCCAATAGGATTCACATGTAATAAGGCTAATATTCAAGACACAGCAACATTTAACGAATTGAAACACTGTTTCTTTGTGAATCCAGGTATTTCCCATGAGCAGGCTCTAGAAATATGTGTACTTTTAAAGATGTATGAAAATTTTTCGAGCCGAACCTAAGTAACTTGGTGAATTCAGTTAGTTCCCAATAGGCCGCAATAGTAATAAGTGCACATTCGGATATAGAAAAATTTTCACGAATGGAATCAAAATTTCTAGGCGAATTCAGTCTGTTCCCAATGGGACATGCTTGTATGAGTGTAGTCTACAAGTTATACCAACATTTTCAGGGGCTGAATCTAAGTATCATTGTGAGTTCAGTAGGTTCCCAATAGGATTCACATGTAATAAGGGTACTATTCAAGATACAGCAACATTTTAACGAACTGAAACAATATTTCTTTCTGAATTCAGGTATGTCCCATTAGCAGGCTTTAGTAATACGTGTACTTTTAAAGATTTGTCAAAATTTCGCGAGCCAAATCTAATTAACTTGGGGAATTCAGTTAGTTATAAATAGGCTGCAATAGTAATAAGTGGACTTTTCTGTATATAGAAAAATTTTCACGAATGGAATCAAAATTTCTAGGCGAATTCAGTGAGTTCCCAATAGTACATGCTTGTGTAAGTGTACTCTTAAAGATATAGCGACATTTTCAGGGACCGATTCTAAGTGTCATGGTGAATTCAGTAGGTTCCCAATAGGATTCGCATGTAATAAGGGTATTTTTGAAGATAGTAAAAAATTTTAACGAACGGAAAAATAGTTTCTTTGTGAATTCAGGTAGTTCCCATTAGCAGCCACTAGTAATATGATTAATTTTAAAGATTTGTCAAAATTTCCCGTGCCGAATCTAAGTAACTTAGTGAATTCAGTTAGTTCCCATTAGGCCACAATAGTAATAAGTGGACTTTTCTGGATATAGAAAAATTCTCACGAATGGAACCAAATTTCTAGGCAAATTCAGTGAATTTTCAATGGGAAATGCTTGTCTGAGTGTACTCTTCAAGATATAGCAACATTTTAACAAACAGAATCTAAGTATCATGGTGAATTCAGTAGGTTCCAAATAGGATTCGCATGTAATAAGGGTATTTTTCAAGATACTAAAAAATTTTAACGAACAAAAACATAGTTTCTTTGTGAATTCAGGTAGTTCACATTAGCAGCCTCTAGTAATATGTGTACATTTTAAAGATTTATTAAAATTTCCCATGCCGAATCTAAATAAATTGCTGAATTCAGTTAGTTCCCAATAGGACGCAATCGTAATAAGTGGACTTTTCTGGATATAGAAAAATTTTCGCAAGTGGAATCAAAATTTCTAGGCGAATTCAGTGAGTTCCCAATGGGACATGCTTGTATGAGTGTGCTTTTCAAGATATAGCAACATTTTAGCGAATGGAATCTAAGTATCACGGTGAATTCAGTAGATTCCCAATAGGATTCTCATGTAATAAGAGTACTGTTCAAGATACAGCAACATTTAAACGAACTGAAACACTGTTTCTTTGTGAATTCTGGTAGTTTCCATTAGCAGGCTCTAGTAAAATGTGTACTTTTAAAGATTTATCAAAATTTTGAGAGATGAATCTAAGTAACTTGGTGTATTCAGTTAGTTCCTAATAGGCTTCAATAGTAATAAGTGTACTTTTCGGAATATAGAAAATTTTCACGAATAATCAAAATTTCTAGGCGAATTAATTGAGTTCCCAATGGGACACCCCTGTATGAGTGTAGCATTCAAGATATAGCAACCTTTTCAGGGACAAATCTAAGTTTCATGGTGAATTCGGCAGGTTCCCAAAAGGATTCTCATGTAATAAGGGTACTATTCAAGATACAGCGACATTTCCATGAACTGAAACACTGTTTCTTTGCGAATTCAGGTCGTTCCCATGAGCAGGCTCTGGTAATATGTGTACTTTTAAAGATTTATGAATATTTCGCGACCCGAATCTAAGTAACTTGGTGAAATCAGTTAGTTCCCAATAGGCCACAATAGTAACAACGGGACTTATCAGGATAGAATAAAAATTTCACGAATGGAATCAAAATTTCTAGGCAAATTCTGTAAATTCCCAATAGCACATGCTTTTATAAGTGTACTCTTCAAGATATAGCAACATTTTCAGCGACAAAATCTAACTATCATGCTAATTCAGTAGGTTCCCAATAGGATTTGCATGTAATAAGGGTACTATTCTAGAAAAAGCAAAATTGTAACAAACTGAAACACTGTTTCTTTGTAAATTCAGGTAGTTCCCATTAGCAGGCTCTAGTAATATGTGTAGTTTTAAACATTTATCAAAATTTCGTGACCTGAATCTAAGTAACTTGGTGAATTCAGTTAGTTCTCAATAGGCCGCAAGAGTAATAAGTGGACTTTTCTTGATATAGAAAATTTTCACGAATGGAATCAAAATTTCTAGGCGAAATCAGTGAGTTCCGAATAGTACATGCTTGTATAAGGGTACAATGCAAGATATACCAACATTTTAAAGAAGGGAATATGAGTATCATGGTGAACTCAGTAGGGACCCAATACGATTCGCATGTAGTAAGAGTACTATTCAAGATATAGCAAAATTTTAACGAACTGAAACACTGTTTCTTTGTGAATTCAGGTAGTTCCCATTTGCAGGCTCTAGTAATATGTGTACTTTAAAAGATTTATCAAAATTTCCCGTGTCGAATCTAAGTAACTGGGTGAATTCAGTTAGTTCCCAATAGGCCGCAATAGTACTACGTGGACTTTTCTGGATATAGAAAAATTTTCACGAATGTATTCAAATTTTCTAAGTGAATTCAGTGAGTGCCCAATAATAAATTCTTCTATAAGTGTACTCTTCAAGATATAGCAACATACTCAGGGAACGAATCTAAGTATCATGGTGAATTCAGTAGGTTCCCAATAGGATTTGCATGTAATAAGGGTACTATTCAAGATACAGCAAAATTTTAATGAACTGTGGTTAGGACACTGTGGTTAGGACCAAACGGCAACCAACAGATAGGGAAAAGATCTTTACCAATCCTACAACTGATAGAGGCCTTATATCCAAAATATACAAAGAACTCAAGAAGTTAGACCGCAGGGATGCAAATAACCCTATTAAAAAATGGGGCTCAGAGCTAAACAAAGAATTCAAAGCTGAGGATGCCGAATGGCTGAGAAACACCTAAAGAAATGTTCAACATCATTAGTCATAGGGGACATGCAAATCAAAACAACCCTGAGATTTCACCTCACACCAGTGAGAATGGCTAAGATCAAAAAATCAGGTGACAGCAGATGCTGGCGAGGATGCGGAGAAAGAGGAATACTCCTCCATTGTTGGTGGGATTGCAGACTGGTACAACCATTCTGGAAATCAGTCTGGAGGTTCCTCAGAAAAGTGGACAATGAACTGCCTGAGGATCCAGCTATACCTCTCTTGGGCATATACCCAAAAGATGCCCCAACATATAAAAAGACACATGCTCCACTACGTTCATAGCAGCCTTATTTATAATAGCCAGAAGCTGGAAAGAAACCAGATGCCCTTCAACAGAGGAATGGATACAGAAAATGTGGTCCATCTACACAATGGAATATTACTCAGCTATCAAAAACAATGGCCTTATGAAATTCGTAGGCAAATGGTCAGAACTAGAAAATATCATCCTGAGTGAGGTAACCCAATCACAGAAAAACACACATGGTATGCACTCATTCATAAGTGGCTATTAGCCCAAATGCTTAAATTACCCTAGATGCCTAGAACAAATGAACTCAAGACGGATGATCAAAATGTGACCGCTTCACTCCTTCTTTAAAAGGGGATCAAGAATACCCTTGGCAGGGAAGGGAGAGGCAAAGATTAAAACAGAGACTGAAGGAACACCCATTCAGAGCCTGCCCCATATGTGGCCCATACATATACAGCCACCCAATTAGACAAGATGGATGAAGCAAAGAAGTGCAGACTGACAGGAGCCAGATGTAGGTCGCTCCTGAGAGACACAGCCAGAATACAGCAAATACAGAGGCGAATGCCAGCAGCAAACCACTGAACTGAGAATAGGACCCCCGTTGAAGGAATCAGAGAAAGAACTGGAAGAGCTTGAAGGGGCTTGAGACCCCATATGTACAATAATGCCAAGCAACCAGACCTTCCAGGGACTAAGCCACTACCTAAAGACTATACACGGACTGACCCTGGACGCTGACCTCATAGCTAGCAATGAATATCCTAGTAAGAGCACCAGTGGAAGGTGAAGCCTTGGGTCCTGCTAAGACTGAACCCCCAGTGAACTAGACTTTGGGAGGGGAGGGCGGCAATGGGGGGAGGGTTGGGAAGGGAACACCCATAAGAAAGGGGAGGGGGGAGGGGGATGTTTGCCCGGAAACCGGGAAAGGGAATAACACTCGAATTGTATATAAGAAATACGCAAGTTAATAAAAAAAAAATTTCTAGCCGAATTCAGTGGGTTCCCAATGGGACATGCTTGTATGAGTGTGCTTTTCAAGTTATAGCAACATTTTCACGATCGGGATCTAAGTATCATGGTGAATTCAGTAGGTTCCCAATAGGATTCGCATGTAAAAAGGGTACTATTCAAGATAGAGCAACATTTTAACGAACTGAAACACTGTTTATTCATGAATCAGTTAGTACCCATTAGCACGCTCTACTAATATGTTTATTTTTAAAGATTTATCAAAATTTCGCGTGACGAATCTAAGTAACTTGGTGAATACAGTTAGTTCCCAATAGGCCGCAATAGTAATAAGTGGACTGTTCAGGATAGAGAAAAATGTTCACGAATGGAATCAAAATTTCTAGGCGAATTCAGTTTGTTCACAATGGGACATGCTAATATAAGTGTGCTTTTCAAGTTATAGGAACATTTTCACGAACGGAATCTAAGTATCATTGTGAATTCAGTAGGTTCCAAGTAGGATTCGTATGTAATAAGGGTACTATTCAAGATACAGCAACATTTTAACGAACTGAAACACTGTTTCTTCGTGAAATCAGTTAGTTCCCTTCAGCAGGCTCTACTTATATGTGTACTTTTAAAGATTTCTCAAAATTTCGTAAGCCGAATCTAAGTAACTTGGTAAATTCAGTTAGTTCGCAATAGGCCGCAATAGTAATAAGTGGACTGTTCGGGATAGAGAAAAATGTTCACGAATAGAATCAAAATTTCTAGGCGAATTCAGTTTGTACCCAATGGGACCTGCCTGTATAAGTGTGATTTTCAAGTTATAGCAAAATTTTCACGAACGGAATCTAAGTATCATGGTGAATTCAGTAGGTTCCCTATAGGATTCGCATGTAATAAGTGAACCATTCGAAATAGAGCAACATTTTAATGAACTGAAACACTGTTTCTTCGTGAAATCAGTTAGTTCCCATTAGCAGGCTCCAGTAATATGTCTACTTTTAAAGATTTCTCAAAATGTCGTGAGCCGATTCTAAGTAACTTGGTGAATTCAGTTAGTTCCCAATAGGCCTCTTTGGTAATAAATGGACTGTTCAGGATAGAGAAAAACGTTATAAGAGTACTATTCAATAAAATTCACTGTTTCTTCGTGAATTCAGTTAGTTCCCATTAACAGGCTGTATTAATATGTGTACTTTTAAAAATTTCTCAAAATTTCGTGAACCGAATCTAAGTAACTTGGTGAATTCAGTTAGTTCCCAATAGGCCGCAATAGTAATAAGTGGACCGATTGGGATAGAGAAAAATTTTCACGAATGGAATCAAACTTTCCAGCAGAATTCAGTGAGTTCCCAATGTGACATCTTGTATGAGTGTGCTTTTCAAGTTATAGCAACATTTTCACGATCGGGATCTAAGTATCATGGTGAATTCAGTAGGTTCCCAATAGGATTCGCATGTAATAAGGGTACTTTTCAATAGAGAGCATCATTTTAATTAACTGAAACACTGTTTCTTCATGAATCAGTTAGTTCCCATTAGCAGGCTCTACTAATATGTGTACTTTTAAAGATTTATCAAAATTTCGTGAGACGCATCTAAGTAACTTGGTGAATTCAGTTAGTTCCCAATAGGCCGCAATAGTAATAAGTGGACTGTTCAGGATAGAGAAAAATGTTCACGAATGGAATCAAAATTTCTAGCCGAATTCAGTGAATTCCCAATGGGACATGCTTGTATGAGTGTACTTTTCAAGTTATAGCAATATTTTCACTATCGGAATCTAAGTATCATGGTGAATTCAGTAGGTTCCCAATATGATTCACATGTAATAAGGGTTCTATTCAAGATAGAGCAATATTTTAAATAACTGAAACACTGTTTCTTCATGAATTCAGTTAGTTCCCATTAGCAGGCTCTACTAATATGTGTACTTTTAAATATTTCTCAAAATTTCGTGAGCCGAATCTAGGTAACTTGGTAAATTCAGTTAGTTCCCAATAGGCCGCAATAGTAATAAGTGGACTGTTCGGGATAGAGAAAAATGTTCACTACGGAATCAAAATTTCTAGGCTAATTCAGTTTGTTCACAATGGGACATGGTTGTAGAAGTGTGCTTTTTAGTTATAGCAATATTTTCACGAACGGAATCTAAGTATCATGGTGAATTCAGTAGGTTCCCAGTAGGATTCGTATGTAATAAGGGTACTATTCAAGATAGAGCAACATTTTAACGAACTGAAACATTGTTTCTTCGTGTAATCAGTTAGTTCCCTTAGGCAGGCTCTACTAATATGTGTACTTTTAAAGATTTCTCAAAATTTCGTGAGCAGAATCTAAGTCACTTGGTAAATTCAGTTAGTTCCCAATAGGCCGCAATAGTAATAAGTGGACTGTTCGGGGTAGAGAAAAATGGTCACGAATGGAATCAAAATTTCTACCCGAATTCATTGATTTCCCAATGGGACATGCCTGTATGAGTGTGCTTTTCAAGATATAGCAACATTTTCAAGAATGGAATCTAAGTATCATGGTGAATTCAGTAAGTTCCCAATAGGATTCGCATGTAATAAGGGTACTATTCAAGATAGAGCAACATTTTAACGAATTAACACTGTTTCTTCGTGAATTCAGTTAGTTCCCTTTTTCAGGCTCTAATAATATGTGAACTTTTAAAGATTTCTCGAAATTTCGTGAGACGAATCTAAGTAACTTGGTGAATGCAGTTAGTTCCCAAGAGGCCGCAATAGTAATAAGTGGACTGTTCGGGATAGAGAAAAATGTTCAAGAATAGAATCAAAATTTATAGGCCAATTCAGTTTGTTCCCAATGGGACCTACCTGTATAAGTGTGCTTTTCAAGTTATAACAACATTTTCACGAACGGAATCTAAGTATCATGGTGAATTCAGTAGGTTCCCTATAGGATTCGAAAGTGATAAGTGAACCATTCAAGATAGAGCAACATTTTTACGACCTGAAACACTGTTTCTTCGTGAAATCAGTTAGATCCCATTAGGAGGCTCCAGTAGGAGGCTCCAGTAATATGTGTACTTTCAAAGATTCCTCAAAATTTCCTGAGCCGAATCAAAGTAACTTGGTGAATTCAGTTAGTTCCCAATAGGCTGCTTTAGAAATAAGTGGACTGTTCGGGATAGAGAAAAATGTTATAAGAGTACTATTCAATAAAATTCACTGTTTCTTCGTGAATTCAGTTAGTTCCCATTAGCAGGCTCTACTAATATGTGTACTTTTAAAGATTTATCAAATTTCGTGAGACGCATCTAAGTAACTTGGTGAATTCAGTTAGTTCCCAATAGGCCACAAGAGTAATAAGTGGACTCTTCGGGATAGAGAAAATGTTCACGAATGGAATCAAAATTTCTAGCCGAATTCAGTCTGTTCCCAATGGGACATGCTTGTATGAGTGTGCTTTTCAAGTTATAGCAACATTTTCACGAACGGAATCTAAGTATCACGGTGAATTCAGTAGGTTCCCAATAGGATTCGCAGGTAATAAGGGTACTATTCAAGATAGAGCAACATTTTAAAGAATTGAAACACTGTTTCTTCATGAATTCAGTTAGTTCCCATTAGCAGGCTCTACTAATATGTGTACTTTTATAGATTTCTCAAAATTTCGTGAGCCGAATCTAAGTAACTTGGTGAATTCAGGTAGTTCCCAATAGGCCGCATTAGTAATAAGTGGACTGTTCGTGATAGAGAAAAATGTTCACGAATGGAATGAAACTTTCTAGGCGAATTCAGTTTGTTCCCAAAGGGACATGCCTGTATAAGCGTGCTTTTCAAGTTATAGCAACATTTTCACGAACGGAATGTAAGTATCATAGTGAATTCAGTAGGTTCCCAGTAGGATTCGCATGTAATAAGGGTACGACTCAAGATAGAGCAACATTTTAACGAAATGAAACACTGTTTCTTAGTCACTTCAGTTCGTTCCCATTAGCAGGCTCTAGTAATATATCTAATTATAAAGATTTCTCAAAACTTCGTGAGCCGATTCTAAGTAACTTGGTGAATTCAGTTAGTTCCCAAGGCCGCAATAGTAATAAGTGGTCTGTTCGTGATAGACAAAAATGTTCACGAATGGAATCAAAATTTCTACCCGAATTCAGTGATTTCCCAATGGGACATGATGGTATGAGTTTGCTTTTCAAGATACAGCAACATTTTCAAGAACGGAATTTCAGTATTATGGTGAATTCAATAGGTTCCCCTAGGATTCGCATGTAATAAGGGTAGTATTCAAGGTAGAGCAACATTTTAACGAACTGAAACACTGTTTCTTCATGAATTCAGTTAGTTCCCATTTTCAGGGTCTACTAATATGTGTACTTTTAAAGATTTCTCAAAATTTCGTGAGCCGAATCTAAGTAAGTTTGTGAATTCAGTTAATTCCCAATAGGCCGCAATAGTAATAAGTGGACTGTTCGGGATAGAGAAAAATGTTCACTACGGAATCAAAATTTCTAGCTGAATTCAGTTTGTTCACAATTGGAATGCTTCTATGAGTGTGCTTTTCAAGATATAGCAACATTTTCAAGAACGGAATCTAAGCATCATGGTGAATTCAGTAGGTTCCCAATAGGATTCGCATGTAATAAGGGTAGTATTCAAGATAGAGCAACGTATTAACGAACTGAAACACTGTTTCTTCGTGAATTCAGTTAGTTCCCATTAGCAGGCTCTCCTAATATGTGTACTTTTAAATATTTCTCAAAATATCGTGAGCCGAATCGAAGTACCTTGCTGAATTCAGTTAGTTCCCAATAGGCCGCAATAGTAATAAGTGGACTGTTCGGGATAGAGAAAAATGGTCACGAATGGAATCAAAATTTCTAGGCGAATTCAGTGAGTTCCCATTGGGACATGCTTGTATGAGTGTGCTTTTCAAGTTATAGCATCATTTTTATGATCGGGATCTAAGTATCATGGTGAATTCAGTAGGTTCACAATAGGATTCGCATGTAATAAGGGTACTATTCAATATAGAGCAACGTTTTAATTAACTGAAACACTCTTTCTTCATGAATTCAGTTAGTTCCCATTAGCAGGCTCTACTAATATGTGTACTTTTAAAGATTTCTCAATATTTCGTGAGACAAATCTAAGTAACTTGGTGAATTCAGTTAGGTCCCAATAGGCCGCAATGGTAATAAGTGGACTGTTCGGGATAGAGAAAAAGGTTCATGAATGGAATCAAAATTTCTAGCTGAATTCAGTTTGTTCACAATGCGAATGCCTGTATGAGTGTGCTTTTCAAGATAAAGCAACATTTTCAGGAACGTAATCTAAGTATCATGATGAATTCAGTAGGTTTCCAATAGGATTCGCATGTAATGAAGTTACTATTCAAGATAGAGCAACATTTTAACGAACTGAAACACTGTTTCTTCGTCAATTGAGTTAGTTTCCAATAGCAGGCTCTAGTAATATGTCTACTTTTAAAGATTTCTCAAAATTTCGTGAGCCGAATCGAAGTAACTTGGTGAATTCAGTTAGTTCCCAAAGGCCGCAATAGTAATGAGTGGGCTGTTCGTGATAGAGAAAAATGTTCAAGAATGGAATCAAAATTTCTACCCGAATTCAGTCATTTCCCAATGGGACATGATGGTATGAGTTTGCTTTTCAAGATATAGCAACATTATCAAGAACGGAATTTCAGTATCATGGTGAATTCAATAGGTTCCCCTAGGATTAGCATGTAATAAGGGTAGTATTCAAGATAGAGCAACATTTAAAAAAATTGAAACACTGTTTCTTCGTGAATTCAGTTAGTTCCCATTAGCAGGCTCTACTAATATGTATACTTTTAAAGATTTCTCAAAATTTCGTGAGCCAAATCGAAGTAACTTGGTGAATTCTGTTATTTCCCAATAGGCCGCAATAGTAATAAGTGGACTGTTCGGGATAGAGAAAAATGTTCACGAATGGAATCAAAATTTCTAGCGGAATTCAGTTTATTCACAATGGGAGTGCTTGTATGAGTGTGCTTTTCAAGTTATAGCAACATTTTCACGAACGGATCTAAGTATCATAGTGAATTCAGTAGATTCCCTAAAGGATTCGCATGTAATAAGGGTACCATTCAAGATAGAGCAACTTTATAACGAAATGAAACACTGTTACATCGTGAAATCAGTTAGTTCCCATTAGCCGGCTGTAGCAATATATCTACTTTTACAGATTTCTCGAAACTTCGTGAGCCGATTCTAAGTAACAGGTGAATTCATTTAGTTCCCAATAGGCCGCAATAGTAATAAGTATACTGTTCGTGATAGAGAAAAATGTTCACAAATGGAATCAAAATTTCTACCCGAATTCAGTAATTTCCCAATGGGAGATGCTTGTATTAGTGTGCTTTTCAAGATATAGCAACATTTTCAAGAACGGAATCTAAGTATCATGGTGAATTCAGTAGGTTCCCAATAGGATTCGCATGTAATAAGGGTACTTTTCAAGATAGAGCAACATTTTAACAAAATGAAACACTGTTTTTTCGTGAATTCAGTTAGGTACAATTTTCAGGCTCTACTAATATGTGTACTTTTAAAGATTTCTCAAAATTTCGTGAGCCGAATCTAAGTAACTTGGTGAATTCAGTTAGTTCCCAATAGGCCGCAATAGTAATAATTGGGCAGTTCGTGATAGAGAAAAATGTTCACGAATGGAATCAAAAATTCTAGGCGAATTCAGTGAGTTCCCAATGGGACATGCTTGTATGAGTGTGCTTTTCAATATAGAGCAACATTTTAAAGAACGGAATCTAAGTATCATGGTGAATTCAGTAGGTTCCCAATAGGATTCTCATGTAATAAGCTTGTTATTCAAGATAGAGCAAATATTAACGAACTGAAACACTGTTTATTTGTGAATTCAGTTAGTTTCCAGTAGCAGGCTCTTGTACTATGTCTACTTCTAAGATTTATCAAAATTTGGTGAGCCGAATCTGAGTAACATGGTGAATTCGGTTAGTTCCCAATAGGCCGCAGTAGTAATAAGTGGACTGTTATGGATATAAAAAAATATTCACGAATGGAATCAAAATTACTAGGCGAGTTCAATGAGCTCGCAATGGGATATGCTTGTATGAGTGTGCTTTTCAATATATAACAACATTTAGGAACGGAATCTAAGTATCATGGTGAATTCAGTAGGTTCCCAATAGGATTCTGACGTAATAAGCTTGTTATTCAAGATAGAGCAACGTTTCAACGAACTGAATCACTGTTTCTTTGTGAACTCAGTTAGTTCCCATTAGCAGGCTCTTGTAATATGTGTACTTCTAAAGATTTATCAAAATTTGGTGAGCCAAATCTGAGTAACATGGTGAATTGGGTTAGTTCCCAATAGGCCGCAGTAGTATTAAGTGGACTGTTCGAGATATAGAAAAATTATCACGAATGGAATCAAAATTTCTAGGCGAATTCATTGAGTTCCCAATGGGACATGCTTATATGAGTGTGCTTTTCAATATAGTGCAACATTTTAGAACGGAATGTAAGTATCATGGTGAATTCAGTAGGTTCCCAATAGGATTCTCATGTAATAAGCTTGTTATTCAAGATAGAGCAACGTTTTAACCAACCGAAACACTGTTTCTTTGTGAATTCAGTTAGTTCCCAGTAGCAGGCTCTTGTAATATGCCTACTTCTAAAGATTTATCAAAGTTAGGTGAGCCAAATCTGAGTAACATGGTGAATTCGGCTAGTTCCCAATAGGCCGCAGTAGTAATAAGTGGACTGTTCGGGATATAGAAAAATTTTCAGGAATGGAATCAAAATTTCTAGGCGAATTCAGTGACTTCCCAATGGGACATGCTTGTATGAGTGTGCTTTTCAAAATAGAGCAACATTTTAAAGAACGGAATCTAAGTATCATGGTGAATTCAGTAGGTTCCCAATAGGATTCGATGTAATAAGCGTGTTATTCAAGATAGAGCAACGATTTAACGAACTGAAACAGCGTTTCTTTGTGAATTCAGTTAGTTCCCAGTAGCAGGCTCTTGTTATATGCGTACTTCTAAAGATTTATCAAAATTTGGTGAGCCGAATCTGAGTAACCTGGTGAATTCGGTTGTTCCCAATAGGCCGCAGTAGTAATAAGTGGACTGTTCGGGATATAGAAAAATTTTCACGAATGTAATCAAAATTTGTAGGCGAATTCAGTGAGTTCCCAATGGGACATGCTTGTATGAGTGTGCTTTTCAATATAGAGCAACATTTTAAGGAACAGAATCAAAGTATAATGGTGTATTCAGTAGTTTCGCAATAGGATTCGCATGTAATAAGATTGTTATTCAAGATAGAGCAACGTTTCAACGAACTGAAATACTGTTTCTCTGTGAATTCAGTTAGTTCCCAGTAGTAGGCTCTTGTACTATGTCTACTTCTAAAGATTTATCAAAATTTGGTGAGCCGAATCTGAGTAACATGGTGATTTCGGTTAGTTGCCAATAGGCCGCAGTAGTAATAAGTGGACTGTTCGGGATAGAAAAAAATATTCACGAATGGAATCAAAATTTCTAGGCGAATTCACTGAGTTCCCAATGGGACATGCTTGTATGAGTGGGCTTTTCAATATAGAGCAACATTTTAAGGAACGGAATCTAAGTATCATGGTGAATTCAGTAGGTTCCCAATAGGATTCTCATGTAATAAGCTTGTTATTCAAGATAGAGCAACGTTTTAACGAACCAAAACACTGTTTCTTTGTGAATTCAGTTAGTTCCCAGTAGCATGCTCTTGTAATATGCGTACTTCTAAAGATTTATCAAAATATGGTGAGCCGACTCTGAGTAATATGGTGAATTCGGTTAGTTCCCAATAGGCCGCAGTAGTAATAAGTGGACTGTTCGGGATATAGAAAAATTTTCACGAATGGAATCAAAATTTCTACGCGAATTCAGTGAGTTCCCAATGGGACATGCTTGTATGAGTGTGCTTTTCTATATAGAGCAACATTTTAAAGAACGGAATCTAAGTATCATGGTGAATTCAGTAGGTTCCCAATAGGATTCCATGTAATAAGGGTACTTTTAAAGATAGAGCAACATTTTAACAAAATGAAACACTGTTTTTTCGTGAATTCAGTTAGGTACAATTTTCAGGCTCTACTAATATGTGTACTTTTAAAGATTTCTCCAAATTTCGTGAGCCGAATCTAAGTAACTTGGTGAATTCAGTTAGTTCCCAATAGGCCGCAATAGTAATAATTGGGCAGTTCTTGATAGAGAAAAATGTTCACGAATGGAATCAAAAATTCTAGGTGAATTCAGTGAGTTCCCAATGGGACATGCTTGTATGAGTGTGCTTTTCAATATAGAGCAACATTTTAAAGAACGGAATCTAAGTATCATGGTGAATTCAGTAGGTTCCCAATAGGATTCTCATGTAATAAGCTTGTTATTCAAGATAGAGCAAATATTAACGAACTGAAACACTGTTTATTTGTGAATTCAGTTAGTTTCCAGTAGCAGGCTCTTGTACTATGTCTACTTCTAAGATTTATCAAAATTTGGTGAGCCGAATCTGAGTAACATGGTGAATTCGGTTAGTTCCCAATAGGCCGCAGTAGTAATAAGTGGACTAATATGGATATAAAAAAATATTCACGAATGGAATCAAAATTACTAGGCGAGTTCAATGAGCTCGCAATGGGATATGCTTGTATGAGTGTGCTTTTCAATATATAACAACATTTAGGAACGGAATCTAAGTATCATGGTGAATTCAGTAGGTTCCCAATAGGATTCTGACGTAATAAGCTTGTTATTCAAGATAGAGCAACGTTTCAACGAACTGAATCACTGTTTCTTTGTGAACTCAGTTAGTTCCCATTAGCAGGCTCTTGTAATATGTGTACTTCTAAAGATTTATCAAAATTTGGTGAGCCAAATCTGAGTAACATGGTGAATTGGGTTAGTTCCCAATAGGCCGCAGTAGTATTAAGTGGACTGTTCGAGATATAGAAAAATTATCACGAATGGAATCAAAATTTCTAGGCGAATTCAGTGAGTTCCCAATGGGACATGCTTGTATGAGTGGGCTTTTCAATATAGAGCAACATTTTAAGGAACGGAATCTAAGTATCATGGTGAATTCAGTAGGTTCCCAATAGCATTCTCATGTAATAAGCTTGTTATTCAAGATAGAGCAACGTTTTAACGAACCGAAACACTGTTTCTTTGTGAATTCAGTTAGTTCCCAGTAGCAGGCTCTTGTAATATGCGTACTTCTAAAGATTTATCAAAATATGGTGAGCCGAATCTGAGTAACTTGGTGAATTCGGTTAGTTCCCAATAGGCCGCAGTAGTAATAAGTGGACTGTTCGGGATATAGAAAAATTTTCACGAATGGAATCAAAATTTCTAGGCGAATTCAGTGAGTTCCCAATGGGACATGCTTGTATGAGTGCTTTTCAATATAGAGCAACATTTTAAGGAACGGAATCTAAGTATCATGGTGAATTCAGTAGGTCCCCAATAGGATTCGCATGTAATAAGCTTGTAATTCAAGATAGAGCAACGTTTTAACGAACCGAAACACTGTTTCTCTGTGAATTCAGTTAGTTCCCAGTAGCAGGCTCTTGTAATATGCGTACTTCTAAAGATTTATCAAAATTTGGTGAGCCGAATCTGAGTAACCTGGTGAATTCGGTTAGTTCCAAATAGGCCGCAGTAGTAATAAGTGGACTGTTCGTGATATATAAAAATTTTCACGAATGGAATCAAATTTCTAGGCGAATTCTGTGAGTTCCTAAAGGGACATGCTTGTATGAGTGTGCTTTTCAAAATATAACAACATTTTAAGGAACGGAATCTAAGTATCATGGTGAATTCAGTAGGTTCCCAATAGGATTCTGATGTAATAAGCTTGTTATTCAAATAGAGCAACGTTTTAACGAACCGAAACACTGTTTCTTTGTGAATTCAGTTAGTTCCCAGTAGCAGGCTCTTGTAATATGCGTACTTCTAAAGATTTATCAAAATATGGTGAGCCGAATCTGAGTAACTTGGTGAATTCTGTTAGTTCCCAATAGGCCGCAGTAGTAATAAGTGGACTGTTCGGGATATAGAAAAATTTTCACGAATGGAATCAAAATTTCTAGGCGAATTCAGTGAGTTCCCAATGGGACATGCTTGTATGAGTGTGCTTTTCAATATAGAGCAACATTTTAAGGAACGGAATCAAAGTATAATGGTGAATTCAGTAGTTTCGAAATAGGATTCGCATGTAATAAGATTGTTATTCAAGATAGAGCAACGTTTCAACGAACTGAAAGACTGTTTCTCTGAGAATTCAGTTAGTTCCCAGTAGCAGGCTCTTGTAATATGCATACTTCTAAAGATTTATCAAAATTTGGTGAGCCGAATCTGAGTAACCTGGTGAATTCGGTTGTTCCCAATAGGCCGCAGTAGTAATAAGTGGAGTGTTCGGGATATAGAAAAAATTTCACGAATGGAATCAAAATTTCTAGGCGAATTCAGTGAGTTCCCAATGGGACATGCTTGTATGAGTGTCCTTTTCCATATATACCAACATTTTAAGGAACGGAATCTAAGTATCATGGTGAATTCAGAGGTTCCCAATAGGATTCTCATGTAATAAGCTTGTTATTCAAGATAGAGCAACGTTTTACCGAACTGAAACACTGTTCCTCTGTGAATTCAGTTAGTTCCCAGTAGCAGGCTCTTGTATTATGTCTACTTCTAAAGATTTATCAAAATTTCCGGAGCCGAATCTGAGTAACATGGTGAATTCTGTCAGTTCCCCATAGGCCGCAGTAGTAATAAGTGGACTGTTCGGGATATAGAAAAATTTTCATGAAACGAATCAAAATTTCTAGGCTATTCAGTGAGTTCCCAATGGGACATGCTTGTGTGAGTGTGCTTTTCAATATAGAGCAACATTTTAAAGAACGAAATCTAAGTATCATGGTGAATTCAGTAGGTTCCCAATAGCATTCTCATGTAATAAGCTTGTTATTCAAGATAGAGCAACGTATTAACGAACTGAAACAGTATTTCTTTGTGAATTCAATTAGTTCCCAGTAGCAGGCTCTTGTAATATGCGTCCTTCTAAAGATTTATCAAAATTTGGTGAGCCGAATCTGAGTAACATGGTGAATTGGGTTAGTTCCCAATAGGCCGCAGTAGTAATAAGTGGACTGTACGGGATATAGAAAAATTTTAAGGAATGGAATCAAAATTTCTAGGCGAATTCAGTGAGTTCCCAATGGGACATGCTTGTATGAGTGTGCTTTTCAATATAGAGCAACAATTTAAGGAACGGAATCTAAGTATTATGGTGAATTCAGTAGGTTCGCAATAGGATTCTGATGTAATAAGCTTGTTATTCAAGGTAGAGCAACGTTTTAACGAACCGAAACACTGTTTCTCTGTGAATTCAGTTAGCTCCCAGTAGCAGGCTCTTGTAGTATGTCTACTTCTAAAGATTTATCAAAATTTGGTGAGCCGAATCTGAGTAACATGGTGAATTTGGTTAGTTTCCAATAGGCCGGAGTAGTAATAAGTGGACTGTTCGGGATATAGAAAAATTTTCACGAATGGAATCAAAATTTCTAGGCGAATTCAGTGAGTTCACATGGGATATGCTTGTATGAGTATCCTTTTCAATATAGAGCAACATTTTAAGGAGAGGAATCTAAGTATGATGGTGAATTCAGTAAGTTCCCAATAGGATAAGCATGTAATAAGCATGTTATTCAAGATAGAGCAACGTTGTAACCAACTGAAACACTGTTTCTTTGTGAATTCAGTTAGTTCCCAGAAGCAGGCTCTTGTAATATGCGTAATTCTGAAGATTTATCATAATATGGTCAGCCGAATCTGAGTAACAAGGTGAATTCGGTTAGTTCCCAATAGGATGCAGTAGTAGTAAGTGGACTGTTCCAGATATAGAAAAATTTGCACGAATGGAATCAAAATTTCTAGGCGAATTCTGTGAGTTCCTAAAGGGACATGCTTGTATGAGTGTGCTTTTCAAAATATAACAACATTTTAAGGAACGGAATCTAAGTATCATGGTGAATTCAGTAGGTTCCCAATAGGATTCTGATGTAATAAGCTTGTTATTCAAGATAGAGCAACGTTTTAACGAACTGAAACACTGTTTCTCTGTGAATTCAGTTAGTTCCCAGTAGCAGGCTCTTGTAATATGCGTACTTCTAAAGATTTATCAAAATTTGGTGAGCCGAATCTGAGTAACCTGGTGAATTCGGTTGTTCCCAATAGGCCGCAGTAGTAATAAGTGGACTGTTCGGGATATAGAAAAATTTTCACGAATGTAATCAAAATTTCTAGGCGAATTCAGTGAGTTCCCAATGGGACATGCTTTTATGAGTGTGCTTTTCAATATAGAGCAACATTTTAAGGAACGGAATCAAAGTATAATGTTGAATTCAGTAGTTTCGAAATAGGATTCGCATGTAATAAGCTTGTTATTCAAGATTGATCAACGTTTTAACGAACCGAAACACTGTTTCTCTGTGAATTCAGTTAGTTCCCAGTAGCAGGCTCTTGTACTATGTCTAATCTAAAGATTTATCAAAATTTGGTGAGCCGAATCTGAGTAACATGGTGAATTTGGTTAGTTCCCAATAGGCCAGAGTAGTAATAACTGGACTGTTTGGGATATAGAAAAATTTTCACGAATGGAATCAAAATTTCTAGCCGAATTCAGTGAATTCCCAATGGGACATGCTTGTATGAGTGTGCTTTTCAATATAGAGCAACATTTTAAGGAATGGAATCTAAGTATCATGGTGATTTCAGTAGGTTCCCAATAGGATTCTGATGTAATAAGCTTGTTATTCAAGATATAGCAACGTTTTAACGAACTGAAACACTGTTTCTCTGTGAATTCAGTTAGTTCCCAGTAGCAGGCTCTTGTAATATGCGTACTTCTAAAGATTTATCAAAATTTGGTGTGCCGAATCTGCGTAACATGGTGAATTCGGTTAGTTCCCAATAGGCCGCAGTAGTAATAAGAGGACTGTTCGGGATATAGAAAAATTTTAAGGAATGGAATCAAAATTTCTAGGCGAATTCAGTGAGTTCCCAATGGGACATGCTTGTATGAGTGTGCTTTTCAATATAGAGCAACAATTTAAGGAACGGAATCTAAGTATTATGGTGAATTCAGTAGGTTCACAATAGGATTCTGATGTAATAAGCTTGTTATTCAAGATAGAGCAACGTTTTAACGAACCGAAACACTGTTTCTCTGTGAATTCAGTTAGCTCCCAGTAGCAGGCTCTTGTATTATGTCTACTTCTAAAGATTTATCAAAATTTGGAGAGCCGAATCTGAGTAACATGGAGAATTTGGTTAGTTCCCAATAGGCCGCAGTAGTAATAAGTGGACTGTTCGGGATATAGAAAAATTTTCACGAATGGAATCAAAATTTCTAGGCGAATTCAGTGAGTTCCCAATGGGACATGCTTGTATGAGTATGCTTTTCAATATAGAGCAACATTTTAAGGAGCGGAATCTAAGTATGATGGTGAATTCAGTAAGTTCCCAATAGGAGAAGCATGTAATAAGATTGTTATTCAAGATAGAGCAACGTTTTAACCAACTGAAACACTGTTTCTTTGTGAATTCAGTTAGTTCCCAGTAGCAGTCTATTGTAATATGCGTTCTTGTAAAGTTTATCAAAATTAGTTGAGCCGAATCTGAGTAACATGGTGAATTCAGTTAGTTTCCAATAGGCCGCAGTAGTAACAAGTGGACTGTTCGGGATATAGAAAAATTTTCACGAATGGAATCAAAATTTCTAGGGGAATTCAGTGAGTTCCCAATGGAACATGCTTGTATGAGTGTGCTTTTCAATATAGAGCAACATTTTAAGGAACGGAATCTAGTTATCATGGTGAATTCAGTAGGTTCGCAATAGGATTCTAATGTAATAAGCTTGTTATTCAAGATATAGCAACGTTTTAACGAACTGAAACACTGTTTCTCTCTGAATTCAGTTAGTTCCCAGTAGCAGGCTCTTGTAATATGCGTAATTCTAAAGATTTATCATAATATGGTCAGCCGAATCTGAGTAACATGGTGAATTCGGTTAGTTCCCAATAGGACGCAGTAGTATTAAGTGGACTGTTCGAGATATAGAAAAATTATCACGAATGGAATCAAAATTTCTAGGCGAATTCAGTGAGTTCCCAATGGGACATGCTTGTATGAGTGGGCTTTTCAATATAGAGCAACATTTTAAGGAACGGAATCTAAGTATCATGGTGAATTCAGTAGGTTCCCAATAGCATTCTCATGTAATAAGCTTGTTATTCAAGATAGAGCAACGTTTTAACGAACCGAAACACTGTTTCTTTGTGAATTCAGTTAGTTCCCAGTAGCAGGCTCTTGTAATATGCGTACTTCTAAAGATTTATCAAAATATGGTGAGCCGAATCTTAGTAACTTGGTGAATTCGGTTAGTTCCCAATAGGCCGCAGTAGTAATAAGTGGACTGTTCGGGATATAGAAAAATTTTCACGAATGGAATCAAAATTTCTAGGCGAATTCAGTGAGTTCCCAATGGGACATGCTTGTATGAGTGCTTTTCAATATAGAGCAACATTTTAAGGAACGGAATCTAAGTATCATGGTGAATTCAGTAGGTCCCCAATAGGATTCGCATGTAATAAGCTTGTAATTCAAGATAGAGCAACGTTTTAACGAACCGAAACACTGTTTCTCTGTGAATTCAGTTAGTTCCCAGTAGCAGGCTCTTGTAATATGCGTACTTCTAAAGATTTATCAAAATTTGGTGAGCCGAATCTGAGTAACCTGGTGAATTCGGTTAGTTCCAAATAGGCCGCAGTAGTAATAAGTGGACTGTTCGTGATATATAAAAATTTTCACGAATGGAATCAAATTTCTAGGCGAATTCTGTGAGTTCCTAAAGGGACATGCTTGTATGAGTGTGCTTTTCAAAATATAACAACATTTTAAGGAACGGAATCTAAGTATCATGGTGAATTCAGTAGGTTCCCAATAGGATTCTGATGTAATAAGCTTGTTATTCAAATAGAGCAACGTTTTAACGAACCGAAACACTGTTTCTTTGTGAATTCAGTTAGTTCCCAGTAGCAGGCTCTTGTAATATGCGTACTTCTAAAGATTTATCAAAATATGGTGAGCCGAATCTGAGTAACTTGGTGAATTCTGTTAGTTCCCAATAGGCCGCAGTAGTAATAAGTGGACTGTTCGGGATATAGAAAAATTTTCACGAATGGAATCAAAATTTCTAGGCGAATTCAGTGAGTTCCCAATGGGACATGCTTGTATGAGTGTGCTTTTCAATATAGAGCAACATTTTAAGGAACGGAATCAAAGTATAATGGTGAATTCAGTAGTTTCGAAATAGGATTCGCATGTAATAAGATTGTTATTCAAGATAGAGCAACGTTTCAACGAACTGAAAGACTGTTTCTCTGAGAATTCAGTTAGTTCCCAGTAGCAGGCTCTTGTAATATGCATACTTCTAAAGATTTATCAAAATTTGGTGAGCCGAATCTGAGTAACCTGGTGAATTCGGTTGTTCCCAATAGGCCGCAGTAGTAATAAGTGGAGTGTTCGGGATATAGAAAAAATTTCACGAATGGAATCAAAATTTCTAGGCGAATTCAGTGAGTTCCCAATGGGACATGCTTGTATGAGTGTCCTTTTCCATATATACCAACATTTTAAGGAACGGAATCTAAGTATCATGGTGAATTCAGAGGTTCCCAATAGGATTCTCGTGTAATAAGCTTGTTATTCAAGATAGAGCAACGTTTTACCGAACTGAAACACTGTTCCTCTGTGAATTCAGTTAGTTCCCAGTAGCAGGCTCTTGTATTATGTCTACTTCTAAAGATTTATCAAAATTTCCGGAGCCGAATCTGAGTAACATGGTGAATTCTGTCAGTTCCCCATAGGCCGCAGTAGTAATAAGTGGACTGTTCGGGATATAGAAAAATTTTCATGAAACGAATCAAAATTTCTAGGCTATTCAGTGAGTTCCCAATGGGACATGCTTGTGTGAGTGTGCTTTTCAATATAGAGCAACATTTTAAAGAACGAAATCTAAGTATCATGGTGAATTCAGTAGGTTCCCAATAGCATTCTCATGTAATAAGCTTGTTATTCAAGATAGAGCAACGTATTAACGAACTGAAACAGTATTTCTTTGTGAATTCAATTAGTTCCCAGTAGCAGGCTCTTGTAATATGCGTCCTTCTAAAGATTTATCAAAATTTGGTGAGCCGAATCTGAGTAACATGGTGAATTGGGTTACTTCCCAATAGGCCGCAGTAGTAATAAGTGGACTGTACGGGATATAGAAAAATTTTAAGGAATGGAATCAAAATTTCTAGGCGAATTCAGTGAGTTCCCAATGGGACATGCTTGTATGAGTGTGCTTTTCAATATAGAGCAACAATTTAAGGAACGGAATCTAAGTATTATGGTGAATTCAGTAGGTTCGCAATAGGATTCTGATGTAATAAGCTTGTTATTCAAGGTAGAGCAACGTTTTAACGAACCGAAACACTGTTTCTCTGTGAATTCAGTTAGCTCCCAGTAGCAGGCTCTTGTAGTATGTCTACTTCTAAAGATTTATCAAAATTTGGTGAGCCGAATCTGAGTAACATGGTGAATTTGGTTAGTTTCCAATAGGCCGGAGTAGTAATAAGTGGACTGTTCGGGATATAGAAAAATTTTCACGAATGGAATCAAAATTTCTAGGCGAATTCAGTGAGTTCACATGGGATATGCTTGTATGAGTATCCTTTTCAATATAGAGCAACATTTTAAGGAGAGGAATCTAAGTATGATGGTGAATTCAGTAAGTTCCCAATAGGATAAGCATGTAATAAGCATGTTATTCAAGATAGAGCAACGTTGTAACCAACTGAAACACTGTTTCTTTGTGAATTCAGTTAGTTCCCAGAAGCAGGCTCTTGTAATATGCGTAATTCTGAAGATTTATCATAATATGGTCAGCCGAATCTGAGTAACAAGGTGAACTCGGTTAGTTCCCAATAGGATGCAGTAGTAGTAAGTGGACTGTTCCAGATATAGAAAAATTTGCACGAATGGAATCAAAATTTCTAGGCGAATTCTGTGAGTTCCTAAAGGGACATGCTTGTATGAGTGTGCTTTTCAAAATATAACAACATTTTAAGGAACGGAATCTAAGTATCATGGTGAATTCAGTAGGTTCCCAATAGGATTCTGATGTAATAAGCTTGTTATTCAAGATAGAGCAACGTTTTAACGAACTGAAACACTGTTTCTCTGTGAATTCAGTTAGTTCCCAGTAGCAGGCTCTTGTAATATGCGTACTTCTAAAGATTTATCAAAATTTGGTGAGCCGAATCTGAGTAACCTGGTGAATTCGGTTGTTCCCAATAGGCCGCAGTAGTAATAAGTGGACTGTTCGGGATATAGAAAAATTTTCACGAATGTAATCAAAATTTCTAGGCGAATTCAGTGAGTTCCCAATGGGACATGCTTTTATGAGTGTGCTTTTCAATATAGAGCAACATTTTAAGGAACGGAATCAAAGTATAATGTTGAATTCAGTAGTTTCGAAATAGGATTCGCATGTAATAAGCTTGTTATTCAAGATTGATCAACGTTTTAACGAACCGAAACACTGTTTCTCTGTGAATTCAGTTAGTTCCCAGTAGCAGGCTCTTGTACTATGTCTAATCTAAAGATTTATCAAAATTTGGTGAGCCGAATCTGAGTAACATGGTGAATTTGGTTAGTTCCCAATAGGCCAGAGTAGTAATAACTGGACTGTTTGGGATATAGAAAAATTTTCACGAATGGAATCAAAATTTCTAGCCGAATTCAGTGAATTCCCAATGGGACATGCTTGTATGAGTGTGCTTTTCAATATAGAGCAACATTTTAAGGAACGGAATCTAAGTATCATGGTGATTTCAGTAGGTTCCCAATAGGATTCTGATGTAATAAGCTTGTTATTCAAGATATAGCAACGTTTTAACGAACTGAAACACTGTTTCTCTGTGAATTCAGTTAGTTCCCAGTAGCAGGCTCTTGTAATATGCGTACTTCTAAAGATTTATCAAAATTTGGTGTGCCGAATCTGCGTAACATGGTGAATTCGGTTAGTTCCCAATAGGCCGCAGTAGTAATAAGAGGACTGTTCGGGATATAGAAAAATTTTAAGGAATGGAATCAAAATTTCTAGGCGAATTCAGTGAGTTCCCAATGGGACATGCTTGTATGAGTGTGCTTTTCAATATAGAGCAACAATTTAAGGAACGGAATCTAAGTATTATGGTGAATTCAGTAGGTTCACAATAGGATTCTGATGTAATAAGCTTGTTATTCAAGATAGAGCAACGTTTTAACGAACCGAAACACTGTTTCTCTGTGAATTCAGTTAGCTCCCAGTAGCAGGCTCTTGTATTATGTCTACTTCTAAAGATTTATCAAAATTTGGAGAGCCGAATCTGAGTAACATGGAGAATTTGGTTAGTTCCCAATAGGCCGCAGTAGTAATAAGTGGACTGTTCGGGATATAGAAAAATTTTCACGAATGGAATCAAAATTTCTAGGCGAATTCAGTGAGTTCCCAATGGGACATGCTTGTATGAGTATGCTTTTCAATATAGAGCAACATTTTAAGGAGCGGAATCTAAGTATGATGGTGAATTCAGTAAGTTCCCAATAGGAGAAGCATGTAATAAGATTGTTATTCAAGATAGAGCAACGTTTTAACCAACTGAAACACTGTTTCTTTGTGAATTCAGTTAGTTCCCAGTAGCAGTCTATTGTAATATGCGTTCTTGTAAAGTTTATCAAAATTAGTTGAGCCGAATCTGAGTAACATGGTGAATTCAGTTAGTTTCCAATAGGCCGCAGTAGTAACAAGTGGACTGTTCGGGATATAGAAAAATTTTCACGAATGGAATCAAAATTTCTAGGGGAATTCAGTGAGTTCCCAATGGAACATGCTTGTATGAGTGTGCTTTTCAATATAGAGCAACATTTTAAGGAACGGAATCTAGTTATCATGGTGAATTCAGTAGGTTCGCAATAGGATTCTAATGTAATAAGCTTGTTATTCAAGATATAGCAACGTTTTAACGAACTGAAACACTGTTTCTCTCTGAATTCAGTTAGTTCCCAGTAGCAGGCTCTTGTAATATGCGTAATTCTAAAGATTTATCATAATATGGTCAGCCGAATCTGAGTAACATGGTGAATTCGGTTAGTTCCCAATAGGACGCAGTAGTAATAAGTGGACTGCTCGAGATATAGAAAAATTTTCACGAATGGAATCAAAATTTCTAGGCGAATTCAGTGAGTTCCCAATGGAACATGCTTGTATGAGTGTGCTTTTCAATATAGAGCAACATTTTAAGGAACGGAATCTAGTTATCATGGTGAATTCAGTAGGTTCCCAATAGGATTCTCATGTAATAAGCTTGTTATTCAAGATAGAGCAACGTTTTAACCAACCGAAACACTGTTTCTTTGTGAATTCAGTTAGTTCCCAGTAGCAGGCTCTTGTAATATGCCTACTTCTAAAGATTTATCAAAGTTTGGTGAGCAGAATGTGAGTAACATGGTGAATTCTGTTAGTTCCCAATAGGCCGCAGTAATAATAAGTGGACTGTTCGGGATATAGAAAAATTTTCACGAATGGAATCAAAATTTCTAGGGGAATTCAGTGACTTCCCAATGGGACATGCTTGTATGAGTGTGCTTTTCAATATAGAGCAACATTTTAAAGAACGGAATCTAAGTATCATGGTGAATTCCGTAGGTTCCCAATAGGATTCTGATGTAATAAGCTTGTTATTCAAGATAGAGCAACGTTTTAACGAACCGAAACACTGTTTCTCTGTGAATTCAGTTATTACCCAGTAGCAGGCTCTTGTAATATGCGTACTTCTAAAGATTTATCAAAATTTGATGAGCCAAATCTTAGTAACATTGTGAATTCGGTTAGTTCCCAATAGGCCGCAGTAGTATTAAGTGAACTGTTCGAGATACAGAAAAATTTTCACGAATGGAATCAAAATTGCTAGGCGAATTCAGCGAGTTCCCAATGGGATATGCTTGTATGAGTGTGCTTTTCAATATAGAGCAACATTTTAAGGAACGGAATCTAAGTATCATGGTGAATTCAGTAGGTTCCCAATAGGATTCGCATGTGATAAGCTTGTTATTCAAGATAGAGCAACGTTTTAACGAACTGAAACAGTGTTTCTCTGTGAATTCAATTAGTTCCCAGTAGCTCGCTCTTGTAATATGCATACTTCTAAAGATTTATCAAAATGTGGTGAGACGAATCTGAGTAACATGGTGAATTCGGTTAGTTCCCAATAGGCCGCAGTAGTAATAAGTGGACTCTTCGGGATATAGAAAAATGTTCACGAATGGAATCAAAATTTCTAGGCGAATTGAGTGAGTTCCCAATGGGACATGCTTGTATGAGTGTGCTTTTCAATATAGAGCAACATTATAAAGAACGGAATCTAAGTATCATGGTGAATTCAGTAGGTTCCCAATAGGATTCGCATGTGATACGCTTGTTATTCAAGATAGAGCAACGTTTCAACGAACTGAAACACTGTTTCTCTGTGAATTCTGTAGGTTCCCAGTACTAGGCTCTTGTACTATGTCTACTTCTAAAGATTTATGAAAATTTGGTGAGCCGAATCTGAGTAACATGGTGAATTCGGTTAGTTCCCAATAGGCCGCAGTAGTAATAAGTGGACTGTTCGGGATATAGAAAATTTACACGAATGGAATCAAAATTTCAATGCGAATTCAGTGACTTCTCAATGGGAAATCATTGTTTGAGTGTGCTTTTCAGTATGTAACAACATTTTAAGGAACGGACTCTAAGTATCATGGTGAATTCAGTAGGTTCCCAATAGGATTCGCATGTAATAAGCTTGTTATTCAAGATAGAGCAACGTTTTAACGAACTGTAACAGTGTTTCTCTGTGAATTCAGTTAGTTCCCAGTAGCAGGCTCTTGTAATATGCGTACTTCTAAAGATTTATCAAAATTTGGTGAGCCGATTCTGAGTAACATGGTGAATTCGGTTAGTTCCCAATAGGCCGCAGTAGTAATAAGTGGACTGTTCGGGATATAGAAAAATTTTCATGAATGGAATCAAAATTTCTAGGCGAATTCAGTGAGTTCCCAATGGGACATGCTTGTATGAGTGTGCTTTTCAATATAGAGCAACGTTTTAAGGAACGGAATCTAAGTATCTTGGTGAATTCAGTAGGTTCGCAATAGGATTCGCATGTGATAAGCTTGTTATTCAAGATAGAGCAACGTTTTAACGAACTGAAACAGTGTTTCTCTGTGAATTCAGTTAGTTCCCAGTAGCAGGCTCTTGTAATATGCGTACTTCTAAAGATTTATCAAAATTTGGTGAGCCGAATCTGAGTAACATGGTGAATTCGATTAGTTCCCAATAGGCTGCAGTAGTAATAAGTGGACTGTTCGGGATATAGAAAAATGTTCATGAATGGAATCAAAATTTCTCGGCGAATTCAGTGAGTTCCCAATGGCACATGCTTGTATGAGTGTGCTTTTCAATATAGAGCAACATTTTAAGGAACGGAATCTAAGTATCATGGTGAATTCAGTAGGTTCCCAATAGGATTCGCATGTGATAAGCTTGTTATTCAAGATAGAGCAACGTTTTAACGAACTGAAACAGTGTTTCTCTGTGAATTCAATTAGTTCCCAGTAGCTCGCTCTTGTAATATGCATACTTCTAAAGATTTATCAAAATTTGGTGAGCCGAATCTGAGTAACATGGTGAATTCGGTTAGTTCCCAATAGGCCGCAGTAGTAATAAGTGGACTCTTCGGGATATAGAAAAATTTTCACGAATGGAATCAAAATTTCTAGGGGAAAGCAGTGAGTTCCCAGTGGGACATGCTTGTATGAGTGTGCTTTTCAATATAGAGCAACGTTTTAAGGAACGGAATCTAAGTATCATGGTGATTTCAGTTGGTTCCCAATAGGAATCGCATGTAATAAGCTTGTTATTCAAGACAGAGCAACGTTTTAACGAACTGAAACAGTGTTTCTTTGTGAATTCAGTTAGTTCCCAGTAGCAGTATCTTGTAATATGCGTACTTCTAAAGATTTATCAAAATTTGGTGATCCGAAACTGAGTAACATGGTGAATTCGGTTAGTTCCCAATAGGCCGCAGTAGTATTAAGAGCACTGTTCGGGATATTGAAAAAAATTCACGAATGGAATCAAAATTTCTAGGAAAATTCAGTGAGTTCCCAGTGGGACATCCTTGTATGAGTGTGCTTTTCAATATAGAGCAACATTTTAAGGAACGGAATCTAAGTATCATGGTGAATTCAGTAGGTTCCCAATAGGATTCTCATGTGATAAGCTTGTTATTCAAGATAGAGCAACGTTTCAACGAACTGAAACACTGTTTCTCTGTGAATTCTGTCAGTTCCCAGTACTAGGCTCTTGTACTATGTCTACTTCTAAAGATTTATGAAAATTTGGTGAGCCGAATCTTAGTAACATGGTGAATTCGGTTAGTTCCCAATAGGCCGCAGTAGTAATAAGTGGACTGTTCGGGATATAGAAAATTTACACGAATGGAATCAAAATTTCTATGCGAATTCAGTGACTTCCCAATGGGAAATCATTGTTTGAGTGTGCTTTTCAGATAGAGCAACATTTTAAGGAACGGAAGCTAAGTATCTTGGTGAATTCAGTAGGTTCGCAATAGGATCCTCATGTAATAATCTTGTTATTCAAGACAGAGCAACGTTTCAACGAACTGAAACACTGTTTCTCTGTAAATTCAGTTAGTTCCCAGTAGTAGGCTATTGCACTATGACTACTTCTAAAGATTTATCAAAATTTCCGGAGCCGAATCTGAGTAACGTTGTGAATTCGGTTAGTTCCCAATAGGCCGCAGTAGTAATAAGTGGACTGCTCGGGATATTGAAAAATATTAACGAATGGAATCAAAATTTCTAGGCGAATTCAGTGACTTCCCAATGGGACATGCTTGTTTGAGTGTGCTTTTCAATATAGAGCAACATTTTAAGGAATGGAATCTAAGTATCATGGTGAATTCGGTAGGTTCCCAATAGGATTCTCATGTAATAAGCTTGTTATTCAAGATAGAGCAACGTTTTAAAGAACCGAAACACTGTTTCTTTATGAATTCAGTTACTTCTCAGTGGCAGGCTGTTGTAATATGCGTACTTCTAAAGATTTATCAAAATTTGGTGCGACGGATCTGAGTAACATGGTGAATTCGGTTAGTTCCCAATAGGCCGCAGTAGTAATAAGTGGACTCTTCGGGATTTAGAAAAATGTTCACGAATGGAATCAAAATTTCTAGGCGAATTGAGTGAGTTCCCAATGGGACATGCTTGTATGAGTGTGCTTTTCAATATAGAGCAACATATTAAGGAACGGAATCTAAGTATCCTGGTGAATTCAGTAGGTTCCCAATAGGATTCGCATGTGATAAGCTTGTTATTCAAGATAGAGCAACGTTTCAACGAACTGAAACACTGTTTCTCTGTGAATTCAGTTAGTTCCCTAGTAGGCTTTGTACTATGTCTACTACTAAAGATTTATGAAAATTTGGTGAGCCGAATCTGAGTAACATGGTGAATTCGGTTAGTTCCCAATAGGCCGCAGTAGTAATAAGTGGACTGTTCGGGATATAGAAAAATTTTCATGAATGGAATCAAAATTTCTAGGCGAATTCAGAAAGTTCCCAATGGGACATGCTTGTATGAGTGTGCTTTTCAATAAAGAGCAACGTTTTAAGGAACGGAATCTAAGTATCTTGGTGAATTCAGTAGGTTCCCAATAGGATTCGCATGTGATAAGCTTGTTATTCAAGATAGAGCAACGTTTTAACGAACTGAAACAGTGTTTCTCTGTGAATTCAGTTAGTTCCCAGTAGCAGGCTCTTGTAATATGCGTACTTCTAAAGATTTATCAAAATTTGGTGAGCCGAATCTGAGTAACATGGTGAATTCGGTTAGTTCCCAATAGGCCGCAGTAGTAATAAGTGGACTGTTCGGGATATAGAAAAATGTTCACGAATGGAATCAAAATTTCTAGGCGAATTCAGTGAGTTCCCAATGGGACATGCTTGTATGAGTGTTCTTTTCAATATAGAGCAACATTTTAAGGAACGGAATCTAAGTATCATGGTGAATTCAGTAGGTTCCCAATAGGATTCCCATGTGATAAGCTTGTTATTCAAGATAGAGCAACGTTTTAACGAACTGAAACAGTGTTTCTCTGTGAATTCAATTAGTTCCCAGTAGCTCGCTCTTGTAATATGCATACTTCTAAAGATTTATCAAAATTTGGTGAGCCGAATCTGAGTAACATGGTGAATTCGGTTAGTTCCCAATAGGCCGCAGTAGTAATAAGTGGACTCTTCGGGATATAGAAAAATTTTCACGAATGGAATCAAAATTTCTAGGGGAAAGCAGTGAGTTCCCAGTGGGACATGCTTGTATGAGTGTGCTTTTCAATATAGAGCAACGTTTTAAGGAACGGAATCTAAGTATCATGGTGATTTCAGTTGGTTCCCAATAGGAATCGCATGCAATAAGCTTGTTATTCAAGACCGAGCAACGTTTTAACGAACTGAAACAGTGTTTCTTTGTGAATTCAGTTAGTTCCCAGTAGCAGTATCTTGTAATATGCGTACTTCTAAAGATTTATCAAAATTTGGTGATCCAAAACTGAGTAACATGGTGAATTCGGTTAGTTCCCAATAGGCCGCAGTAGTAATAAGAGCACTGTTCGGGATATTGAAAAAAATTCACGAATGGAATCAAAATTTCTTGGAAAATTCAGTGAGTTCCCAATGGGACATCCTTGTATGAGTGTGCTTTTCAATATAGAGCAACATTTTAAGGAACGGAATCTAAGTATCATGGTGAATTCAGTAGGTTCCCAATAGGATTCTCATGTGATAAGCTTGTTATTCAAGATAGAGCAACGTTTCAACGAACTGAAACACTGTTTCTCTGTGAATTCTGTCAGTTCCCAGTACTAGGCTCTTGTACTATGTCTACTTCTAAAGATTTATGAAAATTTGGTGAGCCGAATCTGAGTAACATGGTGAATTCGGTTAGTTCCCAATAGGCCGCAGTAGTAATAAGTGGACTGTTCGGGATATAGAAAATTTACACGAATGGAATCAAAATTTCTATGCGAATTCAGTGACTTCCCAATGGGAAATCATTGTTTGAGGGTGCTTTTCAGATAGAGCAACATTTTAAGGAACGGAATCTAAGTATCATGGTGAATTCAGTAGATTCGCAATAGGATTCTCATGTAATAAGCTTGTTATTCAAGACAGAGCAACGTTTCAACGAACTGAATCACTGTTTCTCTGTAAATTCAGTTAGTTCCCAGTAGTAGGCTATTGCACTATGACTACTTCTAAAGATTTATCAAAATTTCCGGAGCCGAATCTGAGTAACGTTGTGAATTCGGTTAGTTCCCAATAGGCCGCAGTAGTAATAAGTGGACTGCTCGGGATATTGAAAAATATTAACGAATGGAATCAAAATTTCTAGGCGAATTCAGTGACTTCCCAATGGGACATGCTTGTTTGAGTGTGCTTTTCAATATAGAGCAACATTTTAAGGAACGGAATCTAAGTATCATGGTGAATTCAGTAGGTTCCCAATAGGATTCTCATGTAATAAGCTTGTTATTCAAGATAGAGCAACGTTTTAAAGAACCGAAACACTGTTTCTTTATGAATTCAGTTACTTCCCAGTGGCAGGCTGTTGTAATATGCGTACTTCTAAAGATTTATCAAAATTTGGTGAGACGAATCTGAGTAACATGGTGAATTCTGTTAGTTCCCAATAGGCCGCAGTAGTAATAAGTGGACACTTCGGGATTTAGAAAAATGTTCACGAATGGAATCAAAATTTCTAGGCGAATTGAGTGAGTTCCCACTGGGACATGCTTGTATGAGTGTGCTTTTCAATATAGAGCAACATTTTAAGGAATGGAATCTAAGTATCCTGGTGAATTCAGTAGGTTCCCAATAGGATTCGCATGTGATAAGCTTGTTATTCAAGATAGAGCAACGTTTCAACGAACTGAAACACTGTTTCTCTGTGAATTCAGTTAGTTCCCAGTAGTAGGCTCTTGTACTATGTCTACTACTAAAGATTTATGAAAATTTGGTGAGCCGAATCTGAGTAACATGGTGAATTCGGTTAGTTCCCAATAGGCCGCAGTAGTAATAAGTGGACTGTTCGGGATATAGAAAAATTTTCATGAATGGAATCAAAATTTCTAGGCGAATTCAGTGAGTTCCCAATGGGACATGCTTGTATGAGTGTGCTTTTCAATATAGAGCAACGTTTTAAGGAACGGAATCTAAGTATCTTGGTGAATTCAGTAGGTTCGCAATAGGATTCGCATGTGATAAGCTTGTTATTCAAGATAGAGCAACGTTTTAACGAACTGAAACAGTGTTTCTCTGTGAATTCAGTTAGTTCCCAGTAGCAGGCTCTTGTAATATGCGTACTTCTAAAGATTTATCAAAATTTGGTGAGCCGAATCTGAGTAACATGGTGAATTCGATTAGTTCCCAGTAGGCTGCAGTAGTAATAAGTGGACTGTTCGGGATATAGAAAAATGTTCATGAATGGAATCAAAATTTCTCGGCGAATTCAGTGAGTTCCCAATGGGACATGCTTGTATGAGTGTGCTTTTCAATATAGAGCAACATTTTAAGGAACGGAATCTAAGTATCATGGTGAATTCAGTAGGTTCCCAATAGGATTCGCATGTGATAAGCTTGTTATTCAAGATAGAGCAACGTTTTAACGAACTGAAACAGTGTTTCTCTGTGAATTCAATTAGTTCTCAGTAGCTCGCTCTTGTAATATGCATACTTCTAAAGATTTATCAAAATTTGGTGAGCCGAATCTGAGTAACATGGTGAATTCGGTTAGTTCCCAATAGGCCGCAGTAGTAATAAGTGGACTCTTCGGGATATAGAAAAATTTTCACGAATGGAATCAAAATTTCTAGGGGAAAGCAGTGAGTTCCCAATGGCACATGCTTGTATGAGTGTGCTTTTCAATATAGAGCAACATTTTAAGGAACGGAATCTAAGTATCATGGTGAATTCAGTAGGTTCGCAATAGGATTCGCATGTAATAAGCTTGTTATTCAAGATAGAGCAACGTTTTAACGAACTGAAACAGTGTTTCTCTGTGAATTCAGTTAGTTCCCAGTAGCAGGCTCTTGTAATATGCGTACTTCTAAAGATTTATCAAAAGTTGGTGAGCCGAATCTGAGTAACATGGTGAATTCGGTTAGTTCCCAATAGGCCGCAGTAGTAATAAGTGGACTCTTCGGGATTTAGAAAAATGTTCACGAATGGAATCAAAATTTCTAGGCGAATTGAGTGAGTTCCCAATGGGACATGCTTGTATGAGTGTGCTTTTCAATATAGAGCAACATATTAAGGAACGGAATCTAAGTATCCTGGTGAATTCAGTAGGTTCCCAATAGGATTCGCATGTGATAAGCTTGTTATTCAAGATAGAGCAACGTTTCAACGAACTGAAACACTGTTTCTCTGTGAATTCAGTTAGTTCCCAGTAGTAGGCTCTTGTACTATGTCTACTACTAAAGATTTATGAAAATTTGGTGAGCCGAATCTGAGTAACATGGTGAATTCGGTTAGGTCCCAATAGGCCGCAGTAGTAATAAGTGGACTGTTCGGGATATAGAAAAATTTTCATGAATGGAATCAAAATTTCTAGGCGAATTCAGAAAGTTCCCAATGGGACATGCTTGTATGAGTGTGCTTTTCAATATAGAGCAACGTTTTAAGGAACGGAATCTAAGTATCTTGGTGAATTCAGTAGGTTCGCAATAGGATTCGCATGTGATAAGCTTGTTATTCAAGATAGAGCAACGTTTTAACGAACTGAAACAGTGTTTCTCTGTGAATTCAGTTAGTTCCCAGTAGCAGGCTCTTGTAATATGCGTACTTCTAAAGATTTATCAAAATTTGGTGAGCCGAATCTGAGTAACATGGTGAATTCGGTTAGTTCCCAATAGGCCGCAGTAGTAATAAGTGGACTGTTCGGGATATAGAAAAATGTTCACGAATGGAATCAAAATTTCTAGGCGAATTCAGTGAGTTCCCAATGGGACATGCTTGTATGAGTGTTCTTTTCAATATAGAGCAACATTTTAAGGAACGGAATCTAAGTATCATGGTGAATTCAGTAGGTTCCCAATAGGATTCCCATGTGATAAGCTTGTTATTCAAGATAGAGCAACGTTTTAACGAACTGAAACAGTGTTTCTCTGTGAATTCAATTAGTTCCCAGTAGCTCGCTCTTGTAATATGCATACTTCTAAAGATTTATCAAAATTTGGTGAGCCGAATCTGAGTAACATGGTGAATTCGGTTAGTTCCCAATAGGCCGAAGTAGTAATAAGTGGACTCTTCGGGATATAGAAAAATTTTCACGAATGGAATCAAAATTTCTAGGGGAAAGCAGTGAGTTCCCAGTGGGATATGCTTGTATGAGTGTGCTTTTCAATATAGAGCAACGTTTTAAGGAACGGAATCTAAGTATCATGGTGATTTCAGTTGGTTCCCAATAGGAATCGCATGTAATAAGCTTGTTATTCAAGACAGAGCAACGTTTTAACGAACTGAAACAGAGTTTCTTTGTGAATTCAGTTAGTTCCCAGTAGCAGTATCTTGTAATATGCGTACTTCTAAAGATTTATCAAAATTTGGTGATCCGAATCTGAGTAAAATGGTGAATTCGGTTAGTTCCCAATAGACCGCAGTAGTAATAAGAGGACTGTTCGGGATATTGAAAAATTTTCACGAATGGAATCAAAATTTCTAGGAAAATTCAGTGAGTTCCCAATGGGACATCCTTGTATGAGTGTGCTTTTCAATATAGAGCAACATTTTAAGGAACGGAATCTAAGTATCATGGTGAATTCAGTAGGTTCCCAATAGGATTCGCATGTGATAAGCTTGTTATTCAAGATAGAGCAACGTTTCAACGAACTGAAACACTGTTTCTCTGTGAATTCTGTCAGTTCCCAGTACTAGGCTCTTGTACTATGTCTACTTCTAAAGATTTATGAAAATTTGGTGAGCCGAATCTGAGTAACATGGTGAATTCGGTTAGTTCCCAATAGGCCGCAGTAGTAATAAGTGGACTGTTCGGGATATAGAAAATTTACACGAATGGAATCATAATTTCTATGCGAATTCAGTGACTTCCCAATGGGAAATCATTGTTTGAGTGTGCTTTTCAGATAGAGCAACATTTTAAGGAACGGAATCTAAGTATCATGGTGAATTCAGTAGATTCGCAATAGGATTCTCATGTAATAAGCTTGTTATTCAAGACAGAGCAACGTTTCAACGAACTGAAACACTGTTTCTCTGTAAATTCAGTTAGTTCCCAGTAGTAGGCTATTGCACTATGACTACTTCTAAAGATTTATCAAAATTTCCGGAGCCGAATCTGAGTAACGTTGTGAATTCGGTTAGTTCCCAATAGGCCGCAGTAGTAATAAGTGGACTGCTCGGGATATTGAAAAATATTAACGAATGGAATCAAAATTTCTAGGCGAATTCAGTGACTTCCCAATGGGACATGCTTGTTTGAGTGTGCTTTTCAATATAGAGCAACATTTTAAGGAACGGAATCTAAGTATCATGGTGAATTCAGTAGGTTCCCAATAGGATTCTCATGTAATAAGCTTGTTATTCAAGATAGAGCAACGTTTTAAAGAACCGAAACACTGTTTCTTTATGAATTCAGTTACTTCCCAGTGGGAGGCTGTTGTAATATGCGTACTTCTAAAGATTTATCAAAATTTGGTGAGACGAATCTGAGTAACATGGTGAATTCTGTTAGTTCCCAATAGGCCGCAGTAGTAATAAGTGGACACTTCGGGATTTAGAAAAATGTTCACGAATGGAATCAAAATTTCTAGGCGAATTGAGTGAGTTCCCACTGGGACATGCTTGTATGAGTGTGCTTTTCAATATAGAGCAACATTTTAAGGAATGGAATCTAAGTATCCTGGTGAATTCAGTAGGTTCCCAATAGGATTCGCATGTGATAAGCTTGTTATTCAAGATAGAGCAACGTTTCAACGAACTGAAACACTGTTTCTCTGTGAATTCAGTTAGTTCCCAGTAGTAGGCTCTTGTACTATGTCTACTACTAAAGATTTATGAAAATTTGGTGAGCCGAATCTGAGTAACATGGTGAATTGGGTTAGTTCCCAATAGGCCGCAGTAGTAATAAGTGTACTGTTCGGGATATAGAAAAATTTTCATGAATGGAATCAAAATTTCTAGGCGAATTCAGTGAGTTCCCAATGGGACATGCTTGTATGAGTGTGCTTTTCAATATAGAGCAACGTTTTAAGGAACGGAATCTAAGTATCTTGGTGAATTCAGTAGGTTCGCAATAGGATTCGCATGTAATAAGCTTGTTATTCAAGATAGAGCAACGTTTTAACGAACTGAAACAGTGTTTCTCTGAGAATTCAGTTAGTTCCCTTTAGCAGGCTCTTGTAATATGCGTACTTCTAAAGATTTATCAAAATTTGGTGAGCCAAATCTGAGTAACATGGTGAATTCGGTTAGTTCCCAATAGGCCACAGTACTAATAAGTGGACTGTTCGGGATATAGAAAAATGTTCACGAATGGAATCAAAAATTCTAGGCGAATTCAGTGAGTTCCCAAAGGGACATGCTTGTATGAGTGTGCTTTTCAATATAGAGCAACATTTTAAGGAACGGAATCTAAGTATCATGGTGAATTCAGTAGGTTCCCAATAGGATTCGCATGTGATAAGCTTGTTATTCAAGATAGAGCAACGTTTTAACGAACTGAAACAGTGTTTCTCTGTGAATTCAATTAGTTCCCAGTAGCTCGCTCTTGTAATATGCATACTTCTAAAGATTTATCAAAATTTGGTTAGCCGAATCTGAGTAACATGGTGAATTCGGTTAGTTCCCAATAGGCCGCAGTAGTAATAAGTTGACTCTTCGGGATATAGAAAAATTTTCACGAATGGAATCAAAATTTCTAGGGGAAAGCAGTGAGTTCCCAGTGGGAAATGCTTGTATGAGTGTGCTTTTCAATATAGAGCAACGTTTTAAGGAACGGAATCTAAGTATCATGGTGATTTCAGTTGGTTCCCAATAGGAATCGCATGTAATAAGCTTGTTATTCAAGACAGAGCAACGTTTTAACGAACTGAAACAGTGTTTCTTTGTGAATTCAGTTAGTTCCCAGTAGCAGTATCTTGTAATATGCGTACTTCTAAAGATTTATCAAAATTTGGTGATCCGAATCTGAGTAACATGGTGAATTCGGTTAGTTCCCAATAGGCCGCAGTAGTAATAAGAGGACTGTTCGGGATATTGAAAAATTTTCACGAATGGAATCAAAATTTCTAGGAAAATTCAGTGAGTTCCCAATGGGACATCCTTGTATGAGTGTGCTTTTCAATATAGAGCAACATTTTAAGGAACGGGAATCTAAGTATCATGGTGAATTCAGTAGGTTCCCAATAGGATTCGCATGTGATAAGCTTGTTATTCAAGATAGAGCAACGTTTCAACGAACTGAAACACTGTTTCTCTGTGAATTCTGTCAGTTCCCAGTACTAGGCTCTTGTACTATGTCTACTTCTAAATATTTATGAAAATTTGGTGAGCCGAATCTGAGTAACATGGTGAATTCGGTTAGTTCCCAATAGGCCGCAGTAGTAATAAGTGGACTGTTCGGGATATAGAAAATTTACACGAATGGAATCAAAATTTCTATGCGAATTCAGTGACTTCCCAATGGGAAATCATTGTTTGAGTGTGCTTTTCAGATAGAGCAACATTTTAAGGAACGGAATCTAAGTATCATGGTGAATTCAGTAGGTTCGCAATAGGATTCTCATGTAATTAGCTTGTTATTCAAGACAGAGCAACGTTTCAACGAACTGAAACACTGTTTCTCTGTAAATTCAGTTAGTTCCCAGTAGTAGGCTATTGCACTATGACTACTTCTAAAGATTTATCAAAATTTCCGGAGCCGAATCTGAGTAACGTTGTGAATTCGGTTAGTTCCCAAAAGGCCGCAGTAGTAATAAGTGGACTGCTCGGGATATTGAAAAATATTAACGAATGGAATCAAAATTTCTAGGCGAATTCAGTGACTTCCCAATGGGACATGCTTGTATGAGTGTGCTTTTCAATATAGAGCAACATTTTAAGGAACGGAATCTAAGTATCATGGTGAATTCAGTAGGTTCCCAATAGGATTCTCATGTAATAAGCTTGTTATTCAAGATAGAGCAACGTTTTAAAGAACCGAAACACTGTTTCTTTATGAATTCAGTTACTTCCCAGTGGCAGGCTGTTGTAATATGCGTACTTCTAAAAATTTATCAAAATTTGGTGAGACGAATCTGAGTAACATGGTGAATTCGGTTAGTTCCCAATAGGCTGCAGTAGTAATAAGTGGACTGTTCGGGATATAGAAATATATTCACGAATGGAATCAAAATTTCTAGGCGAATTCAGTGAGTTCCCAATGGGACATGCTTGTATGAGTGTGCTTTTCAATATAGAGCAACATTTTAAGGAACGGAATCTAAGTATCATGGTGAATTCAGTAGGTTCCCAATAGGATTCGCATGTGATAAGCTTGTTATTCAAGAGAGAGCAACGTTTTAACGAACTGAAACAGTGTTTCTCTGTGAATTCAATTAGTTCCCAGTAGCTCGCTCTTGTAATATGCATACTTCTAAAGATTTATCAAAATTTGGTGAGCCGAATCTGAGTAACATTGTGAATTCGGTTAGTTCCCAATAGGCCGCAGTAGTAATAAGTGGACTCTTCGGGTTATAGAAAAATTTTCACGAATGGAATCAAAATTTCTAGGGGAAAGCAGTGAGTTCCCAGTGGGACATGCTTGTATGAGTGTGCTTTTCAATATAGAGCAACGTTTTAAGGAACGGAATCTAAGTATCATGGTGATTTCAGTTGGTTCCCAATAGGAATCGCATGTAATAAGCTTGTTATTCAAGACAGAGCAACGTTTTAACGAACTGAAACAGTGTTTCTTTGTGAATTCAGTTAGTTCCCAGTAGCAGTATCTTGTAATATGCGTACTTCTAAAGATTTATCAAAATTTGGTGATCCGAATCTCAGTAACATGGTGAATTCGGTTAGTTCCCAATAGGCCGCATTAGTAATAAGAGGACTGTTCGGGATATTGAAAAATTTTCACGAATGGAATCAAAATTTCTAGGAAAATTCAGTGAGTTCCCAATGGGACATCCTTGTATGAGTGTGCTTTTCAATATAGAGCAACATTTTAAGGAACGGGAATCTAAGTATCATGGTGAATTCAGTAGGTTCCCAATAGGATTCGCATGTGATAAGCTTGTTATTCAAGATAGAGCAACGTTTCAACGAACTGAAACACTGTTTCTCTGTGAATTCTGTCAGTTCCCAGTACTAGGCTCTTGTACTATGTCTACTTCTAAAGATTTATGAAAATTTGGTGAGACGAATCTGAGTAACATGGTGAATTCGGTTAGTTCCCAATAGGCCGCAGTAGTAATAAGTGGACTGTTCGGGATATAGAAAATTTACACGAATGGAATCAAAATTTCTATGCGAATTCAGTGACTTCCAAATGGGAAATCATTGTTTGAGTGTGCTTTTCAGATAGAGCAACATTTTAAGGAACGGAATCTAAGTATCATGGTGAATTCAGTAGGTTCGCAATAGGATTCTCATGTAATAAGCTTGTTATTCAAGACAGAGCAACGATTCAACGAACTGAAACACTGTTTCTCTGTAAATTCAGTTAGTTCCCAGTAGTAGGCTATTGCACTATGACTACTTCTAAAGATTTATCAAAATTTCCGGAGCCGAATCTGAGTAACGTTGTGAATTCGGTTAGTTCCCAATAGGCCGCAGTAGTAATAAGTGGACTGCTCGGGATATTGAAAAATATTAACGAATGGAATCAAAATTTCTAGGCGAATTCAGTGACTTCCCAATGGGACATGCTTGTTTGAGTGTGCTTTTCAATATAGAGCAACATTTTAAGGAACGGAATCTAAGTATCATGGTGAATTCAGTAGGTTCCCAATAGGATTCTCATGTAATAAGCTTGTTATTCAAGATAGAGCAACGTTTTAAAGAACCGAAACACTGTTTCTTTATGAATTCAGTTACTTCCCAGTGGCAGGCTGTTGTAATATGCGTACTTCTAAAGATTTATCAAAATTTGGTGAGCCGAATCTGAGTAACATGGTGAATTCGGTTAGTGCCCAATAGGCCGCAGTAGTAATAAGTGGACTCTTCGGGATATAGAAAAATGTTCACGAATGGAATCAAAATTTCTAGGCGAATTGAGTGAGTTCCCAATGGGACATGCTTGTATGAGTGTGCTTTTCAATATAGAGCAACATTTTAAGGAACGAAATCTAAGTATCCTGGTGAATTCAGTAGGTTCCCAATAGGATTCGCATGTGATAAGCTTGTTATTCAAGATAGAGCAACGTTTCAACGAACTGAAACACTGTTTCTCTGTGAATTCAGTTAGTTCCCAGTAGTAGGCTCTTGTACTATGTCTACTACTAAAGATTTATGAAAATTTGGTGAGCCGAATCTGAGTAACATGGTGTATTGGGTTAGTTCCCAATAGGCCGTAGTAGTAATAAGTGGACTGTTCGGGATATAGAAAAATTTTCATGAATGGAATCAAAATTTCTAGGCGAATTCAGTGAGTTCCCAATGGTACATGCTTTTATGAGTGTGCTTTTCAATATAGAGCAACGTTTTAAGGAACGGAATCTAAGTATTTTGGTGAATTCAGTAGGTTCGCAATAGGATTCGCATGTAATAAGCTTGTTATTCAAGATAGAGCAACGTTTTAACGAACTGAAACAGTGTTTCTCTGTGAATTCAGTTAGTTCCCAGTAGCAGGCTCTTGTAATATGCGTACTTCTAAAGATTTATCAAAATTTGGTGAGCCGAATCTGAGTAACATGGTGAATTCGGTTAGTTCCCAATAGGCCGCAGTAGTAATAAGTGGACTGTTCGGGATATAGAAAAATTTTCATGAATGGAATCAAAATTTCTAGGCGAATTCAGTGAGTTTCCAATGGGACATGCTTGTATGAGTGTGCTTTTCAATATAGAGCAACATTTTAAGGAACGGAATCTAAGTATCATGGTGAATTCAGTAGGTTCCCAATAGGATTCTCATGTAATAAGCTTGTTATTCAAGATAGAGCAACGTTTTAAAGAACCGAAACACTGTTTCTTTATGAATTCAGTTACTTCCCAGTGGCAGGCTGTTGTAATATGCGTACTTCTAAAGATTTATCAAAATTTGTTGAGACGAATCTGAGTAACATGGTGAATTCGGTTAGTTCCCAATAGGCCGCAGTAGTAATAAGTGGATTCTTCGGGATTTAGAAAAATGTTCACGAATGGAATCAAAATTTATAGGAGAATTGAGTGAGTTCCCAATGGGACATGCTTGTATGAGTGTGCTTTTCAATATAGAGCAACATTTTAAGGAACGGAATCTAAGTATCCTGGTGAATTCAGTAGGTTCCCAATAGGATTCGCATGTGATAAGCTTGTTATTCAAGATAGAGCAACGTTTCAACGAACTGAAACACTTTTTTCTGTGAATTCAGTTAGTTCCCAGTAGTAGGCTCTTGTACTATGTCTACTACTAAAGATTTATGAAAATTTGGTGAGCCGAATCTGAGTAACATGGTGAATTGCGTTAGTTCCCAATAGGCCGCAGTAGTAATAAGTGGACTGTTCGGGATATAGAAAATTTTCATGAATGGAATCAAAATTTCTAGGCGAATTCAGTGAGATCCCAATGGGACATGCTTGTATGAGTGTGCTTTTCAATATAGAGCAACGTTTTAAGGAACGGCATCTAAGTATCTTGGTGAATTCAGTAGGTTCCCAATAGGATTCGCATGTGATAAGCTTGTATTTCAAGATAGAGCAACGTTTTAACGAACTGAAACAGTGTTTCTCTGTGAATTCAGTTAGTTCCCAGTAGCATGCTCTTGTAATATGCGTACTTCTAAAGATTTATCAAAATTTGGTGAGCCGAATCTGAGTAACATGGTGAATTCGGTTAGTTCCCAATAGCCTGCAGTAGTAATAAGTGGACTGTTCGGGATATAGAAAAATGTTCACGAATGGAATCAAAATTTCTAGGCGAATTCAGTGAGTTCCCAATGGGACATGCTTGTATGAGTGTGCTTTTCATTTAGAGCAACATTTTAAGGAACGGAATCTAAGTATCATGGTGAATTCAGTAGGTTCCCAATAGGATTCGCATGTGATAAGCTTGTTATTCAAGATAGAGCAACGTTTTAACGAACTGAAACAGTGTTTCTCTGTGAATTCAATTAGTTCCCAGTAGCTCGCTCTTGTAATATGCATACTTCTAAAGATTTATCAAAATTTGGTGAGCCGAATCTGAGTAACATGGTGAATTCGGTTAGTTCCCAATAGGCCGCAGTAGTAATAAGTGGACTCTTCGGGATATAGAAAAATTTTCACGAATGGAATCAAAATTTCTAGGGGAAAGCAGTGAGTTCCCAGTGGGACATGCTTGTATGAGTGTGCTTTTCAATATAGAGCAACGTTTTAAGGAACGGAATCTAAGTATCATGGTGATTTCAGTTGGTTCCCAGTAGGAATCGCATGTAATAAGCTGTTATTCAAGACAGAGCAACGTTTTAACGAACAGAAACAGTGTTTCTTTGTGAATTCAGTTAGTTCCCAGTAGCAGTATCTTGTAATATGCGTACTTCTAAAGATTTATCAAAATTTGGTGATCCGAATCTGAGTAACATGGTGAATTCGGTTAGTTCCCAATAGGCCGCAGTAGTAATAAGAGGACTGTTCGGGATATTGAAAAATTTTCACGAATGGAATCAAAATTTCTAGGAAAATTCAGTGAGTTCCCAATGGGACATCCTTGTATGAGTGTGCTTTTCAATATAGAGCAACATTTTATGGAACGGAATCTAAGTATCATGGTGAATTCAGTAGGTTCCCAATAGGATTCGCATGTGATAAGCTTGTTATTCAAGATAGAGCAACGTTTCAACGAACTGAAACACTGTTTCTCTGTGAATTCTGTCAGTTCCCAGTACTAGGCTCTTGTACTATGTCTACTTCTAAAGATTTATGAAAATTTGGTTAGCCGAATCTGAGTAACATGGTGAATTGGGTTAGTTCCCAATAGGCCGTAGTAGTAATATTGGACTGTTCAGGATATAGAAAAATTTTCATGAATGGAATCAATATTTCTAGGCGAATTCAGTGAGTTCCCAATGGGACATGCTTGTATGAGTGTGCTTTTCAATATAGAGCAACGTTTTAAGGAACGGAATCTAAATATCTTGGTGAATTCAGTAGGTTCGCAATAGGATTCGCATGTAATAAGCTTGTTACTCAAGACAGAGCAACGTTTCAACGAACTGAAACACTGTTTCTCTGTAAATTCAGTTAGTTCCCAGTAGTAGGCTCTTGTACTATGTTTACTTCTAAGATTTATCAAAATTTCCAGAGCCGAATCTGAGTAACGTTGTGAATTCGGTTAGTTCCCCATAGGCCGCAGTAGTAATAAGTGGACTGCTCGGGATATAGAAAAATTTTCACGAATGGAATCAAAATTTCTAGGCGAATTCAGTGACTTCCCAATGGGACATGCTTGTTTGAGTGTGCTTTTCAATATAGAGCAACATTTTAAGGAACGGAATCTAAGTATCATGGTGAATTCAGTAGGTTCCCAATAGGATTCTCATGTAATAAGCTTGTTATTCAAGATAGAGCAACGTTTTAAAGAACCGAAACACTGTTTCTTTGTGAATTCAGTTAGTTCCCAGTAGCAGGCTCTTGTAATATGCGTACTTCTAAAGATTTATCAAAATGTGGTGAGACGAATCTGAGTAACATGGTGAATTCGGTTAGTTCCCAATAGGGCGCAGTAGTAATAAGTGGACTCTTCGGGATATAGAAAAACTTTCACAAATAGAATCAAAATTTCTAGGCGAATTGAGTGAGTTCCCAATGGGACATGCTTGTATGAGTGTGCTTTTCGTATAGAGCAACATTTTAAGGAACGGAATCTAAGTATCATGGTGAATTCAGTAGGTTCCCAATAGGATTCGCATGTGATAAGCTTGTTATTCAAGATAGAGCAACGTTTCAACGAACTGAAACACTGTTTCTCTGTGAATTATGTTAGTTCCCAGTAGTAGGCTCTTGTACTATGTCTACTTCTAAAGATTTATGAAAATTTGGTGAGCCGAAACTGAGTAACATGGTGAATTCTGTTAGTTCCCAATAGGCCGCAGTAGTAATAAGTGGACTGTTCGGGATATAGAAAAATTTTCACGAATGGAATCAAAATTTCTAGGCGAATTCAGTGAGTTCCCAATGGCACATGCTTGTATGAGTGTGCTTTTCAATATAGAGCAACATTTTAAGGAACGGAATCTAAGTATCATGGTGAATTCAGTAGGTTCCCAATAGGATTCTCATGTGATAAGCTTGTTATTCAAGATAGAGCAACGTTTTAAAGAACCGAAACACTGTTTCTTTGTGAATTCAGTTAGTTCCCAGTAGCAGGCTGTTGTAATATGCGTACTTCTAAAGATTTTTCAAAATTTGGTGAGACGAATCTGAGTAACATGGTGAATTCGGTTAGTTCCCAGTAGGCCGCAGTAGTAATAAGTGGACTCTTCGGGATATAGAAAAATTTTCACGAATGGAATCAAAATTTCTAGGCGAATTGAGTGAGTTCCCAATGGGACATGCTTGTATGAGTGTGCTTTTCAATATAGAGCAACATTTTAAGGAACGGAATCTAAGTATCATGGTGAATTCAGTAGGTTCCCAATAGGATTCGCATGTGATAAGCTTGTTGTTCAAGATAGAGCAACGTTTCAACGAACTGAAACACTGTTTCTCTGTGAATTCTGTTAGTTCACAGTAGTAGGCTCTTGTACTATGTCTACTTCTAAAGATTTATGAAAATTTGGTGAGCCGAATCTGAGTAACATGGTGAATTCGGTTAGTTCCCAATAGGCCGCAGTAGTAATAAGTGGACTGTTCGGGATATAGAAAAATTTTCATGAATGGAATCAAAATTTCTAGGCGAATTCAATGAGTTCCCAATGGGACATGCTTGTATGAGTGTGCTTTTCAATATAGAGCAACATTTTAAGGAACGGAATCTAAGTATCATGGTGAATTCAGTAGGTTCCCAATAGGATTCGCATGTGATAAGCTTGTTATTCAAGATAGAGCAACGTTTTAATGAACTGAAACAGTGTTTCTCTCTGAATTCAGTTAGTTCCCAGTAGCATGCTCTTGTATTATGTGTACTTCTAAAGATTTATCAAAATTTGGTGAGCCGAATCTGAGTAACATGGTGAATTCGGGTTGTTCCCAATAGGCCGCAGTAGTAATAAGTGGACACTTCGGGATATAGAAAAATTTTCACGAATGGAATCATAATTTCTAGGGGAATTCAGTGAGTTCCCAATGGGACATGCTTGTATGAGTGTGCTTTACAATATAGAGCAACATTTTAAGGAACAGAATCTAAGTATCATGGTGAATTCAGTAGTTTCGCAATAGGATTCGCATGTAATAAGCTTGTTATTCAAGATAGAGCAACGTTTCAACGAACTGAAACACTGTTTCTCTGTGAATTCAGTTATTTCCCAGTAGCAGGCTCTTGTAATATGTGTACTTCTAAAGATTTATCAAAATTTGGTGAGACGAATCTGAGTAACATGGTGAATTCGGTTAGTTCCCAATAGGCCGCAGTAGTAATAAGTGGACTGTTCGAGATATAGAAAAATTTTCACGAATGGAATCAAAATTTCTAGGCGAATTCAGTGAGTTCCCAATGGCACATGCTTGTATGAGTGTGCTTTTCAATATAGAGCAACATTTTAAGGAACGGAATCTAAGTATCATGGTGAATTCAGTAGGTTCCCAATAGGATTCGCATGTGATAAGCTTGTTATTCAAGATAGAGCAACGTTTTAACGAATCGAAACAGTGTTTCTCTGTGAATTCAGTTAGATCCCAGTAGCATGCTCTTGTAATATGTGTACTTCTAAAGACTTATCAAAATTTGGTGAGCCGAATCTGAGTAACATGGTGAATTCGGTTAGTTCCCAATAGGCCGCAGTAGTAATATGTGGACTGTTCGGGATATAGAAAAATTATCACGAATGGAATCATAATTTCTAGGGGAATTCAGTGAGTTCCCAATGGGACATGCTTGTATGAGTGTGCTTTACAATATAGAGCCACATTTTAAGGAACAGAATCTAAGTATCATGGTGAATTCAGTAGGTTCGCAATAGGATTCGCATGTAATAAGCTTGTTATTCAAGATAGAGCAACGTTTCAACGAACTGAAACACTGTTTCTCTGTGAATTCTGTTAGTTCCCAGTAGTAGGCTCTTGTACTATGTCTACTTCTAAAGATTTATGAAAATTTGGTGAGTCGAATCTGAGTAACATGGTGAATTCGGTTAGTTCCCAATAGGCCGCAGTAGTAATAAGTGGACTGTTCGGGATATAGAAAAATATTCACGAATGGAATCAAAATTTCTAGGCGAATTCAGTGAGTTCCCAATGGGACATGCTTGTATGAGTGTGCTTTTCAATATAGAGCAACGTTTTAAGGAACGGAATCTAAGTATCCTGGTGAATTCAGTAGGTTCCCAATAGGATTCGCATGTGATAAGCTTGTTATTCAAGACAGTGCAACGTTTCAACGAACTGAAACACTGTTTCTCTGTGAATTCAGTTAGTTCACAGTAGTAGGCTCTTGTACTATGTCTACTACTAAAGATTTATGAAAATTTGGTGAGCCGAATCTGAGTAACATGGTGTATTGGGTTAGTTCCCAATAGGCCGCAGTAGTAATAAGTGGACTGTTCGGGATATAGAAAAATTTTCACGAATGGAATCAAAATTTCTAGGCGAATTCAGTGAGTTCCCAATGGCACATGCTTGTATGAGTGTGCTTTTCAATATAGAGCAACATTTTAAGGAACGGAATCTAAGTATCATGGTGAATTCAGTAGGTTCCCAATAGGATTCTCATGTGATAAGCTTGTTATTCAAGATAGAGCAACGTTTTAAAGAACCGAAACACTGTTTCTTTGTGAATTCAGTTAGTTCCCAGTAGCAGGCTGTTGTAATATGCGTACTTCTAAAGATTTTTCAAAATTTGGTGAGACGAATCTGAGTAACATGGTGAATTCGGTTAGTTCCCAGTAGGCCGCAGTAGTAATAAGTGGACTCTTCGGGATATAGAAAAATTTTCACGAATGGAATCAAAATTTCTAGGCGAATTGAGTGAGTTCCCAATGGGACATGCTTGTATGAGTGTGCTTTTCAATATAGAGCAACATTTTAAGGAACGGAATCTAAGTATCATGGTGAATTCAGTAGGTTCCCAATAGGATTCGCATGTGATAAGCTTGTTGTTCAAGATAGAGCAACGTTTCAACGAACTGAAACACTGTTTCTCTGTGAATTCTGTTAGTTCACAGTAGTAGGCTCTTGTACTATGTCTACTTCTAAAGATTTATGAAAATTTGGTGAGCCGAATCTGAGTAACATGGTGAATTCGGTTAGTTCCCAATAGGCCGCAGTAGTAATAAGTGGACTGTTCGGGATATAGAAAAATTTTCATGAATGGAATCAAAATTTCTAGGCGAATTCAATGCGTTCCCAATGGGACATGCTTGTATGAGTGTGCTTTTCAATATAGAGCAACATTTTAAGGAACGGAATCTAAGTATCATGGTGAATTCAGTAGGTTCCCAATAGGATTCGCATGTGATAAGCTTGTTATTCAAGATAGAGCAACGTTTTAATGAACTGAAACAGTGTTTCTCTCTGAATTCAGTTAGTTCCCAGTAGCATGCTCTTGTATTATGTGTACTTCTAAAGATTTATCAAAATTTGGTGAGCCGAATCTGAGTAACATGGTGAATTCGGGTTGTTCCCAATAGGCCGCAGTAGTAATAAGTGGACACTTCGGGATATAGAAAAATTTTCACGAATGGAATCATAATTTCTAGGGGAATTCAGTGAGTTCCCAATGGGACATGCTTGTATGAGTGTGCTTTACAATATAGAGCAACATTTTAAGGAACAGAATCTAAGTATCATGGTGAATTCAGTAGGTTCGCAATAGGATTCGCATGTAATAAGCTTGTTATTCAAGATAGAGCAACGTTTCAACGAACTGAAACACTGTTTCTCTGTGAATTCAGTTATTTCCCAGTAGCAGGCTCTTGTAATATGTGTACTTCTAAAGATTTATCAAAATTTGGTGAGACGAATCTGAGTAACATGGTGAATTCGGTTAGTTCCCAATAGGCCGCAGTAGTAATAAGTGGACTGTTCGAGATATAGAAAAATTTTCACGAATGGAATCAAAATTTCTAGGCGAATTCAGTGAGTTCCCAATGGCACATGCTTGTATGAGTGTGCTTTTCAATATAGAGCAACATTTTAAGGAACGGAATCTAAGTATCATGGTGAATTCAGTAGGTTCCCAATAGGATTCGCATGTGATAAGCTTGTTATTCAAGATAGAGCAACGTTTCAACGAACTGAAACACTGTTTCTCTGTGAATTCTGTTAGTTCCCAGTAGTAGGCTCTTGTACTATGTCTACTTCTAAAGATTTATGAAAATTTGGTGAGTCGAATCTGAGTAACATGGTGAATTCGGTTAGTTCCCAATAGGCCGCAGTAGTAATAAGTGGACTGTTCGGGATATAGAAAAATATTCACGAATGGAATCAAAATTTCTAGGCGAATTCAGTGAGTTCCCAATGGGACATGCTTGTATGAGTGTGCTTTTCAATATAGAGCAACGTTTTAAGGAACGGAATCTAAGTATCCTGGTGAATTCAGTAGGTTCCCAATAGGATTCGCATGTGATAAGCTTGTTATTCAAGACAGTGCAACGTTTCAACGAACTGAAACACTGTTTCTCTCTAAATTCAGTTAGTTCCCAGTAGTAGGCTCTTGTACTATGTCTACTTCTAAAGATTTATCAAAATTTCCGGAGCCGAATCTGAGTAACGTTGTGAATTCGGTTAGTTCCCAATAGGCCGCAGTAGTAATAAGTGGACTGCTCGGGATATTGAAAAATATTAACGAATGGAATCAAAATTTCTAGGCGAATTCAGTGACTTCCCAATGGGACATGCTTGTTTGAGTGTGCTTTTCAATATAGAGCAACATTTTAAGGAACGGAATCTAAGTATCATGGTGAATTCAGTAGGTTCCCAATAGGATTCTCATGTAATAAGCTTGTTATTCAAGATAGAGCAACGTTTTAAAGAACCGAAACACTGTTTCTTTATGAATTCAGTTACTTCCCAGTGGCAGGCTGTTGTAATATGCGTACTTCTAAAGATTTATCAAAATTTGGTGAGCCGAATCTGAGTAACATGGTGAATTCGGTTAGTGCCCAATAGGCCGCAGTAGTAATAAGTGGACTCTTCGGGATATAGAAAAATGTTCACGAATGGAATCAAAATTTCTAGGCGAATTGAGTGAGTTCCCAATGGGACATGCTTGTATGAGTGTGCTTTTCAATATAGAGCAACATTTTAAGGAACGAAATCTAAGTATCCTGGTGAATTCAGTAGGTTCCCAATAGGATTCGCATGTGATAAGCTTGTTATTCAAGATAGAGCAACGTTTCAACGAACTGAAACACTGTTTCTCTGTGAATTCAGTTAGTTCACAGTAGTAGGCTCTTGTACTATGTCTACTACTAAAGATTTATGAAAATTTGGTGAGCCGAATCTGAGTAACATGGTGTATTGGGTTAGTTCCCAATAGGCCGCAGTAGTAATAAGTGGACTGTTCGGGATATAGAAAAATTTTCATGAATGGAATCAAAATTTCTAGGCGAATTCAGTGAGTTCCCAATGGGACATGCTTTTATGAGTGTGCTTTTCAATATAGAGCAACGTTTTAAGGAACGGAATCTAAGTATCTTGGTGAATTCAGTAGGTTCGCAATAGGATTCGCATGTAATAAGCTTGTTATTCAAGATAGAGCAACGTTTTAACGAACTGAAACAGTGTTTCTCTGTGAATTCAGTTAGTTCCCAGTAGCAGGCTCTTGTAATATGCGTACTTCTAAAGATTTATCAAAATTTGGTGAGCCGAATCTGAGTAACATGGTGAATTCGGTTAGTTCCCAATAGGCCGCAGTAGTAATAAGTGGACTGTTCGGGATATAGAAAAATTTTCATGAATGGAATCAAAATTTCTAGGCGAATTCAGTGAGTTCCCAATGGGACATGCTTGTATGAGTGTGCTTTTCAATATAGAGCAACATTTTAAGGAACGGAATCTAAGTATCATGGTGAATTCAGTAGGTTCCCAATAGGATTCTCATGTAATAAGCTTGTTATTCAAGATAGAGCAACGTTTTAAAGAACCGAAACACTGTTTCTTTATGAATTCAGTTACTTCCCAGTGGCAGGCTGTTGTAATATGCGTACTTCTAAAGATTTATCAAAATTTGTTGAGACGAATCTGAGTAACATGGTGAATTCGGTTAGTTCCCAATAGGCCGCAGTAGTAATAAGTGGATTCTTCGGGATTTAAAAAATGTTCACGAATGGAATCAAAATGTCTAGGAGAATTGAGTGAGTTCCCAATGGGACATGCTTGTATGAGTGTGCTTTTCAATATAGAGCAACATTTTAAGGAACGGAATCTAAGTATCCTGGTGAATTCAGTAGGTTCCCAGTAGGATTCGCATGTGATAAGCTTGTTATTCAAGATAGAGCAACGTTTCAACGAACTGAAACACTTTTTTCTGTGAATTCAGTTAGTTCCCAGTCGTAGGCTCTTGTACTATGTCTACTACTAAAGATTTATGAAAATTTGGTGAGCCGAATCTGAGTAACATGGTGAATTGGGTTAGTTCCCAATAGGCCGCAGTAGTAATAAGTGGACTGTTCGGGATATAGAAAATTTTCATGAATGGAATCACAATTTCTAGGCGAATTCAGTGAGTTCCCAATGGGACATGCTTGTATGAGTGTGCTTTTCAATATAGAGCAACGTTTTAAGGAACGGCATCTAAGTATCTTGGTGAATTCAGTAGGTTCCCAATAGGACTCGCATGTGATAAGCTTGTATTTCAAGATAGAGCAACGTTTTAACGAACTGAAACAGTGTTTCTCTGTGAATTCAGTTAGTTCCCAGTAGCAGGCTCTTGTAATATGCGTACTTCTAAAGATTTATCAAAATTTGGTGAGCCGAATCTGAGTAACATGGTGAATTCGGTTAGTTCCCAATAGCCTGCAGTAGTAATAAGTGGACTGTTCGGGATATAGAAAAATGTTCACGAATGGAATCAAAATTTCTAGGCGAATTCAGTGAGTTCCCAATGGGACATGCTTGTATGAGTGTGCTTTTCAATATAGAGCAACATTTTAAGGAACGGAATCTAAATATCATGGTGAATTCAGTAGGTTCGCAATAGGATTCGCATGTAATAAGCTTGTTATTCAAGAGAGAGCAACGTTTTAACGAACTGAAACACTGTTTCTCTGTGAATTCTGTTAGTTCCCAGTAGTAGGCTCTTGTACTATGTCTACTTCTAAAGATTTATGAAAATTTGGTGAGTCGAATCTGAGTAACATGGTGAATTCGGTTAGTTCCCAATAGGCCGCAGTAGTAATAAGTGGACTGTTCGGGATATAGAAAAATATTCACGAATGGAATCAAAATTTCTAGGCGAATTCAGTGAGTTCCCAATGGGACATGCTTGTATGAGTGTGCTTTTCAATATAGAGCAACGTTTTAAGGAACGGAATCTAAGTATCCTGGTGAATTCAGTAGGTTCCCAATAGGATTCGCATGTGATAAGCTTGTTATTCAAGACAGTGCAACGTTTCAACGAACTGAAACACTGTTTCTCTCTAAATTCAGTTAGTTCCCAGTAGTAGGCTCTTGTACTATGTCTACTTCTAAAGATTTATCAAAATTTCCGGAGCCGAATCTGAGTAACGTTGTGAATTCGGTTAGTTCCCAATAGGCCGCAGTAGTAATAAGTGGACTGCTCGGGATATTGAAAAATATTAACGAATGGAATCAAAATTTCTAGGCGAATTCAGTGAGTTCCCAATGGGACATGCTTGTATGAGTGTGCTTTTCAATATAGAGCAACATTTTAAGGAACGGAATCTAAGTATCATGGTGAATTCAGTAGGTTCCCAATAGGATTCTCATGTAATAAGCTTGTTATTCAAGATAGAGCAACGTTTTAAAGAACCGAAACACTGTTTCTTTATGAATTCAGTTACTTCCCAGTGGCAGGCTGTTGTAATATGCGTACTTCTAAACATTTATCAAAATTTGTTGAGACGAATCTGAGCAACATGGTGAATTCGGTTAGTTCCCAATAGGCCGCAGTAGTAATAAGTGGACTCTTCGGGATATAGAAAAATTTTCACGAATGGAATCAAAATTTCTAGGGGAAAGCAGTGAGTTCCCAGTGGGACATGCTTGTATGAGTGTGCTTTCAATATAGAGCAACGTTTTAAGGAACGGAATCTAAGTATCATGGTGATTTCAGTTGGTTCCCAATAGGAATCGCATGTAATAAGCTGTTATTCAAGACAGAGCAACGTTTTAACGAACAGAAACAGTGTTTCTTTATGAATTCAGTTAGTTCCCAGTAGCAGTATCTTGTAATATGCGTACTTCTAAAGATTTATCAAAATTTGGTGATCCGAATCTGAGTAACATGGTGAATTCGGTTACTTCCCAATAGGCCGCAGTAGTAATAAGAGGACTGTTCGGGATATTGAAAAATTTTCACGAATGGAATCAAAATTTCTAGGAAAATTCAGTGAGTTCCCAATGGGACATCCTTGTATGAGTGTGCTTTTCAATATAGAGCAACATTTTAAGGAACGGAATCTAAGTATCATGGTGAATTCAGTAGGTTCCCAATAGGATTCGCATGTGATAAGCTTGTTATTCAAGATAGAGCGACGTTTCAACGAACTGAAACACTGTTTCTCTGTGAATTCTGTCAGTTCCCAGTACTAGGCTCTTGTACTATGTCTACTTCTAAAGATTTATGAAAATTTGGTGAGCCGAATCTGAGTAACATGGTGAATTCGGTTAGTTCCCAATAGGCCGCAGTAGTAATAAGTGGACTGTTCGGGATATAGAAAAATTTTCACGAATGGAATCAAAATTTCTAGGCGAATTCAGTGACTTCATAATGGGAAATCATTGTTTGAGTGTGCTTTTCAGATAGAGCAACATTTTAAGGAACGGAATCTAAATATCTTGGTGAATTCAGTAGGTTCGCAATAGGATTCGCATGTAATAAGCTTGTTATTCAAGACAGAGCAACGTTTCAACGAACTGAAACACTGTTCCTCTGTAAATTCAGTTAGTTCCCAGTAGTAGGCTCTTGTACTATGTTTACTTCTAAGATTTATCAAAATTTCCAGAGCCGAATCTGAGTAACGTTGTGAATTCGGTTAGTTCCCCATAGGCCGCAGTAGTAATAAGTGGACTCTTCGGGATATAGAAAAATTTTCACGAATGGAATCAAAATTTCTAGGCGAATTCAGTGACTTCCCAATGGGACATGCTTGTTTGAGTGTGCTTTTCAATATAGAGCAACATTTTAAGGAACGGAATCTAAGTATCATGGTGAATTCAGTAGGTTCCCAATAGGATTCTCATGTGATAAGCTTGTTATTCAAGATAGAGCAACGTTTTAAAGAACCGAAACACTGTTTCTTTGTGAATTCAGTTAGTTCCCAGTAGCAGGCTCTTGTAATATGCGTACTTCTAAAGATTTATCAAAATTTGGTGAGCCGAATCTGAGTAACATGGTGAATTCGGTTAGTTCCCAATAGGCCGCAGTAGTAATAAGTGGACTCTTCGGGATATAGAAAAATTTTCACAAATGGAATCAAAATTTCTAGGCGAATTGAGTGAGTTCCCAATGGGACATGCTTGTATGAGTGTGCTTTTCGTATATAGCAACATTTTAAGGAACGGAATCTAAGTATCATGGTGAATTCAGTAGGTTCCCAATAGGATTCTCATGTGATAAGCTTGTTATTCAAGATAGAGCAACCTTTCAACGAACTGAAACACTGTTTCTGTGTGAATTATGTTAGTTCCCAGTAGTAGGCTCTTGTACTATGTCTACTTCTAAAGATTTATGAAAATTTGGTGAGCAGAAACTGAGTAACATGGTGAATTCTGTTAGTTCCCAATAGGCCGCAGTAGTAATAAGTGGACTGTTCGGGATATAGAAAAATTTTCACGAATGGAATCAAAATTTCTAGGCGAATTCAGTGAGTTCCCAATGGCACATGCTTGTATGAGTGTGCTTTTCAATATAGAGCAACATTTTAAGGAACGGAATCTAAGTATCATGGTGAATTCAGTAGGTTCCCAATAGGATTCTCATGTGATAAGCTTGTTATTCAAGATAGAGCAACGTTTTAAAGAACCGAAACACTGTTTCTTTGTGAATTCAGTTAGTTCCCAGTAGCAGGCTGTTGTAATATGCGTACTTCTAAAGATTTTTCAAAATTTGGTGAGACGAATCTGAGTAACATGGTGAATTCGGTTAGTTCCCAATAGGCCGCAGTAGTAATAAGTGGACTCTTCGGGATATAGAAAAATTTTCATGAATGGAATCAAAATTTCTAGGCGAATTGAGTGAGTTCCCAATGGGACATGCTTGTATGAGTGTGCTTTTCAATATAGAGCAACATTTTAAGGAACGGAATCTAAGTATCATGGTGAATTCAGTAGGTTCCCAATAGGATTCGCATGTGATAAGCTTGTTGTTCAAGATAGAGCAACGTTTCAACGAACTGAAACACTGTTTCTCTGTGAATTCTGTTAGTTCACAGTAGTAGGCTCTTGTACTATGTCTACTTCTAAAGATTTATGAAAATTTGGTGAGCCGAATCTGAGTAACATGGTGAATTCGGTTAGTTCCCAATAGGCCGCAGTAGTAATAAGTGGACTGTTCGGGATATAGAAAAATTTTCACGAATGGAATCAAAATTTCTAGGCGAATTCAATGAGTTCCCAATGGGACATGCTTGTATGAGTGTGCTTTTCAATATAGAGCAACATTTTAATGAACGGAATCTAAGTATCATGGTGAATTCAGTAGGTTCCCAATAGGATTCGCATGTGATAAGCTTTTTATTCAAGATAGAGCAACGTTTTAACGAACTGAAACAGTGTTTCTCTCTGAATTCAGTTAGTTCCCAGTAGCATGCTCTTGTAATATGTGTACTTCTAAAGATTTATCAAAATTTGGTGAGCCGAATCTGAGTAACATGGTGAATTCGGGTTGTTCCCAATAGGCCGCAGTAGTAATAAGTGGACTCTTCGGGATATAGAAAAATTTTCACGAATGGAATCATAATTTCTAGGGGAATTCAGTGAGTTCCCAATGGGACATGCTTGTATGAGTGTGCTTTACAATATAGAGCAACATTTTAAGGAACAGAATCTAAGTATCATGGTGAATTCAGTAGGTTCGCAATAGGATTCGCATGTAATAAGCTTGTTATTCAAGATAGAGCAACGTTTCAACGAACTGAAACACTGTTTCTCTGTGAATTCAGTTATTTCCCAGTAGCAGGCTCTTGTAATATGCGTACTTCTAAAGATTTATCAAAATTTGGTGAGACGAATCTGAGTAACATGGTGAATTCTGTTAGTTCCCAATAGGCCGCAGTAGTAATAAGTGGACTGTTCGAGATATAGAAAAATTTTCACGAATGGAATCAAAATTTCTAGGCGAATTCAGTGAGTTCCCAATGGCACATGCTTGTATGAGTGTGATTTTCAATATAGAGCAACATTTTAAGGAACGGAATCTAAGTATCATGGTGAATTCAGTAGGTTCCCAATAGGATTCGCATGTGATAAGCTTGTTATTCAAGATAGAGCAACGTTTTAACGAACCGAAACAGTGTTTCTCTGTGAATTCAGTTAGATCCCAGTAGCATGCTCTTGTAATATGTGTACTTCTAAAGACTTATCAAAATTTGTTGAGCCGAATCTGAGTAACATGGTGAATTCGGTTAGTTCCCAATAGGCCGCAGTAGTAATATGTGGACTGTTCGGGATATAGAAAAATTATCACGAATGGAATCATAATTTCTAGGGGAATTCAGTGAGTTCCCAATGGGACATGCTTGTATGAGTGTGCTTTACAATATAGAGCCACATTTTAAGGAACAGAATCTAAGTATCATGGTGAATTCAGTAGGTTCGCAATAGGATTCGCATGTAATAAGCTTGTTATTCAAGATAGAGCAACGTTTCAACGAACTGAAACACTGTTTCTCTGTGAATTCTGTTAGTTCCCAGTAGTAGGCTCTTGTACTATGTCTACTTCTAAAGATTTATGAAAATTTGGTGAGTCGAATCTGAGTAACATGGTGAATTCGGTTAGTTCCCAATAGGCCGCAGTAGTAATAAGTGGACTCTTCGGGATATAGAAAAATTTTCACGAATGGAATCAAAATTTCTAGGCGAATTCAGTGAGTTCCCAATGGGACATGCTTGTATGAGTGTGCTTTTCAATATAGAGCAACGTTTTAAGGAACGGAATCTAAGTATCCTGGTGAATTCAGTAGGTTCCCAATAGGATTCGCATGTGATAAGCTTGTTATTCAAGACAGTGCAACGTTTCAACGAACTGAAACACTGTTTCTCTCTAAATTCAGTTAGTTCCCAGTAGTAGGCTCTTGTACTATGTCTACTTCTAAAGATTTATCAAAATTTCCGGAGCCGAATCTGAGTAACGTTGTGAATTCGGTTAGTTCCCAATAGGCCGCAGTAGTAATAAGTGGACTGCTCGGGATATAGAAAAATTTTCACGAATGGAATCAAAATTTCTAGGCGAATTCAGTGACTTCCCAATGGGACATGCTTATTTGAGTGTGCTTTTCAATATAGAGCAACATTTTAAGGAACGGAATCTAAGTATCATGGTGAATTCAGTAGGTTCCCAATAGGATTCTCATGTGATAAGCTTGTTATTCAAGGTAGAGCAACGTTTTAACGAACCGAAACACTGTTTCTCTGTGAATTCAGTTAGTTCCCAGTAGCAGGCTGTTGTAATACGCGTACTTCTAAAGATTTATCAAAATTTGGTGAGAAGAATCTGAGTAACATGGTGAATTCGGTTAGTTCCCAATAGGCCGCAGTAGTAATAAGTGGACTGTTCGGGATATAGAAAAATTATCACGAATGGAATCATAATTTCTAGGGGAATTCAGTGAGTTCCCAATGGGACATGCTTGTATGAGTGTGCTTTACAATATAGAGCAACATTTTAAGGAACAGAATCTAAGTATCATGGTGAATTCAGTAGGTTCGCAATAGGATTCGCATGTAATAAGCTTGTTATTCAAGATAGAGCAACGTTTCAACGAACTGAAACACTGTTTCTCTGTGAATTCAGTTATTTCCCAGTAGCAGTCTGTTGTAATAATATGCGTACTTCTAAAGATTTATGAAAATTTCGTGAGCTGAATCTGAGTAACATGGTGAATTCGGTTAGTTCCCAAAAGGCCGCAGTAGTAATAAGTGGACTGTTCGGATATAGAAAAATATTCACGAATGGAATCAAAATTTCTAGGCGAATTCAGTGAGTTCCCAATGGGACATGCTTGTATGAGTGTGCTTTTCAATATAGAGCAACATTTTAAGGAACGGAATCTAAGTATCCTGGTGAATTAAGTAGGTTCCCAATAGGATTCGCATGTGATGAGCTTGTTATTCAAGATAGAGCAACGTTTCAACGAACTGAAACACTGTTTCTCTGTGAATTCACTAAGTTCCCAGTAGTAGGCTCTTGTACTATGTCTACTACTAAAGATTTATGAAAATTTGGTGAGCCGAATCTGAGTAACATGGTGAATTCGGATAGTTCCCAATAGGCCGCAGTAGTAATAAGAGGACTGTTCGGGATATAGAAAAATATTCACGAATGGAATCAAAATTTCTAGGCGAATTCAGTGAGTTCCCAATGGGACATGCTTGTATGAGTGTGCTTTTCAATATAGAGCAACATTTTAAGGAACGGAATCTAAGTATCATGGTAAATTCAGTAGGTCCCCAATAGGATTCGCATGTGATAAGCATATTATTCAAGATAGAGCAACGTTTTAACGAACTGAAACAGAGTTTCTCTGTGAATTCAGTTAGTTCCCAGTAGCACGCTCTTGTAATATGCGTACTTCTAAAGATTTATCAAAATTTGTTGAGACGAATCTGAGTAACATGGTGAATTCGGTTAGTTCCCAATAGGCCGCAGTAGTAATAAGTGGACTGTTTGGGATATAGAAAAATATTCACGAATGGAATCAAAATTTCTAGGCGAATTCAGTGAGTTCCCAATGGGACATGCTTGTATGTGTGTGCTTTTCAATATAGAGCAACATTTTAAGGAACGGAATCTAAGTATCATGGTGATATCAGTAGGTTCGCAATTTGATTCGCATGTAATAAGCTTGTTATTCAAGATAGAGCAACGTTTCAATGAACTGAAACACTGTTTCTCTGTAAATTCAGTTAGTTCCCAGTAGTAGGCTCTTGTACCATGTCTACTTCTAAAGATTTATCAAAATTTCCGGAGCCGAATCTGAGTAACATGGTTAATTCGGTTAGTTCCCAATAGGCCGCAGTAGTAATAAGTGGACTGCTCGGGATATAGAAAAATTTTCACGAATGGAATCAAAATTTCTAGGCGAATTCAGTGAGTTCCCAATGGGACATGCTTGTATGAGTGTGCTTTTCAATATAGAGCAACATTTTAAGGAACGGAATCTAAGTATCATGGTGAATTCAGTAGGTTCCCAATAGGATTCGCATGTGATAAGCTTGTTATTCAAGATAGAGCAACGTTTTAACGAACTGAAACAGTGTTTCTCTGTGAATTCAATTAGTTCCCAGTAGCGCGCTCTTGTAATATGCGTACTTCTAAAGATTTATCAAAATTTGGTGAGCAGAATCTGAGTAACATGGTGAATTCGGTTAGTTCCCAATAGGCCGCAGTAGTAATAAGTGGACTGTTTGGGATATAGAAAAATATTCACGAATGGAATCAAAATTTCTAGGGGAAAGCAGTGAGTTCCCAATGGGACATGCTTGTATGACTGTGCTTTACAATATAGAGCAACATTTTAAGAAACAGAATCTAAGTATCATGGTGAATTCAGTAGGTTCGCAATAGGATTCGCATGTAATAAGCTTGTTATTCAAGATAGAGCAACGTTTTAACGAACTGAAACAGTGTTTCTCTGTGAATTCAGTTAGTTCCCAGTAGCACGCTCTTGTAATATGCGTACTTCTAAAGATTTATCAAAATTTGGTGAGACGAATCTGAGTAACATGGTGAATTCGGTTAGTTCCCAATAGGCCGCAGTAGTAATAAGTGGACTCTTCGGGATATAGAAAAATATTCACGAATGGAATCAAAATTTCTAGGCGAATTCAGTGACTTCCCAATGGGACATGCTTGTATGAGTGTGCTTTTCAATATAGAGCAACGTTTTAAGGAACGGAATCTAAGTATCATGGTGATTTCAGTTGGTTCCCAATAGGAATCGCATGTAATAAGCTTGTTCTTCAAGACAGAGCAACGTTTTAACGAACTGAAACAGTGTTTCTTTGTGAATTCAGTTAGTTCCCAGTAGCAGGCTCTTGTAATATGCGTACTTCTAAAGATTTATCAAAATTTGGTGATCTGAATCTGAGTAACATGGTGAATTCGGTTAGTTCCCAATAGGCCGCAGTAGTAATAAGAGGACTGTTCGGGATGTTGAAAAATTTTCACGAATGGAATCAAAATTTCTAGGAAAATTCAGTGAGTTCCCAATGGGACATCCTTTTTGAGTGTGCTTTTCAATATAGAGCAACATTTTAAGGAACGGAATCTAAGTATCATGGTGAATTCGGTAGGTTCCCAATAGGATTCGAATGTGATAAGCTTGTTATTCAAGATAGAGCAACGTTTTAACAAACCAAAACAGTGTTTCTCTGTGAATTCAGTTAGTTCCCAGTAGCATGCTCTTGTAATATGCGTACTTTTAAATATTTATCAAAATTTGGTGAACCGAATCTGAGTAACATGGTGAATTCGGTTAGTTCCCAATAGGCTGCAGTAGTAATAAGTGGACTGTTTGGGATATAGAAAAATATTCACGAATGGAATCAAAATTTCTAGGCGAATTCAGTGAGTTCCCAATGGGACATGCTTGTATGTGTGTGCTTTTCAATATAGAGCAACATTTTAAGGAACGGAATCTAAGTATCATGGTGAATTGAGTAGGTTCGCAATAGGATTCGCATGTAATAAGCTTGCTATTCAAGACAGAGCAACGTTTCAATGAACTGAAACAGTGTTTCTCTGTAAATTCAGTTAGTTCCCAGTAGTAGGCTCTTGTACTATGTCTACTTCTAAAGATTTATCAAAATTTCCAGAGCCGAATCTGAGTAACGTTGTGAATTCGGTAAGTTCCCAATAGGCCGCAGTAGTAATAAGTGGACTGCTCGGGATATAGAAAAATTTTCACGAATGGAATCAAAATTTCTAGGCAAATTCAGTGAGTTCCCAATGGGACATGCTTGTATGAGTGTGCTTTTCAATATAGAGCAACATTTTAAGGAACGGAATCTAAGTATCATGGTGAATTCAGTAGGTTCCCAATAGGATTCGCATGTGATAAGCTTGTTATTCAAGATAGAGCAACGTTTTAACGAACTGAAACAGTGTTTCTCTGTGAATTCAATTAGTTCCCAGTAGCACGCTCTTGTAATATGCATACTTCTAAAGATTTATCAAAATTTGGTTAGCCGAAACTGAGTAACATGGTGAATTCGGTTAGTTCCCAATAGGCCGCAGTAGTAATAAGTGGACTCTTCGGGATATAGAAAAATTTTCACGAATGGAATCAAAATTTCTAGGGGAAAGCAGTGAGTTCCCAATGGGACATGCTTGTATGAGTGTGCTTTTCAATATAGAGCAACGTTTTAAGGAACGGAATCTAAGTATCATGGTGATTTCAGTTGGTTCCCAATAGGAATCGCATGTAATAAGGTTGTTATTCAAGACAGAGCAACGTTTTAACGAACTGAAACAGTGTTTCTTTGTGAATTCAGTTAGTTCCCAGTAGCAGGCTCTTGTAATATGCGTACTTCTAAAGATTTATCAAAATTTGGTGATGCGAATCTGAGTAACATGGTGAATTCGGTTAGTTCCCAATAGGCCGCAGTAGTAATAAGAGGACTGTTCGGGATATTGAAAAATTTTCACGAATGGAATCAAAATTTCTAGGAAATTCAGTGAGTTCCCAATGGGACATCCTTGTATGAGTGTGCTTTTCAATATAGAGCAACATTTTAAGGAACGGAATCTAAGTATCATGGTGAATTCAGTAGGTTTCCAATAGGATTCGCATGTGATAAGCTTGTTATTCAAGATAGAGCAACGTTTTAACGAACCGAAACAGTGTTTCTCTGTGAATTCAGTTAGTTCCCAGTAGCATGCTCTTGTGATATGCGTACTTTTAAATATTTATCAAAATTTGGTGAGCCGAATCTGAGTAACATGGTGAATTCGGTTAGTTCCCAATAGGCCGCAGTAGTAATAAGTGGACTGTTCAAAATATAGAAAAATTTTCACGAATGGAATCAAAATTTCTAGGGGAATTCAGTGAGTTCCCAATGGGACATGCTTGTATGACAGTGCTTTACAATATAGAGCAACATTTTAAGGAACAGAATCTAAGTATCATGGTGAATTCAGTAGGTTCGCAATAGGATTCGCATGTAATAAGCTTGTTATTCAAGATAGAGCAACGTTTCAATGAACTGAAACACTGTTTCTCTTTGAATTCTGTTAGTTCCCAGTAGTAGGCTCTTGTACTATGTCTACTTCTAAAGATTTATGAAAATTTGGTGAGCTGAATCTGAGTAACATGGTGAATTCGGTTAGTTCCCAATAGGCCGCAGTAGTAATAAGTGGACTGTTCGGGATATAGAAAAATATTCACGAATGGAATCAAAATTTCTAGGCGAATTCAGTGAGTTCCCATGGGACATGCTTGTATGAGTGTGCTTTTCAATATAGAGCAACATTTTAAGGAACGGAATCTAAGTATCATGGTGAATTCAGTAGGTTCCCAATAGGATTCGCATGTGATAAGCATGTTATTCAAGATAGAGCAACGTTTTAACGAACTGAAACAGTGTTTCTTTGTGAATTCAGTTAGTTCCCAGTAGCACGCTCTTGTACTATGCGTACTTCTATAGATTTATCAAAATTTGGTGAGACGAATCTGAGTAACATGGTGAATTCGGTTAGTTCCCAATAGGCCGCAGTAGTAATAAGTGGACTGCTCGGGATATAGAAAAATTTTCACGAATGGAATCAAAATTTCTAGGCGAATTCAGTGACTTCCCAATGGGACATGCTTATTTGAGTGTGCTTTTCAATATAGAGCAACATTTTAAGGAACGGAATCTAAGTATCATGGTGAATTCAGTAGGTTCCCAATAGGATTCTCATGTGATAAGCTTGTTATTCAAGATAGAGCAACGTTTTAAAGAACCGAACACTGTTTCTTTGTGAATTCAGTTAGTTCCCAGTATCAGGCTGTTGTAATATGCGTACATCTAAAGATTTATCAAAATTTGGTGAGAAGAATCTGAGTAACATGGTGAATTCGGTTAGTTCCCAATAGGCCGCAGTAGTAATAAGTGGACTGTTCGGGATATAGAAAAATTATCACGAATGGAATCATAATTTCTAGGGGAATTCTGTGAGTTCCCAATGGGACATGCTTTTATGAGTGTGCTTTTCAATATAGAGCAACATTTTAAGAAACGGTATCTAAGTATCATGGTAAATTCAGTAGGTTCCCAATAGGATTCACATGTGATAAGCATATTATTCAAGATAGAGCAACGTTTTAACGAACTGAAACAGTGTTTCTCTGTGAATTCAGTTAGTTCCCAGTAGCATGCTCTTGTAATATGCGTACTTCTAAAGAATTATCAAAATTTGGTGAGACGAATCTGAGTAACATGGTGAATTCGGTTAGTTCCCAATAGGCCGCAGTAGTAATAAGTGGACACTTCGGGATATAGAAAAATTTTCACGAATGGAATCATAATTTCTAGGGGAATTCAGTGAGTTCCCAATGGGACATGCTTGTATGAGTGTGCTTTACAATATAGAGCAACATTTTAAGGAACAGAATCTAAGTATCATGGTGAATTCAGTAGGTTCGCAATAGGATTCGCATGTAATAAGCTTGTTATTCAAGATAGAGCAACGTTTCAACGAACTGAAACACTGTTTCTCTGTGAATTCAGTTATTTCCCAGTAGCAGGCTCTTGTAATATGTGTACTTCTAAAGATTTATCAAAATTTGGTGAGACGAATCTGAGTAACATGGTGAATTCTGTTAGTTCCCAATAGGCCGCAGTAGTAATAAGTGGACTGTTCGAGATATAGAAAAATTTTCACGAATGGAATCAAAATTTCTAGGCGAATTCAGTGAGTTCCCAATGGCACATGCTTGTATGAGTGTGCTTTTCAATATAGAGCAACATTTTAAGGAACGGAATCTAAGTATCATGGTGAATTCAGTAGGTTCCCAATAGGATTCGCATGTGATAAGCTTGTTATTCAAGATAGAGCAACGTTTTAACGAATCGAAACAGTGTTTCTCTGTGAATTCAGTTAGATCCCAGTAGCATGCTCTTGTAATATGTGTACTTCTAAAGACTTATCAAAATTTGGTGAGCCGAATCTGAGTAACATGGTGAATTCGGTTAGTTCTCAATAGGCCGCAGTAGTAATATGTGGACTGTTCGGGATATAGAAAAATTATCACGAATGGAATCATAATTTCTAGGGGAATTCAGTGAGTTCCCAATGGGACATGCTTGTATGAGTGTGCTTTACAATATAGAGCCACATTTTAAGGAACAGAATCTAAGTATCATGGTGAATTCAGTAGGTTCGCAATAGGATTCGCATGTAATAAGCTTGTTATTCAAGATAGAGCAACGTTTCAACGAACTGAAACACTGTTTCTCTGTGAATTCTGTTAGTTCCCAGTAGTAGGCTCTTGTACTATGTCTACTTCTAAAGATTTATGAAAATTTGGTGAGTCGAATCTGAGTAACATGGTGAATTCGGTTAGTTCCCAATAGGCCGCAGTAGTAATAAGTGGACTGTTCGGGATATAGAAAAATATTCACGAATGGAATCAAAATTTCTAGGCGAATTCAGTGAGTTCCCAATGGGACATGCTTGTATGAGTGTGCTTTTCAATATAGAGCAACGTTTTAAGGAACGGAATCTAAGTATCCTGGTGAATTCAGTAGGTTCCCAATAGGATTCGCATGTGATAAGCTTGTTATTCAAGACAGTGCAACGTTTCAACGAACTGAAACACTGTTTCTCTGTGAATTCAGTTAGTTCACAGTAGTAGGCTCTTGTACTATGTCTACTACTAAAGATTTATGAAAATTTGGTGAGCCGAATCTGAGTAACATGGTGTATTGGGTTAGTTCCCAATAGGCCGCAGTAGTAATAAGTGGACTGTTCGGGATATAGAAAAATTTTCACGAATGGAATCAAAATTTCTAGGCGAATTCAGTGAGTTCCCAATGGCACATGCTTGTATGAGTGTGCTTTTCAATATAGAGCAACATTTTAAGGAACGGAATCTAAGTATCATGGTGAATTCAGTAGGTTCCCAATAGGATTCTCATGTGATAAGCTTGTTATTCAAGATAGAGCAACGTTTTAAAGAACCGAAACACTGTTTCTTTGTGAATTCAGTTAGTTCCCAGTAGCAGGCTGTTGTAATATGCGTACTTCTAAAGATTTTTCAAAATTTGGTGAGACGAATCTGAGTAACATGGTGAATTCGGTTAGTTCCCAGTAGGCCGCAGTAGTAATAAGTGGACTCTTCGGGATATAGAAAAATTTTCACGAATGGAATCAAAATTTCTAGGCGAATTGAGTGAGTTCCCAATGGGACATGCTTGTATGAGTGTGCTTTTCAATATAGAGCAACATTTTAAGGAACGGAATCTAAGTATCATGGTGAATTCAGTAGGTTCCCAATAGGATTCGCATGTGATAAGCTTGTTGTTCAAGATAGAGCAACGTTTCAACGAACTGAAACACTGTTTCTCTGTGAATTCTGTTAGTTCACAGTAGTAGGCTCTTGTACTATGTCTACTTCTAAAGATTTATGAAAATTTGGTGAGCCGAATCTGAGTAACATGGTGAATTCGGTTAGTTCCCAATAGGCCGCAGTAGTAATAAGTGGACTGTTCGGGATATAGAAAAATTTTCATGAATGGAATCAAAATTTCTAGGCGAATTCAATGCGTTCCCAATGGGACATGCTTGTATGAGTGTGCTTTTCAATATAGAGCAACATTTTAAGGAACGGAATCTAAGTATCATGGTGAATTCAGTAGGTTCCCAATAGGATTCGCATGTGATAAGCTTGTTATTCAAGATAGAGCAACGTTTTAATGAACTGAAACAGTGTTTCTCTCTGAATTCAGTTAGTTCCCAGTAGCATGCTCTTGTATTATGTGTACTTCTAAAGATTTATCAAAATTTGGTGAGCCGAATCTGAGTAACATGGTGAATTCGGGTTGTTCCCAATAGGCCGCAGTAGTAATAAGTGGACACTTCGGGATATAGAAAAATTTTCACGAATGGAATCATAATTTCTAGGGGAATTCAGTGAGTTCCCAATGGGACATGCTTGTATGAGTGTGCTTTACAATATAGAGCAACATTTTAAGGAACAGAATCTAAGTATCATGGTGAATTCAGTAGGTTCGCAATAGGATTCGCATGTAATAAGCTTGTTATTCAAGATAGAGCAACGTTTCAACGAACTGAAACACTGTTTCTCTGTGAATTCAGTTATTTCCCAGTAGCAGGCTCTTGTAATATGTGTACTTCTAAAGATTTATCAAAATTTGGTGAGACGAATCTGAGTAACATGGTGAATTCGGTTAGTTCCCAATAGGCCGCAGTAGTAATAAGTGGACTGTTCGAGATATAGAAAAATTTTCACGAATGGAATCAAAATTTCTAGGCGAATTCAGTGAGTTCCCAATGGCACATGCTTGTATGAGTGTGCTTTTCAATATAGAGCAACATTTTAAGGAACGGAATCTAAGTATCATGGTGAATTCAGTAGGTTCCCAATAGGATTCGCATGTGATAAGCTTGTTATTCAAGATAGAGCAACGTTTCAACGAACTGAAACACTGTTTCTCTGTGAATTCTGTTAGTTCCCAGTAGTAGGCTCTTGTACTATGTCTACTTCTAAAGATTTATGAAAATTTGGTGAGTCGAATCTGAGTAACATGGTGAATTCGGTTAGTTCCCAATAGGCCGCAGTAGTAATAAGTGGACTGTTCGGGATATAGAAAAATATTCACGAATGGAATCAAAATTTCTAGGCGAATTCAGTGAGTTCCCAATGGGACATGCTTGTATGAGTGTGCTTTTCAATATAGAGCAACGTTTTAAGGAACGGAATCTAAGTATCCTGGTGAATTCAGTAGGTTCCCAATAGGATTCGCATGTGATAAGCTTGTTATTCAAGACAGTGCAACGTTTCAACGAACTGAAACACTGTTTCTCTCTAAATTCAGTTAGTTCCCAGTAGTAGGCTCTTGTACTATGTCTACTTCTAAAGATTTATCAAAATTTCCGGAGCCGAATCTGAGTAACGTTGTGAATTCGGTTAGTTCCCAATAGGCCGCAGTAGTAATAAGTGGACTGCTCGGGATATTGAAAAATATTAACGAATGGAATCAAAATTTCTAGGCGAATTCAGTGACTTCCCAATGGGACATGCTTGTTTGAGTGTGCTTTTCAATATAGAGCAACATTTTAAGGAACGGAATCTAAGTATCATGGTGAATTCAGTAGGTTCCCAATAGGATTCTCATGTAATAAGCTTGTTATTCAAGATAGAGCAACGTTTTAAAGAACCGAAACACTGTTTCTTTATGAATTCAGTTACTTCCCAGTGGCAGGCTGTTGTAATATGCGTACTTCTAAAGATTTATCAAAATTTGGTGAGCCGAATCTGAGTAACATGGTGAATTCGGTTAGTGCCCAATAGGCCGCAGTAGTAATAAGTGGACTCTTCGGGATATAGAAAAATGTTCACGAATGGAATCAAAATTTCTAGGCGAATTGAGTGAGTTCCCAATGGGACATGCTTGTATGAGTGTGCTTTTCAATATAGAGCAACATTTTAAGGAACGAAATCTAAGTATCCTGGTGAATTCAGTAGGTTCCCAATAGGATTCGCATGTGATAAGCTTGTTATTCAAGATAGAGCAACGTTTCAACGAACTGAAACACTGTTTCTCTGTGAATTCAGTTAGTTCACAGTAGTAGGCTCTTGTACTATGTCTACTACTAAAGATTTATGAAAATTTGGTGAGCCGAATCTGAGTAACATGGTGTATTGGGTTAGTTCCCAATAGGCCGCAGTAGTAATAAGTGGACTGTTCGGGATATAGAAAAATTTTCATGAATGGAATCAAAATTTCTAGGCGAATTCAGTGAGTTCCCAATGGGACATGCTTTTATGAGTGTGCTTTTCAATATAGAGCAACGTTTTAAGGAACGGAATCTAAGTATCTTGGTGAATTCAGTAGGTTCGCAATAGGATTCGCATGTAATAAGCTTGTTATTCAAGATAGAGCAACGTTTTAACGAACTGAAACAGTGTTTCTCTGTGAATTCAGTTAGTTCCCAGTAGCAGGCTCTTGTAATATGCGTACTTCTAAAGATTTATCAAAATTTGGTGAGCCGAATCTGAGTAACATGGTGAATTCGGTTAGTTCCCAATAGGCCGCAGTAGTAATAAGTGGACTGTTCGGGATATAGAAAAATTTTCATGAATGGAATCAAAATTTCTAGGCGAATTCAGTGAGTTCCCAATGGGACATGCTTGTATGAGTGTGCTTTTCAATATAGAGCAACATTTTAAGGAACGGAATCTAAGTATCATGGTGAATTCAGTAGGTTCCCAATAGGATTCTCATGTAATAAGCTTGTTATTCAAGATAGAGCAACGTTTTAAAGAACCGAAACACTGTTTCTTTATGAATTCAGTTACTTCCCAGTGGCAGGCTGTTGTAATATGCGTACTTCTAAAGATTTATCAAAATTTGTTGAGACGAATCTGAGTAACATGGTGAATTCGGTTAGTTCCCAATAGGCCGCAGTAGTAATAAGTGGATTCTTCGGGATTTAAAAAATGTTCACGAATGGAATCAAAATGTCTAGGAGAATTGAGTGAGTTCCCAATGGGACATGCTTGTATGAGTGTGCTTTTCAATATAGAGCAACATTTTAAGGAACGGAATCTAAGTATCCTGGTGAATTCAGTAGGTTCCCAGTAGGATTCGCATGTGATAAGCTTGTTATTCAAGATAGAGCAACGTTTCAACGAACTGAAACACTTTTTTCTGTGAATTCAGTTAGTTCCCAGTAGTAGGCTCTTGTACTATGTCTACTACTAAAGATTTATGAAAATTTGGTGAGCCGAATCTGAGTAACATGGTGAATTGGGTTAGTTCCCAATAGGCCGCAGTAGTAATAAGTGGACTGTTCGGGATATAGAAAATTTTCATGAATGGAATCACAATTTCTAGGCGAATTCAGTGAGTTCCCAATGGGACATGCTTGTATGAGTGTGCTTTTCAATATAGAGCAACGTTTTAAGGAACGGCATCTAAGTATCTTGGTGAATTCAGTAGGTTCCCAATAGGACTCGCATGTGATAAGCTTGTATTTCAAGATAGAGCAACGTTTTAACGAACTGAAACAGTGTTTCTCTGTGAATTCAGTTAGTTCCCAGTAGCAGGCTCTTGTAATATGCGTACTTCTAAAGATTTATCAAAATTTGGTGAGCCGAATCTGAGTAACATGGTGAATTCGGTTAGTTCCCAATAGCCTGCAGTAGTAATAAGTGGACTGTTCGGGATATAGAAAAATGTTCACGAATGGAATCAAAATTTCTAGGCGAATTCAGTGAGTTCCCAATGGGACATGCTTGTATGAGTGTGCTTTTCAATATAGAGCAACATTTTAAGGAACGGAATCTAAATATCATGGTGAATTCAGTAGGTTCGCAATAGGATTCGCATGTAATAAGCTTGTTATTCAAGAGAGAGCAACGTTTTAACGAACTGAAACACTGTTTCTCTGTGAATTCTGTTAGTTCCCAGTAGTAGGCTCTTGTACTATGTCTACTTCTAAAGATTTATGAAAATTTGGTGAGTCGAATCTGAGTAACATGGTGAATTCGGTTAGTTCCCAATAGGCCGCAGTAGTAATAAGTGGACTGTTCGGGATATAGAAAAATATTCACGAATGGAATCAAAATTTCTAGGCGAATTCAGTGAGTTCCCAATGGGACATGCTTGTATGAGTGTGCTTTTCAATATAGAGCAACGTTTTAAGGAACGGAATCTAAGTATCCTGGTGAATTCAGTAGGTTCCCAATAGGATTCGCATGTGATAAGCTTGTTATTCAAGACAGTGCAACGTTTCAACGAACTGAAACACTGTTTCTCTCTAAATTCAGTTAGTTCCCAGTAGTAGGCTCTTGTACTATGTCTACTTCTAAAGATTTATCAAAATTTCCGGAGCCGAATCTGAGTAACGTTGTGAATTCGGTTAGTTCCCAATAGGCCGCAGTAGTAATAAGTGGACTGCTCGGGATATTGAAAAATATTAACGAATGGAATCAAAATTTCTAGGCGAATTCAGTGAGTTCCCAATGGGACATGCTTGTATGAGTGTGCTTTTCAATATAGAGCAACATTTTAAGGAACGGAATCTAAGTATCATGGTGAATTCAGTAGGTTCCCAATAGGATTCTCATGTAATAAGCTTGTTATTCAAGATAGAGCAACGTTTTAAAGAACCGAAACACTGTTTCTTTATGAATTCAGTTACTTCCCAGTGGCAGGCTGTTGTAATATGCGTACTTCTAAACATTTATCAAAATTTGTTGAGACGAATCTGAGCAACATGGTGAATTCGGTTAGTTCCCAATAGGCCGCAGTAGTAATAAGTGGACTCTTCGGGATATAGAAAAATTTTCACGAATGGAATCAAAATTTCTAGGGGAAAGCAGTGAGTTCCCAGTGGGACATGCTTGTATGAGTGTGCTTTCAATATAGAGCAACGTTTTAAGGAACGGAATCTAAGTATCATGGTGATTTCAGTTGGTTCCCAATAGGAATCGCATGTAATAAGCTGTTATTCAAGACAGAGCAACGTTTTAACGAACAGAAACAGTGTTTCTTTATGAATTCAGTTAGTTCCCAGTAGCAGTATCTTGTAATATGCGTACTTCTAAAGATTTATCAAAATTTGGTGATCCGAATCTGAGTAACATGGTGAATTCGGTTACTTCCCAATAGGCCGCAGTAGTAATAAGAGGACTGTTCGGGATATTGAAAAATTTTCACGAATGGAATCAAAATTTCTAGGAAAATTCAGTGAGTTCCCAATGGGACATCCTTGTATGAGTGTGCTTTTCAATATAGAGCAACATTTTAAGGAACGGAATCTAAGTATCATGGTGAATTCAGTAGGTTCCCAATAGGATTCGCATGTGATAAGCTTGTTATTCAAGATAGAGCGACGTTTCAACGAACTGAAACACTGTTTCTCTGTGAATTCTGTCAGTTCCCAGTACTAGGCTCTTGTACTATGTCTACTTCTAAAGATTTATGAAAATTTGGTGAGCCGAATCTGAGTAACATGGTGAATTCAGTTAGTTCCCAATAGGCCGCAGTAGTAATAAGTGGACTGTTCGGGATATAGAAAAATTTTCACGAATGGAATCAAAATTTCTAGGCGAATTCAGTGACTTCATAATGGGAAATCATTGTTTGAGTGTGCTTTTCAGATAGAGCAACATTTTAAGGAACGGAATCTAAATATCTTGGTGAATTCAGTAGGTTCGCAATAGGATTCGCATGTAATAAGCTTGTTATTCAAGACAGAGCAACGTTTCAACGAACTGAAACACTGTTCCTCTGTAAATTCAGTTAGTTCCCAGTAGTAGGCTCTTGTACTATGTTTACTTCTAAGATTTATCAAAATTTCCAGAGCCGAATCTGAGTAACGTTGTGAATTCGGTTAGTTCCCCATAGGCCGCAGTAGTAATAAGTGGACTCTTCGGGATATAGAAAAATTTTCACGAATGGAATCAAAATTTCTAGGCGAATTCAGTGACTTCCCAATGGGACATGCTTGTTTGAGTGTGCTTTTCAATATAGAGCAACATTTTAAGGAACGGAATCTAAGTATCATGGTGAATTAAGTAGGTTCCCAATAGGATTCTCATGTGATAAGCTTGTTATTCAAGATAGAGCAACGTTTTAAAGAACCGAAACACTGTTTCTTTGTGAATTCAGTTAGTTCCCAGTAGCAGGCTCTTGTAATATGCGTACTTCTAAAGATTTATCAAAATTTGGTGAGCCGAATCTGAGTAACATGGTGAATTCGGTTAGTTCCCAATAGGCCGCAGTAGTAATAAGTGGACTCTTCGGGATATAGAAAAATTTTCACAAATGGAATCAAAATTTCTAGGCGAATTGAGTGAGTTCCCAATGGGACATGCTTGTATGAGTGTGCTTTTCGTATATAGCAACATTTTAAGGAACGGAATCTAAGTATCATGGTGAATTCAGTAGGTTCCCAATAGGATTCTCATGTGATAAGCTTGTTATTCAAGATAGAGCAACCTTTCAACGAACTGAAACACTGTTTCTGTGTGAATTATGTTAGTTCCCAGTAGTAGGCTCTTGTACTATGTCTACTTCTAAAGATTTATGAAAATTTGGTGAGCAGAAACTGAGTAACATGGTGAATTCTGTTAGTTCCCAATAGGCCGCAGTAGTAATAAGTGGACTGTTCGGGATATAGAAAAATTTTCACGAATGGAATCAAAATTTCTAGGCGAATTCAGTGAGTTCCCAATGGCACATGCTTGTATGAGTGTGCTTTTCAATATAGAGCAACATTTTAAGGAACGGAATCTAAGTATCATGGTGAATTCAGTAGGTTCCCAATAGGATTCTCATGTGATAAGCTTGTTATTCAAGATAGAGCAACGTTTTAAAGAACCGAAACACTGTTTCTTTGTGAATTCAGTTAGTTCCCAGTAGCAGGCTGTTGTAATATGCGTACTTCTAAAGATTTTTCAAAATTTGGTGAGACGAATCTGAGTAACATGGTGAATTCGGTTAGTTCCCAATAGGCCGCAGTAGTAATAAGTGGACTCTTCGGGATATAGAAAAATTTTCATGAATGGAATCAAAATTTCTAGGCGAATTGAGTGAGTTCCCAATGGGACATGCTTGTATGAGTGTGCTTTTCAATATAGAGCAACATTTTAAGGAACGGAATCTAAGTATCATGGTGAATTCAGTAGGTTCCCAATAGGATTCGCATGTGATAAGCTTGTTGTTCAAGATAGAGCAACGTTTCAACGAACTGAAACACTGTTTCTCTGTGAATTCTGTTAGTTCACAGTAGTAGGCTCTTGTACTATGTCTACTTCTAAAGATTTATGAAAATTTGGTGAGCCGAATCTGAGTAACATGGTGAATTCGGTTAGTTCCCAATAGGCCGCAGTAGTAATAAGTGGACTGTTCGGGATATAGAAAAATTTTCACGAATGGAATCAAAATTTCTAGGCGAATTCAATGAGTTCCCAATGGGACATGCTTGTATGAGTGTGCTTTTCAATATAGAGCAACATTTTAATGAACGGAATCTAAGTATCATGGTGAATTCAGTAGGTTCCCAATAGGATTCGCATGTGATAAGCTTTTTATTCAAGATAGAGCAACGTTTTAACGAACTGAAACAGTGTTTCTCTCTGAATTCAGTTAGTTCCCAGTAGCATGCTCTTGTAATATGTGTACTTCTAAAGATTTATCAAAATTTGGTGAGCCGAATCTGAGTAACATGGTGAATTCGGGTTGTTCCCAATAGGCCGCAGTAGTAATAAGTGGACTCTTCGGGATATAGAAAAATTTTCACGAATGGAATCATAATTTCTAGGGGAATTCAGTGAGTTCCCAATGGGACATGCTTGTATGAGTGTGCTTTACAATATAGAGCAACATTTTAAGGAACAGAATCTAAGTATCATGGTGAATTCAGTAGGTTCGCAATAGGATTCGCATGTAATAAGCTTGTTATTCAAGATAGAGCAACGTTTCAACGAACTGAAACACTGTTTCTCTGTGAATTCAGTTATTTCCCAGTAGCAGGCTCTTGTAATATGCGTACTTCTAAAGATTTATCAAAATTTGGTGAGACGAATCTGAGTAACATGGTGAATTCTGTTAGTTCCCAATAGGCCGCAGTAGTAATAAGTGGACTGTTCGAGATATAGAAAAATTTTCACGAATGGAATCAAAATTTCTAGGCGAATTCAGTGAGTTCCCAATGGCACATGCTTGTATGAGTGTGATTTTCAATATAGAGCAACATTTTAAGGAACGGAATCTAAGTATCATGGTGAATTCAGTAGGTTCCCAATAGGATTCGCATGTGATAAGCTTGTTATTCAAGATAGAGCAACGTTTTAACGAACCGAAACAGTGTTTCTCTGTGAATTCAGTTAGATCCCAGTAGCATGCTCTTGTAATATGTGTACTTCTAAAGACTTATCAAAATTTGTTGAGCCGAATCTGAGTAACATGGTGAATTCGGTTAGTTCCCAATAGGCCGCAGTAGTAATATGTGGACTGTTCGGGATATAGAAAAATTATCACGAATGGAATCATAATTTCTAGGGGAATTCAGTGAGTTCCCAATGGGACATGCTTGTATGAGTGTGCTTTACAATATAGAGCCACATTTTAAGGAACAGAATCTAAGTATCATGGTGAATTCAGTAGGTTCGCAATAGGATTCGCATGTAATAAGCTTGTTATTCAAGATAGAGCAACGTTTCAACGAACTGAAACACTGTTTCTCTGTGAATTCTGTTAGTTCCCAGTAGTAGGCTCTTGTACTATGTCTACTTCTAAAGATTTATGAAAATTTGGTGAGTCGAATCTGAGTAACATGGTGAATTCGGTTAGTTCCCAATAGGCCGCAGTAGTAATAAGTGGACTCTTCGGGATATAGAAAAATTTTCACGAATGGAATCAAAATTTCTAGGCGAATTCAGTGAGTTCCCAATGGGACATGCTTGTATGAGTGTGCTTTTCAATATAGAGCAACGTTTTAAGGAACGGAATCTAAGTATCCTGGTGAATTCAGTAGGTTCCCAATAGGATTCGCATGTGATAAGCTTGTTATTCAAGACAGTGCAACGTTTCAACGAACTGAAACACTGTTTCTCTCTAAATTCAGTTAGTTCCCAGTAGTAGGCTCTTGTACTATGTCTACTTCTAAAGATTTATCAAAATTTCCGGAGCCGAATCTGAGTAACGTTGTGAATTCGGTTAGTTCCCAATAGGCCGCAGTAGTAATAAGTGGACTGCTCGGGATATAGAAAAATTTTCACGAATGGAATCAAAATTTCTAGGCGAATTCAGTGACTTCCCAATGGGACATGCTTATTTGAGTGTGCTTTTCAATATAGAGCAACATTTTAAGGAACGGAATCTAAGTATCATGGTGAATTCAGTAGGTTCCCAATAGGATTCTCATGTGATAAGCTTGTTATTCAAGGTAGAGCAACGTTTTAACGAACCGAAACACTGTTTCTCTGTGAATTCAGTTAGTTCCCAGTAGCAGGCTGTTGTAATACGCGTACTTCTAAAGATTTATCAAAATTTGGTGAGAAGAATCTGAGTAACATGGTGAATTCGGTTAGTTCCCAATAGGCCGCAGTAGTAATAAGTGGACTGTTCGGGATATAGAAAAATTATCACGAATGGAATCATAATTTCTAGGGGAATTCAGTGAGTTCCCAATGGGACATGCTTGTATGAGTGTGCTTTACAATATAGAGCAACATTTTAAGGAACAGAATCTAAGTATCATGGTGAATTCAGTAGGTTCGCAATAGGATTCGCATGTAATAAGCTTGTTATTCAAGATAGAGCAACGTTTCAACGAACTGAAACACTGTTTCTCTGTGAATTCAGTTATTTCCCAGTAGCAGTCTGTTGTAATAATATGCGTACTTCTAAAGATTTATGAAAATTTCGTGAGCTGAATCTGAGTAACATGGTGAATTCGGTTAGTTCCCAAAAGGCCGCAGTAGTAATAAGTGGACTGTTCGGATATAGAAAAATATTCACGAATGGAATCAAAATTTCTAGGCGAATTCAGTGAGTTCCCAATGGGACATGCTTGTATGAGTGTGCTTTTCAATATAGAGCAACATTTTAAGGAACGGAATCTAAGTATCCTGGTGAATTAAGTAGGTTCCCAATAGGATTCGCATGTGATGAGCTTGTTATTCAAGATAGAGCAACGTTTCAACGAACTGAAACACTGTTTCTCTGTGAATTCACTAAGTTCCCAGTAGTAGGCTCTTGTACTATGTCTACTACTAAAGATTTATGAAAATTTGGTGAGCCGAATCTGAGTAACATGGTGAATTCGGATAGTTCCCAATAGGCCGCAGTAGTAATAAGAGGACTGTTCGGGATATAGAAAAATATTCACGAATGGAATCAAAATTTCTAGGCGAATTCAGTGAGTTCCCAATGGGACATGCTTGTATGAGTGTGCTTTTCAATATAGAGCAACATTTTAAGGAACGGAATCTAAGTATCATGGTAAATTCAGTAGGTCCCCAATAGGATTCGCATGTGATAAGCATATTATTCAAGATAGAGCAACGTTTTAACGAACTGAAACAGAGTTTCTCTGTGAATTCAGTTAGTTCCCAGTAGCACGCTCTTGTAATATGCGTACTTCTAAAGATTTATCAAAATTTGTTGAGACGAATCTGAGTAACATGGTGAATTCGGTTAGTTCCCAATAGGCCGCAGTAGTAATAAGTGGACTGTTTGGGATATAGAAAAATATTCACGAATGGAATCAAAATTTCTAGGCGAATTCAGTGAGTTCCCAATGGGACATGCTTGTATGTGTGTGCTTTTCAATATAGAGCAACATTTTAAGGAACGGAATCTAAGTATCATGGTGATATCAGTAGGTTCGCAATTTGATTTGCATGTAATAAGCTTGTTATTCAAGATAGAGCAACGTTTCAATGAACTGAAACACTGTTTCTCTGTAAATTCAGTTAGTTCCCAGTAGTAGGCTCTTGTACCATGTCTACTTCTAAAGATTTATCAAAATTTCCGGAGCCGAATCTGAGTAACATGGTTAATTCGGTTAGTTCCCAATAGGCCGCAGTAGTAATAAGTGGACTGCTCGGGATATAGAAAAATTTTCACGAATGGAATCAAAATTTCTAGGCGAATTCAGTGAGTTCCCAATGGGACATGCTTGTATGAGTGTGCTTTTCAATATAGAGCAACATTTTAAGGAACGGAATCTAAGTATCATGGTGAATTCAGTAGGTTCCCAATAGGATTCGCATGTGATAAGCTTGTTATTCAAGATAGAGCAACGTTTTAACGAACTGAAACAGTGTTTCTCTGTGAATTCAATTAGTTCCCAGTAGCGCGCTCTTGTAATATGCGTACTTCTAAAGATTTATCAAAATTTGGTGAGCAGAATCTGAGTAACATGGTGAATTCGGTTAGTTCCCAATAGGCCGCAGTAGTAATAAGTGGACTGTTTGGGATATAGAAAAATATTCACGAATGGAATCAAAATTTCTAGGGGAAAGCAGTGAGTTCCCAATGGGACATGCTTGTATGACTGTGCTTTACAATATAGAGCAACATTTTAAGAAACAGAATCTAAGTATCATGGTGAATTCAGTAGGTTCGCAATAGGATTCGCATGTAATAAGCTTGTTATTCAAGATAGAGCAACGTTTTAACGAACTGAAACAGTGTTTCTCTGTGAATTCAGTTAGTTCCCAGTAGCACGCTCTTGTAATATGCGTACTTCTAAAGATTTATCAAAATTTGGTGAGACGAATCTGAGTAACATGGTGAATTCGGTTAGTTCCCAATAGGCCGCAGTAGTAATAAGTGGACTCTTCGGGATATAGAAAAATATTCACGAATGGAATCAAAATTTCTAGGCGAATTCAGTGACTTCCCAATGGGACATGCTTGTATGAGTGTGCTTTTCAATATAGAGCAACGTTTTAAGGAACGGAATCTAAGTATCATGGTGATTTCAGTTGGTTCCCAATAGGAATCGCATGTAATAAGCTTGTTCTTCAAGACAGAGCAACGTTTTAACGAACTGAAACAGTGTTTCTTTGTGAATTCAGTTAGTTCCCAGTAGCAGGCTCTTGTAATATGCGTACTTCTAAAGATTTATCAAAATTTGGTGATCTGAATCTGAGTAACATGGTGAATTCGGTTAGTTCCCAATAGGCCGCAGTAGTAATAAGAGGACTGTTCGGGATGTTGAAAAATTTTCACGAATGGAATCAAAATTTCTAGGAAAATTCAGTGAGTTCCCAATGGGACATCCTTTTTGAGTGTGCTTTTCAATATAGAGCAACATTTTAAGGAACGGAATCTAAGTATCATGGTGAATTCGGTAGGTTCCCAATAGGATTCGAATGTGATAAGCTTGTTATTCAAGATAGAGCAACGTTTTAACAAACCAAAACAGTGTTTCTCTGTGAATTCAGTTAGTTCCCAGTAGCATGCTCTTGTAATATGCGTACTTTTAAATATTTATCAAAATTTGGTGAACCGAATCTGAGTAACATGGTGAATTCGGTTAGTTCCCAATAGGCTGCAGTAGTAATAAGTGGACTGTTTGGGATATAGAAAAATATTCACGAATGGAATCAAAATTTCTAGGCGAATTCAGTGAGTTCCCAATGGGACATGCTTGTATGTGTGTGCTTTTCAATATAGAGCAACATTTTAAGGAACGGAATCTAAGTATCATGGTGAATTGAGTAGGTTCGCAATAGGATTCGCATGTAATAAGCTTGCTATTCAAGACAGAGCAACGTTTCAATGAACTGAAACAGTGTTTCTCTGTAAATTCAGTTAGTTCCCAGTAGTAGGCTCTTGTACTATGTCTACTTCTAAAGATTTATCAAAATTTCCAGAGCCGAATCTGAGTAACGTTGTGAATTCGGTAAGTTCCCAATAGGCCGCAGTAGTAATAAGTGGACTGCTCGGGATATAGAAAAATTTTCACGAATGGAATCAAAATTTCTAGGCAAATTCAGTGAGTTCCCAATGGGACATGCTTGTATGAGTGTGCTTTTCAATATAGAGCAACATTTTAAGGAACGGAATCTAAGTATCATGGTGAATTCAGTAGGTTCCCAATAGGATTCGCATGTGATAAGCTTGTTATTCAAGATAGAGCAACGTTTTAACGAACTGAAACAGTGTTTCTCTGTGAATTCAATTAGTTCCCAGTAGCACGCTCTTGTAATATGCATACTTCTAAAGATTTATCAAAATTTGGTTAGCCGAAACTGAGTAACATGGTGAATTCGGTTAGTTCCCAATAGGCCGCAGTAGTAATAAGTGGACTCTTCGGGATATAGAAAAATTTTCACGAATGGAATCAAAATTTCTAGGGGAAAGCAGTGAGTTCCCAATGGGACATGCTTGTATGAGTGTGCTTTTCAATATAGAGCAACGTTTTAAGGAACGGAATCTAAGTATCATGGTGATTTCAGTTGGTTCCCAATAGGAATCGCATGTAATAAGCTTGTTATTCAAGACAGAGCAACGTTTTAACGAACTGAAACAGTGTTTCTTTGTGAATTCAGTTAGTTCCCAGTAGCAGGCTCTTGTAATATGCGTACTTCTAAAGATTTATCAAAATTTGGTGATGCGAATCTGAGTAACATGGTGAATTCGGTTAGTTCCCAATAGGCCGCAGTAGTAATAAGAGGACTGTTCGGGATATTGAAAAATTTTCACGAATGGAATCAAAATTTCTAGGAAATTCAGTGAGTTCCCAATGGGACATCCTTGTATGAGTGTGCTTTTCAATATAGAGCAACATTTTAAGGAACGGAATCTAAGTATCATGGTGAATTCAGTAGGTTTCCAATAGGATTCGCATGTGATAAGCTTGTTATTCAAGATAGAGCAACGTTTTAACGAACCGAAACAGTGTTTCTCTGTGAATTCAGTTAGTTCCCAGTAGCATGCTCTTGTGATATGCGTACTTTTAAATATTTATCAAAATTTGGTGAGCCGAATCTGAGTAACATGGTGAATTCGGTTAGTTCCCAATAGGCCGCAGTAGTAATAAGTGGACTGTTCAAAATATAGAAAAATTTTCACGAATGGAATCAAAATTTCTAGGGGAATTCAGTGAGTTCCCAATGGGACATGCTTGTATGACAGTGCTTTACAATATAGAGCAACATTTTAAGGAACAGAATCTAAGTATCATGGTGAATTCAGTAGGTTCGCAATAGGATTCGCATGTAATAAGCTTGTTATTCAAGATAGAGCAACGTTTCAATGAACTGAAACACTGTTTCTCTTTGAATTCTGTTAGTTCCCAGTAGTAGGCTCTTGTACTATGTCTACTTCTAAAGATTTATGAAAATTTGGTGAGCTGAATCTGAGTAACATGGTGAATTCGGTTAGTTCCCAATAGGCCGCAGTAGTAATAAGTGGACTGTTCGGGATATAGAAAAATATTCACGAATGGAATCAAAATTTCTAGGCGAATTCAGTGAGTTCCCATGGGACATGCTTGTATGAGTGTGCTTTTCAATATAGAGCAACATTTTAAGGAACGGAATCTAAGTATCATGGTGAATTCAGTAGGTTCCCAATAGGATTCGCATGTGATAAGCATGTTATTCAAGATAGAGCAACGTTTTAACGAACTGAAACAGTGTTTCTTTGTGAATTCAGTTAGTTCCCAGTAGCACGCTCTTGTACTATGCGTACTTCTATAGATTTATCAAAATTTGGTGAGACGAATCTGAGTAACATGGTGAATTCGGTAGTTCCCAATAGGCCGCAGTAGTAATAAGTGGACTGCTCGGGATATAGAAAAATTTTCACGAATGGAATCAAAATTTCTAGGCGAATTCAGTGACTTCCCAATGGGACATGCTTATTTGAGTGTGCTTTTCAATATAGAGCAACATTTTAAGGAACGGAATCTAAGTATCATGGTGAATTCAGTAGGTTCCCAATAGGATTCTCATGTGATAAGCTTGTTATTCAAGATAGAGCAACGTTTTAAAGAACCGAACACTGTTTCTTTGTGAATTCAGTTAGTTCCCAGTATCAGGCTGTTGTAATATGCGTACATCTAAAGATTTATCAAAATTTGGTGAGAAGAATCTGAGTAACATGGTGAATTCGGTTAGTTCCCAATAGGCCGCAGTAGTAATAAGTGGACTGTTCGGGATATAGAAAAATTATCACGAATGGAATCATAATTTCTAGGGGAATTCTGTGAGTTCCCAATGGGACATGCTTTTATGAGTGTGCTTTTCAATATAGAGCAACATTTTAAGAAACGGTATCTAAGTATCATGGTAAATTCAGTAGGTTCCCAATAGGATTCACATGTGATAAGCATATTATTCAAGATAGAGCAACGTTTTAACGAACTGAAACAGTGTTTCTCTGTGAATTCAGTTAGTTCCCAGTAGCATGCTCTTGTAATATGCGTACTTCTAAAGAATTATCAAAATTTGGTGAGACGAATCTGAGTAACATGGTGAATTCGGTTAGTTCCCAATAGGCCGCAGTAGTAATAAGTGGACTGTTCGGGATATAGAAAAATATTCATGAATGGAATCAAAATTTCTAGGCGAATTCAGTGAGTTCCCAATGGGACATGCTTGTATGTGTGTGCTTTTCAATATAGAGCAACATGTTAAGGAACGGAATCTAAGTATCATGGTGAATTCAGTAGGTTCGCAATAGGATTCGCATGTAATAAGCTTGTTCTTCAAGACAGAGCAACGTTTCAATGAACTAAAACACTGTTTCTCTGTAAATTCAGTTAGTTCCCAGTAGTAGGCTCTCGTACTTGTCTACTTCTAAAGATTTATCAAAATTTCCGGAGCCGAATCTGAGTAACGTTGTGAATTCGGTTAGTTCCCAATAGGCCGCAGTAGTAATAAGTGGACTGCTCGGGATACGGAAAAATATTAACGAATGGAATCAAAATTTCTAGGAGAATTCAGTGACTTCCCAATGGGACATGCTTGTTTGAGTGTGCTTTACAATATAGAGTAACATTTTAAGGAACGGAATCTAAGTATCATGGTGAATTCAGTAGGTTCGCAATAGGATTCTCATGTAATAAGCTTGTTATTCAAGATAGAGCAACGTTTTAAAGAACCGAAACACTGTTTCTTTGTGAATTCAGTTAGTTCCCAGTAGCAGGCTCTTGTAATATGCGTACTTCTAAAGATTTATCAAAATTTGGTGAGATGAATCTGAGTAACATGGTGAATTCGGTTAGTTCCCAATAGGCCGCAGTAGTAATAAGTGGACTGTTCAAGATATAGAAAAATTTTCACGAATGGAATCAAAATTTCTAGGGGAATTCAGTGAGTTCCCAATGGGACATGCTTCTATGAGTGTGCTTTACAATATAGAGCAACATTTTAAGGAACGGAATCTAATAATCATGGTGAATTCAGTTTGTTTCGCAATAGGATTCGCATGTAATAAGCTTTTTATTCAAGATAGAGCAACGTTTCAACGAACCGAAACACTGTTTCTCTGTGAATTCTGTTAGTTCCCAGTAGTAGGCTCTTGTACTATGCGTACTTTTAAATATTTATCAAAATTTGGTGAGCCGAATCTGAGTAACATGGTGAAAGCGGTTAGTTCCCAATAGGCCGCAGTAGTAATAAGTGGACTGTTCAAGATATAGAAAAATATTCACGAATGGAATCAAAATTTCTAGGCGAATTCAGTGAGTTCCCAATGGGACATGCTTGTATGTGTGTGCTTTTCAATATAGAGCAACATTTTAAGGAACGGAATCTAAGTATCATGGTGAATTCAGTAGGTTCGCAATAGGATTCGCATGTAATAAGCTTGTTATTCAAGACCGAGCAACGTTTCAACGAACTGAAACACTTTTTTTCTGTAAATTCAGTTAGTTCCCAGTAGTAGGCTCTTGTACTATGTCTACTTCTAAAGATTTATCAAAATTTCCGGAGCCGAATCTGAGTAACGTTGTGAATTCGGTTAGTTCCCAATAGACCGCAGTAGTAATAAGTGGACTGCTCGGGATATAGAAAAATATTAACGAATGGAATCAATATTTCTAGGCGAATTCAGTGACTTCCCAATGGGACATGCTTGTTTGAGTGTGCTTTTCAATATAGAGCAACATTTTAAGGAACGGAATCTAAGTATCATGGTGAATTCAGTAGGTTCCCAATAGGATTCTCATGTAATAAGCTTGTTATTCAAGATAGAGCAAAGTTTTAAAGAACCGAAACACTGTTTCTTTGTGAATTAAGTTAGTTCCCAGTAGCAGGCTGCTGTAATATGCGTACTTCTAAAGATTTATCAAAATTTGGTGAGACGAATCTGAGTAACATGGTGAATTCGGTTAGTTCCCAATAGGGAGCAGTAGTAATAAGTGGACTCTTCGGGATATAGAAAAATTTTCACAAATGGAATCAAAATTTCTAGGCGAATTGAGTGAGTTCCCAATGGGACATGCTTGTATGAGTGTGCTTTTCGTATAGAGCAACATTTTAAGGAACGGAATCTAAGTATCATGGTGAATTCAGTAGGTTCCCAATAGGATTCACATGTGATAAGCTTGTTATTCAAGATAGAGCAACGTTTCAACGAACTGAAACACTGTTTCTCTGTGAATTATGTTAGTTCCCAGTAGTAGGCTCTTGTACTATGTCTACTTCTAAAGATTTATGAAAATTTGGTGAGCCGAAACTGAGTAACATGGTGAATTCTGTTAGTTCCCAATAGGCCGCAGTAGTAATAAGTGGACTGTTCGGGATATAGAAAAATTTTCACGAATGGAATCAAAATTTCTAGGCGAATTCAGTGAGTTCCCAATGGCACATGCTTGTATGAGTGTGCTTTTCAATATAGAGCAACATTTTAAGGAACGGAATCTAAGTATCATGGTGAATTCAGTAGGTTCCCAATAGGATTCTCATGTGATAAGCTTGTTATTCAAGATAGAGCAACGTTTTAAAGAACCGAAACACTGTTTCTTTGTGAATTCAGTTAGTTCCCAGTAGCAGGCTGTTGTAATATGCGTACTTCTAAAGATTTTTCAAAATTTGGTGAGACGAATCTGAGTAACATGGTGAATTCGGTTAGTTCCCAATAGGCCGCAGTAGTAATAAGTGGACTCTTCGGGATATAGAAAAATTTTCATGAATGGAATCAAAATTTCTAGGCGAATTGAGTGAGTTCCCAATGGGACATGCTTGTATGAGTGTGCTTTTCAATATAGAGCAACATTTTAAGGAACGGAATCTAAGTATCATGGTGAATTCAGTAGTTCCCAATAGGATTCGCATGTGATAAGCTTGTTGTTCAAGATAGAGCAACGTTTCAACGAACTGAAACACTGTTTCTCTGTGAATTATGTTAGTTCACAGTAGTAGGCTCTTGTACTATGTCTACTTCTAAAGATTTATGAAAATTTGGTGAGCCGAATCTGAGTAACATGGTGAATTCGGTTAGTTCCCAATAGGCCGCAGTAGTAATAAGTGGACTGTTCGGGATATAGAAAAATTTTCACGAATGGAATCAAAATTTCTAGGCGAATTCAATGAGTTCCCAATGGGACATGCTTGTATGAGTGTGCTTTTCAATATAGAGCAACATTTTAATGAACGGAATCTAAGTATCATGGTGAATTCAGTAGGTTCCCAATAGGATTCGCATGTGATAAGCTTTTTATTCAAGATAGAGCAACGTTTTAACGAACTGAAACAGTGTTTCTCTCTGAATTCAGTTAGTTCCCAGTAGCATGCTCTTGTAATATGTGTACTTCTAAAGATTTATCAAAATTTGGTGAGCCGAATCTGAGTAACATGGTGAATTCGGGTTGTTCCCAATAGGCCGCAGTAGTAATAAGTGGACTCTTCGGGATATAGAAAAATTTTCACGAATGGAATCATAATTTCTAGGGGAATTCAGTGAGTTCCCAATGGGACATGCTTGTATGAGTGTGCTTTACAATATAGAGCAACATTTTAAGGAACAGAATCTAAGTATCATGGTGAATTCAGTAGGTTCGCAATAGGATTCGCATGTAATAAGCTTGTTATTCAAGATAGAGCAACGTTTCAACGAACTGAAACACTGTTTCTCTGTGAATTCAGTTATTTCCCAGTAGCAGGCTCTTGTAATATGCGTACTTCTAAAGATTTATCAAAATTTGGTGAGACGAATCTGAGTAACATGGTGAATTCGGTTAGTTCCCAATAGGCCGCAGTAGTAATAAGTGGAATGTTCGAGATATAGAAAAATTTTCACGAATGGAATCAAAATTTCTAGGCGAATTCAGTGAGTTCCCAATGGCCCATGCTTGTATGAGTGTGATTTTCAATATAGAGCAACATTTTAAGGAACGGAATCTAAGTATCATGGTGAATTCAGTAGGTTCCCAATAGGATTCGCATGTGATAAGCTTGTTATTCAAGATAGAGCAACGTTTTAACGAACCGAAACAGTGTTTCTCTGTGAATTCAGTTAGATCCCAGTAGCATGCTCTTGTAATATGTGTAATTCTAAAGACTTATCAAAATTTGTTGAGCCGAATCTGAGTAACATGGTGAATTCGGTTAGTTCCCAATAGTCCGCAGTAGTAATATGTGGACTGTTCGGGATATAGAAAAATTATCACGAATGGAATCATAATTTCTAGGGGAATTCAGTGAGTTCCCAATGGGACATGCTTGTATGAGTGTGCTTTACAATATAGAGCCACATTTTAAGGAACAGAATCTAAGTATCATGGTGAATTCAGTAGGTTCGCAATAGGATTCGCATGTAATAAGCTTGTTATTCAAGATAGAGCAACGTTTCAACGAACTGAAACACTGTTTCTCTGTGAATTCTGTTAGTTCCCAGTAGTAGGCTCTTGTACTATGTCTACTTCTAAAGATTTATGAAAATTTGGTGAGTCGAATCTGAGTAACATGGTGAATTCGGTTAGTTCCCAATAGGCCGCAGTAGTAATAAGTGGACTCTTCGGGATATAGAAAAATTTTCACGAATGGAATCAAAATTTCTAGGCGAATTCAGTGAGTTCCCAATGGGACATGCTTGTATGAGTGTGCTTTTCAATATAGAGCAACGTTTTAAGGAACGGAATCTAAGTATCCTGGTGAATTCAGTAGGTTCCCAATAGGATTCGCATGTGATAAGCTTGTTATTCAAGACAGTGCAACGTTTCAACGAACTGAAACACTGTTTCTCTCTAAATTCAGTTAGTTCCCAGTAGTAGGCTCTTGTACTATGTCTACTTCTAAAGATTTATCAAAATTTCCGGAGCCGAATCTGAGTAACGTTGTGAATTCGGTTAGTTCCCAATAGGCCGCAGTAGTAATAAGTGGACTGCTCGGGATATAGAAAAATTTTCACGAATGGAATCAAAATTTCTAGGCGAATTCAGTGACTTCCCAATGGGACATGCTTATTTGAGTGTGCTTTTCAATATAGAGCAACATTTTAAGGAACGGAATCTAAGTATCATGGTGAATTCAGTAGGTTCCCAATAGGATTCTCATGTGATAAGCTTGTTATTCAAGGTAGAGCAACGTTTTAACGAACCGAAACACTGTTTCTCTGTGAATTCAGTTAGTTCCCAGTAGCAGGCTGTTGTAATACGCGTACTTCTAAAGATTTATCAAAATTTGGTGAGAAGAATCTGAGTAACATGGTGAATTCGGTTAGTTCCCAATAGGCCGCAGTAGTAATAAGTGGACTGTTCGGGATATAGAAAAATTATCACGAATGGAATCATAATTTCTAGGGGAATTCAGTGATTTCCCAATGGGACATGCTTGTATGAGTGTGCTTTACAATATAGAGCAACATTTTAAGGAACAGAATCTAAGTATCATGGTGAATTCAGTAGGTTCGCAATAGGATTCGCATGTAATAAGCTTGTTATTCAAGATAGAGCAACGTTTCAACGAACTGAAACACTGTTTCTCTGTGAATTCAGTTATTTCCCAGTAGCAGTCTGTTGTAATAATATGCGTACTTCTAAAGATTTATGAAAATTTGGTGAGCCGAATCTGAGTAACATGGTGAATTCGGTTAGTTCCCAATAGGCCGCAGTAGTAATAAGTGGACTGTTCGGGATATAGAAAAATATTCACGAATGGAATCAAAATTTCTAGGCGAATTGAGTGAGTTCCCATTGGGACATGCTTGTATGAGTGTGCTTTTCAATATAGAGCAACATTTTAAGGAACGGAATCTAAGTATCCTGGTGAATTCAGTAGGTTCCCAATAGGATTCGCATGTGATGAGCTTGTTTTCAAGATAGTGCAACGTTTCAACGAAATGAAACACTGTTTCTCTGTGAATTCAGTTAGTTCCCAGTAGTAGGCTCTTGTACTATGTCTACTACTAAAGGTTTATGAAAATTTGGTGAGTCGAATCTGAGTAACATGTTGAATTCGGTTAGTTCCCAATAGGCCGCAGTAGTAATAAGTGGAGTGTTCGGGATATAGAAAAATATTCACGAATGGAATCAAAATTTCTAGGCGAATTCAGTGAGTTCCAAATGGGACATGCTTGTATGAGTGTGCTTTTCAATATAGAACAACATTTTAAGGAACGGTATCTAAGTATCATGGTAAATTCAGTAGGTTCCCAATAGGATTCGCATGTGACAAGCATATTATTCAAGATAGAGCAACGTTTCAACGAACTGAAACACTTTTTCTCTGTAAATTCAGTTAGTTCCCAGTAGTAGGCTCTTGTACTATGTCTACTTCTAAAGATTTATGAAAATTTGGTGAGCCGAATCTGAGTAACATGGTGAATTCGGTTAGTTCCCAATATTCCGCAGTAGTAATAAGTGGACTGTTCGGGATATAGAAAAATTTTCACGAATGTAATCAAAATTTCTAGGCGAATTCACGAGTTCCCAATGGGACATGCTTGTATGAGTGTGCTTTTCAATATAGAGCAACATTTTAAGGAACGGAATCTAAGTATCATGGTGAATTCAGTAGGTTCCCAATTGGATTCGATGTGATAAGCTTGTTATTCAAGATAGGGCAACGTTTTAACGAACTGAAACAGTGTTTCTCTCTGAATTCAGTTAGTTCCCAGTAGCATGCTCTTGTAATATGTGTACTTCTAAAGATTTATCAAAATTTGGTGAGCCGAATCTGAGTAACATGGTGAATTCGGTTTGTTCCCAATAGGCCGCAGTAGTAATGAGTGGACTCTTCGGGATATAGAAAAATTTTCACGAATGGAATCATAATTTCTAGGGGAATTCAGTGAGTTCCCAATGGGACATGCTTGTGTGAGTGTGCTTTACAATATAGAGCAACATTTTAAGGAACGGAATCTAAGTATCATGGTGAATTCAGTAGGTGCCCAATAGGATTCGCATGTGATAAGCTTGTTATTCAAGATAGAGCAACGTTTTAACGAACTGAAACAGTGTTTCTCTGTGAATTCAATTAGTTCCCAGTAGCACGCTCTTGTAATATGCATACTTCTAAAGATTTATCAAAATTTGTTGAGCCGAATCTGAGTAACATGGTGAATTCGGTTAGTTCCCAATAGGCCGCAGTAGTAATAAGAGGACTCTTCGGGATATAGAAAAATTTTCACGAATGGAATCAAAATTTCTAGGGGAAAGCAGTGAGTTCCCAATGGGACATGCTTGTATGAGTGTGCTTTTCAATATAGAGCAACGTTTTAAGGAACGGAATCTAAGTATCATGGTGATTTCAGTTGGTTCCCAATAGGAATCGCATGTAATAAGCTTGTTCTTCAAGACAGAGCAACGTTTTAACGAACTGAAACAGTGTTTCTTTGTGAATTCAGTTAGTTCCCAGTAGCAGGCTCTTGTAATATGCATACTTCTAAAGATTTATCAAAATTTGGTGCTCCGAATCTGAGTAACATGGTGAATTCGGTTAGTTCCCAATAGGCCGCAGTAGTAATAAGTGGACTGTTCGGGATATAGAAAAATATTCACGAATGGAATCAAAATTTCTAGGGGAATTCAGTGAGTTCCCAATGGGACATGCTTGTATGACTGTGCTTTACAATATAGAGCAACATTTTAAGGAACAGAATCTAGGTATCATGGTGAATAGAGTAGGTTCGCAATAGGATTCGCATGTAATAAGCTTGTTATTCAAGATAGAGCAACGTTTTAACGAACTGAAACAGTGTTTCTCTGTGAATTCAGTTAGTTCCCAGTAGCACGCTCTTGTAATATGCGTACTTCTAAAGATTTATCAAAATTTGGTGAGACGAATCTGAGTAACATGGTGAATTCGTTAGTTCCCAATAGGCCGCAGTAGTAATAAGTGGACTGTTCGGGATATTGAAAAATATTCACGAATGGAATCAAAATTTCTAGGCGAATTCAGTGACTTCCCAATGGGACATGCTTGTTTGAGTGTGCTTTTCAATATAGAGCAACATTTTAAGGAACGGAATCTAAGTATCTTGGTAAATTCAGTAGGTCCCCAATAGGATTCGCATGTGATAAGCATATTATTCAAGATAGAGCAACGTTTTAACGAACTGAAACAGTGTTTCTCTGTGAATTCAGTTAGTTCCCAGTAGCACGCTCTTGTAATATGCGTACTTCTAAAGATTTATCAAAATTTGTTGAGACGAATCTGAGTAACATGGTGAATTCGGTTAGTTCCCAATAGGCCGCAGTAGTAATAAGTGGACTGTTTGGGATATAGAAAAATATTCACGAATGGAATCAAAATTTCTAGGGGAATTCAGTGAGTTCCCAATGGGACATGCTTGTATGTGTGTGCTTTTCAATATAGAGCAACATTTTAAGGAACGGAATCTAAGTATCATGGTGATATCAGTAGGTTCGCAATTTGATTCGCATGTAATAAGCTTGTTATTCAAGATAGAGCAACGTTTCAATGAACTGAAACACTGTTTCTCTGTAAATTCAGTTAGTTCCCAGTAGTAGGCTCTTGTACTATGTCTACTTCTAATGATTTATCAAAATTTCCGGAGCCGAATCTGAGTAACGTTGTGAATTCGGTTAGTTCCCAATAGGCCGCAGTAGTAATAAGTGGACGGCTCGGGATATAGAAAAATTTTCACGAATGGAATCAAAATTTCTAGGCGAATTCAGTGAGTTCCCAATGGGACATGCTTGTATGAGTGTGCTTTTCAATATAGAGCAACATTTTAAGGAACGGAATCTAAGTATCATGGTGAATTCAGTAGGTTCCCAATAGGATTCGCATGTGATAAGCTTGTTATTCAAGATAGAGCAACGTTTTAACGAACTGAAACAGTGTTTCTCTGTGAATTCAATTAGTTCCCAGTAGCACGCTCTTGTAATATGCGTACTTCTAAAGATTTATCAAAATTTGGTGAGCCGAATCTGAGTAACATGGTGAATTCGGTTAGTTCCCAATAGGCCGCAGAGGTAATAAGTGGACTCTTCGGGATATAGAAAAATTTTCACGAATGGAATCAAAATTTCAAGGGGAAAGCAGTGAGTTCCCAATGGGACATGCTTGTATGACTGTGCTTTACAATATAGAGCAACATTTTAAGGAACAGAATCTAAGTATCATGGTGAATTCAGTAGGTTCGCAATAGGATTCGCATGTAATAAGCTTGTTATTCAAGATAGAGCAACGTTTTAACGAACTGAAACAGTGTTTCTCTGTGAATTCAGTTAGTTCCCAGTAGCACGCTCCTGTAATATGCATACTTCTAAAGATTTATCAAAATTTGGTGAGACGAATCTGAGTAACATGGTGAATTCGGTTAGTTCCCAATAGGCCGCAGTAGTAATAAGAGGACTGTTCGGGATGTTGAAAAATTGTCACGAATGAAATCAAAATTTCTAGGAAAATTCAGTGAGTTCCCAATGGGACATCCTTGTATGAGTGTGCTTTTCAATATAGAGCAACATTTTAAGGAACGGAATCTAAGTATCATGGTGAATTCAGTAGGTTCCCAATAGGATTCGAATGTGATAAGCTTGTTATTCAAGGTAGAGCAACGTTTTAACAAACCAAAACAGTGTTTCTCTGTGAATTCAGTTAGTTCCCAGTAGCATGCTCTTGTAATATGCGTACTATTAAATATTTCTCAAAATTTGGTGAACCGAATCTGAGTAACATGGTGAATTCGGTTAGTTCGCAATAGGCCGCAGTAGTAATAAGTGGACTGTTCAAGATATAGAAAAATTTTCACGAATGGAATCAAAATTTCTAGGGGAATTCAGTGAGTTCCCAATGGGACATGCTTGTATGACTGTGCTTTACAATATAGAGCAACATTTTAAGGAACAGAATCTAAGTATCATGGTGAATTCAGTAGGTTCGCAATAGGATTCGCATGTAATAAGCTTGTTATTCAAGATAGAGCAACGTTTTAACGAACTGAAACAGTGTTTCTCTGTGAATTCAGTTAGTTCCCAGTAGCACGCTCTTGTAATATGCGTACTACTAAAGATTTATGAAAATTTGGTGAGCTGAATCTGAGTAACATGGTGAATTCGGTTAGTTCCCAAAAGGCCGCAGTAGTAATAAGTGGACTGTTCGGGATATAGAAAAATATTCACGAATGGAATCAAAATTTCTAGGCGAATTCAGTGATTTCCCAATGGGACATGCTTGTTTGAGTGTGCTTTTCAATATAGAGCAACATTTTAAGGAACGGAATCTAAGTATAATGGTGAATTCAGTAGGTTCCCAATAGGATTCGCATGTGATAAGCTTGTTATTCAAGATAGAGCAACGTTTTAACGAACCGAAACAGTGTTTCTCTGTAACTTCAGTTAGTTCCCAGTAGTAGGCTCTTGTACTATGTCTACTTCTAAAGACTTATCAAAATTTGGGGAGCCGAAACTGAGTAACATGGTGAATTCGGTTAGTTCCCAATAGGCCGCAGTAGTAATAAGTGGACTGTTCGGGATATAGAAAAATTATCACGAATGGAATCATAATTTCTAGGGGATTTCAGTGAGTTCCCAATGGGACATGCTTGTATGAGTGTGCTTTACAATATAGAGCAACATTTTAAGGAACAGAATCTAAGTATCATGGTGAATTCAGTAGGTTCGCAATAGGATTCGCATGTAATAATCTTGTTATTCAAGATAGAGCAACGTTTTAACGAACTGAAACAGTGTTTCTCTGTGATTTCAATTAGTTCCCAGTAGCACCCTCTTGTAATATGCGTACTTCTAAAGATTTATGAAAATTTGGTGAGCCGAATCTGAGTAACATGGTGAATTCGGTTAGTTCCCAATAGGCCGCAGTAGTAATAAGTGCACTGTTCGGGATATAGAAAAATATTCACGAATGGAATCAAAATTTCTAGGCGAATTCAGTGAGTTCCCAATGGGACATGCTTGTATGAGTGTGCTTTTCAATATAGAGCAACATTTTAAGGAACGGAATCTAAGTATCCTGGTGAATTCAGTAGGTTCCCAATAGGATTCGCATGTGATGAGCTTGTTATTCAAGATAGAGCAACGTTTCAACGAACTGAAACACTGTTTCTCTGTGAATTCACTAAGTTCCCAGTAGTAGGCTCTTGTACTATGTCTACTACTAAAGATTTATGAAAATTTGGTGAGCCGAATCTGAGTAACATGGTGAATTCGGTTAGTTCCCAATAGGCCGCAGTAGTAATAAGAGGACTGTTCGGGATATAGAAAAATATTCACGAATGGAATCAAAATTTCTAGGCGAATTCAGTGAGTTCCCAATGGGACATGCTTGTATGAGTGTGCTTTTCAATATAGAGCAACATTTTAAGGAACGGAATCTAAGTATCATGGTAAATTCAGTAGGTCCCCAATAGGATTCGCATGTGATAAGCATATTATTCAAGATAGAGCAACGTTTTAACGAACTGAAACAGTGTTTCTCTGTGAATTCAGTTAGTTCCCAGTAGCACGCTCTTGTAATATGCGTACTTCTAAAGATTTATCAAAATTTGTTGAGACGAATCTGAGTAACATGGTGAATTCGGTTAGTTCCCAATAGGCCGCAGTAGTAATAAGTGGACTGTTTGGGATATAGAAAAATATTCACGAATGGAATCAAAATTTCTAGGCGAATTCAGTGAGTTCCCAATGGGACATGCTTGTATGTGTGTGCTTTTCAATATAGAGCAACATTTTAAGGAACGGAATCTAAGTATCATGGTGATATCAGTAGGTTCGCAATTTGATTCGCATGTAATAAGCTTGTTATTCAAATTAGAGCAACGTTTCAATGAACTGAAACACTGTTTCTCTGTAAATTCAGTTAGTTCCCAGTAGTAGGCTCTTGTACTAAGTCTACTTCTAAAGATTTATCAAAATTTCCGGAGCCGAATCTGAGTAACGTTGTGAATTCGGTTAGTTCCCAATAGGCCGCAGTAGTAATAAGTGGACTGCTCGGGATATAGAAAAATTTTCACGAATGGAATCAAAATTTCTAGGCGAATTCAGTGAGTTCCCAATGGGACATGCTTGTATGAGTGTGCTTTTCAATATAGAGCAACATTTTAAGGAACGGAATCTAAGTATCATGGTGAATTCAGTAGGTTCCCAATAGGATTCGCATGTGATAAGCTTGTTATTCAAGATAGAGCAACGTTTTAACGAACTGAAACAGTGTTTCTCTGTGAATTCAATTAGTTCCCAGTAGCACGCTCTTGTAATATGCGTACTTCTAAAGATTTATCAAAATTTGGTGAGCAGAATCTGAGTAACATGGTGAATTCGGTTAGTTCCCAATAGGCCGCAGTAGTAATAAGTGGACTGTTTGGGATATAGAAAAATATTCACGAATGGAATCAAAATTTCTAGGGGAAAGCAGTGAGTTCCCAATGGGACATGCTTGTATGACTGTGCTTTACAATATAGAGCAACATTTTAAGAAACAGAATCTAAGTATCATGGTGAATTCAGTAGGTTCGCAATAGGATTCGCATGTAATAAGCTTGTTATTCAAGATAGAGCAACGTTTTAACGAACTGAAACAGTGTTTCTCTGTGAATTCAGTTAGTTCCCAGTAGCACGCTCTTGTAATATGCGTACTTCTAAAGATTTATCAAACTTTGGTGAGACGAATCTGAGTAACATGGTGAATTCGGTTAGTTCCCAATAGGCCGCAGTAGTAATAAGTGGACTCTTCGGGATATAGAAAAATATTCACGAATGGAATCAAAATTTCTAGGCGAATTCAGTGACTTCCCAATGGGACATGCTTGTATGAGTGTGCTTTTCAATATAGAGCAACGTTTTAAGGAACGGAATCTAAGTATCATGGTGATTTCAGTTGGTTCCCAATAGGAATCGCATGTAATAAGCTTGTTCTTCAAGACAGAGCAACGTTTTAACGAACTGAAACAGTGTTTCTTTGTGAATTCAGTTAGTTCCCAGTAGCAGGCTCTTGTAATATGCGTACTTCTAAAGATTTATCAAAATTTGGTGATCTGAATCTGAGTAACATGGTGAATTCGGTTAGTTCCCAATAGGCCGCAGTAGTAATAAGAGGACTGTTCGGGATGTTGAAAAATTTTCACGAATGGAATCAAAATTTCTAGGAAAATTCAGTGAGTTCCCAATGGGACATCCTTTTTGAGTGTGCTTTTCAATATAGAGCAACATTTTAAGGAACGGAATCTAAGTATCATGGTGAATTCGGTAGGTTCCCAATAGGATTCGAATGTGATAAGCTTGTTATTCAAGATAGAGCAACGTTTTAACAAACCAAAACAGTGTTTCTCTGTGAATTCAGTTAGTTCCCAGTAGCATGCTCTTGTAATATGCGTACTTTTAAATATTTATCAAAATTTGGTGAACCGAATCTGAGTAACATGGTGAATTCGGTTAGTTCCCAATAGGCTGCAGTAGTAATAAGTGGACTGTTTGGGATATAGAAAAATATTCACGAATGGAATCAAAATTTCTAGGCGAATTCAGTGAGTTCCCAATGGGACATGCTTGTATGTGTGTGCTTTTCAATATAGAGCAACATTTTAAGGAACGGAATCTAAGTATCATGGTGAATTGAGTAGGTTCGCAATAGGATTCGCATGTAATAAGCTTGCTATTCAAGACAGAGCAACGTTTCAATGAACTGAAACAGTGTTTCTCTGTAAATTCAGTTAGTTCCCAGTAGTAGGCTCTTGTACTATGTCTACTTCTAAAGATTTATCAAAATTTCCAGAGCCGAATCTGAGTAACGTTGTGAATTCGGTTAGTTCCCAATAGGCCGCAGTAGTAATAAGTGGACTGCACGGGATATAGAAAAATTTTCACGAATGGAATCAAAATTTCTAGGCGAATTCAGTGAGTTCCCAATGGGACATGCTTGTATGAGTGTGCTTTTCAATATAGAGCAACATTTTAAGGAACGGAATCTAAGTATCATGGTGAATTCAGTAGGTTCCCAATAGGATTCGCATGTGATAAGCTTGTTATTCAAGATAGAGCAACGTTTTAACGAACTGAAACAGTGTTTCTCTGTGAATTCAATTAGTTCCCAGTAGCACGCTCTTGTAATATGCATACTTCTAAAGATTTATCAAAATTTGGTTAGCCGAAACTGAGTAACATGGTGAATTCGGTTAGTTCCCAATAGGCCGCAGTGTAATAAGTGGACTCTTCGGGATATAGAAAAATTTTCACGAATGGAATCAAAATTTCTAGGGGAAAGCAGTGAGTTCCCAATGGGACATGCTTGTATGAGTGTGCTTTTCAATATAGAGCAACGTTTTAAGGAACGGAATCTAAGTATCATGGTGATTTCAGTTGGTTCCCAATAGGAATCGCATGTAATAAGCTTGTTATTCAAGACAGAGCAACGTTTTAACGAACTGAAACAGTGTTTCTTTGTGAATTCAGTTAGTTCCCAGTAGCAGGCTCTTGTAATATGCGTACTTCTAAAGATTTATCAAAATTTGGTGATGCGAATCTGAGTAACATGGTGAATTCGGTTAGTTCCCAATAGGCCGCAGTAGTAATAAGAGGACTGTTCGGGATATTGAAAAATTTTCACGAATGGAATCAAAATTTCTAGGAAAATTCAGTGAGTTCCCAATGGGACATCCTTGTATGAGTGTGCTTTTCAATATAGAGCAACATTTTAAGGAACGGAATCTAAGTATCATGGTGAATTCAGTAGGTTTCCAATAGGATTCGCATGTGATAAGCTTGTTATTCAAGATAGAGCAACGTTTTAACGAACCGAAACAGTGTTTCTCTGTGAATTCAGTTAGTTCCCAGTAGCATGCTCTTGTAATATGCGTACTTTTAAATATTTATCAAAATTTGGTGAGCCGAATCTGAGTAACATGGTGAATTCGGTTAGTTCCCAATAGGCCGCAGTAGTAATAAGTGGACTGTTCAAAATATAGAAAAATTTTCACGAATGGAATCAAAATTTCTAGGGGAATTCAGTGAGTTCCCAATGGGACATGCTTGTATGACAGTGCTTTACAATATAGAGCAACATTTTAAGGAACAGAATCTAAGTATCATGGTGAATTCAGTAGGTTCGCAATAGGATTCGCATGTAATAAGCTTGTTATTCAAGATAGAGCAACGTTTCAACGAACTGAAACACTGTTTCTCTTTGAATTCTGTTAGTTCCCAGTAGTAGGCTCCTGTACTATGTCTACTTCTAAAGATTTATGAAAATTTGGTGAGCCGAATCTGAGTAACATGGTGAATTCGGTTAGTTCCCAATAGGCCGCAGAGGTAATAAGTGGACTCTTCGGGATATAGAAAAATTTTCACGAATGGAATCAAAATTTCAAGGGGAAAGCAGTGAGTTCCCAATGGGACATGCTTGTATGACTGTGCTTTACAATATAGAGCAACATTTTAAGGAACAAAATCTAAGTATCATGGTGAATTCAGTAGGTTCGCAATAGGATTCGCATGTAATAAGCTTGTTATTCAAGATAGAGCAACGTTTTAACGAACTGAAACAGTGTTTCTCTGTGAATTCAGTTAGTTCCCAGTAGCACGCTCCTGTAATATGCATACTTCTAAAGATTTATCAAAATTTGGTGAGACGAATCTGAGTAACATGGTGAATTCGGTTAGTTCCCAATAGGCCGCAGTAGTAATAAGAGGACTGTTCGGGATGTTGAAAAATTGTCACGAATGAAATCAAAATTTCTAGGAAAATTCAGTGAGTTCCCAATGGGACATCCTTGTATGAGTGTGCTTTTCAATATAGAGCAACATTTTAAGGAACGGAATCTAAGTATCATGGTGAATTCAGTAGGTTCCCAATAGGATTCGAATGTGATAAGCTTGTTATTCAAGGTAGAGCAACGTTTTAACAAACCAAAACAGTGTTTCTCTGTGAATTCAGTTAGTTCCCAGTACCATGCTCTTGTAATATGCGTACTATTAAATATTTATCAAAATTTGGTGAACCGAATCTGAGTAACATGGTGAATTCGGTTAGTTCGCAATAGGCCGCAGTAGTAATAAGTGGACTGTTCAAGATATAGAAAAATTTTCACGAATGGAATCAAAATTTCTAGAGGAATTCAGTGAGTTCCCAATGGGACATGCTTGTATGACTGTGCTTTACAATATAGAGCAACATTTTAAGGAACAGAATCTAAGTATCATGGTGAATTCGGTAGGTTCGCAATAGGATTCGCATGTAATAAGCTTGTTATTCAAGATAGAGCAACGTTTTAACGAACTGAAACAGTGTTTCTCTGTGAATTCAGTTAGTTCCCAGTAGCACGCTCTTGTAATATGCGTACTTCTAAAGATTTATGAAAATTTGGTGAGCTGAATCTGAGTAACATGGTGAATTCGGTTAGTTCCCAAAAGGCCGCAGTAGTAATAAGTGGACTGTTCGGGATATAGAAAAATATTCACGAATGGAATCAAAATTTCTAGGCGAATTCAGTGATTTCCCAATGGGACATGCTTGTTTGAGTGTGCTTTTCAATATAGAGCAACATTTTAAGGAACGGAATCTAAGTATCATGGTGAATTCAGTAGGTTCCCAATAGGATTCGCATGTGATAAGCTTGTTATTCAAGATAGAGCAACGTTTTAACGAACCGAAACAGTGTTTCTCTGTAACTTCAGTTAGTTCCCAGTAGTAGGCTCTTGTACTATGTCTACTTCTAAAGACTTATCAAAATTTGGGGAGCCGAATCTGAGTAACATGGTGATTTCGGTTAGTTCCCAATAGGCCGCAGTAGTAATAAGTGGACTGTTCGGGATATAGAAAAATTATCACGAATGGAATCATAATTTCTAGGGGATTTCAGTGAGTTCCCAATGGGACATGCTTGTATGAGTGTGCTTTACAATATAGAGCAACATTTTAAGGAACAGAATCTAAGTATCATGGTGAATTCAGTAGGTTCGCAATAGGATTCGCATGTAATAAGCTTGTTATTCAAGATAGAGCAACGTTTTAACGAACTGAAACAGTGTTTCTCTGTGATTTCAATTAGTTCCCAGTAGCACCCTCTTGTAATATGCGTACTTCTAAAGATTTATGAAAATTTGGTGAGCCGAATCTGAGTAACATGGTGAATTCGGTTAGTTCCCAATAGGCCGCAGTAGTAATAAGTGCACTGTTCGGGATATAGAAAAATATTCACGAATGGAATCAAAATTTCTAGGCGAATTCAGTGAGTTCCCAATGGGACATGCTTGTATGAGTGTGCTTTTCAATATAGAGCAACATTTTAAGGAACGGAATCTAAGTATCCTGGTGAATTCAGTAGGTTCCCAATAGGATTCGCATGTGATGAGCTTGTTATTCAAGATAGAGCAACGTTTCAACGAACTGAAACACTGTTTCTCTGTGAATTCACTAAGTTCCCAGTAGTAGGCTCTTGTACTATGTCTACTACTAAAGATTTATGAAAATTTGGTGAGCCGAATCTGAGTAACATGGTGAATTCGGTTAGTTCCCAATAGGCCGCAGTAGTAATAAGAGGACTGTTCGGGATATAGAAAAATATTCACGAATGGAATCAAAATTTCTAGGCGAATTCAGTGAGTTCCCAATGGGACATGCTTGTATGAGTGTGCTTTTCAATATAGAGCAACATTTTAAGGAACGGAATCTAAGTATCATGGTAAATTCAGTAGGTCCCCAATAGGATTCGCATGTGATAAGCATATTATTCAAGATAGAGCAACGTTTTAACGAACTGAAACAGTGTTTCTCTGTGAATTCAGTTAGTTCCCAGTAGCACGCTCTTGTAATATGCGTACTTCTAAAGATTTATCAAAATTTGTTGAGACGAATCTGAGTAACATGGTGAATTCGGTTAGTTCCCAATAGGCCGCAGTAGTAATAAGTGGACTGTTTGGGATATAGAAAAATATTCACGAATGGAATCAAAATTTCTAGGCGAATTCAGTGAGTTCCCAATGGGACATGCTTGTATGTGTGTGCTTTTCAATATAGAGCAACATTTTAAGGAACGGAATCTAAGTATCATGGTGATATCAGTAGGTTCGCAATTTGATTCGCATGTAATAAGCTTGTTATTCAAATTAGAGCAACGTTTCAATGAACTGAAACACTGTTTCTCTGTAAATTCAGTTAGTTCCCAGTAGTAGGCTCTTGTACTAAGTCTACTTCTAAAGATTTATCAAAATTTCCGGAGCCGAATCTGAGTAACGTTGTGAATTCGGTTAGTTCCCAATAGGCCGCAGTAGTAATAAGTGGACTGCTCGGGATATAGAAAAATTTTCACGAATGGAATCAAAATTTCTAGGCGAATTCAGTGAGTTCCCAATGGGACATGCTTGTATGAGTGTGCTTTTCAATATAGAGCAACATTTTAAGGAACGGAATCTAAGTATCATGGTGAATTCAGTAGGTTCCCAATAGGATTCGCATGTGATAAGCTTGTTATTCAAGATAGAGCAACGTTTTAACGAACTGAAACAGTGTTTCTCTGTGAATTCAATTAGTTCCCAGTAGCACGCTCTTGTAATATGCGTACTTCTAAAGATTTATCAAAATTTGGTGAGCAGAATCTGAGTAACATGGTGAATTCGGTTAGTTCCCAATAGGCCGCAGTAGTAATAAGTGGACTGTTTGGGATATAGAAAAATATTCACGAATGGAATCAAAATTTCTAGGGGAAAGCAGTGAGTTCCCAATGGGACATGCTTGTATGACTGTGCTTTACAATATAGAGCAACATTTTAAGAAACAGAATCTAAGTATCATGGTGAATTCAGTAGGTTCGCAATAGGATTCGCATGTAATAAGCTTGTTATTCAAGATAGAGCAACGTTTTAACGACTGAAACAGTGTTTCTCTGTGAATTCAGTTAGTTCCCAGTAGCACGCTCTTGTAATATGCGTACTTCTAAAGATTTATCAAACTTTGGTGAGACGAATCTGAGTAACATGGTGAATTCGGTTAGTTCCCAATAGGCCGCAGTAGTAATAAGTGGACTCTTCGGGATATAGAAAAATATTCACGAATGGAATCAAAATTTCTAGGCGAATTCAGTGACTTCCCAATGGGACATGCTTGTATGAGTGTGCTTTTCAATATAGAGCAACGTTTTAAGGAACGGAATCTAAGTATCATGGTGATTTCAGTTGGTTCCCAATAGGAATCGCATGTAATAAGCTTGTTCTTCAAGACAGAGCAACGTTTTAACGAACTGAAACAGTGTTTCTTTGTGAATTCAGTTAGTTCCCAGTAGCAGGCTCTTGTAATATGCGTACTTCTAAAGATTTATCAAAATTTGGTGATCTGAATCTGAGTAACATGGTGAATTCGGTTAGTTCCCAATAGGCCGCAGTAGTAATAAGAGGACTGTTCGGGATGTTGAAAAATTTTCACGAATGGAATCAAAATTTCTAGGAAAATTCAGTGAGTTCCCAATGGGACATCCTTTTTGAGTGTGCTTTTCAATATAGAGCAACATTTTAAGGAACGGAATCTAAGTATCATGGTGAATTCGGTAGGTTCCCAATAGGATTCGAATGTGATAAGCTTGTTATTCAAGATAGAGCAACGTTTTAACAAACCAAAACAGTGTTTCTCTGTGAATTCAGTTAGTTCCCAGTAGCATGCTCTTGTAATATGCGTACTTTTAAATATTTATCAAAATTTGGTGAACCGAATCTGAGTAACATGGTGAATTCGGTTAGTTCCCAATAGGCTGCAGTAGTAATAAGTGGACTGTTTGGGATATAGAAAAATATTCACGAATGGAATCAAAATTTCTAGGCGAATTCAGTGAGTTCCCAATGGGACATGCTTGTATGTGTGTGCTTTTCAATATAGAGCAACATTTTAAGGAACGGAATCTAAGTATCATGGTGAATTGAGTAGGTTCGCAATAGGATTCGCATGTAATAAGCTTGCTATTCAAGACAGAGCAACGTTTCAATGAACTGAAACAGTGTTTCTCTGTAAATTCAGTTAGTTCCCAGTAGTAGGCTCTTGTACTATGTCTACTTCTAAAGATTTATCAAAATTTCCAGAGCCGAATCTGAGTAACGTTGTGAATTCGGTTAATTCCCAATAGGCCGCAGTAGTAATAAGTGGACTGCACGGGATATAGAAAAATTTTCACGAATGGAATCAAAATTTCTAGGCGAATTCAGTGAGTTCCCAATGGGACATGCTTGTATGAGTGTGCTTTTCAATATAGAGCAACATTTTAAGGAACGGAATCTAAGTATCATGGTGAATTCAGTAGGTTCCCAATAGGATTCGCATGTGATAAGCTTGTTATTCAAGATAGAGCAACGTTTTAACGAACTGAAACAGTGTTTCTCTGTGAATTCAATTAGTTCCCAGTAGCACGCTCTTGTAATATGCATACTTCTAAAGATTTATCAAAATTTGGTTAGCCGAAACTGAGTAACATGGTGAATTCGGTTAGTTCCCAATAGGCCGCAGTGTAATAAGTGGACTCTTCGGGATATAGAAAAATTTTCACGAATGGAATCAAAATTTCTAGGGGAAAGCAGTGAGTTCCCAATGGGACATGCTTGTATGAGTGTGCTTTTCAATATAGAGCAACGTTTTAAGGAACGGAATCTAAGTATCATGGTGATTTCAGTTGGTTCCCAATAGGAATCGCATGTAATAAGCTTGTTATTCAAGACAGAGCAACGTTTTAACGAACTGAAACAGTGTTTCTTTGTGAATTCAGTTAGTTCCCAGTAGCAGGCTCTTGTAATATGCGTACTTCTAAAGATTTATCAAAATTTGGTGATGCGAATCTGAGTAACATGGTGAATTCGGTTAGTTCCCAATAGGCCGCAGTAGTAATAAGAGGACTGTTCGGGATATTGAAAAATTTTCACGAATGGAATCAAAATTTCTAGGAAAATTCAGTGAGTTCCCAATGGGACATCCTTGTATGAGTGTGCTTTTCAATATAGAGCAACATTTTGAGGAACGGAATCTAAGTATCATGGTGAATTCAGTAGGTTTCCAATAGGATTCGCATGTGATAAGCTTGTTATTCAAGATAGAGCAACGTTTTAACGAACCGAAACAGTGTTTCTCTGTGAATTCAGTTAGTTCCCAGTAGCATGCTCTTGTAATATGCGTACTTTTAAATATTTATCAAAATTTGGTGAGCCGAATCTGAGTAACATGGTGAATTCGGTTAGTTCCCAATAGGCCGCAGTAGTAATAAGTGGACTGTTCAAAATATAGAAAAATTTTCACGAATGGAATCAAAATTTCTAGGGGAATTCAGTGAGTTCCCAATGGGACATGCTTGTATGACAGTGCTTTACAATATAGAGCAACATTTTAAGGAACAGAATCTAAGTATCATGGTGAATTCAGTAGGTTCGCAATAGGATTCGCATGTAATAAGCTTGTTATTCAAGATAGAGCAACGTTTCAACGAACTGAAACACTGTTTCTCTTTGAATTCTGTTAGTTCCCAGTAGTAGGCTCTTGTACTATGTCTACTTCTAAAGATTTATGAAAATTTGGTGAGCTGAATCTGAGTAACATGGTGAATTCGGTTAGTTCCCAATAGGCCGCAGTAGTAATAAGTGGACTGTTCGGGATATAGAAAAATATTCACGAATGGAATCAAAATTTCTAGGCGAATTCAGTGAGTTCCCAGGGGACATGCTTGTATGAGTGTGCTTTTCAATATAGAGCAACATTTTAAGGAACGGAATCTAAGTATCATGGTGAATTCAGTAGGTTCCCAATAGGATTCGCATGTGATAAGCATGTTATTCAAGATAGAGCAATGTTTTAATGAACTGAAACAGTGTTTCTTTGTGAATTCAGTTAGTTCCCAGTAGCACGCTCTTGTACTATGCGTACTTCTATAGATTTATCAAAAGTTGGTGAGACGAATCTGAGTAACATGGTGAATTCGGTTAGTTCCCAATAGGCCGCAGTAGTAATAAGTGGACTGCTCGGGATATAGAAAAAATTTCACGAATGGAATCAAAATTTCTAGGCAAATTCAGTGACTTCCCAATGGGACATGCTTATTTGAGTGTGCTTTTCAATATAGAGCAACATTTCAAGGAACGGATTCTAAGTATCATGGTGAATTCAGTAGGTTCCCAATAGGATTCTCATGTGATAAGCTTGTTATTCAAGATAGAGCAACGTTTTAAAGAACCGAACACTGTTTCTTTGTGAATTCAGTTAGTTCCCAGTATCAGGCTGTTGTAATATGCGTACATCTAAAGATTTATCAAAATTTGGTGAGAAGAATCTGAGTAACATGGTGAATTCGGTTAGTTCCCAATAGGCCGCAGTAGTAATAAGTGGACTGTTCGGGATATAGAAAAATTATCACGAATGGAATCATAATTTCTAGGGGAATTCAGTGAGTTCCCAATGGGACATGGTTTTATGAGTGTGCTTTTCAATATAGAGCAACATTTTAAGAAACGGTATCTAAGTATCATGGTAAATTCAGTAGGTTCCCAATAGGATTCACATGTGATAAGCATATTATTCAAGATAGAGCAACGTTTTAACGAACTGAAACAGTGTTTCTCTGTGAATTCAGTTAGTTCCCAGTAGCACGCTCTTGTAATATGCGTACTTCTAAAGAATTATCAAAATTTGGTGAGACGAATCTGAGTAACATGGTGAATTCGGTTAGTTCCCAATAGGCCGCAGTAGTAATAAGTGGACTGTTCGGGATATAGAAAAATATTCATGAATGGAATCAAAATTTCTAGGCGAATTCAGTGAGTTCCCAATGGGACATGCTTGTATGAGTGTGCTTTTCAATATAGAGCAACATTTTAAGGAACGGAATCTAAGTATCCTGGTGAATTCAGTAGGTTCCCAATAGGATTCGCATGTGATGAGCTTGTTATTCAAGATAGAGCAACGTTTCAACGAACTGAAACAGTGTTTCTCTGTGAATTCAGTAAGTTCCCAGTAGTAGGCTCTTGTACTATGTCTACTACTAAAGATTTATGAAAATTTGGTGAGCCGAATCTGAGTAACATGGTGAATTCGGTTAGTTCCCAATAGGCCGCAGTAGTAATAAGAGGACTGTTCGGGATATAGAAAAATATTCATGAATGGAATCAAAATTTCTAGGCGAATTCAGTGATTTCCCAATGAGACATGCTTGTATGAGTTTGCTTTTCAATATAGAGCAACATTTTAAGGAACGGAATCTAAGTATCTTGGTAAATTCAGTAGGTCCCCAATAGGATTCGCATGTGATAAGCATATTATTCAAGATAGAGCAACGTTTTAACGAACTGAAACAGTGTTTCTCTGTGAATTCAGTTAGTTCCCAGTAGCACGCTCTTGTAATATGCGTACTTCTAATGATTTATCAAAATTTGTTGAGACGAATCTGAGTAACATGGTGAATTCGGTTAGTTCCCAATAGGCCGCAGTAGTAATAAGTGGACTGTTTGGGATATAGAAAAATATTCACGAATGGAATCAAAATTTCTAGGGGAATTCAGTGAGTTCCCAATGGGACATGCTTGTATGTGTGTGCTTTTCAATATAGAGCAACATTTTAAGGAACGGAATCTAAGTATCATGGTGATATCAGTAGGTTCGCAATTTGATTCGCATGTAATAAGCTTGTTATTCAAGATAGAGCAACGTTTCAATGAACTGAAACACTGTTTCTCTGTAAATTCAGTTAGTTCCCAGTAGTAGGCTCTTGTACTATGTCTACTTCTAATGATTTATCAAAATTTCCGGAGCCGAATCTGAGTAACATGGTGAATTCGGTTAGTTCCCAATAGGCCGCAGTAGTAATAAGTGGACGGCTCGGGATATAGAAAAATTTTCACGAATGGAATCAAAATTTCTAGGCGAATTCAGTGAGTTCCCAATGGGACATGCTTGTATGAGTGTGCTTTTCAATATAGAGCAACATTTTAAGGAACGGAATCTAAGTATCATGGTGAATTCAGTAGGTTCCCAATAGGATTCGCATGTGATAAGCTTGTTATTCAAGATAGAGCAACGTTTTAACGAACTGAAACAGTGTTTCTCTGTGAATTCAATTAGTTCCCAGTAGCACGCTCTTGTAATATGCGTACTTCTAAAGATTTATCAAAATTTGGTGAGCCGAATCTGAGTAACATGGTGAATTCGGTTAGTTCCCAATAGGCCGCAGAGGTAATAAGTGGACTCTTCGGGATATAGAAAAATTTTCACGAATGGAATCAAAATTTCAAGGGGAAAGCAGTGAGTTCCCAATGGGACATGCTTGTATGACTGTGCTTTACAATATAGAGCAACATTTTAAGAAACAGAATCTAAGTATCATGGTGAATTCACTAGGTTCGCAATAGGATTCGCATGTAAAAAGCTTGTTATTCAAGATAGAGCAACGTTTTAACGAACTGAAACAGTGTTTCTCTGTGAATTCAGTTAGTTCCCAGTAGCACGCTCCTGTAATATGCATACTTCTAAAGATTTATCAAAATTTGGTGAGACGAATCTGAGTAACATGGTGAATTCGGTTAGTTCCCAATAGGCCGCAGTAGTAATAAGAGGACTGTTCGGGATGTTGAAAAATTGTCACGAATGAAATCAAAATTTCTAGGAAAATTCAGTGAGTTCCCAATGGGACATCCTTGTATGAGTGTGCTTTTCAATATAGAGCAACATTTTAAGGAACGGAATCTAAGTATCATGGTGAATTCAGTAGGTTCCCAATAGGATTCGAATGTGATAAGCTTGTTATTCAAGGTAGAGCAACGTTTTAACAAACCAAAACAGTGTTTCTCTGTGAATTCAGTTAGTTCCCAGTAGCATGCTCTTGTAATATGCGTACTATTAAATATTTATCAAAATTTGGTGAACCGAATCTGAGTAACATGGTGAATTCGGTTAGTTCGCAATAGGCCGCAGTAGTAATAAGTGGACTGTTCAAGATATAGAAAAATTTTCACGAATGGAATCAAAATTTCTAGGGGAATTCAGTGAGTTCCCAATGGGACATGCTTGTATGACTGTGCTTTACAATATAGAGCAACATTTTAAGGAACAGAATCTAAGTATCATGGTGAATTCAGTAGGTTCGCAATAGGATTCGCATGTAATAAGCTTGTTATTCAAGATAGAGCAACGTTTTAACGAACTGAAACAGTGTTTCTCTGTGAATTCAGTTAGTTCCCAGTAGCACGCTCTTGTAATATGCGTACTTCTAAAGATTTATGAAAATTTGGTGAGCTGAATCTGAGTAACATGGTGAATTCGGTTAGTTCCCAAAAGGCCGCAGTAGTAATAAGTGGACTGTTCGGGATATAGAAAAATATTCACGAATGGAATCAAAATTTCTAGGCGAATTCAGTGATTTCCCAATGGGACATGCTTGTTTGAGTGTGCTTTTCAATATAGAGCAACATTTTAAGGAACGGAATCTAAGTATCATGGTGAATTCAGTAGGTTCCCAATAGGATTCGCATGTGATAAGCTTGTTATTCAAGATAGAGCAACGTTTTAACGAACCGAAACAGTGTTTCTCTGTAACTTCAGTTAGTTCCCAGTAGTAGGCTCTTGTACTATGTCTACTTCTAAAGACTTATCAAAATTTGGGGAGCCGAATCTGAGTAACATGGTGAATTCGGTTAGTTCCCAATAGGCCGCAGTAGTAATAAGTGGACTGTTCGGGATATAGAAAAATTATCACGAATGGAATCATAATTTCTAGGGGATTTCAGTGAGTTCCCAATGGGACATGCTTGTATGAGTGTGCTTTACAATATAGAGCAACATTTTAAGGAACAGAATCTAAGTATCATGGTGAATTCAGTAGGTTCGCAATAGGATTCGCATGTAATAAGCTTGTTATTCAAGATAGAGCAACGTTTTAACGAACTGAAACAGTGTTTCTCTGTGATTTCAATTAGTTCCCAGTAGCACCCTCTTGTAATATGCGTACTTCTAAAGATTTATGAAAATTTGGTGAGCCGAATCTGAGTAACATGGTGAATTCGGTTAGTTCCCAATAGGCCGCAGTAGTAATAAGTGCACTGTTCGGGATATAGAAAAATATTCACGAATGGAATCAAAATTTCTAGGCGAATTCAGTGAGTTCCCAATGGGACATGCTTGTATGAGTGTGCTTTTCAATATAGAGCAACATTTTAAGGAACGGAATCTAAGTATCCTGGTGAATTCAGTAGGTTCCCAATAGGATTCGCATGTGATGAGCTTGTTATTCAAGATAGAGCAACGTTTCAACGAACTGAAACACTGTTTCTCTGTGAATTCACTAAGTTCCCAGTAGTAGGCTCTTGTACTATGTCTACTACTAAAGATTTATGAAAATTTGGTGAGCCGAATCTGAGTAACATGGTGAATTCGGTTAGTTCCCAATAGGCCGCAGTAGTAATAAGAGGACTGTTCGGGATATAGAAAAATATTCACGAATGGAATCAAAATTTCTAGGCGAATTCAGTGAGTTCCCAATGGGACATGCTTGTATGAGTGTGCTTTTCAATATAGAGCAACATTTTAAGGAACGGAATCTAAGTATCATGGTAAATTCAGTAGGTCCCCAATAGGATTCGCATGTGATAAGCATATTATTCAAGATAGAGCAACGTTTTAACGAACTGAAACAGTGTTTCTCTGTGAATTCAGTTAGTTCCCAGTAGCACGCTCTTGTAATATGCGTACTTCTAAAGATTTATCAAAATTTGTTGAGACGAATCTGAGTAACATGGTGAATTCGGTTAGTTCCCAATAGGCCGCAGTAGTAATAAGTGGACTGTTTGGGATATAGAAAAATATTCACGAATGGAATCAAAATTTCTAGGCGAATTCAGTGAGTTCCCAATGGGACATGCTTGTATGTGTGTGCTTTTCAATATAGAGCAACATTTTAAGGAACGGAATCTAAGTATCATGGTGATATCAGTAGGTTCGCAATTTGATTCGCATGTAATAAGCTTGTTATTCAAATTAGAGCAACGTTTCAATGAACTGAAACACTGTTTCTCTGTAAATTCAGTTAGTTCCCAGTAGTAGGCTCTTGTACTAAGTCTACTTCTAAAGATTTATCAAAATTTCCGGAGCCGAATCTGAGTAACGTTGTGAATTCGGTTAGTTCCCAATAGGCCGCAGTAGTAATAAGTGGACTGCTCGGGATATAGAAAAATTTTCACGAATGGAATCAAAATTTCTAGGCGAATTCAGTGAGTTCCCAATGGGACATGCTTGTATGAGTGTGCTTTTCAATATAGAGCAACATTTTAAGGAAAGGAATCTAAGTATCATGGTGAATTCAGTAGGTTCCCAATAGGATTCGCATGTGATAAGCTTGTTATTCAAGATAGAGCAACGTTTTAACGAACTGAAACAGTGTTTCTCTGTGAATTCAATTAGTTCCCAGTAGCACGCTCTTGTAATATGCGTACTTCTAAAGATTTATCAAAATTTGGTGAGCAGAATCTGAGTAACATGGTGAATTCGGTTAGTTCCCAATAGGCCGCAGTAGTAATAAGTGGACTGTTTGGGATATAGAAAAATATTCACGAATGGAATCAAAATTTCTAGGGGAAAGCAGTGAGTTCCCAATGGGACATGCTTGTATGACTGTGCTTTACAATATAGAGCAACATTTTAAGAAACAGAATCTAAGTATCATGGTGAATTCAGTAGGTTCGCAATAGGATTCGCATGTAATAAGCTTGTTATTCAAGATAGAGCAACGTTTTAACGAACTGAAACAGTGTTTCTCTGTGAATTCAGTTAGTTCCCAGTAGCACGCTCTTGTAATATGCGTACTTCTAAAGATTTATCAAACTTTGGTGAGACGAATCTGAGTAACATGGTGAATTCGGTTAGTTCCCAATAGGCCGCAGTAGTAATAAGTGGACTCTTCGGGATATAGAAAAATATTCACGAATGGAATCAAAATTTCTAGGCGAATTCAGTGACTTCCCAATGGGACATGCTTGTATGAGTGTGCTTTTCAATATAGAGCAACGTTTTAAGGAACGGAATCTAAGTATCATGGTGATTTCAGTTGGTTCCCAATAGGAATCGCATGTAATAAGCTTGTTCTTCAAGACAGAGCAACGTTTTAACGAACTGAAACAGTGTTTCTTTGTGAATTCAGTTAGTTCCCAGTAGCAGGCTCTTGTAATATGCGTACTTCTAAAGATTTATCAAAATTTGGTGATCTGAATCTGAGTAACATGGTGAATTCGGTTAGTTCCCAATAGGCCGCAGTAGTAATAAGAGGACTGTTCGGGATGTTGAAAAATTTTCACGAATGGAATCAAAATTTCTAGGAAAATTCAGTGAGTTCCCAATGGGACATCCTTTTTGAGTGTGCTTTTCAATATAGAGCAACATTTTAAGGAACGGAATCTAAGTATCATGGTGAATTCGGTAGGTTCCCAATAGGATTCGAATGTGATAAGCTTGTTATTCAAGATAGAGCAACGTTTTAACAAACCAAAACAGTGTTTCTCTGTGAATTCAGTTAGTTCCCAGTAGCATGCTCTTGTAATATGCGTACTTTTAAATATTTATCAAAATTTGGTGAACCGAATCTGAGTAACATGGTGAATTCGGTTAGTTCCCAATAGGCTGCAGTAGTAATAAGTGGACTGTTTGGGATATAGAAAAATATTCACGAATGGAATCAAAATTTCTAGGCGAATTCAGTGAGTTCCCAATGGGACATGCTTGTATGTGTGTGCTTTTCAATATAGAGCAACATTTTAAGGAACGGAATCTAAGTATCATGGTGAATTGAGTAGGTTCGCAATAGGATTCGCATGTAATAAGCTTGCTATTCAAGACAGAGCAACGTTTCAATGAACTGAAACAGTGTTTCTCTGTAAATTCAGTTAGTTCCCAGTAGTAGGCTCTTGTACTATGTCTACTTCTAAAGATTTATCAAAATTTCCAGAGCCGAATCTGAGTAACGTTGTGAATTCGGTTAGTTCCCAATAGGCCGCAGTAGTAATAAGTGGACTGCACGGGATATAGAAAAATTTTCACGAATGGAATCAAAATTTCTAGGCGAATTCAGTGAGTTCCCAATGGGACATGCTTGTATGAGTGTGCTTTTCAATATAGAGCAACATTTTAAGGAACGGAATCTAAGTATCATGGTGAATTCAGTAGGTTCCCAATAGGATTCGCATGTGATAAGCTTGTTATTCAAGATAGAGCAACGTTTTAACGAACTGAAACAGTGTTTCTCTGTGAATTCAATTAGTTCCCAGTAGCACGCTCTTGTAATATGCATACTTCTAAAGATTTATCAAAATTTGGTTAGCCGAAACTGAGTAACATGGTGAATTCGGTTAGTTCCCAATAGGCCGCAGTGTAATAAGTGGACTCTTCGGGATATAGAAAAATTTTCACGAATGGAATCAAAATTTCTAGGGGAAAGCAGTGAGTTCCCAATGGGACATGCTTGTATGAGTGTGCTTTTCAATATAGAGCAACGTTTTAAGGAACGGAATCTAAGTATCATGGTGATTTCAGTTGGTTCCCAATAGGAATCGCATGTAATAAGCTTGTTATTCAAGACAGAGCAACGTTTTAACGAACTGAAACAGTGTTTCTTTGTGAATTCAGTTAGTTCCCAGTAGCAGGCTCTTGTAATATGCGTACTTCTAAAGATTTATCAAAATTTGGTGATGCGAATCTGAGTAACATGGTGAATTCGGTTAGTTCCCAATAGGCCGCAGTAGTAATAAGAGGACTGTTCGGGATATTGAAAAATTTTCACGAATGGAATCAAAATTTCTAGGAAAATTCAGTGAGTTCCCAATGGGACATCCTTGTATGAGTGTGCTTTTCAATATAGAGCAACATTTTAAGGAACGGAATCTAAGTATCATGGTGAATTCAGTAGGTTTCCAATAGGATTCGCATGTGATAAGCTTGTTATTCAAGATAGAGCAACGTTTTAACGAACCGAAACAGTGTTTCTCTGTGAATTCAGTTAGTTCCCAGTAGCATGCTCTTGTAATATGCGTACTTTTAAATATTTATCAAAATTTGGTGAGCCGAATCTGAGTAACATGGTGAATTCGGTTAGTTCCCAATAGGCCGCAGTAGTAATAAGTGGACTGTTCAAAATATAGAAAAATTTTCACGAATGGAATCAAAATTTCTAGGGGAATTCAGTGAGTTCCCAATGGGACATGCTTGTATGACAGTGCTTTACAATATAGAGCAACATTTTAAGGAACAGAATCTAAGTATCATGGTGAATTCAGTAGGTTCGCAATAGGATTCGCATGTAATAAGCTTGTTATTCAAGATAGAGCAACGTTTCAACGAACTGAAACACTGTTTCTCTTTGAATTCTGTTAGTTCCCAGTAGTAGGCTCTTGTACTATGTCTACTTCTAAAGATTTATGAAAATTTGGTGAGCCGAATCTGAGTAACATGGTGAATTCGGTTAGTTCCCAATAGGCCGCAGAGGTAATAAGTGGACTCTTCGGGATATAGAAAAATTTTCACGAATGGAATCAAAATTTCAAGGGGAAAGCAGTGAGTTCCCAATGGGACATGCTTGTATGACTGTGCTTTACAATATAGAGCAACATTTTAAGGAACAGAATCTAAGTATCATGGTGAATTCAGTAGGTTCGCAATAGGATTCGCATGTAATAAGCTTGTTATTCAAGATAGAGCAACGTTTTAACGAACTGAAACAGTGTTTCTCTGTAAATTCAGTTAGTTCCCAGTAGCACGCTCCTGTAATATGCATACTTCTAAAGATTTATCAAAATTTGGTGAGACGAATCTGAGTAACATGGTGAATTCGGTTAGTTCCCAATAGGCCGCAGTAGTAATAAGAGGACTGTTCGGGATGTTGAAAAATTGTCACGAATGAAATCAAAATTTCTAGGAAAATTCAGTGAGTTCCCAATGGGACATCCTTGTATGAGTGTGCTTTTCAATATAGAGCAACATTTTAAGGAACGGAATCTAAGTATCATGGTGAATTCAGTAGGTTCCCAATAGGATTCGAATGTGATAAGCTTCTTATTCAAGGTAGAGCAACGTTTTAACAAACCAAAACAGTGTTTCTCTGTGAATTCAGTTAGTTCCCAGTAGCATGCTCTTGTAATATGCGTACTATTAAATATTTATCAAAATTTGGTGAACCGAATCTGAGTAACATGGTGAATTCGGTTAGTTCGCAATAGGCCGCAGTAGTAATAAGTGGACTGTTCAAGTATAGAAAAATTTTCACGAATGGAATCAAAATTTCTAGGGGAATTCAGTGAGTTCCCAATGGGACATGCTTGTATGACTGTGCTTTACAATATAGAGCAACATTTTAAGGAACAGAATCTAAGTATCATGGTGAATTCAGTAGGTTCGCAATAGGATTCGCATGTAATAAGCTTGTTATTCAAGATAGAGCAACGTTTTAACGAACTGAAACAGTGTTTCTCTGTGAATTCAGTTAGTTCCCAGTAGCACGCTCTTGTAATATGCGTACTTCTAAAGATTTATGAAAATTTGGTGAGCTGAATCTGAGTAACATGGTGAATTCGGTTAGTTCCCAAAAGGCCGCAGTAGTAATAAGTGGACTGTTCGGGATATAGAAAAATATTCACGAATGGAATCAAAATTTCTAGGCGAATTCAGTGATTTCCCAATGGGACATGCTTGTTTGAGTGTACTTTTCAATATAGAGCAACATTTTAAGGAACGGAATCTAAGTATCATGGTGAATTCAGTAGGTTCCCAATAGGATTCGCATGTGATAAGCTTGTTATTCAAGATAGAGCAACGTTTTAACGAACCGAAACAGTGTTTCTCTGTAACTTCAGTTAGTTCCCAGTAGTAGGCTCTTGTACTATGTCTACTTCTAAAGACTTATCAAAATTTGGGGAGCCGAATCTGAGTAACATGGTGAATTCGGTTAGTTCCCAATAGGCCGCAGTAGTAATAAGTGGACTGTTCGGGATATAGAAAAATTATCACGAATGGAATCATAATTTCTAGGGGATTTCAGTGAGTTCCCAATGGGACATGCTTGTATGAGTGTGCTTTACAATATAGAGCAACATTTTAAGGAACAGAATCTAAGTATCATGGTGAATTCAGTAGGTTCGCAATAGGATTCGCATGTAATAAGCTTGTTATTCAAGATAGAGCAACGTTTTAACGAACTGAAACAGTGTTTCTCTGTGATTTCAATTAGTTCCCAGTAGCACCCTCTTGTAATATGCGTACTTCTAAAGATTTATGAAAATTTGGTGAGCCGAATCTGAGTAACATGGTGAATTCGGTTAGTTCCCAATAGGCCGCAGTAGTAATAAGTGCACTGTTCGGGATAAAGAAAAATATTCACGAATGGAATCAAAATTTCTAGGCGAATTCAGTGAGTTCCCAATGGGACATGCTTGTATGAGTGTGCTTTTCAATATAGAGCAACATTTTAAGGAACGGAATCTAAGTATCCTGGTGAATTCAGTAGGTTCCCAATAGGATTCACATGTGATGAGCTTGTTATTCAAGATAGAGCAACGTTTCAACGAACTGAAACACTGTTTCTCTGTGAATTCACTAAGTTCCCAGTAGTAGGCTCTTGTACTATGTCTACTACTAAAGATTTATGAAAATTTGGTGAGCCGAATCTGAGTAACATGGTGAATTCGGTTAGTTCCCAATAGGCCGCAGTAGTAATAAGAGGACTGTTCGGGATATAGAAAAATATTCACGAATGGAATCAAAATTTCTAGGCGAATTCAGTGAGTTCCCAATGGGACATGCTTGTATGAGTGTGCTTTTCAATATAGAGCAACATTTTAAGGAACGGAATCTAAGTATCATGGTAAATTCAGTAGGTCCCCAATAGGATTCGCATGTGATAAGCATATTATTCAAGATAGAGCAACGTTTTAACGAACTGAAACAGTGTTTCTCTGTGAATTCAGTTAGTTCCCAGTAGCACGCTCTTGTAATATGCGTACTTCTAAAGATTTATCAAAATTTGTTGAGACGAATCTGAGTAACATGGTGAATTCGGTTAGTTCCCAATAGGCCGCAGTAGTAATAAGTGGACTGTTTGGGATATAGAAAAATATTCACGAATGGAATCAAAATTTCTAGGCGAATTCAGTGAGTTCCCAATGGGACATGCTTGTATGTGTGTGCTTTTCAATATAGAGCAACATTTTAAGGAACGGAATCTAAGTATCATGGTGATATCAGTAGGTTCGCAATTTGATTCGCATGTAATAAGCTTGTTATTCAAATTAGAGCAACGTTTCAATGAACTGAAACACTGTTTCTCTGTAAATTCAGTTAGTTCCCAGTAGTAGGCTCTTGTACTAAGTCTACTTCTAAAGATTTATCAAAATTTCCGGAGCCGAATCTGAGTAACGTTGTGAATTCGGTTAGTTCCCAATAGGCCGCAGTAGTAATAAGTGGACTGCTCGGGATATAGAAAAATTTTCACGAATGGAATCAAAATTTCTAGGCGAATTCAGTGAGTTCCCAATGGGACATGCTTGTATGAGTGTGCTTTTCAATATAGAGCAACATTTTAAGGAACGGAATCTAAGTATCATGGTGAATTCAGTAGGTTCCCAATAGGATTCGCATGTGATAAGCTTGTTATTCAAGATAGAGCAACGTTTTAACGAACTGAAACAGTGTTTCTCTGTGAATTCAATTAGTTCCCAGTAGCACGCTCTTGTAATATGCGTACTTCTAAAGATTTATCAAAATTTGGTGAGCAGAATCTGAGTAACATGGTGAATTCGGTTAGTTCCCAATAGGCCGCAGTAGTAATAAGTGGACTGTTTGGGATATAGAAAAATATTCACGAATGGAATCAAAATTTCTAGGGGAAAGCAGTGAGTTCCCAATGGGACATGCTTGTATGACTGTGCTTTACAATATAGAGCAACATTTTAAGAAACAGAATCTAAGTATCATGGTGAATTCAGTAGGTTCGCAATAGGATTCGCATGTAATAAGCTTGTTATTCAAGATAGAGCAACGTTTTAACGAACTGAAACAGTGTTTCTCTGTGAATTCAGTTAGTTCCCAGTAGCACGCTCTTGTAATATGCGTACTTCTAAAGATTTATCAAAATTTGGTGAGACGAATCTGAGTAACATGGTGAATTCGGTTAGTTCCCAATAGGCCGCAGTAGTAATAAGTGGACTCTTCGGGATATAGAAAAATATTCACGAATGGAATCAAAATTTCTAGGCGAATTCAGTGACTTCCCAATGGGACATGCTTGTATGAGTGTGCTTTTCAATATAGAGCAACGTTTTAAGGAACGGAATCTAAGTATCATGGTGATTTCAGTTGGTTCCCAATAGGAATCGCATGTAATAAGCTTGTTCTTCAAGACAGAGCAACGTTTTAACGAACTGAAACAGTGTTTCTTTGTGAATTCAGTTAGTTCCCAGTAGCAGGCTCTTGTAATATGCGTACTTCTAAAGATTTATCAAAATTTGGTGATCTGAATCTGAGTAACATGGTGAATTCGGGTAGTTCCCAATAGGCCGCAGTAGTAATAAGAGGACTGTTCGGGATGTTGAAAAATTTTCATGAATGGAATCAAAATTTCTAGGAAAATTCAGTGAGTTCCCAATGGGACATCCTTTTTGAGTGTGCTTTTCAATATAGAGCAACATTTTAAGGAACGGAATCTAAGTATCATGGTGAATTCGGTAGGTTCCCAATAGGATTCGAATGTGATAAGCTTGTTATTCAAGATAGAGCAACGTTTTAACAAACCAAAACAGTGTTTCTCTGTGAATTCAGTTAGTTCCCAGTAGCATGCTCTTGTAATATGCGTACTTTTAAATATTTATCAAAATTTGGTGAACCGAATCTGAGTAACATGGTGAATTCGGTTAGTTCCCAATAGGCTGCAGTAGTAATAAGTGGACTGTTTGGGATATAGAAAAATATTCACGAATGGAATCAAAATTTCTAGGCGAATTCAGTGAGTTCCCAATGGGACATGCTTGTATGTGTGTGCTTTTCAATATAGAGCAACATTTTAAGGAACGGAATCTAAGTATCATGGTGAATTGAGTAGGTTCGCAATAGGATTCGCATGTAATAAGCTTGCTATTCAAGACAGAGCAACGTTTCAATGAACTGAAACAGTGTTTCTCTGTAAATTCAGTTAGTTCCCAGTAGTAGGCTCTTGTACTATGTCTACTTCTAAAGATTTATCAAAATTTCCAGAGCCGAATCTGAGTAACGTTGTGAATTCGGTTAGTTCCCAATAGGCCGCAGTAGTAATAAGTGGACTGCACGGGATATAGAAAAATTTTCACGAATGGAATCAAAATTTCTAGGCGAATTCAGTGAGTTCCCAATGGGACATGCTTGTATGAGTGTGCTTTTCAATATAGAGCAACATTTTAAGGAACGGAATCTAAGTATCATGGTGAATTCAGTAGGTTCCCAATAGGATTCGCATGTGATAAGCTTGTTATTCAAGATAGAGCAACGTTTTAACGAACTGAAACAGTGTTTCTCTGTGAATTCAATTAGTTCCCAGTAGCACGCTCTTGTAATATGCATACTTCTAAAGATTTATCAAAATTTGGTTAGCCGAAACTGAGTAACATGGTGAATTCGGTTAGTTCCCAATAGGCCGCAGTGTAATAAGTGGACTCTTCGGGATATAGAAAAATTTTCACGAATGGAATCAAAATTTCTAGGGGAAAGCAGTGAGTTCCCAATGGGACATGCTTGTATGAGTGTGCTTTTCAATATAGAGCAACGTTTTAAGGAACGGAATCTAAGTATCATGGTGATTTCAGTTGGTTCCCAATAGGAATCGCATGTAATAAGCTTGTTCTTCAAGACAGAGCAACGTTTTAACGAACTGAAACAGTGTTTCTTTGTGAATTCAGTTAGTTCCCAGTAGCAGGCTCTTGTAATATGCGTACTTCTAAAGATTTATCAAAATTTGGTGATGCGAATCTGAGTAACATGGTGAATTCGGTTAGTTCCCAATAGGCCGCAGTAGTAATAAGAGGACTGTTCGGGATATTGAAAAATTTTCACGAATGGAATCAAAATTTCTAGGAAAATTCAGTGAGTTCCCAATGGGACATCCTTGTATGAGTGTGCTTTTCAATATAGAGCAACATTTTAAGGAACGGAATCTAAGTATCATGGTGAATTCAGTAGGTTTCCAATAGGATTCGCATGTGATAAGCTTGTTATTCAAGATAGAGCAACGTTTTAACGAACCGAAACAGTGTTTCTCTGTGAATTCAGTTAGTTCCCAGTAGCATGCTCTTGTAATATGCGTACTTTTAAATATTTATCAAAATTTGGTGAGCCGAATCTGAGTAACATGGTGAATTCGGTTAGTTCCCAATAGGCCGCAGTAGTAATAAGTGGACTGTTCAAAATATAGAAAAATTTTCACGAATGGAATCAAAATTTCTAGGGGAATTCAGTGAGTTCCCAATGGGACATGCTTGTATGACAGTGCTTTACAATATAGAGCAACATTTTAAGGAACAGAATCTAAGTATCATGGTGAATTCAGTAGGTTCGCAATAGGATTCGCATGTAATAAGCTTGTTATTCAAGATAGAGCAACGTTTCAACGAACTGAAACACTGTTTCTCTTTGAATCCTGTTAGTTCCCAGTAGTAGGCTCTTGTACTATGTCTACTTCTAAAGATTTATGAAAATTTGGTGAGCTGAATCTGAGTAACATGGTGAATTCGGTTAGTTCCCAATAGGCCGCAGTAGTAATAAGTGGACTGTTCGGGATATAGAAAAATATTCACGAATGGAATCAAAATTTCTAGGCGAATTCAGTGAGTTCCCATGGGACATGCTTGTATGAGTGTGCTTTTCAATATAGAGCAACATTTTAAGGAACGGAATCTAAGTATCATGGTGAATTCAGTAGGTTCCCAATAGGATTCGCATGTGATAAGCATGTTATTCAAGATAGAGCAACGTTTTAACGAACTGAAACAGTGTTTCTTTGTGAATTCAGTTAGTTCCCAGTAGCACGCTCTTGTACTATGCGTACTTCTATAGATTTATCAAAAGTTGGTGAGACGAATCTGAGTAACATGGTGAATTCGGTTAGTTCCCAATAGGCCGCAGTAGTAATAAGTGGACTGCTCGGGATATAGAAAAATTTTCACGAATGGAATCAAAATTTCTAGGCGAATTCAGTGACTTCCCAATGGGACATGCTTATTTGAGTGTGCTTTTCAATATAGAGCAACATTTTAAGGAACGGATTCTAAGTATCATGGTGAATTCAGTAGGTTCCCAATAGGATTCTCATGTGATAAGCTTGTTATTCAAGATAGAGCAACGTTTTAAAGAACCGAACACTGTTTCTTTGTGAATTCAGTTAGTTCCCAGTATCAGGCTGTTGTAATATGCGTACATCTAAAGATTTATCAAAATTTGGTGAGAAGAATCTGAGTAACATGGTGAATTCGGTTAGTTCCCAATAGGCCGCAGTAGTAATAAGTGGACTGTTCGGGATATAGAAAAATTATCACGAATGGAATCATAATTTCTAGGGGAATTCAGTGAGTTCCCAATGGGACATGCTTTTATGAGTGTGCTTTTCAATATAGAGCAACATTTTAAGAAACGGTATCTAAGTATCATGGTAAATTCAGTAGGTTCCCAATAGGATTCACATGTGATAAGCATATTATTCAAGATAGAGCAACGTTTTAACGAACTGAAACAGTGTTTCTCTGTGAATTCAGTTAGTTCCCAGTAGCACGCTCTTGTAATATGCGTACTTCTAAAGAATTATCAAAATTTGGTGAGACGAATCTGAGTAACATGGTGAATTCGGTTAGTTCCCAATAGGCCGCAGTAGTAATAAGTGGACTGTTCGGGATATAGAAAAATATTCATGAATGGAATCAAAATTTCTAGGCGAATTCAGTGAGTTCCCAATGGGACATGCTTGTATGTGTGTGCTTTTCAATATAGAGCAACATGTTAAGGAACGGAATCTAAGTATCATGGTGAATTCAGTAGGTTCGCAATAGGATTCGCATGTAATAAGCTTGTTCTTCAAGACAGAGCAACGTTTCAATGAACTAAAACACTGTTTCTCTGTAAATTCAGTTAGTTCCCAGTAGTAGGCTCTCGTACTTGTCTACTTCTAAAGATTTATCAAAATTTCCGGAGCCGAATCTGAGTAACGTTGTGAATTCGGTTAGTTCCCAATAGGCCGCAATAGTAATAAGTGGACTGCTCGGGATACGGAAAAATATTAACGAATGGAATCAAAATTTCTAGGAGAATTCAGTGACTTCCCAATGGGACATGCTTGTTTGAGTGTGCTTTACAATATAGAGTAACATTTTAAGGAACGGAATCTAAGTATCATGGTGAATTCAGTAGGTTCGCAATAGGATTCTCATGTAATAAGCTTGTTATTCAAGATAGAGCAACGTTTTAAAGAACCGAAACAGTGTTTCTTTGTGAATTCAGTTAGTTCCCAGTAGCAGGCTCTTGTAATATGCGTACTTCTAAAGATTTATCAAAATTTGGTGAGACGAATCTGAGTAACATGGTGAATTCGGTTAGTTCCCAATAGGCCGCAGTAGTAATAAGTGGACTGTTCAAGATATAGAAAAATTTTCACGAATGGAATCAAAATTTCTAGGGGAATTCAGTGAGTTCCCAATGGGACATGCTTCTATGAGTGTGCTTTACAATATAGAGCAACATTTTAAGGAACGGAATCTAATAATCATGGTGAATTCAGTTTGTTTCGCAATAGGATTCGCATGTAATAAGCTTTTTATTCAAGATAGAGCAACGTTTCAACGAACCGAAACACTGTTTCTCTGTGAATTCTGTTAGTTCCCAGTAGTAGGCTCTTGTACTATGCGTACTTTTAAATATTTATCAAAATTTGGTGAGCCGAATCTGAGTAACATGGTGAAAGCGGTTAGTTCCCAATAGGCCGCAGTAGTAATAAGTGGACTGTTCAAGATATAGAAAAATATTCACGAATGGAATCAAAATTTCTAGGCGAATTCAGTGAGTTCCCAATGGGACATGCTTGTATGTGTGTGCTTTTCAATATAGAGCAACATTTTAAGGAACGGAATCTAAGTATCATGGTGAATTCAGTAGGTTCGCAATAGGATTCGCATGTAATAAGCTTGTTATTCAAGACCGAGCAACGTTTCAACGAACTGAAACACTTTTTTTCTGTAAATTCAGTTAGTTCCCAGTAGTAGGCTCTTGTACTATGTCTACTTCTAAAGATTTATCAAAATTTCCGGAGCCGAATCTGAGTAACGTTGTGAATTCGGTTAGTTCCCAATAGACCGCAGTAGTAATAAGTGGACTGCTCGGGATATAGAAAAATATTAACGAATGGAATCAATATTTCTAGGCGAATTCAGTGACTTCCCAATGGGACATGCTTGTTTGAGTGTGCTTTTCAATATAGAGCAACATTTTAAGGAACGGAATCTAAGTATCATGGTGAATTCAGTAGGTTCCCAATAGGATTCTCATGTAATAAGCTTGTTATTCAAGATAGAGCAAAGTTTTAAAGAACCGAAACACTGTTTCTTTGTGAATTAAGTTAGTTCCCAGTAGCAGGCTGCTGTAATATGCGTACTTCTAAAGATTTATCAAAATTTGGTGAGACGAATCTGAGTAACATGGTGAATTCGGTTAGTTCCCAATAGGCCGCAGTAATAATAAGTGGACTCTTCGGGATATAGAAAAATTTTCATGAATGGAATCAAAATTTCTAGGCGAATTGAGTGAGTTCCCAATGGGACATGCTTGTATGAGTGTGCTTTTCAATATAGAGCAACATTTTAAGGAACGGAATCTAAGTATCATGGTGAATTCAGTAGGTTTCCAATAGGATTCGCATGTGATAAGCTTGTTATTCAAGATAGAGCAACGTTTCCACGAACTGGAACACTGTTTCTCTGTGAATTCTGTTAGTTCCATGTAGTAGGCTCTTGTACTATGTTTACTTCTAAAGATTTATGAAAATTTGGTGAGCCGAATCTGAGCAACATGGTGGTTTCGGTTAGTTCCCAATAGGCCGCAGTAGTAATAAGTGGACTCTTCGGGATATAGAAAAATTTTCACGAATGGAATCAAACTTTGTAGGGGAAAGCAGTGAGTTCCCAATGGGACATGCTTGTATTAGTATGCTTTTCAATATAGAGCAACACTTAAGGAACGGAATCTAAGTATCATGGTGAATTCAGTAGGTTCCCAATAGGAATCGCATGTAATAAGCTTGTTATTCAAGAAAGAGCAACGTTTTAACGAACTGAAACAGTGTTTCTTTGTGAATTCAGTTAGTTCCCAGTAGCAGGCTCTTGTAATATGCGTACTTCTAAAGATTTATCAAAATTTGGTGATCCGAATCTGAGTAACATGGTGAATTCGGTTAGTTCCCAATAGGCCGCAGTAGTAATAAGAGGACTGTTCGGGATATTGAAAAATTTTCACGAATGGAATCAGAATTTCTAGGAAAATTCAGTGAGTTCCCAATGGGACATCCTTGTATGAGTGTGCTTTTCAATATAGAGCAACATTTTAAGGAACGGAATCTAAGTATCATGGTGAATTCAGTAGGTTTCCAATAGGATTCGCATGTGATAAGCTTGTTATTCAAGATAGAGCAACGTTTCCACGAACTGGAACACTGTTTCTCTGTGAATTCTGTTAGTTCCATGTAGTAGGCTCTTGTACTATGTTTACTTCTAAAGATTTATGAAAATTTGGTGAGCCGAATCTGAGCAACATGGTGGTTTCGGTTAGTTCCCAATAGGCCGCAGTAGTAATAAGTGGACTCTTCGGGATATAGAAAAATTTTCACGAATGGAATCAAACTTTGTAGGGGAAAGCAGTGAGTTCCCAATGGGACATGCTTGTATTAGTATGCTTTTCAATATAGAGCAACATTTTAAGGAACGGAATCTAAGTATCATGGTGAATTCAGTAGGTTCCCAATAGGAATCGCATGTAATAAGCATGTTATTCAAGAAAGAGCAACGTTTTAACGAACTGAAACAGTGTTTCTTTGTGAATTCAGTTAGTTCCCAGTAGCAGGCTCTTGTAATATGCGTACTTCTAAAGATTTATCAAAATTTGGTGATCCGAATCTGAGTAACATGGTGAATTCGGTTAGTTCCCAATAGGCCGCAGTAGTAATAAGAGGACTGTTCGGGATATTGAAAAATTTTCACGAATGGAATCAGAATTTCTAGGAAAATTCAGTGAGTTCCCAATGGGACATCCTTGTATGAGTGTGCTTTTCAATATAGAGCAACATTTTAAGGAACGGAATCTAAGTATCATGGTGAATTCAGTAGGTTCCCAATAGGATTCGCAGGTGATAAGCTTGTTATTAAGATAGAGCCACGTTAACGAACCGAAACAGTGTTTCTCTGTGAATTCAGTTAGTTCCCAGTAGCATGCTCTTGTAATATGCGTACTTTTAAATATTTATCAAAATTTGGTGAGCCGAATCTGAGTAACATGGTGAATTCGGTTAGTTCCCAATAGGCCGCGGTAGTAATAAGTGGACTGTTCGGGATATAGAAAAATTTTCACGAATGGAATCAAAATTTCTAGGCGAATTCAGTGAGTTCCCAATGGGACATGCTTGTATGAGTGTGCTTTTCAATATAGAGCAACGTTTAAGGAACGGAATCTAAGTATCATGGTGATTTCAGTTGGTTACCAATAGGAATCGCATGTAATAAGCTTGTTATTCAAGACAGAGCAACGTTTTAACGAACTGAAACAGTGTTTCTTTGTGAATTCAGTTAGTTCCCAGTAGCATGCTCTTGTAATATGCGTACTTCTAAAGATTTATCAAAATTTGGTGATCCGAATCTGAGTAACATGGTGAATTCGGTTAGTTCCCAATAGGCCACAGTAGTAATAAGAGGACTGTTCGGGAGATTGAAAATTTTTCACGAATGGAATCAAAATTTCTAGGAAAATTCAGTGAGTTCCCAATGGGACATCCTTGTATGAGTGTGCTTTTCAATATAGAGCAACATTTTAAGGAAAGGAATCTAAGTATCATGGTGAATTCAGAAGGTTCCCAATAGGATTCGCATGTGATAAGCTTGTTATTCAAGATAGAGCAACGTTTTAACGAACCGAAACAGTGTTTCTCTGTGAATTCAGTTAGTTCCCAGTAGCATGCTCTTGTAATACGCGTACTTTTAAATATTTATCAAAATTTGGTGAGCCGAATCTGAGTAACATGGTGAATTCGGTTAGTTCCCAATAGGCCGCAGTAGTAATAAGTGGACTTTTCAAGATATAGAAAAATTTTCACGAATGGAATCAAAATTTCTAGGGGAATTCAGTGAGTTCCCAATGGGACATGCTTGTATGACTGTTCTTTACAATATAGAGCAACATTTTAAGGAACAGAATCTAAGTATCATGGTGAATTCAGTAGGTTCGCAATAGGATTCGCATGTAATAAGCTTGTTATTCAAGATAGAGCAACGTTTCAACGAACTGAAACACTGTTTCTCTTTGAAATCTGTTAGTTCCCAGTAGTAGGCTCTTGTACTATGTGTACATCTAAAGATTTATGAAAATTTGGTGAGCCGAATCTGAGTAACATGGTGAATTCGGTTAGTTCCCAATAGGCCGCAGTAGTAATAAGTGGACTCTTCGGGATATAGAAAAATTTTCACGAATGGAATCAAAATTTCTAGGGGAAAGCAGTGAGTTCCCAATGGGACATGCTTGTATGAGTGTGCTTTTCAATATAGAGCAACATTTTAAGGAACGGAATCTAAGTATCATGGTGAATTCAGTAGGTTCCCAATAGGAATCGCATGTAATAAGCTTGTTATTCAAGAAAGAGCAACGTTTTAACGAACTGAAACAGTGTTTCTTTGTGAATTCAGTTAGTTCCCAGTAGCAGGCTCTTGTAATATGCGTACTTCTAAAGATTTATCAAAATTTGGTGATCCGAATCTGAGTAACATGGTGAATTCGGTTAGTTCCCAATAGGCCGCAGTAGTAATAAGAGGACTGTTCGGGATATTGAAAATTTTTCACGAATGGAATCAAAATTTCTAGGAAAATTCAGTGAGTTCCCAATGGGACATCCTTGTATGAGTGTGCTTTTCAATATAGAGCAACATTTGAAGGAACGGAATCTACGTATCATGGTGAATTCAGTAGGTTCCCAATAGGATTCCCATGTGATAAGCTTGTTATTCAAGATAGAGCAACGTTTTAACGAACCGAAACAGTGTTTCTCTGTGAATTCAGTTAGTTCCCAGTAACATGCTCTTGTAATATGCGTACTTTTAAATATTTATCAAAATTTGGTGAGCCGAATCTGAGTAACATGGTGAATTCGGTTAGTTCCCAATAGGCCGCAGTAGTAATAAGTGGACTGTTCGGGATATAGAAAAATTTTCACGAATGGAATCAAAATTTCTAGGCGAATTCAGTGAGTTCCCAATGGGACATGCTTGTATGAGTGTGCTTTTCAATATAGAGCAACATTTTAAGGAACGGAATCTAAGTATCATGGTGAATTCAGTAGGTTCCCAATAGGATTCGCATGTGATAAGCATGTTATTCAAGATAGAGCAACGTTTTAACGAAGCGAAACAGTGTTTCTCTGTGAATTCAGTTAGTTCCCAGTAGCATGCTCTTGTAATATGCGTACTTCTAAAGATTTATCAAAAGTTGGTGTGCCGAATCTGAGTAACATGGTGAATTCGGTTGGATCCCACTAGGCCGCAGTAGTAATAAGTGGACTGTTCGGGATATAGAAAAATTTTCACGAATGGAATCAAAATTTCTAGGCGAATTCAGTGAGTTCCCAATGGCACATGCTTGTATGAGTGTGCTTTTCAATATAGAGCAACATTTTAAGGAACGGAATCTAAGTATCATGGTGATTTCAGTTTGTTCCCAATAGGAATCGCATGTAATAAGCTTGTTATTCAAGACCGAGCAACGTTTTAACGAAGTGAAACAGTGTTTCTTTGTGAATTCAGTTAGTTCCCAGTAGCAGGCTCTTGTAATATGCGTACTTCTAAAGATTTATGTAAATTTGGTGATCCGAATCTGAGTAACATGGTGAATTCGGTTAGTTCCCAATAGGCTGCAGTAGTAATAAGAGGACTGTTCGGGATATTGAAAAATTTTCACGAATGGAATCAAAATTTCTAGGAAAATTCAGTGAGTTCCCAATGGGACATCCTTGTATGAGTGTGCTTTTCAATATAGAGCAACATTTTAAGGAACGGAATCTAAGTATCATGGTGAATTCAGTAGGTTCCCAATAGGATTCGCATGTGATAAGCTTGTTATTCAAGATAGAGCAACGTTTTAACGAACCGAAACAGTGTTTCTCTGTGAATTCAGTTAGTTCCCAGTAGCATGCTCTTGTAATATGCGTACTTTTAAATATTTATCAAAATTTGGTGAGCCGAATCTGAGTAACATGGTGAATTCGGTTAGTTCCCAATAGGCCGCAGTAGTAATAAGTGGACTGTTCAAGATATAGAAAAATTTTCACGAATGGAATCAAAATTTCTAGGGGAATTCAGTGAGTTCCCAATGGGACATGCTTGTATGACTGTTCTTTACAATATAGAGCAACATTTATGGAACAGAATCTAAGTATCATGGTGAATTCAGTAGGTTCGCAATAGGATTCGCATGTAATAAGCTTGTTATTCAAGATAGAGCAACGTTTCAACGAACTGAAACACTGTTTCTCTTTGAATTCTGTTAGTTCCCAGTAGTAGGCTCTTGTACTATGTCTACTTCTAAAGATTTATGAAAATTTGGTGAGCCGAATCTGAGTAACATGGTGAATTCGGTTAGTTCCCAATAGGCCGCAGTAGTAATAAGTGGACTGTTCGGGATATAGAAAAATATTCACGAATGGAATCAAAATTTCTAGGCGAATTCAGTGAGTTCCCAATGGGACATGCTTGTATGAGTGTGCTTTTCAATATAGAGCAACATTTTAAGGAACGGAATCTAAGTATCATGGTGAATTCAGTAGGTTCCCAATAGGATTCGCATGTAATAAGCTTGTTATTCAAGATAGAGCAACGTTTTAAAGAACCGAAACACTGTTTCTTTGTGAATTCAGTTAGTTCCCAGTAGCAGGCTATTGTAATATGCGTACTTCAAATTTTATCAAAATTTGGTGAGACGAATCTGAGTAACATGGTGAATTCGGTAAGTTCCCAATAGGCCGCAGTAGTAATAAGTGGACTCTTCGGGATATAGAAAAATTTTCACGAGTGGAATCAAAATATCTAGGCGAATTGAGTGAGTTCCCAATGGGACATGCCTGTATGAGTATGCTTTTCAATATAGAGCAACATTTTAAGGAACGGAATCTAAGTATCATGGTGAATTCAGTAGGTTCCCAATAGGATTCGCATGTGATAAGCTTGTTATTCAAGATAGAGCAACGTTTCAATGAACTGAAACACTGTTTCTCTGTGAATTCTGTTAGTTCCCAGTAGTAGGCTCTTGTACTATGTCTACTTCTAAAGATTTATGAAAATTTGGTGAGCCGAATCTGAGTAACATGGTGAATTCGGTTAGTTCCCAATAGGCCGCAGTAGTAATAAGTGGACTGTTCGGGATATAGAAAAATTTTCACGAATGGAATCAAAATTTCTAGGCGAATTCAGTGAGTTCCCAATTGGACATGCTTGTATGAGTGTGCTTTTCAATATAGAGCAACATTTTAAGGAACGGAATCTAAGTATCATGGTGAATTCAGTAGGTTCCCAATAGGATTCGCATGTAATAAGCTTGTTATTCAAGATAGAGCAACGTTTTAAAGAACCGAAACACTGTTTCTTTGTGAATTCAGTTATTTCCCAGTAGCAGGCTGTTGTAATATGCGTACTTCTAAAGATTTATCAAAATTTGGTGAGACGAATCTGAGTAACATGGTGAATTCGGTTAGTTCCCAATAGGCCGCAGTAGTAATAAGTGGACTCTTGTGGATATAGAAAAATTTTCACGAGTGGAATCAAAATATCTAGGCGAATTGAGTGAGTTCCCAATGGGACATGCTTGTATGAGTGTGCTTTTCAATATGGAGCAACATTTTAAGGAACGGAATCTAAGTATCATGGTGAATTCAGTAGGTTCCCAATAGGATTCGCATGTGATAAGCTTGATATTCAAGACAGAGCAACGTTTCAACGAACTGAAACACTGTTTCTCTATAAATTCAGTTAGTTCCCAGTAGTAGGCTCTTGTACTATGTCTACTTCTAAAGATTTATCAAAATTTCCGGAGCCGAATCTGAGTAACGTTGTGAATTCCGTTAGTTCCCAATAGGCCGCAGTAGTAATAAGTGGACTGCTCGGGATATAGAAAAATTTTCACGAATATAATCAAAATTTCTAGGCGAATTCAGTTACTTCCCAATGGGACATGCTTGTTTGAGTGTGCTTTTCAATATAGAGCAACATTTGAAGGAACGGAATCCAAGTATCATGGTGAATTCAGTAGGTTCCCAATAGGATTCTCATGTGATAAGCTTGTTATTCAAGATAGAGCACCGTTTTAAAGAATCGAAACACTATTTCTTTGTGATTCATTTAGTACCCAGTAGCAGACTGTTGTAATATTCGTACTTATAAAGATTTATCAAAATTTGGTGAGACGAATCTGAGTAACATGGTGAATTCGGTTAGTTCCCAATAGGCCGCAGTAGTAATAAGATGAATGTTCGGGATATAGAAAAATATTAACGAATGGAATCAAAATTTCTAGGCGAATTCAGTGACTTCCCAATGGGACATGCTTGTTTGAGTGTGCTTTTCAATATAGAGCAACATTTTAAGGAACGGAATCTAAGTATCATGGTGAATTCAGTAGGTTCCCAATAGGATTCGCATGTGATAAGCTTGTTATTCAAGATAGAGCAACTTTTCAACGAACTGAAAGTCTGTTTCTCAGTGAATTCTGTTAGTTCCCAGTAGTAGGCTCTTGTACTATGTCTACTTCTAAAGACTTATCAAAATTTGGTGAGCCGAATCTGAGTAACATGGTGAATTCGGTTAGTTCCCAATAGGCCGCAGTAGTAATAAGTGGACAGTTCGTGATATAGAAAAATTATCACGAATGGAATCATAATTTCTAGGGGATTTCAGTGAGTTGACAATGGGACATGCTTGTATGAGTGTGCTTTACAATATAGAGCAACATTTTAAGGAACAGAATCTAAGTATCATGGTGAATTCAGTAGGTTCGCAATAGGATTCTCATGTAATAAGCTTGTTATTCAAGATAGAGCAACGTTTCAACGAACCGAAACACTGTTTCTCTGTGAATTCAGTTATTTCCCAGTAGCAGACTGTTGTAATAATATGCGTACTTCTAAAGATTTATGAAAATTTGGTGAGCCGAATCTGAGTAACATGGTGACTTCGGTTAGTTCCCAATAGGCCGCAGTAGTAATAAGTGGACTGTTCGGGATATAGAAAAATATTCACGAATGGAATCAAAATTTCTAGGCGAATTCAGTGAGTTCCCAATGGGACATGCTTGTATGAGTGTGCTTTTCAATATAGAGCAACATTTTAAGGAACGGAATCTAAGTATCATGGTGAATTCAGTAGGTTCGCAATAAAATTCGCATGTAATAAGCTTGTTATTCAAGACAGAGCAATGTTTCAATGAAATGAAACACTGTTTCTCTGTAAATTCAGTTAGTTCCCAGTAGTAGGCTCTTGTACTATGTCTACTTCTAAAGATTTATCAAAATTTCCGGAGCCGAATATGAGTAACGTTGTGAATTCGGTTAGTTCCCAATAGGCCGCAGTAGTAATAAGTGGACTGCTCGGGATATAGAAAAATATTAACGAATGGAATCAAAATTTCTAGGCGAATTCAGTGACTTCCCAATGGGACATGCTTGTTTGAGTGTGCTTTTCAATAAAGAGCAACATTTTAAGGAACGGAATCTAAGTATCATGGTGAATTCAGTAGGTTCCCAATAGGATTCTCATGTAATAAGCTTGTTATTCAAGATAGAGCAACGTTTTAAAGAACCGAAACACTGTTTCTTTGTGAATTCAGTTAGTTCCCAGTAGCAGGCTGTTGTAATATGCGTACTTCTAAAGATTTATCAAAATTTGGTGAGCCGAATCTGAGTAAAATGGTGAATTCGGTTAGTTCCCAATAGGCCGCAGTAGTAATAGTGGACTGTTCAAGATATAGAAAAATTTTTACGAATGGAATCAAATTTCTAGGGGAATTCAGTGAGTTCCCAATGGGACATGCTTCTATGAGTGTGCTTTACAATATAGAGCAACATTTTAAGGAACGGAATCTAAGAATCATGGTGAATTCAGTAGGTTCGCAATAGGATTCACATGTAATAAGCTTGTTTTTCAAGATAGAGCAACGTTTCAACGAACCGAAACACTGTTTCTCTGTGAATTCATTTAGTTCCCAGTAGTAGGCTCTTGTACTATGCGTACTTTTAAATATTTATCAAAATTTGGTGAGCCGAATCTGAGTAACATGGTGAATTCGGTTAGTTCCCAATAGGCCGCAGTAGTAATAAGTGGACTGTTCGGGATATAGAAAAATATTCACGAATGGAATCAAAATTTCTAGGCGAATTCAGTGAATTCACAATGGGACATGCTTGTATGAGTGTGCTTTTCAATATAGAGCAACATTTTAAGGAACGGAATCTAAGTATCATGGTGAATTCAGTAGGTTCCCAATAGGATTCGCATGTGATAAGCTTGTTATTCAAGATAGAGCAACGTTTTAACGAACTGAAACAGTGTTTCTTTGTGAATTCAGTTAGTTCCCAGTAGCAGGCTATTGTAATATGCGTACTTCAAATTTTAACAAAATTTGGTGAGACGAATCTGAGTAACATGGTGAATTCGGTAAGTTCCCAATAGGCCGCAGTAGTAATAAGTGGACTCTTCGGGATATAGAAAAATTTTCACGAGTGGAATCAAAATATCTAGGCGAATTGAGTGAGTTCCCAATGGGACATGCATGTATGAGTATGCTTTTCAATATAGAGCAACATTTTAAGGAACGGAATCTAAGTATCATGGTGAATTCAGTAGGTTCCCAATAGGATTCGCATGTGATAAGCTTGTTATTCAAGATAGAGCAACGTTTCAATGAACTGAAACACTGTTTCTCTGTGAATTCTGTTAGTTCCCAGTAGTAGGCTCTTGTACTATGTCTACTTCTAAAGATTTATGAAAATTTGGTGAGCCGAATCTGAGTAACATGGTGAATTCGGTTAGTTCCCAATAGGCCGCAGTAGTAATAAGTGGACTGTTCGGGATATAGAAAAATTTTCACGAATGGAATCAAAATTTCTAGGCGAATTCAGTGAGTTCCCAATTGGACATGCTTGTATGAGTGTGCTTTTCAATATAGAGCAACATTTTAAGGAACGGAATCTAAGTATCATGGTGAATTCAGTAGGTTCCCAATAGGATTCGCATGTAATAAGCTTGTTATTCAAGATAGAGCAACGTTTTAAAGAACCGAAACACTGTTTCTTTGTGAATTCAGTTATTTCCCAGTAGCAGGCTGTTGTAATATGCGTACTTCTAAAGATTTATCAAAATTTGGTGAGACGAATCTGAGTAACATGGTGAATTCGGTTAGTTCCCAATAGGCCGCAGTAGTAATAAGTGGACTCTTGTGGATATAGAAAAATTTTCACGAGTGGAATCAAAATATCTAGGCGAATTGAGTGAGTTCCCAATGGGACATGCTTGTATGAGTGTGCTTTTCAATATGGAGCAACATTTTAAGGAACGGAATCTAAGTATCATGGTGAATTCAGTAGGTTCCCAATAGGATTCGCATGTGATAAGCTTGATATTCAAGACAGAGCAACGTTTCAACGAACTGAAACACTGTTTCTCTATAAATTCAGTTAGTTCCCAGTAGTAGGCTCTTGTACTATGTCTACTTCTAAAGATTTATCAAAATTTCCGGAGCCGAATCTGAGTAACGTTGTGAATTCCGTTAGTTCCCAATAGGCCGCAGTAGTAATAAGTGGACTGCTCGGGATATAGAAAAATTTTCACGAATATAATCAAAATTTCTAGGCGAATTCAGTTACTTCCCAATGGGACATGCTTGTTTGAGTGTGCTTTTCAATATAGAGCAACATTTGAAGGAACGGAATCCAAGTATCATGGTGAATTCAGTAGGTTCCCAATAGGATTCTCATGTGATAAGCTTGTTATTCAAGATAGAGCACCGTTTTAAAGAATCGAAACACTATTTCTTTGTGATTCATTTAGTTCCCAGTAGCAGACTGTTGTAATATGCGTACTTATAAAGATTTATCAAAATTTGGTGAGACGAATCTGAGTAACATGGTGAATTCGGTTAGTTCCCAATAGGCCGCAGTAGTAATAAGATGAATGTTCGGGATATAGAAAAATATTAACGAATGGAATCAAAATTTCTAGGCGAATTCAGTGACTTCCCAATGGGACATGCTTGTTTGAGTGTGCTTTTCAATATAGAGCAACATTTTAAGGAACGGAATCTAAGTATCATGGTGAATTCAGTAGGTTCCCAATAGGATTCGCATGTGATAAGCTTGTTATTCAAGATAGAGCAACTTTTCAACGAACTGAAAGTCTGTTTCTCAGTGAATTCTGTTAGTTCCCAGTAGTAGGCTCTTGTACTATGTCTACTTCTAAAGACTTATCAAAATTTGGTGAGCCGAATCTGAGTAACATGGTGAATTCGGTTAGTTCCCAATAGGCCGCAGTAGTAATAAGTGGACAGTTCGTGATATAGAAAAATTATCACGAATGGAATCATAATTTCTAGGGGATTTCAGTGAGTTGACAATGGGACATGCTTGTATGAGTGTGCTTTACAATATAGAGCAACATTTTAAGGAACAGAATCTAAGTATCATGGTGAATTCAGTAGGTTCGCAATAGGATTCTCATGTAATAAGCTTGTTATTCAAGATAGAGCAACGTTTCAACGAACCGAAACACTGTTTCTCTGTGAATTCAGTTATTTCCCAGTAGCAGACTGTTGTAATAATATGCGTACTTCTAAAGATTTATGAAAATTTGGTGAGCCGAATCTGAGTAACATGGTGACTTCGGTTAGTTCCCAATAGGCCGCAGTAGTAATAAGTGGACTGTTCGGGATATAGAAAAATATTCACGAATGGAATCAAAATTTCTAGGCGAATTCAGTGAGTTCCCAATGGGACATGCTTGTATGAGTGTGCTTTTCAATATAGAGCAACATTTTAAGGAACGGAATCTAAGTATCCTGGTGAATTCAGTAGGTTCCCAATAGGATTCACATGTGATGAGCTTGTTATTCAAGATAGAGCAACGTTTCAACGAACTGAAACACTGTTTCTCTGTGAATTCAGTTAGTTCCCAGTAGTAGGCTCTTGTACTATGTCTACTACTAAAGATTTATGAAAATTTGGTGAGCCGAATCTGAGTAACAGGGTGAATTCGGTTAGTTCCCAATAGGCCGCAGTAGTAATAAGTGGACTGTTCGGGATATAGAAAAATATTCACGAATGGAATCAAAATTTCTAGGCGAATTCAGTGAGTTCCCAATGGGACATGCTTGTATGAGTGTACTTTTCAATATAGAGCAACATTTTAAGGAACGGAATCTAAGTATCATGGTAAATTCAGTAGGTTCCCAATAGGATTCACATGTGATAAGCATATTATTCAAGATAGAGCAACGTTTTAACGAACTGAAACAGTGTTTCTCTGTGAATTCAGTTAGTTCCCAGTAGCACGCTCTTGTAATATGCGTACTTCTAAAGATTTATCAAAATTAGGTGAGACGAATCTGAGTAACATGGTGAATTCGGTTAGTTCCCAATAGGCCGCAGTAGTAATAAGTGGACTGTTCGGGATATAGAAAAATATTCACGAATGAAATCAAAATTTCTAGGCGAATTCAGTGAGTTCCCAATGGGACATGCTTGTATGAGTGTGCTTTTCAATATAGAGCAACATTTTAAGGAACGGAATCTAAGTATCATGGTGAATTCAGTAGGTTCGCAATAGGATTCGCATGTAATAAGCTTGTTATTCAAGACAGAGCAATGTTTCAATGAAATGAAACACTGTTTCTCTGTAAATTCAGTTAGTTCCCAGTAGTAGGCTCTTGTACTATGTCTACTTCTAAAGATTTATCAAAATTTCCGGAGCCGAATATGAGTAACGTTGTGAATTCGGTTAGTTCCCAATAGGCCGCAGTAGTAATAAGTGGACTGCTCGGGATATAGAAAAATATTAACGAATGGAATCAAAATTTCTAGGCGAATTCAGTGACTTCCCAATGGGACATGCTTGTTTGAGTGTGCTTTTCAATAAAGAGCAACATTTTAAGGAACGGAATCTAAGTATCATGGTGAATTCAGTAGGTTCCCAATAGGATTCTCATGTAATAAGCTTGTTATTCAAGATAGAGCAACGTTTTAAAGAACCGAAACACTGTTTCTTTGTGAATTCAGTTAGTTCCCAGTAGCAGGCTGTTGTAATATGCGTACTTCTAAAGATTTATCAAAATTTGGTGAGCCGAATCTGAGTAAAATGGTGAATTCGGTTAGTTCCCAATAGGCCGCAGTAGTAATAGTGGACTGTTCAAGATATAGAAAAATTTTTACGAATGGAATCAAATTTCTAGGGGAATTCAGTGAGTTCCCAATGGGACATGCTTCTATGAGTGTGCTTTACAATATAGAGCAACATTTTAAGGAACGGAATCTAAGAATCATGGTGAATTCAGTAGGTTCGCAATAGGATTCACATGTAATAAGCTTGTTTTTCAAGATAGAGCAACGTTTCAACGAACCGAAACACTGTTTCTCTGTGAATTCATTTAGTTCCCAGTAGTAGGCTCTTGTACTATGCGTACTTTTAAATATTTATCAAAATTTGGTGAGCCGAATCTGAGTAACATGGTGAATTCGGTTAGTTCCCTATAGGCCGCAGTAGTAATAAGTGGACTGTTCGGGATATAGAAAAATATTCACGAATGGAATCAAAATTTCTAGGCGAATTCAGTGAATTCACAATGGGACATGCTTGTATGAGTGTGCTTTTCAATATAGAGCAACATTTTAAGGAACGGAATCTAAGTATCATGGTGAATTCAGTAGGTTCCCAATAGGATTCGCATGTGATAAGCTTGTTATTCAAGATAGAGCAACGTTTTAACGAACTGAAACAGTGTTTCTCTGTGAATTCAATTAGTTCCCAGTAGCAGGCTATTGTAATATGCGTACTTCTAAATTTTATCAAAATTTGGTGAGACGAATCTGAGTAACATGGTGAATTCGGTTAGTTCCCAATAGGCCGCAGTAGTAATAAGTGGACTCTTCGGGATATAGAAAAATTTTCACGAGTGGAATCAAAATTTCTAGGCGAATTGAGTGAGTTCCCAATGGGACATGCTTGTATGAGTGTGCTTTTCAATATAGAGCAACATTTTAAGGAACGGAATCTAAGTATCATGGTGAATTCAGTAGGTTCCCAATAGGATTCGCATGTGATAAGCTTGTTATTCAAGATAGAGCAATGTTTCAACGAACTGAAAGTCTGTTTCTCTGTGAATTCTGTTAGTTCCCAGTAGTAGGCTCTTGTACTATGTCTACTTCTAAAGATTTATGAAAATTTGGTGAGCCGAATCTGAGTAACATGGTGAATTCGGTTAGTTCCCCATAGGCCGCAGTAGTAATAAGTGGACTGTTCGGGATATAGAAAAATTTTCACGAATGGAATCAAAATTTCTAGGCGAATTCAGTGAGTTCCCAATTGGACATGCTTGTATGAGTGTGCTTTTCAATATAGAGCAACATTTTAAGGAACGGAATCTAAGTATCATGGTGAATTCAGTAGGTTCCCAATAGGATTCGCATGTGATAAGCTTGTTATTCAAGATAGAGCAACGTTTTAACGAACCGAAACAGTGTTTCTCTGTGAATTCAGTTAGTTCCCAGTAGCATGCTCTTGTAATATGTGTACTTCTAAAGATTTATCAAAATTTGGTGAGCCGAATCTGAGTAACATTGTGAATTCGGTTAGTTCCCAATAGGCCGCAGTAGTAATAAGTGGACTCTTCGGGATATAGAAAAATTTTCACGAATGAAATCAAAATTTCTAGGCGAATTCAGTGAGTTCCCAATTGGACATGCTTGTATGAGTGTGTTTTTCAATATAGAGCAACATTTTAAGGAACGGAATCTAAGTATCATGGTGAATTCAGTAGGTTCCCAATAGGATTCGCATGTAATAAGCTTGTTATTCAAGATAGAGCAACGTTTTAAAGAACCGAAACACTGTTTCTTTGTGAATTCAGTTATTTCCCAGTAGCAGGCTGTTGTAATATGCGTACTTCTAAATTTTATCAAAATTTGGTGAGCGAATCTGAGTAACATGGTGAATTCGGTTAGTTCCCAATAGGCCGCAGTAGTAATAAGTGGACTCTTGTGGATATAGAAAAATTTTCACGAGTGGAATCAAAATTTCTAGGCGAATTGAGTGAGTTCCCAATGGGACATGCTTGTATGAGTGTGCTTTTCAATATGGAGCAACATTTTAAGGAACGGAATCTAAGTATCATGGTGAATTCAGTAGGTTCCCAATAGGATTCGCATGTGATAAGCTTGTTATTCAAGACAGAGCAACGTTTCAATGAACTGAAACACTGTTTCTCTATAAATTCAGTTAGTTCCCAGTAGTAGGCTCTTGTACTATGTCTACTTCTAAAGATTTATCAAAATTTCCGGAGCCGAATCTGAGTAACGTTGTGAATTCGGTTAGTTCCCAATAGGCCGCAGTAGTAATAAGTGGACTGCTCGGGATATAGAAAAATTTTCACGAATATAATCAAAATTTCTAGGCGAATTCAGTGACTTCCCAATGGGACATGCTTGTTTGAGTGTGCTTTTCAATATAGAGCAACACTTTAAGGAACGGAATCCAAGTATCATGGTGAATTCAGTAGGTTCCCAATAGGATTCTCATGTGATAAGCTTGTTATTCAAGATAGAGCACCGTTTTAAAGAACCGAAACACTATTTCTTTGTGAATTCATTTAGTTCCCAGTAGCAGACTGTTGTAATATGCGTACTTATAAAGATTTATCAAAATTTGTTGAGACGAATCTGAGTAACATGGTGAATTCGGTTAGTTCCCAATAGGCCACAGTAGTAATAAGTGGAATGTTCGGGATATAGAAAAATATTAACGAATGGAATCAAAATTTCTAGGCGAATTCAGTGACTTCCCAATGGGACATGCTTGTTTGAGTGTGCTTTTCAATATAGAGCAACATTTTAAGGAACGGAATCTAAGTATCATGGTGAATTCAGTAGGTTCCCAATAGGATTCGCATGTGATAAGCTTGTTATTCAAGATAGAGCAACTTTTCAACGAACTGAAAGTCTGTTTCTCTGTGAATTCTGTTAGTTCCCAGTAGTAGGCTCTTGTACTATGTCTACTTCTAAAGACTTATCAAAATTTGGTGAGCCGAATCTGAGTAACATGGTGAATTCGGTTAGTTCCAAATAGGCCGCAGTAGTAATAAGTGGACAATTCGTGATATAGAAAAATTATCACGAATGGAATCATAATTTCTAGGGGATTTCAGTGAGTTCCCAATGGGACATGCTTGTATGAGTGTGCTTTACAATATAGAGCAACATTTTAAGGAACAGAATCTAAGTATCATGGTGAATTCAGTAGGTTCGCAATAGGATTCGCATGTAATAAGCTTGTTATTCAAGATAGAGCAACGTTTCAACGAACCGAAACACTGTTTCTCTGTGAATTCAGTTATTTCCCAGTAGCAGGCTGTTGTAATAATATGCGTACTTCTAAAGATTTATGAAAATTTGGTGAGCCGAATCTGAGTAACATGGTGACTTCGGTTAGTTCCCAATAGGCCGCAGTAGTAATAAGTGGACTGTTCGGGATATAGAAAAATATTCACGAATGGAATCAAAATTTCTAGGCGAATTCAGTGAGTTCCCAATGGGACATGCTTGTATGAGTGTGCTTTTCAATATAGAGCAACATTTTAAGGAACGGAATCTAAGTATCCTGGTGAATTCAGTAGGTTCCCAATAGGATTCACATGTGATGAGCTTGTTATTCAAGATAGAGCAACGTTTCAACGAACTGAAACACTGTTTCTCTGTGAATTCAGTTAGTTCCCAGTAGTAGGCTCTTGTACTATGTCTACTACTAAAGATTTATGAAAATTTGGTGAGACGAATCTGAGTAACAGGGTGAATTCGGTTAGTTCCCAATAGGCCGCAGTAGTAATAAGTGGACTCTTCGGGATATAGAAAAATTTTCACGAGTGGAATCAAAATTTCTAGGCGAATTGAGTGAGTTCCCAATGGGACATGCTTGTAGGAGTGTGCTTTTCAATATAGAGCAACATTTTAAGGAACGGAATCTAAGTATCATGGTGAATTCAGTAGGTTCCCAATAGGATTCGCATGTGATGAGCTTGTTATTCAAGATAGAGCAACGTTTCAACGAACTGAAACACTGTTTCTCTGTAAATTCAGTTAGTTCCCAGTAGTAGGCTCTTGTACTATGTCTACTACAAAAGATTTATGAAAATTTGGTGAGACGAATCTGAGTAACAGGGTGAATTCGGTTAGTTCCCAATAGGCCGCAGTAGTAATAAGTGGACTCTTCGGGATATAGAAAAATTTTCACGAGTGGAATCAAAATTTCTAGGCGAATTGAGTGAGTTCCCAATTGGACATGCTTGTAGGAGTGTGCTTTTCAATATAGAGCAACATTTTAAGGAACGGAATCTAAGTATCATGGTGAATTCAGTAGGTTCCCAATAGGATTCACATGTGATAAGCTTGTTATTCAAGATAGAGCAACGTTTCAACGAACTGAAAGTCTGTTTCTCTGTGAATTCTGTTAGTTCCCAGTAGTAGGCTCTTGTACTATGTCTACTTCTAAAGATTTATGAAAATTTGGTGAGCCGAATCTGAGTAACATTGTGAATTCGGTTAGTTCCCCATAGGCCGCAGTAGTAATAAGTGGACTGTTCGGGATATAGAAAAATTTTCACGAATGGAATCAAAATTTCTAGGCGAATTCAGTGAGTTCCCAATTGGACATGCTTGTATGAGTGTGCTTTTCAATATAGAGCAACATTTTAAGGAACGGAATCTAAGTATCATGGTGAATTCAGTAGGTTGCCAATAGGATTCGCATGTGATAAGCTTGTTATTCAAGATAGAGCAACGTTTCAACGAACTGAAACACTGTTTCTCTGTAAATTCAGTTAGTTCCCAGTAGAAGGCTCTTGTACTATGTCTACTTCTAAAGATTTATCAAAATTCCCGGAGCAGAATCTGAGTAACGTTGTGAATTCGGTTAGTTCCCAATAGGCCGCAGTAGTAATAAGTGGACTGCTCGGGATATAGAAAAATATTCACGAATGGAATCAAAATTTCTAGGCGAATTCAGTGACTTCCCAATGGGACATGCTTGTTTGAGTGTGCTTTTCAATATAGAGCAACATTTTAAGGAACGGAATCTAAGTATCATGGTGATTTCAGTAGGTTCCCAATAGGATTCGCATGTGATAAGCTTGTTATTCAATATAGAGCAACGTTTTAACGAACTGAAACAGTGTTTCTTTGTGAATTCAGTTATTTCCCAGTAGCAGGCTGTTGTAATATGCGTACTTCTAAAGATTTATCAAAATTTGGTGAGACGAATCTGGGTAACATGGTGAATTCGGTTAGTTCCCAATAGGCCGCAGTAGTAATAAGTGGACTCTTCGGGATATAGAAAAATTTTCACGAATGGAATCAAAATTTCTAGGCGAATTCAGTGAGTTCCCAATTGGACATGCTTGTATGAGTGTGCTTTTCAATATAGAGCAACATTTTAAGGAACGGAATCTAAGTATCATGGTGAATTCAGTAGGTTCCCAATAGGATTCGCATGTGATAAGCTTGTTATTCAAGATAGAGCAAAGTTTTAACGAACCGAAACAGTGTTTCTCTGTGAATTCAGTTAGTTCCCAGTAGCATGCTCTTGTAATATGTGTACTTCTAAAGATTTATCAAAATTTGGTGAGCCGAATCTGAGTAACATGGTGAATTCGGTTAGTTCCCAATAGGCCGCAGTAGTAATAAGTGGACTGTTCGGGATATAGAAAAATTTTCACGAATGGAATCATAATTTCTAGGGGAATTCAGTGAGTTCCCAATGGGACATGCTTGTATGAGTGTGCTTTACAATATAGAGCAACATTTTATGGAACAGAATCTAAGTATCATGGTGAATTCAGTAGGTTCGCAATAGGATTCGCATGTAATAAGCTTGTTATTCAAGATAGAGCAACGTTTCAACGAACTGAAACACTGTTTCTCTGTGAATTCTGTTAGTTACCAGTAGTAGGCTCTTGTACTATGTCTACTTTTAAAGATTTATCAAAATTTGGTGAGCAGAATCTGAGTAACATGGTGAATTCGGTTAGTTCCCAATAGACCGCAGTAGTAATAAGAGGACTGTTCGGGATATTGAAAAATTTTCACGAATGGAATCAAAATTTAAGGGCGAATTCATTGAGTTCCCAATGGGACATCCTTGTATGAGTGTGCTTTTCAATATAGAGCAAAATTTTAAGGAATGGAATCTAAGTATCATGTGAATTCAGTAGGTTCCCAATAGGATTCGAATGTAATAAGCTTTTTATTCAAGATAGAGCAACGTTTCAACGAACTGAAACACTGTTTCTCTGTGAATTCTGTTAGTTCCCAGTATTAGGCTCTTGTACTATGTCTACTTCTAAAGATTTATGAAAATTTGGTGAGCCGAATCTGAGTAACATGGTGAATTCGGTTAGTTCCCAATAGGCTGCACTAGTAATAAGTGGACTGTTCGGGATATAGAAAAATATTCACGAATGGAATCAATATTTCTAGGCGAATTCAGTGAGTTCCCAATGGGACATGCTTGTATCAGTGTGCTTTTCAATATAGAGCAACATTTTAAGGAACGGAATCTAAGTATCATCTCGCAGTCAGTAGGTTCCCAATAGGATTCGCATGTGATAAGCATGTTATTCAAGATAGAGCAACCTTTTAACGAACTGAAACAGTGTTTCTCTGTGAATTCAGTTAGTTCCCAGTAGCACGCTCTTGTAATATGCGTACTTCTAAATTTTATCAAAATTTGGTGAGACGAATCTGAGTAACATGGTGAATTCGGTTAGTTCCCAATAGGCCGCAGTAGTAATAAGTGGACTCTTCGGGATATAGAAAAATTTTCACGAATGGAATCAAAATTTTAGGCGAATTCAGTGAGTTCCCAATGGGACATGCTTGTATGAGTGTGCTTTTCAATATAGAGCAACATTTTACGGAACGGAATCTAAGTATCATGGTGAATTCAGTAGGTTCCCAATAGGATTCGCATGTGATAAGCTTGTTATTCAAGATAGAGCAACGTTTCAACGAACTGAAAGTCTGTTTCTCTGTGAATTCTGTTAGTTCCCAGTAGTAGGCTCTTGTACTATGTCTACTTCTAAAGATTTATGAAAATTTGGTGAGCCGAATCTGAGTAACATGGTGATTTCGTTTAGTTCCCCATAGGCCGCAGTAGTAATAAGTGGACTGTTCGGGATATAGAAAAATATTCAAGAATGGAATCAAAATTTCTAGGTGAATTCAGTGAGTTCCCAATTGGACATGCTTGTATGAGTGTGCTTTTCAATATAGAGCAACATTTTAAGGAACGGAATCTAAGTATCATGGTGAATTCAGTAGGTTCCCAATAGGATTCGCATGTGATAAGCTTGTTATTCAAGATAGAACAACGTTTTAACGAACCGAAACAGTGTTTCTCTGTGAATTCAGTTAGTTCCCAGTAGCATGCTCTTGTAATATGTGTACTTCTAAAGATTTATCAAAATTTGGTGAGCCGAATCTGAGTAACGTGGTGAATTCGGTTAGTTCCCAATAGGCCGCAGTAGTAATAAGTGGACTGTTCGGGATATAGAAAAATTTTCACGAATGGAATCATAATTTCTAGGGGAATTCAGTGAGTTCCCAATGGGACATGCTTGTATGAGTGTGCTTTACAAAATAGAGCAACATTTTATGGAACAGAATCTAAGTATCATGGTGAATTCAGTAGGTTCGCAATAGGATTCGCATGTAATAAGCTTGTTATTCAAGACAGAGCAACGTTTCAACGAACTGAAACACTGTTTCTCTGTGAATTCTGTTAGTTCCCAGTAGTAGGCTCTTGTACTATGTCTACTTCTAAAGATTTATGAAAATTTGGTGAGCCGAATCTGAGTAACATGGTGAATTCGGTTAGTTCCCAATAGGCCGCAGTAGTAATAAGTGGACTGTTCGGGATATAGAAAAATATTCACGAATGGAATCAAAATTTCTAGGCGAATTCAGTGACTTCCCAATGGGACATGCTTGTTTGAGTGTGGTTTTCAATATAGAGCAACATTTTAAGGAACGGAATCTAAGTATCATGGTGAACTCAGTAGGTTCCCAATAGGATTCTCATGTAATAAGTTTGTTATTCAAGATAGAGCAACGTTTTAAAGAACCGAAACACTGTTTCTTTGTGAATTCAGTTAGTTCCCAGTAGCAGGCTGTTGTAATATGCGTACTTCTAAAGATTTATCAAAATTTGGTGAGACGAATCTGAGTAACAAGGTGAATTCGGTTAGTTCCCAATAGGCCGCAGTAGTAATAAGTGGACTCTTCGGGATATAGAAAAATTTTCACGAATGGAATCAAAATTTCTAGGCGAATTCAGTGAGTTCCCAATGGGACATGCTTGTATGAGTGTGCTTTTCAATATAGAGCAACATTTTAAGGAAGGGAATCTAAGTATCCTGGTGAATTCAGTAGGTTCGCAATAGGATTCGCATGTAATAAGCTTGTTATTCAAGACAGAGCAACGTTTCAACGAACTGAAACACTGTTTCTCTATAAATTCAGTTAGTTCCCAGTAGAAGGCTCTTGTACTATGTCTACTTCTAAAGGTTTATCAAAATTTCCGGAGCAGAATCTGAGTAACGTTGTGAATTCGGTTAGTTCCCAATAGGCCGCAGTAGTAATAAGTGGACTGCTCGGGATATAGAAAAATATTAACGAATGGAATCAAATTTCTAGGCGAATTCAGTGACTTCCCAATGGGACATGCTTGTTTGAGTGTGCTTTTCAATATAGAGCAACATTTTAAGGAACGGAATCTAAGTATCATGGTGATTTCAGTAGGTTCCCAATAGGATTCGCATGTGATAAGCTTGTTATTCAATATAGAGCAACGTTTTAACGAACTGAAACAGTGTTTCTTTGTGAATTCAGTTATTTCCCAGAAGCAGGCTGTTGTAATATGCGTACTTCTAAAGATTTATCAAAATTTGGTGAGACGAGTCTGAGTAACATGGTGAATTCGGTTAGTTCCCAATAGGCCGCAGTAGTAATAAGTGGACTCTTCGGGATATAGAAAAATTTTCACGAATGGAATCAAAATTTCTAGGGGAATGCAGTGAGTTCCCAATGGGACATGCTTGTATGAGTGTGCTTTTCAATATAGAGCAACATTTTAAGGAACGGAATCTAAGTATCATGGTGAATTCAGTAGGTTCCCAATAGGATTCGCCTGTGATAAGCTTGTTATTCAAGATAGAGCAACGTTTTAACGTACTGAAACAGTGTTTCTCTGTGAATTCAGTTAGTTCCCAGTAGCAGGCTGTTGTAATATGCGTACTTCTAAAGATTTATCAAAATGTGGTGAGCCGAATCTGAGTAAAATGGTGAATCGGTTAGTTCCCAATAGGCCGCAGTAGTAATAAGTGGACTCTTCGGGATATAGAAAAATTTTCACGAATGGAATCAAAATATCTAGGGGAATGCAGTGAGTTCCCAATGGGACATGCTTGAATGAATGTGCTTTTCAATATAGAGCAATATTTTAAGGAACCGAATCTAAGTATCATGGTGAATTCAGTAGGTTCCCAATAGGATTCGCATGTAATAAGCTTGTTGTTCAAGACAGAGCAACGTTTCAACGAACTGAAACACTGTTTCTCTGTAAATTCAGTTAGTTCCCAGTAGCAGGGTCTTGTACTATGTCTACTTTTAAAGATTTATCAAAATTTGGTGAGCAGAATCTGAGTAACATGGTGAATTCGGTTAGTTCCCAATAGACCGCAGTAGTAATAAGAGGACTGTTCGGGATATTGAAAAATTTTCACGAATGGAATCAAAATTTCAAGGCGAATTCACTGAGTTCCCAATGGGACATCCTTGTATGACTGTGCTTTTCAATATAGAGCAACATTTTAAGGAACGGAATCTAAGTATCATGTGAATTCAGTAGGTTCCCAATAGGATTCGCATGTAATAAGCTTGTTATTCAAGATAGAGCAACGTTTCAACGAACTGAAACACTGTTTCTCTGTGAATTCTGTTAGTTCCCAGTAGTAGGCTCTTGTACTATGTCTACTTCTAAAGATTTATGAAAATTTGGTGAGCCGAATCTGAGTAACATGGTGAATTCGGTTAGTTCCCAATAGGCCGCAGTAGTAATAAGTGGACTGTTCGGGATATAGAAAAATATTCACGAATGGAATCAAAATTTCTAGGCGAATTCAGTGAGTTCCCAATGGGACATGCTTGTATGAGTGTGCTTTTCAATATAGAGCAACATTTTAAGGAACGGAATCTAAGTATCATCTTGCAGTCAGTAGGTTCCCAATAGGATTCGAATGTGATAAGCATGTTATTCAAGATAGAGCAACGTTTTAACGAACTGAAACAGTGTTTCTCTGTGAACTCAGTTAGTTCCCAGTAGCACGCTCTTGTAATATGCGTACTTCTAAAGATTTATCAAAATTTGGTGAGACGATTCTGAGTAACATGGTGAATTCGGTTAGTTCCCAATAGGCCGCAGTAGTAATAAGTGGACTGTTCAGGATATACAAAAATATTCACGAATGGAATCAAAATTTCTAGGCGAATTCAGTGAGTTCATAATGGGACATGCTTGTATGAGTGTGCTTTTCAATATAGAGCAACATTTTAAGGAACGGAATCTAAGTATCATGGTGAATTCAGTAGGTTCGCAATAGGATTCGCATGTAATAAGCTTGTTATTCAAGACAGAGCAACGTTTCAACGAACTGAAACACTGTTTCTCTGTAAATTCAGTTAGTTCCCAGTAGTAGGCTCTTGTACTATGTCTACTTCTAAAGATTTATCACATTTCCGGAGCAGAATCTGAGTAACGTTGTGAATTCGGTTACTTCCCAATAGGCCGCAGTAGTAATAAGTGGACTGCTCGGGATATAGAAAAATTTTCACGAATGGAATCAAAATTTCTAGGCGAATTCAGTGAGTTCCCAATGGGACAGGCTTGTATGAGTGTGCTTTTCAATATAGCGCAATATTTTAAGGAACGGAATCTAAGTATCATGGTGAATTCAGTAGGTTCCCAATAGGATTCTGATGTGATAAGCATGTTATTCAAGATAGAGCAACGTTTCAACGAACTGAAACACTGTTTCTCTGTGAATTGAGTTAGTTCCCAGTAGTAGGCTCTTGTACTATGTCTACTTCTATAGATTTATGAAAATTTGGTGAGCCGAATCTGAGTAACATGGTGAATTCGTTTAGTTCCCAATAAGCCACAGTAGTAATAAGTGGACTGTTCGGGATATAGAAAAATATTCACGAATGGAATCAAAATTTCTAGGCGAATTCAGTGAGTTCCCAATGGGACATGCTTGTATGAGTGTGCTTTTCAATATAGAGCAACATTTTAAGGAACAGAATCTAAGTATCATGGTGAATTCAGTACGTTCGCAATAGGATTCGCATGTAATAAGCTTGTTATTCAAGACAGAGCAAAGTTTCAACGAACTGAAACACTGTTTCTCTATAAATTCAGTTAGTTCCCAGTAGTAGGCTCTTCTACTATGTCTACTACTAAAGATTTATCAAAATTTCCGGAGCCGAATCTGAGTAATGTTGTGAATTCGGTTAGTTCCCAATAGGCCGCAGTAGTAATAAGTGGACTGTTCGGGATATAGAAAAATATTAACGAATGGAATCAAAGTTTCTAGGCGAATTCAGTGACTTCCCAATGGGACATGCTTGTTTGAGTGTGCTTTTCAATATAGAGCAACATTTTAAGGAACGGAATCTAAGTATCATGGTGAATTCAGTAGGTTCCCAAAAGGATTCTCATGTGATAAGAATGTTATTCAAGATAGAGCAACGTTTCAACGAACTGAAACAGTGTTTCTCTGTGAATTCAGTTAGTTCCCAGTAGCACGCTCTTGTAATATGCGTACTTGTAAAGATTTATCAAAATTTGGTGAGCCGAATCTGAGTAACATGGTGAATTCGGTTAGTTCCCAATAGGCCGCAGGAGTAATAAGTGGACTGTTCGGGATATAGAAAAATTTTCACGAATGGAATCAAAATTTCTAGGCGAATTCAGTGAGTTCCCAATGGGACACGCTTGTATGAGTGTGCTTTTCAATATAGAGCAACATTTTAAGGAACGGAATCTAAGTATCATGGTGAATTCAGTAGGTTCCCAATAGGATTCGCATGTGATAAGCTTGTTATTCAAGATAGAACAACGTTTTAACGAACCGAAACAGTGTTTCTCTGTGAATTCAGTTAGTTCCCAGTAGCATGCTCTTGTAATATGTGTACTTCTAAAGATTTATCAAAATTTGGTGAGCCGAATCTGAGTAACGTGGTGAATTCGGTTAGTTCCCAATAGGCCGCAGTAGTAATAAGTGGACTGTTCGGGATATAGAAAAATTTTCACGAATGGAATCATAATTTCTAGGGGAATTCAGTGAGTTCCCAATGGGACATGCTTGTATGAGTGTGCTTTACAATATAGAGCAACATTTTATGGAACAGAATCTAAGTATCATGGTGAATTCAGTAGGTTCGCAATAGGATTCGCATGTAATAAGCTTGTTATTCAAGACAGAGCAACGTTTCAACGAACTGAAACACTGTTTCTCTGTGAATTCTGTTAGTTCCCAGTAGTAGGCTCTTGTACTATGTCTACTTCTAAAGATTTATGAAAATTTGGTGAGCCGAATCTGAGTAACATGGTGAATTCGGTTAGTTCCCAATAGGCCGCAGTAGTAATAAGTGGACTGTTCGGGATATAGAAAAATATTCACGAATGGAATCAAAATTTCTAGGCGAATTCAGTGACTTCCCAATGGGACATGCTTGTTTGAGTGTGGTTTTCAATATAGAGCAACATTTTAAGGAACGGAATCTAAGTATCATGGTGAACTCAGTAGGTTCCCAATAGGATTCTCATGTAATAAGCTTGTTATTCAAGATAGAGCAACGTTTTAAAGAACCGAAACACTGTTTCTTTGTGAATTCAGTTAGTTCCCAGTAGCAGGCTGTTGTAATATGCGTACTTCTAAAGATTTATCAAAATTTGGTGAGACGAATCTGAGTAACAAGGTGAATTCGGTTAGTTCCCAATAGGCCGCAGTAGTAATAAGTGGACTCTTCGGGATATAGAAAAATTTTCACGAATGGAATCAAAATTTCTAGGCGAATTCAGTGAGTTCCCAATGGGACATGCTTGTATGAGTGTGCTTTTCAATATAGAGCAACATTTTAAGGAAGGGAATCTAAGTATCCTGGTGAATTCAGTAGGTTCGCAATAGGATTCGCATGTAATAAGCTTGTTATTCAAGACAGAGCAACGTTTCAACGAACTGAAACACTGTTTCTCTATAAATTCAGTTAGTTCCCAGTAGAAGGCTCTTGTACTATGTCTACTTCTAAAGGTTTATCAAAATTTCCGGAGCAGAATCTGAGTAACGTTGTGAATTCGTTTAGTTCCCAATAGGCCGCAGTAGTAATAAGTGGACTGCTCGGGATATAGAAAAATATTAACGAATGGAATCAAATTTCTAGGCGAATTCAGTGACTTCCCAATGGGACATGCTTGTTTGAGTGTGCTTTTCAATATAGAGCAACATTTTAAGGAACGGAATCTAAGTATCATGGTGATTTCAGTAGGTTCCCAATAGGATTCGCATGTGATAAGCTTGTTATTCAATATAGAGCAACGTTTTAACGAACTGAAACAGTGTTTCTTTGTGAATTCAGTTATTTCCCAGAAGCAGGCTGTTGTAATATGCGTACTTCTAAAGATTTATCAAAATTTGGTGAGACGAGTCTGAGTAACATGGTGAATTCGGTTAGTTCCCAATAGGCCGCAGTAGTAATAAGTGGACTCTTCGGGATATAGAAAAATTTTCACGAATGGAATCAAAATTTCTAGGGGAATGCAGTGAGTTCCCAATGGGACATGCTTGTATGAGTGTGCTTTTCAATATAGAGCAACATTTTAAGGAACGGAATCTAAGTATCATGGTGAATTCAGTAGGTTCCCAATAGGATTCGCCTGTGATAAGCTTGTTATTCAAGATAGAGCAACGTTTTAACGTACTGAAACAGTGTTTCTCTGTGAATTCAGTTAGTTCCCAGTAGCAGGCTGTTGTAATATGCGTACTTCTAAAGATTTATCAAAATGTGGTGAGCCGAATCTGAGTAAAATGGTGAATCGGTTAGTTCCCAATAGGCCGCAGTAGTAATAAGTGGACTCTTCGGGATATAGAAAAATTTTCACGAATGGAATCAAAATATCTAGGGGAATGCAGTGAGTTCCCAATGGGACATGCTTGAATGAATGTGCTTTTCAATATAGAGCAACATTTTAAGGAACCGAATCTAAGTATCATGGTGAATTCAGTAGGTTCCCAATAGGATTCGCATGTAATAAGCTTGTTGTTCAAGACAGAGCAACGTTTCAACGAACTGAAACACTGTTTCTCTGTAAATTCAGTTAGTTCCCAGTAGCAGTGTCTTGTACTATGTCTACTTTTAAAGATTTATCAAAATTTGGTGAGCAGAATCTGTGTAACATGGTGAATTCGGTTAGTTCCCAATAGACCGCAGTAGTAATAAGAGGACTGTTCGGGATATTGAAAAATTTTCACGAATGGAATCAAAATTTCAAGGCGATTTCACTGAGTTCCCAATGGGACATCCTTGTATGACTGTGCTTTTCAATATAGAGCAACATTTTAAGGAACGGAATCTAAGTATCATGTGAATTCAGTAGGTTCCCAATAGGATTCGCATGTAATAAGCTTGTTATTCAAGATAGAGCAACGTTTCAACGAACTGAAACACGTTTCTCTGTGAATTCTGTTAGTTCCCAGTAGTAGGCTCTTGTACTATGTCTACTTCTAAAGATTTATGAAAATTTGGTGAGCCGAATCTGAGTAACATGGTGAATTCGGTTAGTTCCCAATAGGCCGCAGTAGTAATAAGTGGACTGTTCGGGATATAGAAAAATATTCACGAATGGAATCAAAATTTCTAGGCGAATTCAGTGAGTTCCCAATGGGACATGCTTGTATGAATGTGCTTTTCAATATAGAGCAACATTTTAAGGAACGGAATCTAAGTATCATCTTGCAGTCAGTAGGTTCCCAATAGGATTCGAATGTGATAAGCATGTTATTCAAGATAGAGCAACGTTTTAACGAACTGAAACAGTGTTTCTCTGTGAACTCAGTTAGTTCCCAGTAGCACGCTCTTGTAATATGCGTACTTCTAAAGATTTATCAAAATTTGGTGAGACGATTCTGAGTAACATGGTGAATTCGGTTAGTTCCCAATAGGCCGCAGTAGTAATAAGTGGACTGTTCAGGATATACAAAAATATTCACGAATGGAATCAAAATTTCTAGGCGAATTCAGTGAGTTCCCAATGGGACATGCTTGTATGAGTGTGCTTTTCAATATAGAGCAACATTTTAAGGAACGGAATCTAAGTATCATGGTGAATTCAGTAGGTTCGCAATAGGATTCGCATGTAATAAGCTTGTTATTCAAGACAGAGCAACGTTTCAACGAACTGAAACACTGTTTCTCTGTAAATTCAGTTAGTTCCCAGTAGTAGGCTCTTGTACTATGTCTACTTCTAAAGATTTATCACATTTCCGGAGCAGAATCTGAGTAACGTTGTGAATTCGGTTACTTCCCAATAGGCCGCAGTAGTAATAAGTGGACTGCTCGGGATATAGAAAAATTTTCACGAATGGAATCAAAATTTCTAGGCGAATTCAGTGAGTTCCCAATGGGACAGGCTTGTATGAGTGTGCTTTTCAATATAGCGCAATATTTTAAGGAACGGAATCTAAGTATCATGGTGAATTCAGTAGGTTCCCAATAGGATTCTGATGTGATAAGCATGTTATTCAAGATAGAGCAACGTTTCAACGAACTGAAACACTGTTTCTCTGTGAATTGAGTTAGTTCCCAGTAGTAGGCTCTTGTACTATGTCTACTTCTATAGATTTATGAAAATTTGGTGAGCCGAATCTGAGTAACATGGTGAATTCGTTTAGTTCCCAATAAGCCACAGTAGTAATAAGTGGACTGTTCGGGATATAGAAAAATATTCACGAATGGAATCAAAATTTCTAGGCGAATTCAGTGAGTTCCCAATGGGACATGCTTGTATGAGTGTGCTTTTCAATATAGAGCAACATTTTAAGGAACAGAATCTAAGTATCATGGTGAATTCAGTACGTTCGCAATAGGATTCGCATGTAATAAGCTTGTTATTCAAGACAGAGCAAAGTTTCAACGAACTGAAACACTGTTTCTCTATAAATTCAGTTAGTTCCCAGTAGTAGGCTCTTCTACTATGTCTACTACTAAAGATTTATCAAAATTTCCGGAGCCGAATCTGAGTAATGTTGTGAATTCGGTTAGTTCCCAATAGGCCGCAGTAGTAATAAGTGGACTGTTCGGGATATAGAAAAATATTAACGAATGGAATCAAAGTTTCTAGGCGAATTCAGTGACTTCCCAATGGGACATGCTTGTTTGAGTGTGCTTTTCAATATAGAGCAACATTTTAAGGAACGGAATCTAAGTATCATGGTGAATTCAGTAGGTTCCCAAAAGGATTCTCATGTGATAAGAATGTTATTCAAGATAGAGCAACGTTTCAACGAACTGAAACAGTGTTTCTCTGTGAATTCAGTTAGTTCCCAGTAGCACGCTCTTGTAATATGCGTACTTGTAAAGATTTATCAAAATTTGGTGAGCCGAATCTGAGTAACATGGTGAATTCGGTTAGTTCCCAATAGGCCGCAGGAGTAATAAGTGGACTGTTCGGGATATAGAAAAATTTTCACGAATGGAATCAAAATTTCTAGGGGAATTCAGTGAGTTCCCAATGGGACATGCTTCTATGAGTGTGCTTTTCAATATAGAGCAACATTTTAAAGAACAGAATCTAAGTATCATGGTGAATTCAGTAGGTTCCCAATAGGATTCGCATGTAATAAGCTTGTTATTCAAGATAGAGCAACGTTTCAACGAACTGAAACACTGTTTCTCTGTGAATTCAGTTAGTTCCCAGTAGTAGGCTCTTGTACTATGTCTCCTTCTAAAGATTTATGAAAATTTGGTGAGCCGAATCTGAGTAACATGGTGAATTCGGTTAGTTCCCAATAGGCCGCGGTAGTAATAAGTGGACTGTTCGGGATATAGAAAAATTTTCACGAATAGAATCAAAATTTCTAGGCGAATTCAGTGAGTTCCCAATGGGACAGGCTTGTATGAGTGTGCTTTTCAATATAGAGCAATATTTTAAGGAACGGAATCTAAGTATCATGGTGAATTCAGTAGGTTCCCAATAGGATTCGCATTTGATAAGCATGTTATTCAAGATAGAGCAACGTTTTAACGAACTTAAACAGTGTTTCTCTGTGAATTCAGTTAGTTCCCAGTAGCACGCTCTTATAATATGCATACTTCTAAAGATTTATCAAAATTTGATGAGATGAATCTGAGTAACATTGTGTATTCGGTTAGTTCCCAATAGGCCGCAGTAGTAATATGTGGACTCTACGGGATATAGAAAAATATTCACGAATGGAATCAAAATTTCTAGGCGAATTCAGTGAGTTCCCAATGCGACATGCTTGTATGAGTGTGCTTTACAATATAGAGCAACATTTTAAGGAACGGAATCTAAGTATCATGGTGAATTCAGTAGGTTCACAATAGGATTCGCATGTAATAAGCTTGTTATTCAAGACAGAGCAACGTTTCAACGAACTGAAACACTGTTTCTCTGTAAATTCAGTTAGTTCCCAGTAGTAGGCTCTTGTACTATGTCTACTTCTAAAGATTTATCAAAATTTCCGGAGCCGAATCTGAGTAACGTTGTGAATTCGGTTAGTTCCCAATAGGCCGCAGTAGTAATAAGTGGAATGTTCGGGATATAGAAACATATTCACGAATGGAATCAAAATTTCTAGGCGAATTCAGTGACTTCCCAATTGGACATGCTTGTTTGAGTGTGCTTTTCAATATAGAGCAACATTTTAAGGAACGGAATCTAAGTATCACGGTGATTTCAGTAGGTTCCCAATAGGATTCGCATGTGATAAGCTTGTTATTCAAGATAGAGCAACGTTTTAACGAACTGAAACAGTGTTTCTCTGTGAATTCAGTTAGTTCCAAGTAGCACGCTGTTGTAATATGCGTACTTCTAAAGATTTATCAAAATTTGGTGAACCGAATCTGAGTAACATGGTGAATTCGGTTAGTTCCCAATAGGCCGCAGTAGTAATAAGTGGACTGTTCGGGATATAGAAAAATATTCACGAATGGAATCAAAATTTTTAGGGGAATTCAGTGAGTTCCCAATTGGACATGCTTCTATGAGTGTGCTTTTCAATATAGAGCAACATTTTAAGGAACAGAATCTAAGTATCATGTTTAATATAGTAGGTTCGCAATAGGATTCGCATGTAATAAGCTCGTTATTCAAGATAGAGCAACGTTTCAACGAACTGAAACACTGTTTCTCTGTGATTCAGTTAGTTCCCAGTAGTAGGCTCTTGTACTATGTCTACTTCTAAAGATTTATGAAAATTTGATGAGCCGAATCTGAGTAACATGGTGAATTCGGTTAGTTCCCAATAGGCCGCAGTAGTAATAAGTGGACTGTTCGGGATATAGAAAAATATTCACGAATGGAATCAAAATTTCTAGGCGAATTCAGTGAGTTCCCAATGGGACATGCTTGTATGAGTGTGCTTTTCAATATAGAGCAACATTTTAAGGAACGGAATCTAAGTATCATGGTGAATTCAGTAGGTTCGCAGTAGGATTCGCATGTAATAAGCTTGTTATTCAAGACAGAGCAAAGTTTCAACCAACTGAAACATATTTCTCTGTAAATTCAGTTAGTTCCCAGTAGTAGGCTCTTGTACTATGTCTACTTCTAAAGATTTATCAAAATTTCCGGAGCCGAATCTGAGTAACGTTGTGAATTCGGTTAGTTCCCAATAGGCCGCAGTAGTAATAAGTGGACTGTTCGGGATATAGAAAAATATTAACGAATGGAATCAAAGTTTCTAGGCGAATTCAGTGACTTCCCAATGGGACATGCTTGTTTGAGTGTGCTTTTCAATATAGAGCAACATTTTAAGGAACGGAATCTAAGTATCATGGTGAATTCAGTAGGTTCCCAATAGGATTCACATGTAATAAGCTTGTTATTCAAGATAGAGCAACGTTTTAACGAACTGAAACAGTGTTTCTTTGTGAATTCAGTTATTTCCCAGTAGCAGGCTCTTGGAATATGCGTACTTCTAAAGATTTATCAAAAATTGTTGAGAAGAATCTGAGTAACATGGTGAATTCGGTTAGTTCCCAATAGGCCGCAGTAGTAATAAGTGGACTGTTCGGTATATAGAAAATTTTCACGAATGGAATCAAAATTTCTAGGCGAATTCTGTGAGTTCCCAATGCGACGTGCTTGTATGAGTGTGCATTTCTATATAATGCAACATTTTAGGGAACGGAATCTAAGTATCATGGTGAATTCAGTAGGTTCCCAAAAGGATTCTCATGTAATAAGCTTGTTATTCAAGATAGAGCAACGTTTTAACGAACTGAAACACTGTTTCTCTGTGAATTCAGTTAGTTCCCAGTAGCAGGCTCTTGTACTATGTCTACTTCTAAAGATTTATCAAAATTTGTTGGGCCGAATCTGAGTAACTTGGTGAATTCTGTTAGTGCCCAATAGGCCGCAGTAGTAATAAGTGGACTGTTCGGGATATAAAAAAATATTCAAGAATGGAATCAAAATTTCTAGGCGAATTCAGTGAGTTCCCAATGGGACATGCTTGTATGAGTGTGGTTTTCAATATAGAGCAACATATAAGGAACGGAATCTAAGTATCATGGTGAATTCAGTAGGTTCCCAATAGGATTCTCATGTAAGAAGCTTGTTATTCAAGATAGAGCAACGTTTCAACGAACCGAAACACTGTTTCTCTGTGAATTCAGTTAGTTCCCAGTAGCAGGCTCTTGTACTATGTCTACTTCTAAAGATTTATCAAAATTTCCGGATCCGAATATGAGTAACATAGGGAATTCGGTTAGTTCCCAATAGGCCGCAGTAGTAATAAGTGGACTGTTCGGGGTATAGAAAATTTTCACGAATGGAATCAATTTTCTAGGCGAATTCAATGAGGTCCCAATGGGACATGCTTGTATGAGTGTGCTTTTCTATATAATGCAACATTTTAAGGAACGGAATCTAAGTATCATGGTGAATTCAGTAGGTTCCCAATAGGATTCGCCTGTAATAAGCTTGTTATTCAAGATAGAGCAACGTTTCAACGAACCGAAACACTGTATCTCTGTGAATTCAGTTAGTTCCCAGTAGCAGGCTCTTGTACTATGTCTACTTCTAAAGATTTATCAAAATTTGGTGAGCCGAATCTGAGTAACATGGTGAATTCGGTTAGTTCCCAATAGGCCGCAGTAGTAAAAAGAGGACTGTTCGGGATACAGAAAAATTTTGACGAATGGAATAAAAATTTCTAGGGGAATGCAGTGAGTTCCCAATGGGAAATGCTTGTATGAGTGTGCTTTTCAATATAGAGCAACTTTTTTAGGAACAGAATCTAAGTATCCTGGTGAATTCAGTATGTTCGCAATAGGATTCGCATGTAATAAGTTTGTTATTCAAGATAGAGCAACGTTTTAACGAACTGAAACACTGTTTCTCTGTGAATTCAGTTAGTTCCCAGTAGTAGGCTCTTGTACTATGTCTACTTCTAAAGATTTATCAAAATTTGGTGAGCCGAATCTGAGTAACATGGTGAATTCGGTTAGTTCCCAATAGGCCGCAGTAGTAATAAGTGGACTGTTGGGGATATAGAAAAATTTTCACGAATGGAATCAAAATTTCTAGGCGAATTGAGTGAGTTCCCAATGGGACATGCTTGTATGAGTGTGCTTTTCAATATAGAGCAACGTTTTAAGGAACGGAATCTAAGTATCATGGTGATTGCAGTAGGTTCCCAATAGGATTCACATGTAATAAGCTTGTTATTCAAGATAGACCAAGGTTTTAACGAACTGAAACAATGTTTCTTTGTGAATTCAGTTAGTTCCCAGTAGCAGGCGCTTGGAATATGCGTACTTCTAAAGATTTATAAAAAATTGGTGAGAAGAATCTGAGTAACATGGTGAATTCGGTTAGTTCCCAATAGGCCGCAGTAGTAATAAGTGGACTGTTCGGGATATAGAAAATTTTCACGAATGGAATCAAAATTTCTAGGCGAATTCAGTGAGTTCCCAATGCGACATGATTGTATGAGTGTGCTTTTCTATATAATGCAACATTTTAAGGAACGGAATCTAAGTATCATGGTGAATTCAGTAGGATCCCAATAGGATTCTCATGTAATAAGCTTGTTATTCTAGATAGAGCAACGTTTTAACGAACTGAAACACTGTTTCTCTGTGAATTCAGTTAGTTCCCAGTAGTAGGCTCTTGTACTATGTCTACTTCTAAAGATTTATCAAAATTTCCAGATCAGAATCTGAGTAACATGGTGAATTCTGTTAGTTCCCAGTAGGCCACAGTAGTAATAAGTGGACTGTTCGGGGTATAGAAAATTTACACGAATGGAATCAAAATTTCTAGGCAAATTCATGAGGTCCCAATGGGACATGCTTGTATGAGTGTGCTTTTCTATATAATGCAACATTTTAAGGAACGGAATCTAAGTATCATGGTGAATTCAGTAGGTTCCCAATAGGATTCGCCTGTAATAAGCTTGTTATTCAAGATAGAGCAACGTTTCAACGAACCGAAACACTGTATCTATGTGAATTCAGTTAGTTCCCAATAGCAGGCTCTTGTACTATGTCTACTTCTAAAGATTTATCAAAATTTGGTGAGCCGAATCTGAGGAACATGGTGAATTCGGTTAGTTCCCAATAGGCCGCAGTAGTAATAAGTGGGCTGTTCGGGATATAGAAAAATTTTCACAAATGGAATAAAAATTTCTAGGGGAATGCAGTGAGTTCCCAATGGGAAATGCTTGTATGAGTGTGCTTTTCAATATAGAGCAACGTTTTTAGGAACGGAATCTAAGTATCCTGGTGGATTCAGTAGGTTCGCAATAGGATTCGCATGTAATAAGTTTGTTATTCAAGACAGAGCAACGTTTCAACGAACTAAAACACTGTTTCTCTGTAAATTCAGTTAGTTCCCAGTAGCAGGCTCTTGTACTATGTCTATTTCTAAAGATTTATCAAAATTTCCGGAGCCGAATCTGAGTAACGTGGTGAATTCGGTTAGTTCCCAATAGGCCGCAGTAGTAATAAGTGGACTGTTCGGGATACAGAAAAATTTTCACGAATGGAATCAAAATTTCTAGGCGAATTCAGTGAGTTCCCAATGGGACATGCTTGTATGAGTGTGCTTTTCAATATAGATCATTATTTTTAGGAACGGAATCTAAGTCTCCTGTTGAATTCAGTAGGTTCGCAATAGGATTCGCATGTAATAAGCTTGTTATTCAAAACAGAGCAACGTTTCAACGAATGAAACACTGTTTCTCTGTAAATTCAGTTAGTTCCCAGTAGCAGGCTCTTGTACTATGTCTACTTCTAAAGATTTATCAAAATTTGGTGAGCCGAATCTGAGTAACATGGTGAATTCGGTAGTTCCCAATAGGCCGCAGTAGTAATAAGTGGACTGTTCGGGATATAAAAAAATATTTAAGAATGGAATCAAAATTTCTAGGCGAATTCAGTGAGTTCCCAATGGGACATGCTTGTATGAGTGTGGTTTTCAATATAGAGCAACATTTTAAGGAACGGAATCTAAGTATCATGGTGAATTCAGTAGGTTCCCAATAGTATTCTCATGTAATAAGCTTGTTATTCAAGATAGAGCAACGTTTTAACGAACTGAAACACTGTTTCTCTGTGAATTCAGTTAGTTCCCAGTAGTAGGCTCTTATACTATGTCTACTTCTAAAGATTTATCAAAATTTTGTGAGCCGAATCTGAGTAACATGGTGAATTCGGTTAGTTCCCAATAGGCCGCAGTAGTAATAAGTGGGCTGTTCGGGATATAGAAAAATTTTCACGAATGGAATAAAAATTTCTAGGGGAATGCAGTGAGTTCCCAATGGGACATGCTTGTATGAGTGTGCTTTTAAAATATATAGCAACGTTTTAAGGAACGGAATCTAAGTATCCTGGTGAATTCAGTAGGTTCGCAATAGGATTCGCATGTAATAAATTTGTTATTCAAGACAGAGCAACGTTTCAACAAACTGAAACAGTGTTTTTCTGTAAATTCAGTTAGTTCCCAGTAGCAGGCTCTTGTACTATGTCTACTTTTAAAGATTTATCAAAATTTCCGGAGCCGAATCTGAGTAACATGGTGAATTCGGTTAGTTCCAAATAGGCCGCAGTAGTAATAAGTGGACTGTTCGGGATACAGAAAAATTTTCACGAATGGAATCACAATTTCTAGGCGAATTCAGTGAGTTCCCAAAGGGACATGCTTGTATGAGTGTGCTTTTCAATATAGAGCAACATTTTTAGGAACGGAATCTAAGTATCCTGGTGAATTCAGTAGGTTCGCAATAGGATTCGCATGTAATAAGCTTGTTATTCAAGACAGAGCAACGTTTCAACGAACTGAAACACTGTTTCTCTGTAAATGCAGTTAGTTCCCAGTAGCAGGCTCTTGTACTATGTCTACTTCTAAAGATTTATCAAAATTTGGAGAGCCGAATCTGAGTAACATGGTGAATTCGTTTAGTTCCCAATAGGCCGCAGTAGTAATAAGTGGACTGTTCGGGATATAAAAAAATATTTAAGAATGGAATCAAAATTTCTAGGCGAATTGAGTGAGTTCCCAATGGGACATGCTTGTATGAGTGTGCTTTTCAATATAGAGCAACGTTTTAAGGAACGGAATCTAAGTATCATGGTGATTGCAGTAGGTTCCCAATAGGATTCACATGTAATAAGCTTGTTATTCAAGATAGAGCAACGTTTTAACGAACTGAAACAGTGTTTCTTTGTGAATTCAGTTAATTCCCAGTAGCAGGCTCTTGGAATATGTGTACTTCTAAAGATTTATCAAAATTTCCAGATCAGAATCTGAGTAACATGGTGAATTCTGTTAGTTCCCAGTAGGCCACAGTAGTAATAAGTGGACTGTTCGGGGTATAGAAAATTTACACGAATGGAATCAAAATTTCTACGCGAATTCATGAGGTCCCAATGGGACATGCTTGTATGAGTGTGCTTTTCTATATAATGCAACATTTTAAGGAACGGAATCTAAGTATCATGGTGAATTCAGTAGGTTCCCAATAGGATTCGCCTGTAATAAGCTTGTTATTCAAGATAGAGCAAACTTTCAACGAACCGAAACACTGTATCTCTGTGAATTCAGTTAGTTCCCAGTAGCAGGCTCTTGTACTATGTCTACTTCTAAAGATTTATCAAAATTTGGTGAGCCGAATCTGAGGAACATGGTGAATTCGGTTAGTTCCCAATAGGCCGCAGTAGTAATAAGTGGGCTGTTCGGGATATAGAAAAATTTTCACGAATGGAATAAAAATTTCTAGGGGAATGCAGTGAGTTCCCAATGGGAAATGCTTGTATGAGTGTGCTTTTCAATATAGAGCAACGTTTTTAGGAACGGAATCTAAGTATCCTGGTGGATTCAGTAGGTTCGCAATAGGATTCGCATGTAATAAGTTTGTTATTCAAGACAGAGCAACGTTTCAACGAACTAAAACAATGTTTCTCTGTAAATTCAGTTAGTTCCCAGTAGCAGGCTCTTGTACTATGTCTATTTCTAAAGATTTATCAAAATTTCCGGAGCCGAATCTGAGTAACGTGGTGAATTCGGTTAGTTCCCAATAGGCCGCAGTAGTAATAAGTGGACTGTTCGGGATACAGAAAAATTTTCACGAATGGAATCAAAATTTCTAGGCGAATTCAGTGAGTTCCCAATGGGACATGCTTGTATGAGTGTGCTTTTCAATATAGATCATTATTTTTAGGAACGGAATCTAAGTCTCCTGTTGAATTCAGTAGGTTCGCAATAGGATTCGCATGTAATAAGCTTGTTATTCAAGACAGAGCAACGTTTCAACGAACTGAAACACTGTTTCTCTGTAAATTCAGTTAGTTCCCAGTAGCAGGCTCTTGTACTATGTCTACTTCTAAAGATTTATCAAAATTTGGTGAGCCGAATCTGAGTAACATGGTGAATTCGGTAGTTCCCAATAGGCCGCAGTAGTAATAAGTGGACTGTTCGGGATATAAAAAAATATTTAAGAATGGAATCAAAATTTCTAGGCGAATTCAGTGAGTTCCCAATGGGACATGCTTGTATGAGTGTGGTTTTCAATATAGAGCAACATTTTAAGGAACGGAATCTAAGTATCATGGTGAATTCAGTAGGTTCCCAATAGTATTCTCATGTAATAAGCTTGTTATTCAAGATAGAGCAACGTTTCAACGAACTGAAACACTGTTTCTCTGTGAATTCAGTTAGTTCCCAGTAGCAGGCTCTTGTACTGTGTCTACTTCTAAAGATTTATCAAAATTTGTTGAGCCGAATCTGAGTAACTTGGTGAATTCTGTTAGTTCCTAATAGGCCGCAGTAGTTATAAGTGGACTGTTCGGGATATAAAAATATATTCAAGAATGGAATCAAAATTTCTTGTCGAATTGAGTGAGTTCCCAATGGGACATGCTTGTATGAGTGTGGTTTTCAATATAGAGCAACATATAAGGAACGGAATCTAAGTATCATGGTGAATTCAGTAGGTTCCCAATAGGATTCTCATGTAATAAGCTTGTTATTCAAGATAGAGCAACATTTTAATGAACTGAAACACTGTTTCTCTATGAATTCAGGTAGTTCCCAGTAGTAGGCTCTTGTACTATGTCTACTTCTAAAGATTTATCAAAATTTCCGGATCCGAAATTGAGTAACATGGTGAATTCGGTTAGTTCCCAATAGGCCGCAGTAGTAATAAGTGGACTGTTCAGGATATAGAAAATTTACACGAATGGAATCAAAATTTCTAGGCGAATTCAATGAGGTCCCAATGGGACATGCTTGTATGAGTGTGCTTTTCTATATAATGCAACATTTTAAGGAACGGAATCTAAGTATCATGGTGATTTCAGTAGGTTCCCAATAGGATTCGCCTGTAATAAGCTTGTTATTCAAGATAGAGCAACGTTTCAACGAACCGAAACACTGTATCTCTGTGAATTCAGTTAGTTCCCAGTAGCAGGCTCTTGTACTATGTCTACCTCTAAAGATTTATCAAACTTTGGTGAGCCGAAACTGAGTAACATGGTGAATTCGGTTAGTTCCCAATAGGCCGCAGTAGTAATAAGTGGGCTGTTCGGGATATAGAAAAATTTTCACAAATGGAATAAAAATTTCTAGGGGAATGCAGTGAGTTCCAATGGGACATGCTTGTATGAGTGTGCTTTTCAATATAGAGCAACGTTTTAAGGAACAGAATCTAAGTATCCTGGTGAATTCAGTAGGTTCGCAATAGGATTCGAATGTAATAAGTTTGTTATTCAAGACAGAGCAACGTTTCAACGAACTGAAACACTGTTTCTCTGTAAATTCAGTTAGTTCCCAGTAGCAGGCTCTTGTACTATGTCTACTTCTAAAGATTTATCAAAATTTCCGGAGCCGAATCTGAGTAACGTGGTGAATTCGGTTATTCCCAATAGGCCGCAGTAGTAATAAGTGGACTGTTCGTGATATAGAAAAATTTTCACGAATGGAATCAAAATTTCTATGCGAATTCAGTGACTTCCCAATGGGACATGCTTGTTTGAGTGTGCTTTTCAATTTACAACAACATTTTAAGGAACGGAATCTAAGTATCATGGTGAATTCAGTAGGTTCGCAATAGGATTCTCATGTAATAAGCTTGTTATTCAAGATAGAGCAACGTTTTAAAGAACCGAAACACTGTTTCTTTGTGAATTCAGTTAGTTCCCAGTAGCAGGATCTTGTAATATGCGTACTTCTAAAGATTTATCAAAATTTGGTGAGCCGAATCTGAGTAACATGGTGAGTTCGGTTAGTTCCCAATAGGCCGCAGTAGTAATAAGTGGACTGTTCGGGATATAGAAAAATTTTCACGAATGGATTCAAAATTTCTAGTGGAATTCAGTGAGTTCCCAATGGGACATGCTTCTATGAGTGTGCTTTTCAATATAGAGCAACATTTTAAGGAACGAATCTAAGTATCATGGTGAATTCAGTAGGTTCCCAATGGGATTCGCCTGTAATAAGCTTGTTATTCAAGATAGAGCAACGTTTCAACGCACCGAAACACTGTATCTCTGTGAATTCAGTTAGTTCCCAGTAGCAGGCTCTTGTACTATGTCTACTTATAAAGATGAATCAAACTTTGGTGAGCCGCTTATGAGTAACATGGTGAATTCGGTTAGTTCCCAATAGGCCGCAGTAGTAATAAGTGGGCTGTTCGGGATATAGAAAAATTTTCACGAATGGAATAAAAATTTCTAGGGGAATGCAGTAAGTTCCAATGGGACATGCTTGTATGAGTGTGCTTTTCAATATAGAGCAACGTTTTAAAGAAACGAAACACTGTTTCTTTGTGAATTCAGTTAGTTCCCAATAGCAGGCTGTTGTAATATGCGTACATCTATAGATTTATGAAAATTTGGTGAGCCGAATCTTAGTAAAATGGTGAATTCGGTTAGTTCCCAATAGGCCGCAGTAGTAATAAGTGGACTCTTCGGGATATAGAAAAATTTTCACGAATGGAATCATAATTTCTAGGGGAATGCAGTGAGTTCCCAATGGGACATGCCTGTATGAGTGTGCTTTTCAATATAGAGCAACATTTTAAGGAACAGAATCTAAGTATCATGGTGAATTCAGTAGGTTCCCAATAGGATTCGCATGTGATAAGCTTGTTATTCAAGATAGAGCAATATTTCAACGAACTGAAACACTGTTTCTCTGTGAATTCAGTTAGTTCCCAGTAGCACGCTCTTGTAATATGCGTACTTCTAAAGATTTATCAAAATTTGGTGAGACGAATCTGAGTAACATGGTGAATTCGGTGAGTTCCCAATAGGCTGCAGTAGTAATAAGTGGACTTTCGGGATATAGAAAAATTTTCACGAATGGAATCAAAATTTCTAGGGGCATTCAGGGAGTTCCCAATGGGACATGCTTCTATGAGTGTGCTTTTCAATATAGAGCAACATTTTAAGGAACAGAATCTAAGTATCATGGTGAATTCAGTAGGTTCGCAATAGGATTCGCATGTAATAAGCTTGTTATTCAAGATAGAGCAACGTTTCAATGAACTGAAACACTGTTTCTCTGTGAATTCAGTTAGTTCCCAGTAGTAGGCTCTTGTACTATGTCTATTTCTATAGATTTATGAAAATTTGGTGAGCCGAATCTGAGTAACATGGTGAATTCGGTTAGTTCCCAGTAGGCCGCAGTAGTAATAAGTGGACTGTTCGGGATATAGAAAAATATTCACGAATGGAATAAAAATTTCTAGGCGAATTGAGTTAGTTCCTAATGGGACATGCTTGTATGAGTGTGCTTTTCAATATAGAGCAACGTTTTAAGGAACGGAATCTAAGTATCATGGTGATTGCAGTAGGTTCCCAATAGGATTCCATGTAATAAGCTTGTTATTCAAGATAGAGCAACGTTTTAACGAACTGAAACAGTGTTTTTTTGTGAATTCAGTTAGTTCCCAGTAGCAGGCTCTTGGAATATGCGTACTCCTAAAGATTTATCAAAAATTGGTGAGAAGAATCTGAGTAACATGGTGAATTCGGTTAGTTCCCAATAGGCCGCAGTAGTAATAAGTGGACTGTTCGGGATATAGAAAATTTACATGAATGGAATCAAAATTTCTAGGCGAATTCAATGAGGTCCCAATGGGACATGCTTGTATGAGTGTGCTTTTCTATATAATGCAACATTTTAAGGAACGGAATCTAAGTATCATGGTGAATTCAGTAGGTTCCCAATAGGATTCGCCTGTAATAAGCTTGTTATTCAAGATAGAGCAACGTTTCAACGAACCGAAACACTGTATCTCTGTGAATTCAGTTAGTTCCCAGTAGCAGGCTCTTGTACTATGTCTACTTCTAAAGATTTATCAAACTTTGGTGAGCCGAATCTGAGTAACATGGTGAATTCGGTTAGTTCCCAATAGGCCGCAGTAGTAATAAGTGGACTGTTCGGGATATAGAAAAATTATTACGAATGGAATAAAAATTTCTAGAGGAATGCAGTGAGTTCCAATGGGACATGCTTGTATGAGTGTGCTTTTCAATATAGAGCAACGTTTTAAGGAACGGAATCTAAGTATCCTGGTGAATTGAGTAGGTTCGCAATAGGATTCGCATGTAATAAGTTTGTTATTCAAGACAGAGCAACGTTTCAACGAACTGAAACACTGTTTCTCTGTAAATTCAGTTAGTTCCCAGTAGCAGGCTCTTGTACTATGTCTACTTCTGAAGATTTATCAAAATTTCAGGAGCCGAACCTGAGTAACGTGGTGAATTCGGTTAGTTCCCAATAGGCCGCAGTAGTAATAAGTGGACCGTTCGGGATACAGAAAAATTTTCACGAATGGAATCAAAATTTCTATGCGAATTCAGTGACTTCCCAATGGGACATGCTTGTTTGAGTGTGCTTTTCAATATAGAGCAACATTTTAAGGAACGGAATCTAAGTATCATGGTGAATTCAGTAGGTTCGCAATAGGATTCTCATGTAATAAGCTTGTTATTCAAGATAGAGCAACGTTTTAAAGAACCGAAACACTGTTTCTTTGTGAATTCAGTTAGTTTCCAGTAGCAGGATGTTGTAATATGCGTACTTCTAAAGATTTTTCAAATTTTGGTGAGCCGAATCTGAGTAACATGGTGAATTCGGTTAGTTCCCAATAGGCCGCAGTAGTAATAAGTGGACTGTTCGGGATATAGAAAAATTTTCACGAATGGATTCAAAATTTCTAGTGGAATTCAGTGAGTTCCCAATGGGACATGCTTCTATGAGTGTGCTTTTCAATATAGAGCAACATTTTAAGGAACGGAATCTAAGTATCATGGTGAATTCAGTAGGTTCGCAATAGGATTCGCATGTAATAAGCTTGTTATTCAAGATAGAGCAACGTTTCTACGAACTGAAACACTGTTTCTCTGTGAATTGAGTTGGTTCCCAGTAGTAGGCTCTTGGACTATGTCTACTTCTAAACATTTATCAAAATTTGGTGAGCCGAATCTGAGTAACATGGTGAATTCGGTTAGTTCCCTATAGGCCTCAGTAGTAAGAAGTGGACTCTTCGGGATATAGAAAAATTTTCACTATTGGAATCAAAATTTCTAGTCGAATTCAGTGACTTCCCAATGGGACATGCTTGTATGAGTGTGCTTTTCAATATAGAGCCGCGTTTTAAGGAACGGAATCTAAGTATCATGGTGAACTCAGTAGGTTCCCAATAGGATTCTCATGTAATAAGCTTGTTATTCTAGATAGAGCAACGTTTTAACGAACTGAAACACTGTTTCTTTGTGAATTCGGTTAGTTCCCAGTAGCAGGCCCTTGTAATATACGTACTTCTAGAGATTTATGAAAATTTAGTGAGCCGAATCTGAGTAACATGGTGAATTCGGTTAGTTCCCAATAGGCCGCAGTAGTAATAAGTTGACTGTTCGGGATATAGAAAAATATTCACGAATGGAATCAAAATTTCTAGGCGAATTCAGTGAGTTCCCAATGGGACATGCTTGTATGAGTGTGCTTTTCAATATAGAGCAACATTGTAAGGAACGGAATCTAAGTATCATGGTGAATTCAGTAGGTTCGCAGTAGGATTCGCATGTAATAAGCTTGTTATTCAAGACAGAGCAACGTTTCAACGAACTGAAACACTCTTTCTCTGTAAATTCAGTTAGTTCCCAGTAGCAGGCTCTTGTACTATGTCTACTTCTAAATATTTATCCAAATTTGGTAGCCGAATCTGAGTAACATGGTGAATTCAGTTAGTTCCCAATAGGCCGCAGTAGTAATAAGTGGACTGTTCGGGATATAGAAAAATTTTCACGAATGGAATCAAATTGTCTAGGCTAATTGAGTGAGTTCCCAATGGGACATGCTTGTATGAGTGTGCTTTTCAATATAGAGCAACATTTTAAGGAACGGAATCTAAGTATCATGGTGAATTCAGTAGGTTCCCAATAGGATTCTCATGTAATAAGCTTGTTATTCAAGATAGAGCAACGTTTTAAAGAACCGAAACACTGTTTCTTTGTGAATTCAGTTATTTCCCAGTAGCAGGCTGTTGTAATATGCGTACTTCTAAAGATTTATCAAAATTTGGTGAGACGAATCTGAGTAACATGGTGAATTCGGTTAGTTCCCAATAGGCCGCAGTAGTAATAAGTGGACTGTTCGGGATATAGAAAAATTTTCACGAATGGAATCAAAATTTCTAGGCGAATTGAGTGAGTTCCCTATGGGACATGCTTGTATGAGTGTGCTTTTCAATATAGAGCAACATTTTAAGGAACGGAATCTAAGTATCATGGTGAATTCAGTAGGTTCCCAATAGGATTCGCATGTAATAAGCTTGTTATTCAAGATAGAGCAACGTTTTAAAGAACCGAAACACTGTTTCTTTGTGAATTCAGTTAGTTCCCAGTAGCACGCTCTTGTAATATCCGTACTTCTAAAGATTCATCAAAATTTGGTGAGACGAATCTGAGTAACATGGTGAATTCGGTTAGTTCCCAATAGTCCGCAGTAGTCATAAGTGGACTGTTCGGGATATAGAAATATATTCACGAATGGAATCAAAATTTCTAGGCGAATTGAGTGAGTTCCCAATGGGACATGCTTGTATGAGTTTGCTTTTCAATATAGAGCAACATTTTAAGGAACGGAATCTAAGTATCATGGTGAATTCAGTAGGTTCCCAATAGGATCGCATGTAATAAGCTTGTTATTCAAGACAGAGCAACGTTTCAACGAACTGAAACACTCTTTCTCTGTAAATTCAGTTAGTTCCCAGTAGTAGGCTCTTGTACTATGTCTACTTCTAAAGATTTATCAAAATTTCCGGACCGAATCTGAGTAACGTTGTGAATTCGGTTAGTTCCCAAGAGGCCGCAGTAGTAATAAGAGGACTGTTCGGGATATAGAAAAATTTTCACTAGTGGAATCTAAATTTCTAGGCGAATTCAGTGAGTTCCCAATGGGACATGCTTGTATGAGTGTGCTTTTCAATATAGAGCAACATTTTAAGGAACGGAATCTAAGTATCATGATGAATTCAGTAGGTTCCCAATAGGATTCGCATGTGATAAGATTGTTCTTCAAGATAGAGCAACGTTTTAAAGAACTGAAACAGTGTTTTCAGTGAATTCAGTTAGTTCCCAGTAGCACGCTCTTGTAATATGCGTACTTCTAAAGATTTATCAAAATTTGGTGAGCCGAATGTGAGTAACATGGTGTATTCGGTTAGTTCCCAATAGGCCGCAGTAGTAATAAGTGGACTGTTCGGGATATAGAAAAATTTTCACGAATGGAATCAAAATTTCCAGGGGAATCAGTCAGTTCCCAATGGGACATGCTTGTATGAGTGTGCTTTTAATATAGAGCAACATTTTAAGGAACAGAATCTAAGTATCATGGTGAATTCAGTAGGTTCGCAGTAGGATTCGCATGTAATAAGCTTGTTATTCAAGATAGAGCAACGTTTCAACGAACTGAAACACTGTTTCTCTGTGAATTCAGTTAGTTCCCAGTAGAAGGCTTTTGTACTATATCTACTTCTAAAGATTAATGAAAATTTGGTGAGCCGAATCTGAGTAACGTGGTAAATTCGGTTAGATCCCAATAGGCCGCAGTAGTAATAAGTGGACTCTTCGGGATATAGAAAAATATTCACGAATGGAATCAAAATTTCTAGGCGAATTCAGTGAGTTCCCAATGGGACATGCTTGTATGAGTGTGCTTTTCAATATAGAGCAACATTTTAAGGAACGGAATCTAAGTATCATGGTGAATTCAGTAGGTTCCCAATAGGATTCTCATGTAATAAGCTTGTTATTCAAGATACAGCAACGTTTTATAGAACCGAAACACTGTTTCTTTGTGAATTCAGTTATTTCCCAGTAGCAGGCTGTTGTAATATGCGTACTTCTAAAGATTCATCAAAATATGGTGAGACGAATCTGAGTAACATGGTGAATTCGGTTAGTTCCCAATAGGCCTCAGTAGTAATAAGTGGACTCTTCGGGATATAGAAAAATTTTCAAGAATGGAATCAAAATTTCTAGGCGAATTGAGTGAGTTCCCAATGGGACATGCTTGTATGAGTGTGCTTTTCAATATAGAGCAACATTTTAAGGAACGGATTCTAAGTATCATGGTGAATTCAGTAGGTTCCCAATAGGATTCGCATGTGATAAGCTTGTTATTCAAGATAGAGCAACGTTTCAACGAACTGAAACACTCTTTCTCTGTGAATTCAGTTAGTTCCCAGTAGTAGGCTCTTGTACTATGTCTACTTCTAAAGATTTATGAAAATTTGGTGAGCCGAATCTGAGTAACATGGTGAATTCGGTTAGTTCCCAATAGGCCGCAGTAGTAATAAGAGGACTGTTCGGGATACAGAAAAATTTTCAAGAATGGAATCTAAATTTCTAGGCGAATTCAGAGACTTCCCAATGGGACATGCTTCTTTGAGTGTGCTTTTCAATATAGAGCAACATTTTAAGGAACGGAATCTAAGTATCATGGTGAATTCAGTAGGTTCCCAATAGGATTCTCATGTAATAAGCTTGTTATTCAAGTTAGAGCAACGTTTTAAAGAACCGAAACACTGTTTCTTTGTGAATTCAGTTATTTCCCAGTAGCAGGCTGTTGTAATATGCGTACTTCTAAAGATTTATCAAAAATTGGTGAGACGAATCTGAGTAACATGGTGAATTCGGTTAGTTCCCAATAGGCCGCAGTAGTAATAAGTGGACTCTTCGGGATATAGAAAAATTTTCACGAATGGAATCAAAATTTCTAGGGGAATTGAGTGAGTTCCCAATGGGACATGCTTGTATGAGTGTACTTTTCAATATAGAGCAACATTTTAAGGAACAGAATTTAAGTATCATGGTGAATTCAGTAGGTTCACAATAGGATTCGCATGTAATAAGCTTGTTATTCAAGATAGAGCAATGTTTCAACAAACTGAAACACTGTTTCTCTGTGAATTCAGTTAGTTCCCAGTAGTAGGCTCTTGTACTATGTCTACTTCTAAAGATTTATGAAAATTTGGTGAGCCGAATCTGAGTAACATGGTGAATTCTGTTAGTTCCCATAGGCCGCAGTAGTAATAAGTGGACTGTTCGGGATATAGAAAAATATTCACGAATGGAATCAAAATTTTAGGCGAATTCAGTGAGTTCCCAATGGGACATGCTTGTATGAGTGTGCTTTTCAATATAGAGCAACATTTTAAGGAACGGAATCTAAGTATCATGATGAATTCAGTAGGTTCCCAATAGGATTCGCATGTGATAAGATTGTTCTTCAAGATAGAGCAACGTTTTAAAGAACTGAAACAGTGTTTTCTGTGAATTCAGTTAGTTCCCAGTAGCACGCTCTTGTAATATGCGTACTTCTAAAGATTTATCAAAATTTGGTGAGCCGAATGTGAGTAACATGGTGAATTCGGTTAGTTCCCAATAGGCCGCAGTAGTAATAAGTGGACTGTTCGGGATATAGAAAAATTTTCACGAATGGAATCAAAATGTCTAGGGGCATTCAGTGAGTTCCCAATGGGACATGCTTGTATGAGTGTGCTTTTCAATATAGAGCAACATTTTAAGGAACGGAATCTAAGTATCATGGTGAATTCAGTAGGTCCGCAATAGGATTCGCATGTAATAAGCTTGTTATTCAAGATAGAGCAACGTTTCAACGAACTGAAACACTGTTTCTCTGTGGATTCAGTTAGTTCCCAGTAGTAGGCTCTTGTACTATGTCTACTTCTAAAGATTTATGAAAATTTGGTGAGCCGAATCTGAGTAACATGGTGAATTCGGTTAGTTACCAATAGGCCGCAGTAGTAATAAGTGGAATGTTCGGGATATAGAAAAATATTAACGAATGGAATCAAAATTTCTAGGCGAATTTTGTGACTTCCCAATGGGACATGCTTGTTTGAGTGTGCTTTTCAATATAGAGCAACATTTTAAGGAACAGAATCTAAGTATCATGGTGAATTCAGTAGGTTCCCAATAGGATTCGCATGTGATAATCATGTTATTCAAGATAGAGCAACGTTTCAACGAACTGCAACACTGTTTCTTTGTGATCAGTTAGTTCCCAGTAGCAGGCTGTTGTAATATGCGTACTTCTAAAGATTTATCAAAATTTGGTGAGACGAATCTGAGTAACATGGTGAATTCGGTTAGTTCCCAAAGGGCGCAGTAGTAATAAGTGGACTCTTCGGGATATAGAAAAATTTTCACGAATGGAATCAAAATTTCTAGGGGAATTCAGTGAGTTCACAATGGGATATGCTTGTATGAGTGTGCTTTTCAATATAGAGCAACATTTTAAGGAACAGAATCTAAGTATCATGGTGAATTCAGTAGGTTCGCAATAGGATTCGCATGTAATAAGCTTGTTATTCAAGATAGAGCAACGTTCAACGAACTGAAACACTGTTTCTCTGTGAATTCAGTTAGTTCCCAGTAGTATGCTCTTCGACTATGTCTTCTTCTAAAGATTTATGAAAATTTGTTGAGCCGAATCTGAGTAACATGGTGAATTCGGTTAGTTCCCAATAGGCCGCAGTAGTAATAAGTTGACTGTTCGGGATATAAAAATTTTCACGAATGGAATCAAAATTTCTAGGCAAATTCAGTAAGTTCCCAATGGGACATGCTTGTATGAGTGTGCTTTTCAATATAGAGCAACGTTTTAAAGAACGGAATCTAAGTATCATGGTGATTTCACTAGGTTCCCAGTAGGATTCTCATGTAATAAGCTTGTTATTCAAGATAGAGCAACGTTTTAAAGAACCGAAACACTGTTTCTTTGTGAATTCAGTTAGTTCCCAGTAGCAGGCTGTTGTAATATGCGTACTTCTAAAGATTTATGAAAATTTGGTGAGCCGGATCTGAGTAACATGGTGAATTCGGTTAGTTCCCAATAGGCCGCAGTAGTAATAAGTGGACTGTTCGGGATATAGAAAAATATTCACGAATGGAATCAAAATTTTAGGCGAATTCAGTGAGTTCCCAATGGCACATGCTTGTATGAGTGTGCTTTTCAATATAGAGCAACATTTTAAGGAGTGGAATCTAAGTATCATGGTGATTTTAGTAGGTTCCCAATAGGATTCGCATGTGATAAGCTTGTTATTCAAGATAGAGCAACGTTTTAACGAACTGAAACAGTGTTTCTCTGTGAATTCAGTTAGTTCCCAGTAGCACGCTCTTTTAATATGCGTACTTCTAAAGATTTATCAAAATGTGGTGAGACGAATCTGAGTAACATGGTGAATTCGGTTAGTTCCCAATAGGCCGCAATAGTAATAAGTGGACTGTTCGGGATATAGAAAAATATTAACGAATGGAATCAAAATTTCTAGGGGAATGCAGTGACTTCCCAAAGGGACATGCTGATTTGAGTGTGGTTTTCAATATAGAGCAACATTTTAATGAACAGAATCTAAGTATCATGGTGAATTCAGTAGGTTCCCAATAGGATTCTCATGTAATAAGCTTGTTATTCAAGATAGAGCAACGTTTTAAAGAATCGAAACAATGTATCTTTGTGAATTCACTTATTTCCCAGTAGCAGGCTGTTGTAATATGCGTACTTCTAAAGATTTATCAAAATGTGGTGAGACGAATCTGAGTAACATGGTGAATTCGGTTAGTTCCCAATAGGCCGCAGTAGTAATAAGTGGACTCTTCGGGATATAGAAAAATATTTATGAATGGAATCAAAATTTCTAGGCGAATTCAGTGACTTCGCAATGGGACATGCTTATTTGAGTGTGCTTTTCAGTATAGAGCAACATTTTAGGAACGGAATCTAAGTATCATGGTGAGTTCAGTAGGTTCCCAATAGGATTCTCATGTAATAAGCTTGTTATTCAAGATAGAGCAACGTTTTAAAGAATCAAAACACTGTTTCTTTGTGAATTCACTTATTTCCCATTAGCAGGCTGTTGTAATATGCGTACTTCTAAAGATTTATCAAAATTTGGTGAGACGAATCTGAGTAACATGGTGAATTCGGTTAGTTCCCAATAGGCCTCAGTAGTCCAAGTGGACTCTTCGGGATATAGAAAAATTTTCACGAATGGAATCAAAATTTCTAGGCGAATTGAGTGAGTTCCCAATGGGACATGCTTGTATGAGTGTGCTTTTCAATATAGAGCAACATTTTAAGGAACGGGATCTATATCATGGTGAATTCAGTAGGTTCCCAATAGGATTCGCATGTGATAAGCTTGTTATTCAAGATAGAGCAACGTTTCAACGAATGAAACACTGTTTCTCTGTGAATTGAGTTAGTTCCCAGTAGTAGGCTCTTGTACTATGTCTACTTCTAAAGATTTATGAAAATTTGGTGAGCCTAATCTGAGTAACATGGTGAATTCGGTAAGTTCCCAATAGGCCGCGGTAGTAATAAGTGGACTGTTCGGGATATAGAAAAATTTTCACGAATGGAATCAAAATTTCTAGGGGAATTCAGTGTGTTCCCAATGGGACATGCTTCTATGAGTGTGCTTTTCAATATGGAGCAACATTTTTAGGAATAGAATCTAAGTATCATGGTGAATTCAGTAGGTTCGCAATAGGATTCGCATGTAATAAGCTTGTTATTCAAGATAGAGCAACGTTGAAATGAACTGAAACAGTGTTTCTCTGTGAATTCAGTTAGTTCCCAGTAGCACGCTCTTGTAATATGCGTACTTCTAAAGATTTATCAAAATTTGTTGAGCCGAATCTGAGTAACATGGTGAATTCGGTTAGTTCCCAATAAGCCGCAGTAGTAATAAGAGGACTCTTCGGGATATAGAAAAATTTTCACGAATGGAATCAAAATTTCTAGGCGAATTCAGTGAGTTCCCAATGGGACATGCTTGTATGAGTGTGCTGTTCAATATAGAGCAACATTTTAAGGAAAGGAATCTAAGTATCATGGTGAATTCAGTAAGTTCCCAATAGGATTCGCATGTGATAAGCTTGTTATTCAAGATAGAGCAACGTTTCAACGACCTGAAACACTGTTTCTCTGTGAATTCAGTTAGTTCCCAGTAGTAGGCTCTTGGACTATGTCTACTTCTAAAGATTTATCAAAATTTGGTGAGCTGAATCTGAGTAACATGGTGAATTCGGTTAGTTCCCAATAGGCCGCAGTAGTAATAAGTGGACTCTTCGGGATATAGAAAAATATTCACGAATGGAATCAAAATTTTAGGCGAATTCAGTGAGTTCCCAATGGAACATGCTTGTATGAGTGTGCTTTTCAATATGGAGCAACATTTTTAGGAACAGTATCTAAGTATCGTGGTGAATTCAGTAGGTTCGCAATAGGATTCGCATGTAATAAGCTTCTTATTCAAGATAGAGCAACGTTTCAACGAACTGAAACACTGTTTCTCTGTGAATTCAGTTAGTTCCCAGTAGTAGGCTCTTCTACTATGTCTACTTCTAAAGATTTATGGAAATTTGGTGAGCCGAATCTGAGTAACATGGTGAATTCGGTTAGTTCACAATAGGCCGCAGTAGTAATAAGTGGACTGTTCGGGATATAGAAAAATATTCACGAATGGAATCAAAATTTTAGGCGAATTCAGTGAGTTCCCAATGGGACATGCTTGTATGAGGGTGCTTTTCAATATAGAGCAACATTTTAAGGAACGGAATCTAAGTATCATGGTTTATTCAGTAGGTTCGCAATAGGATTCGCATGTAATAAGCTTGTTATTCAAGACAGAGCAAAGTTTCAACGAACTGAAACACTGTTTCTCTGTAAATTCAGTTAGTTCCCACTAGTAGGCTCTTGTACTATGTCTACTTCTAAAGATTTATAAAAATTTCCAGAGCCGAATCTGAGTAACTTTGTGAATTCGGTTAGTTCCCTATAGACCGCAGGAGTAATAAGTGGACTGTTCGGGATATAGAAAATATTAATGAATGGAATCAAAATTTCTAGGCGCATTCAGTGACTTCCCAATGGGACATGCTTCTTTGAGTGTGCTTTTCAATATAGAGCAACATTTTATGGAACGGGATCTAAGTATCATGGTGAATTCAGTAGGTTCCCAATAGGATTCCCATGTAATAAGCTTGTTATTCAAGATACAGCAACGTTTTAAAGAACCGAAACACTGTTTCTTTGTGAATTCAGGTAGTTCCCAGTAGCCGGCTGTTGTAATATGCGTACTTCTAAAGATTTATCAAAATTTGTTGAGACGAATCTGAGTAACATGGTGAATTCGGTTAGTTCCCAATAGGCCGCAGTAGTAATAAGTGGACTCTTCGGGATATAGAAAAATTTTCACGAATGGAATCATAATTTCTAGGGGAATGCAGTGAGTTCCCAATGGGACATGCTTGTATGAGTTTGCTTTTCAATATAGGGCAACATTTTAAGGAACGGAATCTAAGTATCATGATGAATTCAGTAGGTTCCCAATAAGATTCGCATGTAATAAGCGTGTTATTCAAGACAGACCAACGTTTCAACGAACTGAAACACTATTTCTCTGTAAATTCAGGTAGTTCCCAGTAGTAGGCTCTTGTACTATGTCTACTTCTAAAGATTTATCAAAATTTCCGGAGCCGAATCTGAGTAACGTTGTGAATTAGGTTAGTTACCCATTGGCCGCAGTAGTAATAAGTGGACTGTTCGGGATATAGAAAAATATTAACGAATGGAATCAAAATTTCTAGGCGAATTCAGTGACTTCCCAATGGGACATGCTTGTTTGAGTGTGCTTTTCAATATAGAGCAATATTTTAAGGAACGGAATCTAAGTATCATGGTGAATTCAGTAGGTTCCCAATAGGATTCGCATGTGATAAGCTTGTTATTCAAGATAGAGCAACGTTTCAACGAACTGCAACACTGTTTCTTTGTGAATTCAGTTAGTTCCCAGTAGCAGGCTGTTGTAATATGCGTACTTCTAAAGATTTATCAAAATTTGGTGAGACGAATCTGAGTAACATGGTGAATTCGGTTAGTTCCCAATAGGCCGCAGTAGTAATAAGTGGACTCTTCGGGATATAGAAAAATCTTCACGAATGGAATCAAAATTTTAGGCGAATTCAGTGAGTTCCCAATGGAACATGCTTGTAGGAGTGTGCTTTTCAATACAGAGCAACGTTTTAAGGAACGGAATCTAAGTATCATGGTGAATTCAGTAGGTTCCCAATAGGATTCGCATGTGATAAGCTTGTTATTCAAGATAGAGCAACGTTTCAACGAACTGAAACACTGTTTCTCTGTGAATTCAGTTAGTTCCCAGTAGTAGGCTCTTCTACTATGTCTACTTCAAAAGATTTATGAAAATTTGGGGATCCGAATCTGAGTAACATGGTGAATTCGGTTAGTTCACAATAGGCCGCAGTATTAATAAGTGGACTGTTCGGGATATAGAAAAATATTCACGAATGGAATCAAAGTTTTAGGCGAATTCAGTGAGTTCCCAATGGGACATGCTTGTATGAGTGTGCTTTTCAATATAGAGCAACATTTTAAGGAACGGAATCTAAGTATCATGGTTTATTCAGTAGGTTCGCAATAGGATTCGCATGTAATAAGCTTGTTATTCAAGACAGAGCAACGTTTCAACGAACTGAAACACTGTTTCTCTGTAAATTCCGTTACTTCCCAGTAGTAGGCTCTTGTACTATGTCTACTTCTAAAGATTTATCAAAATTTCCGGAGCCGAATCTGAGTAACGTTGTGAATTCGGTTAGTTCCCTATAGGCCGCAGGAGAAATAAGTGGACTGTTCGGGATATAGAAAAATATTAATGAGTGGAATCAAAATTTCTAGGCGCACTCAGTGACTTCCCAATGGGACATGCTTGTTTGAGTGTGCTTTTCAATATAGAGCAACATTTTAAGGAACGGGATCTAAGTATCATGGTGAATTCAGTAGGTTCCCAATAGGATTCTCATGTAATAAGCTTGTTATTCAAGATAGAGCAACGTTTTAAAGAACCGAAACACTGTTTCTTTGTGAATTCAGGTAGTTTCCAGTAGCAGGCTGTTGTAATATGCGTACTTCTAAAGATTTATCAAAATTTGGTGAGACGAATCTGAGTAACATGGTGAATTAGGTTAGTTCCCAATAGGCCGCAGTAGTAATAAGTGGACTCTTCGGGATATAGAAAAATTTTCACGAATGGAATCATAATTTCTAGGGGAATGCACTGAGTTCCCAATGGGACATGCTTCTATGAGTGTGCTTTTCAATATAGAGCAACATTTTAAGGAACGGAATCTAAGTATCATGGTGAATTCAGTAGGTTCCCAATAGGATTCGCATGTGATAAGCTTGTTATTCAAGATAGAGGAACGTTTCAACGAACTGAAACACTGTTTCTCTGTGAATTCAGTTAGTTCCCAGTAGTAGGCTCTTGTACTATGTGTACTTCTAAAGATTTCTGAAAATTTGTTGAGCCGAATCTGAGTAACATGGTGAATTCGGTTAGTTCCCAATGGGCCGCAGTAGTAATAAGTGGACTGTTCGGGATATAGAAAAATTTTCACGAATGGAATCAAAATTTTAGGCGAATTCAGTGAGTTCCCAATGGAACATGCTTCTATGAGTGTGCTTTTCAATATAGAGCAACGTTTTAAGGAACGGAATCTAAGTATCATGGTGAATTCTGTAGGTTCGCAATAGGATTCGCATGTAATAAGCTTGTTATTCAAATAGAGCAACGTTTCAACGAACTGAAACACTGTTTCTCTGTGAATTCAGTTAGTTCCCATTAGTAGGCTCTTGTAATATGTCTACTTCTAAAGATTTATGAAAATTTGGTGAGCCGAATCTGAGTAACATGGTGAATTCGGTTAGTTCCCAATAGGCCGCAGTAGTAATAAGTGTACTGTTCGGGATATAAAAAAATATTCACGAATGGAATCAAAATTTTAGGCGAATTCAGTGAGTTCCCAATGGGACATGCTTGTATGAGTGTGCTTTTCAATATAGAGCAACATTTAAAGGAACGGAATCTATGTATCATGGTGAATTCAGTAGGTTCCCAATAGGATTCGCATGTGATAAGCTTGTTATTCATAATAGAGCAACGTTTTAACGAACTGAAACAGTGTTTCTCTGTGAATTCAGTTAGTTCCCAGTAGCACGCTCTTGTAATATGTGTACTTCTAAAGATTTATCAAAATTTGGTGAGACGAATCTGAGTAACATGGTGAATTCGGTTAGTTCCCAATAGGCCGCAGTAGTAATAAGTGGACTGTTCGGGATATAGAAAAATTTTCACGAATGGAATCAAAATTTCTAGGGGAATTCAGTGAGTTCCCAATGGGACATGCTTCTATGAGTGTGCTTTTCAATATGGAGCAACATTTTTAGGAACAGAATCTAAGTATCATGGTGAATTCAGTAGGTTCGCAATAGGATTCGCATGTAATAAGCTTGTTATTCAAGATAGAGCAAAGTTTCAACGAACTGAAACACTGTTTCTCTGTGAATTCAGTTAGTTCCCAGATGTAGGCTCTTGTAATATGTCTATTCTAAAGATTTATGAAAATTTGGTGAGCCGAATCTGAGTAACATGGTGAATTCGGTTAGTTCCCAATAGGCCGCAGTAGTAATAAGTGGACTGTTCGCGATATAGAAGAATATTCACGAATGGAATCAAAATTTTAGGCGAATTCAGTGAGTTCCCAATGGGACATGCTTGTATGAGTGTGCTTTTCAATATAGAGCAATATTTGAAGGAACGGAATCTATGTATCATGGTGAATTCAGTAGGTTCCCAATAGGATTCGCATGTGATAAGCTTGTTATTCAAGATAGAGCAACGTTTTAACGAACTGAAACAGTGTTTCTCTGTGAATTCAGTTAGTTCCCAGTAGCACGCTCTTGTAATATGTGTACTTCTAAAGATTTATCAAAATTTGGTGAGACGAATCTGAGTAACATGGTGAATTCGGTTAGTTCCCAATAGGCCGCAGTAGTAATAAGTGGACTGTTCAGGATACAGAAAAATTTTCACGAATGGAATCAAAATTTCTAGGGGAATTCAGTGAGTTCCCAATGGGACATGCTTCTATGAGTGTGCTTTTCAATATGGAGCAACATTTTTAGGAACAGAATCTAAGTATCATGGTGAATTCAGTAGGTTCGCAATAGGATTCGCATGTAATAAGCTTGTTATTCAAGATAGAGCAACGTATCAACGAACTGAAACACTGTTTCTCTGTGAATTCAGTTAGTTCCCAGTAGTAGGCTCTTCTACTATGTCTACTTCTAAAGATTTATGAAAATTTGGTGAGCCGAATCTGAGTAACATGGTGAATTCGGTTAGTTCACAATAGGCCGCAGTAGTTATAAGTGGACTGTTCGGGATATAGAAAAATATTCACGAATGGAATCAAAATTTTAGGCGAATTCAGTGAGTTCCCAATGGGACATGCTTGTATGAGTGTGCTTTTCAATATAGAGCAACATTTTAAGGAACAGAATCTAAGTATCATGGTGAATTCAGTAGGTTCGCAATAGGATTCGCATGTAATAAGCTTGTTATTCAAGACAGAGCAACGTTTCAACGAACTGAAACATTGTTTCTCTGTAAATTCAGTTAGTTCCCAGTAGTAGGCTCTTGTACTATGACTACTTCTTAAGATTTATCAATATTTCCGGAGCCGAATCTGAGTAACGTTGTGAATTCGGTTAGTTCCCAATAGGCCGCAGTAGTAATAAGTAGTCTGTTCGGGATATAGAAAAATATTAACGAATGGAATCAAAATTTCTAGGCGAATTCAGTGACTTCCCAATGGGACAAGCTTGTTTGAGTGTGCTTTTCAATATAGAGCAACATTTTAAGGAACGGAATCTAAGTATCATCGTGAATTCAGTAGGTTCCCAATATGATTCTCATGTAATAAGCTTGTTATTCAAGATAGAGCAACGTTTTAAAGAACCGAAAAACTGTTTCTTTTTGAATTCAGTTAGTTCCCAGTAGCAGGCTGTTGTAATATGCGTACTTCTAAAGATTTATCAAAATTTGGTGAGACGAAAATGAGTAACATGGTGAATTCTGTTAGTTCCCAATAGGCCGCAGTAGTAATAAGTAGACTCTTCGTGATATAGAAAAATTTTCGGGAATGGAATCAAAATTTCTAGGGGAATGCAGTGAGTTCCCAATGGGACATGCTTGTATGAGTGTGCTTTTCAATATAGAGCAACATTTTAAGGAACGGAATCTAAGTATCATGGTGAATTCAGTACGTTCCCTATATGATTCGCATGTGATAAGCTTGTTATTCAAGATAGAGCAACGTTTCAACGAACTGAAACACTGTTTCTCTGTGAATTCAGTTAGTTCCCAGTAGTAGGCTGTTGTAATATGTGTACTTCTAAAGATTTATGAAAATTTGGTGAGCCGGATTTGAGTAACATGGTGACTTCGGTTAATTCCCAATAGGCCGCAGTAGTAATAAGTGGACTGTTCGGGATATAGAAAAATTTTCACGAATGGAATCAAAATTTCTAGGCGAATTCAGTGAGTTCCCAATGGGACATGCTTGTATGAGTGTGCTTTCAATATAGAGCAACGTTTTAAGGAACGGAATCTAAGTATCATGGTGATTTCAGTAGGTTCCCAATAGGAATCGCATGTAATAAGCTGGTTATTCAAGATAGAGCAACGTTTTAACAAACTGAAACAGTGTTTCATTGTGAATTCAGTTAGTTCCCAGTAGCAGGCTCTTGTACTATGCGTAATTCTAAAGATTTATCAAAATTTGGTTAGCCGAATCTGAGTAACATGGTGAATTCGGATAGTTCCCAATAGGCCGCAGTAGTAATAAGTGGACTGTTCGGGATATAGAAAAATTTTCACGAATGGAATCAAAAATTCTAGGGGAATTCAGTGAGTTCCCAATGGGACATGCTTGTATGAGTGTGCTTTTCAATATGTAACAACATTTTAAGGAACGGAATCTAAGGATCATGGTGAATTCAGTAGGTTCGCAATAGGATTCGAATGTAATAAGCTTGTTATTCAAGATAGAGCAACGTTGTAATGAACTGAAACAGTGTTTCTCTGTGAATTCAGTTAGCTCCCAGTAGCACGCTCTTGTAATATGCGTACTTCTAAAGATTTATCAAAATTTGGTGAGCCGAATCTGTGTAACATGGTGAATTCGGTTAGTTCCCAATAGGCCGCAGTAGTAATAAGAGGACTGTTCGGGATATAGAAAAATTTTCACGAATGGAATCAAAATTTCTAGTGGAATACAGTGAGTTCCCAATGGAACATGCTTGTATGAGTGTGCTTTTCAATATAGAGCAACATTTTAAGGAACGGAATCTAAGTATCATGGTGAATTCAGTAGGTTCCAAATAGGATTCGCATGTGATAAGCTTGTTATTCAAGATAGAGCAACGTTTTAACGAACTGAAACAGTGTTTCTCTGTGAATTCAGTTAGTTCCCAGTAGCATGCTCTTGTAATATGCGTACTTCTAAAGATTTATCAAAATTTGGTGAGGCGAATCTGAGTAACATGGTGAATTCGGTTAGTTCCCAATAGGCCGCAGTAGTAATAAGTGGACTGTTCGGGGTATAGAAAAATTTTTACGAATGGAATCAAAATTTCCTGGCGAATTCAGTGTATTCCCAATGGGACATGCTTGCATGAGTGTGCTTTTCAATATAGAGCAACATTTTGAGGAACGGAATCTAAGTATCATGGTGATTTCAGTAGATTCCCAATGGGATTCGCATGTAATAAGCTTGTTATTCAAGATAGAGCAACGTTGTAATGAACTGAAACAGTGTTTCTCTGTGAATACAGTTAGTTCCCAGTAGCACGCTCTTGTAATATGCGTACTTCTAATGATTAATCAAAATTTGGTGAGCCGAATCTGAGTAACATGGTGAATTCGGTTAGTTCCCAATAGGCCGCAGTAGTAATAAGTGGACTGTTCGGGATATAGAAAAGTTTTCACGAATGTAATCAAAATTTCTAGGGGAATTCAGTGAGTTCTCAATGGGACATGCTTCTATGAGTGTGCTTTTCAATATAGAGCAACATTTTAATAACAGAATCTATGTATCATGGTGAATTCAGTAGGTTCGCAATAGGATTCACATGTAATAAGCTTGTTATTCAAGATAGAGCAACGTTTCCACGAACTGAAACACTGTTTCTCTGTGAATTCAGTTAGTTCCCAGTAGTAGGCTCTTGTACTATGTCTACTTCTAAAGATTTATGAAAATTTGGTGAGCCGAATCTGAGTAACATGGTGATTCGGTTAGTTCCCAATAGGCCGCAGTAGTAATAAGTGGACTCTTCGGGATATAGAAAAATATTCACGAATGGAATCAAAATTTCTAGGCGAATTCAGTGAGTTCCCAATGGGACAGGCTTGTATGAGTGTGCTTTTCAATATAGAGCAACAATTTAGGAACGGAATCTAAGTATCATGGTGAATTCAGTAGGTTCCCAATAGGATTCGCATGTGATAAGCATGTTATTCAAGATAGAGCAACGTTTTAATGAACTGAAACAGTGTTTCTCTGTGAATTCAGTTAGTTCCCAGTAGCACGCTCTTGTAATATGCGTACTTCTAAAGATTTATCAAAATTAGGTGAGACGAATCTGAGTAACATGGTGAATTCGGTTAGTTCCCAAATAGGCCGCAGTAGCAATAAGTGGACTGTTCGGGATATAGAAAAATATTCACGAATGGAATCAAAATTTCTAGGCGAATTCAGTGACTTCCCAATGGGACATGCTTGTTTGAGTGTGCTTTTCAATATAGAGCAGCATTTTAAGGAACGGAATCTAAGTATCATGGTGAATTCAGTAGGTTCCAAATAGGATTCTCATGTAATAAGCTTGTTATTCAAGATAGAGCAACGTTTTAAAGAACCGAAACACTGTTTCTTTGTGAACTCAGTTAGTTCCCAGTAGCAGGCTGTTGCAATATGTGTACTTCTAAAGATTTATGAAAATTTGGTGAGCCGAATCTGAGTAACATTGTGAATTCGGTTAGTTCCCAATAGGCCGCGGTAGTAATAAGTGGACTGTTCGGGATATAGAAAAATTTTCACGAATGGAATCAAAATTTCTAGGCGAATTCAGTGACTTCCCAATGGGACATGCTTGTATGAGTGTGCTTTTCAATATAGAGCAACATTTTAAGGAACAGAATCTAAGTACCATGGTGAATACAGTAGGTTCCCAATAGGATTCGCATGTGATAAGCTTGTTATTCAAGATAGAGCAACGTATCAACGAACTGAAACACTGTTTCTCTGTGAATTCAGTTAGTTCCCAGTAGTAGGCTCTTCTACTATGTCTACTTCTAAAGATTTATCAAAATTTGGTGAGCCGAATCTGAGTAACATGGTGAATTCGGTTAGTTCCCAATAGGCCGCAGTAGTTATAAGTGGACTGTTCGGGATATAGAAAAATTTTCACGAATGGAATCAAAATTTTAGGCGAATTCAGTGAGTTCCCAATGGGACATGCTTGTATGAGTGTGCTTTTCAATATAGAGCAACATTTTAAGGAACAGAATCTAAGTATCATGGTGAATTCAGTAGGTTCGCAATAGGATTCGCATGTAATAAGCTTGTTATTCAAGACAGAGCAACGTTTCAACGAACTGAAACATTGTTTCTCTGTAAATTCAGTTAGTTCCCAGTAGTAGGCTCTTGTACTATGACTACTTCTTAAGATTTATGAAAATTTGGTGAGCCGAATCTGAGTAACGTTGTGAATTCGGTTAGTTCCCAATAGGCCGCAGTAGTAATAAGTAGTCTGTTCGGGATATAGAAAAATATTAACGAATGGAATCATAATTTCTAGGCGAATTCAGTGACTTCCCAATGGGACAAGCTTGTTTGAGTGTGCTTTTCAATATAGAGCAACATTTTAAGTAACGGAATCTAAGTATCATGGTGATTTCAGTAGGTTCCCAATAGGATTCTCATGTAATAAGCTTGTTATTCAAGATAGAGCAACGTTTTAAAGAACCGAAAAACTGTTTCTTTTTGAATTCAGTTAGTTCCCAGTAGCAGGCTGTTGTAATATGCGTACTTCTAAAGATTTATCAAAATTTGGTGAGCCGAATCTGTGTAACATGGTGAATTCGGTTAGTTCCCAATAGGCCGCAGTAGTAATAAGTGGACTGTTCGGGATATAGAAAAATTTTCACGAATGAAATCAAAATTTCTAGGCGAATACAGTGAGTTCACAATGGGACATGCTTGTATGAGTGTGCTTTTCAATATAGAGCAACATTTTAAGGAACGGAGTCTAAGTATCATGGTGAATTCAGTAGGTTCCCAATAGGATTCGCATGTGATAAGCTTGTTATTCAAGATAGAGCAACGTTTTAACGAACTGAAACAGTGTTTCTCTGTGAATTCAGTTAGTTCCCAGTAGTAGGCTGTTGTAATATGTGTACTTCTAAAGATTTATGAAAATTTGGTGAGCCGGATTTGAGTAACATGGTGACTTCGGTTAATTCCCAATAGGCCGCAGTAGTAATAAGTGGACTGTTCGGGATATAGAAAAATTTTCACGAATGGAATCAAAATTTCCTGGCGAATTCAGTGAGTTCCCAATGGGACATGCTTGTATGAGTGTGCTTTTCAATATAGAGCAACGTTTTAAGGAACGGAATCTAATGATCATGGTGATTTCAGTAGGTTCCCAATAGGATTCGCATGTAATAAGCTGGTTATTCAAGATAGAGCAACGTTGTAATGAACTGAAACAGTGTTTCATTGTGAATTCAGTTAGTTCCCAGTAGCAGGCTCTTGTAATATGCGTACTTCTAAAGATTTATCAAAATTTGGTGAGACGAATATGAGTAACATGGTGAATTCGGTTAGTTCCCAATAGGCCGCAGTAGTAATAAGTGGACTGTTCGGGATATAGAAAAATTTTCACGAATGGAATCAAAAATTCTAGGGTAATTCAGTGAGTTCCCAATGGGACATGCTTGTATGAGTGTGCTTTTCAATATGTAACAACATTTTAAGGAACGGAATCTAAGGATCATGGTGAATTCATTAGGTTCGCAATAGGATTCGCATGTAATAAGCTTGTTATTCAAGATAGAGCAACGTTTTAACGAACTGAAACAGTGTTTCTCTGTGAATTCAGTTAGTTCCCAGTAGCACGCTCTTGTAATATGCGTACTTCTAAAGATTTATCAAAATTTGGTGAGACGAATCTGAGTAACATGGTGAATTCGGTTAGTTCCCAATAGGCCGCAGTAGTAATAAGTGTACTGTTCGGGATATAGAAAAATTTTCACGAATGGAATCAAAATTTCCTGGCGAATTCAGTGAGTTCCCAATGGGACATGCTTGTATGAGTGTGCTTTTCAATATAGAGCAACATTTTGAGGAACGGAATCTAAGTATCATGGTGAATTCAGTAGGTTCCCAATAGGATTCGCATGTGATAAGCTTGTTATTCAAGATAGAGCAACGTTGTAATGAACTGAAACAGTGTTTCTCTGTGAATTCAGTTAGTTCCCAGTAGCATGCTCTTGTAATATGCGTACTTCTAAAGATTTATCAAAATTTGGTGAGGCGAATCTGAGTAACATGGTGAATTCGGTTAGTTCCCAATAGGCCGCAGTAGTAATAAGTGGACTGTTCGGGGTATAGAAAAATTTTCACGAATGAAATCATAATTTCTAGGGGAATGCAGTGAGTTCCCAATGGGACATGCTTGTATGAGTGTGCTTTTCAATATAGAGCAACATTTTAAGGAACGGAATCTAAGTATCATGGTGAATTCAGTAGGTTCCCAATAGGATTCGCATGTGATAAGCTTGTTATTCAAGATAGAGCAACGTTTCAACGAACTGAAACAGTGTTTCTCTGAATTCAGTTAGTTCCCAGTAGCACGCTCTTGTAATATGCGTACTTCTAAAGATTTATCAAAATTTGGTGAGCCGAATCTGAGTAACATGGTGAATTCGGTTAGTTCCCAATAGGCCGCAGTAGTAATAAGTGGACTGTTCGGGATATAGAAAAATTTTCACGAATGGAATCAAAATTTCTAGGGGCATTCAGTGAGTTCCCAAAGGGACATGCTTCTATGAGTGTGCTTTTCAAAATAGAGCAACATTTTAAGGAACAGAATCTAAGTATCATGGTGAATTCAGTAGGTTCGCAATAGGATTCGCATGTAATAAGCTTGTTATTCAAGATAGAGCAACGTTTTAACGAACTGAAACACTGTTTCTCTGTGAATTCAGTTAGTTCCCAGTAGTAGGCTCTTGTACTATGTCTACTTCTATAGATTTATGAAATTTTGGTGAGTTGAATCTAGTAACATGGTGAATTCGGTTAGTTCCCAATAGGCCGCAGTAGTAATAAGTGGACTCTTCGGGATATAGAGAAATATTCAAGAATGGAATCAAAATTTCTAGGAGAATTGAGTCAGTTCTCAATGGGACAGGCTTGTATGAGTGTGCTTTTCAATATAGAGCAACATTTTAAGGAACGGAATCTAAGTATCATGGTGAATTCAGTAGGTTCCCAATAGGATTCTCATCTAATAAGCTTGTTATTCAAGATAGAGCAACGTTTTAAAGAACCGAAACACTGTTTCTTTGTGAATTCAGTTATTTCCCAGTAGCAGGCTGTTGTAATATGCGTACTTCTAAAGATTTATCAAAAATTGGTGAGACGAGTCTGAGTAACATGGTGAATTCGGTTAGTTCTCAATAGGCCGCAGTAGTAATAAGTGGACTGTTCGGGATATAGAAAAATTTTCACGAATGGAATCAAAATTTATAGGCGAATTGAGTGAGTTCCCAATGGGACATGCTTGTTTGAGTGTGCTTTTCAATATAGAGCAGCATTTTAAGGAACGGAATCTAAGTATCATGGTGAATTCAGTAGGTTCCAAATAGGATTCTCATGTAATAAGCTTGTTATTCAAGATAGAGCAACGTTTTAAAGAACCGAAACACTGTTTCTTTGTGAACTCAGTTAGTTCCCAGTAGCAGGCTGTTGCAATATGTGTACTTCTAAAGATTTATGAAAATTTGGTGAGCCGAATCTGAGTAACATTGTGAATTCGGTTAGTTCCCAATAGGCCGCGGTAGTAATAAGTGGACTGTTCGGGATATAGAAAAATTTTCACGAATGGAATCAAAATTTCTAGGCGAATTCAGTGACTTCCCAATGGGACATGCTTGTATGAGTGTGCTTTTCAATATAGAGCAACATTTTAAGGAACAGAATCTAAGTACCATGGTGAATACAGTAGGTTCCCAATAGGATTCGCATGTGATAAGCTTGTTATTCAAGATAGAGCAACGTTTTAACGAACTGAAACAGTGTTTCTCTGTGAATTCAGTTAGTTCCCAGTAGCACGCTCTTGTAATATGCGTACTTCTAAAGATTTGTCAAAATTTGGTGAGCCGAATCTGAGTAACACGGTGAATTCGGTTAGTTCCCAATAGGCCGCAGTAGTAATAAGTGGACTGTTCGGGATATAGAAAAATTTTCACGAATGGAGTCAAAATTTCTAGGGTAATTCAGTGAGTTCCCAATGGGACATGCTTCTATGAGTGTGCTTTTCAATATAGAGCAACATTTTAAGGAACAGAATCTAAGTATCATGGTGAATTCATTAGGTTCGCAATAGGATTCGCATGTAATAAGCTTGTTATTCAAGATAGAGCAACGTTTCAACGAACTGAAACACTGTTTCTCTGTGAATTCAGTTAGTTCCCAGTAGTAGGCTCTTGTACTATGTCTACTTCTAAAGATTTATGAAAATTTGGTGAGCCGAATCTGAGTAACATGGTGAATTCGGTTAGTTCCCAATAGGCCGCAGTAGTAATAAGTGGACTCTTCGGGATATAGAAAAATTTTCACGAATGGAATCATAATTTCTAGGGGAATGCAGTGAGTTCCCAATGGGACATGCTTGTTTGAGTGTGCTTTTCAATATAGAGCAACGTTTTAAGTAACGGAATCTAAGTATCATGGTGATTTCAGTAGGTTCCCAATAGGATTCGCATGTAATAAGCTTGTTATTCAAGATAGAGCAACGTTTTAACGAACTGAAACAGTGTTTCTCTGTGAATTCAGTTAGTTCCCAGTAGCACGCTCTTGTAATATGCGTACTTCTAAAGATTTATCAAAATTTGGTGAGCCGAATCTGTGTAACATGGTGAATTCGGTTAGTTCCCAATAGGCCGCAGTAGTAATAAGAGGACTGTTCGGGATATAGAAAAATTTTCACGAATGAAATCAAAATTTCTAGGCGAATACAGTGAGTTCACAATGGGACATGCTTGTATGAGTGTGCTTTTCAATATAGAGCAACATTTTAAGGAACGGAATCTAAGTATCATGGTGAATTCAGTAGGTTCCCAATAGGATTCGCATGTGATAAGCTTGTTATTCAAGATAGAGCAACGTTTTAACGAACTGAAACAGTGTTTCTCTGTGAATTCAGTTAGTTCCCAGTAGCACGCTCTTGTAATATGCGTACTTCTAAAGATTTATCAAAATTTGGTGAGACGAATCTGAGTAACATGGTGAATTCGGTTAGTTCCCAATAGGCCGCAGTAGTAATAAGTGTACTGTTCGGGATATAGAAATATTTTCACGAATGGAATCAAAATTTCCTGGCGAATTCAGTGAGTTCCCAATGGGACATGCTTGTATGAGTGTGCTTTTCAATATAGAGCAACATTTTGAGGAACGGAACCTAATGATCATGGTGATTTCAGTAGGTTCCCAATAGGATTCGCATGTAATAAGCTTGTTATTCAAGATAGAGCAACGTTGTAATGAACTGAAACAGTGTTTCTCTGTGAATTCAGTTAGTTCCCAGTAGCAGGCTGTTGTAATATGCGTACTTCTAAAGATTTATCAAAAATTGGTGAGACGAATATGAGTAACATGGTGAATTCGGTTAGTTCCCAATAGGCCGCAGTAGTAATAAGTGGACTGTTCGGGATATAGAAAAATTTTCACAAATGGAATCAAAATTTCTAGGGTAATTCAGTGAGTTCCCAATGGGACATGCTTCTATGAGTGTGCTATTCAATATAGAGCAACATTATAAGGAACAGAATCTAAGTATCATGGTGAATTCATTAGGTTCGCAATAGGATTCGCATGTAATAAGCTTGTTATTCAAGATAGAGCAACGTTTTAACGAACTGAAACAGTGTTTCTCTGTGAATTCAGTTAGTTCCCAGTAGCACGCTCTTGTAATATGCGTACTTCTAAAGATTTATCAAAATTTGGTGAGACGAATCTGAGTAACATGGTGAATTCGGTTAGTTCCCAATAGGCCGCAGTAGTAATAAGTGTACTGTTCGGGATATAGAAATATTTTCGCGAATGGAATCAAAATTTCCTGGCGAATTCAGTGAGTTCCCAATGGGACATGCTTGTATGAGTGTGCTTTTCAATATAGAGCAACATTTTGAGGAACGGAATCTAATGATCATGGTGATTTCAGTAGGTTCCCAATAGGATTCGCATGTAATAAGCTTGTTATTCAAGATAGAGCAACGTTGTAATGAACTGAAACAGTGTTTCTCTGTGAATTCAGTTAGTTCCCAGTAGCAGGTTGTTGTAATATGCGTACTTCTAAAGATTTATGAAAATTTGGTGAGCCGAATCTGAGTAACATGGTGAATTCGTTTAGTTCCCAATAGGCCGCAGTAGTAATAAGTGGACTCTTTGGGATATAGAAAAATTTTCACGAATGAAATCATAATTTCTAGGGGAATGCAGTGAGTTCCCAATGGGACATGCTTGTATGAGTGTGCTTTTCAATATAGAGCAACATTTTAAGGAACGGAATCTAAGTATCATGGTGAATTCAGTAGGTTCCCAATAGGATTCGCATGTGATAAGCTTGTTATTCAAGATAGAGCAACGTTTCAACGAACTGAAACAGTGTTTCTCTGAATTCAGTTAGTTCCCAGTAGCACGCTCTTGTAATATGCGTACTTCTAAAGATTTATCAAAATTTGGTGAGCCGAATCTGAGTAACATGGTTAATTCGGTTAGTTCCCAATAGGCCGCAGTAGTAATAAGTGGACTGTTCGGGATATAGAAAAATTTTCACGAATGGAATCAAAATTTCTAGGGGCATTCAGTGAGTTCCCAAAGGGACATGCTTCTATGAGTGTGCTTTTCAAAATAGAGCAACATTTTAAGGAACAGAATCTAAGTATCATGGTGAATTCAGTAGGTTCGCAATAGGATTCGCATGTAATAAGCTTGTTATTCAAGATAGAGCAACGTTTTAACGAACTGAAACACTGTTTCTCTGTGAATTCAGTTAGTTCCCAGTAGTAGGCTCTTGTACTATGTCTACTTCTATAGATTTATGAAATTTTGGTGAGTTGAATCTAGTAACATGGTGAATTCGGTTAGTTCCCAATAGGCCGCAGTAGTAATAAGTGGACTCTTCGGGATATAGAGAAATATTCAAGAATGGAATCAAAATTTCTAGGAGAATTGAGTCAGTTCTCAATGGGACATGCTTGTATGAGTGTGCTTTTCAATATAGAGCAACATTTTAAGGAACGGAATCTAAGTATCATGGTGAATTCAGTAGGTTCCCAATAGGATTCTCATCTAATAAGCTTGTTATTCAAGATAGAGCAACGTTTTAAAGAACCGAAACACTGTTTCTTTGTGAATTCAGTTATTTCCCAGTAGCAGGCTGTTGTAATATGCGTACTTCTAAAGATTTATCAAAAATTGGTGAGACGAGTCTGAGTAACATGGTGAATTCGGTTAGTTCTCAATAGGCCGCAGTAGTAATAAGTGGACTCTTCGGGATATAGAAAAATTTTCACGAATGGAATCAAAATTTATAGGCGAATTGAGTGAGTTCCCAATGGGACATGCTTGTTTGAGTGTGCTTTTCAATATAGAGCAACATTTTAAGGAACGGAATCTAAGTATCATGGTGAATTCAGTAGGTTCCCAATAGGATTCTCATGTAATAAGCTTGTTATTCAAGATAGAGCAACGTTTTAAAGAACCGAAACACTGTTTCTTTGTGAATTCAGTTAGTTCCCAGTAGCAGGCTGTTGTAATATGCGTACTTCTAAAGATTTATCAAAATTTGGTGAGACGAATCTGAGTAACATGGTGAATTCGGTTAGTTCCCAATAGGCCGCAGTAGTAATAAGTGGACTCTTCGTTATATAGAAAAATTTTCACGAATGGAATCAAAATTTCTAGGCGAATGCAGTGAGTTCCCAATGGGACATGCTTCTATGAGTGTGCTTTTCAATATAGAGCAACATTTTAAGGAACGGAATCTAAGTATCATGGTGAATTCAGTAGGTTCCCAATAGGATTCGCATGTGATAAGCTTGTTATTCAAGATAGAGCAACGTTTTAACGAACTGAAACAGTGTTTCTCTGTGAATTCAGTTAGTTCCCAGTAGCATGCTCTTGTAATATGCGTACTTCTAAAGATTTATCAAAATTTGGTGAGCCGAATCTGAGTAACATGGTGAATTCGGTTAGTTCCCAATAGGCCGCAGTAGTAATAAGTGGACTGTTCGGGATATAGAAAAATTTTTACGAATGGAATCAAAATTTCCTGGCGAATTCAGTGTATTCCCAATGGGACATGCTTGTATGAGTGTGCTTTTCAATATAGAGCAACATTTTGAGGAACGGAATCTAAGTATCATGGTGATTTCAGTAGGTTCCCAATGGGATTCGCATGTAATAAGCTTGTTATTCAAGATAGAGCAACGTTGTAATGAACTGAAACAGTGTTTCTCTGTGAATACCGTTAGTTCCCAGTAGCACGCTCTTGTAATATGCGTACTTCTAATGATTAATCAAAATTTGGTGAGCCGAATCTGAGTAACATGGTGAATTCGGTTAGTTCCCAATAGGCCGCAGTAGTAATAAGTGGACTGTTCGGGATATAGAAAAGTTTTCACGAATGTAATCAAAATTTCTAGGGGAATTCAGTGAGTTCTCAATGGGACATGCTTCTATGAGTGTGCTTTTCAATATAGAGAAACATTTTAATAACAGAATCTATGTATCATGGTGAATTCAGTAGGTTCACAATAGGATTCGCATGTAATAAGCTTGTTATTCAAGATAGAGCAACGTTTCAACGAACTGAAACACTGTTTCTCTGTGAATTCAGTTAGTTCCCAGTAGTAGGCTCTTGTACTATGTCTACTTCTAAAGATTTATGAAAATTTGGTGAGCCGAATCTGAGTAACATGGTGATTCGGTTAGTTCCCAATAGGCCGCAGTAGTAATAAGTGGACTCTTCGGGATATAGAAAAATATTCACGAATGGAATCAAAATTTCTAGGCGAATTCAGTGAGTTCCCAATGGGACAGGCTTGTATGAGTGTGCTTTTCAATATAGAGCAACAATTTAGGAACGGAATCTAAGTATCATGGTGAATTCAGTAGGTTCCCAATAGGATTCGCATGTGATAAGCATGTTATTCAAGATAGAGCAACGTTTTAACGAACTGAAACAGTGTTTCTCTGTGAATACAGTTAGTTCCCAGTAGCACGCTCTTGTAATATGCGTACTTCTAAAGATTTATCAAAATTTGGTGAGACGAATCTGAGTAACATGGTGAATTCGGTTAGTTCCCAATAGGCCGCAGTAGTAATAAGTGTACTGTTCGGGATATAGAAATATTTTCGCGAATGGAATCAAAATTTCCTGGCGAATTCAGTGAGTTCCCAATGGGACATGCTTGTTTGAGTGTGCTTTTCAATATAGAGCAGCATTTTAAGGAACGGAATCTAAGTATCATGGTGAATTCAGTAGGTTCCAAATAGGATTCTCATGTAATAAGCTTTTTATTCAAGATAGAGCAACGTTTTAAAGAACCGAAACACTGTTTCTTTGTGAACTCAGTTAGTTCCCAGTAGCAGGCTGTTGCAATATGTGTACTTCTAAAGATTTATGAAAATTTGGTGAGCCGAATCTGAGTAACATTGTGAATTCGGTTAGTTCCCAATAGGCCGCGGTAGTAATAAGTGGACTGTTCGGGATATAGAAAAATTTTCACGAATGGAATCAAAATTTCTAGGCGAATTCAGTGACTTCCCAATGGGACATGCTTGTATGAGTGTGCTTTTCAATATGTAACAACATTTTAAGGAACGGACTCTAAGTATCATGGTGAATTCAGTAGGTTCCCAATAGGATTCGCATGTAATAAGCTTGTTATTCAAGATAGAGCAACGTTTCAACGAACTGAAACACTGTTTCTCTGTGAATTCAGTTAGTTCCCAGTAGTAGGCTCTTGTACTATGTCTACTTCTAAAGATTTATGAAAATTTGGTGAGCCGAATCTGAGTAACATGGTGAATTCGGTTAGTTCCCAATAGGCCGCAGTAGTAATAAGTGGACTCTTCGGGATATAGAAAAATTTTCACGAATGGAATCATAATTTCTAGGGGAATGCAGTGAGTTCCCAATGGGACATGCTTGTTTGAGTGTGCTTTTCAATATAGAGCAACGTTTTAAGGAACGGAATCTAAGTATCATGGTGATTTCAGTAGGTTCCCAATAGGATTCGCATGTAATAAGCTTGTTATTCAAGATAGAGCAACGTTTTAACGAACTGAAACAGTGTTTCTCTGTGAATTCAGTTAGTTCCCAGTAGCACGCTCTTGTAATATGCGTACTTCTAAAGATTTATCAAAATTTGGTGAGCCGAATCTGTGTAACATGGTGAATTCGGTTAGTTCCCAATAGGCCACAGTAGTAATAAGAGGACTGTTCGGGATATAGAAAAATTTTCACGAATGAAATCAAAATTTCTAGGCGAATACAGTGAGTTCACAATGGGACATGCTTGTATGAGTGTGCTTTTCAATATAGAGCAACATTTTAAGGAACGGAATCTAAGTATCATGGTGAATTCAGTAGGTTCCCAATAGGATTCTAATGTAATAAGCTTGTTATTCAAGATAGAGCAACGTTTTAAAGAACCGAAACACTGTTTCTTTGTGAATTCAGTTAGTTCCCAGTAGCAGGCTGTTGTAATATGCGTACTTCTAAAGATTTATCAAAATTTGGTGAGACGAATCTGAGTAACATGGTGAATTCGGTTAGTTCCCAATAGGCCGCAGTAGTAATAAGTGGACTCTTCGTTATATAGAAAAATTTTCACGAATGGAATCAAAATTTCTAGGCGAATGCAGTGAGTTCCCAATGGGACATGCTTGTATGAGTGTGCTTTTCAATATAGAGCAACATTTTGAGGAACGGAATCTAAGTATCCTGGTGAATTCAGTAGGTTCCCAATAGGATTCGCATGTGATAAGCTTGTTATTCAAGATAGAACAACGTTTTAACGAACTGAAACAGTGTTTCTCTGTGAATTCAGTTAGTACCCAGTAGCACGCTCTTGTAATATGCGTACTTCTAAAGATTTATCAAAATTTGGTTAGTCGAATTTGAGTAACATGGTGAATTCGGTTAGTTCCCAATATGCCGCAGTAGTAATAAGTGGACTCTTCGGGATATAGAAAAATTTTCACGAATGGAATCAAAATTTCTAGGCGAATTCAGTGAGTTCCCAATGGGACATGCTTGTATGAGCGTGCTTTTCAATATAGAGCAACATTTTAAGAAACGGAATCTAAGTATCATGGTGAATTCAGTAGGTTCCCAATAGGATTCGCATGTGATAAGCTTGTTATTCAAGAAAGAGCAACGTTTCAACGAACTGAAACACTGTTTCTCTGTGAATTCAGTTAGTTCCCAGTAGTAGGCTCTTGTACTATGTGTACTTCTAAAGATTTATGAAAGTTTGGTGAGCCGGATCTGAGTAACATGGTGAATTCGTTTAGTTCCCAATAGGCCGCAGTAGTAATAAGTGGACTGTTCGGGATATAGAAAAATTTTCACGGATGGAATCAAAATTTCTAATCGAATTCAGTGAGTTCCCAATGGGACAAGCTTGTATGAGTGTGCTTTTCAATATAGAGCAACGTTTTAAGGAACGCAATCTAAGTATCATGGTGATTTCAGTAGGTTCCCAATAGGAATCGCATGTGATTAGATTGTTATTCAAGATAGAGCAACGTTTTAACGAACTGAACCATGTTTCTCTGTGAATTCAGTAAGTTCCCAGTAGCAAGCTCTTGTAATATGCGTACTTCTAAAGATTTATCAAAATTTGGTGAGCCGAATCTGAGTAACATGGTGAATTCGGTTAGTTCCCAATAGGCCGCAGTAGTAATAAGTGGACTGTTCGGGATATAGAAAAATATTCACGAATGGAATCCAATTTTAGGCGAATACAGGGAGGTCCCAATGGGACATGCTTGTATGAGTGTGCTTTTCAATATAGAGCAACATTTTAAGGAACGGAATCTAAGTATCATGGTGAATTCAGTAGGTTCCCAATAGGATTCGCATGTGATAAGCTTGTTATTCAAGATAGAGCAACGTTTTAACGAACTGAAACAGTGTTTCTCTGTGAATTCAGTTAGTTCCCAGTAGCACGCTCTTGTAATATGCGTACTTCTAAACATTTATCAAAATTTGGTGAGACGAATCTGAGTAACATGGTGAATTCAGTTAGTTCCCAATAGGCCGCAGTAGTAATAAGTGGACTGTTCGGGATATAGAAAAATATTAACGAATGGAATCAAAATTTCTAGGCGAATTGAGTGACTTCCCAATGGGACATGCTTGTTTGAGTGTGCTTTTCATATAGAGCAACATTTTAAGGAACGGAATCTAAGTATCATGGTGAATTCAGTAGGTTCCCAATAGGATTCTCATGTAATAAGCTTGTTATTCAAGATAGAGCAACGTTTCAAAGAACCGAAACACTGATTCTTTGTGAATTCAGTTATTTCCCAGTAGCAGGCTGTTGTAATATGCGTACTTCTAAAGATTTATGAAAATTTGGTGAGACGAATCTGAGTAACATGGAGAATTCGGTTAGTTCCCAATAGGCCGCGGTAGTAATAAGTGGACTGTTCGGGATATAGAAAAATATTCACGAATGGAATCCAATTTTAGGCGAATACAGGGAGTTCCCAATGGGACATGCTTGTATGAGTGTGCTTTTCAATATAGAGCAACATTTTAAGGAACGGAATCTAAGTATCATGGTGAATTCAGTAGGTTCCCAATAGGATTCACATGTGATAAGCTTGTTATTCAAGATAGAGCAACGTTTTAACGAACTGAAACAGTGTTTCTCTGTGAATTCAGTTAGTTCCCAGTAGCACGCTCTTGTAATATGCGTACTTCTAAACATTTATCAAAATTTGGTGAGACGAATCTGAGTAACATGGTGAATTCGGTTAGTTCCCAATAGGCCGCAGTAGTAATAAGTGGACTGTTCGGGATATAGAAAAATATTAACGAATGGAATCAAAATTTCTAGGCGAATTGAGTGACTTCCCAATGGGACATGCTTGTTTGAGTGTGCTTTTCATATAGAGCAACATTTTAAGGAAGGGAATCTAAGTATCATGGTGAATTCAGTAGGTTCCCAATAGGATTCTCATGTAATAAGCTTGTTATTCAAGATAGAGCAACGTTTCAAAGAACCGAAACACTGATTCTTTGTGAATTCAGTTATTTCCCAGTAGCAGGCTGTTGTAATATGCGTACTTCTAAAGATTTATGAAAATTTGGTGAGACGAATCTGAGTAACATGGAGAATTCGGTTAGTTCCCAATAGGCCGCGGTAGTAATAAGTGGACTGTTCGGGATATAGAAAAATTTTCACGAATGGAATCAAAATTTCTAGGCGAATTCAGTGACTTCCCAATGGGACATGCTTGTATGAGTGTGCTTTTCAATATAGAGCAACATTTTAAGGAACAGAATATAAGTATCACAGTGTATTCAGTAGGTTCCCAATAGGATTCGCATGTGATAAGCTTGTTATTCAAGATAGAGCAACGTTTTAACGAACTGAAACAGTGTTTCTCTGTGAATTCAGTTAGTTCCCAGTAGCACGCTCTTGTAATATGCGTACTTCTAAAGATTTATCAAAATTTGGTGTGCCGAATCTGAGTAACATGGTGAATTCGGTTAGTTCCCAATAGGCCGCAGTAGTAATAAGTGGACTGTTCGGGATATAGAAAAATTTTCACGAATGGAAGCAAAATTTCTAGGGGAATTCAGTGAGTTCCCAATGGGACATGCTTCTATGAGTGTGCTTTTCAATATAGAGCAACATTTTAAGGAACAAAATCTAAGTATCATGGTGAATTCAGTAGGTTCGCAATAGGATTCGCATGTAATAAGCTTGTTATTGAAGATAGAGCAACGTTTCAACGAACTGAAACACTGTTTCTCTGTGAATTCAGTTAGTTCCCAGTAGTAGGCTCTTGTACTATGTCTACTTCTAAAGATTTATTTAAATTTGGTGAGCCGAATCTGAGTAACATGGTGAATTCGGTTAGTTCCCAATAGGCCGCAGTAGTAATAAGTGGACTGTTCGGGATATAGAAAAATATTCACGAATAGAATCAAAATTTTAGGCGAATTCAGTGAGTTCCCAATGGGACATGCTTGTATGAGTGTGCTTTTCAATATAGAGCAACATTTTAAGGAACGGAATCTAAGTATCATGGTGAATTCAGTAGGTTCCCAATAGGATTCGCATGTAATAAGCTTGTTATTCAAGATAGAGCAGCGTTTTAAGGAACGAAAACACTGTTTCTCTGTGAATTAAGTTAGTTCCCAGTAGCAGGCTCTTGTAATATGCGTACTTCTAAAGATTTATCAAAATTTGGTGTGCCGAATCTGAGTAACATGGTGAATTCAGTTAGTTCCCAATAGGCCGCAGTAGTAATAAGTGGACTGTTCGGGATATAGAAAAATTTTCACGAATGGAATCAAAATTTCTAGGCGAATTCAGTGAGTTCCCAATGGGACATGCTTGTATGAATGTGCTTTTCAATATGTAACAACATTTTAAGGAACGGACTCTAAGTATCATGGTGAATTCAGTAGGTTCCCAATAGGATTCGCATGTAATAAGCTTGTTATTCAAGATAGAGCAGCGTTTTACGGTACGGAAACACTGTTTCTCTGTGAATTCAGTTAGTTTCCACTAGCAGGCCTTTGTAATATGCGTACTTCTAAAGATTTATCAAAATGTGGTGTGCCGAATCTGAGTGACATGGTGAATTCGGTTAGTTCCCAATAGCCGCAGTAGTAATAAGTGGACTGTTCGGGATATAGAAAAATTTTCACGAATGGAATCAAAATTTCAAGGCGAATTCAGTGAGTTCCCAATGGGACATGCTTGTATGAGTGTGCTTTTCAATATGTAACAACATTTTCAGGAACGGACTCTAAGTACATGGTGAATGCAGTAGGTTCCCAATAGGATTCGCATGTAATAAGCTTGTTATTCAAGATAGAGCAACGTTTTAAAGAACCGAAACACTGTTTCTTTGTGAACAGTTATTTCCCAGAGCAGGCTGTTGTACTATGCGTACTTCTAAAGATTTATCAAAATTTGGTGAGACGAATCTGAGTAACATGGTGAATTCGGTTAGTTCCCAATACGCCGCAGTAGTAATAAGTGGACTTTCGGGATATAGAAAAATTTTCACGAATGGAAGCAAAATTTCTAGGGGAATTCAGTGAGTTCCCAATGGGACATGCTTCTATTAATGTGCTTTTCAATATAGAGCAACATTTTAAGGAACAAAATCTAAGTATCATGGTGAATTCAGTAGGTTCGCAATAGGATTCGCATGTAATAAGCTTGTTATTCAAGATAGAGCAACGTTTCAACGAACTGAAACACTGTTTCTCTGTGAATTCAGTTAGTTCCCAGTAGTAGGCTCTTGTACTATGTCTATTTCTAAAGATTTATGAAAATTTGGTGAGCCGAATCTGAGTAACATGGTGAATTCGGTTAGTTCCCAATAGGCCGCAGTAGTAATAAGTGGACTGTTCGGGATATAGAAAAATATTCACGAATGGAATCAAAATTTTAGGCGAATTCAGTGACTTCCCAATGGGACATGCTTGTATGAGTGTGCTTTTCAATATAGAGCAACATTTTAAGGAACGGAATCTAAGTATCATGGTGAATTCAGTAGGTTCCCAATAGGATTCGCATGTGATAAGCTTGTTATTCAAGATAGAGCAACGTTTTAACGAACTGAAACAGTGTTTCTCTGTGAATTCAGTTAGTTCCCAGTAGCACGCTCTTGTAATATGCGTACTTCTAAAGATTTATCAAAATTTGGTGAGACGAATCTGAGTAACATGATGAATTCGGTTAGTTCTCAATAGGCCGCAGTAGTAATAAGTGGACTGTTCGGGATATAGAAAAATATTCACGAATGGAATCAAAATTTCTAGGCGAATTCAGTGAGTTCCCAATGGGACATGCTTGTATGAGTGTGCTTTTCAATATAGAGCAACATTTTAAGGAACGGAATCTAAGTATCATGGTGAATTCAGTAGGTTCGCAATAGGATTCTCATGTAATAAGCTTGTTATTCAAGACAGAGCAACGTTTCTACGAACTGAAACACTGTTTATCTGTAAATTCAGTTAGTTCCCAGTAGCAGGCTCTTGTACTATGTCTACTTCTAAAGATTTATCAAAATTTGGTGAGCCGAATCTGAGTAACATGGTGAATTCGGTGAGTTCCCAATAGGCCGCAGTAGTAATAAGTGGACTGTTCGGGATATAGAAAAATTTTCGCGAATGGAATCAAAATTTCTAGGCGAATTCAGTGAGTTCCCAATGGGACATGCTTGTATGAGTGTGCTTTTCAATATGTAACAACATTTTAAGGAACGGATTCTAAGTATCATGGTGAATGCTGTAGGTTCCCAATAGGATTCGCATGTAATAAGCTTGTTATTCAAGATAGAGCAGCGTTTTAAGGAACGGAAACACTGTTTCTCTGTGAATTCAGTTAGTTCCCAGTAGCAGGCTCTTGTAATATGCGTACTTGTAAAGATTTATCAAAATTTGGTGTGCCGAATCTGAGTAACATGGTGAATTCGGTTAGTTCCCAATAGGCCGCAGAAGTAATAAGTGGACTGTTCGGGATATAGAAAAATTTTCACGATGGAATCAAAATTTCTAGGAGAATTCAGTGAGTTCCCAATGGGACATGCTTGTATGAGTGTGCTTTTCAATATGTAACAACAATTTAAGGAACGGACTCTAAGTATCATGGTGAATTCAGTAGGGTCCCAATAGGATTCGCATGTAATAAGCTTGTTATTCAAGATAGAGCAGCGTATTAAGGAACGGAAACACTGTTACTCTGTGAATTCAGTTAGTTCCCAGTAGCAGGCTCTTGTAATATGCGTACTTCTAAAGATTTTTCAAAATTTGGTGTGCCGAATCTGAGTAACATGGTGAATTCGGTTAGTTCCCAATAGGCCGCAGTAGTAATAAGTGGACTGTTCGGGATATAGAAAAATTTTCACGAATGGAATCAAAATTTCTAGGCGAATTCAGTGAGTTCCCAATGGGACATGCTTGTATTAGTGTGCTTTTCAATATGTAACAACATTTTAACGAACGGACTCTAAGTATCATGGTGAATTCAGTAGGTTCCCAATAGGATTCGCATGTAATAAGCTTGTTGTTCAAGATAGAGCAACGTTTTAAGGAACGGAAACACTGTTCTCTGTGAATTCAGTTAGTTCCCAGTAGCAGGCTCTTGTAATATGCGTACTTCTAAAGATTTATCAAATTTTGGTGTGCCGAATCTGAGTAATATGGTGAATTCGGTTAGTTCCCAATAGGCCGCAGTAGTAATAAGTGGACTGTTCGGGATACAGAAAAATTTTCACGAATGGAATCAAAATTTCTAGGCGAATTCAGTGAGTTCCCAAAGGAACACGCTTGTATGAGTGTGCTTTTCAATATGTAACAACATTTTAAGGAACGGACTCTAAGTATCATGGTGAATTCAGTAGGTTCACAATAGGATTCGCATGTAAAAAGCTTGTTATTCAAGATAGAGCAGCGTTTTAAGGTACGGAAACACTGTTTCTCTGTGAATTCAGTTAGTTCCCAGTAGCAGGCTCTTGTAATATGCGTACTTCTAAAGATTTATCAAAATTTGGTGTGCCGAATCTGAGTAACATGGTGAATTAGGTTAGTTCCCAATAGGCCGCAGTAGTAATAAGTGGACTGTTCGGGATAGAAAAATTTTCACGAATGGAATCAAAATTTCTAGGCGAATTCAGTGAGTTCCCAATGGGACATGCTTGTATGAGTGTGCTTTTCAATATGTAACAACATTTTAAGGAACGGACTCTAAGTATCATGGTGAATTCAGTAGGTTCCCAATAGGATTCGCATGTAATAAGCTTGTTATTCAAGATAGAGCAGCGTTTTAAGGAACGGAAACACTGTTTCTCTGTGAATTCATTTAGTTCCCAGTAGCAGGCTCTTGTAATATGCGTACTTCTAAAGATTTATCAAAATTTGGTGTGCCGAATCTGAGTAACATGGTGAATTCGGTTAGTTCCCAATAGGCCGCAGTAGTAATAAGTGGACTGTTCGGGATATAGAAAAATTTTCACGAATGGAATCAAAATTTCTAGGCGAATTCAGAGAGTTCCCATTGGGACATGCTTGTATGAGTGTGCTTTTCAATATGTAACAACATTTTAACGAACGGACTCTAAGTATCATGGTGAATTCAGTAGGTTCCCAATAGGATTCGCATGTAATAAGCTTGTTATTCAAGATAGAGCAGCGTTTTAAGGAACGGAAACACTGTTTCTCTGTGAATTCAGTTAGTTCCCAGTAGCAGGCTCTTGTAATATGCGTACTTCTAAAGATTTATCAAAATTTGGTGTGCCGAATCTGAGTAACATGGTGAATTCGGTTAGTTCCCAATAGGCCGCAGTAGTAATAAGTGGACTGTCTGGGATATAGAAAAATTTTCACGAATGGAATCAAAATTTCTAGGCGAATTCAGTGAGTTCCCAATGGGACACGCTTGTATGAGTGTGCTTTTCAATATGTAACAACATTTTAAGGAACGGACTCTAAGTATCATGGTGAATTCAGTAGGGTCCCAATAGGATTCGCATGTAATAAGCTTGTTATTCAAGATAGAGCAGCGTATTAAGGAACGGAAACACTGTTACTCTGTGAATTCAGTTAGTTCCCAGTAGCAGGCTCTTGTAATATGCGTACTTCTAAAGATTTTTCAAAATTTGGTGTGCCGAATCTGAGTAACATGGTGAATTCGGTTAGTTCCCAATAGGCCGCAGTAGTAATAAGTGGACTGTTCGGGATATAGAAAAATTTTCACGAATGGAATCAAAATTTCTAGGCGAATTCAGTGAGTTCCCAATGGGACATGCTTGTATTAGTGTGCTTTTCAATATGTAACAACATTTTAACGAACGGACTCTAAGTATCATGGTGAATTCAGTAGGTTCCCAATAGGATTCGCATGTAATAAGCTTGTTGTTCAAGATAGAGCAACGTTTTAAGGAACGGAAACACTGTTCTCTGTGAATTCAGTTAGTTCCCAGTAGCAGGCTCTTGTAATATGCGTACTTCTAAAGATTTATCAAATTTTGGTGTGCCGAATCTGAGTAATATGGTGAATTCGGTTAGTTCCCAATAGGCCGCAGTAGTAATAAGTGGACTGTTCGGGATACAGAAAAATTTTCACGAATGGAATCAAAATTTCTAGGCGAATTCAGTGAGTTCCCAAAGGAACACGCTTGTATGAGTGTGCTTTTCAATATGTAACAACATTTTAAGGAACGGACTCTAAGTATCATGGTGAATTCAGTAGGTTCACAATAGGATTCGCATGTAAAAAGCTTGTTATTCAAGATAGAGCAGCGTTTTAAGGTACGGAAACACTGTTTCTCTGTGAATTCAGTTAGTTCCCAGTAGCAGGCTCTTGTAATATGCGTACTTCTAAAGATTTATCAAAATTTGGTGTGCCGAATCTGAGTAACATGGTGAATTAGGTTAGTTCCCAATAGGCCGCAGTAGTAATAAGTGGACTGTTCGGGATAGAAAAATTTTCACGAATGGAATCAAAATTTCTAGGCGAATTCAGTGAGTTCCCAATGGGACATGCTTGTATGAGTGTGCTTTTCAATATGTAACAACATTTTAAGGAACGGACTCTAAGTATCATGGTGAATTCAGTAGGTTCCCAATAGGATTCGCATGTAATAAGCTTGTTATTCAAGATAGAGCAGCGTTTTAAGGAACGGAAACACTGTTTCTCTGTGAATTCATTTAGTTCCCAGTAGCAGGCTCTTGTAATATGCGTACTTCTAAAGATTTATCAAAATTTGGTGTGCCGAATCTGAGTAACATGGTGAATTCGGTTAGTTCCCAATAGGCCGCAGTAGTAATAAGTGGACTGTTCGGGATATAGAAAAATTTTCACGAATGGAATCAAAATTTCTAGGCGAATTCAGAGAGTTCCCATTGGGACATGCTTGTATGAGTGTGCTTTTCAATATGTAACAACATTTTAACGAACGGACTCTAAGTATCATGGTGAATTCAGTAGGTTCCCAATAGGATTCGCATGTAATAAGCTTGTTATTCAAGATAGAGCAGCGTTTTAAGGAACGGAAACACTGTTTCTCTGTGAATTCAGTTAGTTCCCAGTAGCAGGCTCTTGTAATATGCGTACTTCTAAAGATTTATCAAAATTTGGTGTGCCGAATCTGAGTAACATGGTGAATTCGGTTAGTTCCCAATAGGCCGCAGTAGTAATAAGTGGACTGTCTGGGATATAGAAAAATTTTCACGAATGGAATCAAAATTTCTAGGCGAATTCAGTGAGTTCCCAATGGGACACGCTTGTATGAGTGTGCTTTTCAATATGTAACAACATTTTAAGGAACGGACTCTAAGTATCATGGTGAATTCAGTAGGTTCCCAATAGGATTCGCATGTAATAAGCTTGTTATTCAAGATAGAGCAGCGTTTTAAGGAACGGAAACACTGTTCTCTGTGAATTCAGTTAGTTCCCAGTAGCAGGCTCTTGTAATATGCGTACTTCTAAAGACTTATCAAAATTTGGTGTGCCGAATCTGAGTAACATGGTGAATTCGGTTAGTTCCCAATAGGCCGCAGTAGTAATAAGTGGACTGTTCGGGATATAGAAAAATTTTCACGAATGGAATCAAAATTTCTAGGCGAATTCAGTGAGTTCCCAAAGGGACACGCTTGTATGAGTGTGCTTTTCAATATGTAACAACATTTAAAGGAACGGACTCTAAGTATCATGGTGAATTCAATAGGTTCCCAATAGGATTCGCATGTAATAAGCTTGTTGTTCAAGATTGAGCAACGTTTTAAGGTACGGAAACACTGTTTCTCTGTGAATTCAGTTAGTTCCCAGTAGCAGGCTCTTGTAATATGCGTACTTCTAAAGATTTATCAAAATTTGGTGTGCCGAATCTGAGTAACATGGTGAATTCGGTTAGTTCCCAATAGGCCGCAGTAGTAATAAGTGGACTGTTCGGGATATAGAAAAATTTTCACGAATGGAATCAAAATTTCTAGGCGAATTCAGTGAGTTCCCAATGGGACATGCTTGTATGAGTGTGCTTTTCAATATGTAACAACAATTTAAGGAACGGACTCTAAGTATCATGGTGAATTCAGTAGGGTCCCAATAGGATTCGCATGTAATAAGCTTGTTATTCAAGATAGAGCAGCGTATTAAGGAACGGAAACACTGTTACTCTGTGAATTCAGTTAGTTCCCAGTAGCAGGCTCTTGTAATATGCGTACTTCTAAAGATTTTTCAAAATTTGGTGTGCCGAATATGAGTAATTTGGTGAATTCGGTTAGTTCCCAATAGGCCGCAGTAGTAATAAGTGGACTGTTCGGGATATAGAAAAATTTTCACGAATGGAATCAAAATTTCTAGGCGAATTCAGTGAGTTCCCAATGGGACATGCTTGTATGAGTGTGCTTGTCAATATGTAACAACATTTTAACGAACGGACTCTAAGTATCATGGTGAATTCAGTAGGTTCCCAATAGGATTCGCATGTAATAAGCTTGTTGTTCAAGATAGAGCAACGTTTTAAGGAACGGAAACACTGTTCTCTGTGAATTCAGTTAGTTCCCAGTAGCAGGCTCTTGTAATATGCGTACTTCTAAAGATTTATCAAATTTTGGTGTGCCGAATCTGAGTAATATGGTGAATTCGGTTAGTTCCCAATAGGCCGCAGTAGTAATAAGTGGACTGTTCGGGATACAGAAAAATTTTCACGAATGGAATCAAAATTTCTAGGCGAATTCAGTGAGTTCCCAAAGGAACACGCTTGTATGAGTGTGCTTTTCAATATGTAACAACATTTTAAGGAACGGACTCTAAGTATCATGGTGAATTCAGTAGGTTCACAATAGGATTCGCATGTAATAAGCTTGTTATTCAAGATAGAGCAGCGTTTTAAGGTACGGAAACACTGTTTCTCTGTGAATTCAGTTAGTTCCCAGTAGCAGGCTCTTGTAATATGCGTACTTCTAAAGATTTATCAAAATTTGGTGTGCCGAATCTGAGTAACATGGTGAATTAGGTTAGTTCCCAATAGGCCGCAGTAGTAATAAGTGGACTGTTCGGGATAGAAAAATTTTCACGAATGGAATCAAAATTTCTAGGCGAATTCAGTGAGTTCCCAATGGGACATGCTTGTATGAGTGTGCTTTTCAATATGTAACAACATTTTAAGGAACGGACTCTAAGTATCATGGTGAATTCAGTAGGTTCCCAATAGGATTCGCATGTAATAAGCTTGTTATTCAAGATAGAGCAGCGTTTTAAGGAACGGAAACACTGTTTCTCTGTGAATTCATTTAGTTCCCAGTAGCAGGCTCTTGTAATATGCGTACTTCTAAAGATTTATCAAAATTTGGTGTGCCGAATCTGAGTAACATGGTGAATTTGGTTAGTTCCCAATAGGCCGCAGTAGTAATAAGAGGACTGTTCGTGATATAGAAAAATTTTCACGAATGGAATCAAAATTTCTAGGCGAATTCAGTGAGTTCCCTTTGGGACATGCTTGTATGAGTGTGCTTTTCAATATGTAACAACATTTTTGGAACGGACTCTAAGTATCATGGTGAATTCAGTAGGTTCCCAATAGGATTCGCATGTAATAAGCTTGTTATTCAAGATAGAGCAGCGTTTTAAGGAACGGAAACACTGTTTCTCTGTGAATTCAGTTAGTTCCCAGTAGCAGGCTCTTGTAATATGCGTACTTCTAAAGATTTATCAAAATTTGGTGTGCCGAATCTGAGTAACATGGTGAATTCGGTTAGTTCCCAATAGGCCGCAGTAGTAATAAGTGGAATGTTCGGGATATAGAAAAATTTTCACGAATGGAATCAAAATTTCTAGGCGAATTCAGTGAGTTCCCAATGGGACATGCTTGTATGAGTGTGCTTTTCAATATGTAACAACAATTTAAGGAACGGACTCTAAGTATCATGGTGAATTCAGTAGGGTCCCAATAGGATTCGCATGTAATAAGCTTGTTATTCAAGATAGAGCAGCGTATTAAGGAACGGAAACACTGTTACTCTGTGAATTCAGTTAGTTCCCAGTAGCAGGCTCTTGTAATATGCGTACTTCTAAAGATTTTTCAAAATTTGGTGTGCCGAATATGAGTAATTTGGTGAATTCGGTTAGTTCCCAATAGGCCGCAGTAGTAATAAGTGGACTGTTCGGGATATAGAAAAATTTTCACGAATGGAATCAAAATTTCTAGGCGAATTCAGTGAGTTCCCAATGGGACATGCTTGTATGAGTGTGCTTTTCAATATGTAACAACATTTTAACGAACGGACTCTAAGTATCATGGTGAATTCAGTAGGTTCCCAATAGGATTCGCATGTAATAAGCTTGTTGTTCAAGATAGAGCAACGTTTTAAGGAACGGAAACACTGTTCTCTGTGAATTCAGTTAGTTCCCAGTAGCAGGCTCTTGTAATATGCGTACTTCTAAAGATTTATCAAATTTTGGTGTGCCGAATCTGAGTAATATGGTGAATTCGGTTAGTTCCCAATAGGCCGCAGTAGTAATAAGTGGACTGTTCGGGATACAGAAAAATTTTCACGAATGGAATCAAAATTTCTAGGCGAATTCAGTGAGTTCCCAAAGGAACACGCTTGTATGAGTGTGCTTTTCAATATGTAAGAACATTTTAAGGAACGGACTCTAAGTATCATGGTGAATTCAGTAGGTTCACAATAGGATTCGCATGTAAAAAGCTTGTTATTCAAGATAGAGCAGCGTTTTAAGGTACGGAAACACTGTTTCTCTGTGAATTCAGTTAGTTCCCAGTAGCAGGCTCTTGTAATATGCGTACTTCTAAAGATTTATCAAAATTTGGTGTGCCGAATCTGAGTAACATGGTGAATTAGGTTAGTTCCCAATAGGCCGCAGTAGTAATAAGTGGACTGTTCGGGATAGAAAAATTTTCACGAATGGAATCAAAATTTCTAGGCGAATTCAGTGAGTTCCCAATGGGACATGCTTGTATGAGTGTGCTTTTCAATATGTAACAACATTTTAAGGAACGGACTCTAAGTATCATGGTGAATTCAGTAGGTTCCCAATAGGATTCGCATGTAATAAGCTTGTTATTCAAGATAGAGCAGCGTTTTAAGGAACGGAAACACTGTTTCTCTGTGAATTCATTTAGTTCCCAGTAGCAGGCTCTTGTAATATGCGTACTTCTAAAGATTTATCAAAATTTGGTGTGCCGAATCTGAGTAACATGGTGAATTTGGTTAGTTCCCAATAGGCCGCAGTAGTAATAAGAGGACTGTTCGTGATATAGAAAAATTTTCACGAATGGAATCAAAATTTCTAGGCGAATTCAGTGAGTTCCCTTTGGGACATGCTTGTATGAGTGTGCTTTTCAATATGTAACAACATTTTTGGAACGGACTCTAAGTATCATGGTGAATTCAGTAGGTTCCCAATAGGATTCGCATGTAATAAGCTTGTTATTCAAGATAGAGCAGCGTTTTAAGGAACGGAAACACTGTTTCTCTGTGAATTCAGTTAGTTCCCAGTAGCAGGCTCTTGTAATATGCGTACTTCTAAAGATTTATCAAAATTTGGTGTGCCGAATCTGAGTAACATGGTGAATTCGGTTAGTTCCCAATAGGCCGCAGTGGTAATAAGTGGACTGTTCGGGATATAGAAAAATTTTCACGAATGGAATCAAAATTTCTAGGCGAATTCAGTGAGTTCCCAATGGGACATGCTTGTATGAGTGTGCTTTTCAATATGTAACAACATTTTAAGGAACGGACTCTAAGTATCATGGTGAATACAGTAGGTTACCAATAGGATTCGCATGTAATAAGCTTGTTATTCAAGATAGAGCAGCGTTTTAAGGAACGGAAACACTGTTTCTCTGTGAATTCAGTTAGTTCCCAGTAGCAGGCTCTTGTAATATGCGTACTTCTAAAGATTTATCAAAATTTGGTGTGCCGAATCTGAGTAACATGGTGAATTCGGTTAGTTCCCAATAGGCCGCAGTAGTAATAAGTGGACTGTTCGGGATATAGATAAATTTTCACGAATGGAATCAAAATTTCTAGGCGAATTCAGTGAGTTCCCAATGGGACTTGCTTGTATGAGTGTGCTTTTCAATATGTAACAACAATTTAAGGAACGGACTCTAAGTATCATGGTGAATTCAGTGGGGTCCCAATAGGATTCGCATGTAATAAGCTTGTTATTCAAGATAGAGCAGCGTTTTAAGGAACGGAAACACTGTTTCTCTGTAAATTCAGTTAGTTCCCAGTAGCAGGCTCTTGTAATATGCGTACTTCTAAAGATTTATCAAAATTTGGTGTGCCGAATATGAGTAACATGGTGAATTCGGTTAGTTCCCAATAGGCCGCAGTAGTAATAAGTGGACTGTTCGGGATATAGAAAAATTTTCACGAATGGAATCAAAATTTCTAGGCGAATTCAGTGAGTTCCCAATGGGACATGCTTGTATGAGTGTGCTTTTCAATATGTAACAACATTTTAACGAACGGACTCTAAGTATCATGGTGAATTCAGTAGGTTCCCAATAGGATTCGCATGTAATAAGCTTGTTGTTCAAGATAGAGCAACGTTTTAAGGAACGGAAACACTGTTCTCTGTGAATTCAGTTAGTTCCCAGTAGCAGGCTCTTGTAATATGCGTACTTCTAAAGATTTATCAAATTTTGGTGTGCCGAATCTGAGTAATATGGTGAATTCGGTTAGTTCCCAATAGGCCGCAGTAGTAATAAGTGGACTGTTCGGGATACAGAAAAATTTTCACGAATGGAATCAAAATTTCTAGGCGAATTCAGTGAGTTCCCAAAGGAACACGCTTGTATGAGTGTGCTTTTCAATATGTAACAACATTTTAAGGAACGGACTCTAAGTATCATGGTGAATTCAGTAGGTTCACAATAGGATTCGCATGTAAAAAGCTTGTTATTCAAGATAGAGCAGCGTTTTAAGGTACGGAAACACTGTTTCTCTGTGAATTCAGTTAGTTCCCAGTAGCAGGCTCTTGTAATATGCGTACTTCTAAAGATTTATCAAAATTTGGTGTGCCGAATCTGAGTAACATGGTGAATTAGGTTAGTTCCCAATAGGCCGCAGTAGTAATAAGTGGACTGTTCGGGATAGAAAAATTTTCACGAATGGAATCAAAATTTCTAGGCGAATTCAGTGAGTTCCCAATGGGACATGCTTGTATGAGTGTGCTTTTCAATATGTAACAACATTTTAAGGAACGGACTCTAAGTATCATGGTGAATTCAGTAGGTTCCCAATAGGATTCGCATGTAATAAGCTTGTTATTCAAGATAGAGCAGCGTTTTAAGGAACGGAAACACTGTTTCTCTGTGAATTCATTTAGTTCCCAGTAGCAGGCTCTTGTAATATGCGTACTTCTAAAGATTTATCAAAATTTGGTGTGCCGAATCTGAGTAACATGGTGAATTTGGTTAGTTCCCAATAGGCCGCAGTAGTAATAAGAGGACTGTTCGTGATATAGAAAAATTTTCACGAATGGAATCAAAATTTCTAGGCGAATTCAGTGAGTTCCCTTTGGGACATGCTTGTATGAGTGTGCTTTTGAATATGTAACAACATTTTTGGAACGGACTCTAAGTATCATGGTGAATTCAGTAGGTTCCCAATAGGATTCGCATGTAATAAGCTTGTTATTCAAGATAGAGCAGCGTTTTAAGGAACGGAAACACTGTTTCTCTGTGAATTCAGTTAGTTCCCAGTAGCAGGCTCTTGTAATATGCGTACTTCTAAAGATTTATCAAAATTTGGTGTGCCGAATCTGAGTAATATGGTGAATTCGGTTAGTTCCCAATAGGCCGCAGTGGTAATAAGTGGACTGTTCGGGATATAGAAAAATTTTCACGAATGGAATCAAAATTTCTAGGCGAATTCAGTGAGTTCCCAATGGGACATGCTTGTATGAGTGTGCTTTTCAATATGTAACAACATTTTAAGGAACGGACTCTAAGTATCATGGTGAATACAGTAGGTTACCAATAGGATTCGCATGTAATAAGCTTGTTATTCAAGATAGAGCAACGTTTTAAGGAACGGAAACACTGTTTCTCTGTGAATTCAGTTAGTTCCCAGTAGCAGGCTCTTGTAATATGCGTACTTCTAAAGATTTATCAAAATTTGGTGTGCCGAATCTGAGTAACATGGTGAATTCGGTTAGTTCCCAATAGGCCGCAGTAGTAATAAGTGGACTGTTCGGGATATAAATAAATTTTCACGAATGGAATCAAAATTTCTAGGCGAATTCAGTGAGTTCCCAATGGGACTTGCTTGTATGAGTGTGCTTTTCAATAGGTAACAACATTTTAAGGAACGGACTCTAAGTATCATGGTGAATTCAGTGGGGTCCCAATAGGATTCGCATGTAATAAGCTTGTTATTCAAGATAGAGCAGCGTTTTAAGGAACGGAAACACTGTTTCTCTGTAAATTCAGTTAGTTCCCAGTAGCAGGCTCTTGTAATATGCGTACTTCTAAAGATTTATCAAAATTTGGTGTGCCGAATCTGAGTAACATGGTGAATTCGGTTAGTTCCCAATAGGCCGCAGTAGTAATAAGTGGACTGTTCGGGATATAGAAAAATTTTCACGAATGGAATCAAAATTTCTAGGCGAATTCAGTGAGTTCCCAATGGGACATGCTTGTATGAGTGTGCTTTTCAATATGTAACAACATTTTAACGAACGGACTCTAAGTATCATGGTGAATTCAGTAGGTTCCCAATAGGATTCGCATGTAATAAGCTTGTTGTTCAAGATAGAGCAACGTTTTAAGGAACGGAAACACTGTTCTCTGTGAATTCAGTTAGTTCCCAGTAGCAGGCTCTTGTAATATGCGTACTTCTAAAGATTTATCAAATTTTGGTGTGCCGAATCTGAGTAATATGGTGAATTCGGTTAGTTCCCAATAGGCCGCAGTAGTAATAAGTGGACTGTTCGGGATACAGAAAAATTTTCACGAATGGAATCAAAATTTCTAGGCGAATTCAGTGAGTTCCCAAAGGAACACGCTTGTATGAGTGTGCTTTTCAATATGTAACAACATTTTAAGGAACGGACTCTAAGTATCATGGTGAATTCAGTAGGTTCACAATAGGATTCGCATGTAAAAAGCTTGTTATTCAAGATAGAGCAGCGTTTTAAGGTACGGAAACACTGTTTCTCTGTGAATTCAGTTAGTTCCCAGTAGCAGGCTCTTGTAATATGCGTACTTCTAAAGATTTATCAAAATTTGGTGTGCCGAATCTGAGTAACATGGTGAATTAGGTTAGTTCCCAATAGGCCGCAGTAGTAATAAGTGGACTGTTCGGGATAGAAAAATTTTCACGAATGGAATCAAAATTTCTAGGCGAATTCAGTGAGTTCCCAATGGGACATGCTTGTATGAGTGTGCTTTTCAATATGTAACAACATTTTAAGGAACGGACTCTAAGTATCATGGTGAATTCAGTAGGTTCCCAATAGGATTCGCATGTAATAAGCTTGTTATTCAAGATAGAGCAGCGTTTTAAGGAACGGAAACACTGTTTCTCTGTGAATTCATTTAGTTCCCAGTAGCAGGCTCTTGTAATATGCGTACTTCTAAAGATTTATCAAAATTTGGTGTGCCGAATCTGAGTAACATGGTGAATTTGGTTAGTTCCCAATAGGCCGCAGTAGTAATAAGAGGACTGTTCGTGATATAGAAAAATTTTCACGAATGGAATCAAAATTTCTAGGCGAATTCAGTGAGTTCCCTTTGGGACATGCTTGTATGAGTGTGCTTTTCAATATGTAACAACATTTTTGGAACGGACTCTAAGTATCATGGTGAATTCAGTAGGTTCCCAATAGGATTCGCATGTAATAAGCTTGTTATTCAAGATAGAGCAGCGTTTTAAGGAACGGAAACACTGTTTCTCTGTGAATTCAGTTAGTTCCCAGTAGCAGGCTCTTGTAATATGCGTACTTCTAAAGATTTATCAAAATTTGGTGTGCCGAATCTGAGTAATATGGTGAATTCGGTTAGTTCCCAATAGGCCGCAGTGGTAATAAGTGGACTGTTCGGGATATAGAAAAATTTTCACGAATGGAATCAAAATTTCTAGGCGAATTCAGTGAGTTCCCAATGGGACATGCTTGTATGAGTGTGCTTTTCAATATGTAACAACATTTTAAGGAACGGACTCTAAGTATCATGGTGAATACAGTAGGTTACCAATAGGATTCGCATGTAATAAGCTTGTTATTCAAGATAGAGCAGCGTTTTAAGGAACGGAAACACTGTTTCTCTGTGAATTCAGTTAGTTCCCAGTAGCAGGCTCTTGTAATATGCGTACTTCTAAAGATTTATCAAAATTTGGTGTGCCGAATCTGAGTAACATGGTGAATTCGGTTAGTTCCCAATAGGCCGCAGTAGTAATAAGTGGACTGTTCGGGATATAGATAAATTTTCACGAATGGAATCAAAATTTCTAGGCGAATTCAGTGAGTTCCCAATGGGACATGCTTGTATGAGTGTGCTTTTCAATATATAACAACATTTTAAGGAACGAACTCTAAGTATCATGGTGAATTCAGTAGGTTCCCAATAGGATTCGCATGTAATAAGCTTGTTATTCAAGATAGAGCAACGTTTTAAGGAACGGAAAAACTGTTTCTCTGTGAATTCAGTTAGTTCCCAGTAGCAGGCTCTTGTAATATGCGTACTTCTAAAGATTTATCAAAATTTGGTGTTTCGAATCTGAGTAACATGGTGAATTCGGTTAGTTCCCAATAGGCCGCAGTAGTAATAAGTGGACTGTTCGGATATAGAAAAATTTTCACGAATGGAATCAAAATTTCTAGGCGAATTCAGTGAGTTCCCAATGGGACTTGCTTGTATGAGTGTGCTTTTCAATATGTAACAACATTTTAAGGAACGGACTCTAAGTATCATGGTGAATTCAGTGGGGTCCCAATAGGATTCGCATGTAATAAGCTTGTTATTCAAGATAGAGCAGCGTTTTAAGGAACGGAAACACTGTTTCTCTGTAAATTCAGTTAGTTCCCAGTAGCAGGCTCTTGTAATATGCGTACTTCTAAAGATTTATCAAAATTTGGTGTGCCGAATCTGAGTAACATGGTGAATTCGGTTAGTTCCCAATAGGCCGCAGTAGTAATAAGTGGACTGTTCGGGATATAGAAAAATTTTCACGAATGGAATCAAAATTTCTAGGCGAATTCAGAGAGTTCCCATTGGGACATGCTTGTATGAGTGTGCTTTTCAATATGTAACAACATTTTAACGAACGGACTCTAAGTATCATGGTGAATTCAGTAGGTTCCAAATAGGATTCGCATGTAATAAGCTTGTTATTCAAGATAGAGCAGCGTTTTAAGGAACGGAAACACTGTTTCTCTGTGAATTCAGTTAGTTCCCAGTAGCAGGCTCTTGTAATATGCGTACTTCTAAAGATTTATCAAAATTTGGTGTGCCGAATCTGAGTAACATGGTGAATTCGGTTAGTTCCCAATAGGCCGCAGTAGTAATAAGTGGACTGTCTGGGATATAGAAAAATTTTCACGAATGGAATCAAAATTTCTAGGCGAATTCAGTGAGTTCCCAATGGGACACGCTTGTATGAGTGTGCTTTTCAATATGTAACAACATTTTAAGGAACGGACTCTAAGTATCATGGTGAATTCAGTAGGTTCCCAATAGGATTCGCATGTAATAAGCTTGTTATTCAAGATAGAGCAGCGTTTTAAGGAACGGAAACACTGTTCTCTGTGAATTCAGTTAGTTCCCAGTAGCAGGCTCTTGTAATATGCGTACTTCTAAAGACTTATCTAAATTTGGTGTGCCGAATCTGAGTAACATGGTGAATTCGGTTAGTTCCCAATAGGCCGCAGTAGTAATAAGTGGACTGTTCGGGATATAGAAAAATTTTCACGAATGGAATCAAAATTTCTAGGCGAATTCAGTGAGTTCCCAAAGGGACACGCTTGTATGAGAGTGCTTTTCAATATGTAACAACATTTTAAGGAACGGACTCTAAGTATCATGGTGAATTCAGTAGGTTCCCAATAGGATTCGCATGTAATAAGCTTGTTATTCAAGATAGAGCAGCGTTTTAAGGAACGGAAACACTGTTCTCTGTGAATTCAGTTAGTTCCCAGTAGCAGGCTCTTGTAATATGCGTACTTCTAAAGACTTATCAAAATTTGGTGTGCCGAATCTGAGTAACATGGTGAATTCGGTTAGTTCCCAATAGGCCGCAGTAGTAATAAGTGGACTGTTCGGGATATAGAAAAATTTTTACAAATGGAATCAAAATTTCTAGGAGAATTCAGTGAGTTCCCAAAGGGACACGCTTGTATGAGTGTGCTTTTCAATATGTAACAACATTTAAAGGAACGGACTCTAAGTATCATGGTGAATTCAGTAGGTTCCCAATAGGATTCGCATGTAATAAGCTTGTTGTTCAAGATTGAGCAACGTTTTAAGGTACGGAAACACTGTTTCTCTGTGAATTCAGTTAGTTCCCAGTAGCAGGCTCTTGTAATATGCGTACTTCTAAAGATTTATCAAAATTTGGTGTGCCGAATCTGAGTAACATGGTGAATTCGGTTAGTTCCCAATAGGCCGCAGTAGTAATAAGTGGACTGTTCGGGATATAGAAAAATTTTCACGAATGGAATCAAAATTTCTAGGCGAATTCAGTGAGTTCCCAATGGGACATGCTTGTATGAGTGTGCTTTTCAATATGTAACAACAATTTAAGGAACGGACTCTAAGTATCATGGTGAATTCAGTAGGGTCCCAATAGGATTCGCATGTAATAAGCTTGTTATTCAAGATAGAGCAGCGTATTAAGGAACGGAAACACTGTTACTCTGTGAATTCAGTTAGTTCCCAGTAGCAGGCTCTTGTAATATGCGTACTTCTAAAGATTTTTCAAAATTTGGTGTGCCGAATATGAGTAATTTGGTGAATTCGGTTAGTTCCCAATAGGCCGCAGTAGTAATAAGTGGACTGTTCGGGATATAGAAAAATTTTCACGAATGGAATCAAAATTTCTAGGCGAATTCAGTGAGTTCCCAATGGGACATGCTTGTATGAGTGTGCTTTTCAATATGTAACAACATTTTAACGAACGGACTCTAAGTATCATGGTGAATTCAGTAGGTTCCCAATAGGATTCGCATGTAATAAGCTTGTTGTTCAAGATAGAGCAACGTTTTAAGGAACGGAAACACTGTTCTCTGTGAATTCAGTTAGTTCCCAGTAGCAGGCTCTTGTAATATGCGTACTTCTAAAGATTTATCAAATTTTGGTGTGCCGAATCTGAGTAATATGGTGAATTCGGTTAGTTCCCAATAGGCCGCAGTAGTAATAAGTGGACTGTTCGGGATACAGAAAAATTTTCACGAATGGAATCAAAATTTCTAGGCGAATTCAGTGAGTTCCCAAAGGAACACGCTTGTATGAGTGTGCTTTTCAATATGTAACAACATTTTAAGGAACGGACTCTAAGTATCATGGTGAATTCAGTAGGTTCACAAAAGGATTCGCATGTAATAAGCTTGTTATTCAAGATAGAGCAGCGTTTTAAGTTACGGAAACACTGTTTCTCTGTGAATTCAGTTAGTTCCCAGTAGCAGGCTCTTGTAATATGCGTACTTCTAAAGATTTATCAAAATTTGGTGTGCCGAATCTGAGTAACATGGTGAATTAGGTTAGTTCCCAATAGGCCGCAGTAGTAATAAGTGGACTGTTCGGGATAGAAAAATTTTCACGAATGGAATCAAAATTTCTAGGCGAATTCAGTGAGTTCCCAATGGGACATGCTTGTATGAGTGTGCTTTTCAATATGTAACAACATTTTAAGGAACGGACTCTAAGTATCATGGTGAATTCAGTAGGTTCCCAATAGGATTCGCATGTAATAAGCTTGTTATTCAAGATAGAGCAGCGTTTTAAGGAACGGAAACACTGTTTCTCTGTGAATTCATTTAGTTCCCAGTAGCAGGCTCTTGTAATATGCGTACTTCTAAAGATTTATCAAAATTTGGTGTGCCGAATCTGAGTAACATGGTGAATTTGGTTAGTTCCCAATAGGCCGCAGTAGTAATAAGAGGACTGTTCGTGATATAGAAAAATTTTCACGAATGGAATCAAAATTTCTAGGCGAATTCAGTGAGTTCCCTTTGGGACATGCTTGTATGAGTGTGCTTTTCAATATGTAACAACATTTTTGGAACGGACTCTAAGTATCATGGTGAATTCAGTAGGTTCCCAATAGGTTTCGCATGTAATAAGCTTGTTATTCAAGATAGAGCAGCGTTTTAAGGAACGGAAACACTGTTTCTCTGTGAATTCAGTTAGTTCCCAGTAGCAGGCTCTTGTAATATGCGTACTTCTAAAGATTTATCAAAATTTGGTGTGCCGAATCTGAGTAACATGGTGAATTCGGTTAGTTCCCAATAGGCCGCAGTAGTAATAAGTGGACTGTTCGGGATATAGAAAAATTTTCACGAATGGAATCAAAATTTCTAGGCGAATTCAGTGAGTTCCCAATGGGACATGCTTGTATGAGTGTGCTTTTCAATATGTAACAACAATTTAAGGAACGGACTCTAAGTATCATGGTGAATTCAGTAGGTTCCCAATAGGATTCGCATGTAAAAAGCTTGTTATTCAAGATAGAGCAGCGTATTAAGGAACGGAAACACTGTTACTCTGTGAATTCAGTTAGTTCCCAGTAGCAGGCTCTTGTAATATGCGTACTTCTAAAGATTTTTCAAAATTTGGTGTGCCGAATATGAGTAATTTGGTGAATTCGGTTAGTTCCCAATAGGCCGCAGTAGTAATAAGTGGACTGTTCGGGATATAGAAAAATTTTCACGAATGGAATCAAAATTTCTAGGCGAATTCAGTGAGTTCCCAATGGGACATGCTTGTATGAGTGTGCTTTTCAATATGTAACAACATTTTAACGAACGGACTCTAAGTATCATGGTGAATTCAGTAGGTTCCCAATAGGATTCGCATGTAATAAGCTTGTTGTTCAAGATAGAGCAACGTTTTAAGGTACGGAAACACTGTTCTCTGTGAATTCATTTAGTTCCCAGTAGCAGGCTCTTGTAATATGCGTACTTCTAAAGATTTATCAAATTTTGGTGTGCCGAATCTGAGTAATATGGTGAATTCGGTTAGTTCCCAATAGGCCGCAGTAGTAATAAGTGGACTGTTCGGGATACAGAAAAATTTTCACGAATGGAATCAAAATTTCTAGGCGAATTCAGTGAGTTCCCAAAGGAACACGCTTGTATGAGTGTGCTTTTCAATATGTAACAACATTTTAAGGAACGGACTCTAAGTATCATGGTGAATTCAGTAGGTTCACAATAGGATTCGCATGTAATAAGCTTGTTATTCAAGATAGAGCAGCGTTTTAAGGTACGGAAACACTGTTTCTCTGTGAATTCAGTTAGTTCCCAGTAGCAGGCTCTTGTAATATGCGTACTTCTAAAGATTTATCAAAATTTGGTGTGCCGAATCTGAGTAACATGGTGAATTTGGTTAGTTCCCAATAGGCCGTAGTAGTAATAAGAGGACTGTTCGTGATATAGAAAAATTTTCACGAATGGAATCAAAATTTCTAGGCGAATTCAGTGAGTTCCCTTTGGGACATGCTTGTATGAGTGTGCTTTTCAATATGTAACAACATTTTTGGAACGGACTCTAAGTATCATGGTGAATTCAGTAGGTTCCCAATAGGATTCGCATGTAATAAGCTTGTTATTCAAGATAGAGCAGCGTTTTAAGGAACGGAAACACTGTTTCTCTGTGAATTCAGTTAGTTCCCAGTAGCAGGCTCTTGTAATATGCGTACTTCTAAAGATTTATCAAAATTTGGTGTGCCGAATCTGAGTAATATGGTGAATTCGGTTAGTTCCCAATAGGCCGCAGTGGTAATAAGTGGACTGTTCGGGATATAGAAAAATTTTCACGAATGGAATCAAAATTTCTAGGCGAATTCAGTGAGTTCCCAATGGGACATGCTTGTATGAGTGTGCTTTTCAATATGTAACAACATTTTAAGGAACGGACTCTAAGTATCATGGTGAATACAGTAGGTTACCAATAGGATTCGCATGTAATAAGCTTGTTATTCAAGATAGAGCAGCGTTTTAAGGAACGGAAACACTGCTTCTCTGTGAATTCAGTTAGTTCCCAGTAGCAGGCTCTTGTAATATGCGTACTTCTAAAGATTTATCAAAATTTGGTGTGCCGAATCTGAGTAACATGGTGAATTCGGTTAGTTCCCAATAGGCCGCAGTAGTAATAAGTGGACTGTTCGGGATATAGATAAATTTTCACGAATGGAATCAAAATTTCTAGGCGAATTCAGTGAGTTCCCAATGGGACATGCTTGTATGAGTGTGCTTTTCAATATATAACAACATTTTAAGGAACGAACTCTAAGTATCATGGTGAATTCAGTAGGTTCCCAATAGGATTCGCATGTAATAAGCTTGTTATTCAAGATAGAGCAACGTTTTAAGGAACGGAAAAACTGTTTCTCTGTGAATTCAGTTAGTTCCCAGTAGCAGGCTCTTGTAATATGCGTACTTCTAAAGATTTATCAAAATTTGGTGTTTCGAATCTGAGTAACATGGTGAATTCGGTTAGTTCCCAATAGGCCGCAGTAGTAATAAGTGGACTGTTCGGATATAGAAAAATTTTCACGAATGGAATCAAAATTTCTAGGCGAATTCAGTGAGTTCCCAATGGGACTTGCTTGTATGAGTGTGCTTTTCAATATGTAACAACATTTTAACGAACGGACTCTAAGTATCATGGTGAATTCAGTGGGGTCCCAATAGGATTCGCATGTAATAAGCTTGTTATTCAAGATAGAGCAGCGTTTTAAGGAACGGAAACACTGTTCTCTGTGAATTCAGTTAGTTCCCAGTAGCAGGCTCTTGTAATATGCGTACTTCTAAAGACTTATCAAAATTTGGTGTGCCGAATCTGAGTAACATGGTGAATTCGGTTAGTTCCCAATAGGCCGCAGTAGTAATAAGTGGACTGTTCGGGATATAGAAAAATTTTTACGAATGGAATCAAAATTTCTAGGAGAATTCAGTGAGTTCCCAAAGGGACACGCTTGTATGAGTGTGCTTTTCAATATGTAACAACATTTAAAGGAACGGACTCTAAGTATCATGGTGAATTCAGTAGGTTCCCAATAGGATTCGCATGTAATAAGCTTGTTGTTCAAGATTGAGCAACGTTTTAAGGTACGGAAACACTGTTTCTCTGTGAATTCAGTTAGTTCCCAGTAGCAGGCTCTTGTAATATGCGTACTTCTAAAGATTTATCAAAATTTGGTGTGCCGAATCTGAGTAACATGGTGAATTCGGTTAGTTCCCAATAGGCCGCAGTAGTAATAAGTGGACTGTTCGGGATATAGAAAAATTTTCACGAATGGAATCAAAATTTCTAGGCGAATTCAGTGAGTTCCCAATGGGACATGCTTGTATGAGTGTGCTTTTCAATATGTAACAACAATTTAAGGAACGGACTCTAAGTATCATGGTGAATTCAGTAGGGTCCCAATAGGATTCGCATGTAATAAGCTTGTTATTCAAGATAGAGCAGCGTATTAAGGAACGGAAACACTGTTACTCTGTGAATTCAGTTAGTTCCCAGTAGCAGGCTCTTGTAATATGCGTACTTCTAAAGATTTTTCAAAATTTGGTGTGCCGAATATGAGTAATTTGGTGAATTCGGTTAGTTCCCAATAGGCCGCAGTAGTAATAAGTGGACTGTTCGGGATATAGAAAAATTTTCACGAATGGAATCAAAATTTCTAGGCGAATTCAGTGAGTTCCCAATGGGACATGCTTGTATGAGTGTGCTTTTCAATATGTAACAACATTTTAACGAACGGACTCTAAGTATCATGGTGAATTCAGTAGGTTCCCAATAGGATTCGCATGTAATAAGCTTGTTGTTCAAGATAGAGCAACGTTTTAAGGAACGGAAACACTGTTCTCTGTGAATTCAGTTAGTTCCCAGTAGCAGGCTCTTGTAATATGCGTACTTCTAAAGATTTATCAAATTTTGGTGTGCCGAATCTGAGTAATATGGTGAATTCGGTTAGTTCCCAATAGGCCGCAGTAGTAATAAGTGGACTGTTCGGGATACAGAAAAATTTTCACGAATGGAATCAAAATTTCTAGGCGAATTCAGTGAGTTCCCAAAGGAACACGCTTGTATGAGTGTGCTTTTCAATATGTAACAACATTTTAAGGAACGGACTCTAAGTATCATGGTGAATTCAGTAGGTTCACAAAAGGATTCGCATGTAATAAGCTTGTTATTCAAGATAGAGCAGCGTTTTAAGTTACGGAAACACTGTTTCTCTGTGAATTCAGTTAGTTCCCAGTAGCAGGCTCTTGTAATATGCGTACTTCTAAAGATTTATCAAAATTTGGTGTGCCGAATCTGAGTAACATGGTGAATTAGGTTAGTTCCCAATAGGCCGCAGTAGTAATAAGTGGACTGTTCGGGATAGAAAAATTTTCACGAATGGAATCAAAATTTCTAGGCGAATTCAGTGAGTTCCCAATGGGACATGCTTGTATGAGTGTGCTTTTCAATATGTAACAACATTTTAAGGAACGGACTCTAAGTATCATGGTGAATTCAGTAGGTTCCCAATAGGATTCGCATGTAATAAGCTTGTTATTCAAGATAGAGCAGCGTTTTAAGGAACGGAAACACTGTTTCTCTGTGAATTCATTTAGTTCCCAGTAGCAGGCTCTTGTAATATGCGTACTTCTAAAGATTTATCAAAATTTGGTGTGCCGAATCTGAGTAACATGGTGAATTTGGTTAGTTCCCAATAGGCCGCAGTAGTAATAAGAGGACTGTTCGTGATATAGAAAAATTTTCACGAATGGAATCAAAATTTCTAGGCGAATTCAGTGAGTTCCCTTTGGGACATGCTTGTATGAGTGTGCTTTTGAATATGTAACAACATTTTTGGAACGGACTCTAAGTATCATGGTGAATTCAGTAGGTTCCCAATAGGATTCGCATGTAATAAGCTTGTTATTCAAGATAGAGCAGCGTTTTAAGGAACGGAAACACTGTTTCTCTGTGAATTCAGTTAGTTCCCAGTAGCAGGCTCTTGTAATATGCGTACTTCTAAAGATTTATCAAAATTTGGTGTGCCGAATCTGAGTAACATGGTGAATTCGGTTAGTTCCCAATAGGCCGCAGTAGTAATAAGTGGACTGTTCGGGATATAGAAAAATTTTCACGAATGGAATCAAAATTTCTAGGCGAATTCAGTGAGTTCCCAATGGGACATGCTTGTATGAGTGTGCTTTTCAATATGTAACAACAATTTAAGGAACGGACTCTAAGTATCATGGTGAGTTCAGTAGGGTCCCAATAGGATTCGCATGTAATAAGCTTGTTATTCAAGATAGAGCAGCGTATTAAGGAACGGAAACACTGTTACTCTGTGAATTCAGTTAGTTCCCAGTAGCAGGCTCTTGTAATACGCGTACTTCTAAAGATTTTTCAAAATTTGGTGTGCCGAATATGAGTAATTTGGTGAATTCGGTTAGTTCCCAATAGGCCGCAGTAGTAATAAGTGGACTGTTCGGGATATAGAAAAATTTTCACGAATGGAATCAAAATTTCTAGGCGAATTCAGTGAGTTCCCAATGGGACATGCTTGTATGAGTGTGCTTTTCAATATGTAACAACATTTTAACGAACGGACTCTAAGTATCATGGTGAATTCAGTAGGTTCCCAATAGGATTCGCATGTAATAAGCTTGTTGTTCAAGATAGAGCAACGTTTTAAGGTACGGAAACACTGTTCTCTGTGAATTCATTTAGTTCCCAGTAGCAGGCTCTTGTAATATGCGTACTTCTAAAGATTTATCAAATTTTGGTGTGCCGAATCTGAGTAATATGGTGAATTCGGTTAGTTCCCAATAGGCCGCAGTAGTAATAAGTGGACTGTTCGGGATACAGAAAAATTTTCACGAATGGAATCAAAATTTCTAGGCGAATTCAGTGAGTTCCCAAAGGAACACGCTTGTATGAGTGTGCTTTTCAATATGTAACAACATTTTAAGGAACGGACTCTAAGTATCATGGTGAATTCAGTAGGTTCACAATAGGATTCGCATGTAATAAGCTTGTTATTCAAGATAGAGCAGCGTTTTAAGGTACGGAAACACTGTTTCTCTGTGAATTCAGTTAGTTCCCAGTAGCAGGCTCTTGTAATATGCGTACTTCTAAAGATTTATCAAAATTTGGTGTGCCGAATCTGAGTAACATGGTGAATTAGGTTAGTTCCCAATAGGCCGCAGTAGTAATAAGTGGACTGTTCGGGATAGAAAAATTTTCACGAATGGAATCAAAATTTCTAGGCGAATTCAGTGAGTTCCCAATGTGACATGCTTGTATGAGTGTGCTTTTCAATATGTAACAACATTTTAAGGAACGGACTCTAAGTATCATGGTGAATTCAGTAGGTTCCCAATAGGATTCGCATGTAATAAGCTTGTTATTCAAGATAGAGCAGCGTTTTAAGGAATGGAAACACTGTTTCTCTGTGAATTCATTTAGTTCCCAGTAGCAGGCTCTTGTAATATGCGTACTTCTAAAGATTTATCAAAATTTGGTGTGCCGAATCTGAGTAACATGGTGAATTTGGTTAGTTCCCAATAGGCCGCAGTAGTAATAAGAGGACTGTTCGTGATATAGAAAAATTTTCACGAAAGGAATCAAATATTCTAGGCGAATTCAGTGAGTTCCCTTTGGGACATGCTTGTATGAGTGTGCTTTTCAATATGTAACAACATTTTTGGAACGGACTCTAAGTATCATGGTGAATTCAGTAGGTTCCCAATAGGATTCGCATGTAATAAGCTTGTTATTCAAGATAGAGCAGCGTTTTAAGGAACGGAAACACTGTTTCTCTGTGAATTCAGTTAGTTCCCAGTAGCAGGCTCCTGTAATATGCGTACTTCTAAAGATTTATCAAAATTTGGTGTGCCGAATCTGAGTAATATGGTGAATTCGGTTAGTTCCCAATAGGCCGCAGTGGTAATAAGTGGACTGTTCGGGATATAGAAAAATTTTCACGAATGGAATCAAAATTTCTAGGCGAATTCAGTGAGTTCCCAATGGGACATGCTTGTATGAGTGTGCTTTTCAATATGTAACAACATTTTAAGGAACGGACTCTAAGTATCATGGTGAATTCAGTAGGTTCCCAATAGGATTCGCATGTAATAAGCTTGTTATTCAAGATAGAGCAGCGTTTTAAGGAACGGAAACACTGTTTCTCTGTGAATTCAGTTAGTTCCCAGTAGCAGGCTCTTGTAATATGCGTACTTCTAAAGATTTATCAAAATTTGGTGTTCCGAATCTGAGTAACATGGTGAATTCGGTTAGTTCCCAATAGGCCGCAGTAGTAATAAGTGGACTGTTCGGGATATAGATAAATTTTCACGAATGGAATCAAAATTTCTAGGCGAATTCAGTGAGTTCCCAATTGGACATGCTTGTATGAGTGTGCTTTTCAATATATAACAACATTTTAAGGAACGAACTCTAAGTATCATGGTGAATTCAGTAGGTTCCCAATAGGATTCGCATGTAATAAGCTTGTTATTCAAGATAGAGCAACGTTTTAAGGAACGGAAAAACTGTTTCTCTGTGAATTCAGTTAGTTCCCAGTAGCAGGCTCTTGTAATATGCGTACTTCTAAAGATTTATCAAAATTTGGTGTGCCGAATCTGAGTAACATGGTGAATTCGGTTAGTTCCCAATAGGCCGCAGTAGTAATAAGTGGACTGTTCGGGACATAGAAAAATTTTCACGAATGGAATCAAAATTTCTAGGCGAATTCAGTGAGTTCCCAATGGGACTTGCTTGTATGAGTGTGCTTTTCAATATGTAACAACATTTTAAGGAACGGACTCTAAGTATCATGGTGAATTCAGTGGGGTCCCAATAGGATTCGCATGTAATAAGCTTGTTATTCAAGATAGAGCAGCGTTTTGAGGAACGGAAACACTGTTTCTCTGTGAATTCAGTTAGTTCCCAGTAGCAGGCTCTTGTAATATGCGTAATTCTAAAGATTTATCAAAATTTGGTGTGCCGAATCTGAGTAACATGGTGAATTCGGTTAGTACCCAATAGGCCGCAGTAGTAATAAGTGGACTGTTCGGGATATAGAAAAATTTTCACGAATGGAATCAAAATTTCTAGGCGAATTCAGTGAGTTCCCAATGGGACATGCTTGTATGAGTGTGCTTTTCAATATGTAACAACATTTTAAGGAACGGACTCTAAGTATCATGGTGAATTCAGTAGGTTCCCAATAGGATTCGCATGTAATAAGCTTGTTATTCAAGATAGAGCAGCGTTTTAAGGAACGGAAACACTGTTTCTCTGTGAATTCAGTTAGTTCCCAGTAGCAGGCTCTTGTAATATGCGTAATTCTAAAGATTTATCAAAATTTGGTGTGCCGAATCTGAGTAACATGGTGATTTTGGTTAGTTCCCAATAGGCCGCAGTATTAATAAGAGGACTGTTCGTGATATAGAAAAATTTTCACGAATGGAATCAAAATTTCTAGGCGAATTCAGTGAGTTCCCATTGGGACATGCTTGTATGAGTGTGCTTTTCAATATGTAACAACATTTTTGGAACGGACTCTAAGTATCATGGTGAATTCAGTAGGTTCCCAATAGGATTCGCATGTAATAAGCTTGTTATTCAAGATAGAGCAGCGTTTTAAGGAACGGAAACACTGTTTCTCTGTGAATTCAGTTAGTTCCCAGTAGCAGGCTCTTGTAATATGCGTACTTCTAAAGATTTATCAAAATTTGGTGTTCCGAATCTGAGTAACATGGTGAATTCGGTTAGTTCCCAATAGGCCGCAGTAGTAATAAGTGGACTGTTCGGGATATAGATAAATTTTCACGAATGGAATCAAAATTTCTAGGCGAATTCAGTGAGTTCCCAATTGGACATGCTTGTATGAGTGTGCTTTTCAATATATAACAACATTTTAAGGAACGAACTCTAAGTATCATGGTGAATTCAGTAGGTTCCCAATAGGATTCGCATGTAATAAGCTTGTTATTCAAGATAGAGCAACGTTTTAAGGAACGGAAAAACTGTTTCTCTGTGAATTCAGTTAGTTCCCAGTAGCAGGCTCTTGTAATATGCGTACTTCTAAAGATTTATCAAAATTTGGTGTGCCGAATCTGAGTAACATGGTGAATTCTGTTAGTTCCCAATAGGCCGCAGTAGTAATAAGTGGACTGTTCGGGACATAGAAAAATTTTCACGAATGGAATCAAAATTTCTAGTCGAATTCAGTGAGTTCCCAATGGGACTTGCTTATATGAGTGTGCTTTTCAATATGTAACAACATTTTAAGGAACGGACTCTAAGTATCATGGTGAATTCAGTGGGGTCCCAATAGGATTCGCATGTAATAAGCTTGTTATTCAAGATAGAGCAGCGTTTTAAGGAACGGAAACACTGTTTCTCTGTAAATTCAGTTAGTTCCCAGTAGCAGGCTCTTGTAATATGCGTACTTCTAAAGATTTATCAAAATTTGGTGTGCCGAATCTGAGTAACATGGTGAATTCGGTTAGTTCCCAATAGGCCGCAGTAGTAATAAGTGGACTGTTCGGGATATAGAAAAATTTTCACGAATGGAATCAAAATTTCTAGGCGAATTCAGTGAGTTCCCAATGGGACATGCTTGTATGAGTGTGCTTTTCAATATGTAACAACATTTTAAGGAACGGACTCTAAGTATCATGGTGAATTCAGTAGGTTCCCAATAGGATTCGCATGTAATAAGCTTGTTATTCAAGATAGAGCAGCGTTTTAAGGAACGGAAACACTGTTTCTCTGTGAATTCAGTTAGTTCCCAGTAGCAGGCTCTTGTAATATGCGTAATTCTAAAGATTTATCAAAATTTGGTGTGCCGAATCTGAGTAACATGGTGATTTTGGTTAGTTCCCAATAGGCCGCAGTATTAATAAGAGGACTGTTCGTGATATAGAAAAATTTTCACGAATGGAATCAAAATTTCTAGGCGAATTCAGTGAGTTCCCATTGGGACATGCTTGTATGAGTGTGCTTTTCAATATGTAACAACATTTTTGGAACGGACTCTAAGTATCATGGTGAATTCAGTAGGTTCCCAATAGGATTCGCATGTAATAAGCTTGTTATTCAAGATAGAGCAGCGTTTTAAGGAACGGAAACACTGTTTCTCTGTGAATTCAGTTAGTTCCCAGTAGCAGGCTCTTGTAATATGCGTACTTCTAAAGATTTATCAAAATTTGGTGTGCCGAATCTGAGTAATATGGTGAATTCGGTTAGTTCCCAATAGGCCGCAGTGGTAATAAGTGGACTGTTTGGGATATAGAAAAATTTTCACGAATGGAATCAAAATTTCTAGGGGAATTCAGTGAGTTCCCAATGGGACATGCTTGTATGAGTGTGCTTTTCAATATGTAACAACATTTTAAGGAACGGACTCTAAGTATCATGGTGAAAACAGTAGGTTCCCAATAGGATTCGCATGTAATAAGCTTGTTATTCAAGATAGAGCAGCGTTTTAAGGAACGGAAACACTGTTTCTCTGTGAATTCAGTTAGTTCCCAGTAGCAGGCTCTTGTAATATGCGTACTTCTAAAGATTTATCAAAATTTGGTGTGCCGAATCTGAGTAACATGGTGAATTCGGTTAGTTCCCAATAGGCCGCAGTAGTAATAAGTGGACTGTTCGGGATATAGAAAAATTTTCACGATGGAATCAAAATTTCTAGGCGAATTCAGTGAGTTCCCAATGGGACTTGCTTGTATGAGTGTGCTTTTCAATATGTAACAACATTTTAAGGAATGGACTCTAAGTATCATGGTGAATTCAGTGGGGTCCCAATAGGATTCGCATGTAATAAGCTTGTTATTCAAGATAGAGCAGCGTTTTAAGGAACGGAAACACTGTTTCTCTGTAAATTCAGTTAGTTCCCAGTAGCAGGCTCTTGTAATATGCGTACTTCTAAAGATTTATCAAAATTTGGTGTGCCGAATCTGAGTAACATGGTGAATTCGGTTAGTTCCCAATAGGCCGCAGTAGTAATAAGTGGACTGTTCGGGATATAGAAAAATTTTCACGAATGGAATCAAAATTTCTAGGCGAATTCAGTGAGTTCCCAATGGGACATGTTTGTATGAGTGTGCTTTTCAATATGTAACAACATTTTAAGGAACGGACTCTAAGTATCATGGTGAATTCAGTAGGTTCCCAATAGGATTCGCATGTAATAAGCTTGTTATTCAAGATAGAGCAGCGTTTTAAGGAACGGAAACACTGTTTCTCTGTGAATTCAGTTAGTTCCCAGTAGCAGGCTCTTGTAATATGCGTAATTCTAAAGATTTATCAAAATTTGGTGTGCCCAATCTGAGTAACATGGTGAATTTGGTTAGTTCCCAATAGGCCGCAGTAGTAATAAGAGGACTGTTCGTGATATAGAAAAATTTTCAGGAATGGAATCAAAATTTCTAGGCGAATTCAGTGAGTTCCCATTGGGACATGCTTGTATGAGTGTGCTTTTCAATATGTAACAACATTTTTGGAACGGACTCTAAGTATCATGGTGAATTCAGTAGGTTCCCAATAGGATTCGCATGTAATAAGCTTGTTATTCAAGATAGAGCAGCGTTTTAAGGAACGGAAACACTGTTTCTCTGTGAATTCAGTTAGTTCCCAGTAGCAGGCTCTTGTAATATGCGTACTTCTAAAGATTTATCAAAATTTGGTGTGCCGAATCTGAGTAATATGGTGAATTCGGTTAGTTCCCAATAGGCCGCAGTGGTAATAAGTGGACTGTTCGGGATATAGAAAAATTTTGACGAATGGAATCAAAATTTCTAGGCGAATTCAGTGAGTTCCTAATGGGACATGCTTGTATGAGTGTGCTTTTCAATATGTAACAACATTTTAAGGAACGGACTCTAAGTATCATGGTGAATACAGTAGGTTCCCAATAGGATTCGCATGTAATAAGCTTGTTATTCAAGATAGAGCAGCGTTTTAAGGAACGGAAACACTGTTTCTCTGTGAATTCAGTTAGTTCCCAGTAGCAGGCTCTTGTAATATGCGTACTTCTGAAGATTTATCAAAATTTGGTGTGCCGAATCTGAGTAACATGGTGAATTCGGTTAGTTCCCAATAGGCCGCAGTAGTAATAAGTGGACTGTTCGGGATATAGAAAAATTTTCACGAATGGAATCAAAATTTCTAGGCGAATTGAGTGAGTTCCCAATGGGACATGCTTGTATGAGTGTGCTTTTCAATATGTAACAACATTTTAAGGAACGGACTCTAAGTATCATGGAGAATTCAGTAGGTTCCCAATAGGATTCACATGTAATAAGCTTGTTATTCAAGATAGAGCAACGTTTTAAGGAACGGAAACACTGTTTCTCTGTGAATTCAGTTAGTTCCCAGTAGCAGGCTCTTGTAATATGCGTACTTCTAAAGATTTATCAAAATTTGGTGTGCCGAATCTGAGTAACATGGTGAATTCGGTTAGTTCCCAATAGGCCGCAGTAGTAATAAGTGGACTGTTCGGGATATAGAAAAATTTTGACGATTGGAATCAAAATTTCTAGGCGAATTCAGTGAGTTCCCAATGGGACATGCTTGTATGAGTGTGCTTTTCAATATGTAACAACATTTTAAGGAACGGACTCTAAGTATCATGGTGAATTCAGTAGGTTCCCAATAGGATTCGCATGTAATAAGCTTGTTATTCAAGATAGAGCAGCGTTTTAAGGAACGGAAACACTGTTTCTCTGTGAATTCAGTTAGTTCCCAGTAGCAGGCCTTTGTAATATGCGTACTTCTAAAGACTTATCAAAATTTGGTGTGCCGAATCTGAGTAACATGGTGAGTTCGGTTAGTTCCCAATAGGCCGCAGTAGTAATAAGTGGACTGTTCGGGATATAGAAAAATTTTCACGAATGGAATCAAAATTTCTAGGCGAATTCAGTGAGTTCCCAATGGGACATGCTTGTATGAGTGTGCTTTTCAATATGTAACAACATTTTAAGGAACGGACTCTAAGTATCATGGTGAATTCAGTAGGTTCCCAATAGGATTCGCATGTAATAAGCTTGTTATTCAAGATAGAGCAGCGTTTTAAGGAACGGAAACACTGTTCTCTGTGATTTCAGTTAGTTCCCAGTAGCAGACTCTTGTAATATGCGTACTTCCAAAGATTTATCAAAATTTGGTGTGCCGAATCTGAGTAACATGGTGAATTCGGTTAGTTCCCAATAGGCCGCAGTAGTAATAAGTGGACTGTTCGGGATATAGAAAAATTTTCACGAATGGAATCAAAATTTCTAGGCGAATTCAGTGAGTTCCCAATGGGACATGCTTGTTGTATGAGTGTGCTTTTCAATATGTAACAACATTTTAAGGAACGGACTCTAAGTATCATGGTGAACTCAGTAGGTTCCCAATAGGATTCGCATGTAATAAGCTTGTTATTCAAGATAGAGCAGCGTTTTAAGGAACGGAAACACTGTTTCTCTGTGAATTCAGTTATTTCCCAGTAGCAGGCTCTTGTAATATGCGTACTTCCAAAGATTTATCAAAATTTGGTGTGCCGAATCTGAGTAACATGGTGAATTCGGTTAGTTCCCAATAGGCCGCAGTAGTAATAAGTGGACTGTTCGGGATATAGAAAAATTTTCACGAATGGAATCAAAATTTCTAGGCGAATTCAGTGAGTTCCCAATGGGACATGCTTGTGTGAGTGTGCTTTTCAATATGTAACAACATTTTAAGGAACGGACTCTAAGTATCATGTAGAATTCAGTAGGGTCCCAATAGGATTCGCATGTAATAAGCTTGTTATTCAAGATAGAGCAACGTTTTAAGGAACGGAAACACTGTTTCTATGTGAATTCAGTTAGTTCCCAGTAGCAGGCTCTTTTAATATGCGTACTTCTAAAGATTTATCAAAATTTGGTGTGCCGAATCTGAGTAACATGGTGAATTCGGTTAGTTCCCAATAAGCCGCAGTAGTAATAAGTGGACTGTTCGGGATATAGGAAAATTTTGACGAATGGAATCAAAATTTCTAGGCGAATTCAGTGAGTTCCCAAAGGGACACGCTTGTATGAGTGTGCTTTTCAATATGTAACAACATTTTAAGGAACGGACTCTAAGTATCATGGTGAATTCAGTAGGTTCCCAATAGGATTCGCATGTAATAAGCTTGTTATTCAAGATAGAGCAGCGTTTTAAGGAACGGAAACACTGTTTCTCTGTGAATTCAGTTAGTTCCCAGTAGCAGGCCTTTGTAATATGCGTACTTCTAAAGACTTATCAAAATTTGGTGTGCCGAATCTGAGTAACATGGTGAATTCGGTTAGTTCCCAATAGGCCGCAGTAGTAATAAGTGGACTGTTCGGGATATAGAAAAATTTTCACCAATGGAATCAAAATTTCTAGGTGAATTCAGTGAGTTCCCAATGGGACATGCTTGTATGAGTGTGCTTTTCAATATGTAACAACATTTTAAGGAACGGACTCTAAGTATCATGGTGAATTCAGTAGTTTCCCAATAGGATTCACATGTAATAAGCTTGTTATTCAAGATAGAGAAACGTTTTAAGGAACGGAAACACTGTTTCTCTGTGAATTCAGTTTGTTCCCAGTAGCAGGCTCTTGTAATATGCGTACTTCTAAAGATTTATCAAAATTTGGTGTGCCGAATCTGAGTAACATGGTGAATTCGGTTAGTTCCCAATAGGCCGCAGTAGTAATAAGTGGACTGTTCGGGATATAGAAAAATTTTCACGAATGGAATCAAAATTTCTAGGCGAATTCAGTGATTTCCCAAAGGGACACGCTTGTATGAGTGTGCTGTTCAATATGTAACAACATTTTAAGAACGGCCTCTAAGTATCATGGTAAATTCAGTAGGTTCCCAATAGGATTCGCATGTAATAAGCTTGTTATTCCAGATAGAGCAGCCTTTTAAGGAACGAAAACACTGTTCTCTGTGAATTCAGTTAGTTCCCAGTAGCAGGCTCTTGTAATATGCGTACTTCCAAAGATTTATCAAAATTTTGTGTGCCGAATCTGAGTAACATGGTGAATTCGGTTAGTTCCCAATAGGCCGCAGTAGTAATAAGTGGACTGTTCGGGATATAGAAAAATTTTCACGAATGGAATCAAAATTTCTAGGCGAATTCAGTGAGTTCCCAATGGGACATGCTTGTATGAGTGTGCTTTTCAATATGTAACAACATTTTAAGGAACGGACTCTAAGTATCATGGTGAATTCAGTAGGTTCCCAATAGGATTCGCATGTAATAAGCTTGTTATTCAAGATAGAGCAGCGTTTTAAGGAACGGAAACACTGTTTCTCTGTGAATTCAGTTATTTCCCAGTAGCAGGCTCTTGTAATATGCGTACTTCCAAAGATTTATCAAAATTTGGTGTGCCGAATCTGAGTAACATGGTGAATTCGGTTAGTTCCCAATAGGTCTCAGTAGTAATAAGTGGACTGTTCGGGATATAGAAAAATTTTCACGAATGGATTCAAAATTTCTAGGCGAATTCAGTGAGTTCCCAATGGGACATGCTTGTGTGAGTGTGCTTTTCAATATGTAACAACATTTTAAGGAACGGACTCTAAGTATCATGGAGAATTCAGTAGGGTCCCAATAGGATTCGCATGTAATAAGCTTGTTATTCAAGTTAGAGCAACGTTTTAAGGAACGGAAACACTGTTTCTATGTGAATTCAGTTAGTTCCCAGTAGCAGGCTCTTTTAATATGCGTACTTCTAAAGATTTATCAAAATTTGGTGTGCCGAATCTGAGTAACATTGTGAATTCGGTTAGTTCCCAATAGGCCGCAGTAGTAATAAGTGGACTGTTCGGGATATAGAAAAATTTTCACGAATGGAATCAAAATTTCTAGGCGAATTCAGTGAGTTCCCAAAGGGACACGCTTGTATGAGTGTGCTTTTCACTATGTAACAACATTTTAAGGAACGGACTCTAAGTATCATGGTGAATTCAGTAGGTTCCCAATAGGATTCGCATGTAATAAGCTTGTTATTCAAGATAGAGCAGCGTTTTAAGGAATGGAAACACTGTTTCTCTGTGAATTCAGTTAGTTCCCAGTAGCAGGCCTTTGTAATATGCGTACTTCTAAAGACTTATCAAAATTTGGTGTGCCGAATCTGAGTAACATGGTGAATTCGGTTGGTTCCCAATAGGCCGCAGTAGTAATAAGTGGACTGTTCTGGATATAGAAAAATTTTCACGAATGGAATCAAAATTTCTAGGTGAATTCAGTGAGTTCCCAATGGGACATGCTTGTATGAGTGTGCTTTTCAATACGTAACAACATTTTAAGGAACGGACTCTAAGTATCATGGTGAATTCAGTAGGTTCCCAATAGGATTCACATGTAATAAGCTTGTTATTCAAGATAGAGCAACGTTTTAAGGAACGGAAACACTGTTTCTCTGTGAATTCAGTTTGTTCCCAGTAGCAGGCTCTTGTAATATGCATACTTCCAAAGATTTATCAAAATTTGGTGTGCCGAATCTGCGTAACATGGTGAATTCGGTTAGTTCCCAATAGGCCGCAGTAGTAATAAGTGGACTGTTCGGGATATAGAAAAATTTTCACGAATGGAATCAAAATTTCTAGGCGAATTCAGTGAGTTCCCAATGGGACATGCTTGTTGTATGAGTGTGCTTTTCAATATGTAACAACATTTTAAGGAACGGACTCTAAGTATCATGGTGAATTCAGTAGGTTCCCAATAGGATTCGCATGTAATAAGCTTGTTATTCAAGATAGAGCAGCGTTTTAAGGAACGGAAACACTGTTTCTCTGTGAATTCAGTTATTTCCCAGTAGCAGGCTCTTGTAATATGCGTACTTCCAAAGATTTATCAAAATTTGGTGTGCCGAATAAGAGTAACATGGTGAATTCGGTTAGTTCCCAATAGGCCGCAGTAGTAATAAGTGGACTGTTCGGGATATAGAAAAATTTTCACGAATGGAATCAAAATTTCTAGGCGAATTCAGTGAGTTCCCAATGGGACATGCTTGTGTGAGTGTGCTTTTCAATATGTAACAACATTTTAAGGAACGGACTCTAAGTATCATGTAGAATTCAGTAGGGTCCCAATAGGATTCGCATGTAATAAGCTTGTTATTCAAGATAGAGCAACGTTTTAAGGAACGGAAACACTGTTTCTATGTGAATTCAGTTAGTTCCCAGTAGCAGGCTCTTTTAATATGCGTACTTCTAAAGATTTATCAAAATTTGGTGTGCCGAATCTGAGTAACATGGTGAGTTCGGTTAGTTCCCAATAGGCCGCAGTAGTAATAAGTGGACTGTTCGGGATATAGAAAAATTTTGACGAATGGAATCAAAATTTCTAGGCGAATTCAGTGAGTTCCCAAAGGGACACGCTTGTATGAGTGTGCTTTTCAATATGTAACAACATTTTAAGGAACGGACTCTAAGTATCATGGTGAATTCAGTAGGTTCCCAATAGGATTCGCATGTAATAAGCTTGTTATTCAAGATAGAGCAGCGTTTTAAGGAACGGAAACACTGTTTCTCTGTGAATTCAGTTAGTTCCCAGTAGCAGGCCTTTGTAATATGCGTACTTCTAAAGACTTATCAAAATTTGGTGTGCCGAATCTGAGTAACATGGTGAATTCGGTTAGTTCCCAAGAGGCCGCAGTAGTAATAAGTGGACTGTTCGGGATATAGAAAAATTTTCACCAATGGAATCAAAATTTCTAGGTGAATTCAGTGAGTTCCCAATGGGACATGCTTGTATGAGTGTGCTTTTCAATATGTAACAACATTTTAAGGAACGGACTCTAAGTATCATGGTGAATTCAGTAGGTTCCCAATAGGATTCACATGTAATAAGCTTGTTATTCAAGATAGAGCAAAGTTTTAAGGAACGGAAACACTGTTTCTCTGTGAATTCAGTTTGTTCCCAGTAGCAGGCTCTTGTAATATGCGTACTTCTAAAGATTTATCAAAATTTGGTGTGCCGAATCTGAGTAACATGGTGAATTCGGTTAGTTCCCAATAGGCCGCAGTAGTAATAAGTGGACTGTTCGGGATATAGAAAAATTTTCACGAATGGAATCAAAATTTCTAGGCGAATTCAGTGATTTCCCAAAGGGACACGCTTGTATGAGTGTGCTTTTCAATATGTAACAACATTTTAAGAACGGCCTCTAAGTATCATGGTGAATTCAGTAGGTTCCCAATAGGATTCGCATGTAATAAGCTTGTTATTCAAGATAGAGCAGCGTTTTAAGGAACGAAAACACTGTTCTCTGTGAATTCAGTTAGTTCCCAGTAGCAGGCTATTGTAATATGCGTACTTCCAAAGATTTATCAAAATTTGGTGTGCCGAATCTGAGTAACATGGTGAATTCGGTTAGTTCCCAATAGGCCGCAGTAGTAATAAGTGGACTGTTCGGGATATAGAAAAATTTTCACGAATGGAATCAAAATTTCTAGGCGAATTCAGTGAGTTCCCAATGGGACATGCTTGTATGAGTGTGCTTTTCAATATGTAACAACATTTTAAGGAACGGACTCTAAGTATCATGGTGAATTCAGTAGGTTCCCAATAGGATTCGCATGTAATAAGCTTGTTATTCAAGATAGAGCAGCGTTTTAAGGAACGGAAACACTGTTTCTCTGTGAATTCAGTTATTTCCCAGTAGCAGGCTCTTGTAATATGCGTACTTCCAAAGATTTATCAAAATTTGGTGTGCCGAATCTGAGTAACATGGTGAATTCGGTTAGTTCCCAATAGGCCGCAGTAGTAATAAGTGGACTGTTCGGGATATAGAAAAATTTTCACGAATGGAATCAAAATTTCTAGGCGAATTCAGTGAGTTCCCAATGGGACATGCTTGTGTGAGTGTGCTTTTCAATATGTAACAACATTTTAAGGAACGGACTCTAAGTATCATGGAGAATTCAGTAGGGTCCCAATAGGATTCGCATGTAATAAGCTTGTTATTCAAGATAGAGCAACGTTTTAAGGAACGGAAACACTGTTTCTATGTGAATTCAGTTAGTTCCCAGTAGCAGGCTCTTTTAATATGCGTACTTCTAAAGATTTATCAAAATTTGGTGTGCCGAATCTGAGTAACATTGTGAATTCGGTTAGTTCCCAATAGGCCGCAGTAGTAATAAGTGGACTGTTCGGGATATAGAAAAATTTTCACGAATGGAATCAAAATTTCTAGGCGAATTCAGTGAGTTCCCAAAGGGACACGCTTGTATGAGTGTGCTTTTCACTATGTAACAACATTTTAAGGAACGGACTCTAAGTATCATGGTGAATTCAGTAGGTTCCCAATAGGATTCACATGTAATAAGCTTGTTATTCAAGATAGAGCAGCGTTTTAAGGAACGGAAACACTGTTTCTCTGTGAATTCAGTTAGTTCCCAGTAGCAGGCCTTTGTAATATGCGTACTTCTAAAGACTTATCAAAATTTGGTGTGCCGAATCTGAGTAACATGGTGAATTCGGTTAGTTCCCAATAGGCCGCAGTAGTAATAAGTGGACTGTTCTGGATATAGAAAAATTTTCACGAATGGAATCAAAATTTCTAGGTGAATTCAGTGAGTTCCCAATGGGACATGCTTGTATGAGTGTGCTTTTCAATACGTAACAACATTTTAAGGAACGGACTCTAAGTATCATGGTGAATTCAGTAGGTTCCCAATAGGATTCACATGTAATAAGCTTGTTATTCAAGATAGAGCAACGTTTTAAGGAACGGAAACACTGTTTCTCTGTGAATTCAGTTTGTTCCCAGTAGCAGGCTCTTGTAATATGCATACTTCCAAAGATTTATCAAAATTTGGTGTGCCGAATCTGAGTAACATGGTGAATTCGGTTAGTTCCCAATAGGCCGCAGTAGTAATAAGTGGACTGTTCGGGATATAGAAAAATTTTCACGAATGGAATCAAAATTTCTAGGCGAATTCAGTGATTTCCCAAAGGGACACGCTTGTATGAGTGTGCTTTTCAATATGTAACAACATTTTAAGGAACGGCCTCTAAGTATCATGGTGAATTCAGTAGGTTCCCAATAGGATTCGCATGTAATAAGCTTGTTATTCAAGATAGAGCAGCGTTTTAAGGAACGGAAACACTGTTTCTCTGTGAATTCAGTTAGTTCCCAGTAGCAGGCCTTTGTAATATGCGTACTTCTAAAGACTTATCAAAATTTGGTGTGCCGAATCTGAGTAACATGGTGAATTCGGTTAGTTCCCAATAGGCCGCAGTAGTAATAAGTGGACTGTTCGGGATATAGAAAAATTTTCACGAATGGAATCAAAATTTCTAGGTGAATTCAGTGAGTTCACAATGGGACATGCTTGTATGAGTGTGCTTTTCAATATGTAACAACATTTTAAGGAACGGACTCCAAGTATCATGGTGAATTCAGTAGGTTCCCAATAGGATTCACATGTAATAAGCTTGTTATTCAAGATAGAGCAACGTTTTAAGGAACGGAAACACTGTTTCTCTGTGAATTCAGTTTGTTCCCAGTAGCAGGCTCTTGTAATATGCGTACTTCTAAAGATTTATCAAAATTTGGTGTGCCGAATCTGTGTAACATGGTAAATTCGGTTACTTCCCAATAGGCCGCAGTAGTAATAAGTGGACTGTTCGGGATATAGAAAAATTTTCACGAATGGAATCAAAATTTCTAGGCGAATTCAGTGATTTCCCAAAGGGACACGCTTGTATGAGTGTGCTTTTCAATATGTAACAACATTTTAAGGAACGGCCTCTAAGTATCATGGTGAATTCAGTAGGTTCCCAATAGGATTCGCATGTAATAAGCTTGTTATTCAAGATAGAGCAGCGTTTTAAGGAACGAAAACACTGTTCTCTGTGAATTCAGTTAGTTCCCAGTAGCAGGCTCTTGTAATATGCGTACTTCCAAAGATTTATCAAAATTTGGTGTGCCGAATCTGAGTAACATGGTGAATTCGGTTAGTTCCCAATAGGCCGCAGTAGTAATAAGTGGACTGTTCGGGATATAGAAAAATTTTCACGAATGGAATCAAAATTTCTAGGTGAATTCAGTGAGTTCCCAATGGGACATGCTTGTATGAGTGTGCTTTTCAATACGTAACAACATTTTAAGGAACGGACTCTAAGTATCATGGTGAATTCAGTAGGTTCCCAATAGGATTCACATGTAATAAGCTTGTTATTCAAGATAGAGCAACGTTTTAAGGAACGGAAACACTGTTTCTCTGTGAATTCAGTTTGTTCCCAGTAGCAGGCTCTTGTAATATGCATACTTCCAAAGATTTATCAAAATTTGGTGTGCCGAATCTGAGTAACATGGTGAATTCGGTTAGTTCCCAATAGGCCGCAGTAGTAATAAGTGGACTGTTCGGGATATAGAAAAATTTTCACGAATGGAATCAAAATTTCTAGGCGAATTCAGTGATTTCCCAAAGGGACACGCTTGTATGAGTGTGCTTTTCAATATGTAACAACATTTTAAGGAACGGCCTCTAAGTATCATGGTGAATTCAGTAGGTTCCCAATAGGATTCGCATGTAATAAGCTTGTTATTCAAGATAGAGCAGCGTTTTAAGGAACGGAAACACTGTTTCTCTGTGAATTCAGTTAGTTCCCAGTAGCAGGCCTTTGTAATATGCGTACTTCTAAAGACTTATCAAAATTTGGTGTGCCGAATCTGAGTAACATGGTGAATTCGGTTAGTTCCCAATAGGCCGCAGTAGTAATAAGTGGACTGTTCGGGATATAGAAAAATTTTCACGAATGGAATCAAAATTTCTAGGTGAATTCAGTGAGTTCACAATGGGACATGCTTGTATGAGTGTGCTTTTCAATATGTAACAACATTTTAAGGAACGGACTCCAAGTATCATGGTGAATTCAGTAGGTTCCCAATAGGATTCACATGTAATAAGCTTGTTATTCAAGATAGAGCAACGTTTTAAGGAACGGAAACACTGTTTCTCTGTGAATTCAGTTTGTTCCCAGTAGCAGGCTCTTGTAATATGCGTACTTCTAAAGATTTATCAAAATTTGGTGTGCCGAATCTGTGTAACATGGTAAATTCGGTTACTTCCCAATAGGCCGCAGTAGTAATAAGTGGACTGTTCGGGATATAGAAAAATTTTCACGAATGGAATCAAAATTTCTAGGCGAATTCAGTGATTTCCCAAAGGGACACGCTTGTATGAGTGTGCTTTTCAATATGTAACAACATTTTAAGGAACGGCCTCTAAGTATCATGGTGAATTCAGTAGGTTCCCAATAGGATTCGCATGTAATAAGCTTGTTATTCAAGATAGAGCAGCGTTTTAAGGAACGGAAACACTGTTTCTCTGTGAATTCAGTTAGTTCCCAGTAGCAGGCCTTTGTAATATGCGTACTTCTAAAGACTTATCAAAATTTGGTGTGCCGAATCTGAGTAACATGGTGAATTCGGTTAGTTCCCAATAGGCCGCAGTAGTAATAATTGGACTGTTCGGGATATAGAAAAAATTTTCACGAATGGAATCAAAATTTCTAGGTGAATTCAGTGAGTTCCCAATGGAACATGCTTGTATGAGTGTGCTTTTCAATATGTAACAACATTTTAAGGAACGGACTCTAAGTATCATGGTGAATTCAGTAGGTTCCCAATAGGATTCACATGTAATAAGCTTGTTATTCAAGATAGAGCAACGTTTTAAGGAACGGAAACACTGTTTCTCTGTGAATTCAGTTTGTTCCCAGTAGCAGGCTCTTGTAATATGCGTACTTCTAAAGATTTATCAAAATTTGGTGTGCCGAATCTGAGTAACATGGTGAATTCGGTTAGTTCCCAATAGGCCGCAGTAGTAATAAGTGGACTGTTCGGGATATAGAAAAATTTTGACGAATGGAATCAAAATTTCTAGGCGAATTCAGTGAGTTCCCAAAGGGACACGCTTGTATGAGTGTGCTTTTCAATATGTAACAACATTTTAAGGAACGGCCTCTAAGTATCATGGTGAATTCAGTAGGTTCCCAATAGGATTCGCATGTAATAAGCTTGTTATTCAAGATAGAGCAGCGTTTTAAGGAACGGAAACACTGTTTCTCTGTGAATTCAGTTAGTTCCCCTAGCAGGCTCTTGTAATATGCGTACTTCTAAAGATTTATCAAAATTTGGTGTGCCGAATCTGAGTAACGTGGTGAATTCGGTTAGTTCCCAATAGGCCGCAGCAGTAATAAGTGGACTGTTCGGGATATAGAAAAATTTTCACGAAGGGAATCAAAATTTCTAGGCGAATTCAGTGAGTTCCCAATGGGACACGCTTGTATGAGTGTGCTTTTCAATATGTAACAACATTTTAAGGAACGGACTCTAAGTATCATGGTGAATTCAGTAGGTTCCCAATAGGATTCGCATGTAATAAGCTTGTTATTCAAGATAGAGCAGCGTTTTAAGGAACGGAAACACTGTTCCTCTGTGAATTAAGTTAGTTCCCAGTAGAAGGCTCTTGTAATATGCGTACTTCCAAAGACTTATCAAAATTTGGTGTGCCGAATCTGAGTAACATGGTGAATTCGGTTAGTTCCCAATAGGCCGCAGTAGTAATAAGTTGACTGTTCGGGATATAGATAAATTTTCACGAATGGAATCAAAATTTCTAGGCGAATTCAGTGAGTTCCCAATGGGACATGCTTGTATGAGTGTGCTTTTCAATATGTAACAACATTTTAAGGAACGGACTCTGAGTATCATGGTGAATGCAGTAGGTTCCCAATAGGATTCGCATGTAATAAGCTTGTTATTCAAGATAGAGCAGCGTTTTAAGGAACGGAAACACTGTTCTCTGTGAATTCAGTTAGTTCCCAGTAGCAGGCTCTTGTAATATGCGTACTTCCAAAGATTTATCAAAATTTGGTGTGCCGAATCTGAGTAATATGGTGAATTCGGTTAGTTCCCAATAGGCCGCAGTAGTAATAAGTGGACTGTTCGGGATATAGAAAAATTTTCACGAATGGAATCAAAATTTCTAGGCAAATTCCGTGAGTTCCCAATGTGACATGCTTGTATGAGTGTGCTTTTCGATAGGTAACAACATTTTAAGAAACGGACTCTAAGTATCATGGTGAATTCAGTAGGTTCCCAATAGGATTCGCATGTAATAAGCTTGTTATTCAAGATAGAGCAGCGTTTTAAGGAACGGAAACACTGTTTCTCTGTGAATTCAGTTAGTTCCCAGTAGCAGGCTCTTGTAATATGCGTACTTCTAAAGATTTATCAAAATTTGGTGTGCCGAATCTGAGTAACATGGTGAATTCGGTTAGTTCCCAATAGGCCACAGTAGTAATAAGTGGACTGTTCGGGATATAGAAAAATTTAAACGAATGGAATCAAAATTTCTAGGCGAATTCAGTGAGTTCCCAATGGGACACGCTTGTATGAGTGTGCTTTTCAATATGTAACAACATTTTAAGGAACGGACCCTAAGTATCATGGTGAATTCAGTAGGTTCCCAATAGGATTCGCATGTAATAAGCTTGTTATTCAAGATAGAGCAGCGTTTTAAGGAACGGAAACACTGTTTCTCTGTGAATTCAGTTAGTTCCCAGTAGCAGGCTCTTGTAATATGCGTACTTCTAAAGATTTATCAAAATTTGGTGTGCCGAATCTGCGTAACATGGTGAATTCGGTTAGTTCCCAATAGGCCGCAGTAGTAATAAGAGGACTGTTCGGGATATAGAAAAATTTTCACGAATGAAATCAAAATTTCTAGGCGAATTCAGTGAGTTCCCATTGGGACATGCTTGTATGAGTGTGCTTATCAATATGTGACAACATTTTAAGGAACGGACTCTAAGTATCATGGTGAATTCAGTAGGTTCCCAATAGGATTCGCATGTAATAAGCTTGTTATTCAAGATAGAGCAGCGTTTTAAGGAACGGAAACACTGTTTCTCTGTGAATTCAGTTAGTTCCCAGTAGCAGGCTCTTGTAATATGCGTACTTCTAAAGATTTATCAAACTTTGTTGTGCTGAATCTGAGTAACATGGTGAATTGGGTTAGTTCCCAATAGGCCGCAGTAGTAATAAGTGGACTGTTCGCGATATAGAAAAACTTTCACGAATGGAATCAAAATTTCTAGGCGAATTCAGTGAGTTCCCAATGGGACATGCTTGTATGAGTGTGCTTATCAATATGTGACAACATTTTAAGGAACGGACTCTAAGTATCATGGTGAATTCAGTAGGTTCACAATAGGATTCGCTTGTAATAAGCTTGTTATTCAAGATAGAGCAGCGTTTTAAGGAACGGAAACACTGTTTCTCTGTGAATTCAGTTAGTTCCCAGTAGCAGGCTCTTGTAATATGCGTACTTCTAAAGATTTATCAAACTTTGTTGTGCTGAATCTGAGTAACATGGTGAATTCGGTTAGTTCCCAAGAGGCCGCAGTAGTAATAAGTGGACTGTTCGCGATATAGAAAAACTTTCACGAATGGAATCAAAATTTCTAGGCGAATTCAGTGAGTTCCCAATGGGACATGCTTGTATGAGTGTGCTTTTCAATATGTAACAACATTTTAAGGAACGGCCTCTAAGTATCATGGTGAATTCAGTAGGTTCCCAATAGGATTCGCATGTAATAAGCTTGTTATTCAAAATAGAGCAGCGTTTTAACGAACGGAAACACTGTTTCTCTGTGAATTCAGTTAGTTCCCAGTAGCAGGCTCTTGTAATATACGTACTTCCAAAGATTTATCAAAATTTGGTGTGCCGAATCTGAGTAACATGGTGAATTCGGTTAGTTCCCAATAGGCCGCAGTAGTAATAAGTGGACTGTTCGGGATATAGAAAAATTTTCACGAATGGAATCAAAATTTCTAGGCAAATTCCGTGAGTTTTAATGTGACATGCTTGTATGAGTGTGCTTTTCGATAGGTAACAACATTTAAGAAACGGACTCTAAGTATCATGGTGAATTCAGTAGGTTCCCAATAGGATTCGCATGTAATAAGCTTGTTATTCAAGATAGAGCAGCGTTTTAAGGAACGGAAACACTGTTTCTCTGTGAATTCAGTTAGTTCCCAGTAGCAGGCTCTTGTAATATGCGTACTTCTAAAGATTTATCAAAATTTGGTGTGCCGAATCTGAGTAACATGGTGAATTCGGTTAGTTCCCAATAGGCCGCAGTAGTAATAAGTGGACTGTTCGGGATATAGAAAAATTTTCACGAATGGAATCAAAATTTCTAGGCGAATTCAGTGAGTTCCCAATGGGACACGCTTGTATGAGTGTGCTTTTCAACATGTAACAACATTTTAAGGAACGGACCCTAAGTATCATGGTGAATTCAGTAGGTTCCCAATAGGATTCGCATGTAATAAGCTTGTTATTCAAGATAGAGCAGCGTTTTAAGGAACTGAAACACTGTTTCTCTGTGAATTCAGTTAGTTCCCAGTAGCAGGCTCTTGTAATATGCGTACTTCTAAAGATTTATCAAAATTTGGTGTGCCGAATCTGCGTAACATGGTGAATTCGGTTAGTTCCCAATAGGCCGCAGTAGTAATAAGAGGACTGTTCGGGATATAGAAAAATTTTCACGGATGGAATCAAAATTTCTAGGCGAATTCAGTGAGTTCCCATTGGGACATGCTTGTATGAGTGTGCTTATCAATATGTGACAACATTTTAAGGAACGGACTCTAAGTATCATGGTGAATTCAGTAGGTTCCCAATAGGATTCGCATGTAATAAGCTTGTTATTCAAGATAGAGCAGCGTTTTAAGGAACGGAAACACTGTTTCTCTGTGAATTCAGTTAGTTCCCAGTAGCAGGCTCTTGTAATATGCGTACTTCTAAAGATTTATCAAACTTTGTTGTGCTGAATCTGAGTAACATGGTGAATTGGGTTAGTTCCCAATAGGCCGCAGTAGTAATAAGTGGACTGTTCGCGATATAGAAAAACTTTCACGAATGGAATCAAAATTTCTAGGCGAATTCAGTGAGTTCCCAATGGGACATGCTTGTATGAGTGTGCTTTTCAATATGTAACAACATTTTAAGGAACGGACTATAAGTATCATGGTGAATTCAGTAGGTTCCCAATAGGATTCGCATGTAATAAGCTTGTTATTCAAGATAGAGCAGCGTTTTAAGGAACGGAAACACTGTTTCTCTGTGAATTCAGTTAGTTCCCAGTAGCAGGCTCTTGTAATATGCGTAATTCTAAAGATTTATCAAAATTTGGTGTGCCGAATCTGAGTAACATGGTGAATTCGGTTAGTTCCCAATAGGCCGCAGTAGTAATAGGTGGACTGTTCGGGATATAGAAAAATTTTCACGAATGGAATCAAAATTTCTAGGCGAATTCAGTGAGTTCCCAATGGGACATGCTTGTATGAGTGTGCTTTTCAATATGTAACAACATTTTAAGGAACGGACTCTATGTATCATGGTGAATTCAGTAGGTTCCCAATAGGATTGGCATGTAATAAGCTTGTTATTCAAGATAGAGCAGCGTTTTAAGGTACGGAAACACTGTTTCTCTGTGAATTCAGTTAGTTCCCAGTAGCAGGCTCTTGTAATATGCGTACTTCTAAAGATTTATCAAAATTTGGTGTGCCGAATCTGAGTAACATGGTGAATTCGGTTAGTTCCCAATAGGCCGCAGTAGTAATAAGTGGACTGTTCGGGATATAGAAAAATTTTCACGAATGGAATCAAAACTTCTAGGCGAATTCAGTGAGTTCCCAATGGGACATGCTTGTATGAGTGTGCTTTTCAATATGTAACAACATTTTAAGGAACGGACTCTAAGTATCATGGTGAATTCAGTAGGTTCCCAATAGGATTCGCATGTAATAAGCTTGTTATTCAAGATAGAGCAACGTTTTAAGGAACGGAAACACTGTTTCTCTGTGAATTCAGTTAGTTCCCAGTAGCAGGCTCTGGTAATGTGCGTACTTCTAAAGATTTATCAAAATTTGGTGTGCCGAATCTGAGTAACATGGTGAATTCGGTTAGTTCCGAATAGGCGGCAGTAGTAATAAGTGGACTGTTCGGGATATAGAAAAATTTTCACGAATGGAATCAAAATTTCTAGGCGAATTCAGTGAGTTCCCAATGGGACATGCTTGTATGAGTGTGCTTTTCAATATGTAACAATATTTTAAGGAACGGACTCTAAGTATCATGGTGAATTCAGTAGGTTCCCAATAGGATTCGCATGTAATAAGCTTGTTGTTCAAGATAGAGCAACGTTTTAAGGAACGGAAACACTGTTCTCTGTGAATTCAGTTAGTTCCCAGTAGCAGGCTCTTGTAATATGCGTACTTCTAAAGATTTATCAAAATTTGGTGTGCCGAATCTGAGTAACATGGTGAATTCGGTTAGTTCCCAATAGGCCGCAGTAGTAATAAGTGGACTGTTCGGGATATAGAAAAATTTTCACGAATGGAATCAAAATTTCTAGGCGAATTCAGTGAGTTCCCAAAGGGACACGCTTGTGTGAGTGTGCTTTTCTATATGTAACAACATTTTAAGGACCGGACTCTAAGTATCATGGTGAATTCAGTAGGTTCCCAATAGGATTCGCATGTAATAAGCTTGTTATTCAAGATAGAGCAGCGTTTTAAGGTACGGAAACACTGTTTCTCTGTGAATTCAGTTAGTTCCCAGTAGCAGGCTCTTGTAATATGCGTACTTCTAAAGATTTATCAAAATTTGGTGTGCCGAATCTGAGTAACATGGTCAATTCGGTTAGTTCCGAATAGGCCGCAGTAGTAATAAGTGGACTGTTCGGGATATAGAAAAATTTTCACGAATGGAATCAAAATTTCTAGGCGAATTCAGTGAGTTCCCAATGGGACACACTTGTATGAGTGTGCTTTTCAATATGTAACAACATTTTAAGGGACGGACTCTAAGTATCATGGTGAATTCAGTAGGTTCCCAATAGGATTCGATGTAATAAGCTTGTTATTCAAGATAGAGCAGCGTTTTAAGGAACGCAAACACTGTTTCTCTGTGAATTCAGTTAGTTCCCAGTAGCAGGCTCTTGTAATATGCGTACTTCTAAAGATTTATCAAAATTTGGTGTGCCGAATCTGAGTAACATGGTGAATTCGGTTAGTTCGCAATAGGCCGCAGTAGTAATAAGTGGACTGTTCGGGATATAGAAAAATTTTCACGAATGGAATCAAAATTTCTAGGCGAATTCAGTGAGTTCCCAATGGGACATGCTTGTATGAGTGTGCTTTTCAATATGTAACAACATTTTAAGGAACGGACTCTAAGTATCATGGTGAATTCAGTAGGTTCCCAATAGGATTCGCATGTAATAAGCTTGTTATTCAAGATAGAGCAACGTTTTAAGGAACGGAAACACTGTTTCTCTGTGAATTCAGTTAGTTCCCAGTAGCAGGCTCTGGTAATATGCGTACTTCTAAAGATTTATCAAAATTTGGTGTGCCGAATCTGAGTAACATGGTGAATTCGGTTAGTTCCCAATAGGCCGCAGTAGTAATAAGTGGACTGTTCGGGATATAGAAAAATTTTCACGAATGGAATCAAAACTACTAGGCGAATTCAGTGAGTTCCCAATGGGACATGCTTGTATGAGTGTGCTTTTCAATATGTAACAACATTTTAAGGAACGGACTCTAAGTATCATGGTGATTTCAGTAGGTTCCCAATAGGATTCGCATGTAATAAGCTTGTTATTCAAGATAGAGCAACGTTTTAAGGAACGGAAACACTGTTTCTCTGTGAATTCATTTAGTTCCCAGTAGCAGGCTCTTGTAATATGCGTACTTCTAAAGATTTATCAAAATTTGGTGTGCCGAATCTGAGTAACATGGTGAATTCGGTTAGTTCCCAATAGGCCGCAGTAGTAATAAGTGGACTGTTCGGGATATAGAAAAATTTTCACGAATGGAATCAAAATTTCTAGGCGAATTCAGTGAGTTCCCAATGGGACATGCTTGTATGAGTGTGCTTTTCAATATGTAACAACAATTTAAGGAACGGACTCTAAGTATCATGGTGAATTCAGTAGGGTCCCAATAGAATTCGCATGTAATAAGCTTGTTATTCAAGATAGAGCAGCGTTTTAAGGAACGGAAACACTGTTCTCTGTGAATTCAGTTAGTTCCCAGTAGCAGGCTCTTGTAATATGCGTACTTCTAAAGATTTATCAAATTTTGGTGTGCCGAATCTGAGTAACATGGTGAATTCGGTTAGTTCCCAATAGGCCGCAGTAGTAATAAGTGGACTGTTCGGGATATAGAAAAATTTTCACGAATGGAATCAAAATTTCTAGGCGAATTCAGTTAGTTCCCAATGGGACATGCTTGTATGAGTGTGCTTTCCAATATGTAACAACATTTTAAGGAACGGACTCTAAGTATCATGGTGAATTCAGTAGGTTCCCAATAGGATTCGCATGTAATAAGCTTGTTATTCAAGATAGAGCAGCGTTTTAAGGAACGGAAACACTGTTTCTCTGTGAATTCAGTTAGTTCCCAGTAGCAGGCTCTTGTAATATGCGTACTTCTAAAGATTTATCAAAATTTGGTGTGCCGAGTCTGAGTAACATGGTGAATTCGGTTAGTTCCCAATAGGCCGCAGTAGTAATAAGTGGACTGTTCGGGATATAGAAAAATTTTCACGAATGGAATCAAAATTTCTAGGCGAATTCAGTGAGTTCCCAATGGGACACACTTGTATGAGTGTGCTTTTCAATATGTAACAACATTTTAAGGGACGGACTCTAAGTATCATGGTGAATTCAGTAGGTTCCCAATAGGATTCGATGTAATAAGCTTGTTATTCAAGATAGAGCAGCGTTTTAAGGAACGCAAACACTGTTTCTCTGTGAATTCAGTTAGTTCCCAGTAGCAGGCTCTTGTAATATGCGTACTTCTAAAGATTTATCAAAATTTGGTGTGCCGAATCTGAGTAACATGGTGAATTCGGTTAGTTCGCAATAGGCCGCAGTAGTAATAAGTGGACTGTTCGGGATATAGAAAAATTTTCACGAATGGAATCAAAACTTCTAGGCGAATTCAGTGAGTTCCCAATGGGACATGCTTGTATGAGTGTGCTTTTCAATATGTAACAACATTTTAAGGAACGGACTCTAAGTATCATGGTGAATTCAGTAGGTTCCCAATAGGATTCGCATGTAATAAGCTTGTTATTCAAGATAGAGCAACGTTTTAAGGAACGGAAACACTGTTTCTCTGTGAATTCAGTTAGTTCCCAGTAGCAGGCTCTGGTAATATGCGTACTTCTAAAGATTTATCAAAATTTGGTGTGCCGAATCTGAGTAACATGGTGAATTCGGTTAGTTCCCAATAGGCCGCAGTAGTAATAAGTGGACTGTTCGGGATATAGAAAAATTTTCACGAATGGAATCAAAACTTCTAGGCGAATTCAGTGAGTTCCCAATGGGACATGCTTGTATGAGTGTGCTTTTCAATATGTAACAACATTTTAAGGAACGGACTCTAAGTATCATGGTGAATTCAGTAGGTTCCCAATAGGATTCGCATGTAATAAGCTTGTTATTCAAGATAGAGCAACGTTTTAAGGAACGGAAACACTGTTTCTCTGTGAATTCATTTAGTTCCCAGTAGCAGGCTCTTGTAATATGCGTACTTCTAAAGATTTATCAAAATTTGGTGTGCCGAATCTGAGTAACATGGTGAATTCGGTTAGTTCCCAATAGGCCGCAGTAGTAATAAGTGAACTGTTCGGGATATAGAAAAATTTTCACGAATGGAATCAAAATTTCTAGGCGAATTCAGTGAGTTCCCAATGGGACATGCTTGTATGAGTGTGCTTTTCAATATGTAACAACAATTTAAGGAACGGACTCTAAGTATCATGGTGAATTCAGTAGGGTCCCAATAGCATTCGCATGTAATAAGCTTGTTATTCAAGATAGAGCAGCGTTTTAAGGAACGGAAACACTGTTCTCTGTGAATTCAGTTAGTTCCCAGTAGCAGGCTCTTGTAATATGCGTACTTCTAAAGACTTATCAAAATTTGGTGTGCCGAATCTGAGTAACATGGTGAATTCGGTTAGTTCCCAATAGGCCGCAGTAGTAATAAGTGGACTGTTCGGGATATAGAAAAATTTTCACGAATGGAATCAAAATTTCTAGGCGAATTCAGTGAGTTCCCATTGGGACATGCTTGTATGAGTGTGCTTTTCAATATGTAACAACATCTTTAGGAACGGACTCTAAATATCATGGTGAATTCAGTAGGTTCCCAATAGGATTCGCATGTAATAAGCTTGTTATTCAAGATAGAGCAGCGTTTTAAGGAACGGAAACACTGTTTCTCTGTGAATTCAGTTAGTTCCTAGTAGCAGGATCTTGTAATATGCGTACTTCTAAAGATTTATCAAAATTTGGTGTGCCGAATCTGAGTAATATGGTGAATTCGGTTAGTTCCCAATAGGCCGCAGTAGTAATAAGTGGACTGTTCGGGATATAGAAAAATTTTCACGAATGGAATCAAAATTTCTAGGCGAATTCAGTGAGTTCCCATTGGGACATGCTTGTATGAGTGTGCTTTTCAATATCTAACAACATTTTAACGAACGGACACTAAGTATCATGGTGAATTCAGTAGGTTCCCAATAGGATTCGCATGTAATAAGCTTGTTATTCAAGATAGAGCAGCGTTTTAAGGAACGGAAACACTGTTTCTCTGTGAATTCAGTTAGTTCCCAGTAGCAGGCTCTTGTAATATGCGTACTTCTAAAGATTTATCAAAATTTGGTGTGCCGAATCTGAGTAACATGGTGAATTCGGTTAGTTCCCAATAGGCCGCAGTAGTAATAAGTGGACTGTCTGGGATATAGAAAAATTTTCACGAATGGAATCAAAATTTCTAGGCGAATTCAGTGAGTTCCCAGTGGGACACGCTTGTATGAGTGTGCTTTTCAATATGTAACAACATTTTAAGGGACGGACTCTAAGTATCATGGTGAATTCAGTAGGTTCCCAATAGGAGTCGCATGTAATAAGCTTGTTATTCAAGATAGAGCAGCGTTTTAAGGAACGGAAACACTGTTTCTCTGTGAATTCAGTTAGTTCCCAGTAGCAGGCTCTGGTAATATGCGTACTTCTAAAGATTTATCAAAATTTGGTGTGCCGAATCTGAGTAACATGGTGAATTCGGTTAGTTCCGAATAGGCCGCAGTAGTAATAAGTGGACTGTTTGGGATATAGAAAAATTTTCACGAATGGAATCAAAATTTCTAGGCGAATTCAGTGAGTTCCCAATGGGACATGCTTGTATGAGTGTGCTTTTCAATATGTAACAACATTTTAAGGAACGGACTCTAAGTATCATGGTGAATTCAGTAGGTTCCCAATAGGATTCGCATGTAATAAGCTTGTTATTCAAGATTGAGCAACGTTTTAAGGAACGGAAACACTGTTCTCTGTGAATTCAGTTAGTTCCCAGTAGCAGGCTCTTGTAATATGCGTACTTCTAAAGATTTATCAAATTTTGGTGTGCCGAATCTGAGTAACATGGTGAATTCGGTTAGTTCCCAATAGGCCGCAGTAGTAATAAGTGGACTGTTCGGGATATAGAAAAATTTTCACGAATGGAATCAAAATTTCTAGGCGAAATCAGTGAGTTCCCAAAGGGACACGCTTGTATGAGAGTGCTTTTCAATATGTAACAACATTTTAAGGAACGGACTCTAAGTATCATGGTGAATTCAGTAGGTTCCCAATAGGATTCGCATGTAATAAGCTTGTTATTCAAGATAGAGCAGCGTTTTAAGGAACGGAAACACTGTTCTCTGTGAATTCAGTTAGTTCCCAGTAGCAGGCTCTTGTGATATGCGTACTTCTAAAGACTTATCAAAATTTGGTGTGCCGAATCTGAGTAACATGGTGAATTCGGTTAGTTCCCAATAGGCCTCAGTAGTAATAAGTGGACTGTTCGGGATATAGAAAAATTTTTACGAATGGAATCAAAATTTCTAGGAGAATTCAGTGAGTTCCCAAAGGGACACGCTTGTATGAGTGTGCTTTTCAATATGTAACAACATTTAAAGGAACGGACTCTAAGTATCATGGTGAATTCAGTAGGTTCCCAATAGGATTCGCATGTAATAAGCTTGTTGTTCAAGATTGAGCAACGTTTTAAGGTACGGAAACACTGTTTCTCTGTGAATTCAGTTAGTTCCCAGTTGCAGGCTCTTGTAATATGCGTACTTCTAAAGATTTATCAAAATTTGGTGTGCCGAATCTGAGTAACATGGTGAATTCGGTTAGTTCCCAATAGGCCGCAGTAGTAATAAGTGGACTGTTCGGGATATAGAAAAATTTTCACGAATGGAATCAAAATTTCTAGGCGAATTCAGTGAGTTCCCAATGGGACATGCTTGTATGAGTGTGCTTTTCAATATGTAACAACAATTTAAGGAACGGACTCTAAGTATCATGGTGAATTCAGTAGGGTCCCAATAGGATTCGCATGTAATAAGCTTGTTATTCAAGATAGAGCAGCGTTTTAAGGAACGGAAACACTGTTCTCTGTGAATTCAGTTAGTTCCCAGTAGCAGGCTCTTGTAATATGCGTACTTCTAAAGACTTATCAAAATTTGGTGTGCCGAATCTGAGTAACATGGTGAATTCGGTTAGTTCCCAATAGGCCGCAGTAGTAATAAGTGGACTGTTCGGGATATAGAAAAATTTTCACGAATGGAATCAAAATTTCTAGGCGAATTCAGTGAGTTCCCATTGGGACATGCTTGTATGAGTGTGCTTTTCAATATGTAACAACATTTTTAGGAACGGACTCTAAGTATCATGGTGAATTCAGTAGGTTCCCAATAGGATTCGCATGTAATAAGCTTGTTATTCAAGATAGAGCAGCGTTTTAAGTAAAGGAAACACTGTTTCTCTGTGAATTCAGTTAGTTCCCAGTAGCAGGCTCTTGTAATATGCGTACTTCTAAAGATTTATCAAAATTTGGTGTGCCGAATCTGAGTAACATGGTGAATTCGGTTAGTTCCCAATAGGCCGCAGTAGTAATAAGTGGACTGTCTGGGATATAGAAAAATTTTCACGAATGGAATCAAAATTTCTAGGCGAATTCAGTGAGTTCCCAATGGGACACGCTTGTATGAGTGTGCTTTTCAATATGTAACAACATTTTAAGGGACGGACTCTAAGTATCATGGTGAATTCAGTAGGTTCCCAATAGGATTCGCATGTAATAAGCTTGTTATTCAAGATAGAGCAGCGTTTTAAGGAACGGAAACACTGTTCTCTGTGAATTCAGTTAGTTCCCAGTAGCAGGCTCTTGTAATATGCGTACTTCTAAAGACTTATCAAAATTTGGTGTGCCGAATCTGAGTAACATGGTGAATTCGGTTAGTTCCCAATAGGCCGCAGTAGTAATAAGTGGACTGTTCGGGATATAGAAAAATTTTTACGAATGGAATCAAAATTTCTAGGAGAATTCAGTGAGTTCCCAAAGGGACACGCTTGTATGAGTGTGCTTTTCAATATGTAACAACATTTAAAGGAACGGACTCTAAGTATCATGGTGAATTCAGTAGGTTCCCAATAGGATTCGCATGTAATAAGCTTGTTGTTCAAGATTGAGCAACGTTTTAAGGTACGGAAACACTGTTTCTCTGTGAATTCAGTTAGTTCCCAGTAGCAGGCTCTTGTAATATGCGTACTTCTAAAGATTTATCAAAATTTGGTGTGCCGAATCTGAGTAACATGGTGAATTCGGTTAGTTCCCAATAGGCCGCAGTAGTAATAAGTGGACTGTTCGGGATATAGAAAAATTTTCACGAATGGAATCAAAATTTCTAGGCGAATTCAGTGAGTTCCCAATGGGACATGCTTGTATGAGTGTGCTTTTCAATATGTAACAACAATTTAAGGAACGGACTCTAAGTATCATGGTGAATTCAGTAGGGTCCCAATAGGATTCGCATGTAATAAGCTTGTTATTCAAGATAGAGCAGCGTATTAAGGAACGGAAACACTGTTACTCTGTGAATTCAGTTAGTTCCCAGTAGCAGGCTCTTGTAATATGCGTACTTCTAAAGATTTTTCAAAATTTGGTGTTCCGAATATGAGTAATTTTGTGAATTCGGTTAGTTCCCAATAGGCCGCAGTAGTAATAAGTGGACTGTTCGGGATATAGAAAAATTTTCACGAATGGAATCAAAATTTCTAGGCGAATTCAGTGAGTTCCCAATGTGACATGCTTGTATGAGTGTGCTTTTCAATATGTAACAACATTTTAAGGAACGGACTCTAAGTATCATCGTGAATTCAGTAGGTTCCCAATAGGATTCGCATGTAATAAGCTTGTTATTCAAGATAGAGCAGCGTTTTAAGGAACGGAAACACTGTTTCTCTGTGAATTCACTTAGTTCCCAGTAGCAGGCTCTTGTAATATGCGTACTTCTAAAGATTTATCAAATTTTGGTGTGCCGAATCTGAGTAACATGGTGAATTCGGTTAGTTCCCAATAGGCCGCAGTAGTAATAAGTGGACTGTTCGGGATATAGATAAATTTTCACTAATGGAATCAAAATTTCTAGGCGAATTCAGTGAGTTCCCATTGGGACATGCTTGTATGAGTGTGCTTTTCAATATATAACAACATTTTAAGGAACGAACTCTAAGTATCATGGTGAATTCAGTAGGTTCCCAATAGGATTCGCATGTAATAAGCTTGTTATTCAAGATAGAGCAGCGTTTTAAGGTACGGAAACACTGTTTCTCTGTGAATTCATTTAGTTCCCAGTAGCAGGCTCTTGTAATATGCGTACTTCTAAAGATTTATCAAAATTTGGTGTGCCGAATCTGAGTAACATGGTGAATTCGGTTAGTTCCCAATAGGCCGCAGTAGTAATAAGTGGACTGTTCGGGATATAGAAAAATTTTCACGAATGGAATCAAAATTTCTAGGCGAATTCAGTGAGTTCCCAATGGGACTTGCTTGTATGAGTGTGCTTTTCAATATGTAACAACATTTTAAGGAACGGACTCTAAGTATCATGGTGAATTCAGTGGGGTCCCAATAGGATTCGCATGTAATAAGCTTGTTATTCAAGATAGAGCAGCGTTTTAAGGAACGGAAACACTGTTTCTCTGTAAATTCAGTTAGTTCCCAGTAGCAGGCTCTTGTAATATGCGTACTTCTAAAGATTTATCAAAATTTGGTGTGCCGAATCTGAGTAACATGGTGAATTCGGTTAGTTCCCAATAGGCCGCAGTAGTAATAAGTGGACTGTTCGGGATATAGAAAAATTTTCACGAATGGAATCAAAATTTCTAGGCGAATTCAGTGAGTTCCCAATGGGACATGCTTGTATGAGTGTGCTTTTCAATATGTAACAACATTTTAAGGAACGGACTCTAAGTATCATGGTGAATTCAGTAGGTTCCCAATAGGATTCGCATGTAATAAGCTTGTTATTCAAGATAGAGCAGCGTTTTAAGGAACGGAAACACTGTTTCTCTGTGAATTCAGTTAGTTCCCAGTAGCAGGCTCTTGTAATATGCGTAATTCTAAAGATTTATCAAAATTTGGTGTGCCGAATCTGAGTAACATGGTGAATTTGGTTAGTTCCCAATAGGCCGCAATAGTAATAAGAGGACTGTTCGTGATATAGAAAAATTTTCACGAATGGAATCAAAATTTCTAGGCGAATTCAGTGAGTTCCCATTGGGACATGCTTGTATGAGTGTGCTTTTCAATATGTAACAACATTTTTGGAACGGACTCTAAGTATCATGGTGAATTCAGTAGGTTCCCAATAGGATTCGCATGTAATAAGCTTGTTATTCAAGATAGAGCAGCGTTTTAAGGAACGGAAACACTGTTTCTCTGTGAATTCAGTTAGTTCCCAGTAGCAGGCTCTTGTAATATGCGTACTTCTAAAGATTTATCAAAATTTGGTGTGCCGAATCTGAGTAATATGGTGAATTCGGTTAGTTCCCAATAGGCCGCAGTGGTAATAAGTGGACTGTTTGGGATATAGAAAAATTTTCACGAATGGAATCATAATTTCTAGGGGAATTCAGTGAGTTCCCAATGGGACATGCTTGTATGAGTGTGCTTTTCAATATGTAACAACATTTTAAGGAACGGACTCTAAGTATCATGGTGAAAACAGTAGGTTCCCAATAGGATTCGCATGTAATAAGCTTGTTATTCAAGATAGAGCAGCGTTTTAAGGAACGGAAACACTGTTTCTCTGTGAATTCAGTTAGTTCCCAGTAGCAGGCTCTTGTAATATGCGTACTTCTAAAGATTTATCAAAATTTGGTGTGCCGAATCTGAGTAACATGGTGAATTCGGTTAGTTCCCAATAGGCCGCAGTAGTAATAAGTGGACTGTTCGGGATATAGAAAAATTTTCACGAATGGAATCAAAATTTCTAGGCGAATTCAGTGAGTTCCCAATGGGACTTGCTTGTATGAGTGTGCTTTTCAATATGTAACAACATTTTAAGGAACGGACTCTAAGTATCATGGTGAATTCAGTGGGGTCCCAATAGGATTCGCATGTAATAAGCTTGTTATTCAAGATAGAGCAGCGTTTTAAGGAACGGAAACACTGTTTCTCTGTAAATTCAGTTAGTTCCCAGTAGCAGGCTCTTGTAATATGCGTACTTCTAAAGACTTATCAAAATTTGGTGTGCCGAATCTGAGTAACATGGTGAATTCGGTTAGTTCCCAATAGGCCGCAGTAGTAATAAGTGGACTGTTCGGGATATAGAAAAATTTTCACGAATGGAATCAAAATTTCTAGGCGAATTCAGTGAGTTCCCATTGGGACATGCTTGTATGAGTGTGCTTTTCAATATGTAACAACATTTTTAGGAACGGACTCTAAGTATCATGGTGAATTCAGTAGGTTCCCAATAGGATTCGCATGTAATAAGCTTGTTATTCAAGATAGAGCAGCGTTTTAAGGAACGAAAACACTGTTTCTCTGTGAATTCAGTTAGTTCCCAGTAGCAGGATCTTGTAATACGCGTACTTCTAAAGATTTATCAAAATTTGGTGTGCCGAATCTGAGTAATATGGTGAATTCGGTTAGTTCCCAATAGGCCGCAGTAGTAATAAGTGGACTGTTCGGGATATAGATAAATTTTCACGAATGGAATCAAAATTTCTAGGCGAATTCAGTGAGTTCCCAATGGGACATGCTTGTATGAGTGTGCTTTTCAATATATAACAACATTTTAAGGAACGAACTCTAAGTATCATGGTGAATTCAGTAGGTTCCCAATAGGATTCGCATGTAATAAGCTTGTTATTCAAGATAGAGCAACGTTTTAAGGAACGGAAAAATTGTTTCTCTGTGAATTCAGTTAGTTCCCAGTAGCAGGCTCTTGTAATATGCGTACTTCTAAAGATTTATCAAAATTTGGTGTGCCGAATCTGAGTAACATGGTGAATTCGGTTAGTTCCCAATAGGCCGCAGTAGTAATAAGTGGACTGTTCGAGATATAGAAAAATTTTCACGAATGGAATCAAAATTTCTAGGCGAATTCAGTGAGTTCCCAATGGGACTTGCTTGTATGAGTGTGCTTTTCAATATGTAACAACATTTTAAGGAACGGACTCTAAGTATCATGGTGAATTCAGTGGGGTCCCAATAGGATTCGCATGTAATAAGCTTGTTATTCAAGATAGAGCAGCGTTTTAAGGAACGGAAACACTGTTTCTCTGTAAATTCAGTTAGTTCCCAGTAGCAGGCTCTTGTAATATGCGTACTTCTAAAGATTTATCAAATTTTGGTGTGCCGAATCTGAGTAACATGGTGAATTCGGTTAGTTCCCAATAGGCCGCGGTAGTAATAAGTGGACTGTTCGGGATATAGAAAAATTTTCACGAATGGAATCAAAATTTCTAGGCGAATTCAGTGAGTTCCCAAAGGGACACGCTTGTATGAGAGTGCTTTTCAATATGTAACAACATTTTAAGGAACGGACTCTAAGTATCATGGTGAATTCAGTAGGTTCCCAATAGGATTCGCATGTAATAAGCTTGTTATTCAAGATAGAGCAGCGTTTTAAGGAACGGAAACACTGTTCTCTGTGAATTCAGTTAGTTCCCAGTAGCAGGCTCTTGTAATATGCGTACTTCTAAAGACTTATCAAAATTTGGTGTGCCGAATCTGAGTAACATGGTGAATTCGGTTAGTTCCCAATAGGCCGCGGTAGTAATAAGTTGACTGTTCGGGATATAGAAAAATTTTTACGAATGGAATCAAAATTTCTAGGAGAATTCAGTGAGTTCCCAAAGGGACACGCTTGTATGAGTGTGCTTTTCAATATGTAACAACATTTAAAGGAACGGACTCTAAGTATCATGGTGAATTCAGTAGGTTCCCAATAGGATTCGCATGTAATAAGCTTGTTGTTCAAGATTGAGCAACGTTTTAAGGTACGGAAACACTGTTTCTCTGTGAATTCAGTTAGTTCCCAGTAGCAGGCTCTTGTAATATGCGTACTTCTAAAGATTTATCAAAATTTGGTGTGCCGAATCTGAGTAACATGGTGAATTCGGTTAGTTCCCAATAGGCCGCAGTAGTAATAAGTGGACTGTTCGGGATATAGAAAAATTTTCACGAATGGAATCAAAATTTCTAGGCGAATTCAGTGAGTTCCCAATGGGACATGCTTGTATGAGTGTGCTTTTCAATATGTAACAACAATTTAAGGAACGGACTCTAAGTATCATGGTGAATTCAGTAGGTTCCCAATAGGATTCGCATGTAATAAGCTTGTTATTCAAGATAGAGCAGCGTTTTAAGGAACGGAAACACTGTTTCTCTGTGAATTCAGTTAGTTCCCAGTAGCAGGCTCTTGTAATATGCGTAATTCTAAAGATTTATCAAAATTTGGTGTGCCGAATCTGAGTAACATGGTGAATTTGGTTAGTTCCCAATAGGCCGCAGTAGTAATAAGAGGACTGTTCGTGATATAGAAAAATTTTCACGAATGGAATCAAAATTTCTAGGCGAATTCAGTGAGTTCCCATTGGGACATGCTTGTATGAGTGTGCTTTTCAATATGTAACAACATTTTTGGAACGGACTCTAAGTATCATGGTGAATTCAGTAGGTTCCCAATAGGATTCGCATGTAATAAGCTTGTTATTCAAGATAGAGCAGCGTTTTAAGGAACGGAAACACTGTTTCTCTGTGAATTCAGTTAGTTCCCAGTAGCAGGCTCTTGTAATATGCGTACTTCTAAAGATTTATCAAAATTTGGTGTGCCGAATCTGAGTAATATGGTGAATTCGGTTAGTTCCCAATAGGCCGCAGTGGTAATAAGTGGACTGTTTGGGATATAGAAAAATTTTCACGAATGGAATCATAATTTCTAGGGGAATTCAGTGAGTTCCCAATGGGACATGCTTGTATGAGTGTGCTTTTCAATATGTAACAACATTTTAAGGAACGGACTCTAAGTATCATGGTGAAAACAGTAGGTTCCCAATAGGATTCGCATGTAATAAGCTTGTTATTCAAGATAGAGCAGCGTTTTAAGGAACGGAAACACTGTTTCTCTGTGAATTCAGTTAGTTCCCAGTAGCAGGCTCTTGTAATATGCGTACTTCTAAAGATTTATCAAAATTTGGTGTGCCGAATCTGAGTAACATGGTGAATTCGGTTAGTTCCCAATAGGCCGCAGTAGTAATAAGTGGACTGTTCGGGATATAGAAAAATTTTCACGAATGGAATCAAAATTTCTAGGCGAATTCAGTGAGTTCCCAATGGGACTTGCTTGTATGAGTGTGCTTTTCAATATGTAACAACATTTTAAGGAACGGACTCTAAGTATCATGGTGAATTCAGTGGGGTCCAAATAGGATTCGCATGTAATAAGCTTGTTATTCAAGATAGAGCAGCGTTTTAAAGAACGGAAACACTGTTTCTCTGTAAATTCAGTTAGTTCCCAGTAGCAGGCTCTTGTAATATGCGTACTTCTAAAGACTTATCAAAATTTGGTGTGCCGAATCTGAGTAACATGGTGAATTCGGTTAGTTCCCAATAGGCCGCAGTAGTAATAAGTGGACTGTTCGGGATATAGAAAAATTTTCACGAATGGAATCAAAATTTCTAGGCGAATTCAGTGAGTTCCCATTGGGACATGCTTGTATGAGTGTGCTTTTCAATATGTAACAACATTTTTAGGAACGGACTCTAAGTATCATGGTGAATTCAGTAGGTTCCCAATAGGATTCGCATGTAATAAGCTTGTTATTCAAGATAGAGCAGCGTTTTAAGGAACGAAAACACTGTTTCTCTGTGAATTCAGTTAGTTCCCAGTAGCAGGATCTTGTAATACGCGTACTTCTAAAGATTTATCAAAATTTGGTGTGCCGAATCTGAGTAATATGGTGAATTCGGTTAGTTCCCAATAGGCCGCAGTAGTAATAAGTGGACTGTTCGGGATATAGATAAATTTTCACGAATGGAATCAAAATTTCTAGGCGAATTCAGTGAGTTCCCAATGGGACATGCTTGTATGAGTGTGCTTTTCAATATATAACAACATTTTAAGGAACGAACTCTAAGTATCATGGTGAATTCAGTAGGTTCCCAATAGGATTCGCATGTAATAAGCTTGTTATTCAAGATAGAGCAACGTTTTAAGGAACGGAAAAATTGTTTCTCTGTGAATTCAGTTAGTTCCCAGTAGCAGGCTCTTGTAATATGCGTACTTCTAAAGATTTATCAAAATTTGGTGTGCCGAATCTGAGTAACATGGTGAATTCGGTTAGTTCCCAATAGGCCGCAGTAGTAATAAGTGGACTGTTCGAGATATAGAAAAATTTTCACGAATGGAATCAAAATTTCTAGGCGAATTCAGTGAGTTCCCAATGGGACTTGCTTGTATGAGTGTGCTTTTCAATATGTAACAACATTTTAAGGAACGGACTCTAAGTATCATGGTGAATTCAGTGGGGTCCCAATAGGATTCGCATGTAATAAGCTTGTTATTCAAGATAGAGCAGCGTTTTAAGGAACGGAAACACTGTTTCTCTGTAAATTCAGTTAGTTCCCAGTAGCAGGCTCTTGTAATATGCGTACTTCTAAAGATTTATCAAATTTTGGTGTGCCGAATCTGAGTAACATGGTGAATTCGGTTAGTTCCCAATAGGCCGCAGTAGTAATAAGTGGACTGTTCGGGATATAGAAAAATTTTCACGAATGGAATCAAAATTTCTAGGCGAATTCAGTGAGTTCCCAAAGGGACACGCTTGTATGAGAGTGCTTTTCAATATGTAACAACATTTTAAGGAACGGACTCTAAGTATCATGGTGAATTCAGTAGGTTCCCAATAGGATTCGCATGTAATAAGCTTGTTATTCAAGATAGAGCAGCGTTTTAAGGAACGGAAACACTGTTCTCTGTGAATTCAGTTAGTTCCCAGTAGCAGGCTCTTGTAATATGCGTACTTCTAAAGACTTATCAAAATTTGGTGTGCCGAATCTGAGTAACATGGTGAATTCGGTTAGTTCCCAATAGGCCGCGGTAGTAATAAGTGGACTGTTCGGGATATAGAAAAATTTTTACGAATGGAATCAAAATTTCTAGGAGAATTCAGTGAGTTCCCAAAGGGACACGCTTTTATGAGTGTGCTTTTCAATATGTAACAACATTTAAAGGAACGGACTCTAAGTATCATGGTGAATTCAGTAGGTTCCCAATAGGATTCGCATGTAATAAGCTTGTTGTTCAAGATAGAGCAGCGTTTTAAGGTACGGAAACACTGTTTCTCTGTGAATTCAGTTAGTTCCCAGTAGCAGGCTCTTGTAATATGCGTACTTCTAAAGATTTATCAAAATTTGGTGTGCCGAATCTGAGTAACATGGTGAATTAGGTTAGTTCCCAATAGGCCGCAGTAGTAATAAGTGGACTGTTCGGGATAGAAAAATTTTCACGAATGGAATCAAAATTTCTAGGCGAATTCAGTGAGTTCCCAATGGGACATGCTTGTATGAGTGTGCTTTTCAATATGTAACAACATTTTAAGGAACGGACTCTAAGTATCATGGTGAATTCAGTAGGTTCCCAATAGGATTCGCATGTAATAAGCTTGTTATTCAAGATAGAGCAGCGTTTTAAGGAACGGAAACACTGTTTCTCTGTGAATTCATTTAGTTCCCAGTAGCAGGCTCTTGTAATATGCGTACTTCTAAAGATTTATCAAAATTTGGTGTGCCGAATCTGAGTAACATGGTGAATTTGGTTAGTTCCCAATAGGTCGCAGTAGTAATAAGAGGACTGTTCGTGATATAGAAAAATTTTCACGAATGGAATCAAAATTTCTAGGCGAATTCAGTGAGTTCCCATTGGGACATGCTTGTATGAGTGTGCTTTTCAATATGTAACAACATCTTTAGGAACGGACTCTAAGTATCATGGTGAATTCAGTAGGTTCCCAATAGGATTCGCATGTAATAAGCTTGTTATTCAAGATAGAGCAGCGTTTTAAGGAACGGAAACACTGTTTCTCTGTGAATTCAGTTAGTTCCTAGTAGCAGGATCTTGTAATATGCGTACTTCTAAAGATTTATCAAAATTTGGTGTGCCGAATCTGAGTAATATGGTGAATTCGGTTAGTTCCCAATAGGCCGCAGTAGTAATAAGTGGACTGTTCGGGATATAGAAAAATTTTCACGAATGGAATCAAAATTTCTAGGCGAATTCAGTGAGTTCCCATTGGGACATGCTTGTATGAGTGTGCTTTTCAATATGTAACAACATTTTAACGAACGGACACTAAGTATCATGGTGAATTCAGTAGGTTCCCAATAGGATTCGCATGTAATAAGCTTGTTATTCAAGATAGAGCAGCGTTTTAAGGAACGGAAACACTGTTTCTCTGTGAATTCAGTTAGTTCCCAGTAGCAGGCTCTTGTAATATGCGTACTTCTAAAGATTTATCAAAATTTGGTGTGCCGAATCTGAGTAACATGGTGAATTCGGTTAGTTCCCAATAGGCCGCAGTAGTAATAAGTGGACTGTCTGGGATATAGAAAAATTTTCACGAATGGAATCAAAATTTCTAGGCGAATTCAGTGAGTTCCCAATGGGACACGCTTGTATGAGTGTGCTTTTCAATATGTAACAACATTTTAAGGGACGGACTCTAAGTATCATGGTGAATTCAGTAGGTTCCCAATAGGATTCGCATGTAATAAGCTTGTTATTCAAGATAGAGCAGCGTTTTAAGGAACGGAAACACTGTTTCTCTGTGAATTCAGTTAGTTCCCAGTAGCAGGCTCTGGTAATATGCGTACTTCTAAAGATTTATCAAAATTTGGTGGGCCGAATCTGAGTAACATGGTGAATTCGGTTAGTTCCGAATAGGCCGCAGTAGTAATAAGTGGACTGTTTGGGATATTGAAAAATTTTCACGAATGGAATCAAAATTTCTAGGCGAATTCAGTGAGTTCCCAATGGGACATGCTTGTATGAGTGTGCTTTTCAATATGTAACAACATTTTAAGGAACGGACTCTAAGTATCATGGTGAATTCAGTAGGTTCCCAATAGGATTCGCATGTAATAAGCTTGTTGTTCAAGATAGAGCAACGTTTTAAGGAACGGAAACACTGTTCTCTGTGAATTCAGTTAGTTCCCAGTAGCAGGCTCTTGTAATATGCGTACTTCTAAAGATTTATCAAATTTTGGTGTGCCGAATCTGAGTAACATGGTGAATTCGGTTAGTTCCCAATAGGCCGCAGTAGTAATAAGTGGACTGTTCGGGATATAGAAAAATTTTCACGAATGGAATCAAAATTTCTAGGCGAATTCAGTGAGTTCCCAAAGGGACACGCTTGTATGAGAGTGCTTTTCAATATGTAACAACATTTTAAGGAACGGACTCTAAGTATCATGGTGAATTCAGTAGGTTCCCAATAGGATTCGCATGTAATAAGCTTGTTATTCAAGATAGAGCAGCGTTTTAAGGAACGGAAACACTGTTCTCTGTGAATTCAGTTAGTTCCCAGTAGCAGGCTCTTGTGATATGCGTACTTCTAAAGACTTATCAAAATTTGGTGTGCCGAATCTGAGTAACATGGTGAATTCGGTTAGTTCCCAATAGGCCGCAGTAGTAATAAGTGGACTGTTCGGGATATAGAAAAATTTTCACGAATGGAATCAAAATTTCTAGGCGAATTCAGTGAGTTCCCAATGGGACATGCTTGTATGAGTGTGCTTTTCAATATGTAACAACAATTTAAGGAACGGACTCTAAGTATCATGGTGAATTCAGTAGGGTCCCAATAGGATTCGCATGTAATAAGCTTGTTATTCAAGATAGAGCAGCGTTTTAAGGAACGGAAACACTGTTTCTCTGTGAATTCAGTTAGTTCCCAGTAGCAGGCTCTTGTAATATGCGTAATTCTAAAGATTTATCAAAATTTGGTGTGCCGAATCTGAGTAACATGGTGAATTTGGTTAGTTCCCAATAGGCCGCAGTAGTAATAAGAGGACTGTTCGTGATATAGAAAAATTTTCACGAATGGAATCAAAATTTCTAGGCGAATTCAGTGAGTTCCCATTGGGACATGCTTGTATGAGTGTGCTTTTCAATATGTAACAACATTTTTGGAACGGACTCTAAGTATCATGGTGAATTCAGTAGGTTCCCAATAGGATTCGCATGTAATAAGCTTGTTATTCAAGATAGAGCAGCGTTTTAAGGAACGGAAACACTGTTTCTCTGTGAATTCAGTTAGTTCCCAGTAGCAGGCTCTTGTAATATGCGTACTTCTAAAGATTTATCAAAATTTGGTGTGCCGAATCTGAGTAATATGGTGAATTCGGTTAGTTCCCAATAGGCCGCAGTGGTAATAAGTGGACTGTTTGGGATATAGAAAAATTTTCACGAATGGAATCATAATTTCTAGGGGAATTCAGTGAGTTCCCAATGGGACATGCTTGTATGAGTGTGCTTTTCAATATGTAACAACATTTTAAGGAACGGACTCTAAGTATCATGGTGAAAACAGTAGGTTCCCAATAGGATTCGCATGTAATAAGCTTGTTATTCAAGATAGAGCAGCGTTTTAAGGAACGGAAACACTGTTTCTCTGTGAATTCAGTTAGTTCCCAGTAGCAGGCTCTGGTAATATGCGTACTTCTAAAGATTTATCAAAATTTGGTGTGCCGAATCTGAGTAACATGGTGAATTCGGTTAGTTCCGAATAGGCCGCAGTAGTAATAAGTGGACTGTTTGGGATATTGAAAAATTTTCACGAATGGAATCAAAATTTCTAGGCAAATTCAGTGAGTTCCCAATGGGACATGCTTGTATGAGTGTGCTTTTCAATATGTAACAACATTTTAAGGAACGGACTCTAAGTATCATGGTGAATTCAGTAGGTTCCCAATAGGATTCGCATGTAATAAGCTTGTTGTTCAAGATAGAGCAACGTTTTAAGGAACGGAAACACTGTTCTCTGTGAATTCAGTTAGTTCCCAGTAGCAGGCTCTTGTAATATGCGTACTTCTAAAGATTTATCAAATTTTGGTGTGCCGAATCTGAGTAACATGGTGAATTCGGTTAGTTCCCAATAGGCCGCAGTAGTAATAAGTGGACTGTTCGGGATATAGAAAAATTTTCACGAATGGAATCAAAATTTCTAGGCGAATTCAGTGAGTTCCCAAAGGGACACGCTTGTATGAGAGTGCTTTTCAATATGTAACAACATTTTAAGGAACGGACTCTAAGTATCATGGTGAATTCAGTAGGTTCCCAATAGGATTCGCATGTAATAAGCTTGTTATTCAAGATAGAGCAGCGTTTTAAGGAACGGAAACACTGTTCTCTGTGAATTCAGTTAGTTCCCAGTAGCAGGCTCTTGTGATATGCGTACTTCTAAAGACTTATCAAAATTTGGTGTGCCGAATCTGAGTAACATGGTGAATTCGGTTAGTTCCCAATAGGCCGCAGTAGTAATAAGTGGACTGTTCGGGATATAGAAAAATTTTTACGAATGGAATCAAAATTTCTAGGAGAATTCAGTGAGTTCCCAAAGGGACACGCTTGTATGAGTGTGCTTTTCAATATGTAACAACATTTAAAGGAACGGACTCTAAGTATCATGGTGAATTCAGTAGGTTCCCAATAGGATTCGCATGTAATAAGCTTGTTGTTCAAGATTGAGCAACGTTTTAAGGTACGGAAACACTGTTTCTCTGTGAATTCAGTTAGTTCCCAGTAGCAGGCTCTTGTAATATGCGTACTTCTAAAGATTTATCAAAATTTGGTGTGCCGAATCTGAGTAACATGGTGAATTCGGTTAGTTCCCAATAGGCCGCAGTAGTAATAAGTGGACTGTTCGGGATATAGAAAAATTTTCACGAATGGAATCAAAATTTCTAGGCGAATTCAGTGAGTTCCCAATGGGACATGCTTGTATGAGTGTGCTTTTCAATATGTAACAACAATTTAAGGAACGGACTCTAAGTATCATGGTGAATTCAGTAGGGTCCCAATAGGATTCGCATGTAATAAGCTTGTTATTCAAGATAGAGCAGCGTTTTAAGGAACGGAAACACTGTTTCTCTGTGAATTCAGTTAGTTCCCAGTAGCAGGCTCTTGTAATATGCGTAATTCTAAAGATTTATCAAAATTTGGTGTGCCGAATCTGAGTAACATGGTGAATTTGGTTAGTTCCCAATAGGCCGCAGTAGTAATAAGAGGACTGTTCGTGATATAGAAAAATTTTCACGAATGGAATCAAAATTTCTAGGCGAATTCAGTGAGTTCCCATTGGGACATGCTTGTATGAGTGTGCTTTTCAATATGTAACAACATTTTTGGAACGGACTCTAAGTATCATGGTGAATTCAGTAGGTTCCCAATAGGATTCGCATGTAAGAAGCTTGTTATTCAAGATAGAGCAGCGTTTTAAGGAACGGAAACACTGTTTCTCTGTGAATTCAGTTAGTTCCCAGTAGCAGGCTCTTGTAATATGCGTACTTCTAAAGATTTATCAAAATTTGGTGTGCCGAATCTGAGTAATATGGTGAATTCGGTTAGTTCCCAATAGGCCGCAGTGGTAATAAGTGGACTGTTTGGGATATAGAAAAATTTTCACGAATGGAATCATAATTTCTAGGGGAATTCAGTGAGTTCCCAATGGGACATGCTTGTATGAGTGTGCTTTTCAATATGTAACAACATTTTAAGGAACGGACTCTAAGTATCATGGTGAAAACAGTAGGTTCCCAATAGGATTCGCATGTAATAAGCTTGTTATTCAAGATAGAGCAGCGTTTTAAGGTACGGAAACACTGTTTCTCTGTGAATTCAGTTAGTTCCCAGTAGCAGGCTCTTGTAATATGCGTACTTCTAAAGATTTATCAAAATTTGGTGTGCCGAATCTGAGTAACATGGTGAATTCGGTTAGTTCCCAATAGGCCGCAGTAGTAATAAGTGGACTGTTCGGGATATAGAAAAATTTTCACGAATGGAATCAAAATTTCTAGGCGAATTCAGTGAGTTCCCAATGGGACTTGCTTGTATGAGTGTGCTTTTCAATATGTAACAACATTTTAAGGAACGGACTCTAAGTATCATGGTGAATTCAGTGGGGTCCCAATAGGATTCGCATGTAATAAGCTTGTTATTCAAGATAGAGCAGCGTTTTAAGGAACGGAAACACTGTTTCTCTGTAAATTCAGTTAGTTCCCAGTAGCAGGCTCTTGTAATATGCGTACTTCTAAAGACTTATCAAAATTTGGTGTGCCGAATCTGAGTAACATGGTGAATTCGGTTAGTTCCCAATAGGCCGCAGTAGTAATAAGTGGACTGTTCGGGATATAGAAAAATTTTCACGAATGGAATCAAAATTTCTAGGCGAATTCAGTGAGTTCCCATTGGGACATGCTTGTATGAGTGTGCTTTTCAATATGTAACAACATTTTTAGGAACGGACTCTAAGTATCATGGTGAATTCAGTAGGTTCCCAATAGGATTCGCATGTAATAAGCTTGTTATTCAAGATAGAGCAGCGTTTTAAGGAACGAAAACACTGTTTCTCTGTGAATTCAGTTAGTTCCCAGTAGCAGGATCTTGTAATACGCGTACTTCTAAAGATTTATCAAAATTTGGTGTGCCGAATCTGAGTAATATGGTGAATTCGGTTAGTTCCCAATAGGCCGCAGTAGTAATAAGTGGACTGTTCGGGATATAGATAAATTTTCACGAATGGAATCAAAATTTCTAGGCGAATTCAGTGAGTTCCCAATGGGACATGCTTGTATGAGTGTGCTTTTCAATATATAACAACATTTTAAGGAACGAACTCTAAGTATCATGGTGAATTCAGTAGGTTCCCAATAGGATTCGCATGTAATAAGCTTGTTATTCAAGATAGAGCAACGTTTTAAGGAACGGAAAAATTGTTTCTCTGTGAATTCAGTTAGTTCCCAGTAGCAGGCTCTTGTAATATGCGTACTTCTAAAGATTTATCAAAATTTGGTGTGCCGAATCTGAGTAACATGGTGAATTCGGTTAGTTCCCAATACGCCGCAGTAGTAATAAGTGGACTGTTCGAGATATAGAAAAATTTTCACGAATGGAATCAAAATTTCTAGGCGAATTCAGTGAGTTCCCAATGGGACTTGCTTGTATGAGTGTGCTTTTCAATATGTAACAACATTTTAAGGAACGGACTCTAAGTATCATGGTGAATTCAGTGGGGTCCCAATAGGATTCGCATGTAATAAGCTTGTTATTCAAGATAGAGCAGCGTTTTAAGGAACGGAAACACTGTTTCTCTGTAAATTCAGTTAGTTCCCAGTAGCAGGCTCTTGTAATATGCGTACTTCTAAAGATTTATCAAATTTTGGTGTGCCGAATCTGAGTAACATGGTGAATTCGGTTAGTTCCCAATAGGCCGCAGTAGTAATAAGTGGACTGTTCGGGATATAGAAAAATTTTCACGAATGGAATCAAAATTTCTAGGCGAATTCAGTGAGTTCCCAAAGGGACACGCTTGTATGAGAGTGCTTTTCAATATGTAACAACATTTTAAGGAACGGACTCTAAGTATCATGGTGAATTCAGTAGGTTCCCAATAGGATTCGCATGTAATAAGCTTGTTATTCAAGATAGAGCAGCGTTTTAAGGAACGGAAACACTGTTCTCTGTGAATTCAGTTAGTTCCCAGTAGCAGGCTCTTGTAATATGCGTACTTCTAAAGACTTATCAAAATTTGGTGTGCCGAATCTGAGTAACATGGTGAATTCGGTTAGTTCCCAATAGGCCGCGGTAGTAATAAGTGGACTGTTCGGGATATAGAAAAATTTTTACGAATGGAATCAAAATTTCTAGGAGAATTCAGTGAGTTCCCAAAGGGACACGCTTGTATGAGTGTGCTTTTCAATATGTAACAACATTTAAAGGAACGGACTCTAAGTATCATGGTGAATTCAGTAGGGTCCCAATAGGATTCGCATGTAATAAGCTTGTTGTTCAAGATTGAGCAACGTTTTAAGGTACGGAAACACTGTTTCTCTGTGAATTCAGTTAGTTCCCAGTAGCAGGCTCTTGTAATATGCGTACTTCTAAAGATTTATCAAAATTTGGTGTGCCGAATCTGAGTAACATGGTGAATTCGGTTAGTTCCCAATAGGCCGCAGTAGTAATAAGTGGACTGTTCGGGATATAGAAAAATTTTCACGAATGGAATCAAAATTTCTAGGCGAATTCAGTGAGTTCCCAATGGGACATGCTTGTATGAGTGTGCTTTTCAATATGTAACAACAATTTAAGGAACGGACTCTAAGTATCATGGTGAATTCAGTAGGATCCCAATAGGATTCGCATGTAATAAGCTTGTTATTCAAGATAGAGCAGCGTATTAAGGAACGGAAACACTGTTACTCTGTGAATTCAGTTAGTTCCCAGTAGCAGGCTCTTGTAATATGCGTACTTCTAAAGATTTTTCAAAATTTGGTGTGCCGAATATGAGTAATTTGGTGAATTCGGTTAGTTCCCAATAGGCCGCAGTAGTAATAAGTGGACTGTTCGGGATATAGAAAAATTTTCACGAATGGAATCAAAATTTCTAGGCGAATTCAGTGAGTTCCCAATGGGACATGCTTGTATGAGTGTGCTTTTCAATATGTAACAACATTTTAACGAACGGTCTCTAAGTATCATGGTGAATTCAGTAGGTTCCCAATAGGATTCGCATGTAATAAGCTTGTTATTCAAGATAGAGCAGCGTTTTAAGGTACGGAAACACTGTTTCTCTGTGAATTCAGTTAGTTCCCAGTAGCAGGCTCTTGTAATATGCGTACTTCTAAAGATCTATCAAAATTTGGTGTGCCGAATCTGAGTAACATGGTGAATTCGGTTAGTTCCCAATAGGCCGCAGTAGTAATAAGTGGACTGTTCGGGATATAGAAAAATTTTCACGAATGGAATCAAAATTTCTAGGCGAATTCAGTGAGTTCCCAATGGGACTTGCTTGTATGAGTGTGCTTTTCAATATGTAACAACATTTTAAGGAACGGACTCTAAGTATCATGGTGAATTCAGTGGGGTCCCAATAGGATTCGCATGTAATAAGCTTGTTATTCAAGATAGAGCAGCGTTTTAAGGAACGGAAACACTGTTTCTCTGTAAATTCAGTTAGTTCCCAGTAGCAGGCTCTTGTAATATGCGTACTTCTAAAGATTTATCAAAATTTGGTGTGCCGAATCTGAGTAACATGGTGAATTCGGTTAGTTCCCAATAGGCCGCAGTAGTAATAAGTGGACTGTTCGGGATATAGAAAAATTTTCACGAATGGAATCAAAATTTCTAGGCGAATTCAGTGAGTTCCCAATGGGACATGCTTGTATGAGTGTGCTTTTCAATATGTAACAACATTTTAAGGAACGGACTCTAAGTATCATGGTGAATTCAGTAGGTTCCCAATAGGATTCGCATGTAATAAGCTTGTTATTCAAGATAGAGCAGCGTTTTAAGGAACGGAAACACTGTTTCTCTGTGAATTCAGTTAGTTCCCAGTAGCAGGCTCTTGTAATATGCGTAATTCTAAAGATTTATCAAAATTTGGTGTGCCGAATCTGAGTAACATGGTGAATTTGGTTAGTTCCCAATAGGCCGCAGTAGTAATAAGAGGACTGTTCGTGATATAGAAAAATTTTCACGAATGGAATCAAAATTTCTAGGCGAATTCAGTGAGTTCCCATTGGGACATGCTTGTATGAGTGTGCTTTTCAATATGTAACAACATTTTTGGAACGGACTCTAAGTATCATGGTGAATTCAGTAGGTTCCCAATAGGATTCGCATGTAATAAGCTTGTTATTCAAGATAGAGCAGCGTTTTAAGGAACGGAAACACTGTTTCTCTGTGAATTCAGTTAGTTCCCAGTAGCAGGCTCTTGTAATATGCGTACTTCTAAAGATTTATCAAAATTTGGTGTGCCGAATCTGAGTAATATGGTGAATTCGGTTAGTTCCCAATAGGCCGCAGTGGTAATAAGTGGACTGTTTGGGATATAGAAAAATTTTCACGAATGGAATCATAATTTCTAGGGGAATTCAGTGAGTTCCCAATGGGACATGCTTGTATGAGTGTGCTTTTCAATATGTAACAACATTTTAAGGAACGGACTCTAAGTATCATGGTGAAAACAGTAGGTTCCCAATAGGATTCGCATGTAATAAGCTTGTTATTCAAGATAGAGCAGCGTTTTAAGGAACGGAAACACTGTTTCTCTGTGAATTCAGTTAGTTCCCAGTAGCAGGCTCTTGTAATATGCGTACTTCTAAAGATTTATCAAAATTTGGTGTGCCGAATCTGAGTAACATGGTGAATTCGGTTAGTTCCCAATAGGCCGCAGTAGTAATAAGTGGACTGTTCGGGATATAGAAAAATTTTCACGAATGGAATCAAAATTTCTAGGCGAATTCAGTGAGTTCCCAATGGGACTTGCTTGTATGAGTGTGCTTTTCAATATGTAACAACATTTTAAGGAACGGACTCTAAGTATCATGGTGAATTCAGTGGGGTCCCAATAGGATTCGCATGTAATAAGCTTGTTATTCAAGATAGAGCAGCGTTTTAAGGAACGGAAACACTGTTTCTCTGTAAATTCAGTTAGTTCCCAGTAGCAGGCTCTTGTAATATGCGTACTTCTAAAGACTTATCAAAATTTGGTGTGCCGAATCTGAGTAACATGGTGAATTCGGTTAGTTCCCAATAGGCCGCAGTAGTAATAAGTGGACTGTTCGGGATATAGAAAAATTTTCACGAATGGAATCAAAATTTCTAGGCGAATTCAGTGAGTTCCCATTGGGACATGCTTGTATGAGTGTGCTTTTCAATATGTAACAACATTTTTAGGAACGGACTCTAAGTATCATGGTGAATTCAGTAGGTTCCCAATAGGATTCGCATGTAATAAGCTTGTTATTCAAGATAGAGCAGCGTTTTAAGGAACGAAAACACTGTTTCTCTGTGAATTCAGTTAGTTCCCAGTAGCAGGATCTTGTAATACGCGTACTTCTAAAGATTTATCAAAATTTGGTGTGCCGAATCTGAGTAATATGGTGAATTCGGTTAGTTCCCAATAGGCCGCAGTAGTAATAAGTGGACTGTTCGGGATATAGATAAATTTTCACGAATGGAATCAAAATTTCTAGGCGAATTCAGTGAGTTCCCAATGGGACATGCTTGTATGAGTGTGCTTTTCAATATATAACAACATTTTAAGGAACGAACTCTAAGTATCATGGTGAATTCAGTAGGTTCCCAATAGGATTCGCATGTAATAAGCTTGTTATTCAAGATAGAGCAACGTTTTAAGGAACGGAAAAATTGTTTCTCTGTGAATTCAGTTAGTTCCCAGTAGCAGGCTCTTGTAATATGCGTACTTCTAAAGATTTATCAAAATTTGGTGTGCCGAATCTGAGTAACATGGTGAATTCGGTTAGTTCCCAATAGGCCGCAGTAGTAATAAGTGGACTGTTCGAGATATAGAAAAATTTTCACGAATGGAATCAAAATTTCTAGGCGAATTCAGTGAGTTCCCAATGGGACTTGCTTGTATGAGTGTGCTTTTCAATATGTAACAACATTTTAAGGAACGGACTCTAAGTATCATGGTGAATTCAGTGGGGTCCCAATAGGATTCGCATGTAATAAGCTTGTTATTCAAGATAGAGCAGCGTTTTAAGGAACGGAAACACTGTTTCTCTGTAAATTCAGTTAGTTCCCAGTAGCAGGCTCTTGTAATATGCGTACTTCTAAAGATTTATCAAATTTTGGTGTGCCGAATCTGAGTAACATGGTGAATTCGGTTAGTTCCCAATAGGCCGCAGTAGTAATAAGTGGACTGTTCGGGATATAGAAAAATTTTCACGAATGGAATCAAAATTTCTAGGCGAATTCAGTGAGTTCCCAAAGGGACACGCTTGTATGAGAGTGCTTTTCAATATGTAACAACATTTTAAGGAACGGACTCTAAGTATCATGGTGAATTCAGTAGGTTCCCAATAGGATTCGCATGTAATAAGCTTGTTATTCAAGATAGAGCAGCGTTTTAAGGAACGGAAACACTGTTCTCTGTGAATTCAGTTAGTTCCCAGTAGCAGGCTCTTGTAATATGCGTACTTCTAAAGACTTATCAAAATTTGGTGTGCCGAATCTGAGTAACATGGTGAATTCGGTTAGTTCCCAATAGGCCGCGGTAGTAATAAGTTGACTGTTCGGGATATAGAAAAATTTTTACGAATGGAATCAAAATTTCTAGGAGAATTCAGTGAGTTCCCAAAGGGACACGCTTGTATGAGTGTGCTTTTCAATATGTAACAACATTTAAAGGAACGGACTCTAAGTATCATGGTGAATTCAGTAGGTTCCCAATAGGATTCGCATGTAATAAGCTTGTTGTTCAAGATTGAGCAACGTTTTAAGGTACGGAAACACTGTTTCTCTGTGAATTCAGTTAGTTCCCAGTAGCAGGCTCTTGTAATATGCGTACTTCTAAAGATTTATCAAAATTTGGTGTGCCGAATCTGAGTAACATGGTGAATTCGGTTAGTTCCCAATAGGCCGCAGTAGTAATAAGTGGACTGTTCGGGATATAGAAAAATTTTCACGAATGGAATCAAAATTTCTAGGCGAATTCAGTGAGTTCCCAATGGGACATGCTTGTATGAGTGTGCTTTTCAATATGTAACAACAATTTAAGGAACGGACTCTAAGTATCATGGTGAATTCAGTAGGGTCCCAATAGGATTCGCATGTAATAAGCTTGTTATTCAAGATAGAGCAGCGTTTTAAGGAACGGAAACACTGTTTCTCTGTGAATTCAGTTAGTTCCCAGTAGCAGGCTCTTGTAATATGCGTAATTCTAAAGATTTATCAAAATTTGGTGTGCCGAATCTGAGTAACATGGTGAATTTGGTTAGTTCCCAATAGGCCGCAGTAGTAATAAGAGGACTGTTCGTGATATAGAAAAATTTTCACGAATGGAATCAAAATTTCTAGGCGAATTCAGTGAGTTCCCATTGGGACATGCTTGTATGAGTGTGCTTTTCAATATGTAACAACATTTTTGGAACGGACTCTAAGTATCATGGTGAATTCAGTAGGTTCCCAATAGGATTCGCATGTAATAAGCTTGTTATTCAAGATAGAGCAGCGTTTTAAGGAACGGAAACACTGTTTCTCTGTGAATTCAGTTAGTTCCCAGTAGCAGGCTCTTGTAATATGCGTACTTCTAAAGATTTATCAAAATTTGGTGTGCCGAATCTGAGTAATATGGTGAATTCGGTTAGTTCCCAATAGGCCGCAGTGGTAATAAGTGGACTGTTTGGGATATAGAAAAATTTTCACGAATGGAATCATAATTTCTAGGGGAATTCAGTGAGTTCCCAATGGGACATGCTTGTATGAGTGTGCTTTTCAATATGTAACAACATTTTAAGGAACGGACTCTAAGTATCATGGTGAAAACAGTAGGTTCCCAATAGGATTCGCATGTAATAAGCTTGTTATTCAAGATAGAGCAGCGTTTTAAGGAACGGAAACACTGTTTCTCTGTGAATTCAGTTAGTTCCCAGTAGCAGGCTCTTGTAATATGCGTACTTCTAAAGATTTATCAAAATTTGGTGTGCCGAATCTGAGTAACATGGTGAATTCGGTTAGTTCCCAATAGGCCGCAGTAGTAATAAGTGGACTGTTCGGGATATAGAAAAATTTTCACGAATGGAATCAAAATTTCTAGGCGAATTCAGTGAGTTCCCAATGGGACTTGCTTGTATGAGTGTGCTTTTCAATATGTAACAACATTTTAAGGAACGGACTCTAAGTATCATGGTGAATTCAGTGGGGTCCCAATAGGATTCGCATGTAATAAGCTTGTTATTCAAGATAGAGCAGCGTTTTAAGGAACGGAAACACTGTTTCTCTGTAAATTCAGTTAGTTCCCAGTAGCAGGCTCTTGTAATATGCGTACTTCTAAAGACTTATCAAAATTTGGTGTGCCGAATCTGAGTAACATGGTGAATTCGGTTAGTTCCCAATAGGCCGCAGTAGTAATAAGTGGACTGTTCGGGATATAGAAAAATTTTCACGAATGGAATCAAAATTTCTAGGCGAATTCAGTGAGTTCCCATTGGGACATGCTTGTATGAGTGTGCTTTTCAATATGTAACAACATTTTTAGGAACGGACTCTAAGTATCATGGTGAATTCAGTAGGTTCCCAATAGGATTCGCATGTAATAAGCTTGTTATTCAAGATAGAGCAGCGTTTTAAGGAACGAAAACACTGTTTCTCTGTGAATTCAGTTAGTTCCCAGTAGCAGGATCTTGTAATACGCGTACTTCTAAAGATTTATCAAAATTTGGTGTGCCGAATCTGAGTAATATGGTGAATTCGGTTAGTTCCCAATAGGCCGCAGTAGTAATAAGTGGACTGTTCGGGATATAGATAAATTTTCACGAATGGAATCAAAATTTCTAGGCGAATTCAGTGAGTTCCCAATGGGACATGCTTGTATGAGTGTGCTTTTCAATATATAACAACATTTTAAGGAACGAACTCTAAGTATCATGGTGAATTCAGTAGGTTCCCAATAGGATTCGCATGTAATAAGCTTGTTATTCAAGATAGAGCAACGTTTTAAGGAACGGAAAAATTGTTTCTCTGTGAATTCAGTTAGTTCCCAGTAGCAGGCTCTTGTAATATGCGTACTTCTAAAGATTTATCAAAATTTGGTGTGCCGAATCTGAGTAACATGGTGAATTCGGTTAGTTCCCAATAGGCCGCAGTAGTAATAAGTGGACTGTTCGAGATATAGAAAAATTTTCACGAATGGAATCAAAATTTCTAGGCGAATTCAGTGAGTTCCCAATGGGACTTGCTTGTATGAGTGTGCTTTTCAATATGTAACAACATTTTAAGGAACGGACTCTAAGTATCATGGTGAATTCAGTGGGGTCCCAATAGGATTCGCATGTAATAAGCTTGTTATTCAAGATAGAGCAGCGTTTTAAGGAACGGAAACACTGTTTCTCTGTAAATTCAGTTAGTTCCCAGTAGCAGGCTCTTGTAATATGCGTACTTCTAAAGATTTATCAAATTTTGGTGTGCCGAATCTGAGTAACATGGTGAATTCGGTTAGTTCCCAATAGGCCGCAGTAGTAATAAGTGGACTGTTCGGGATATAGAAAAATTTTCACGAATGGAATCAAAATTTCTAGGCGAATTCAGTGAGTTCCCAAAGGGACACGCTTGTATGAGAGTGCTTTTCAATATGTAACAACATTTTAAGGAACGGACTCTAAGTATCATGGTGAATTCAGTAGGTTCCCAATAGGATTCGCATGTAATAAGCTTGTTATTCAAGATAGAGCAGCGTTTTAAGGAACGGAAACACTGTTCTCTGTGAATTCAGTTAGTTCCCAGTAGCAGGCTCTTGTAATATGCGTACTTCTAAAGACTTATCAAAATTTGGTGTGCCGAATCTGAGTAACATGGTGAATTCGGTTAGTTCCCAATAGGCCGCGGTAGTAATAAGTGGACTGTTCGGGATATAGAAAAATTTTTACGAATGGAATCAAAATTTCTAGGAGAATTCAGTGAGTTCCCAAAGGGACACGCTTGTATGAGTGTGCTTTTCAATATGTAACAACATTTAAAGGAACGGACTCTAAGTATCATGGTGAATTCAGTAGGTTCCCAATAGGATTCGCATGTAATAAGCTTGTTGTTCAAGATTGAGCAACGTTTTAAGGTACGGAAACACTGTTTCTCTGTGAATTCAGTTAGTTCCCAGTAGCAGGCTCTTGTAATATGCGTACTTCTAAAGATTTATCAAAATTTGGTGTGCCGAATCTGAGTAACATGGTGAATTCGGTTAGTTCCCAATAGGCCGCAGTAGTAATAAGTGGACTCTTCGGGATATAGAAAAATTTTCACGAATGGAATCAAAATTTCTAGGCGAATTCAGTGAGTTCCCAATGGGACATGCTTGTATGAGTGTGCTTTTCAATATGTAACAACAATTTAAGGAACGGACTCTAAGTATCATGGTGAATTCAGTAGGGTCCCAATAGGATTCGCATGTAATAAGCTTGTTATTCAAGATAGAGCAGCGTATTAAGGAACGGAAACACTGTTACTCTGTTTATTCAGTTAGTTCCCAGTAGCAGGCTCTTGTAATATGCGTACTTCTAAAGATTTTTCAAAATTTGGTGTGCCGAATATGAGTAATTTGGTGAATTCGGTTAGTTCCCAATAGGCCGCAGTAGTAATAAGTGGACTGTTCGGGATATAGAAAAATTTTCACGAATGGAATCAAAATTTCTAGGCGAATTCAGTGAGTTCCCAATGGGACATGCTTGTATGAGTGTGCTTTTCAATATGTAACAACATTTTAACGAACGGTCTCTAAGTATCATGGTGAATTCAGTAGGTTCCCAATAGGATTCGCATGTAATAAGCTTGTTATTCAAGATAGAGCAGCGTTTTAAGGTACGGAAACACTGTTTCTCTGTGAATTCAGTTAGTTCCCAGTAGCAGGCTCTTGTAATATGCGTACTTCTAAAGATTTATCAAAATTTGGTGTGCCGAATCTGAGTAACATGGTGAATTAGGTTAGTTCCCAATAGGCCGCAGTAGTAATAAGTGGACTGTTCGGGATAGAAAAATTTTCACGAATGGAATCAAAATTTCTAGGCGAATTCAGTGAGTTCCCAATGGGACATGCTTGTATGAGTGTGCTTTTCAATATGTAACAACATTTTAAGGAACGGACTCTAAGTATCATGGTGAATTCAGTAGGTTCCCAATAGGATTCGCATGTAATAAGCTTGTTATTCAAGATAGAGCAGCGTTTTAAGGAACGGAAACACTGTTTCTCTATGAATTCATTTAGTTCCCAGTAGCAGGCTCTTGTAATATGCGTACTTCTAAAGATTTATCAAAATTTGGTGTGCCGAATCTGAGTAACATGGTGAATTTGGTTAGTTCCCAATAGGTCGCAGTAGTAATAAGAGGACTGTTCGTGATATAGAAAAATTTTCACGAATGGAATCAAAATTTCTAGGCGAATTCAGTGAGTTCCCATTGGGACATGCTTGTATGAGTGTGCTTTTCAATATGTAACAACATCTTTAGGAACGGACTCTAAGTATCATGGTGAATTCAGTAGGTTCCCAATAGGATTCGCATGTAATAAGCTTGTTATTCAAGATAGAGCAGCGTTTTAAGGAACGGAAACACTGTTTCTCTGTGAATTCAGTTAGTTCCTAGTAGCAGGATCTTGTAATATGCGTACTTCTAAAGATTTATCAAAATTTGGTGTGCCGAATCTGAGTAATATGGTGAATTCGGTTAGTTCCCAATAGGCCGCAGTAGTAATAAGTGGACTGTTCGGGATATAGAAAAATTTTCACGAATGGAATCAAAATTTCTAGGCGAATTCAGTGAGTTCCCATTGGGACATGCTTGTATGAGTGTGCTTTTCAATATGTAACAACATTTTAACGAACGGACACTAAGTATCATGGTGAATTCAGTAGGTTCCCAATAGGATTCGCATGTAATAAGCTTGTTATTCAAGATAGAGCAGCGTTTTAAGGAACGGAAACACTGTTTCTCTGTGAATTCAGTTAGTTCCCAGTAGCAGGCTCTTGTAATATGCGTACTTCTAAAGATTTATCAAAATTTGGTGTGCCGAATCTGAGTAACATGGTGAATTCGGTTAGTTCCCAATAGGCCGCAGTAGTAATAAGTGGACTGTCTGGGATATAGAAAAATTTTCACGAATGGAATCAAAATTTCTAGGCGAATTCAGTGAGTTCCCAATGGGACACGCTTGTATGAGTGTGCTTTTCAATATGTAACAACATTTTAAGGGACGGACTCTAAGTATCATGGTGAATTCAGTAGGTTCCCAATAGGATTCGCATGTAATAAGCTTGTTATTCAAGATAGAGCAGCGTTTTAAGGAACGGAAACACTGTTTCTCTGTGAATTCAGTTAGTTCCCAGTAGCAGGCTCTGGTAATATGCGTACTTCTAAAGATTTATCAAAATTTGGTGTGCCGAATCTGAGTAACATGGTGAATTCGGTTAGTTCCGAATAGGCCGCAGTAGTAATAAGTGGACTGTTTGGGATATTGAAAAATTTTCACGAATGGAATCAAAATTTCTAGGCGAATTCAGTGAGTTCCCAATGGGACATGCTTGTATGAGTGTGCTTTTCAATATGTAACAACATTTTAAGGAACGGACTCTAAGTATCATGGTGAATTCAGTAGGTTCCCAATAGGATTCGCATGTAATAAGCTTGTTGTTCAAGATAGAGCAACGTTTTAAGGAACGGAAACACTGTTCTCTGTGAATTCAGTTAGTTCCCAGTAGCAGGCTCTTGTAATATGCGTACTTCTAAAGATTTATCAAATTTTGGTGTGCCGAATCTGAGTAACATGGTGAATTCGGTTAGTTCCCAATAGGCCGCAGTAGTAATAAGTGGACTGTTCGGGATATAGAAAAATTTTCACGAATGGAATCAAAATTTCTAGGCGAATTCAGTGAGTTCCCAAAGGGACACGCTTGTATGAGAGTGCTTTTCAATATGTAACAACATTTTAAGGAACGGACTCTAAGTATCATGGTGAATTCAGTAGGTTCCCAATAGGAATCGCATGTAATAAGCTTGTTATTCAAGATAGAGCAGCGTTTTAAGGAACGGAAACACTGTTCTCTGTGAATTCAGTTAGTTCCCAGTAGCAGGCTCTTGTGATATGCGTACTTCTAAAGACTTATCAAAATTTGGTGTGCCGAATCTGAGTAACATGGTGAATTCGGTTAGTTCCCAATAGGCCGCAGTAGTAATAAGTGGACTGTTCGGGATATAGAAAAATTTTTACGAATGGAATCAAAATTTCTAGGAGAATTCAGTGAGTTCCCAAAGGGACACGCTTGTATGAGTGTGCTTTTCAATATGTAACAACATTTAAAGGAACGGACTCTAAGTATCATGGTGAATTCAGTAGGTTCCCAATAGGATTCGCATGTAATAAGCTTGTTGTTCAAGATTGAGCAACGTTTTAAGGTACGGAAACACTGTTTCTCTGTGAATTCAGTTAGTTCCCAGTAGCAGGCTCTTGTAATATGCGTACTTCTAAAGATTTATCAAAATTTGGTGTGCCGAATCTGAGTAACATGGTGAATTCGGTTAGTTCCCAATAGGCCGCAGTAGTAATAAGTGGACTGTTCGGGATATAGAAAAATTTTCACGAATGGAATCAAAATTTCTAGGCGAATTCAGTGAGTTCCCAATGGGACATGCTTGTATGAGTGTGCTTTTCAATATGTAACAACAATTTAAGGAACGGACTCTAAGTATCATGGTGAATTCAGTAGGGTCCCAATAGGATTCGCATGTAATAAGCTTGTTATTCAAGATAGAGCAGCGTTTTAAGGAACGGAAACACTGTTTCTCTGTGAATTCAGTTAGTTCCCAGTAGCAGGCTCTTGTAATATGCGTAATTCTAAAGATTTATCAAAATTTGGTGTGCCGAATCTGAGTAACATGGTGAATTTGGTTAGTTCCCAATAGGCCGCAGTAGTAATAAGAGGACTGTTCGTGATATAGAAAAATTTTCACGAATGGAATCAAAATTTCTAGGCGAATTCAGTGAGTTCCCATTGGGACATGCTTGTATGAGTGTGCTTTTCAATATGTAACAACATTTTTGGAACGGACTCTAAGTATCATGGTGAATTCAGTAGGTTCCCAATAGGATTCGCATGTAATAAGCTTGTTATTCAAGATAGAGCAGCGTTTTAAGGAACGGAAACACTGTTTCTCTGTGAATTCAGTTAGTTCCCAGTAGCAGGCTCTTGTAATATGCGTACTTCTAAAGATTTATCAAAATTTGGTGTGCCGAATCTGAGTAATATGGTGAATTCGGTTAGTTCCCAATAGGCCGCAGTGGTAATAAGTGGACTGTTTGGGATATAGAAAAATTTTCACGAATGGAATCATAATTTCTAGGGGAATTCAGTGAGTTCCCAATGGGACATGCTTGTATGAGTGTGCTTTTCAATATGTAACAACATTTTAAGGAACGGACTCTAAGTATCATGGTGAAAACAGTAGGTTCCCAATAGGATTCGCATGTAATAAGCTTGTTATTCAAGATAGAGCAGCGTTTTAAGGAACGGAAACACTGTTTCTCTGTGAATTCAGTTAGTTCCCAGTAGCAGGCTCTGGTAATATGCGTACTTCTAAAGATTTATCAAAATTTGGTGTGCCGAATCTGAGTAACATGGTGAATTCGGTTAGTTCCGAATAGGCCGCAGTAGTAATAAGTGGACTGTTTGGGATATTGAAAAATTTTCACGAATGGAATCAAAATTTCTAGGCGAATTCAGTGAGTTCCCAATGGGACATGCTTGTATGAGTGTGCTTTTCAATATGTAACAACATTTTAAGGAACGGACTCTAAGTATCATGGTGAATTCAGTAGGTTCCCAATAGGATTCGCATGTAATAAGCTTGTTGTTCAAGATAGAGCAACGTTTTAAGGAACGGAAACACTGTTCTCTGTGAATTCAGTTAGTTCCCAGTAGCAGGCTCTTGTAATATGCGTACTTCTAAAGATTTATCAAATTTTGGTGTGCCGAATCTGAGTAACATGGTGAATTCGGTTAGTTCCCAATAGGCCGCAGTAGTAATAAGTGGACTGTTCGGGATATAGAAAAATTTTCACGAATGGAATCAAAATTTCTAGGCGAATTCAGTGAGTTCCCAAAGGGACACGCTTGTATGAGAGTGCTTTTCAATATGTAACAACATTTTAAGGAACGGACTCTAAGTATCATGGTGAATTCAGTAGGTTCCCAATAGGATTCGCATGTAATAAGCTTGTTATTCAAGATAGAGCAGCGTTTTAAGGAACGGAAACACTGTTCTCTGTGAATTCAGTTAGTTCCCAGTAGCAGGCTCTTGTGATATGCGTACTTCTAAAGACTTATCAAAATTTGGTGTGCCGAATCTGAGTAACATGGTGAATTCGGTTAGTTCCCAATAGGCCGCAGTAGTAATAAGTGGACTGTTCGGGATATAGAAAAATTTTTACGAATGGAATCAAAATTTCTAGGAGAATTCAGTGAGTTCCCAAAGGGACACGCTTGTATGAGTGTGCTTTTCAATATGTAACAACATTTAAAGGAACGGACTCTAAGTATCATGGTGAATTCAGTAGGTTCCCAATAGGATTCGCATGTAATAAGCTTGTTGTTCAAGATTGAGCAACGTTTTAAGGTACGGAAACACTGTTTCTCTGTGAATTCAGTTAGTTCCCAGTAGCAGGCTCTTGTAATATGCGTACTTCTAAAGATTTATCAAAATTTGGTGTGCCGAATCTGAGTAACATGGTGAATTCGGTTAGTTCCCAATAGGCCGCAGTAGTAATAAGTGGACTGTTCGGGATATAGAAAAATTTTCACGAATGGAATCAAAATTTCTAGGCGAATTCAGTGAGTTCCCAATGGGACATGCTTGTATGAGTGTGCTTTTCAATATGTAACAACAATTTAAGGAACGGACTCTAAGTATCATGGTGAATTCAGTAGGGTCCCAATAGGATTCGCATGTAATAAGCTTGTTATTCAAGATAGAGCAGCGTTTTAAGGAACGGAAACACTGTTTCTCTGTGAATTCAGTTAGTTCCCAGTAGCAGGCTCTTGTAATATGCGTAATTCTAAAGATTTATCAAAATTTGGTGTGCCGAATCTGAGTAACATGGTGAATTTGGTTAGTTCCCAATAGGCCGCAGTAGTAATAAGAGGACTGTTCGTGATATAGAAAAATTTTCACGAATGGAATCAAAATTTCTAGGCGAATTCAGTGAGTTCCCATTGGGACATGCTTGTATGAGTGTGCTTTTCAATATGTAACAACATTTTTGGAACGGACTCTAAGTATCATGGTGAATTCAGTAGGTTCCCAATAGGATTCGCATGTAAGAAGCTTGTTATTCAAGATAGAGCAGCGTTTTAAGGAACGGAAACACTGTTTCTCTGTGAATTCAGTTAGTTCCCAGTAGCAGGCTCTTGTAATATGCGTACTTCTAAAGATTTATCAAAATTTGGTGTGCCGAATCTGAGTAATATGGTGAATTCGGTTAGTTCCCAATAGGCCGCAGTGGTAATAAGTGGACTGTTTGGGATATAGAAAAATTTTCACGAATGGAATCATAATTTCTAGGGGAATTCAGTGAGTTCCCAATGGGACATGCTTGTATGAGTGTGCTTTTCAATATGTAACAACATTTTAAGGAACGGACTCTAAGTATCATGGTGAAAACAGTAGGTTCCCAATAGGATTCGCATGTAATTAGCTTGTTATTCAAGATAGAGCAGCGTTTTAAGGTACGGAAACACTGTTTCTCTGTGAATTCAGTTAGTTCCCAGTAGCAGGCTCTTGTAATATGCGTACTTCTAAAGATTTATCAAAATTTGGTGTGCCGAATCTGAGTAACATGGTGAATTCGGTTAGTTCCCAATAGGCCGCAGTAGTAATAAGTGGACTGTTCGGGATATAGAAAAATTTTCACGAATGGAATCAAAATTTCTAGGCGAATTCAGTGAGTTCCCAATGGGACTTGCTTGTATGAGTGTGCTTTTCAATATGTAACAACATTTTAAGGAACGGACTCTAAGTATCATGGTGAATTCAGTGGGGTCCCAATAGGATTCGCATGTAATAAGCTTGTTATTCAAGATAGAGCAGCGTTTTAAGGAACGGAAACACTGTTTCTCTGTAAATTCAGTTAGTTCCCAGTAGCAGGCTCTTGTAATATGCGTACTTCTAAAGACTTATCAAAATTTGGTGTGCCGAATCTGAGTAACATGGTGAATTCGGTTAGTTCCCAATAGGCCGCAGTAGTAATAAGTGGACTGTTCGGGATATAGAAAAATTTTCACGAATGGAATCAAAATTTCTAGGCGAATTCAGTGAGTTCCCATTGGGACATGCTTGTATGAGTGTGCTTTTCAATATGTAACAACATTTTTAGGAACGGACTCTAAGTATCATGGTGAATTCAGTAGGTTCCCAATAGGATTCGCATGTAATAAGCTTGTTATTCAAGATAGAGCAGCGTTTTAAGGAACGAAAACACTGTTTCTCTGTGAATTCAGTTAGTTCCCAGTAGCAGGATCTTGTAATACGCGTACTTCTAAAGATTTATCAAAATTTGGTGTGCCGAATCTGAGTAATATGGTGAATTCGGTTAGTTCCCAATAGGCCGCAGTAGTAATAAGTGGACTGTTCGGGATATAGATAAATTTTCACGAATGGAATCAAAATTTCTAGGCGAATTCAGTGAGTTCCCAATGGGACATGCTTGTATGAGTGTGCTTTTCAATATATAACAACATTTTAAGGAACGAACTCTAAGTATCATGGTGAATTCAGTAGGTTCCCAATAGGATTCGCATGTAATAAGCTTGTTATTCAAGATAGAGCAACGTTTTAAGGAACGGAAAAATTGTTTCTCTGTGAATTCAGTTAGTTCCCAGTAGCAGGCTCTTGTAATATGCGTACTTCTAAAGATTTATCAAAATTTGGTGTGCCGAATCTGAGTAACATGGTGAATTCGGTTAGTTCCCAATAGGCCGCAGTAGTAATAAGTGGACTGTTCGAGATATAGAAAAATTTTCACGAATGGAATCAAAATTTCTAGGCGAATTCAGTGAGTTCCCAATGGGACTTGCTTGTATGAGTGTGCTTTTCAATATGTAACAACATTTTAAGGAACGGACTCTAAGTATCATGGTGAATTCAGTGGGGTCCCAATAGGATTCGCATGTAATAAGCTTGTTATTCAAGATAGAGCAGCGTTTTAAGGAACGGAAACACTGTTTCTCTGTAAATTCAGTTAGTTCCCAGTAGCAGGCTCTTGTAATATGCGTACTTCTAAAGATTTATCAAATTTTGGTGTGCCGAATCTGAGTAACATGGTGAATTCGGTTAGTTCCCAATAGGCCGCAGTAGTAATAAGTGGACTGTTCGGGATATAGAAAAATTTTCACGAATGGAATCAAAATTTCTAGGCGAATTCAGTGAGTTCCCAAAGGGACACGCTTGTATGAGAGTGCTTTTCAATATGTAACAACATTTTAAGGAACGGACTCTAAGTATCATGGTGAATTCAGTAGGTTCCCAATAGGATTCGCATGTAATAAGCTTGTTATTCAAGATAGAGCAGCGTTTTAAGGAACGGAAACACTGTTCTCTGTGAATTCAGTTAGTTCCCAGTAGCAGGCTCTTGTAATATGCGTACTTCTAAAGACTTATCAAAATTTGGTGTGCCGAATCTGAGTAACATGGTGAATTCGGTTAGTTCCCAATAGGCCGCGGTAGTAATAAGTGGACTGTTCGGGATATAGAAAAATTTTTACGAATGGAATCAAAATTTCTAGGAGAATTCAGTGAGTTCCCAAAGGGACACGCTTGTATGAGTGTGCTTTTCAATATGTAACAACATTTAAAGGAACGGACTCTAAGTATCATGGTGAATTCAGTAGGGTCCCAATAGGATTCGCATGTAATAAGCTTGTTGTTCAAGATTGAGCAACGTTTTAAGGTACGGAAACACTGTTTCTCTGTGAATTCAGTTAGTTCCCAGTAGCAGGCTCTTGTAATATGCGTACTTCTAAAGATTTATCAAAATTTGGTGTGCCGAATCTGAGTAACATGGTGAATTCGGTTAGTTCCCAATAGGCCGCAGTAGTAATAAGTGGACTGTTCGGGATATAGAAAAATTTTCACGAATGGAATCAAAATTTCTAGGCGAATTCAGTGAGTTCCCAATGGGACATGCTTGTATGAGTGTGCTTTTCAATATGTAACAACAATTTAAGGAACGGACTCTAAGTATCATGGTGAATTCAGTAGGATCCCAATAGGATTCGCATGTAATAAGCTTGTTATTCAAGATAGAGCAGCGTATTAAGGAACGGAAACACTGTTACTCTGTGAATTCAGTTAGTTCCCAGTAGCAGGCTCTTGTAATATGCGTACTTCTAAAGATTTTTCAAAATTTGGTGTGCCGAATATGAGTAATTTGGTGAATTCGGTTAGTTCCCAATAGGCCGCAGTAGTAATAAGTGGACTGTTCGGGATATAGAAAAATTTTCACGAATGGAATCAAAATTTCTAGGCGAATTCAGTGAGTTCCCAATGGGACATGCTTGTATGAGTGTGCTTTTCAATATGTAACAACATTTTAACGAACGGTCTCTAAGTATCATGGTGAATTCAGTAGGTTCCCAATAGGATTCGCATGTAATAAGCTTGTTATTCAAGATAGAGCAGCGTTTTAAGGTACGGAAACACTGTTTCTCTGTGAATTCAGTTAGTTCCCAGTAGCAGGCTCTTGTAATATGCGTACTTCTAAAGATCTATCAAAATTTGGTGTGCCGAATCTGAGTAACATGGTGAATTAGGTTAGTTCCCAATAGGCCGCAGTAGTAATAAGTGGACTGTTCGGGATAGAAAAATTTTCACGAATGGAATCAAAATTTCTAGGCGAATTCAGTGAGTTCCCAATGGGACATGCTTGTATGAGTGTGCTTTTCAATATGTAACAACATTTTAAGGAACGGACTCTAAGTATCATGGTGAATTCAGTAGGTTCCCAATAGGATTCGCATGTAATAAGCTTGTTATTCAAGATAGAGCAGCGTTTTAAGGAACGGAAACACTGTTTCTCTGTGAATTCATTTAGTTCCCAGTAGCAGGCTCTTGTAATATGCGTACTTCTAAAGATTTATCAAAATTTGGTGTGCCGAATCTGAGTAACATTGTGAATTTGGTTAGTTCCCAATAGGTCGCAGTAGTAATAAGAGGACTGTTCGTGATATAGAAAAATTTTCACGAATGGAATCAAAATTTCTAGGCGAATTCAGTGAGTTCCCATTGGGACATGCTTGTATGAGTGTGCTTTTCAATATGTAACAACATCTTTAGGAACGGACTCTAAGTATCATGGTGAATTCAGTAGGTTCCCAATAGGATTCGCATGTAATAAGCTTGTTATTCAAGATAGAGCAGCGTTTTAAGGAACGGAAACACTGTTTCTCTGTGAATTCAGTTAGTTCCTAGTAGCAGGATCTTGTAATATGCGTACTTCTAAAGATTTATCAAAATTTGGTGTGCCGAATCTGAGTAATATGGTGAATTCGGTTAGTTCCCAATAGGCCGCAGTAGTAATAAGTGGACTGTTCGGGATATAGAAAAATTTTCACGAATGGAATCAAAATTTCTAGGCGAATTCAGTGAGTTCCCATTGGGACATGCTTGTATGAGTGTGCTTTTCAATATGTAACAACATTTTAACGAACGGACACTAAGTATCATGGTGAATTCAGTAGGTTCCCAATAGGATTCGCATGTAATAAGCTTGTTATTCAAGATAGAGCAGCGTTTTAAGGAACGGAAACACTGTTTCTCTGTGAATTCAGTTAGTTCCCAGTAGCAGGCTCTGGTAATATGCGTACTTCTAAAGATTTATCAAAATTTGGTGTGCCGAATCTGAGTAACATGGTGAATTCGGTTAGTTCCCAATAGGCCGCGGTAGTAATAAGTGGACTGTTCGGGATATAGAAAAATTTTTACGAATGGAATCAAAATTTCTAGGAGAATTCAGTGAGTTCCCAAAGGGACACGCTTGTATGAGTGTGCTTTTCAATATGTAACAACATTTAAAGGAACGGACTCTAAGTATCATGGTGAATTCAGTAGGGTCCCAATAGGATTCGCATGTAATAAGCTTGTTGTTCAAGATTGAGCAACGTTTTAAGGTACGGAAACACTGTTTCTCTGTGAATTCAGTTAGTTCCCAGTAGCAGGCTCTTGTAATATGCGTACTTCTAAAGATTTATCAAAATTTGGTGTGCCGAATCTGAGTAACATGGTGAATTCGGTTAGTTCCCAATAGGCCGCAGTAGTAATAAGTGGACTGTTCGGGATATAGAAAAATTTTCACGAATGGAATCAAAATTTCTAGGCGAATTCAGTGAGTTCCCAATGGGACATGCTTGTATGAGTGTGCTTTTCAATATGTAACAACAATTTAAGGAACGGACTCTAAGTATCATGGTGAATTCAGTAGGGTCCCAATAGGATTCGCATGTAATAAGCTTGTTATTCAAGATAGAGCAGCGTATTAAGGAACGGAAACACTGTTACTCTGTGAATTCAGTTAGTTCCCAGTAGCAGGCTCTTGTAATATGCGTACTTCTAAAGATTTTTCAAAATTTGGTGTGCCGAATATGAGTAATTTGGTGAATTCGGTTAGTTCCCAATAGGCCGCAGTAGTAATAAGTGGACTGTTCGGGATATAGAAAAATTTTCACGAATGGAATCAAAATTTCTAGGCGAATTCAGTGAGTTCCCAATGGGACATGCTTGTATGAGTGTGCTTTTCAATATGTAACAACATTTTAACGAACGGTCTCTAAGTATCATGGTGAATTCAGTAGGTTCCCAATAGGATTCGCATGTAATAAGCTTGTTATTCAAGATAGAGCAGCGTTTTAAGGTACGGAAACACTGTTTCTCTGTGAATTCAGTTAGTTCCCAGTAGCAGGCTCTTGTAATATGCGTACTTCTAAAGATCTATCAAAATTTGGTGTGCCGAATCTGAGTAACATGGTGAATTAGGTTAGTTCCCAATAGGCCGCAGTAGTAATAAGTGGACTGTTCGGGATAGAAAAATTTTCACGAATGGAATCAAAATTTCTAGGCGAATTCAGTGAGTTCCCAATGGGACATGCTTGTATGAGTGTGCTTTTCAATATGTAACAACATTTTAAGGAACGGACTCTAAGTATCATGGTGAATTCAGTAGGTTCCCAATAGGATTCGCATGTAATAAGCTTGTTATTCAAGATAGAGCAGCGTTTTAAGGAACGGAAACACTGTTTCTCTGTGAATTCATTTAGTTCCCAGTAGCAGGCTCTTGTAATATGCGTACTTCTAAAGATTTATCAAAATTTGGTGTGCCGAATCTGAGTAACATGGTGAATTTGGTTAGTTCCCAATAGGTCGCAGTAGTAATAAGAGGACTGTTCGTGATATAGAAAAATTTTCACGAATGGAATCAAAATTTCTAGGCGAATTCAGTGAGTTCCCATTGGGACATGCTTGTATGAGTGTGCTTTTCAATATGTAACAACATCTTTAGGAACGGACTCTAAGTATCATGGTGAATTCAGTAGGTTCCCAATAGGATTCGCATGTAATAAGCTTGTTATTCAAGATAGAGCAGCGTTTTAAGGAACGGAAACACTGTTTCTCTGTGAATTCAGTTAGTTCCTAGTAGCAGGATCTTGTAATATGCGTACTTCTAAAGATTTATCAAAATTTGGTGTGCCGAATCTGAGTAATATGGTGAATTCGGTTAGTTCCCAATAGGCCGCAGTAGTAATAAGTGGACTGTTCGGGATATAGAAAAATTTTCACGAATGGAATCAAAATTTCTAGGCGAATTCAGTGAGTTCCCATTGGGACATGCTTGTATGAGTGTGCTTTTCAATATGTAACAACATTTTAACGAACGGACACTAAGTATCATGGTGAATTCAGTAGGTTCCCAATAGGATTCGCATGTAATAAGCTTGTTATTCAAGATAGAGCAGCGTTTTAAGGAACGGAAACACTGTTTCTCTGTGAATTCAGTTAGTTCCCAGTAGCAGGCTCTGGTAATATGCGTACTTCTAAAGATTTATCAAAATTTGGTGTGCCGAATCTGAGTAACATGGTGAATTCGGTTAGTTCCGAATAGGCCGCAGTAGTAATAAGTGGACTGTTTGGGATATAGAAAAATTTTCACGAATGGAATCAAAATTTCTAGGCGAATTCAGTGAGTTCCCAATGGGACATGCTTGTATGAGTGTGCTTTTCAATATGTAACAACATTTTAAGGAACGGACTCTAAGTATCATGGTGAATTCAGTAGGTTCCCAATAGGATTCGCATGTAATAAGCTTGTTGTTCAAGATAGAGCAACGTTTTAAGGAACGGAAACACTGTTCTCTGTGAATTCAGTTAGTTCCCAGTAGCAGGCTCTTGTAATATGCGTACTTCTAAAGATTTATCAAATTTTGGTGTGCCGAATCTGAGTAACATGGTGAATTCGGTTAGTTCCCAATAGGCCGCAGTAGTAATAAGTGGACTGTTCGGGATATAGAAAAATTTTCACGAATGGAATCAAAATTTCTAGGCGAATTCAGTGAGTTCCCAAAGGGACACGCTTGTATGAGAGTGCTTTTCAATATGTAACAACATTTTAAGGAACGGACTCTAAGTATCATGGTGAATTCAGTAGGTTCCCAATAGGATTCGCATGTAATAAGCTTGTTATTCAAGATAGAGCAGCGTTTTAAGGAACGGAAACACTGTTCTCTGTGAATTCAGTTAGTTCCCAGTAGCAGGCTCTTGTGATATGCGTACTTCTAAAGACTTATCAAAATTTGGTGTGCCGAATCTGAGTAACATGGTGAATTCGGTTAGTTCCCAATAGGCCGCAGTAGTAATAAGTGGACTGTTCGGGATATAGAAAAATTTTTACGAATGGAATCAAAATTTCTAGGAGAATTCAGTGAGTTCCCAAAGGGACACGCTTGTATGAGTGTGCTTTTCAATATGTAACAACATTTAAAGGAACGGACTCTAAGTATCATGGTGAATTCAGTAGGTTCCCAATAGGATTCGCATGTAATAAGCTTGTTGTTCAAGATTGAGCAACGTTTTAAGGTACGGAAACACTGTTTCTCTGTGAATTCAGTTAGTTCCCAGTAGCAGGCTCTTGTAAAATGCGTACTTCTAAAGATTTATCAAAATTTGGTGTGCCGAATCTGAGTAACATGGTGAATTCGGTTAGTTCCCAATAGGCCGCAGTAGTAATAAGTGGACTGTTCGGGATATAGAAAAATTTTCACGAATGGAATCAAAATTTCTAGGCGAATTCAGTGAGTTCCCAATGGGACATGCTTGTATGAGTGTGCTTTTCAATATGTAACAACAATTTAAGGAACGGACTCTAAGTATCATGGTGAATTCAGTAGGGTCCCAATAGGATTCGCATGTAATAAGCTTGTTATTCAAGATAGAGCAGCGTTTTAAGGAACGGAAACACTGTTCTCTGTGAATTCAGTTAGTTCCCAGTAGCAGGCTCTTGTAATATGCGTACTTCTAAAGACTTATCAAAATTTGGTGTGCCGAATCTGAGTAACATGGTGAATTCGGTTAGTTCCCAATAGGCCGCAGTAGTAATAAGTGGACTGTTCGGGATATAGAAAAATTTTCACGAATGGAATCAAAATTTCTAGGCGAATTCAGTGAGTTCCCAATGGTTCACGCTTGTATGAGTGAGCTTTTCAATATGTAACAACATTTTAAGGGACGGACTCTAAGTATCATGGTGAATTCAGTAGGTTCCCAATAGGATTCGCATGTAATAAGCTTGTTATTCAAGATAGAGCAGCGTTTTAAGGAACGGAAACACTGTTTCTCTGTGAATTCAGTTAGTTCCCAGTAGCAGGCTCTGGTAATATGCGTACTTCTAAAGATTTATCAAAATTTGGTGTGCCGAATCTGAGTAACATGGTGAATTCGGTTAGTTCCGAATAGGCCGCAGTAGTAATAAGTGGACTGTTCGCGATATAGTAAAATTTTCACGAATGGAATCAAAATTTCTAGGCGAATTCAGTGAGTTCCCAATGGGACATGCTTGTATGAGTGTGCTTTTCAATATGTAACAACATTTTAAGGAACGGACTCTAAGTATCATGGTGAATTCAGTAGGTTCCCAATAGGATTCGCATGTAATAAGCTTGTTGTTCAAGATAGAGCAACGTTTTAAGGAACGGAAACACTGTTCTCTGTGAATTCAGTTAGTTCCCAGTAGCAGGCTCTTGTAATATGCGTACTTCTAAAGATTTATCAAATTTTGGTGTGCCGAATCTGAGTAACATGGTGAATTCGGTTAGTTCCCAATAGGCCGCAGTAGTAATAAGTGGACTGTTCGGGATATAGAAAAATTTTCACGAATGGAATCAAAATTTCTAGGCGAATTCAGTGAGTTCCCAAAGGGACACGCTTGTATGAGAGTGCTTTTCAATATGTAACAACATTTTAAGGAACGGACTCTAGTATCATGGTGAATTCAGTAGGTTCCCAATAGGATTCGCATGTAATAAGCTTGTTATTCAAGATAGAGCAGCGTTTTAAGGAACGGAAACACTGTTCTCTGTGAATTCAGTTAGTTCCCAGTAGCAGGCTCTTGTAATATGCGTACTTCTAAAGACTTATCAAAATTTGGTGTGCCGAATCTGAGTAACATGGTGAATTCGGTTAGTTCCCAATAGGCCGCAGTAGTAATAAGTGGACTGTTCGGGATATAGAAAAATTTTTACGAATGGAATCAAAATTTCTAGGAGAATTCAGTGAGTTCCCAAAGGGACACGCTTGTATGAGTGTGCTTTTCAATATGTAACAACATTTAAAGGAACGGACTCTAAGTATCATGGTGAATTCAGTAGGTTCCCAATAGGATTCGCATGTAATAAGCTTGTTGTTCAAGATTGAGCAACGTTTTAAGGTACGGAAACACTGTTTCTCTGTGAATTCAGTTAGTTCCCAGTAGCAGGCTCTTGTAATATGCGTACTTCTAAAGATTTATCAAAATTTGGTGTGCCGAATCTGAGTAACATGGTGAATTCGGTTAGTTCCCAATAGGCCGCAGTAGTAATAAGTGGACTGTTCGGGATATAGAAAAATTTTCACGAATGGAATCAAAATTTCTAGGCGAATTCAGTGAGTTCCCAATGGGACATGCTTGTATGAGTGTGCTTTTCAATATGTAACAACAATTTAAGGAACGGACTCTAAGTATCATGGTGAATTCAGTAGGGTCCCAATAGGATTCGCATGTAATAAGCTTGTTATTCAAGATAGAGCAGCATATTAAGGAACGGAAACACTGTTACTCTGTGAATTCAGTTAGTTCCCAGTAGCAGGCTCTTGTAATATGCGTACTTCTAAAGATTTTTCAAAATTTGGTGTTCCGAATATGAGTAATTTGGTGAATTCGGTTAGTTCCCAATAGGCCGCAGTAGTAATAAGTGGACTGTTCGGGATATAGAAAAATTTTCACGAATGGAATCAAAATTTCTAGGCGAATTCAGTGAGTTCCCAATGTGACATGCTTGTATGAGTGTGCTTTTCAATATGTAACAACATTTTAAGGAACGGACTCTAAGTATCATGGTGAATTCAGTGGGGTCCCAATAGGATTCGCATGTAATAAGCTTGTTATTCAAGATAGAGCAGCGTTTTAAGGAACGGAAACACTGTTTCTCTGTAAATTCAGTTAGTTCCCAGTAGCAGGCTCTTGTAATATGCGTACTTCTAAAGACTTATCAAAATTTGGTGTGCCGAATCTGAGTAACATGGTGAATTCGGTTAGTTCCCAATAGGCCGCAGTAGTAATAAGTGGACTGTTCGGGATATAGAAAAATTTTCACGAATGGAATCAAAATTTCTAGTTGAATTCAGTGAGTTCCCATTGGGACATGCTTGTATGAGTGTGCTTTTCAATATGTAACAACATTTTTAGGAACGGACTCTAAGTATCATGGTGAATTCAGTAGGTTCCCAATAGGATTCGCATGTAATAAGCTTGTTATTCAAGATAGAGCAGCGTTTTAAGGAACGGAAACACTGTTTCTCTGTGAATTCAGTTAGTTCCCAGTAGCAGGATCTTGTAATACGCGTACTTCTAAAGATTTATCAAAATTTGGTGTGCCGAATCTGAGTAATATGGTGAATTCGGTTAGTTCCCAATAGGCCGCAGTAGTAATAAGTGGACTGTTCGGGATATAGAAAAATTTTCACGAATGGAATCAAAATTTCTAGGCGAATTCAGTGAGTTCCCAATGGGACATGCTTGTATGAGTGTGCTTTTCAATATATAACAACATTTTAAGGAACGAACTCTAAGTATCATGGTGAATTCAGTAGGTTCCCAATAGGATTCGCATGTAATAAGCTTGTTATTCAAGATAGAGCAACGTTTTAAGGAACGGAAAAATTGTTTCTCTGTGAATTCAGTTAGTTCCCAGTAGCAGGCTCTTGTAATATGCGTACTTCTAAAGATTTATCAAAATTTGTTGTGCCGAATCTGAGTAACATGGTGAATTCGGTTAGTTCCCAATAGGCCGCAGTAGTAATAAGTGGACTGTTCGAGATATAGAAAAATTTTCACGAATGGAATCAAAATTTCTAGGCGAATTCAGTGAGTTCCCAATGGGACTTGCTTGTATGAGTGTGCTTTTCAATATGTAACAACATTTTAAGGAACGGAGTCTAAGTATCATGGTGAATTCAGTGGGGTCCCAATAGGATTCGCATGTAATAAGCTTGTTATTCAAGATAGAGCAGCGTTTTAAGGAACGGAAACACTGTTTCTCTGTAAATTCAGTTAGTTCCCAGTAGCAGGCTCTTGTAATATGCGTACTTCTAAAGATTTATCAAATTTTGGTGTGCCGAATCTGAGTAACATGGTGAATTCGGTTAGTTCCCAATAGGCCGCAGTAGTAATAAGTGGACTGTTCGGGATATAGAAAAATTTTCACGAATGGAATCAAAATTTCTAGGCGAATTCAGTGAGTTCCCAAAGGGACACGCTTGTATGAGAGTGCTTTTCAATATGTAACAACATTTTAAGGAATGGACTCTAAGTATCTTGGTGAATTCAGTAGGTTCCCAATAGGATTCGCATGTAATAAGCTTGTTATTCAAGATAGAGCAGCGTTTTAAGGAACGGAAACACTGTTCTCTGTGAATTCAGTTAGTTCCCAGTAGCAGGCTCTTGTAATATGCGTACTTCTAAAGACATCAAAATTTGGTGTGCCGAATCTGAGTAACATGGTGAATTCGGTTAGTTCCCAATAGGCCGCAGTAGTAATAAGTGGACTGTTCGGGATATAGAAAAATTTTTACGAATGGAATCAAAATTTCTAGGAGAATTCAGTGAGTTCCCAAAGGGACACGCTTGTATGAGTGTGCTTTTCAATATGTAACAACATTTAAAGGAACGGACTCTAAGTATCATGGTGAATTCAGTAGGTTCCCAATAGGATTCGCATGTAATAAGCTTGTTGTTCAAGATTGAGCAACGTTTTAAGGTACGGAAACACTGTTTCTCTGTGAATTCAGTTAGTTCCCAGTAGCAGGCTCTTGTAATATGCGTACTTCTAAAGATTTATCAAAATTTGGTGTGCCGAATCTGAGTAACATGGTGAATTCGGTTAGTTCCCAATAGGCCGCAGTAGTAATAAGTGGACTGTTCGGGATATAGAAAAATTTTCACGAATGGAATCAAAATTTCTAGGCGAATTCAGTGAGTTCCCAATGGGACATGCTTGTATGAGTGTGCTTTTCAATATGTAACAACAATTTAAGGAACGGACTCTAAGTATCATGGTGAATTCAGTAGGGTCCCAATAGGATTCGCATGTAATAAGCTTGTTATTCAAGATAGAGCAGCGTTTTAAGGAACGGAAACACTGTTCTCTGTGAATTCAGTTAGTTCCCAGTAGCAGGCTCTTGTAATATGCGTACTTCTAAAGACTTATCAAAATTTGGTGTGCCGAATCTGAGTAACATGGTGAATTCGGTTAGTTCCCAATAGGCCGCAGTAGTAATAAGTGGACTGTTCGGGATATAGAAAAATTTTCACGAATGGAATCAAAATTTCTAGGCGAATTCAGTGAGTTCCCAATGGTTCACGCTTGTATGAGTGAGCTTTTCAATATGTAACAACATTTTAAGGGACGGACTCTAAGTATCATGGTGAATTCAGTAGGTTCCCAATAGGATTCGCATGTAATAAGCTTGTTATTCAAGATAGAGCAGCGTTTTAAGGAACGGAAACACTGTTTCTCTGTGAATTCAGTTAGTTCCCAGTAGCAGGCTCTGGTAATATGCGTACTTCTAAAGATTTATCAAAATTTGGTGTGCCGAATCTGAGTAACATGGTGAATTCGGTTAGTTCCGAATAGGCCGCAGTAGTAATAAGTGGACTGTTCGGGATATAGTAAAATTTTCACGAATGGAATCAAAATTTCTAGGCGAATTCAGTGAGTTCCCAATGGGACATGCTTGTATGAGTGTGCTTTTCAATATGTAACAACATTTTAAGGAACGGACTCTAAGTATCATGGTGAATTCAGTAGGTTCCCAATAGGATTCGCATGTAATAAGCTTGTTGTTCAAGATAGAGCAACGTTTTAAGGAACGGAAACACTGTTCTCTGTGAATTCAGTTAGTTCCCAGTAGCAGGCTCTTGTAATATGCGTACTTCTAAAGATTTATCAAATTTTGGTGTGCCGAATCTGAGTAACATGGTGAATTCGGTTAGTTCCCAATAGGCCGCAGTAGTAATAAGTGGACTGTTCGGGATATAGAAAAATTTTCACGAATGGAATCAAAATTTCTAGGCGAATTCAGTGAGTTCCCAAAGGGACACGCTTGTATGAGAGTGCTTTTCAATATGTAACAACATTTTAAGGAACGGACTCTAGTATCATGGTGAATTCAGTAGGTTCCCAATAGGATTCGCATGTAATAAGCTTGTTATTCAAGATAGAGCAGCGTTTTAAGGAACGGAAACACTGTTCTCTGTGAATTCAGTTAGTTCCCAGTAGCAGGCTCTTGTAATATGCGTACTTCTAAAGACTTATCAAAATTTGGTGTGCCGAATCTGAGTAACATGGTGAATTCGGTTAGTTCCCAATAGGCCGCAGTAGTAATAAGTGGACTGTTCGGGATATAGAAAAATTTTTACGAATGGAATCAAAATTTCTAGGAGAATTCAGTGAGTTCCCAAAGGGACACGCTTGTATGAGTGTGCTTTTCAATATGTAACAACATTTAAAGGAACGGACTCTAAGTATCATGGTGAATTCAGTAGGTTCCCAATAGGATTCGCATGTAATAAGCTTGTTGTTCAAGATTGAGCAACGTTTTAAGGTACGGAAACACTGTTTCTCTGTGAATTCAGTTAGTTCCCAGTAGCAGGCTCTTGTAATATGCGTACTTCTAAAGATTTATCAAAATTTGGTGTGCCGAATCTGAGTAACATGGTGAATTCGGTTAGTTCCCAATAGGCCGCAGTAGTAATAAGTGGACTGTTCGGGATATAGAAAAATTTTCACGAATGGAATCAAAATTTCTAGGCGAATTCAGTGAGTTCCCAATGGGACATGCTTGTATGAGTGTGCTTTTCAATATGTAACAACAATTTAAGGAACGGACTCTAAGTATCATGGTGAATTCAGTAGGGTCCCAATAGGATTCGCATGTAATAAGCTTGTTATTCAAGATAGAGCAGCATATTAAGGAACGGAAACACTGTTACTCTGTGAATTCAGTTAGTTCCCAGTAGCAGGCTCTTGTAATATGCGTACTTCTAAAGATTTTTCAAAATTTGGTGTTCCGAATATGAGTAATTTGGTGAATTCGGTTAGTTCCCAATAGGCCGCAGTAGTAATAAGTGGACTGTTCGGGATATAGAAAAATTTTCACGAATGGAATCAAAATTTCTAGGCGAATTCAGTGAGTTCCCAATGTGACATGCTTGTATGAGTGTGCTTTTCAATATGTAACAACATTTTAAGGAACGGACTCTAAGTATCATGGTGAATTCAGTGGGGTCCCAATAGGATTCGCATGTAATAAGCTTGTTATTCAAGATAGAGCAGCGTTTTAAGGAACGGAAACACTGTTTCTCTGTAAATTCAGTTAGTTCCCAGTAGCAGGCTCTTGTAATATGCGTACTTCTAAAGACTTATCAAAATTTGGTGTGCCGAATCTGAGTAACATGGTGAATTCGGTTAGTTCCCAATAGGCCGCAGTAGTAATAAGTGGACTGTTCGGGATATAGAAAAATTTTCACGAATGGAATCAAAATTTCTAGTTGAATTCAGTGAGTTCCCATTGGGACATGCTTGTATGAGTGTGCTTTTCAATATGTAACAACATTTTTAGGAACGGACTCTAAGTATCATGGTGAATTCAGTAGGTTCCCAATAGGATTCGCATGTAATAAGCTTGTTATTCAAGATAGAGCAGCGTTTTAAGGAACGGAAACACTGTTTCTCTGTGAATTCAGTTAGTTCCCAGTAGCAGGATCTTGTAATACGCGTACTTCTAAAGATTTATCAAAATTTGGTGTGCCGAATCTGAGTAATATGGTGAATTCGGTTAGTTCCCAATAGGCCGCAGTAGTAATAAGTGGACTGTTCGGGATATAGATAAATTTTCACGAATGGAATCAAAATTTCTAGGCGAATTCAGTGAGTTCCCAATGGGACATGCTTGTATGAGTGTGCTTTTCAATATATAACAACATTTTAAGGAACGAACTCTAAGTATCATGGTGAATTCAGTAGGTTCCCAATAGGATTCGCATGTAATAAGCTTGTTATTCAAGATAGAGCAACGTTTTAAGGAACGGAAAAATTGTTTCTCTGTGAATTCAGTTAGTTCCCAGTAGCAGGCTCTTGTAATATGCGTACTTCTAAAGATTTATCAAAATTTGGTGTGCCGAATCTGAGTAACATGGTGAATTCGGTTAGTTCCCAATAGGCCGCAGTAGTAATAAGTGGACTGTTCGAGATATAGAAAAATTTTCACGAATGGAATCAAAATTTCTAGGCGAATTCAGTGAGTTCCCAATGGGACTTGCTTGTATGAGTGTGCTTTTCAATATGTAACAACATTTTAAGGAACGGACTCTAAGTATCATGGTGAATTCAGTGGGGTCCCAATAGGATTCGCATGTAATAAGCTTGTTATTCAAGATAGAGCAGCGTTTTAAGGAACGGAAACACTGTTTCTCTGTAAATTCAGTTAGTTCCCAGTAGCAGGCTCTTGTAATATGCGTACTTCTAAAGATTTATCAAATTTTGGTGTGCCGAATCTGAGTAACATGGTGAATTCGGTTAGTTCCCAATAGGCCGCAGTAGTAATAAGTGGACTGTTCGGGATATAGAAAAATTTTCACGAATGGAATCAAAATTTCTAGGCGAATTCAGTGAGTTCCCAAAGGGACACGCTTGTATGAGAGTGCTTTTCAATATGTAACAACATTTTAAGGAACGGACTCTAAGTATCATGGTGAATTCAGTAGGTTCCCAATAGGATTCGCATGTAATAAGCTTGTTATTCAAGATAGAGCAGCGTTTTAAGGAACGGAAACACTGTTCTCTGTGAATTCAGTTAGTTCCCAGTAGCAGGCTCTTGTAATATGCGTACTTCTAAAGACATCAAAATTTGGTGTGCCGAATCTGAGTAACATGGTGAATTCGGTTAGTTCCCAATAGGCCGCAGTAGTAATAAGTGGACTGTTCGGGATATAGAAAAATTTTTACGAATGGAATCAAAATTTCTAGGAGAATTCAGTGAGTTCCCAAAGGGACACGCTTGTATGAGTGTGCTTTTCAATATGTAACAACATTTAAAGGAACGGACTCTAAGTATCATGGTGAATTCAGTAGGTTCCCAATAGGATTCGCATGTAATAAGCTTGTTGTTCAAGATTGAGCAACGTTTTAAGGTACGGAAACACTGTTTCTCTGTGAATTCAGTTAGTTCCCAGTAGCAGGCTCTTGTAATATGCGTACTTCTAAAGATTTATCAAAATTTGGTGTGCCGAATCTGAGTAACATGGTGAATTCGGTTAGTTCCCAATAGGCCGCAGTAGTAATAAGTGGACTGTTCGGGATATAGAAAAATTTTCACGAATGGAATCAAAATTTCTAGGCGAATTCAGTGAGTTCCCAATGGGACATGCTTGTATGAGTGTGCTTTTCAATATGTAACAACAATTTAAGGAACGGACTCTAAGTATCATGGTGAATTCAGTAGGGTCCCAATAGGATTCGCATGTAATAAGCTTGTTATTCAAGATAGAGCAGCGTATTAAGGAACGGAAACACTGTTACTCTGTGAATTCAGTTAGTTCCCAGTAGCAGGCTCTTGTAATATGCGTACTTCTAAAGATTTTTCAAAATTTGGTGTGCCGAATATGAGTAATTTGGTGAATTCGGTTAGTTCCCAATAGGCCGCAGTAGTAATAAGTGGACTGTTCGGGATATAGAAAAATTTTCACGAATGGAATCAAAATTTCTAGGCGAATTCAGTGAGTTCCCAATGGGACATGCTTGTATGAGTGTGCTTTTCAATATGTAACAACATTTTAACGAACGGACTCTAAGTATCATGGTGAATTCACTAGGTTCCCAATAGGATTCGCATGTAATAAGCTTGTTATTCAAGATAGAGCAGCGTTTTAAGGTACGGAAACACTGTTTCTCTGTGAATTCAGTTAGTTCCCAGTAGCAGGCTCTTGTAATATGCGTACTTCTAAAGATTTATCAAAATTTGGTGTGCCGAATCTGAGTAACATGGTGAATTAGGTTAGTTCCCAATAGGCCGCAGTAGTAATAAGTGGACTGTTCGGGATAGAAAAATTTTCACGAATGGAATCAAAATTTCTAGGTGAATTCAGTGAGTTCCCAATGGGACATGCTTGTATGAGTGTGCTTTTCAATATGTAACAACATTTTAAGGAACGGACTCTAAGTATCATGGTGAATTCAGTAGGTTCCCAATAGGATTCGCATGTAATAAGCTTGTTATTCAAGATAGAGCAGCGTTTTAAGGAACGGAAACACTGTTTCTCTGTGAATTCATTTAGTTCCCAGTAGCAGGCTCTTGTAATATGCGTACTTCTAAAGATTTATCAAAATTTGGTGTGCCGAATCTGAGTAACATGGTGAATTTGGTTAGTTCCCAATAGGTCGCAGTAGTAATAAGAGGACTGTTCGTGATATAGAAAAATTTTCACGAATGGAATCAAAATTTCTACGCGAATTCAGTGAGTTCCCTTTGGGACATGCTTGTATGAGTGTGCTTTTCAATATGTAACAACATTTTTGGAACGGACTCTAAGTATCATGGTGAATTCAGTAGGTTCCCAATAGGATTCGCATGTAATAAGCTTGTTATTCAAGATAGAGCAGCGTTTTAAGGAACGGAAACACTGTTTCTCTGTGAATTCAGTTAGTTCCCAGTAGCAGGCTCTTGTAATATGCATACTTCTAAAGATTTATCAAAATTTGGTGTGCCGAATCTGAGTAATATGGTGAATTCGGTTAGTTCCCAATAGGCCGCAGTGGTAATAAGTGGACTGTTCGGGATATAGAAAAATTTTCACGAATGGAATCAAAATTTCTAGGCGAATTCAGTGAGTTCCCAATGGGACATGCTTGTATGAGTGTGCTTTTCAATATGTAACAACATTTAAGGAACGGACTCTAAGTATCATGGTGAATACAGTAGGTTACCAATAGGATTCGCATGTAATAAGCTTGTTATTCAAGATAGAGCAGCGTTTTAAGGAACGGAAACACTGTTTCTCTGTGAATTCAGTTAGTTCCCAGTAGCAGGCTCTTGTAATATGCGTACTTCTAAAGATTTATCAAAATTTGGTGTTCCGAATCTGAGTAACATGGTGAATTCGGTTAGTTCCCAATAGGCCGCAGTAGTAATAAGTGGACTGTTCGGGTTATAGATAAATTTTCACGAATGGAATCAAAATTTCTAGGCGAATTCAGTGAGTTCCCAATGGGACATGCTTGTATGAGTGTGCTTTTCAATATATAACAACATTTTAAGGAACGAACTCTAAGTATCATGGTGAATTCAGTAGGTTCCCAATAGGATTCGCATGTAATAAGCTTGTTATTCAAGATAGAGCAACGTTTTAAGGAACGGAAAAACTGTTTCTCTGTGAATTCAGTTAGTTCCCAGTAGCAGGCTCTTGTAATATGCGTACTTCTAAAGATTTATCAAAATTTGGTGTGCCGAATCTGAGTAACATGGTGAATTCGGTTAGTTCCCAATAGGCCGCAGTAGTAATAAGTGGACTGTTCGGGATATAGAAAAATTTTCACGAATGGAATCAAAATTTCTACGCGAATTCAGTGAGTTCCCAATGGGACTTGCTTGTATGAGTGTGCTTTTCAATATGTAACAACATTTTAAGGAACGGACTCTAAGTATCATGGTGAATTCAGTGGGGTCCCAATAGGATTCGCATGTAATAAGCTTGTTATTCAAGATAGAGCAGCGTTTTAAGGAACGGAAACACTGTTTCTCTGTGAATTCAGTTAGTTCCCAGTAGCAGGCTCTTGTAATATGCGTACTTCTAAAGATTTATCAAATTTTGGTGTGTCGAATCTGAGTAACATGGTGAATTCGGTTAGTTCCCAATAGGCCGCAGTAGTAATAAGTGGACTGTTCGGGATATAGAAAAATTTTCACGAATGGAATCAAAATTTCTAGGCGAATTCAGTGAGTTCCCAAAGGGACACGCTTGTATGAGAGTGCTTTTCAATATGTAACAACATTTTAAGGAACGGACTCTAAGTATCATGGTGAATTCAGTAGGTTCCCAATAGGATTCGCATGTAATAAGCTTGTTATTCAAGATAGAGCAGCGTTTTAAGGAACGGAAACACTGTTCTCTGTGAATTCAGTTAGTTCCCAGTAGCAGGCTCTTGTAATATGCGTACTTCTAAAGACTTATCAAAATTTGGTGTGCCGAATCTGAGTAACATGGTGAATTCGGTTAATTCCCAATAGGCCGCAGTAGTAATAAGTGGACTGTTCGGGATATAGAAAAATTTTTACGAATGGAATCAAAATTTCTAGGAGAATTCAGTGAGTTCCCAAAGGGACACGCTTGTATGAGTGTGCTTTTCAATATGTAAGAACATTTAAAGGAACGGACTCTAAGTATCATGGTGAATTCAGTAGGTTCCCAATAGGATTCGCATGTAATAAGCTTGTTGTTCAAGATTGAGCAACGTTTTAAGGTACGGAAACACTGTTTCTCTGTGAATTCAGTTAGTTCCCAGTAGCAGGCTCTTGTAATATGCGTACTTCTAAAGATTTATCAAAATTTGGTGTGCCGAATCTGAGTAATATGGTGAATTCGGTTAGTTCCCAATAGGCCGCAGTAGTAATAAGTGGACTGTTCGGGATACAGAAAAATTTTCACGAATGGAATCAAAATTTCTAGGCGAATTCAGTGAGTTCCCAAAGGAACACGCTTGTATGAGTGTGCTTTTCAATATATAACAACATTTTAAGGAACGAACTCTAAGTATCATGGTGAATTCAGTAGGTTCCCAATAGGATTCGCATGTAATAAGCTTGTTATTCAAGATAGAGCAACGTTTTAAGGAACGGAAAAACTGTTTCTCTGTGAATTCAGTTAGTTCCCAGTAGCAGGCTCTTGTAATATGCGTACTTCTAAAGATTTATCAAAATTTGGTGTGCCGAATCTGAGTAACATGGTGAATTCGGTTAGTTCCCAATAGGCCGCAGTAGTAATAAGTGGACTGTTCGGGATATAGAAAAATTTTCACGAATGGAATCAAAATTTCTACGCGAATTCAGTGAGTTCCCAATGGGACTTGCTTGTATGAGTGTGCTTTTCAATATGTAACAACATTTTAAGGAACGGACTCTAAGTATCATGGTGAATTCAGTGGGGTCCCAATAGGATTCGCATGTAATAAGCTTGTTATTCAAGATAGAGCAGCGTTTTAAGGAACGGAAACACTGTTTCTCTGTGAATTCAGTTAGTTCCCAGTAGCAGGCTCTTGTAATATGCGTACTTCTAAAGATTTATCAAATTTTGGTGTGCCGAATCTGAGTAACATGGTGAATTCGGTTAGTTCCCAATAGGCCGCAGTAGTAATAAGTGGACTGTTCGGGATATAGAAAAATTTTCACGAATGGAATCAAAATTTCTAGGCGAATTCAGTGAGTTCCCAAAGGGACACGCTTGTATGAGAGTGCTTTTCAATATGTAACAACATTTTAAGGAACGGACTCTAAGTATCATGGTGAATTCAGTAGGTTCCCAATAGGATTCGCATGTAATAAGCTTGTTATTCAAGATAGAGCAGCGTTTTAAGGAACAGAAACACTGTTCTCTGTGAATTCAGTTAGTTCCCAGTAGCAGGCTCTTGTAATATGCGTACTTCTAAAGACTTATCAAAATTTGGTGTGCCGAATCTGAGTAACATGGTGAATTCGGTTAATTCCCAATAGGCCGCAGTAGTAATAAGTGGACTGTTCGGGATATAGAAAAATTTTTACGAATGGAATCAAAATTTCTAGGAGAATTCAGTGAGTTCCCAAAGGGACACGCTTGTATGAGTGTGCTTTTCAATATGTAACAACATTTAAAGGAACGGACTCTAAGTATCATGGTGAATTCAGTAGGTTCCCAATAGGATTCGCATGTAATAAGCTTGTTGTTCAAGATTGAGCAACGTTTTAAGGTACGGAAACACTGTTTCTCTGTGAATTCAGTTAGTTCCCAGTAGCAGGCTCTTGTAATATGCGTACTTCTAAAGATTTATCAAAATTTGGTGTGCCGAATCTGAGTAACATGGTGAATTCGGTTAGTTCCCAATAGGCCGCAGTAGTAATAAGTGGACTGTTCGGGATATAGAAAAATTTTCACGAATGGAATCAAAATTTCTAGGCGAATTCAGTGAGTTCCCAATGGGACATGCTTGTATGAGTGTGCTTTTCAATATGTAACAACATTTTAACGAACGGACTCTTAGTATCATGGTGAATTCAGTAGGTTCCCAATAGGATTCGCATGTAATAAGCTTGTTGTTCAAGATAGAGCAACGTTTTAAGGAACGGAAACACTGTTCTCTGTGAATTCAGTTAGTTCCCAGTAGCAGGCTCTTGTAATATGCGTACTTCTAAAGATTTATCAAATTTTGGTGTGCCGAATCTGAGTAATATGGTGAATTCGGTTAGTTCCCAATAGGCCGCAGTATTAATAAGTGGACTGTTCGGGATACAGAAAAATTTTCACGAATGGAATCAAAATTTCTAGGCGAATTCAGTGAGTTCCCAAAGGAACACGCTTGTATGAGTGTGCTTTTCAATATGTAACAACATTTTAAGGAACGGATTCTAAGTATCATGGTGAATTCAGTAGGTTCACAATAGGATTCGCATGTAATAAGCTTGTTATTCAAGATAGAGCAGCGTTTTAAGGTACGGAAACACTGTTTCTCTGTGAATTCAGTTAGTTCCCAGTAGCAGGCTCTTGTAATATGCGTACTTCTAAGGATTTATCAAAATTTGGTGTGCCGAATCTGAGTAACATGGTGAATTAGGTTAGTTCCCAATAGGCCGCAGTAGTAATAAGTGGACTGTTCGGGATAGAAAAATTTTCACGAATGGAATCAAAATTTCTAGGCGAATTCAGTGAGTTCCCAATGGGACATGCTTGTATGAGTGTGCTTTTCAATATGTAACAACATTTTAAGGAACGGACTCTAAGTATCATGGTGAATTCAGTAGGTTCCCAATAGGATTCGCATGTAATAAGCTTGTTATTCAAGATAGAGCAGCGTTTTAAGGAACGGAAACACTGTTTCTCTGTGAATTCAGTTAGTTCCCAGTAGCAGGCTCTTGTAATATGCGTACTTCTAAAGATTTATCAAAATTTGGTGTGCCGAATCTGAGTAACATGGTGAATTTGGTTAGTTCCCAATAGGCCGCAGTAGTAATAAGAGGACTGTTCGTGATATAGAAAAATTTTCACGAATGGAATCAAAATTTCTACGCGAATTCTTGAGTTCCCTTTGGGACATGCTTGTATGAGTGTGCTTTTCAATATGTAACAACATTTTTGGAACGGACTCTAAGTATCATGGTGAATTCAGTAGGTTCCCAATAGGATTCGCATGTAATAAGCTTGTTATTCAAGATAGAGCAGCGTTTTAAGGAACGGAAAAACTGTTTCTCTGTGAATTCAGTTAGTTCCCAGTAGCAGGCTCTTGTAATATGCGTACTTCTAAAGATTTATCAAAATTTGGTGTGCCGAATCTGAGTAACATGGTGAATTCGGTTAGTTCCCAATAGGCCGCAGTAGTAATAAGTGGACTGTTCGGGATATAGAAAAATTTTCACGAATGGAATCAAAATTTCTAGGCGAATTCAGTGAGTTCCCAATGGGACTTGCTTGTTTGAGTGTGCTTTTCAATATGTAACAACATTTTAAGGAACGGACTCTAAGTATCATGGTGAATTCAGTGGGGTCCCAATAGGATTCGCATGTAATAAGCTTGTTATTCAAGATAGAGCAGCGTTTTAAGGAACGGAAACACTGTTTCTCTGTAAATTCAGTTAGTTCCCAGTAGCAGGCTCTTGTAATATGCGTACTTCTAAAGATTTATCAAATTTTGATGTGCCGAATCTGAGTAACATGGTGAATTCGGTTAGTTCCCAATAGGCCGCAGTAGTAATAAGTGGACTGTTCGGGATATAGAAAAATTTTCACGAATGGAATCAAAATTTCTAGGCGAATTCAGTGAGTTCCCAAAGGGACACGCTTGTATGAGAGTGCTTTTCAATATGTAACAACATTTTAAGGAACGGACTCTAAGTATCATGGTGAATTCAGTAGCTTCCCAATAGGATTCGCATGTAATAAGCTTGTTATTCAAGATAGAGCAGCGTTTTAAGGAACGGAAACACTGTTCTCTGTGAATTCAGTTAGTTCCCAGTAGCAGGCTCTTGTAATATGCGTACTTCTAAAGACTTATCAAAATTTGGTGTGCCGAATCTGAGTAACATGGTGAATTCGGTTAGTTCCCAATAGGCCGCAGTAGTAATAAGTGGACTGTTCGGGATATAGAAAAATTTTTACGAATGGAATCAAAATTTCTAGGAGAATTCAGTGAGTTCCCAAAGGGACACGCTTGTATGAGTGTGCTTTTCAATATGTAACAACATTTAAAGGAACGGACTCTAAGTATCATGGTGAATTCAGTAGGTTCCCAATAGGATTCGCATGTAATAAGCTTGTTGTTCAAGATTGAGCAACGTTTTAAGGTACGGAAACACTGTTTCTCTGTGAATTCAGTTAGTTCCCAGTAGCAGGCTCTTGTAATATGCGTACTTCTAAAGATTTATCAAAATTTGGTGTGCCGAATCTGAGTAACATGGTGAATTCGGTTAGTTCCCAATAGGCCGCAGTAGTAATAAGTGGACTGTTCGGGATATAGAAAAATTTTCACGAATGGAATCAAAATTTCTAGGCGAATTCAGTGAGTTCCCAATGGGACATGCTTGTATGAGTGTGCTTTTCAATATGTAACAACATTTAAGGAACGGACTCTAAGTATCATGGTGAATACAGTAGGTTACCAAGGATTCGCATGTAATAAGCTTGTTATTCAAGATAGAGCAGCGTTTTAAGGAACGGAAACACTGTTTCTCTGTGAATTCAGTTAGTTCCCAGTAGCAGGCTCTTGTAATATGCGTACTTCTAAAGATTTATCAAAATTTGGTGTTCCGAATCTGAGTAACATGGTGAATTCGGTTAGTTCCCAATAGGCCGCAGTAGTAATAAGTGGACTGTTCGGGATATAGATAAATTTTCACGAATGGAATCAAAATTTCTAGGCGAATTCAGTGAGTTCCCAATGGGACATGCTTGTATGAGTGTGCTTTTCAATATATAACAACATTTTAAGGAACGAACTCTAAGTATCATGGTGAATTCAGTAGGTTCCCAATAGGATTCGCATGTAATAAGCTTGTTATTCAAGATAGAGCAACGTTTTAAGGAACGGAAAAACTGTTTCTCTGTGAATTCAGTTAGTTCCCAGTAGCAGGCTCTTGTAATATGCGTACTTCTAAAGATTTATCAAAATTTGGTGTGCCGAATCTGAGTAACATGGTGAATTCGGTTAGTTCCCAATAGGCCGCAGTAGTAATAAGTGGACTGTTCGGGATATAGAAAAATTTTCACGAATGGAATCAAAATTTCTAGGCGAATTCAGTGAGTTCCCAATGGGACTTGCTTGTATGAGTGTGCTTTTCAATATGTAACAACATTTTAAGGAACGGACTCTAAGTATCATGGTGAATTCAGTGGGGTCCCAATAGGATTCGCATGTAATAAGCTTGTTATTCAAGATAGAGCAGCGTTTTAAGGAACGGAAACACTGTTTCTCTGTAAATTCAGTTAGTTCCCAGTAGCAGGCTCTTGTAATATGCGTACTTCTAAAGATTTATCAAATTTTGGTGTGCCGAATCTGAGTAACATGGTGAATTCGGTTAGTTCCCAATAGGCCGCAGTAGTAATAAGTGGACTGTTCGGGATATAGAAAAATTTTCACGAATGGAATCAAAATTTCTAGGCGAATTCAGTGAGTTCCCAAAGGGACACGCTTGTATGAGAGTGCTTTTCAATATGTAACAACATTTTAAGGAACGGACTCTAAGTATCATGGTGAATTCAGTAGCTTCCCAATAGGATTCGCATGTAATAAGCTTGTTATTCAAGATAGAGCAGCGTTTTAAGGAACGGAAACACTGTTCTCTGTGAATTCAGTTAGTTCCCAGTAGCAGGCTCTTGTAATATGCGTACTTCTAAAGACTTATCAAAATTTGGTGTGCCGAATCTGAGTAACATGGTGAATTCGGTTAGTTCCCAATAGGCCGCAGTAGTAATAAGTGGACTGTTCGGGATATAGAAAAATTTTTACGAATGGAATCAAAATTTCTAGGAGAATTCAGTGAGTTCCCAAAGGGACACGCTTGTATGAGTGTGCTTTTCAATATGTAACAACATTTAAAGGAACGGACTCTAAGTATCATGGTGAATTCAGTAGGTTCCCAATAGGATTCGCATGTAATAAGCTTGTTGTTCAAGATTGAGCAACGTTTTAAGGTACGGAAACACTGTTTCTCTGTGAATTCAGTTAGTTCCCAGTAGCAGGCTCTTGTAATATGCGTACTTCTAAAGATTTATCAAAATTTGGTGTGCCGAATCTGAGTAACATGGTGAATTCGGTTAGTTCCCAATAGGCCGCAGTAGTAATAAGTGGACTGTTCGGGATATAGAAAAATTTTCACGAATGGAATCAAAATTTCTAGGCGAATTCAGTGAGTTCCCAATGGGACATGCTTGTATGAGTGTGCTTTTCAATATGTAACAACATTTTAACGAACGGACTCTAAGTATCATGGTGAATTCAGTAGGTTCCCAATAGGATTCGCATGTAATAAGCTTGTTGTTCAAGATAGAGCAACGTTTTAAGGAACGGAAACACTGTTCTCTGTGAATTCAGTTAGTTCCCAGTAGCAGGCTCTTGTAATATGCGTACTTCTAAAGATTTATCAAATTTTGGTGTGCCGAATCTGAGTAATATGGTGAATTCGGTTAGTTCCCAATAGGCCGCAGTAGTAATAAGTGGACTGTTCGGGATACAGAAAAATTTTCACGAATGGAATCAAAATTTCTAGGCGAATTAGTGAGTTCCCAAAGGAACACGCTTGTATGAGTGTGCTTTTCAATATGTAACAACATTTTAAGGAACGGATTCTAAGTATCATGGTGAATTCAGTAGGTTCACAATAGGATTCGCATGTAATAAGCTTGTTATTCAAGATAGAGCAGCGTATTAAGGTACGGAAACACTGTTTCTCTGTGAATTCAGTTAGTTCCCAGTAGCAGGCTCTTGTAATATGCGTACTTCTAAAGATTTATCAAAATTTGTTGTGCCGAATCTGAGTAACATGGTGAATTAGGTTAGTTCCCAATAGGCCGCAGTAGTAATAAGTGGACTGTTCGGGATAGAAAAATTTTCACGAATGGAATCAAAATTTCTAGGCGAATTCAGTGAGTTCCCAATGGGACATGCTTGTATGAGTGTGCTTTTCAATATGTAACAACATTTTAAAGAACGGACTCTAAGTATCATGGTGAATTCAGTAGGTTCCCAATAGGATTCGCATGTAATAAGCTTGTTATTCAAGATAGAGCAGCGTTTTAAGGAACGGAAACACTGTTTCTCTGTGAATTCATTTAGTTCCCAGTAGCAGGCTCTTGTAATATGCGTACTTCTAAAGATTTATCAAAATTTGGTGTGCCGAATCTGAGTAACATGGTGAATTTGGTTAGTTCCCAATAGGCCGCAGTAGTAATAAGAGGACTGTTCGTGATATAGAAAAATTTTCACGAATGGAATCAAAATTTCTACGCGAATTCAGTGAGTTCCCTTTGGGACATGCTTGTATGAGTGTGCTTTTCAATATGTAACAACATTTTTGGAACGGACTCTAAGTATCATGGTGAATTCAGTAGGTTCCCAATAGGATTCGCATGTAATAAGCTTGTTATTCAAGATAGAGCAGCGTTTTAAGGAACGGAAACACTGTTTCTCTGTGAATTCAGTTAGTTCCCAGTAGCAGGCTCTTGTAATATGCGTACTTCTAAAGATTTATCAAAATTTGGTGTGCCGAATCTGAGTAATATGGTGAATTCGGTTAGTTCCCAATAGGCCGCAGTGGTAATAAGTGGACTGTTCGGGATATAGAAAAATTTTCACGAATGGAATCAAAATTTCTAGGCGAATTCAGTGAGTTCCCAATGGGACATGCTTGTATGAGTGTGCTTTTCAATATGTAACAACATTTAAGGAACGGACTCTAAGTATCATGGTGAATACAGTAGGTTACCAATAGGATTCGCATGTAATAAGCTTGTTATTCAAGATAGAGCAGCGTTTTAAGGAACGGAAACACTGTTTCTCTGTGAATTCAGTTAGTTCCCAGTAGCAGGCTCTTGTAATATGCGTACTTCTAAAGATTTATCAAAATTTGGTGTTCCGAATCTGAGTAACATGGTGAATTAGGTTAGTTCCCAAGAGGCCGCAGTAGTAATAAGTGGACTGTTCGGGATATAGATAAATTTTCACGAATGGAATCAAAATTTCTAGGCGAATTCAGTGAGTTCCCAATGGGACATGCTTGTATGAGTGTGCTTTTCAATATATAACAACATTTTAAGGAACGAACTCTAAGTATCATGGTGAATTCAGTAGGTTCCCAATAGGATTCGCATGTAATAAGCTTGTTATTCACGATAGAGCAACGTTTTAAGGAACGGAAAAACTGTTTCTCTGTGAATTCAGTTAGTTCCCAGTAGCAGGCTCTTGTAATATGCGTACTTCTAAAGATTTATCAAAATTTGGTGTGCCGAATCTGAGTAACATGGTGAATTCGGTTAGTTCCCAATAGGCCGCAGTAGTAATAAGTGGACTGTTCGGGATATAGAAAAATTTTCACGAATGGAATCAAAATTTCTAGGCGAATTCAGTGAGTTCCCAATGGGACTTGCTTGTTTGAGTGTGCTTTTCAATATGTAACAACATTTTAAGGAACGGACTCTAAGTATCATGGTGAATTCAGTGGGGTCCCAATAGGATTCGCATGTAATAAGCTTGTTATTCAAGATAGAGAAGCGTTTTAAGGAACGGAAACACTGTTTCTCTGTAAATTAAGTTAGTTCCCAGTAGCAGGCTCTTGTAATATGCGTACTTCTAAAGATTTATCAAATTTTGGTGTGCCGAATCTGAGTAACATGGTGAATTCGGTTAGTTCCCAATAGGCCGCAGTAGTAATAAGTGGACTGTTCGGGATATAGAAAAATTTTCACGAATGGAATCAAAATTTCTAGGCGAATTCAGTGAGTTCCCAAAGGGACACGCTTGTATGAGAGTGCTTTTCAATATGTAACAACATTTTAAGGAACGGACTCTAAGTATCATGGTGAATTCAGTAGCTTCCCAATAGGATTCGCATGTAATAAGCTTGTTATTCAAGATAGAGCAGCGTTTTAAGGAACGGAAACACTGTTCTCTGTGAATTCAGTTAGTTCCCAGTAGCAGGCTCTTGTAATATGCGTACTTCTAAAGACTTATCAAAATTTGGTGTGCCGAATCTGAGTAACATGGTGAATTCGGTTAGTTCCCAATAGGCCGCAGTAGTAATAAGTGGACTGTTCGGGATATAGAAAAATTTTTACGAATGGAATCAAAATTTCTAGGAGAATTCAGTGAGTTCCCAAAGGGACACGCTTGTATGAGTGTGCTTTTCAATATGTAACAACATTTAAAGGAACGGACTCTAAGTATCATGGTGAATTCAGTAGGTTCCCAATAGGATTCGCATGTAATAAGCTTGTTGTTCAAGATTGAGCAACGTTTTAAGGTACGGAAACACTGTTTCTCTGTGAAACAGTTAGTTACCAGTAGCAGGCTCTTGTAATATGCGTACTTCTAAAGATTTATCAAAATTTGGTGTGCCGAATCTGAGTAACATGGTGAATTCGGTTAGTTCCCAATAGGCCGCAGTAGTAATAAGTGGATTGTTCGGGATATAGAAAAATTTTCACGAATGGAATCAAAATTTCTAGGCGAATTCAGTGAGTTCCCAATGGGACATGCTTGTATGAGTGTGCTTTTCAATATGTAACAACAATTTAAGGAACGGACTCTAAGTATCATGGTGAATTCAGTAGGGTCCCAATAGGATTCGCATGTAATAAGCTTGTTATTCAAGATAGAGCAGCGTATTAAGGAACGGAAACACTGTTACTCTGTGAATTCAGTTAGTTCCCAGTAGCAGGCTCTTGTAATATGCGTACTTCTAAAGATTTTTCAAAATTTGGTGTGCCGAATATGAGTAATTTGGTGAATTCGGTTAGTTCCCAATAGGCCGCAGTAGTAATAAGTGGACTGTTCGGGATATAGAAAAATTTTCACGAATGGAATCAAAATTTCTAGGCGAATTCAGTGAGTTCCCAATGGGACATGCTTGTATGAGTGTGCTTTTCAATATGTAACAACATTTTAACGAACGGACTCTAAGTATCATGGTGAATTCAGTAGGTTCCCAATAGGATTCGCATGTAATAAGCTTGTTGTTCAAGATAGAGCAACGTTTTAAGGAACGGAAACACTGTTCTCTGTGAATTCAGTTAGTTCCCAGTAGCAGGCTCTTGTAATATGCGTACTTCTAAAGATTTATCAAATTTTGGTGTGCCGAATCTGAGTAATATGGTGAATTCGGTTAGTTCCCAATAGGCCGCAGTAGTAATAAGTGGACTGTTCGGGATATAGAAAAATTTTCACGAATGGAATCAAAATTTCTAGGCGAATTCAGTGAGTTCCCAATGGGACATGCTTGTATGAGTGTGCTTTTCAATATGTAACAACATTTAAGGAACGGACTCTAAGTATCATGGTGAATACAGTAGGTTACCAATAGGATTCGCATGTAATAAGCTTGTTATTCAAGATAGAGCAGCGTTTTAAGGAACGGAAACACTGTTTCTCTGTGAATTCAGTTAGTTCCCAGTAGCAGGCTCTTGTAATATGCGTACTTCTAAAGATTTATCAAAATTTGGTGTTCCGAATCTGAGTAACATGGTGAATTCGGTTAGTTCCCAATAGGCCGCAGTAGTAATAAGTGGACTCTTCGGGATATAGATAAATTTTCACGAATGGAATCAAAATTTCTAGGCGAATTCAGAAAGTTCCCAATGGGACATGCTTGTATGAGTGTGCTTTTCAATATATAACAACATTTTAAGGAACGAACTCTAAGTATCATGGTGAATTCAGTAGGTTCCCAATAGGATTCGCATGTAATAAGCTTGTTATTCAAGATAGAGCAACGTTTTAAGGAACGGAAAAACTGTTTCTCTGTGAATTCAGTTAGTTCCCAGTAGCAGGCTCTTGTAATATGCGTACTTCTAAAGATTTATCAAAATTTGGTGTGCCGAATCTGAGTAACATGGTGAATTCGGTTAGTTCCCAATAGGCCGCAGTAGTAATAAGTGGACTGTTCGGGATATAGAAAAATTTTCACGAATGGAATCAAAATTTCTAGGCGAATTCAGTGAGTTCCCAATGGGACTTGCTTGTATGAGTGTGCTTTTCAATATGTAGCAACATTTTAAGGAACGGACTCTAAGTATCATGGTGAATTCAGTGGGGTCCCAATAGGATTCGCATGTAATAAGCTTGTTATTCAAGATAGAGCAGCGTTTTAAGGAACGGAAACACTGTTCTCTGTGAATTCAGTTAGTTCCCAGTAGCAGGCTCTTGTAATATGCGTACTTCTAAAGATTTATCAAATTTTGGTGTGCCGAATCTGAGTAACATGGTGAATTCGGTTAGTTCCCAATAGGCCGCAGTAGTAATAAGTGGACTGTTCGGGATATAGAAAAATTTTCACGAATGGAATCAAAATTTCTAGGCGAATTCAGTGAGTTCCCAAAGGGACACGCTTGTATGAGAGTGCTTTTCAATATGTAACAACATTTTAAGGAACGGACTCTAAGTATCATGGTGAATTCAGTAGGTTCCCAATAGGATTCGCATGTAATAAGCTTGTTATTCAAGATAGAGCAGCGTTTTAAGGAACGGAAACACTGTTCTCTGTGAATTCAGTTAGTTCCCAGTAGCAGGCTCTTGTAATATGCGTACTTCTAAAGACTTATCAAAATTTGGTGTGCCGAATCTGAGTAACATGGTGAATTCGGTTAGTTCCCAATAGGCCGCAGTAGTAATAAGTGGACTGTTCGGGATATAGAAAAATTTTTACGAATGGAATCAAAATTTCTAGGCGAATTCAGTGAGTTCCCAAAGGGACACGCTTGTATGAGTGTGCTTTTCAATATGTAACAACATTTAAAGGAACGGACTCTAAGTATCATGGTGAATTCAGTAGGTTCCCAATAGGATTCGCATGTAATAAGCTTGTTGTTCAAGATTGAGCAACGTTTTAAGGTACGGAAACACTGTTTCTCTGTGAATTCAGTTAGTTCCCAGTAGCAGGCTCTTGTAATATGCGTACTTCTAAAGATTTATCAAAATTTGGTGTGCCGAATCTGAGTAACATGGTGAATTCGGTTAGTTCCCAATAGGCCGCAGTAGTAATAAGTGGACTGTTCGGTATATAGAAAAATTTTCACGAATGGAATCAAAATTTCTAGGCGAATTCAGTGAGTTCCCAATGGGACATGCTTGTATGAGTGTGCTTTTCAATATGTAACAACATTTTAACGAACGGACTCTAAGTATCGTGGTGAATTCTGTAGGTTCCCAATAGGATTCGCATGTAATAAGCTTGTTGTTCAAGATAGAGCAACGTTTTAAGGAACGGAAACACTGTTCTCTGTGAATTCAGTTAGTTCCCAGTAGCAGGCTCTTGTAATATGCGTACTTCTAAAGATTTATCAAATTTTGGTGTGCCGAATCTGAGTAATATGGTGAATTCGGTTAGTTCCCAATAGGCCGCAGTAGTAATAAGTGGACTGTTCGGGATACAGAAAAATTTTCACGAATGGAATCAAAATTTCTAGGCGAATTCAGTGAGTTCCCAAAGGAACACGCTTGTATGAGTGTGCTTTTCAATATGTAACAACATTTTAAGGAACGGATTCTAAGTATCATGGTGAATTCAGTGGGGTCCCAATAGGATTCGCATGTAATAAGCTTGTTATTCAAGATAGAGCAGCGTTTTAAGGAACGGAAACACTGTTTCTCTGTAAATTCAGTTAGTTCCCAGTAGCAGGCTCTTGTAATATGCGTACTTCTAAAGATTTATCAAATTTTGGTGTGCCGAATCTGAGTAACATTGTGAATTCGGTTAGTTCCCAATAGGCCGCAGTAGTAATAAGTGGACTGTTCGGGATATAGAAAAATTTTCACGAATGGAATCAAAATTTCTAGGCGAATTCAGTGAGTTCCCAAAGGGACACGCTTGTATGAGAGTGCTTTTCAATATGTAACAACATTTTAAGGAACGGACTCTAAGTATCATGGTGAATTCAGTAGGTTCCCAATAGGATTCGCATGTAATAAGCTTGTTATTCAAGATAGAGCAGCGTTTTAAGGAACGGAAACACTGTTCTCTGTGAATTCAGTTAGTTCCCAGTAGCAGGCTCTTGTAATATGCGTACTTCTAAAGACTTATCAAAATTTGGTGTGCCGAATCTGAGTAACATGGTGAATTCGGTTAGTTCCCAATAGGCCGCAGTAGTAATAAGTGGACTGTTCGGGATATAGAAAAATTTTTACGAATGGAATCAAAATTTCTAGGAGAATTCAGTGAGTTCCCAAAGGGACACGCTTGTATGAGTGTGCTTTTCAATATGTAACAACATTTAAAGGAACGGACTCTAAGTATCATGGTGAATTCAGTAGGTTCCCAATAGGATTCGCAAGTAATAAGCTTGTTGTTCAAGATTGAGCAACGTTTTAAGGTACGGAAACACTGTTTCTCTGTGAATTCAGTTAGTTCCCAGTAGCAGGCTCTTGTAATATGCGTACTTCTAAAGGTTTATCAAAATTTGGTGTGCCGAATCTGAGTAACATGGTGAATTCGGTTAGTTCCCAATAGGCCGCAGTAGTAATAAGTGGACTGTTCGGGATATAGAAAAATTTTCACGAATGGAATCAAAATTTCTAGGCGAATTCAGTGAGTTCCCAATGGGACATGCTTGTATGAGTGTGCTTTTCAATATGTAACAACAATTTAAGGAACGGACTCTAAGTATCATGGTGAATTCAGTAGGGTCCCAATAGGATTCGCATGTAATAAGCTTGTTATTCAAGATAGAGCAGCGTATTAAGGAACGGAAACACTGTTACTCTGTGAATTCAGTTAGTTCCCAGTAGCAGGCTCTTGTAATATGCGTACTTCTAAAGATTTTTCAAAATTTGGTGTGCCGAATATGAGTAATTTGGTGAATTCGGTTAGTTCCCAATAGGCCGCAGTAGTAATAAGTGGACTGTTCGGGATATAGAAAAATTTTCACGAATGGAATCAAAATTTCTAGGCGAATTCAGTGAGTTCCCAATGGGACATGCTTGTATGAGTGTGCTTTTCAATATGTAACAACATTTTAACGAACGGACTCTAAGTATCATGGTGAATTCAGTAGGTTCCCAATAGGATTCGCATGTAATAAGCTTGTTGTTCAAGATAGAGCAACGTTTTAAGGAACGGAAACACTGTTCTCTGTGAATTCAGTTAGTTCCCAGTAGCAGGCTCTTGTAATATGCGTACTTCTAAAGATTTATCAAATTTTGGTGTGCCGAATCTGAGTAATATGGTGAATTCGGTTAGTTCCCAATAGGCCGCAGTAGTAATAAGTGGACTGTTCGGGATACAGAAAAATTTTCACGAATGGAATCAAAATTTCTAGGCGAATTCAGTGAGTTTCCAAAGGAACACGCTTGTATGAGTGTGCTTTTCAATATGTAACAACATTTTAAGGAACGGATTCTAAGTATCATGGTGAATTCAGTAGGTTCACAATAGGATTCGCATGTAATAAGCTTTTTATTCAAGATAGAGTAGCGTTTTAAGGTATGGAAACACTGTTTCTCTGTGAATTCAGTTAGTTCACAGTAGCAGGCTCTTGTAATATGCGTACTTCTAAAGATTTATCAAAATTTGGTGTGCCGAATCTGAGTAACATGGTGAATTAGGTTAGTTCCCAATAGGCCGCAGTAGTAATAAGTGGACTGTTCGGGATAGAAAAATTTTCACGAATGGAATCAAAATTTCTAGGCGAATTCAGTGAGTTCCCAATGGGACATGCTTGTATGAGTGTGCTTTTCAATATGTAACAACATTTTAAGGAACGGACTCTAAGTATCATGGTGAATTCAGTAGGTTCCCAATAGGATTCGCATGTAATAAGCTTGTTATTCAAGATAGAGCAGCGTTTTAAGGAACGGAAACACTGTTTCTCTGTGAATTCATTTAGTTCCCAGTAGCAGGCTTTTGTAATATGCGTACTTCTAAAGATTTATCAAAATTTGGTGTGCCGAATCTGAGTAACATGGTGAATTTGGTTAGTTCCCAATAGGCCGCAGTAGTAATAAGAGGACTGTTCGTGATATAGAAAAATTTTCACGAATGGAATCAAAATTTCTAGGCGAATTCAGTGAGTTCCCTTTGGGACATGCTTGTATGAGTGTGCTTTTCAATATGTAACAACATTTTTGGAACGGACTCTAAGTATCATGGTGAATTCAGTAGGTTCCCAATAGGATTCGCATGTAATAAGCTTGTTATTCAAGATAGAGCAGCGTTTTAAGGAACGGAAACACTGTTTCTCTGTGAATTCAGTTAGTTCCCAGGAGCAGGCTCTTGTAATATGCGTACTTCTAAAGATTTATCAAAATTTGGTGTGCCGAATCTGAGTAAAATTGTGAATTCGGTTAGTTCCCAATAGGCCGCAGTGGTAATAAGTGGACTGTTCGGGATATAGAAAAATTTTCACGAATGGAATCAAAATTTCTAGGCGAATTCAGTGACTTCCCAATGGGACATGCTTGTATGAGTGTGCTTTTCAATATGTAACAACATTTAAGGAACGGACTCTAAGTATCATGGTGAATACAGTAGGTTACCAATAGGATTCGCATGTAATAAGCTTGTTATTCAAGATAGAGCAGCGTTTTAAGGAACGGAAACACTGTTTCTCTGTGAATTCAGTTAGTTCCCAGTAGCAGGCTCTGGTAATATGCGTACTTCTAAAGATTTATCAAAATTTGGTGTTCCGAATCTGAGTAACATGGTGAATTCGGTTAGTTCCCAATAGGCCGCAGTAGTAATAAGTGGACTGTTCGGGATATAGATAAATTTTCACGAATGGAATCAAAATTTCTAGGCGAATTCAGTGAGTTCCCAATGGGACATGCTTGTATGAGTGTGCTTTTCAATATATAACAACATTTTAAGGAACGAACTCTAAGTATCATGGTGAATTCAGTAGGTTCCCAATAGGATTCGCATGTAATAAGCTTGTTATTCAAGATAGAGCAACGTTTTAAGGAACGGAAAAACTGTTTCTCTGTGAATTCAGTTAGTTCCCAGTAGCAGGCTCTTGTAATATGCGTACTTCTAAAGATTTATCAAAATTTGGTGTGCCGAATCTGAGTAACATGGTGAATTCGGTTAGTTCCCAATAGGCCGCAGTAGTAATAAGTGGACTGTTCGGGATATAGAAAAATTTTCACGAATGGAATCAAAATTTCTACGCGAATTCAGTGAGTTCCCAATGGGACTTGCTTGTATGAGTGTGCTTTTCAATATGTAACAACATTTTAAGGAACGGACTCTAAGTATCATGGTGAATTCAGTGGGGTCCCAATAGGATTCGCATGTAATAAGCTTGTTATTCAAGATAGAGCAGCGTTTTAAGGAACGGAAACACTGTTTCTCTGTGAATTCAGTTAGTTCCCAGTAGCAGGCTCTTGTAATATGCGTACTTCTAAAGATTTATCAAAATTTGGTGTGCCGAATCTGAGTAACATGGTGAATTCGGTTAGTTCCCAATAGGCCGCAGTAGTAATAAGTGGACTGTTCGGGATATAGAAAAATTTTCACGAATGGAATCAAAATTTCTAGGCGAATTCAGTGAGTTCCCAATGGGACTTGCTTGTATGAGTGTGCTTTTCAATATGTAACAACATTTTAAGGAACGGATTCTAAGTATCATGGTGAATTCAGTGGGGTCCCAATAGGATTCGCATGTAATAAGCTTGTTATTCAAGATAGAGCAGCGTTTTAAGGAACGGAAACACTGTTTCTCTGTAAATTCAGTTAGTTCCCAGTAGCAGGCTCTTGTAATATGCGTACTTCTAAAGATTTATCAAAATTTGGTGTGCCGAATCTGAGTAACATGGTGAATTCGGTTAGTTCCCAATAGGCCGCAGTAGTAATAAGTGGACTGTTCGGGATATAGAAAAATTTTCACGAATGGAATCAAAATTTCTAGGCGAATTCAGTGAGTTCCCAATGGGACATGCTTGTATGAGTGTGCTTTTCAATATGTAACAACATTTTAAGGAACGGACTCTAAGTATCATGGTGAATTCAGTAGGTTCCCAATAGGATTCGCATGTAATAAGCTTGTTATTCAAGATAGAGCAGCGTTTTAAGGAACGGAAACACTGTTTCTCTGTGAATTCAGTTAGTTCCCAGTAGCAGGCTCTTGTAATATGCGTACTTCTAAAGATTTATCAAAATTTGGTGTGCCGAATCTGAGTAACATGGTGAATTCGGTTAGTTCCCAATAGGCCGCAGTAGTAATAAGTGGACTGTTCGGGATATAGAAAAATTTTCACGAATGGAATCAAAATTTCTAGGCGAATTCAGTGAGTTCCCAATGGGACATGCTTGTATGAGTGTGCTTTTCAATATGTAACAACATTTTAAGGAACGGACTCTAAGTATCATGGTGAATTCAGTAGGTTCCCAATAGTATTCGCAAATAATAAGCTTGTTATTCAAGATAGAGCAGCGTTTTAAGGAACTGAAACACTGTTTCTCTGTGAATTCAGTTAGTTCCCAGTAGCAGGCTCTTGTAATATGCGTACTTCTAAAGATTTATCAAAATTTGGTGTGCCGAATCTGAGTAACATGGTGAATTCGGTTAGTTCCCAATAGGCCGCAGTAGTAATAAGTGGACTGTTCGGGATATAGAAAAATTTTCACGAATGGAATCAAAATTTCTAGGCGAATTCAGTGAGTTCCCAATGGGACTTGCTTGTATGAGTGTGCTTTTCAATATGTAACAACATTTTAAGGAACGGACTCTAAGTATCATGGTGAATTCAGTGGGGTCCCAATAGGATTCGCATGTAATAAGCTTGTTATTCAAGATAGAGCAGCGTTTTAAGGAACGGAAACACTGTTTCTCTGTGAATTCAGTTAGTTCCCAGTAGCAGGCTCTTGTAATATGCGTACTTCTAAAGATTTATCAAAATTTGGTGTGCCGAATCTGAGTAACATGGTGAATTCGGTTAGTTCCCAATAGGCCGCAGTAGTAATAAGTGGACTGTTCGGGATATAGAAAAATTTTCACGAATGGAATCAAAATTTCTAGGCGAATTCAGTGAGTTCCCAATGGGACATGTTTGTATGAGTGTGCTTTTCAATATGTAACAACATTTTAAGGAACGGACTCTAAGTATCATGGTGAATTCAGTAGGTTCCCAATAGGATTCGCATGTAATAAGCTTGTTATTCAAGATAGAGCAGCGTTTTAAGGAACGGAAACACTGTTTCTCTGTGAATTCAGTTAGTTCCCAGTAGCAGGCTCTTGTAATATGCGTAATTCTAAAGATTTATCAAAATTTGGTGTGCCCAATCTGAGTAACATGGTGAATTTGGTTAGTTCCCAATAGGCCGCAGTAGTAATAAGAGGACTGTTCGTGATATAGAAAAATTTTCACGAATGGAATCAAAATTTCTAGGCGAATTCAGTGAGTTCCCATTGGGACATGCTTGTATGAGTGTGCTTTTCAATATGTAACAACATTTTTGGAACGGACTCTAAGTATCATGGTGAATTCAGTAGGTTCCCAATAGGATTCGCATGTAATAAGCTTGTTATTCAAGATAGAGCAGCGTTTTAAGGAACGGAAACACTGTTTCTCTGTGAATTCAGTTAGTTCCCAGTAGCAGGCTCTTGTAATATGCGTACTTCTAAAGATTTATCAAAATTTGGTGTGCCGAATCTGAGTAATATGGTGAATTCGGTTAGTTCCCAATAGGCCGCAGTGGTAATAAGTGGACTGTTCGGGATATAGAAAATTTTTCACGAATGGAATCAAAATTTCTAGGCGAATTCAGTGAGTTCCCAATGGGACATGCTTGTATGAGTGTGCTTTTCAATATGTAACAACATTTTAAGGAACGGACTCTAAGTATCATGGTGAATACAGTAGGTTCCCAATAGGATTCGCATGTAATAAGCTTGTTATTCAAGATAGAGCAGCGTTTTAAGGAACGGAAACACTGTTTCTCTGTGAATTCAGTTAGTTCTCAGTAGCAGGCTCTTGTAATATGCGTACTTCTAAAGATTTATCAAAATTTGGTGTGCCGAATCTGAGTAACATGGTGAATTCGGTTAGTTCCCAATAGGCCGCAGTAGTAATAAGTGGACTGTTCGGGATATAGATAAATTTGCACGAATGGAATCAAAATTTCTAGGCGAATTCAGTGAGTTCCCAATGGGACATGCTTGTTTGAGTGTGTTTTTCAATATATAACAACATTTTAAGGAACGAACTCTAAGTATCATGGTGAATTCAGTAGGTTCCCAATAGGATTCGCATGTAATAAGCTTGTTATTCAAGATAGAGCAACGTTTTAAGGAACGGAAAAACTGTTTCTCTGTGAATTCAGTTAGTTCCCAGTAGCAGGCTCTTGTAATATGCGTACTTCTAAAGATTTATCAAAATTTGGTGTGCCGAATCTGAGTAACATGGTGAATTCGGTTAGTTCCCAATAGGCCGCAGTAGTAATAAGTGGACTGTTCGGGATAAAGAAAAATTTTCACGAATGGAATCAAAATTTCTAGGCGAATTCAGTGAGTTCCCAATGGGACTTGCTTGTATGAGTGTGCTTTTCAATATTTAACAACATTTTAAGGAACGGACTCAAAGTATCATTGTGAATTCAGTGGGGTCCCAATAGGATTCGCATGTAATAAGCTTGTTATTCAAGATAGAGCAGCGTTTTAAGGAACGGAAACACTGTTTCTTTGTAAATTCAGTTAGTTCCCAGTAGCAGGCTCTTGTAATATGCGTACTTCTAAAGATTTATCAAAATTTGGTGTGCCGAATCTGAGTAACATGGTGAATTCGGTTAGTTCCCAATAGGCCGCAGTAGTAATAAGTGGACTGTTCGGGATATAGAAAAATTTTCACGAATGGAATCAAAATTTCTAGGCGAATTCAGTGAGTTCCCAATTGGACACGCTTGTATGAGTGTGCTTTTCAATATGTAACAACATGTTAAGGAACGGACTCTAAGTATAATGGTGAATTCAGTAGGTTCCCAATAGGATTCGCATGTAATAAGCTTGTTATTCAAGATAGAGCAGCGTTTTAAGGAACGGAAACACTGTTTCTCTGTGAATTCAGTTACTTCCCTTAGCAGGCTCTTGTAATATGCGTACTTCTAAAGATTTATCAAAATTTGGTGTGCCGAATCTGAGTAACATGGTGAATTCGGTTAGTTCCCAATAGGCCGCAGTAGTAATAAGTGGACTGTTCGGGATATAGAAAAATTTTAACGAATGGAATCAAAATTTCTAGGCGAATTCAGTGAGTTCCCAATGGGACATGCTTGTATGAGTGTGCTTTTCAATATGTAACAACATTTTAAGGAACGGACTCTAAGTATCATGGTGAATTCAGTAGATTCCCAATAGTATTCGCATGTAATAAGATTGTTATTCAAGATAGAGCAGCGTTTTAAGGAACGGAAACACTGTTCTCTGTGAATTCAGTTAGTTCCCAGTAGCAGGCTCTTGTAATATGCATACTTCCAAAGATTTATCAAATTTTGGTGTGCCGAATCTGAGTAACATGGTGAATTCGGTTAGTTCCCAATAGGAGGCAGTAGTAATAAGTGGACTGTTCGGGATATAGAAAAATTTTCACGAATGGAATCAAAATTTCTAGGCGAATTCAGTGAGTTCCCAAAGGGACACGCTTGTATGAGTGTGCTTTTCAATATGTAACAACATTTTAAGGAACGGACTCTAAGTATCATGGTGAATTCAGTAGGTTCCCAATAGGATTCGCATGTAATAAGCTTGTTATTCAAGATAGAGCAGCGTTTTAAGGAACGGAAACACTGTTTCTCTGTGAATTCAGTTAGTTCCCAGTAGCAGGCCTTTGTAATATGCGTACTTCTAAAGACTTATCAAAATTTGGTGTGCCGAATCTGAGTAACATGGTGAATTCGGTTAGTTCCCAATAGGCCGCAGTAGTAATAAGTGGACTGTTCGGGATATAGAAAAATTTTCACGAATGGAATCAAAATTTCTAGGCGAATTCAGTGAGTTCCCAATGGGACATGCTTGTATGAGTGTGCTTTTCAATATGTAACAACATTTTAAGGAACGGACTCTAAGTATCATGGTAAATTCAGTAGATTCCCAATAGTATTCGCATGTAATAAGATTGTTATTCAAGATAGAGCAGCGTTTTAAGGAACGGAAACACTGTTCTCTGTGAATTCAGTTAGTTCCCAGTAGCAGGCTCTTGCAATATGCATACTTCCAAAGATTTATCAAAATTTGGTGTGCCGAATCTGAGTAACATGGTGAATTCGGTTAGTTCCCAATAGGCCGCAGTAGTAATAAGTGGACTGTTCGGGATATAGAAAAATTTTCACGAATGGAATCAAAATTTCTAGGCGAATTCAGTGAGTTCCCAAAGGGACATGCTTGTATGAGTGTGCTTTTCAATATGTAACAACATTTTAAGGAACGGACTCTAAGTATCATGGTGAATTCAGTAGGTTCCCAATAGGACCGCATGTAATAAGCTTGTTATTCAAGATAGAGCAACGTTTTAAGGAACGGAAACACTGTTTCTCTGTGAATTCAGTTAGTTCCCAGTAGCAGGCTCTGGTAATATGCGTACTTCTAAAGATTTATCAAAATTTGGTGTGCCGAATCTGAGTAACATTGTGAATTCGGTTAGTTCCGAATAGGCCGCAGTAGTTATAAGTGGACTGTTCGGGATATAGAAAAATTTTCACGAATGGAATCAAAATTTCTAGGCGAATTCAGTGAGTTCCCAATGGGACATGCTTGTATGAGTGTGCTTTTCAATATGTAACAACATTTTAAGGAACGGACTCTAAGTATCATGGTGAATTCAGTAGGTTCCCAATAGGATTCGCATGTAATAAGCTTGTTGTTCAAGATAGAGCAACGTTTTAAGGAACGGAAACACTGTTCTCTGTGAATTCAGTTAGTTCCCAGTAGCAGGCTCTTGTAATATGCGTACTTCTAAAGATTTATCAAATTTTGGTGTGCCGAATCTGAGTAACATGGTGAATTCGGTTAGTTCCCAATAGGCCGCAGTAGTAATAAGTGGACTGTTCGGGATATAGAAAAATTTTCACGAATGGAATCAAAATTTCTAGGCGAATTCAGTGAGTTCCCAATGGGACATGCTTGTATGAGTGTGCTTTTCAATATGTAACAACATTTTAAGGAACGGACTCTAAGTATCATGGTAAATTCAGTAGATTCCCAATAGTATTCGCATGTAATAAGATTGTTATTCAAGATAGAGCAGCGTTTTAAGGAACGGAAACACTGTTTCTCTGTGAATTCAGTTAGTTCCCAGTAGCAGGCTCTTGTAATATGCGTAATTCTAAAGATTTATCAAAATTTGGTGTGCCCAATCTGAGTAACATGGTGAATTTGGTTAGTTCCCAATAGGCCGCAGTAGTAATAAGAGGACTGTTCGTGATATAGAAAAATTTTCACGAATGGAATCAAAATTTCTAGGCGAATTCAGTGAGTTCCCATTGGGACATGCTTGTATGAGTGTGCTTTTCAATATGTAACAACATTTTTGGAACGGACTCTAAGTATCATGGTGAATTCAGTAGGTTCCCAATAGGATTCGCATGTAATAAGCTTGTTATTCAAGATAGAGCAGCGTTTTAAGGAACGGAAACACTGTTTCTCTGTGAATTCAGTTAGTTCCCAGTAGCAGGCTCTTGTAATATGCGTACTTCTAAAGATTTATCAAAATTTGGTGTGCCGAATCTGAGTAATATGGTGAATTCGGTTAGTTCCCAATAGGCCGCAGTGGTAATAAGTGGACTGTTCGGGATATAGAAAAATTTTCACGAATGGAATCAAAATTTCTAGGCGAATTCAGTGAGTTCCCAATGGGACATGCTTGTATGAGTGTGCTTTTCAATATGTAACAACATTTTAAGGAACGGACTCTAAGAATCATGGTGAATACAGTAGGTTCCCAATAGGATTCGCATGTAATAAGCTTGTTATTCAAGATAGAGCAGCGTTTTAAGGAACGGAAACACTGTTTCTCTCTGAATTCAGTTAGTTCCCAGTAGCAGGCGCTTGTAATATGCGTACTTCTAAAGATTTATCAAAATTTGGTGTGCCGAATCTGAGTAACATGGTGAATTCGGTTAGTTCCCAATAGGCCGCAGTAGTAATAAGTGGACTGTTCGGGATATAGATAAATTTGCACGAATGGAATCAAAATTTCTAGGCGAATTCAGTGAGTTCCCAATGGGACATGCTTGTTTGAGTGTGTTTTTCAATATATAACAACATTTTAAGGAACGAACTCTAAGTATCATGGTGAATTCAGTAGGTTCCCAATAGGATTCGCATGTAATAAGCTTGTTATTCAAGATAGAGCAACGTTTTAAGGAACGGAAAAACTGTTTCTCTGTGAATTCAGTTAGTTCCCAGTAGCAGGCTCTTGTAATATGCGTACTTCTAAAGATTTATCAAAATTTGGTGTGCCGAATCTGAGTAACATGGTGAATTCGGTTAGTTCCCAATAGGCCGCAGTAGTAATAAGTGGACTGTTCGGGATATAGAAAAATTTTCACGAATGGAATCAAAATTTCTAGGCGAATTCAGTGAGTTCCCAATGGGACATGCTTGTATGAGTGTGCTTTTCAATATGTAACAACAATTTAAGGAACGGACTCTAAGTATCATGGTGAATTCAGTAGGGTCCCAATAGGATTCGCATGTAATAAGCTTGTTATTCAAGATAGAGCAGCGTATTAAGGAACGGAAACACTGTTACTCTGTGAATTCAGTTAGTTCCCAGTAGCAGGCTCTTGTAATATGCGTACTTCTAAAGATTTTTCAAAATTTGGTGTGCCGAATATGAGTAATTTGGTGAATTCGGTTAGTTCCCAATAGGCCGCAGTAGTAATAAGTGGACTGTTCGGGATATAGAAAAATTTTCACGAATGGAATCAAAATTTCTAGGCGAATTCAGTGAGTTCCCAATGGGACATGCTTGTATGAGTGTGCTTTTCAATATGTAACAACATTTTAAGGAACGGACTCTAAGTATCATGGTGAATTCAGTAGGTTCCCAATAGGATTCGCATGTAATAAGCTTGTTATTCAAGATAGAGCAGCGTTTTAAGGAACGGAAACACTGTTTCTCTGTGAATTCAGTTAGTTCCCAGTAGCAGGCTCTTGTAATATGCGTACTTCTAAAGATTTATCAAAATTTGGTGTGCCGAATCTGAGTAACATGGTGAATTCGGTTAGTTCCCAATAGGCCGCAGTAGTAATAAGTGGACTGTTCGGGATATAGATAAATTTTCACGAATGGAATCAAAATTTCTAGGCGAATTCAGTGAGTTCCCAATGGGACATGCTTGTATGAGTGTGCTTTTCAATATATAACAACATTTTAAGGAACGAACTCTAAGTATCATGGTGAAGTCAGTGGGGTCCCAATAGGATTCGCATGTAATAAGCTTGTTATTCAAGATAGAGCAGCGTTTTAAGGAACGGAAACACTGTTTCTCTGTAAATTCAGTTAGTTCCCAGTAGCAGGCTCTTGTAATATGCGTACTTCTAAAGATTTATCAAAATTTGGTGTGCCGAATCTGAGTAACATGGTGAATTCGGTTAGTTCCCAATAGGCCGCAGTAGTAATAAGTGGACTGTTCGGGATATAGAAAAATTTTCACGAATGGAATCAAAATTTCTAGGCGAATTCAGTGAGTTCCCAATGGGACATGCTTGTATGAGTGTGCTTTTCAATATGTAACAACATTTTAAGGAACGGACTCTAAGTATCATGGTGAATTCAGTAGGTTCCCAATAGGATTCGCATGTAATAAGCTTGTTATTCAAGATAGAGCAGCGTTTTAAGGAACGGAAACACTGTTTCTCTGTGAATTCAGTTAGTTCCCAGTAGCAGGCTCTTGTAATATGCGTAATTCTAAAGATTTATCAAAATTTGGTGTGCCGAATCTGAGTAACATGGTGAATTTGGTTAGTTCCCAATAGGCCGCAGTAGTAATAAGAGGACTGTTCGTGATATAGAAAAATTTTCACGAATGGAATCAAAATTTCTAGGCGAATTCAGTGAGTTCCCATTGGGACATGCTTGTATGAGTGTGCTTTTCAATATGTAACAACATTTTTGGAACGGACTCTAAGTATCATGGTGAATTCAGTAGGTTCCCAATAGGATTCGCATGTAATAAGCTTGTTATTCAAGATAGAGCAGCGTTTTAAGGAACGGAAACACTGTTTCTCTGTGAATTCAGTTAGTTCCCAGTAGCAGGCTCTTGTAATATGCGTACTTCTAAAGATTTATCAAAATTTGGTGTGCCGAATCTGAGTAATATAGTGAATTCGGTTAGTTCCCAATAGGCCGCAGTGGTAATAAATGGACTGTTCGGGATATAGAAAAATTTTCACGAATGGAATCAAAATTTCTAGGCGAATTCAGTGAGTTCCCAATGGGACTTGCTTGTATGAGTGTGCTTTTCAATATGTAACAACATTTTAAGGAACGGACTCTAAGTATCATGGTGAATTCAGTGGGGTCCCAATAGGATTCGCATGTAATAAGCTTGTTATTCAAGATAGAGCAGCGTTTTAAGGAACGGAAACACTGTTTCTCTGTAAATTCAGTTATTTCCCAGTAGCAGGCTCTTGTAATATGCGTACTTCTAAAGATTTATCAAAATTTGGTGTGCCGAATCTGAGTAACATGGTGAATTCGGTTAGTTCCCAATAGGCCGCAGTAGTAATAAGTGGACTGTTCGGGATATAGAAAAATTTTCACGAATGGAATCAAAATTTCTAGGCGAATTCAGTGAGTTCCCAATGGGACATGCTTGTATGAGTGTGCTTTTCAATATGTAACAACATTTTAAGGAACGGACTCTAAGTATCATGGTGAATTCAGTAGGTTCCCAATAGGATTCGCATATAATAAGCTTGTTATTCAAGATAGAGCAGCGTTTTAAGGAACGGAAACACTGTTTCTCTGTGAATTCAGTTAGTTCCCAGTAGCAGGCTCTTGTAATATGCGTAATTCTAAAGATTTATCAAAATTTGGTGTGCCCAATCTGAGTAACATGGTGAATTTGGTTAGTTCCCAATAGGCCGCAGTAGTAATAAGAGGACTGTTCGTGATATAGAAAAATTTTCACGAATGGAATCAAAATTTCTAGGCGAATTCAGTGAGTTCCCATTGGGACATGCTTGTATGAGTGTGCTTTTCAATATGTAACAACATTTTTGGAACGGACTCTAAGTATCATGGTGAATTCAGTAGGTTCCCAATAGGATTCTCATGTAATAAGCTTGTTATTCAAGATAGAGCAGCGTTTTAAGGAACGGAAACACTGTTTCTCTGTGAATTCAGTTAGTTCCCAGTAGCAGGCTCTTGTAATATGCGTACTTCTAAAGATTTATCAAAATTTGGTGTGCCGAATCTGTGTAATATGGTGAATTCGGTTAGTTCCCAATAGGCCGCAGTGGTAATAAGTGGACTGTTCGGGACATAGAAAAATTTTCACGAATGGAATCAAAATTTCTAGGCGAATTCAGTGAGTTCCCAATGGGACATGCTTGTATGAGTGTGCTTTTCAATATGTAACAACATTTTAAGGAACGGACTCTAAGTATCATGGTGAATACAGTAGGTTCCCAATAGGATTCGCATGTAATAAGCTTGTTATTCAAGATAGAGCAGCGTTTTAAGGAACGGAAACACTGTTTCTCTGTGAATTCAGTTAGTTCCCAGTAGTAGGCTCTTGTAATATGCGTACTTCTAAAGATTTATCAAAATTTGGTGTGCCGAATCTGAGTAACATGGTGAATTCGGTTAGTTCCCAATAGGCCGCAGTAGTAATAAGTGGACTGTTCGGGACATAGATAAATTTGCACGAATGGAATCAAAATTTCTAGGCGAATTCAGTGAGTTCCCAATGGACATGCTTGTTTGAGTGTGCTTTTCAATATATAACAACATTTTAAGGAACGAACTCTAAGTATCATGGTGAATTCAGTAGGTTCCCAATAGGATTCGCATGTAATAAGCTTGTTATTCAAGATAGAGCAACGTTTTAAGGAACGGAAAAACTGTTTCTCTGTGAATTCTGTTAGTTCCCAGTAGCAGGCTCTTGTAATATGCGTACTTCTAAAGATTTATCAAAATTTGGTGTGCCGAATCTGAGTAACATGGTGAATTCGGTTAGTTCCCAATAGGCCGCAGTAGTAATAAGTGGACTGTTCGGGATATAGAAAAATTTTCACGAATGGAATCAAAATTTCTAGGCGAATTCAGTGAGTTCCCAATGGGACTTGCTTGTATGAGTGTGCTTTTCAATATGTAACAACATTTTAAGGAACGGACTCTAAGTATCATTGTGAATTCAGTGGGGTCCCAATAGTATTCGCATGTAATAAGTTTGTTATTCAAGATAGAGCAGCGTTTTAAGGAACGGAAACACTGTTTCTCTGTGAATTCAGTTACTTCCCTTAGCAGGCTCTTGTAATATGCGTACTTCTAAAGATTTATCAAAATTTGGTGTGCCGAATCTGAGTAACATGGTGAATTCGGTTAGTTCCCAATAGGCCGCAGTAGTAATAAGTGGACTGTTCGGGATATAGAAAAATTTTCACGAATGGAATCAAAATTTCTAGGCGAATTCAGTGAGTTCCCAATGGGACATGCTTGTATGAGTGTGCTTTTCAATATGTAACAACATTTTAAGGAACGGACTCTAAGTATCATGGTGAATTCAGTAGATTCCCAATTGTATTCAAATGTAATAAGATTGTTATTCAAGATAGAGCAGCGTTTTAAGGAACGGAAACACTGTTCTCTGTGAATTCAGTTAGTTCCCAGTAGCAGGCTCTTGTAATATGCATACTTCCAAAGATGTATCAAAATTTGGTGTGCCGAATCTGAGTAACATGGTGAATTCGGTTAGTTCCCAATAGGCCGCAGTGGTAATAAGTGGACTGTTCGGGATATAGAAAAATTTTCACGAATGGAATCAAAATTTCTAGGCGAATTCAGTGAGTTCCCAAAGGGACACGCTTGTATGAGTGTGCTTTTCAATATGTAACAACATTTTAAGGAACGGACTCTAAGTATCATGGTGAATTCAGTAGGTTCCCAATAGGATTCGCATGTAATAAGCTTGTTATTCAAGATAGAGCAGCGTTTTAAGGAACGGAAACACTGTTTCTCTGTGAATTCAGTTAGTTCCCAGTAGCAGGCTCTTGTAATATGCGTACTTCTAAAGATTTATCAAAATTTGGTGTGCCGAATCTGAGTAACATGGTGAATTCGGTTAGTTCCCAATAGTCCGCAGTAGTAATAAGTGGACTGTTCGGTATATAGATAAATTTTCACGAATGGAATCAAAATTTCTAGGCGAATTCAGTGAGTTCCCAATGGGACATGCTTGTATGAGTGTGCTTTTCAATATATAACAACATTTTAAGGAACGAACTCTAAGTATCATGGTGAATTCAGTAGGTTCCCAATAGGATTCGCATGTAATAAGCTTGTTATTCAAGATAGAGCAACGTTTTAAGGAACGGAAAAACTGTTTCTCTGTGAATTCAGTTAGTTCCCAGTAGCAGGCTCTTGTAATATGCGTACTTCTAAAGATTTATCAAAATTTGGTGTGCCGAATCTGAGTAACATGGTGAATTCGGTTAGTTCCCAATAGGCCGCAGTAGTAATAAGTGGACTGTTCGGGATATAGAAAAATTTTCACGAATGGAATCAAAATTTCTAGGCGAATTCAGTGAGTTCCCAATGGGATTTGCTTGTATGAGTGTGCTTTTCAATATGTAACAACATTTTAAGGAACGGACTCTAAGTATCATGGTGAATTCAGTGGGGTCCCAATAGGATTCGCATGTAATAAGCTTGTTATTCAAGATAGAGCAGCGTTTTAAGGAACGGAAACACTGTTTCTCTGTAAATTCAGTTAGTTCCCACTAGCAGGCTCTTGTAATATGCGTACTTCTAAAGATTTATCAAAATTTGGTGTGCCGAATCTGAGTAACATGGTGAATTCGGTTAGTTCCCAATAGGCCGCAGTAGTAATAAGTGGACTGTTCGGGATATAGAAAAATTTTCACGAATGGAATCAAAATTTCTAGGCGAATTCAGTGAGTTCCCAATGGGACATGCTTGTATGAGTGTGCTTTTCAATATGTAACAACATTTTAAGGAACGGACTCTAAGTATCATGGTGAATTCAGTAGGTTCCCAATAGGATTCGCATGTAATAAGCTTGTTATTCAAGATAGAGCAGCGTTTTAAGGAACGGAAACACTGTTTCTCTGTGAATTCAGTTAGTTCCCAGTAGCAGGCTCTTGTAATATGCGTAATTCTAAAGATTTATCAAAATTTGGTGTGCCGAATCTGAGTAACATGGTCAATTTGGTTAGTTCCCAATAGGCCGCAGTAGTAATAAGAGGACTGTTCGTGATATAGAAAAATTTTCACGAATGGAATCAAAATTTCTAGGCGAATTCAGTGAGTTCCCATTGGGACATGCTTGTATGAGTGTGCTTTTCAATATGTAACAACATTTTTGGAACGGACTCTAAGTATCATGGTGAATTCAGTAGGTTCCCAATAGGATTCGCATGTAATAAGCTTGTTATTCAAGATAGAGCAGCGTTTTAAGGAACGGAAACACTGTTTCTCTGTGAATTCAGTTAGTTCCCAGTAGCAGGCTCTTGTAATATGCGTACTTCTAAAGATTTATCAAAATTTGGTGTGCCGAATCTGAGTAATATGGTGAATTCGGTTAGTTCCCAATAGGCCGCAGTGGTAATAAGTGGACTGTTCGGGATATAGAAAAATTTTCACGAATGGAATCAAAATTTCTAGGCGAATTCAGTGAGTTCCCAATGGGACTTGCTTGTATGAGTGTGCTTTTCAATATGTAACAACATTTTAAGGAACGGACTCAAAGTATCATTGTGAATTCAGTGGGGTCCCAATAGGATTCGCATGTAATAAGCTTGTTATTCAAGATAGAGCAGCGTTTTAAGGAACGGAAACACTGTTTCTCTGTAAATTCAGTTATTTCCCAGTAGCAGGCTCTTGTAATATGCGTACTTCTAAAGATTTATCAAAATTTGGTGTGCCGAATCTGAGTAACATGGTGAATTCGGTTAGTTCCCAATAGGCCGCAGTAGTAATAAGTGGACTGTTCGGGATATAGAAAAATTTTCACGAATGGAATCAAAATTTCTAGGCGAATTCAGTGAGTTCCCAATGGGACATGCTTGTATGAGTGTGCTTTTCAATATGTAACAACATTTTAAGGAACGGACTCTAAGTATCATGGTGAATTCAGTAGGTTCCCAATAGGATTCGCATATAATAAGCTTGTTATTCAAGATAGAGCAGCGTTTTAAGGAACGGAAACACTGTTTCTCTGTGAATTCAGTTAGTTCCCAGTAGCAGGCTCTTGTAATATGCGTAATTCGAAAGATTTATCAAAATTTGGTGTGCCCAATCTGAGTAACATGGTGAATTTGGTTAGTTCCCAATAGGCCGCAGTAGTAATAAGAGGACTGTTCGTGATATAGAAAAATTTTCACGAATGGAATCAAAATTTCTAGGCGAATTCAGTGAGTTCCCATTGGGACATGCTTGTATGAGTGTGCTTTTCAATATGTAACAACATTTTTGGAACGGACTCTAAGTATCATGGTGAATTCAGTAGGTTCCCAATAGGATTCTCATGTAATAAGCTTGTTATTCAAGATAGAGCAGCGTTTTAAGGAACGGAAACACTGTTTCTCTGTGAATTCAGTTAGTTCCCAGTAGCAGGCTCTTGTAATATGCGTACTTCTAAAGATTTATCAAAATTTGGTGTGCCGAATCTGTGTAATATGGTGAATTCGGTTAGTTCCCAATAGGCCGCAGTGGTAATAAGTGGACTGTTCGGGATATAGAAAAATTTTCACGAATGGAATCAAAATTTCTAGGCGAATTCAGTGAGTTCCCAATGGGACATGCTTGTATGAGTGTGCTTTTCAATATGTAACAACATTTTAAGGAACGGACTCTAAGTATCATGGTGAATACAGTAGGTTCCCAATAGGATTCGCATGTAATAAGCTTGTTATTCAAGATAGAGCAGCGTTTTAAGGAACAGAAACACTGTTTCTCTGTGAATTCAGTTAGTTCCCAGTAGTAGGCTCTTGTAATATGCGTACTTCTAAAGATTTATCAAAATTTGGTGTGCCGAATCTGAGTAACATGGTGAATTCGGTTAGTTCCCAATAGGCCGCAGTAGTAATAAGTGGACTTTTCGGGACATAGATAAATTTGCACGAATGGAATCAAAATTTCTAGGCGAATTCAGTGAGTTCCCAATGGACATGCTTGTTTGAGTGTGCTTTTCAATATATAACAACATTTTAAGGAACGAACTCTAAGTATCATGGTGAATTCAGTAGGTTCCCAATAGGATTCGCATGTAATAAGCTTGTTATTCAAGATAGAGCAACGTTTTAAGGAACGGAAAAACTGTTTCTCTGTGAATTCTGTTAGTTCCCAGTAGCAGGCTCTTGTAATATGCGTACTTCTAAAGATTTATCAAAATTTGGTGTGCCGAATCTGAGTAACATGGTGAATTCGGTTAGTTCCCAATAGGCCGCAGTAGTAATAAGTGGACTGTTCGGGATATAGAAAAATTTTCACGAATGGAATCAAAATTTCTAGGCGAATTCAGTGAGTTCCCAATGGGACTTGCTTGTATGAGTGTGCTTTTCAATATGTAACAACATTTTAAGGAACGGACTCTAAGTATCATTGTGAATTCAGTGGGGTCCCAATAGTATTCGCATGTAATAAGCTTGTTATTCAAGATAGAGCAGCGTTTTAAGGAACGGAAACACTGTTTCTCTGTGAATTCAGTTAGTTCCCAGTAGCAGGCTCTTGTAATATGCGTAATTCTAAAGATTTATCAAAATTTGGTGTGCCGAATCTTAGTAACATGGTGAATTCGGTTAGTTCCCAGTAGGCCGCAGTAGTAATAAGTGGACTGTTCGGGATATAGAAAAATTTTCACGAATGGAATCAAAATATCTAGGCGAATTCAGTGAGTTCCCAATGGGACATGCTTGTATGAGTGTGCTTTTCAATATGTAACAACATTTTAACGAACGGACTCTAAGTATCATGGTGAATTCAGTAGGTTCCCAATAGGATTCGCATGTAATAAGCTTGTTATTCAAGATAGAGCAGCGTTTTAAGGAACGGAAACACTGTTTCTCTGTGAATTCAGTTAGTTCCCAGTAGCAGGCGCTTGTAATATGCGTACATCCAAAGATTTATCAAAATTTGGTGTGCCGAATCTGAGTAAAATGGTGAATTCGGTTAGTTCTCAATAGGCCGCAGTAGTAATAAGTGGACTGTTCGGGATATAGAAAAATTTTGACGAATGGAATCAAAATTTCTAGGCGAATTCAGTGAGTTCCCAAAGGGACACGCTTGTATGAGAGTGCTTTTCAATATGTAACAACATTTTAAGGAACGGACTCTAAGTATCATGGTGAATTCAGTAGGTTCCCAATAGGATTCGCATGTAATAAGCTTGTTGTTCAAGATTGAGCAACGTTTTAAGGTACGGAAACACTGTTTCTCTGTGAATTCAGTTAGTTCCCAGTAGCAGGCTCTTGTAATATGCGTACTTCTAAAGATTTATCAAAATTTGGTGTGCCGAATCTGAGTAACATGGTGAATTCGGTTAGTTCCCAATAGGCCGCAGTAGTAATAAGTGGACTGTTCGGGATATAGAAAAATTATCACGAATGGAATCAAAATTTCTAGGCGAATTCAGTGAGTTCCCAATGGGACATGCTTGTATGAGTGTGCTTTTCAATATGTAACAACATTTTAAGGAACGGACTCTAAGTATCATGGTGAATTCAGTAGGTTCCCAATAGGATTCGCATGTAATAAGCTTGTTATTCAAGATAGAGCAGCGTTTTAAGGAACGGAAACACTGTTTCTCTGTGAATTCAGTTAGTTCCCAGTAGCAGGCTCTTGTAATATGCGTACTTCTAAAGATTTTTCAAAATTTGGTATGCCGAATCTGAGTAATTTGGTGTATTCGGTTAGTTCCCAATAGGCCGCAGTAGTAATAAGTGGACTGTTCGGGATATAGAAAAATTTTCACGAATGGAATCAAAATTTCTAGGCGAATTCAGTGAGTTCCCAATGGGACATGCTTGTATGAGTGTGCTTTTCAATATGTAACAACATTTTAACGAACGGACTCTAAGTATCATGGTGAATTCAGTAGGTTCCCAATAGGATTCGCATGTAATAAGCTTGTTGTTCAAGATAGAGCAACGTTTTAAGGAACGGAAACACTGTTCTCTGTGAATTCAGTTAGTTCCCAGTAGCAGGCTCTTGTAATATGCGTACTTCTAAAGATTTATCAAATTTTGGTGTGCCGAATCTGAGTAACATGGTGAATTCGGTTAGTTCCCAATAGGCCGCAGTAGTAATAAGTGGACTGTTCGGGATACAGAAAAATTTTCACGAATGGAATCAAAATTTCTAGGCGAATTCAGTGAGTTCCCAAAGGGACACGCTTGTATGAGTGTGCTTTTCAATATGTAACAACATTTTAAGGAACGGACTCTAAGTATCATGGTGAATTCAGTAGGTTCCCAATAGGATTCGCATGTAATAAGCTTCTTATTCAAGATAGAGCAGCGTTTTAAGGTACGGAAACACTGTTTCTCTGTGAATTCAGTTAGTTTCCAGTAGCAGGCTCTTGTAATATGCGTACTTCTAAAGATTTATCAAAATTTGGTGTGCCGAATCTGAGTAACATGGTGAATTCGGTTAGTTCCCAATAGTCCGCAGTAGTAATAAGTGGACTGTTCGGGATAGAAAAATTTTCACGAATGGAATCAAAATTTCTAGGCGAATTCAGTGAGTTCCCAATGGGACATGCTTGTATGAGTTTGCTTTTCAATACGTAACAACATTTTAAGGAACGGACTCTAAGTATCATGGTGAATTCACTCGGTTCCCAATAGGATTCGCATGTAATAAGCTTGTTATTCAAGATAGAGCAGCGTTTTAAGGAACGGAAACACTGTTCTCTGTGAATTCAGATAGTTCCCAGTAGCAGGCTCTTGTAATATGCGTACTTCCAAAGATTTATCAAAATTTGGTGTGCCGAATCTGTGTAATATGGTGAATTCGGTTAGTTCCCAATAGGCCGCAGTGGTAATAAGTGGACTATTCGGGATATAGAAAAATTTTCACGAATGGAATCAAAATTTCTAGGCGAATTCAGTGAGTTCCCAATGGGACATGCTTGTATCAGTGTGCTTTTCAATATGTAACAACATTTTAAGGAACGGACTCTAAGTATCATGGTGAATACAGTAGGTTCCCAATAGGATTCGCATGTAATAAGCTTGTTATTCAAGATAGAGCAGCGTTTTAAGGAACGGAAACACTGTTTCTCTGTGAATTCAGTTAGTTCCCAGTAGTAGGCTCTTGTAATATGCGTACTTCTAAAGATTTATCAAAATTTGGTGTGCCGAATCTGAGTAACATGGTGAATTCGGTTAGTTCCCAATAGGCCGCAGTAGTAATAAGTGGACTGTTCGGGATATAGAAAAATTTTCACGAATGGAATCAAAATTTCTAGGCGAATTCAGTGAGTTCCCAATGGGACATGCTTGTATGAGTGTGCTTTTCAATATGTAACAACATTTTAAGGAACGGACTCTAAGTATCATGGTGAATTCAGTAGATTCCCAATTGTATTCAAATGTAATAAGATTGTTATTCAAGATAGAGCAGCGTTTTAAGGAACGGAAACACTGTTCTCTGTGAATTCAGTTAGTTCCCAGTAGCAGGCTCTTGTAATATGCATACTTCCAAAGATTTATCAAAATTTGGTGTGCCGAATCTGAGTAACATGGTGAATTCGGTTAGTTCCCAATAGGCCGCAGTAGTAATAAGTGGACTGTTCGGGATACAGAAAAATTTTCACGAATGGAATCAAAATTTCTAGGCGAATTCAGTGAGTTCCCAAAGGGACACGCTTGTATGAGTGTGCTTTTCAATATGTAACAACATTTTAAGGAACGAACTCTAAGTATCATGGTGAATTCAGTAGGTTCCCAATAGGATTCGCATGTAATAAGCTTGTTATTCAAGATAGAGCAGCGTTTTAAGGAACGGAAACACTGTTTCTCTGTGAATTCAGTTAGTTCCCAGTAGCAGGCCTGTGTAATATGCGTACTTCTAAAGACTTATCAAAATTTGGTGTGCCGAATCTGAGTAACATGGTGAATTCGGTTAGTTCCCAATAGGCCGCAGTAGTAATAAGTGGACTGTTCGGGATATAGAAAAATTTTCACGAATGGAATCAAAATTTCTAGGCGAATTCAGTGAGTTCCCAATGGGACATGCTTGTATGAGTGTGCTTTTCAATATGTAACAACATTTTAAGGAACGGACTCTAAGTATCATGGTGAATTCAGTAGGTTCCCAATAGGATTCGCATGTAATAAGCTTGTTATTCAAGATAGAGCAGCGTTTTAAGAAACGAAAACACTGTTTCTCTGTGAATTCAGTTAGTTCCCAGTAGCAGGCTCTTGTAATATGCGTAATTCTAAAGATTTATCAAAATTTGGTGTGCCGAATCTTAGTAACATGGTGAATTCGGTTAGTTCCCAGTAGGCCGCAGTAGTAATAAGTGGACTGTTCGGGATATAGAAAAATTTTCACGAATGGAATCAAAATTTCTTGGCGAATTCAGTGAGTTCCCAATGGGACATGCTTGTATGAGTGTGCTTTTCAATATGTAACAACATTTTAACGAACGGACTCTAAGTATCATGGTGAATTCAGTAGGTTCCCAATAGGATTCGCATGTAATAAGCTTGTTATTCAAGATAGAGCAGCGTTTTAAGGAACGGAAACACTGTTTCTCTGTGAATTCAGTTAGTTCCCAGTAGCAGGCTCTTGTAATATGCGTACATCCAAAGATTTATCAAAATTTGGTGTGCCGAATCTGAGTAAAATGGTGAATTCGGTTAGTTCCCAATAGGCCGCAGTAGTAATAAGTGGACTGTTCGGGATATAGAAAAATTTTGACGAATGGAATCAAAATTTCTAGGCGAATTCAGTGAGTTCGCAAAGGGACACGCTTGTATGAGAGTGCTTTTCAATATGTAACAACATTTTAAGGAACGGACTCTAAGTATCATGGTGAATTCAGTAGGTTCCCAATAGGATTCGCATGTAATAAGCTTGTTGTTCAAGATTGAGCAACGTTTTAAGGTACGGAAACACTGTTTCTCTGTGAATTCAGTTAGTTCCCAGTAGCAGGCTCTTGTAATATGCGTACTTCTAAAGATTTATCAAAATTTGGTGTGCCGAATCTGAGTAACATGGTGAATTCGGTTAGTTCCCAATAGGCCGCAGTAGTAATAAGTGGACTGTTCGGGATATAGAAAAATTTTCACGAATGGAATCAAAATTTCTAGGCAAATTCCGTGAGTTCCCAATGGGACATGCTTGTATGAGTGTGCTTTTCGATAGGTAACAACATTTTAAGAAACGGACTCTAAGTATCATGGTGAATTCAGTAGGTTCCCAATAGGATTCGCATGTAATAAGCTTGTTATTCAAGATAGAGCAGCGTTTTAAGGAACGGAAACACTGTTTCTCTGTGAATTCAGTTAGTTCCCAGTAGCAGGCATTTGTAATATGCGTACTTCTAAAGACTTATCAAAATTTGGTGTGCCGTATCTGAGTAACATGGTGAATTCGGTTAGTTCCCAATAGGCCGCAGTAGTAATAAGTGGACTGTTCGGGATATAGAAAAATTTTCACGAATGGAATCAAAATTTCTAGGCGAATTCAGTGAGTTCCCAATGGGACATGCTTGTATGAGTGTGCTTTTCAATATGTAACAACATTTTAAGGAACGGACTCTAAGTATCATGGTGAATTCACTAGGTTCCCAATAGGATTCGCATGTAATAAGCTTGTTATTCAAGATAGAGCAGCGTTTTAAGGAAAGGAAACACTGTTTCTCTGTGAATTCATTTAGTTCCCATTGCAGGCTCTGGTAATATGCGTACTTCTAAAGATTTATCAAAATTTGGTGTGCCGAATCTTAGTAACATGGTGAATTCGGTTAGTTCCCAGTAGGCCGCAGTAGTAATAAGTGGACTGTTCGGGATATAGAAAAATTTTCACGAATGGAATCAAAATTTCTTGGCGAATTCAGTGAGTTCCCAATGGGACATGCTTGTATGAGTGTGCTTTTCAATATGTAACAACATTTTAACGAACGGACTCTAAGTATCATGGTGAATTCAGTAGGTTCCCAATAGGATTCGCATGTAATAAGCTTGTTATTCAAGATAGAGCAGCGTTTTAAGGAACGGAAACACTGTTTCTCTGTGAATTCAGTTAGTTCCCAGTAGCAGGCTCTTGTAATATGCGTACATCCAAAGATTTATCAAAATTTGGTGTGCCGAATCTGAGTAAAATGGTGAATTCGGTTAGTTCCCAATAGGCCGCAGTAGTAATAAGTGGACTCTTCGGGATATAGAAAAATTTTGACGAATGGAATCAAAATTTCTAGGCGAATTCAGTGAGTTCGCAAACGGACACGCTTGTATGAGAGTGCTTTTCAATATGTAACAACATTTTAAGGAACGGACTCTAAGTATCATGGTGAATTCAGTAGGTTCCCAATAGGATTCGCATGTAATAAGCTTGTTGTTCAAGATTGAGCAACGTTTTAAGGTACGGAAACACTGTTTCTCTGTGAATTCAGTTAGTTCCCAGTAGCAGGCTCTTGTAATATGCGTACTTCTAAAGATTTATCAAAATTTGGTGTGCCGAATCTGAGTAACATGGTGAATTCGGTTAGTTCCCAATAGGCCGCAGTAGTAATAAGTGGACTGTTCGGGATATAGAAAAATTTTAACGAATGGAATCAAAATTTCTAGGCAAATTCCGTGAGTTCCAAATGGGACATGCTTGTATGAGTGTGCTTTTCGATAGGTAACAACATTTTAAGAAACGGACTCTAAGTATCATGGTGAATTCAGTAGGTTCCCAATAGGATTCGCATGTAATAAGCTTGTTATTCAAGATAGAGCAGCGTTTTAAGGAACGGAAACACTGTTTCTCTGTGAATTCAGTTAGTTCCCAGTAGCAGGCATTTGTAATATGCGTACTTCTAAAGACTTATCAAAATTTGGTGTGCCGAATCTGAGTAACATGGTGAATTCGGTTAGTTCCCAATAGGCCGCAGTAGTAATAAGTGGACTGTTCGGGATATAGAAAAATTTTCACGAATGGAATCAAAATTTCTAGGCGAATTCAGTGAGTTCCCAATGGGACATGCTTGTATGAGTGTGCTTTTCAATATGTAACAACATTTTAACGAACGGACTCTAAGTATCATGGTGAATTCAGTAGGTTCCCAATAGGATTCGCATGTAATAAGCTTGTTGTTCAAGATAGAGCAACGTTTTAAGGAACGGAAACACTGTTCTCTGTGAATTCAGTTAGTTCCCAGTAGCAGGCTCTTGTAATATGCGTACTTCTAAAGATTTATCAAATTTTGGTGTGCCGAATCTGAGTAACATGGTGAATTCGGTTAGTTCCCAATAGTCCGCAGTAGTAATAAGTGGACTGTTCGGGATAGAAAAATTTTCACGAATGGAATCAAAATTTCTAGGCGAATTCAGTGAGTTCCCAATGGGATATGCTTGTATGAGTGTGCTTTTCAATATGTAACAACATTTTAAGGAACGGACTCTAAGTATCATGGTGAATTCACTAGGTTCCCAATAGGATTCGCATGTAATAAGCTTGTTATTCAAGATAGAGCAGCGTTTTAAGGAAAGGAAACACTGTTTCTCTGTGAATTCATTTAGTTCCCAGTAGCAGGCTCTGGTAATATGCGTACTTCTAAAGATTTATCAAAATTTGGTGTGCCGAATCTGAGTAACATGGTGAATTCGGTTAGTTCCCAATAGGCCGCAATAGTAATAAGTGGACTGTTCGGGATATAGAAAAATTTTCACGAATGGAATCAAAATTTCTAGGCGAATTCAGTGAGTTCCCAATGGGACATGCTTGTATGAGTGTGCTTTTCAATATGTAACAACATTTTAAGGAACGGACTCTAAGTATCATGGTGAATTCAGTAGGTTCCCAATAGGATTCGCATGTAATAAGCTTGTTATTCAAGATAGAGCAGCGTTTTAAGGAACGGAAACACTGTTTCTCTGTGAAATCAGTTAGTTCCCAGTAGCAGGCTCTTGTAATATGCGTAATTCTAAAGATTTATCAAAATTTGGTGTGCCGAATCTGAGTAACATGGTGAATTTGGTTAGTTCCCAATAGGCCGCAGTAGTAATAAGAGGACTGTTCGTGATATAGAAAAATTTTCACGAATGGAATCAAAACTTCTAGGCGAATTCAGTGAGTTCCCATTGGGACATGCTTGTATGAGTGTGCTTTTCAATATGTAACAACATTTTTGGAACGGACTCTAAGTATCATGGTGAATTCAGTAGGTTCCCAATAGGATTCGCATGTAATAAGCTTGTTATTCAAGATAGAGCAGCGTTTTAAGGAACGGAAACACTGTTTCTCTGTGAATTCAGTTAGTTCCCAGTAGCAGGCTCTTGTAATATGCGTACTTCTAAAGATTTATCAAAATTTGGTGTGCCGAATCTGAGTAATATGGTGAATTCGGTTAGTTCCCAATAGGCCGCAGTGGTAATAAGTGGACTGTTCGGGATATAGAAAAATTTTCACGAATGGAATCAAAATTTCTAGGCGAATTCAGTGAGTTCCCAATGGGACATGCTTGTATGAGTGTGCTTTTCAATATGTAACAACATTTTAAGGAACGGACTCTAAGTATCATGGTGAATACAGTAGGTTCCCAATAGGATTCGCATGTAATAAGCTTGTTATTCAAGATAGAGCAGCGTTTTAAGGAACGGAAACACTGTTTCTCTGTGAATTCAGTTAGTTCCCAGTAGCAGGCTCTTGTAATATGCGTACTTCTAAAGATTTATCAAAATTTGGTGTGCCGAATCTGAGTAACATGGTGAATTCGGTTAGTTCCCAATAGGCCGCAGTAGTAATAAGTGGACTGTTCGGGATATAGATAAATTTTCACGAATGGAATCAAAATTTCTAGGCGAATTCAGTGAGTTCCCAATGGGACATGCTTGTATGAGTGTGCTTTTCAATATATAACAACATTTTAAGGAACGAACTCTAAGTATCATGGTGAATTCAGTAGGTTCCCAATAGGATTCGCATGTAATAAGCTTGTTATTCAAGATAGAGCAACGTTTTAAGGAACGGAAAAACTGTTTCTAAGTGAATTCTGTTAGTTCCCAGTAGCAGGCTCTTGTAATATGCGTACTTCTAAAGATTTATCAAAATTTGGTGTGCCGAATCTGAGTAACATGGTGAATTCGGTTAGTTCCCAATAGGCCGCAGTGGTAATAAGTGGACTGTTCGGGATATAGAAAAATTTTCACGAATGGAATCAAAATTTCTAGGCGAATTCAGTGAGTTCCCAATGGGACTTGCTTGTATGAGTGTGCTTTTCAATATGTAACAACATTTTAAGGAACGGACTCTAAGTATCATGGTGAATTCAGTGGGGTCCCAATAGGATTCGCATGTAATAAGCTTGTTATTCAAGATAGAGCAGCGTTTTAAGGAACGGAAACACTGTTTCTCTGTAAATTCAGTTAGTTCCCAGTAGCAGGCTCTTGTAATATGCGTACTTCTAAAGATTTATCAAAATTTGGTGTGCCGAATCTGAGTAACATGGTGAATTCGGTTAGTTCCCAATAGGCCGCAGTAGTAATAAGTGGACTGTTCGGGATATAGAAAAATTTTCACGAATGGAATCAAAATTTCTAGGCGAATTCAGTGAGTTCCCAATGGGACATGCTTGTATGAGTGTGCTTTTCAATATGTAACAACATTTTAAGGAACGGACTCTAAGTATCATGGTGAATTCAGTAGGTTCCCAATAGGATTCGCATGTAATAAGCTTGTTATTCAAGATAGAGCAGCGTTTTAAGGAACGGAAACACTGTTTCTCTGTGAATTCAGTTAGTTCCCAGTAGCAGGCTCTTGTAATATGCGTACTTCTAAAGATTTATCAAAATTTGGTGTGCCGAATCTGAGTAACATGGTGAATTCGGTTAGTTCCCAATAGGCCGCAGTAGTAATAAGTGGACTGTTCGGGATATAGATAAATTTTCACGAATGGAATCAAAATTTCTAGGCGAATTCAGTGAGTTCCCAATGGGACATGCTTGTATGAGTGTGCTTTTCAATATATAACAACATTTTAAGGAACGAACTCTAAGTATCATGGTGAATTCAGTAGGTTCCCAATAGGATTCGCATGTAATAAGCTTGTTATTCAAGATAGAGCAACGTTTTAAGGAACGGAAAAACTGTTTCTCTGTGAATTCAGTTAGTTCCCAGTAGCAGGCTCTTGTAATATGCGTACTTCTAAAGATTTATCAAAATTTGGTGTGCCGAATCTGAGTAACATGGTGAATTCGGTTAGTTCCCAATAGGCCGCAGTAGTAATAAGTGGACTGTTCGGGATATAGAAAAATTTTCACGAATGGAATCAAAATTTCTAGGCGAATTCAGTGAGTTCCCAATGGGACATGCTTGTATGAGTGTGCTTTTCAATATGTAACAACATTTTAAGGAACGGACTCTAAGTATCATGGTGAATTCAGTAGGTTCCCAATAGGATTCGCATGTAATAAGCTTGTTATTCAAGATAGAGCAGCGTTTTAAGGAACGGAAACACTGTTTCTCTGTGAATTCAGTTAGTTCCCAGTAGAAGGCTCTTGTAATATGCGTAATTCTAAAGATTTATCAAAATTTGGTGTGCCGAGTCTGAGTAACATGGTGAATTTGGTTAGTTCCCAATAGGCCGCAGTAGTAATAAGAGGACTGTTCGTGATATAGAAAAATTTTCACGAATGGAATCAAAATTTCTAGGCGAATTCAGTGAGTTCCCATTGGGACATGCTTGTATGAGTGTGCTTTTCAATATGTAACAACATTTTTGGAACGGACTCTAAGTATCATGGTGAATTCAGTAGGTTCCCAATAGGATTCGCATGTAATAAGCTTGTTATTCAAGATAGAGCAGCGTTTTAAGGAACGGAAACACTGTTTCTCTGTGAATTCAGTTAGTTCCCAGTAGCAGGCTCTTGTAATATGCGTACTTCTAAAGATTTATCAAAATTTGGTGTGCCGAATCTGAGTAATATGGTGAATTCGGTTAGTTCCCAATAGGCCGCAGTGGTAATAAGTGGACTGTTCGGGATATAGAAAAATTTTCACGAATGGAATCAAAATTTCTAGGCGAATTCAGTGAGTTCCCAATGGGACATGCTTGTATGAGTGTGCTTTTCAATATGTAACAACATTTTAAGGAACGGACTCTAAGTATCATGGTGAATTCAGTAGGTTCCCAATAGGATTCGCATGTAATAAGCTTGTTATTCAAGATAGAGCAACGTTTTAAGGAACGGAAACACTGTTCTCTGTGAATTCAGTTAGTTCCCAGTAGCAGGCTCTTGTAATATGCGTACTTCTAAATATTTATCAAAATTTGGTGTGCCGAATCTGAGTAACATGGTGAATTCGGTTAGTTCCCAATAGGCCGCATTAGTAATAAGTGGACTGTTCGGGATATAGAAAAATTTTCACGAATGGAATCAAAATTTCTAGGCAAATTCCGTGAGTTCCCAATGGGACATGCTTGTATGAGTGTGCTTTTCGATAGGTAACAACATTTTAAGAAACGGACTCTAAGTTCATGGTGAATTCAGTAGGTTCCCAATAGTATTCGCATGTAATAAGCTTGTTATTCAAGATAGAGCAGCGTTTTAAGGAACGGAAACACTGTTTCTCTGTGAATTCAGTTAGTTCCCAGTAGCAGGCTCTTGTAATATGCGTACTTCTAAAGATTTATCAAAATTTGGTGTGCCGAATCTGCGTAACATGGTGAATTCGGTAAGTTCCCAATAGGCCGCAGTAGTAATAAGAGGACTGTTCGGGATATAGAAAAATTTTCACGAATGGAATCAAAATTTCTACGCGAATTCAGTGAGTTCCCATTGGGACATGCTTGTATGAGTGTGCTTATCAATATGTAACAACATTTTAAGGAACGGACCCTAAGTATCATGGTGAATTCAGTAGGTTCCCAATAGGATTCGCATGTAATAAGCTTGTTATTCAAGATAGAGTTGCGTTTTAAGGAACGGAAACACTGTTTCTCTGTGAATTCAGTTAGTTCCCAGTAGCAGGCTCTTGTAATATGCGTACTTCTAAAGATTTATCAAAATTTGGTGTGCCGAATCTGCGTAACATGGTGAATTCGGTTAGTTCCCAATAGGCCGCAGTAGTAATAAGTGGACTGTTCGGGATATAGAAAAATTTTCACGAATGGAATCAAAATTTCTAGGCAAATTCCGTGAGTTCCCAATGGGACATGCTTGTATGAGTGTGCTTTTCGATAGGTAACAACATTTTAAGAAACGGACTCTAAGTATCATGGTGAATTCAGTAGGTTCCCAATAGGATTCGCATGTAATAAGCTTGTTATTCAAGATAGAGCAGCGTTTTAAGGAACGGAAACACTGTTTCTCTGTGTATTCAGTTAGTTCCCAGTAGCAGGCATTTGTAATATGCGTACTTCTAAAGACTTATCAAAATTTGGTGTGCCGAATCTGAGTAACATGGTGAATTCGGTTAGTTCCCAATAGGCCGCAGTAGTAATAAGTGGACTGTTCGGGATATAGAAAAATTTTCACGAATGGAATCAAAATTTCTAGGCGAATTCAGTGAGTTCCCAATGGGACATGCTTGTATGAGTGTGCTTTTCAATATGTAACAACATTTTAACGAACGGACTCTAAGTATCATGGTGAATTCAGTAGGTTCCCAATAGGATTCGCATGTAATAAGCTTGTTGTTCAAGATAGAGCAACGTTTTAAGGAACGGAAACACTGTTCTCTGTGAATTCAGTTAGTTCCCAGTAGCAGGCTCTTGTAATATGCGTACTTCCAAAGATTTATCAAATTTTGGTGTGCCGAATCTGAGTAACATGGTGAATTCGGTTAGTTCCCAATAGGCCGCAGTAGTAATAAGTGGACTGTTCGGGATACAGAAAAATTTTCACGAATGGAATCAAAATTTCTAGGCGAATTCAGTGAGTTCCCAAAGGGACACGCTAGTATGAGTGTGCTTTTCAATATGTAACAACATTTTAAGGAACGGACTCTAAGTATCATGGTGAATTCAGTAGGTTCCCAATAGGATTCGCATGTAATAAGCTTCTTATTCAAGATAGAGCAGCGTTTTAAGGTACGGAAACACTGTTTCTCTGTGAATTCAGTTAGTTCCCAGTAGCAGGCTCTTGTAATATGCGTACTTCTAAAGATTTATCAAAATTTGGTGTGCCGAATCTGAGTAACATGGTGAATTCGGTTAGTTCCCAATAGTCCGCAGTAGTAATAAGTGGACTGTTCGGGATAGAAAAATTTTCACGAATGGAATCAAAATTTCTAGGCGAATTCAGTGAGTTCCCAATGGGATATGCTTGTATGAGTGTGCTTTTCAATATGTAACAACATTTTAAGGAACGGACTCTAAGTATCATGGTGAATTCACTAGGTTCCCAATAGGATTCGCATGTAATAAGCTTGTTATTCAAGATAGAGCAGCGTTTTAAGGAAAGGAAACACTGTTTCTCTGTGAATTCATTTAGTTCCCAGTAGCAGGCTCTGGTAATATGCGTACTTCTAAAGATTTATCAAAATTTGGTGTGCCGAATCTGAGTAACATGGTGAATTCGGTTAGTTCCCAATAGGCCGCAGTAGTAATAAGTGGACTGTTCGGGATATAGAAAAATTTTCACGAATGGAATCAAAATTTCTAGGCGAATTCAGTGAGTTCCCAATGGGACATGCTTGTATGAGTGTGCTTTTCAATATGTAACAACATTTTAAGGAACGGACTCTAAGTATCATGGTGAATTCAGTAGGTTCCCAATAGGATTCGCATGTAATAAGCTTGTTATTCAAGATAGAGCAGCGTTTTAAGGAACGGAAACACTGTTTCTCTGTGAATTCAGTTAGTTCCCAGTAGCAGGCTCTTGTAATATGCGTAATTCTAAAGATTTATCAAAATTTGGTGTGCCGAATCTGAGTAACATGGTGAATTTGGTTAGTTCCCAATAGGCCGCAGTAGTAATAAGAGGACTGTTCGTGATATAGAAAAATTTTCACGAATGGAATCAAAACTTCTAGGCGAATTCAGTGAGTTCCCATTGGGACATGCTTGTATGAGTGTGCTTTTCAATATGTAACAACATTTTTGGAACGGACTCTAAGTATCATGGTGAATTCAGTAGGTTCCCAATAGGATTCGCATGTAATAAGCTTGTTATTCAAGATAGAGCAGCGTTTTAAGGAACGGAAACACTGTTTCTCTGTGAATTCCGTTAGTTCCCAGTAGCAGGCTCTTGTAATATGCGTACTTCTAAAGATTTATCAAAATTTGGTGTGCCGAATCTGAGTAATATGGTGAATTCGGTTAGTTCCCAATAGGCCGCAGTGGTAATAAGTGGACTGTTCGGGATATAGAAAAATTTTCACGAATGGAATCAAAATTTCTAGGCGAATTCAGTGAGTTCCCAATGGGACATGCTTGTATGAGTGTGCTTTTCAATATGTAACAACATTTTAAGGAACGGACTCTAAGTATCATGGTGAATACAGTAGGTTCCCAATAGGATTCGCATGTAATAAGCTTGTTATTCAAGATAGAGCAGCGTTTTAAGGAACGGAAACACTGTTTCTCTGTGAATTCAGTTAGTTCCCAGTAGCAGGCTCTTGTAATATGCGTACTTCTAAAGATTTATCAAAATTTGGTGTGCCGAATCTGAGTAACATGGTGAATTCGGTTAGTTCCCAATAGGCCGCAGTAGTAAAAAGTGGACTGTTCGGGATATAGATAAATTTTCACGAATGGAATCAAAATTTCTAGGCGAATTCAGTGAGTTCCCAATGGGACATGCTTGTATGAGTGTGCTTTTCAATATATAACAACATTTTAAGGAACGAACTCTAAGTATCATGGTGAATTCAGTAGGTTCCCAATAGGATTCGCATGTAATAAGCTTGTTATTCAAGATAGAGCAACGTTTTAAGGAACGGAAAAACTGTTTCTCTGTGAATTCAGTTAGTTCCCAGTAGCAGGCTCTTGTAATATGCGTACTTCTAAAGATTTATCAAAATTTGGTGTGCCGAATCTGAGTAACATGGTGAATTCGGTTAGTTCCCAATAGGCCGCAGTAGTAATAAGTGGACTGTTCGGGATATAGAAAAATTTTCACGAATGGAATCAAAATTTCTAGGCGAATTCAGTGAGTTCCCAATGGGACTTGCTTGTATGAGTGTGCTTTTCAATATGTAACAACATTTTAAGGAACGGACTCTAAGTATCATGGTGAATTCAGTGGGGTCCCAATAGGATTCGCATGTAATAAGCTTGTTATTCAAGATAGAGCAGCGTTTTAAGGAACGGAAACACTGTTTCTCTGTAAATTCAGTTAGTTCCCAGTAGCAGGCTCTTGTAATATGCGTACTTCTAAAGATTTATCAAAATTTGGTGTGCCGAATCTGAGTAACATGGTGAATTCGGTTAGTTCCCAATAGGCCGCAGTAGTAATAAGTGGACTGTTCGGGATATAGAAAAATTTTCACGAATGGAATCAAAATTTCTAGGCGAATTCAGTGAGTTCCCAATGGGACATGCTTGTATGAGTGTGCTTTTCAATATGTAACAACATTTTAAGGAACGGACTCTAAGTATCATGGTGAATTCAGTAGGTTCCCAATAGGATTCGCATGTAATAAGCTTGTTATTCAAGATAGAGCAGCGTTTTAAGGAACGGAAACACTGTTTCTCTGTGAATTCAGTTAGTTCCCAGTAGCAGGCTCTTGTAATATGCGTACTTCTAAAGATTTATCAAAATTTGGTGTGCCGAATCTGAGTAACATGGTGAATTCGGTTAGTTCCCAATAGGCCGCAGTAGTAATAAGTGGACTGTTCGGGATATAGATAAATTTTCACGAATGGAATCAAAATTTCTAGGCGAATTCAGTGAGTTCCCAATGGGACATGCTTGTATGAGTGTGCTTTTCAATATATAACAACATTTTAAGGAACGAACTCTAAGTATCATGGTGAATTCAGTAGGTTCCCAATAGGATTCGCATGTAATAAGCTTGTTATTCAAGATAGAGCAACGTTTTAAGGAACGGAAAAACTGTTTCTCTGTGAATTCAGTTAGTTCCCAGTAGCAGGCTCTTGTAATATGCGTACTTCTAAAGATTTATCAAAATTTGGTGTGCCGAATCTGAGTAACATGGTGAATTCGGTTAGTTCCCAATAGGCCGCAGTAGTAATAAGTGGACTGTTCGGGATATAGAAAAATTTTCACGAATGGAATCAAAATTTCTAGGCGAATTCAGTGAGTTCCCAATGGGACATGCTTGTATCAGTGTGCTTTTCAATATGTAACAACATTTTAAGGAACGGACTCTAAGTATCATGGTGAATTCAGTAGGTTCCCAATAGGATTCGCATGTAATAAGCTTGTTATTCAAGATAGAGCAGCGTTTTAAGGAACGGAAACACTGTTTCTCTGTGAATTCAGTTAGTTCCCAGTAGAAGGCTCTTGTAATATGCGTAATTCTAAAGATTTATCAAAATTTGGTGTGCCGAGTCTGAGTAACATGGTGAATTCGGTTAGTTCCCAATAGGCCGCAGTAGTAATAAGAGGACTGTTCGTGATATAGAAAAATTTTCACGAATGGAATCAAAATTTCTAGGCGAATTCAGTGAGTTCCCATTGGGACATGCTTGTATGAGTGTGCTTTTCAATAAGTAACAACATTTTTGGAACGGACTCTAAGTATCATGGTGAATTCAGTAGGTTCCCAATAGGATTCGCATGTAATAAGCTTGTTATTCAAGATAGAGCAGCGTTTTAAGGAACGGAAACACTGTTTCTCTGTGAAATCAGTTAGTTCCCAGTAGCAGGCTCTTGTACTATGCGTACTTCGAAAGATTTATCAAAATTTGGTGTGCCGAATCTGAGTAATATGGTGAATTCGGTTAGTTCCCAATAGGCCGCAGTGGTAATAAGTGGACTGTTCGGGATATAGAAAAATTTTCACGAATGGAATCAAAATTTCTAGGCGAATTCAGTGAGTTCCCAATGGGACATGCTTGTTGAGTGTGCTTTTCAATATGTAACAACATTTTAAGGAACGGACTCTAAGTATCATGGTGAATTCAGTAGGTTCCCAATAGGATTCGCATGTAATAAGCTTGTTATTCAAGATAGAGCAACGTTTTAAGGAACGGAAACACTGTTCTCTGTGAATTCAGTTAGTTCCCAGTAGCAGGCTCTTGTAATATGCGTACTTCTAAATATTTATCAAAATTTGGTGTGCCGAATCTGAGTAACATGGTGAATTCGGTTAGTTCCCAATAGGCCGCATTAGTAATAAGTGGACTGTTCGGGATATAGAAAAATTTTCACGAATGGAATCAAAATTTCTAGGCAAATTCCGTGAGTTCCCAATGGGACATGCTTGTATGAGTGTGCTTTTCGATAGGTAACAACATTTTAAGAAACGGACTCTAAGTTCATGGTGAATTCAGTAGGTTCCCAATAGTATTCGCATGTAATAAGCTTGTTATTCAAGATAGAGCAGCGTTTTAAGGAACGGAAACACTGTTCCTCTGTGAATTCAGTTAGTTCCCAGTAGCAGGCTCTTGTAATATGCGTACTTCTAAAGATTTATCAAAATTTGGTGTGCCGAATCTGCGTAACATGGTGAATTCGGTAAGTTCCCAATAGGCCGCAGTAGTAATAAGAGGACTGTTCGGGATATAGAAAAATTTTCACGAATGGAATCAAAATTTCTACGCGAATTCAGTGAGTTCCCATTGGGACATGCTTGTATGAGTGTGCTTATCAATATGTAACAACATTTTAAGGAACGGACCCTAAGTATCATGGTGAATTCAGTAGGTTCCCAATAGGATTCGCATGTAATAAGCTTGTTATTCAAGATAGAGCAGCGTTTTAAGGAACGGAAACACTGTTTCTCTGTGAATTCAGTTAGTTCCCAGTAGCAGGCTCTTGTAATATGCGTACTTCTAAAGATTTATCAAAATTTGGTGTGCCGAATCTGCGTAACATGGTGAATTCGGTTAGTTCCCAATAGGCCGCAGTAGTAATAAGAGGACTGTTCGGAATATAGAAAAATTTTCACGAATGGAATCAAAATTTCTAGGCGAATTCAGTGAGGTCCCATTGGGACATGCTTGTATGAGTGTGCTTATCAATATGTAACAACATTTTAAGGAACGGACTCTAAGTATCATGGTGAATTCAGTAGGTTCCCAATAGGATTCGCATGTAATAAGCTTGTTATTCAAGATAGAGCAGCGTTTTAAGGAACGGAAACACTGTTTCTCTGTGAATTCAGTTAGTTCCCAGTAGCAGGCTCTTGTAATATGCGTACTTCTAAAGATTTATCAAACTTTGGTGTGCTGAATCTGAGTAACATGGTGAATTGGGTTAGTTCCCAATAGGCCGCAGTAGTAATAAGTGGACTGTTCGGGATATAGAAAAATTTTCACGAATGGAATCAAAATATCTAGGCGAATTCAGTGAGTTCCCAATGGGACATGCTTGTATGAGTGTGCTTTTCAATATGTAACAACATTTTTAGGAACGGACTCTAAGTATCATGGTGAATTCAGTAGGTTCCCAATAGGATTCGCATGTAATAAGCTTGTTATTCAAGATAGAGCAACGTTTTAAGGAACGGAAACACTCTTTCTCTGTGAATTCAGTTAGTTCCCAGTAGCAGGCTCTTGTAATATGCGTACTTCTAAAGATGTATCAAAATTTGGTGTGCCGAATCTGAGTAACATGGTGAATTCGGTTAGTTCCCAATAGGCCGCAGTAGTAATAAGTGGACTGTTCGGGATATAGAAAAATTTTCACGAATGGAATCAAAATTTCTAGGCGAATTCAGTGAGTTCCCAATGGGACATGCTTGTATGAGTGTGCTTTTCAATATGTAACAACATTTTAAGGAACGGACTCTAAGTATCATGGTGAATTCAGTAGGTTCCCAATAGGATTCGCATGTAATAAGCTTGTTATTCAAGATAGAGCAACGTTTTAAGGAACGGAAACACTGTTCTCTGTGAATTCAGTTAGTTCCCAGTAGCAGGCTCTTGTAATATGCGTACTTCTAAAGATTTATCAAAATTTGGTGTGCCGAATCTGAGTAACATGGTGAATTCGGTTAGTTCCCAATAGGCCGCAGTAGTAATAAGTGGACTGTTCGGGATATAGAAAAATTTTCACGAATGGAATCAAAATTTCTAGGCAAATTCCGTGAGTTCCCAATGGGACATGCTTGTATGAGTGTGCTTTTCGATAGGTAACAACATTTTAAGAAACGGACTCTAAGTATCATGGTGAATTCAGTAGGTTCCCAATAGGATTCGCATGTAATAAGCTTGTTATTCAAGATAGAGCAGCGTTTTAAGGAACGGAAACACTGTTTCTATGTGAATTCAGTTAGTTCCCAGTAGCAGGCTCTTGTAATATGTGTACTTCTAAAGATTTATCAAATTTTGGTGTGCCGAATCTGCGTAACATGGTGAATTCGGTTAGTTCCCAATAGGCCGCAGTAGTAATAAGAGGACTGTTCGGGATATAGAAAAATTTTCACGAATGGAATCAAAATTTCTAGTCGAATTCAGTGAGTCCCCATTGGGACATGCTTGTATTAGTGTGCTTATCAATATGTAACAACATTTTAAGGAACGGACCCTAAGTATCATGGTGAATTCAGTAGGTTCCCAATAGGATTCGCATGTAATAAGCTTGTTATTCAAGATAGAGCAGCGTTTTAAGGAACGGAAACACTGTTTCTCTGTGAATTCAGTTAGTTCCCAGTAGCAGGCTCTTGTAATATGCGTACTTCTAAAGATTTATCAAAATTTGGTGTGCCGAATCTGCGTAACATGGTGAATTCGGTTAGTTCCCAATAGGCCGCAGTAGTAATAAGAGGACTGTTCGGGATATAGAAAAATTTTCACGAATGGAATCAAAATTTCTAGGCGAATTCAGTGAGTTCCCTTTGGGACATGCTTGTATGAGTGTGCTTATCAATATGTAACAACATTTTAAGGAACGGACTCTAAGTATCATGGTGAATTCAGTAGGTTCCCAATAGGATTCGCATGTAATAAGCTTGTTATTCAAGATAGAGCAGCGTTTTAAGGAACGGAAACACTGTTTCTCTGTGAATTCAGTTAGTTCCCAGTAGCAGGCTCTTGTAATGTGCGTACTTCTAAAGATTTATCAAACTTTGGTGTGCTGAATCTGAGTAACATGGTGAATTGGGTTAGTTCCCAATAGGCCGCAGTAGTAATAAGTGGACTGTTCGCGATATAGAAAAACTTTCACGAATGGAATCACAATTTCTAGGCGAATTCAGTGAGTTCCCAATGGGACATGCTTGTATGAGTGTGCTTTTCAATATGTAACAACATTTTAAGGAACGGACTCTAAGTATCATGGTGAATTCAGTAGGTTCCCAATAGGATTCGCATGTAATAAGCTTGTTATTCAAGATAGAGCAGCGTTTTAAGGAACGGAAACACTGTTTCTCTGTGAATTCAGTTAGTTCCCAGTAGCAGGCTCTTGTAATATGCGTACTTCTAAAGATTTATCAAAATTTGGTGTGCCGAATCATAGTAACATGGTGAATTCGGTTAGTTCCCAATAGGCCGCAGTAGTAATAAGTGGACTGTTCGGGATATAGAAAAATTTTCACGAATGGAATCAAAATTTCTAGGCGAATTCAGTGAGTTCCCAATGGGACATGCTTGTATGAGTGTGCTTTTCAATATGTAACAAAATTTTAACGAACGGACTCTAAGTATCATGGTGAATTCAGGAGGTTCCCAATAGGATTCGCATGTAATAAGCTTGTTATTCAAGATAGAGCAACGTTTTAAGGAACGGAAACACTGTTCTCTGTGAATTCAGTTAGTTCCCAGTAGCAGGCTCTTGTAATATGCGTACTTCTAAAGATTTATCAAAATTTGGTGTGCCGAATCTGAGTAACATGGTGAATTCGGTTAGTTCCCAATAGGCCGCAGTAGTAATAAGTGGACTGTTCGGGATATAGAAAAATTTTCACGAATGGAATCAAAATTTCTAGGCAAATTCCGTGAGTTCCCAATGGGACATGCTTGTATGAGTGTGCTTTTCGATAGGTAACAACATTTTAAGAAACGGACTCTAAGTATCATGGTAAATTCAGTAGGTTCCCAATAGGATTCGCATGTAATAAGCTTGTTATTCAAGATAGAGCAGCGTTTTAAGGAACGGAAACACTGTTTCTCTGTGAATTCAGTTAGTTCCCAGTAGCAGGCTCTTGTAATATGCGTACTTCTAAAGATTTATCAAAATTTGGTGTGCCGAATCTGAGTAACATGGTGAATTCGGTTAGTTCCCAATAGGCCGCAGTAGTAATAAGTGGACTGTTCGGGATATAGAAAAATGTAAACGAATGGAATCAAAATTTCTAGGCGAATTCAGTGAGTTCCCAATGGGACACGCTTGTATGAGTGTGCTTTTCAATATGTAACAACATTTTAAGGAACGGACCCTAAGTATCATGGTGAATTCAGTAGGTTCCCAATAGGATTCGCATGTAATAAGCTTGTTATTCAAGATAGAGCAGCGTATTAAGGAACGGAAACACTGTTTCTCTGTGAATTCAGTTAGTTCCCAGTAGCAGGCTCTTGTAATATGCGTACTTCTAAAGATTTATCAAAATTTGGTGTGCCGAGTCTGCGTAACATGGTGAATTCGGTTAGTTCCCAATAGGCCGCAGTAGTAATAAGAGGACTGTTCGGGATATAGATAAATTTTCACGAATGGAATCAAAATTTCTAGGCGAATTCATTGAGTTCCCATTGGGACATGCTTGTATGAGTGTGCTTATCAATATGTAACAACATTTTAAGGAACGGACTCTAAGTATCATGGTGAATTCAGTAGGTTCCCAATAGGATTCGCATGTAATAAGCTTGTTATTCAAGATAGAGCAGCGTTTTAAGGAACGGAAACACTGTTTCTCTGTGAATTCAGTTAGTTCCCAGTAGCAGGCTCTTGTAATATGCGTACTTCTAAAGATTTATCAAAATTTGGTGTGCCGAATCTGAGTAACATGGTGAATTCGGTTAGTTCCCAATAGGCCGCAGTAGTAATAAGTGGACTGTTCGCGATATAGAAAAACTTTCACGAAAGGAATCAAAATTTCTAGGCGAATTCAGTGAGTTCCCAATGGGACATGCTTGTATGAGTGTGCTCTTCAATATGTAACAACATTTTAAGGAACGGACTCTAAGTATCATGGTGAATTCAGTAGGTTCCCAATAGGATTCGCATGTAATAAGCTTGTTTTTCAAGATAGAGCAGCGTTTTAAGGAACGGAAACACTGTTTCTCTGTGAATTCAGTTAGTTCCCAGTAGCAGGCTCTTGTAATATGCGTACTTCTAAAGATTTATCAAAATTTGGTGTGCCGAATCTTAGTAACATGGTGAATTCGGTTAGTTCCCAATAGGCCGCAGTAGTAATAAGTGGACTGTTCGGGATATAGAAAAATTTTCACGAATGGAATCAAAATTTCTAGGCGAATTCAGTGAGTTCCCAAAGGGACACGCTTGTATGAGTGTGCTTTTCAATATGTAACAACATTTTAAGGAACGGACTCTAAGTATCATGGTGAATTCAGTAGGTTCCCAATAGGATTCGCATGTAATAAGCTTGTTATTCAAGATAGAGCAGCGTTTTAAGGTACGGAAACACTGTTTCTCTGTGAATTCAGTTAGTTCCCAGTAGCAGGCTCTTGTAATATGCGTACTTCTAAAGATTTATCAAAATTTGGTGTGCCGAATCTGAGTAACATGGTGAATTCGGTTAGTTCCCAATAGGCCGCAGTAGTAATAAGAGGACTGTCTGGGATATAGAAAAATTTTCACGAATGGAATCAAAATTTCTAGGCGAATTCAGTGAGTTCCCAATGGGACATGCTTGTATGAGTGTGCTTTTCAATATGTAACAACATTTTAAGGAACGGACTCTAAGTATCATGGTGAATTCAGTAGGTTCCCAATAGGATTCGCATGTAATAAGCTTGTTATTCAAGATAGAGCAGCGTTTTAAGGAACGGAAACACTGTTTCTCTGTGAATTCAGTTAGTTCCCAGTAGCAGGCTCTTGTAATATGCGTACTTCTAAAGATTTATCAAAATTTGGTGTGCCGAATCTGAGTAACATGGTGAATTCGGTTAGTTCCCAATAGGCCGCAGTAGTAATAAGTGGACTGTTCGGGATATAGAAAAATTTTCACGAATGGAATCAAAATTTCTAGGCGAATTCAGTGAGTTCCCAATGGGACATGCTTGTATGAGTGTGCTTTTCAATATGTAACAACATTTTAAGGAACGGACTCTAAGTATCATGGTGAATTCAGTAGGTTCCCAATAGGATTCGCATGTAATAAGCTTGTTATTCAAGATAGAGCAACGTTTTAAGGAACGGAAACACTGTTTCTATGTGAATTCAGTTAGTTCCTAGTAGCAGACTCTTGTAATATGCGTACTTCTAAAGATTTATCAAAATTTGGTGTGCCGAATCTGAGTAACATGGTGAATTCGGTTAGTTCCCAATAGGCCGCAGTAGTAATAAGTGGACTGTTCGGGATATAGAAAAATTTTCACGAATGGAATCAAAATTTCTAGGCGAATTCAGTGAGTTCCCAATGGGACACGCTTGTATGAGTGTGCTTTTCGATATGTAACAACATTTTAAGGAACGGACTCTAAGTATAATGGTGAATTCAGTAGGTTCCCAATAGGATTCGCATGTAATAAGCTTGTTATTCAAGATAGAGCAGCGTTTTAAGGAACGGAAACACTGTTTCTCTGTGAATTCAGTTACTTCCCTTAGCAGGCTCTTGTAATATGCGTACTTCTAAAGATTTATCAAAATTTGGTGTGCCGAATCTGAGTAACATGGTGAATTCGGTTAGTTCCCAATAGGCCGCAGTAGTAATAAGTGGACTGTTCGGGATATAGAAAAATTTTCACGAATGGAATCAAAATTTCTAGGCGAATTCAGTGAGTTCCCAAAGGGACACGCTTGTATGAGTGTGCTTTTCAATATGTAACAACATTTTAAGGAACGGACTCTAACTATCATGGTGAATTCAGTAGGTTCCCAATAGGATTCGCATGTAATAAGCTTGTTATTCAAGACAGAGCAGCGTTTTAAGGAACGGAAACACTGTTTCTCTGTGAATTCAGTTAGTTCCCAGTAGCAGGCATTTGTAATATGCGTACTTCTAAAGACTTATCAAAATTTGGTGTGCCGAATCTGAGTAACATGGTGAATTCGGTTAGTTCCCTATAGGCCGCAGTAGTAATAAGTGGACTGTTCGGGATATAGAAAAATTTTCACGAATGGAATCAAAATTTCTAGGCGAATTCAGTGAGTTCCCAATGGGACATGCTTGTATGAGTGTGCTTTTCAATATGTAACAACATTTTAAGGAACGGACTCTAAGTATCATGGTGAATTCAGTAGGTTCCCAATAGTATTCGCATGTAATAAGCTTGTTATTCAAGATAGAGCAGCGTTTTAAGGAACGGAAACACTGTTTCTCTGTGAATTCAGTTAGTTCCCAGTAGCAGGCTCTTGTAATATGCGTACTTCCAAAGATTTATCAAAATTTGGTGTGCCGAATCTGAGTAACATGGTGAATTCGGTTAGTTCCCAATAGGCCGCAGTAGTAATAAGTGGACTGTTCGGATATAGAAAAATTTTCACGAATGGAATCAAAATTTCTAGGCGAATTCAGTGAGTTCCCAATGGGACATGCTTGTATGAGTGTGCTTTTCAATATGTAACAACATTTTAACGAACGGACTCTAAGTATCATGGTGAATTCAGTAGGTTCCCAATAGGATTCGCATGTAATAAGCTTGTTATTCAAGATAGAGCAACGTTTTAAGGAACGGAAACACTGTTCTCTGTGAATTCAGTTAGTTCCCAGTAGCAGGCTCTTGTAATATGCGTACTTCTAAAGATTTATCAAAATTTGGTGTGCCGAATCTGAGTAACATGGTGAATTCGGTTAGTTCCCAATAGGCCGCAGTAGTAATAAGTGGACTGTTCGGGATATAGAAAAATTTTCACGAATGGAATCAAAATTTCTAGGCGAATTCAGTGAGTTCCCAAAGGGACACGCTTGTATGAGTGTGCTTTTCAATATGTAACAACATTTTAAGGAACGGACTCTAAGTATCATGGTGAATTCAGTAGGTTCCCAATAGGATTCGCATGTAATAAGCTTGTTATTCAAGACAGAGCAGCGTTTTAAGGAACGGAAACACTGTTTCTCTGTGAATTCAGTTAGTTCCCAGTAGCAGGCATTTGTATTATGCGTACTTCTAAAGACTTATCAAAATTTGGTGTGCCGAATCTGAGTAACATGGTGAATTCGGTTAGTTCCCAATAGGCCGCAGTAGTAATAAGTGGACTGTTCGGGATATAGAAAAATTTTCACGAATGGAATCAAAATTTCTAGGCGAATTCAGTGAGTTCCCAATGGGACATGCTTGTATGAGTGTGCTTTTCAATATGTAACAACATTTTAAGGAACGGACCCTAAGTATCATGCTGAATTCACTAGGTTCCCAATAGGATTCTCATGTAATAAGCTTGTTATTCAAGATAGAGCAGCGTTTTAAGGAACGGAAACACTGTTTCTCTGTGAATTCAGTTAGTTCCCAGTAGCAGGCTCTTGTAATATGCGTACTTCTAAAGATTTATCAAAATTTGGTGTGCCGAATCTGAGTAACATGGTGAATTCGGTTATTTCACAATAGGCCGCAGTAGTAATAAGAGGACTGTTCGGGATATAGAAAAATTTTCACGAATGGAATCAAAATTTCTAGGCGAATTCAGTGAGTTCCCATTGGGACATGCTTGTATGAGTGTGCTTATCAATATGTAACAACATTTTAAGGAACGGACCCTAAGTATCATGGTGAATTCAGTAGGTTCCCAATAGGATTCGCATGTAATAAGCTTGTTATTCAAGATAGAGCAGCGTTTTAAGGAACGGAAACACTGTTTCTCTGTGAATTCAGTTAGTTCCCAGTAGCAGGCTCTTGTAATATGCGTACTTCTAAAGATTTATCAAAATTTGGTGTGCCGAATCTGCGTAACATGGTGAATTCGGTTAGTTCCCAATAGGCCGCAGTAGTAATAAGAGGACTGTTCGGGATATAGAAAAATTTTCACGAATGGAATCAAAATTTCTAGGCGAATTCAGTGAGTTCCCATTGGGACATGCTTGTATGAGTGTGCTTATCAATATGTAACAACATTTTAAGGAACGGACTCTAAGTATCATGGTGAATTCAGTAGGTTCCCAATAGGATTCGCATGTAATAAGCTTGTTATTCAAGATAGAGCAGCGTTTTAAGGAACGGAAACACTGTTTCTCTGTGAAGTCAGTTAGTTCCCAGTAGCAGGCTCTTGTAATATGCGTACTTCTAAAGATTTATCAAACTTTGGTGTGCTGGATCTGAGTAACTTGGTGAATTGGGTTAGTTCCCAATAGGCCGCAGTAGTAATAAGTGGACTGTTCGGGATATAGAAAAATTTTCACGAATGGAATCAAAATTTCTAGGCGAATTCAGTGAGTTCCCAATGGGACATGCTTGTATGAGTGTGCTTTTCAATATGTAACAACATTTTAAGGAACGGACTCTAAGTATCATGGTGAATTCAGTAGGTTCCCAATAGGATTCTCATGTAATAAGCTTGTTATTCAAGATAGAGCAACGTTTTAAGGAACGGAACACTGTTCTCTGTGAATTCAGTTAGTTCCCAGTAGCAGGCTCTTGTAATATGCGTACTTCTAAAGATTTATCAAAATTTGGTGTGCCGAATCTGAGTAACATGGTGAATTCGGTTAGTTCCCAATAGGCCGCAGTAGTAATAAGTGGACTGTTCGGGATATAGAAAAATTTTCACGAATGGAATCAAAATTTCTAGGCAAATTCCGTGAGTTCCCAATGGGACATGCTTGTATGAGTGTGCTTTTCAATATGTAACAACATTTTAAGGAACGGACCCTAAGTATCATGGTGAATTCAGTATGTTCCCAATAGGATTCGCATGTAATAAGCTTGTTATTCAAGATAGAGCAGCGTTTTAAGGAACGGAAACACTGTTTCTCTGTGAATTCAGTTAGTTCCCAGTAGCAGGCTCTTGTAATATGCGTACTTCTAAAGATTTATCAAAATTTGTTGTGCCGAATCTGCGTAACATGGTGAATTCGGTTAGTTCCCAATAGGCCGCAGTAGTAATAAGAGGACTGTTCGGGATATAGAAAAATTTTCACGAATGGAATCAAAATTTCTAGGCGAATTCAGTGAGTTCCCAATGGGACATGCTTGTATGAGTGTGCTTATCAATATGTAACAACATTTTAAGGAACGAACTCTAAGTATCATGGTGAATTCAGTAGGTTCCCAATAGGATTCGCATGTAATAAGCTTGTTATTCAAGATAGAGCAGCGTTTTAAGGAACGGAAACACTGTTTCTCTGTGAATTCAGTTAGTTCCCAGTAGCAGGCTCTTGTAATATGCGTACTTCTAAAGATTTATCAAACTTTGGTGTGCTGAATCTGAGTAACATGGTGAATTGAGTTAGTTCCCAATAGGCCGCAGTAGTAATAAGTGGACTGTTCGCGATATAGAAAAACTTTCACGAATGGAATCAAAATTTCTAGGCGAATTCAGTGAGTTCCCAATGGGACATGCTTGTATGAGTGTGCTTTTCAATATGTAACAACATTTTAAGGAACGGACTCTAAGTATCATGGTGAATTCAGTAGGTTCCCAATAGGATTCGCATGTAATAAGCTTGTTATTCAAGATAGAGCAGCGTTTTAAGGAACGGAAACACTGTTTCTCTGTGAATTCAGTTAGTTCCCAGTAGCAGGCTCTTGTAATATGCGTACTTCTAAAGATTTATCAAAATTTGGTGTGCCGAATCTTAGTAACATGGTGAATTGGGTTAGTTCCCAATAGGCCGCAGTAGTAATAAGTGGACTGTTCGGGATATAGATAAATTTTCACGAATGGAATCAAAATTTCTAGGCGAATTCAGTGAGTTCCCAATGGGACACGGTTGTATGAGTGTGCTTTTCAATATGTAACAACATTTTACGGAACGGACTCTAAGTATCATGGTGAATTCAGTAGGTTCCCAATAGGATTCGCATGTAATAAGCTTGTTATTCAAGATAGAGCAGCGTTTTAAGGAACGGAAACACTGTTTCTCTGTGAATTCAGTTAGTTCCCAGTAGCAGGCTCTTGTAATATGCGTACTTCTAAAGATTTATCAAAATTTGGTGTGCCGAATCTGAGTAACATGGTGAATTCGGTTATTTCCCAATAGGCCGCAGAAGTAATAAGTGGACTGTCTGGGATATAGAAAAATTTTCACGAATGGAATCAAAATTTCTAGGCGAATTCAGTGAGTTCCCAATGGGACATGCTTGTATGAGTGAGCTTTTCAATATGTAACAACATTTTAAGGAACGGACTCTAAGTATCATGGTGAATTCAGTAGGTTCCCAATAGGATTCGCATGTAATAAGCTTGTTATTCAAGATAGAGCAGCGTTTTAAGGAACGGAAACACTGTTTCTCTGTGAATTCAGTTAGTTCCCAGTAGCAGGCTCTTGTAATATGCATACTTCTAAAGATTTATCAAAATTTGGTGTGCCGAATCTTAGTAACATGGTGAATTCGGTTAGTTCCCAATAGGCCGCAGTAGTAATAAGTGGACTGTTCGGGATATAGAAAAATTTTCACGAATGGAATCAAAATTTCTAGGCGAATTCAGTGAGTTCCCAATGGGACACGCTTGTATGAGTGTGCTTTTCGATATGTAACAACATTTTAAGGAACGGACTCTAAGTATAATGGTGAATTCAGTAGGTTCCCAATAGGATTCGCATGTAATAAGCTTGTTATTCAAGATAGAGCAGCGTTTTAAGGAACGGAAACACTGTTTCTCTGTGAATTCAGTTACTTCCCTTAGCAGGCTCTTGTAATATGCGTACTTCTAAAGATTTATCAAAATTTGGTGTGCCGAATCTGAGTAACATGGTGAATTCGGTTAGTTCCCAATAGGCCGCAGTAGTAATAAGTGGACTGTTCGGGATATAGAAAAATTTTCACGAATGGAATCAAAATTTCTAGGCGAATTCAGTGAGTTCCCAAAGGGACACGCTTGTATGAGTGTGCTTTTCAATATGTAACAACATTTTAAGGAACGGACTCTAAGTATCATGGTGAATTCAGTAGGTTCCCAATAGGATTCGCATGTAATAAGCTTGTTATTCAAGACAGAGCAGCGTTTTAAGGAACGGAAACACTGTTTCTCTGTGAATTCAGTTAGTTCCCAGTAGCAGGCATTTGTAATATGCGTACTTCTAAAGACTTATCAAAATTTGGTGTGCCGAATCTGAGTAACATGGTGAATTTGGTTAGTTCCCTATAGGCCGCAGTAGTAATAAGTGGACTGTTCGGGATATAGAAAAATTTTCACGAATGGAATCAAAATTTCTAGGCGAATTCAGTGAGTTCCCAATGGGACATGCTTGTATGAGTGTGCTTTTCAATATGTAACAACATTTTAAGGAACGGACTCTAAGTATCATGGTGAATTCAGTAGGTTCCCAATAGGATTCGCATGTAATAAGCTTGTTATTCAAGATAGAGCAGCGTTTTAAGGAACGGAAACACTGTTTCTCTGTGAATTCAGTTAGTTCCCAGTAGCAGGCTCTTGTAATATGCGTACTTCCAAAGATTTATCAAAATTTGGTGTGCCGAATCTGAGTAACATGGTGAATTCGGTTAGTTCCCAATAGGCCGCAGTAGTAATAAGTGGACTGTTCGGATATAGAAAAATTTTCACGAATGGAATCAAAATTTCTAGGCGAATTCAGTGAGTTCCCAATGGGACATGCTTGTATGAGTGTGCTTTTCAATATGTAACAACATTTTAACGAACGGACTCTAAGTATCATGGTGAATTCAGTAGGTTCCCAATAGGATTCGCATGTAATAAGCTTGTTATTCAAGATAGAGCAACGTTTTAAGGAACGGAAACACTGTTCTCTGTGAATTCAGTTAGTTCCCAGTAGCAGGCTCTTGTAATATGCGTACTTCTAAAGATTTATCAAAATTTGATGTGCCGAATCTGAGTAACATGGTGAATTCGGTTAGTTCCCAATAGGCCGCAGTAGTAATAAGTGGACTGTTCGGGATATAGAAAAATTTTCACGAATGGAATCAAAATTTCTAGGCGAATTCAGTGAGTTCCCAAAGGGACACGCTTGTATGAGTGTGCTTTTCAATATGTAACAACATTTTAAGGAACGGACTCTAAGTATCATGGTGAATTCAGTAGGTTCCCATTAGGATTCGCATGTAATAAGCTTGTTATTCAAGACAGAGCAGCGTTTTAAGGAACGGAAACACTGTTTCTCTGTGAATTCAGTTAGTTCCCAGTAGCAGGCATTTGTATTATGCGTACTTCTAAAGACTTATCAAAATTTGGTGTGCCGAATCTGAGTAACATGGTGAATTCGGTTAGTTCCCAATAGGCCGCAGTAGTAATAAGTGGACTGTTCGGGATATAGAAAAATTTTCACGAATGGAATCAAAATTTCTAGGCGAATTCAGTGAGTTCCCAATGGGACATGCTTGTATGAGTGTGCTTTTCAATATGTAACAACATTTTAAGGAACGGACCCTAAGTATCATGCTGAATTCACTAGGTTCCCAATAGGATTCTCATGTAATAAGCTTGTTATTCAAGATAGAGCAGCGTTTTAAGGAACGGAAACACTGTTTCTCTGTGAATTCAGTTAGTTCCCAGTAGCAGGCTCTTGTAATATGCGTACTTCTAAAGATTTATCAAAATTTGGTGTGCCGAATCTGAGTAACATGGTGAATTCGGTTATTTCACAATAGGCCGCAGTAGTAATAAGAGGACTGTTCGGGATATAGAAAAATTTTCACGAATGGAATCAAAATTTCTAGGCGAATTCAGTGAGTTCCAATTGGGACATGCTTGTATGAGTGTGCTTATCAATATGTAACAACATTTTAAGGAACGGACCCTAAGTATCATGGTGAATTCAGTAGGTTCCCAATAGGATTCGCATGTAATAAGCTTGTTATTCAAGATAGAGCAGCGTTTTAAGGAACGGAAACACTGTTTCTCTGTGAATTCAGTTAGTTCCCAGTAGCAGGCTCTTGTAATATGCGTACTTCTAAAGATTTATCAAAATTTGGTGTGCCGAATCTGCGTAACATGGTGAATTCGGTTAGTTCCCAATAGGCCGCAGTAGTAATAAGAGGACTGTTCGGGATATAGAAAAATTTTCACGAATGGAATCAAAATTTCTAGGCGAATTCAGTGAGTTCCCATTGGGACATGCTTGTATGAGTGTGCTTATCAATATGTAACAACATTTTAAGGAACGGACTCTAAGTATCATGGTGAATTCAGTAGGTTCCCAATAGGATTCGCATGTAATAAGCTTGTTATTCAAGATAGAGCAGCGTTTTAAGGAACGGAAACACTGTTTCTCTGTGAATTCAGTTAGTTCCCAGTAGCAGGCTCTTGTAATATGCGTACTTCTAAAGATTTATCAAACTTTGGTGTGCTGGATCTGAGTAACTTGGTGAATTGGGTTAGTTCCCAATAGGCCGCAGTAGTAATAAGTGGACTGTTCGGGATATAGAAAAATTTTCACGAATGGAATCAAAATTTCTAGGCGAATTCAGTGAGTTCCCAATGGGACATGCTTGTATGAGTGTGCTTTTCAATATGTAACAACATTTTAAGGAACGGACTCTAAGTATCATGGTGAATTCAGTAGGTTCCCAATAGGATTCGCATGTAATAAGCTTGTTATTCAAGATAGAGCAACGTTTTAAGGAACGGAACACTGTTCTCTGTGAATTCAGTTAGTTCCCAGTAGCAGGCTCTTGTAATATGCGTACTTCTAAAGATTTATCAAAATTTGGTGTGCCGAATCTGAGTAACATGGTGAATTCGGTTAGTTCCCAATAGGCCGCAGTAGTAATAAGTGGACTGTTCGGGATATAGAAAAATTTTCACGAATGGAATCAAAATTTCTAGGCAAATTCCGTGAGTTCCCAATGGGACATGCTTGTATGAGTGTGCTTTTCAATATGTAACAACATTTTAAGGAACGGACCCTAAGTATCATGGTGAATTCAGTATGTTCCCTATAGGATTCGCATGTAATAAGCTTGTTATTCAAGATAGAGCAGCGTTTTAAGGAACGGAAACACTGTTTCTCTGTGAATTCAGTTAGTTCCCAGTAGCAGGCTCTTGTAATATGCGTACTTCTAAAGATTTATCAAAATTTGTTGTGCCGAATCTGCGTAACATGGTGAATTCGGTTAGTTCCCAATAGGCCGCAGTAGTAATAAGAGGACTGTTCGGGATATAGAAAAATTTTCACGAATGGAATCAAAATTTCTAGGCGAATTCAGTGAGTTCCCAATGGGACATGCTTGTATGAGTGTGCTTATCAATATGTAACAACATTTTAAGGAACGAACTCTAAGTATCATGGTGAATTCAGTAGGTTCCCAATAGGATTCGCATGTAATAAGCTTGTTATTCAAGATAGAGCAGCGTTTTAAGGAACGGAAACACTGTTTCTCTGTGAATTCAGTTAGTTCCCAGTAGCAGGCTCTTGTAATATGCGTACTTCTAAAGATTTATCAAACTTTGGTGTGCTGAATCTGAGTAACATGGTGAATTGAGTTAGTTCCCAATAGGCCGCAGTAGTAATAAGTGGACTGTTCGCGATATAGAAAAACTTTCACGAATGGAATCAAAATTTCTAGGCGAATTCAGTGAGTTCCCAATGGGACATGCTTGTATGAGTGTGCTTTTCAATATGTAACAACATTTTAAGGAACGGACTCTAAGTATCATGGTGAATTCAGTAGGTTCCCAATAGGATTCGCATGTAATAAGCTTGTTATTCAAGATAGAGCAGCGTTTTAAGGAACGGAAACACTGTTTCTCTGTGAATTCAGTTAGTTCCCAGTAGCAGGCTCTTGTAATATGCGTACTTCTAAAGATTTATCAAAATTTGGTGTGCCGAATCTTAGTAACATGGTGAATTGGGTTAGTTCCCAATAGGCCGCAGTAGTAATAAGTGGACTGTTCGGGATATAGATAAATTTTCACGAATGGAATCAAAATTTCTAGGCGAATTCAGTGAGTTCCCAATGGGACACGCTTGTATGAGTGTGCTTTTCAATATGTAACAGCATTTTACGGAACGGACTCTAAGTATCATGGTGAATTCAGTAGGTTCCCAATAGGATTCGCATGTAATAAGCTTGTTATTCAAGATAGAGCAGCGTTTTAAGGAACGGAAACACTGTTTCTCTGTGAATTCAGTTAGTTCCCAGTAGCAGGCTCTTGTAATATGCGTACTTCTAAAGATTTATCAAAATTTGGTGTGCCGAATCTGAGTAACATGGTGAATTCGGTTATTTCCCAATAGGCCGCAGAAGTAATAAGTGGACTGTCTGGGATATAGAAAAATTTTCACGAATGGAATCAAAATTTCTAGGCGAATTCAGTGAGTTCCCAATGGGACATGCTTGTATGAGTGAGCTTTTCAATATGTAACAACATTTTAAGGAACGGACTCTAAGTATCATGGTGAATTCAGTAGGTTCCCAGTAGGATTCGCATGTAATAAGCTTGTTATTCAAGATAGAGCAGCGTTTTAAGGAACGGAAACACTGTTTCTCTGTGAATTCAGTTAGTTCCCAGTAGCAGGCTCTTGTAATATGCATACTTCTAAAGATTTATCAAAATTTGGTGTGCCGAATCTTAGTAACATGGTGAATTCCGTTAGTTCCCAATAGGCCGCAGTAGTAATAAGTGGACTGTTCGGGATATAGATAAATTTTCACGAATGGAATAAAAATTTCTAGGCGAATTCAGTGAGTTCCCAATGGGACACGCTTGTATGAGTGTGCTTTTCAATATGTAACAACATTTTAAGGAACGGACTCTAAGTATCATGGTGAATTCAGTAGGTTCCCAATAGGATTCGCATGTAATAAGCTTGTTATTCAAGACAGAGCAGCGTTTTAAGGAACGGAAACACTGTTTCTCTGTGAATTCAGTTAGTTCCCAGTAGCAGGCATTTGTAATATGCGTACTTCTAAAGACTTATCAAAATTTGGTGTGCCGAATCTGAGTAACATGGTGAATTCGGTTAGTTCCCAATAGGCCGCAGTAGTAATAAGTGGACTGTTCGGGATATAGAAAAATTTTCACGAATGGAATCAAAATTTCTAGGCGAATTCAGTGAGTTCCCAATGGGACATGCTTGTATGAGATGCTTTTCAATATGTAACAACATTTTAAGGAACGGACTCTAAGTATCATGGTGAATTCAGTAGGTTCCCAATAGGATTCGCATGTAATAAGCTTGTTATTCAAGATAGAGCAACGTTTTAAGGAACGGAAACACTGTTTCTATGTGAATTCAGTTAGTTCCCAGTAGCAGGCTCTTGTAATATGCGTACTTCTAAAGACTTATCAAAATTTGGTGTGCCGAATCTGAGTAACATGGTGAATTCGGTTAGTTCCCAATAGGCCGCAGTAGTAATAAGTGGACTGTTCGGGATATAGAAAAATTTTCACGAATGGAATCAAAATTTCTAGGCGAATTCAGTGAGTTCCCAATGGGACATGCTTGTATGAGTGTGCTTTTCAATATGTAACAACATTTTAAGGAACGGACTCTAAGTATCATGGTGAATTCAGTAGGTTCCCAATAGGATTCGCATGTAATAAGCTTGTTATTCAAGACAGAGCAGCGTTTTAAGGAACGGAAACACTGTTTCTCTGTGAATTCAGTTAGTTCCCAGTAGCAGGCATTTGTAATATGCGTACTTCTAAAGACTTATCAAAATTTGGTGTGCCGAATCTGAGTAACATGGTGAATTCGGTTAGTTCCCAATAGGCCGCAGTAGTAATAAGTGGACTGTTCGGGATATAGAAAAATTTTCACGAATGGAATCAAAATTTCTAGGCGAATTCAGTGAGTTCCCAATGGGACATGCTTGTATGAGTGTGCTTTTCAATATGTAACAACATTTTAAGGAACGGACTCTAAGTATCATGGTGAATTCAGTAGGTTCCCAATAGGATTCGCATGTAATAAGCTTGTTATTCAAGATAGAGCAACGTTTTAAGGAACAGAAACACTGTTTCTATGTGAATTCAGTTAGTTCCCAGTAGCAGGCTCTTGTAATATGCGTACTTCTAAAGATTTATCAAAATTTGGTGTGCCGAATCTGAGTAACATGGTGAATTCGGTTAGTTCCCAATAGGCCGCAGTAGTAATAAGTGGACTGTTCGGGATATAGAAAAATTTTCACGAATGGAATCAAAATTTCTAGGCGAATTCAGTGAGTTCCCAATGGGACATGCTTGTATGAGTGTGCTTTTCAATATGTAACAACATTTTAAGGAACGGACTCTAAGTATCATGGTGAATTCAGTAGGTTCCCAATAGGATTCGCATGTAATAAGCTTGTTATTCAAGATAGAACAACGTTTTAAGGAACGGAAACACTGTTTCTATGTGAATTCAGTTAGTTCCCAGTAGCAGGCTCTTGTAATATGCGTACTTCTAAAGATTTATCAAAATTTGGTGTGCCGAATCTGAGTAACATGGTGAATTCTGTTAGTTCCCAATAGGCCGCAGTAGTAATAAGTGGACTGTTCGGGATATAGAAAAATTTTCACGAATGGAATCAAAATTTCTAGGCAAATTCCGTGAGTTCCCAATGGGACATGCTTGTATGAGTGTGCTTTTCGATAGGTAACAACATTTTAAGAAACGGACTCTAAGTATCATGGTGAATTCAGTAGGTTCCCAATAGGATTCGCATGTAATAAGCTTGTTATTCAAGATAGAGCAGCGTTTTAAGGAACGGAAACACTGTTTCTCTGTGAATTCAGTTACTTCCCTTAGCAGGCTCTTGTACTATGCGTACTTCTAAAGATTTATCAAAATTTGGTGTGCCGAATCTGATTAACATTGTGAATTCGGTTAGTTCCCAATAGGCCGCAGTAGTAATAAGTGGACTGTTCGGGACATAGAAAAATTTTCACGAATGGAATCAAAATTTCTAGCGAATTCAGTGAGTTCCCAATGGGACATGCTTGTATGAGTGTGCTTTTCAATATGTAACAACATTTTAAGGAACGGACTCTAAGTATCATGGTGAATTCAGTAGGTTCCCAATAGGATTCGCATGTAATAAGCTTGTTATTCAAGACAGAGCAGCGTTTTAAGGAACGGAAACACTGTTTCTCTGTGAATTCAGATAGTTCCCATTAGCAGGCATTTGTAATATGCGTACTTCTAAAGACTTATCAAAATTTGGTGTGCCGAATCTGAGTAACATGGTGAATTCGGTTAGTTCCCAATAGGCCGCAGTAGTAATAAGTGGACTGTTCGGGATATAGAAAAATTTTCACGAATGGAATCAAAATTTCTAGGCGAATTCAGTGAGTTCCCAATGGGACATGCTTGTATGAGTGTGCTTTTCAATATGTAACAACATTTTAAGGAACGGACTCTAAGTATCATGGTGAATTCAGTAGGTTCCCAATAGGATTCGCATGTAATAAGCTTGTTATTCAAGATAGAGCAACGTTTTAAGGAACGGAAACACTGTTTCTATGTGAATTCAGTTAGTTCCCAGTAGCAGGCTCTTGTAATATGCGTACTTCTAAAGATTTATCAAAATTTGGTGTGCCGAATCTGAGTAACATGGTGAATTCGGTTAGTTCCCAATAGGCCGCAGTAGTAATAAGTGGACTGTTCGGGATATAGAAAAATTTTCACGAATGGAATCAAAATTTCTAGGCGAATTCAGTGAGTTCCCAATGGGACATGCTTGTATGAGTGTGCTTTTCAATATGTAACAACATTTTAAGGAACGGACTCTAAGTATCATGGTGAATTCAGTAGGTTCCCAATAGGATTCGCATGTAATAAGCTTGTTATTCAAGATAGAGCAACGTTTTAAGGAACGGAAACACTGTTTCTATGTGAATTCAGTTAGTTCCCAGTAGCAGGCACTTGTAATATGCGTACTTCTAAAGATTTATCAAAATTTGGTGTGCCGAATCTGAGTAACATGGTGAATTCGGTTAGTTCCCAATAGGCCGCAGTAGTAATAAGTGGACTGTTCGGGATATAGAAAAATTTTCACGAATGGAATCAAAATTTCTAGGCGAATTCAGTGAGTTCCCAATGGGACATGCTTGTATGAGTGTGCTTTTCAATATGTAACAACATTTTAAGGAACGGACTCTAAGTATCATGGTGAATTCAGTAGGTTCCCAATAGGATTCGCATGTAATAAGCTTGTTATTCAAGATAGAGCAACGTTTTAAGGAACGGAAACACTGTTTCTATGTGAATTCAGTTAGTTCCCAGTAGCAGGCTCTTGTAATATGCGTACTTCTAAAGATTTATCAAAATTTGGTGTGCCGAATCTGAGTAACATGGTGAATTCGGTTAGTTCCCAATAGGCCGCAGTAGTAATAAGTGGACTGTTCGGGATATAGAAAAATTTTCACGAATGGAATCAAAATTTCTAGGCGAATTCAGTGAGATCCCAATGGGACATGCTTGTATGAGTGTGCTTTTCAATATGTAACAACATTTTAAGGAACGGACTCTAAGTATCATGGTGAATTCAGTAGGTTCCCAATAGGATTCGCATGTAATAAGCTTGTTATTCAAGATAGAGCAACGTTTTAAGGAACGGAAACACTGTTTCTATGTGAATTCAGTTAGTTCCCAGTAGCAGGCACTTGTAATATGCGTACTTCTAAAGATTTATCAAAATTTGGTGTGCCGAATCTGAGTAATTTGGTGAATTCGGTTAGTTCCCAATAGGCCGCAGTAGTAATAAGTGGACTGTTCGGGATATAGAAAAATTTTCACGAATGGAATCAAAATTTCTAGGCAAATTCCGTGAGGTCCCAATGGGACATGCTTGTATGAGTGTGCTTTTCGATAGGTAACAACATTTTAAGAAACGGACTCTAAGTATCATGGTGAATTCAGTAGGTTCCCAATAGGATTCGCATGTAATAAGCTTGTTATTCAAGATAGAGCAGCGTTTTAAGGAACGGAAACACTGTTTCTCTGTGAATTCAGTTACTTCCCTTAGCAGGCTCTTGTAATATGCGTACTTCTAAAGATTTATCAAAATTTGGTGTGCCGAATCTGAGTAACATGGTGAATTCGGTTAGTTCCCAATAGGCCGCAGTAGTAATAAGTGGACTGTTCGGGATATAGAAAAATTTTCACGAATGGAATCAAAATTTCTAGGCGAATTCAGTGAGTTCCCAAAGGGACACACTTGTATGAGTGTGCTTTTCAATATGTAAGAACATTTTAAGGAACGGACTCTAAGTATCATGGTGAATTCTGTAGTTTCCCAATAGGATTCGCATGTAATAAGCTTGTTACTCAAGATAGAGCAGCGTTTTAAGGAACGGAAACACTGTTTCTCTGTGAATTCAGTTAGTTCCCAGTAGCAGGCTCTTGTAATATGCGTACTTCTAAAGACTTATCAAAATTTGGTGTGCCGAATCTGAGTAACATGGTGAATTCGGTTAGTTCCCAATAGGCCGCAGTAGTAATAAGTGGACTGTTCGGGATATAGAAAAATTTTCACGAATGGAATCAAAATTTCTAGGCGAATTCAGTGAGTTCCCAATGGGACATGCTTGTATGAGTGTGCTTTTCAATATGTAACAACATTTTAAGGAACGGACTCTAAGTATCATGGTGAATTCAGTAGGTTCCCAATAGGATTCGCATGTAATAAGCTTGTTATTCAAGACAGAGCAGCGTTTTAAGGAACGGAAACACTGTTTCTCTGTGAATTCAGATAGTTCCCATTAGCAGGCATTTGTAATATGCGTACTTCTAAAGACTTATCAAAATTTGGTGTGCCGAATCTGAGTAACATGGTGAATTCGGTTAGTTCCCAATAGGCCGCAGTAGTAATAAGTGGACTGTTCGGGATATAGAAAAATTTTCACGAATGGAATCAAAATTTCTAGGCGAATTCAGTGAGTTCCCAATGGGACATGCTTGTATGAGTGTGCTTTTCAATATGTAACAACATTTTAAGGAACGGACTCTAAGTATCATGGTGAATTCAGTAGGTTCCCAATAGGATTCGCATGTAATAAGCTTGTTATTCAAGATAGAGCAACGTTTTAAGGAACGGAAACACTGTTTCTATGTGAATTCAGTTAGTTCCCAGTAGCAGGCTCTTGTAATATGCGTACTTCTAAAGATTTATCAAAATTTGGTGTGCCGAATCTGAGTAACATGGTGAATTCGGTTAGTTCCCAATAGGCCGCAGTAGTAATAAGTGGACTGTTCGGGATATAGAAAAATTTTCACGAATGGAATCAAAATTTCTAGGCGAATTCAGTGAGTTCCCAATGGGACACGCTTGTATGAGTGTGCTTTTCAATATGTAACAACATTTTAAGGAACGGACTCTAAGTATCATGGTGAATTCAGTAGGTTCCCAATAGGATTCGCATGTAATAAGCTTGTTATTCAAGACAGAGCAGCGTTTTAAGGAACGGAAACACTGTTTCTCTGTGAATTCAGTTAGTTCCCAGTAGCAGGCATTTGTAATATGCGTACTTCTAAAGACTTATCAAAATTTGGTGTGCCGAATCTGAGTAACATGGTGAATTCGGTTAGTTCCCAATAGGCCGCAGTAGTAATAAGTGGACTGTTCGGGATATAGAAAAATTTTCTCGAATGGAATCAAAATTTCTAGGCGAATTCAGTGAGTTCCCAATGGGACATGCTTGTATGAGTGTGCTTTTCAATATGTAACAACATTTTAAGGAACGGACTCTAAATATCATGGTGAATTCAGTAGGTTCCCAATATTATTCGCATGTAATAAGCTTGTTATTCAAGATAGAGCAGCGTTTTAAGGAACGGAAACACTGTTTCTAGGTGAATTCAGTTAGTTCCCAGTAGCAGGCTCTTGTAATATGCGTACTTCTAAAGACTTATCAAAATTTGGTGTGCCGAATCTGAGTAACATGGTAAATTCGGTTAGTTCCCAATAGGCCGCAGTAGTAATAAGTGGACTGTTCGGGATATAGAAAAATTTTCACGAATGGAATCAAAATTTCTAGGCGAATTCAGTGAGTTCCCAATGGGACATGCTTGTATGAGTGTGCTTTTCAATATGTAACAACATTTTAAGGAACGGACTCTAAGTATCATGGTGAATTCAGTAGGTTCCCAATAGGATTCGCATGTAATAAGCTTGTTATTCAAGATAGAGCAACGTTTTAAGGAACGGAAACACTGTTTCTATGTGAATTCAGTTAGTTCCCAGTAGCAGGCTCTTGTAATATGCGTACTTCTAAAGATTTATCAAAATTTGGTGTGCCGAATCTGAGTAACATGGTGAATTCGGTTAGTTCCCAATAGGCCGCAGTAGTAATAAGTGGACTGTTCGGGATATAGAAAAATTTTCACGAATGGAATCAAAATTTCTAGGCGAATTCAGTGAGTTCCCAATGGGACATGCTTGTATGAGTGTGCTTTTCAATATGTAACAACATTTTAAGGAACGGACTCTAAGTATCATGGTGAATTCAGTAGGTTCCCAATAGTATTCGCATGTAATAAGCTTGTTATTCAAGATAGAGCAGCGTTTTAAGGAACGGAAACACTGTTTCTCTGTGAATTCAGTTAGTTCCCAGTAGCAGGCTCTTGTAATATGCGTACTTCCAAAGATTTATCAAAATTTGGTGTGCCGAATCTGAGTAACATGGTGAATTCGGTTAGTTCCCAATAGGCCGCAGTAGTAATAAGTGGACTGTTCGGGATATAGAAAAATTTTCACGAATGGAATCAAAATTTCTAGGCGAATTCAGTGTGTTCCCAATGGGACACGCTTGTATGAGTGTGCTTTTCAATATGTAACAACATTTTAACGAACGGTCTCTAAGTATCATGGTGAATTCAGTAGGTTCCCAATAGGATTCGCATGTAATAAGCTTGTTATTCAAGATAGAGCAACGTTTTAAGGAACGGAAACACTGTTCTCTGTGAATTCAGTTAGTTCCCAGTAGCAGGCTCTTGTAATATGCGTACTTCTAAAGATTTATCAAAATTTGGTGTGCCGAATCTGAGTAACATGGTGAATTCGGTTAGTTCCCAATAGGCCGCAGTAGTAATAAGTGGACTGTTCGGGATATAGAAAAATTTTCACGAATGGAATCAAAATTTCTAGGCAAATTCCGTGAGTTCCCAATGGGACATGCTTGTATGAGTGTGCTTTTCGATAGGTAACAACATTTTAAGAAACGGACTCTAAGTATCATGGTGAATTCAGTAGGTTCCCAATAGGATTCGCATGTAATAAGCTTGTTATTCAAGATAGAGCAGCGTTTTAAGGAACGGAAACACTGTTTCTCTGTGAATTCAGTTAGTTCCCAGTAGCAGGCTCTTGTAATATGCGTACTTCTAAAGATTTATCAAAATTTGGTGTGCCGAATCTGAGTAACATGGTGAATTCGGTTAGTTCCCAATAGGCCGCAGTAGTAATAAGTGGACTGTTCGGGATATAGAAGAATTTAAACGAATGGAATCAAAATTTCTAGGCGAATTCAGTGAGTTCCCAATGGGACACGCTTGTATGAGTGTGCTTTTCAATATGTAACAACATTTTAAGGAACGGACCCTAAGTATCATGGTGAATTCAGTAGGTTCCCAATAGGATTCGAATGTAATAAGCTTGTTATTCAAGATAGAGCAGCGTTTTAAGGAACGGAAACACTGTTTCTCTGTGAATTCAGTTAGTTCCCAGTAGCAGGCTCTTGTAATATGCGTACTTCTAAAGATTTATCAAAATTTGGTGTGCCGAATCTGAGTAACATGGTGAATTCGGTTAGTTCCCAATAGGCCGCAGTAGTAATAAGAGGACTGTTCGGGATATAGAAAAATTTTCACGAATGGAATCAAAATTTCTAGGCGAATTCAGTGAGTTCCCATTGCGACATGCTTGTATGAGTGTGCTTATCAATATGTAACAACATTTTAAGGAACGGACCCTAAGTATCATGGTGAATTCAGTAGGTTCCCAATAGGATTCGCATGTAATAAGCTTGTTATTCAAGATAGAGCAGCGTTTTAAGGAACGGAAACACTGTTTCTCTGTGAATTCAGTTAGTTCCCAGTAGCAGGCTCTTGTAATATGCGTACTTCTAAAGATTTATCAAAATTTGGTGTGCCGAATCTTAGTAACATGGTGAATTCGGTTAGTTCCCAATAGGCCGCAGTAGTAATAAGTGGACTGTTCGGGATATAGATAAATTTTCACGAATGGAATCAAAATTTCTAGGCGAATTCAGTGAGTTCCCAATGGGACACGCTTGTATGAGTGTGCTTTTCAATATGTAACAACATTTTAAGGAACGGACTCTAAGTATCATGGTGATTCAGTAGGTTCCCAATAGGATTCGCATGTAATAAGCTTGTTATTCAAGATAGAGCAGCGTTTTAAGGAACGGAAACACTGTTTCTCTGTGAATTCAGTTAGTTCCCAGTAGCAGATTCTTGTAATATGCGTACTTCTAAAGATTTATCAAAATTTGGTGTGCCGAATCTGAGTAACATGGTGAATTCGGTTATTTCCCAATAGGCCGCAGAAATAATAAGTGGACTGTCTGGGATATAGAAAAATTTTCACGAATGGAAACAAAATTTCTAGGCGAAGTCAGTGAGTTCCCAATGGGACATGCTTGTATGAGTGTGCTTTTCAATATGTAACAACATTTTAAGGAACGGACTCTAAATATCATGGTGAATTCAGTAGGTTCCCAATAGGATTCGCATGTAATAAGCTTGTTATTCAAGATAGAGCAGCGTTTTAAGGAACGGAAACACTGTTTCTCTGTGAATTCAGTTAGTTCCCAGTAGCAGGCTCTTGTAATATGCGTACTTCTAAAGATTTATCAAAATTTGGTGTGCCGAATCTTAGTAACATGGTGAATTCGGTTAGTTCCCAATAGGCCGCAGTAGTAATAAGTGGACTGTTCGGGATATAGATAAATTTTCACGAATGGAATCAAAATTTCTAGGCGAATTCAGTGAGTTCCCAATGGGACACGCTTGTATGAGTGTGCTTTTCAATATGTAACAACATTTTAAGGAACGGACTCTAAGTATCATGGTGAATTCAGTAGGTTCCCAATAGGATTCGCATGTAATAAGCTTGTTATTCAAGATAGAGCAGCGTTTTAAGGAACGGAAACACTGTTTCTCTGTGAATTCAGTTAGTTCCCAGTAGCAGGCTCTTGTAATATGCGTACTTCTAAAGATTTATCAAAATTTGGTGTGCCGAATCTGAGTAACATGGTGAATTCGGTTAGTTCCCAATAGGCCGCAGTAGTAATAAGTGGACTCTCTGGGATATAGAAAAATTTTCACGAATGGAATCAAAATTTCTAGGCGAATTCAGTGAGTTCCCTATGGGACATGCTTGTATGAGTGTGCTTTTCAATATGTAACAACATTTTAAGGAACGGACTCTAAGTATCATGTTGAATTCAGTAGGTTCCCAATAGGATTCACATGTAATAAGCTTGGTATTCAAGATAGAGCAGCGTTTTAAGGAACGGAAACACTGTTTCTCTGTGAATTCAGTTAGTTCCCAGTAGCAGGCTCTTGTAATATGCGTACTTCTAAAGATTTATCAAAATTTGGTGTGCCGAATCTGAGTAACATGGTGAATTCGGTTAGTTCCCAATAGGCCGCAGTAGTAATAAGTGGACTGTTCAGGATATAGATAAATTTTCATGAATGGAATCAAAATTTCTAGGCGAATTCAGTGAGTTCCCAATGGGACATGCTTGTATGAGTGTGCTTTTCAATATGTAACAACATTTTAAGGAACGGACTCTAAGTATCATGGTGAATTCAGTAGGTTCCCAATAGGATTCACATGTAATAAGCTTGTTATTCAAGATAGAGCAACGTTTTAAGGAACGGAAACACTGTTCTCTGTGAATTCAGTTAGTTCCCAGTAGCAGGCTCTTGTAATATGCGTACTTCTAAAGATTTATCAAAATTTGGTGTGCCGAATCTGAGTAACATGGTGAATTCGGTTAGTTTCCAATAGGCCGCAGTAGTAATAAGTGGACTGTTCGGGATATAGAAAAATTTTCACGAATGGAATCAAAATTTCTAGGCGAATTCAGTGAGTTCCCAAAGGGACACGCTTGTATGAGTGTGCTTTTCAATATGTAACAACATTTTAAGGAACGGAGTCTAAGTATCATGGTGAATTCAGTAGGTTCCCAATAGGATTCGCATGTAATAAGCTTGTTATTCAAGATAGAGCGGCGTTTTAAGGTACGGAAACACTGTTTCTCTGTGAATTCAGTTAGTTCCCAGTAGCAGGCTCTTGTAATATGCGTACTTCTAAAGATTTATCAAAATTTGGTGTGCCGAATCTGAGTAACATGGTGAATTCGGTTAGTTCCCAATAGGCCGCAGTAGTAATAAGTGGACTGTTCGGGATATAGAAAAATTTTCACGAATGGAATCAAAATTTCTAGGCGAATTCAGTGAGTTCCCAAAGGGACACGCTTGTATGAGTGTGCTTTTCAATATGTAACAACATTTTAAGGAACGGACTCTAAGTATCATGGTGAATTCAGTAGGTTCCCAATAGGATTCGCATGTAATAAGCTTGTTGTTCAAGATAGAGCAACGTTTTAAGGAACGGAAACACTGTTCTCTGTGAATTCAGTTAGTTCCCAGTAGCAGGCTCTTGTAATATGCGTACTTCTAAAGATTTATCAAATTTTGGTGTGCCGAATCTGAGTAACATGGTGAATTCGGTTAGTTCCCAATAGGCCGCAGTAGTAATAAGTGGACTGTTCGGGATATAGAAAAATTTTCACGAATGGAATCAAAATTTCTAGGCGAATTCAGTGAGTTCCCAAAGGGACACGCTTGTATGAGTGTGCTTTTCAATATGTAACAACATTTTAAGGAACGGACTCTAAGTATCATGGTGAATTCAGTAGGTTCCCAATAGGATTCGCATGTAATAAGCTTGTTATTCAAGATAGAGCAGCGTTTTAAGGTACGGAAACACTGTTTCTCTGTGAATTCAGTTAGTTCCCAGTAGCAGGCTCTTGTAATATGCGTACTTCTAAAGATTTATCAAAATTTGGTGTGCCGAATCTGAGTAACATGGTGAATTCGTTTAGTTCCCAATAGGCCGCAGTAGTAATAAGTGGACTGTTCGGGATATAGATAAATTTTGACGAATGGAATCAAAATTTCTAGGCGAATTCAGTGAGTTCCCAATGGGACATGCTTGTATGAGTGTGCTTTTCATTATATAACAACATTTTAAGGAACGGACTCTAAGTATCATGGTGAATTCAGTAGGTTCCCAATAGGATTCGCATGTAATAAGCTTGTTATTCAAAATAGAGCAACGTTTTAAGGAACGGAAAAACTGTTTCTCTGTGAATTCAGTTAGTTCCCAGTAGCAGGCTCTTGTAATATGCGTACTTCTAAAGATTTATCAAAATTTGGTGTGCCGAATCTGAGTAACATGGTGAATTCGGTTTGTTCCCAATAGGCCGCAGTAGTAATAAGTGGACTGTTCGGGATATAGAAAAATTTTCACGAATGGAATCAAAATTTCTAGGTGAATTCAGTGAGTTCCCAATGGGACATGCTTGTATGAGTGTGCTTTTCAATATGTAACAACATTTTAAGGAACGGACTCTAAGTATCATGGTGAATTCAGTAGGTTCCCAATAGGATTCGCATATAATAAGCTTGTTATTCAAGATAGAGCAGCGTTTTAAGGAACGGAAACACTGTTTCTCTGTGAATTCAGTTAGTTCCCAGTAGCAGGCTCTTGTAATATGCGTACTTCTAAAGATTTATCAAAATTTGTTGTGCCGAATCTGAGTAACATGGTGAATTCGGTTAGTTCCCAATAGGCCGCAGTAGTAATAAGTGGACTGTTCGGGATATAGAAAAGTTTTCACGAATGGAATCAAAATTTCTAGGCGAATTCAGTGAGTTCCCAATGGGACACGCTTGTATGAGTGTGCTTTTCAATATGTAACAACATTTTAAGGAACGGACTCTAAGTATCATGGTGATTCAGTAGGTTCCCAATAGGATTCGCATGTAATAAGCTTGTTATTCAAGATAGAGCAGCGTTTTAAGGAACGGAAACACTGTTTCTCTGTGAATTCAGTTAGTTCCCAGTAGCAGGCTCTTGTAATATGCGTACTTCTAAAGATTTATCAAAATTTGGTGTGCCGAATCTGAGTAACATGGTGAATTCGGTTATTTCCCAATAGGCCGCAGAAATAATAAGTGGACTGTCTGGGATATAGAAAAATTTTCACGAATGGAAACAAAATTTCTAGGCGAAGTCAGTGAGTTCCCAATGGGACATGCTTGTATGAGTGTGCTTTTCAATATGTAACAACATTTTAAGGAACGGACTCTAAATATCATGGTGAATTCAGTAGGTTCCCAATAGGATTCGCATGTAATAAGCTTGTTATTCAAGATAGAGCAGCGTTTTAAGGAACGGAAACACTGTTTCTCTGTGAATTCAGTTAGTTCCCAGTAGCAGGCTCTTGTAATATGCGTACTTCTAAAGATTTATCAAAATTTGGTGTGCCGAATCTTAGTAACATGGTGAATTCGGTTAGTTCCCAATAGGCCGCAGTAGTAATAAGTGGACTGTTCGGGATATAGATAAATTTTCACGAATGGAATCAAAATTTCTAGGCGAATTCAGTGAGTTCCCAATGGGACACGCTTGTATGAGTGTGCTTTTCAATATGTAACAACATTTTAAGGAACGGACTCTAAGTATCATGGTGAATTCAGTAGGTTCCCAATAGGATTCGCATGTAATAAGCTTGTTATTCAAGATAGAGCAGCGTTTTAAGGAACGGAAACACTGTTTCTCTGTGAATTCAGTTAGTTCCCAGTAGCAGGCTCTTGTAATATGCGTACTTCTAAAGATTTATCAAAATTTGGTGTGCCGAATCTGAGTAACATGGTGAATTCGGTTAGTTCCCAATAGGCCGCAGTAGTAATAAGTGGACTCTCTGGGATATAGAAAAATTTTCACGAATGGAATCAAAATTTCTAGGCGAATTCAGTGAGTTCCCTATGGGACATGCTTGTATGAGTGTGCTTTTCAATATGTAACAACATTTTAAGGAACGGACTCTAAGTATCATGTTGAATTCAGTAGGTTCCCAATAGGATTCACATGTAATAAGCTTGGTATTCAAGATAGAGCAGCGTTTTAAGGAACGGAAACACTGTTTCTCTGTGAATTCAGTTAGTTCCCAGTAGCAGGCTCTTGTAATATGCGTACTTCTAAAGATTTATCAAAATTTGGTGTGCCGAATCTGAGTAACATGGTGAATTCGGTTAGTTCCCAATAGGCCGCAGTAGTAATAAGTGGACTGTTCAGGATATAGATAAATTTTCATGAATGGAATCAAAATTTCTAGGCGAATTCAGTGAGTTCCCAGGGGACATGCTTGTATGAGTGTGCTTTTCAATATGTAACAACATTTTAAGGAACGGACTCTAAGTATCATGGTGAATTCAGTAGGTTCCCAATAGGATTCGCATGTAATAAGCTTGTTATTAAGATAGAGCAACGTTTTAAGGAACGGAAACACTGTTCTCTGTGAATTCAGTTAGTTCCCAGTAGCAGGCTCTTGTAATATGCGTACTTCTAAAGATTTATCAAAATTTGGTGTGCCGAATCTGAGTAACATGGTGAATTCGGTTAGTTTCCAATAGGCCGCAGTAGTAATAAGTGGACTGTTCGGGATATAGAAAAATTTTCACGAATGGAATCAAAATTTCTAGGCGAATTCAGTGAGTTCCCAATGGGACACGCTTGTATGAGTGTGCTTTTCAATATGTAACAACATTTTAAGGAACGGAGTCTAAGTATCATGGTGAATTCAGTAGGTTCCCAATAGGATTCGCATGTAATAAGCTTGTTATTCAAGATAGAGCGGCGTTTTAAGGTACGGAAACACTGTTTCTCTGTGAATTCAGTTAGTTCCCAGTAGCAGGCTCTTGTAATATGCGTACTTCTAAAGATTTATCAAAATTTGGTGTGCCGAATCTGAGTAACATGGTGAATTCGGTTAGTTCCCAATAGGCCGCAGTAGTAATAAGTGGACTGTTCGGGATATAGAAAAATTTTCACGAATGGAATCAAAATTTCTAGGCGAATTCAGTGAGTTCCCAAAGGGACACGCTTGTATGAGTGTGCTTTTCAATATGTAACAACATTTTAAGGAACGGACTCTAAGTATCATGGTGAATTCAGTAGGTTCCCAATAGGATTCGCATGTAATAAGCTTGTTATTCAAGATAGAGCAGCGTTTTAAGGAACGGAAACACTGTTTCTCTGTGAATTCAGTTAGTTCCCAGTAGCAGGCTCTTGTAATATGCGTACTTCTAAAGATTTATCAAAATTTGGTGTGCCGAATCTGAGTAACATGGTGAATTCGGTTAGTTCCCAATAGGCCGCAGTAGTAATAAGTGGACTGTTCAGGATATAGATAAATTTTCACGAATGGAATCAAAATTTCTAGGCGAATTCAGTGAGTTCCCAATGGGACATGCTTGTATGAGTGTGCTTTTCAATATGTAACAACATTTTAAGGAACGGACTCTAAGTATCATGGTGAATTCAGTAGGTTCCCAATAGGATTCGCATGTAATAAGCTTGTTATTCAAGATAGAGCAACGTTTTAAGGAACGGAAACACTGTTTCTCTGTGAATTCAGTTAGTTCCCAGTAGCAGGCTCTCGTAATATGCGTACTTCTAAAGATTTATCAAAATTTGGTGTGCCGAATCTGAGTAACATGGTGAATTCGGTTAGTTCCGAATAGGCCGCAGTAGTAATAAGTGGACTGTTCGGGATATAGAAAAATTTTCACGAATGGAATCAAAATTTCTAGGCGAATTCAGTGAGTTCCCAATGGGACATGCTTGTATGAGTGTGCTTTTCAATATGTAACAACATTTTAAGGAACGGACTCTAAGTATCATGGTGAATTCAGTAGGTTCCCAATAGGATTCGCATGTAATAAGCTTGTTGTTCAAGATAGAGCAACGTTTTAAGGAACGGAAACACTGTTCTCTGTGAATTCAGTTAGTTCCCAGTAGCAGGCTCTTGTAATATGCGTACTTCTAAAGATTTATCAAATTTTGGTGTGCCGAATCTGAGTAACATGGTGAATTCGGTTAGTTCCCAATAGGCCGCAGTAGTAATAAGTGGACTGTTCGGGATATAGAAAAATTTTCACGAATGGAATCAAAATTTCTAGGCGAATTCAGTGAGTTCCCAAAGGGACACGCTTGTATGAGTGTGCTTTTCAATATGTAACAACATTTTAAGGAACGGACTCTAAGTATCATGGTGAATTCAGTAGGTTCCCAATAGGATTCGCATGTAATAAGCTTGTTATTCAAGATAGAGCAGCGTTTTAAGGTACGGAAACACTGTTTCTCTGTGAATTCAGTTAGTTCCCAGTAGCAGGCTCTTGTAATATGCGTACTTCTAAAGATTTATCAAAATTTGGTGTGCCGAATCTGAGTAACATGGTGAATTCGTTTAGTTCCCAATAGGCCGCAGTAGTAATAAGTGGACTGTTTAGGATATAGATAAATTTTCACGAATGGAATCAAAATTTCTAGGCGAATTCAGTGAGTTCCCAATGGGACATGCTTGTATGAGTGTGCTTTTCATTATATAACAACATTTTAAGGAACGGACTCTAAGTATCATGGTGAATTCAGTAGGTTCCCAATAGGATTCGCATGTAATAAGCTTGTTATTCAAAATAGAGCAACGTTTTAAGGAACGGAAAAACTGTTTCTCTGTGAATTCAGTTAGTTCCCAGTAGCAGGCTCTTGTAATATGCGTACTTCTAAAGATTTATCAAAATTTGGTGTGCCGAATCTGAGTAACATGGTGAATTCGGTTTGTTCCCAATAGGCCGCAGTAGTAATAAGTGGACTGTTCGGGATATAGAAAAATTTTCACGAATGGAATCAAAATTTCTAGGCGAATTCAGTGAGTTCCCAATGGGACATGCTTGTATGAGTGTGCTTTTCAATATGTAACAACATTTTAAGGAACGGACTCTAAGTATCATGGTGAATTCAGTAGGTTCCCAATAGGATTCGCATATAATAAGCTTGTTATTCAAGATAGAGCAGCGTTTTAAGGTACGGAAACACTGTTTCTCTGTGAATTCAGTTAGTTCCCAGTAGCAGGCTCTTGTAATATGCGTACTTCTAAAGATTTATCAAAATTTGTTGTGCCGAATCTGAGTAAAATGGTGAATTCGGTTAGTTCCCAATAGGCCGCAGTAGTAATAAGTGGACTGTTCGGGATATAGAAAAGTTTTCACGAATGGAATCTAAATTTCTAGGCGAATTCAGTGAGTTCCCAATGGGACATGCTTGTATGAGTGTGCTTTTCAATATGTAACAACATTTTAAGGAACGGACTCTAAGTATCATGGTGAATTCAGTAGGTTCCCAATAGGATTCGCATGTAATAAGCTTGTTATTCAAGATAGAGCAGCGTTTTAAGGAACGTAAACACTGTTTCTCTGTGAATTCAGTTAGTTCCCTTAGCAGGCTCTTGTAATATGCGTACTTCTAATGATTTATCAAAATTTGGTGTGCCGAATCTGAGTAACATGGTGAATTCGGTTAGTTCCCAATAGGCCGCAGTAGTAATAAGTGGACTGTTCGGCATATAGAAAAATTTTCACGAATGGAATCAAAATTTCTAGGCGAATTCATTGAGTTCCCAATGGGACATGCTTGTATGAGTGTGCTTTTCAATATATAACAACATTTTAAGGAACGGACACTAAGTATCATGGTGAATTCAGTAGGTTCCCAATAGGATTCGCATGTAATAAGCTTGTTATTCAAGATAGAGCAACGTTTTAAGGAACGGAAAAACTGTTTCTCTGTGAATTCAGTTAGTTCCCAGTAGCAGGCTCTTGTAATATGCGTACTTCTAAAGATTTATCAAAATTTGGTGTGCCGAATCTGAGTAACATGGTGTATTCGGTTAGTTCCCAATAGGCCGCAGTAGTAATAAGTGGACTGTTCGGGATATAGAAAAATTTTCACGAATGGAATCAAAATTTCTAGGCGAATTCAGTGAGTTCCCAATGGGACATGCTTGTATGACTGTGCTTTTCAATATGTAACAACATTTTAAGGAATGGACTCTAAGTATCATGGTGAATTCAGTAGGGTCCCAATAGGATTCGCATGTAATAAGCTTGTTATTCAAGATAGAGCAGCGTATTAAGGAACGGAAACACTGTTTCTCTGTGATTTCAGTTAGTTCCCAGTAGCAGGCTCTTGTAATATGCGTACTTCTAAAGATTTATCAAAATTTGGTGTGCCGAATCTGAGTAATTTGGTGAATTCGGTTAGTTCCCAATAGGCCGCAGTAGTAATAAGTGGACTGTTCGGGATATAGAAAAATTTTCACGAATGGAATCAAAATTTCTAGGCGAATTCAGTGAGTTCCCAATGGGACATGCTTGTATGAGTGTGCTTTTCAATATGTAACAACATTTTAAGGAACGGACTCTAAGTATCATGGTGAATTCAGTAGGTTCCCAATAGGATTCGCATGTAATAAGTTTGTTGTTCAAGATAGAGCAACGTTTTAAGGAACGGAAACACTGTTCTCTGTGAATTCAGTTAGTTCCCAGTAGCAGGGTCTTGTAATATGCGTACTTCTAAAGATTTATGAAATTTTGGTGTGCCGAATCTGAGTAACATGGTGAATTCGGTTAGTTCCCAATAGGCCGCAGTAGTAATAAGTGGACTGTTCGGGATATAGAAAAATTTTCACGAATGGAATCAAAATTTCTAGGCGAATTCAGTGAGTTCCCAAAGGGACACGCTTGTATGAGTGTGCTTTTCAATATGTAACAACATTTTAAGGAACGGACTCTAAGTATCATGGTGAATTCAGTAGGTTCCCAATAGGATTCGCATGTAATAAGCTTGTTATTCAAGATAGAGCAGCGTTTTAAGGTACGGAAACACTGTTTCTCTGTGAATTCAGTTAGTTCCCAGTAGCAGGCTCTTGTAATATGCGTACTTCTAAAGATTTATCAAAATTTGGTGTGCCGAATCTGAGTAACATGGTGAATTCGGTTAGTTCCCAATAGGCCGCAGTAGTAATAAGTGGACTGTTCGGGATAGAAAAATTTTCACGAATGGAATCAAAATTTCTAGGCGAATTCAGTGAGTTCCCAATGGGACATGCTTGTATGAGTGTGCTTTTCAATATGTAACAACATTTTAAGGAACGGCCTCTAAGTATCATGGTGAATTCAGTAGGTTCCCAATAGGATTCGCATGTAATAAGCTTGTTATTCAAGATAGAGCAGCGTTTTAAGGAACGGAAACACTGTTTCTCTGTGAATTCAGTTAGTTCCCAGTAGCAGGCTCTTGTAATATGCGTAATTCTAAAGATTTATCAAAATTTGGTGTGCCGAATCTGAGTAAAATGGTGAATTCGGTTAGTTCAATAGGCCGCAGTAGTAATAAGTGGACTGTTCGGGATACAGAAAAATTTTCACGAATGGAATCAAAATTTCTAGGCGAATTCAGTGAGTTCCCAATGGGACATGCTTGTATGAGTGTGCTTTTCAATATGTAACAACATTTTAAGGAACGGACTCTAAGTATCATGGAGAATTCAGTAGGGTCCCAATAGGATTCGCATGTAATAAGCTTGTTATTCAAGATAGAGCAGCGTATTAAGGAACGGAAACACTGTTTCTCTGTGATTTCAGTTAGTTCCCAGTAGCAGGCTCTTGTAATATGTGTACTTCTAAAGATTTATCAAAATTTGGTGTGCCGAATCTGAGTAATTTGGTTAATTCGGTTAGTTCCCAATAGGCCGCAGTAGTAATAAGTGGACTCTTCGGGATATAGAAAAATTTTCACGAATGGAATCAAAATTTCTAGGCGAATTCAGTGAGTTCCCAATGGGACATGCTTGTATGAGTGTGCTTTTCAATATGTAACAACATTTTAAGGAACGGACTCTAAGTATCATGGTGAATTCAGTAGGTTCCCAATAGGATTCGCATGTAATAAGTTTGTTGTTCAAGATAGAGCAACGTTTTAAGGAACGGAAACACTGTTCTCTGTGAATTCAGTTAGTTCCCAGTAGCAGGCTCTTGTAATATGCGTACTTCTAAAGATTTATCAAATTTTGGTGTGCCGAATCTGAGTAACATGGTGAATTCGGTTAGTTCCCAATAGGCCGCAGTAGTAATAAGTGGACTGTTCGGGATATAGAAAAATTTTCACGAATGGAATCAAAATTTCTAGGCGAATTCAGTGAGTTCCCAAAGGGACACGCTTGTATGAGTGTGCTTTTCAATATGTAACAACATTTTAAGGAACGGACTCTAAGTATCATGGTGAATTCAGTAGGTTCCCAATAGGATTCGCATGTAATAAGCTTGTTATTCAAGATAGAGCAGCGTTTTAAGGTACGGAAACACTGTTTCTCTGTGAATTCAGTTAGTTCCCAGTAGCAGGCTCTTGTAATATGCGTACTTCTAAAGATTTATCAAAATTTGGTGTGCCGAATCTGAGTAACATGGTGAATTCGGTTAGTTCCCAATAGGCCGCAGTAGTAATAAGTGGACTGTTCGGGATAGAAAAATTTTCACGAATGGAATCAAAATTTCTAGGCGAATTCAGTGAGTTCCCAATGGGACATGCTTGTATGAGTGTGCTTTTCCATATGTAACAACATTTTAAGGAACGGACTCTAAGTATCATGGTGAATTCAGTAGGTTCCCAATAGGATTCGCATGTAATAAGCTTGTTATTCAAGATAGAGCAGCGTTTTAAGGAACGGAAACACTCTTTCTCTGTGAATTCAGTTAGTTCCCAGTAGCAGGCTCTTGTAATATGCGTAATTCTAAAGATTTATCAAAATTTGGTGTGCTGAATCTGAGTAACATGGTGAATTCGGTTAGTTCCCAATAGGCCGCAGTAGTAATAAGTGGACTGTTCGGGATATAGAAAAATTTTCACGAATGGAATCAAAATTTCTAGGCGAATTCAGTGAGTTCCCATTGGGACATGCTTGTATGAGTGTGCTTTTCAATATGTAACAACATTTTTAGGAACGGACTCTAAGTATCATGGTGAATTCAGTAGGTTCCCAATAGGATTCGCATGTAATAAGCTTGTTATTCAAGATAGAGCAACGTTTTAAGGAACGGAAACACTGTTTCTCTGTGAATTCAGTTAGTTCCCAGTAGCAGGCTCTTGTAATATGCGTACTTCTAAAGATGTATCAAAATTTGGTGTGCCGAATCTGAGTAACATGGTGAATTCGGTTAGTTCCCAATAGGCCGCAGTAGTAATAAGTGGACTGTTCGGGATATAGAAAAATTTTCACGAATGGAATCAAAATTTCTAGGCGAATTCAGTGAGTTCCCAATGGGACACGCTTGTATGAGTGTGCTTTTCAATATGTAACAACATTTTAAGGAAGGGACTCTAAGTATCATGGTGAATTCAGTAGGTTCCCAATAGGATTCGCATGTTATAAGCTTGTTATTCAAGATAGAGCAGCGTTTTAAGGAACGGAAACACTGTTTCTCTGTGAATTCAGTTAGTTCCCAGTAGCAGGCTCTTGTAATATGCGTAATTCTAAAGATTTATCAAAATTTGGTGTGCCGAATCTGAGTAACATGGTGAATTTGGTTAGTTCCCAATAGGCCGCAGTAGTAATAAGAGGAATGTTCGTGATATAGAAAAATTTTCACGAATGGAATCAAAATTTCTAGGCGAATTCAGTGAGTTCCCATTGGGACATGCTTGTATGAGTGTGCTTTTCAATATGTAACAACATTTTTGGAACGGACTCTAAGTATCATGGTGAATTCAGTAGGTTCCCAATAGGATTCGCATGTAATAAGCTTGTTATTCAAGATAGAGCAGCGTTTTAAGGAACGGAAACACTGTTTCTCTGTGAATTCCGTTAGTTCCCAGTAGCAGGCTCTTGTAATATGCGTACTTCTAAAGATTTATCAAAATTTGGTGTGCCGAATCTGAGTAATATGGTGAATTCGGTTAGTTCCCAATAGGCCGCAGTGGTAATAAGTGGACTGTTCCGGATATTGAACAATTTTCACGAATGGAATCAAAATTTCTAGGCGAATTCAGTGAGTTCCCAATGGGACATGCTTGTATGAGTGTGCTTTTCAATATGTAACAACATTTTAAGGAGCGGACTCTAAGTATCATGGTGAATACAGTAGGTTTACAATAGAATTCGCATGTAATAAGCTTGTTATTCAAGATAGAGCAGCGTTTTAAGGAACGGAAACACTGTTTCTCTGTGAATTCAGTTAGTTCCCAGTAGCAGGCTCTTGTAATATGCGTACTTCTAAAGATTTATCAAAATTTGGTGTGCCGAATCTGAGTAACATGGTGAATTCGGTTAGTTCCCAATAGGCCGCAGTAGTAATAAGTGGACTGTTCGGGATATAGATAAATTTTCACGAATGGAATCAAAATTTCTAGGAGAATTCAGTGAGTTCGCAATGGGACATGCTTGTATGAGTGTGCTTTTCAATATATAACAACATTTTAGGAACGAACTCTAAGTATCATGGTGAATTCAGTAGGTTCCCAATAGGATTCGCATGTAATAAGCTTGTTATTCAAGATAGAGCAGCGTTTTAAGGTACGGAAACACTGTTTCTCTGTGAATTCAGTTAGTTCCCAGTAGCAGGCTCTTGTAATATGCGTACTTCTAAAGATTTATAAAAATTTGGTGTGCCGAATCTGAGTAACATGGTGAATTCGGTTAGTTCCCAATAGGCCGCAGTAGTAATAAGTGGACTGTTCGGGATAGAAAAATTTTCACGAATGGAATCAAAATTTCTAGGCGAATTCAGTGAGTTCCCAATGGGACATGCTTGTATGAGAGTGCTTTTCAATATGTAACAACATTTTAAGGAACGGACTCTAAGTATCATGGTGAATTCAGTAGGTTCCCAATAGGATTCGCATGTAATAAGCTTGTTATTCAAGATAGAGCAGCGTTTTAAGGAACGGAAACACTGTTTCTCTGTGAATTCAGTTAGTTCCCAGTAGCAGGCTATTGTAATATGCGTAATTCTAAAGATTTATCAAAATTTGGTGTTCCGAATCTGAGTAAAATGGTGAATTCGGTTAGTTCCCAATAGGCCGCAGTAGTAATAAGTGGACTGTTCGGGATACAGAAAAATTTTCACGAATGGAATCAAAATTTCTAGGCGAATTCAGTGAGTTCCCAATGGGACATGCTTGTATGAGTGTGCTTTTCAATATGTAACAACATTTTAAGGAACGGACTCTAAGTATCATGGTGAATTCAGTAGGGTCCCAATAGGATTCGCATGTAATAAGCTTGTTATTCAAGATAGAGCAGCGTATTAAGGAACGGAAACACTGTTTCTCTGTGATTTCAGTTAGTTCCCAGTAGCAGGCTCTTGTAATATGTGTACTTCTAAAGATTTATCAAAATTTGGTGTGCCGAATCTGAGTAATTTGGTTAATTCGGTTAGTTCCCAATAGGCCGCAGTAGTAATAAGTGGACTGTTCGGGATATAGAAAAATTTTCACGAATGGAATCAAAATTTCTAGGCGAATTCAGTGAGTTCCCAATGGGACATGCTTGTATGAGTGTGCTTTTCAATATGTAACAACATTTTAAGGAACGGACTCTAAGTATCATGGTGAATTCAGTAGGTTCCCAATAGGATTCGCATGTAATAAGTTTGTTGTTCAAGATAGAGCAACGTTTTAAGGAACGGAAACACTGTTCTCTGTGAATTCAGTTAGTTCCCAGTAGCAGGCTCTTGTAATATGCGTACTTCTAAAGATTTATCAAATTTTGGTGTGCCGAATCTGAGTAACATGGTGAATTCGGTTAGTTCCCAATAGGCCGCAGTAGTAATAAGTGGACTGTTCGGGATATAGAAAAATTTTCACGAATGGAATCAAAATTTCTAGGCGAATTCAGTGAGTTCCCAAAGGGACACGCTTGTATGAGTGTGCTTTTCAATATGTAACAACATTTTAAGGAACGGACTCTAAGTATCATGGTGAATTCAGTAGGTTCCCAATAGGATTCGCATGTAATAAGCTTGTTATTCAAGATAGAGCAGCGTTTTAAGGTACGGAAACACTGTTTCTCTGTGAATTCAGTTAGTTCCCAGTAGCAGGCTCTTGTAATATGCGTACTTCTAAAGATTTATCAAAATTTGGTGTGCCGAATCTGAGTAACATGGTGAATTCGGTTAGTTCCCAATAGGCCGCAGTAGTAATAAGTGGACTGTTCGGGATAGAAAAATTTTCACGAATGGAATCAAAATTTCTAGGCGAATTCAGTGAGTTCCCAATGGGACATGCTTGTATGAGTGTGCTTTTCCATATGTAACAACATTTTAAGGAACGGACTCTAAGTATCATGGTGAATTCAGTAGGTTCCCAATAGGATTCGCATGTAATAAGCTTGTTATTCAAGATAGAGCAGCGTTTTAAGGAACGGAAACACTCTTTCTCTGTGAATTCAGTTAGTTCCCAGTAGCAGGCTCTTGTAATATGCGTAATTCTAAAGATTTATCAAAATTTGGTGTGCTGAATCTGAGTAACATGGTGAATTCGGTTAGTTCCCAATAGGCCGCAGTAGTAATAAGTGGACTGTTCGGGATATAGAAAAATTTTCACGAATGGAATCAAAATTTCTAGGCGAATTCAGTGAGTTCCCATTGGGACATGCTTGTATGAGTGTGCTTTTCAATATGTAACAACATTTTTAGGAACGGACTCTAAGTATCATGGTGAATTCAGTAGGTTCCCAATAGGATTCGCATGTAATAAGCTTGTTATTCAAGATAGAGCAACGTTTTAAGGAACGGAAACACTGTTTCTCTGTGAATTCAGTTAGTTCCCAGTAGCAGGCTCTTGTAATATGCGTACTTCTAAAGATGTATCAAAATTTGGTGTGCCGAATCTGAGTAACATGGTGAATTCGGTTAGTTCCCAATAGGCCGCAGTAGTAATAAGTGGACTGTTCGTGATATAGAAAAATTTTCACGAATGGAATCAAAATTTCTAGGCGAATTCAGTGAGTTCCCAATGGGACACGCTTGTATGAGTGTGCTTTTCAATATGTAACAACATTTTAAGGAAGGGACTCTAAGTATCATGGTGAATTCAGTAGGTTCCCAATAGGATTCGCATGTTATAAGCTTGTTATTCAAGATAGAGCAGCGTTTTAAGGAACGGAAACACTGTTTCTCTGTGAATTCAGTTAGTTCCCAGTAGCAGGCTCTTGTAATATGCGTAATTCTAAAGATTTATCAAAATTTGGTGTGCCGAATCTGAGTAACATGGTGAATTTGGTTAGTTCCCAATAGGCCGCAGTAGTAATAAGAGGAATGTTCGTGATATAGAAAAATTTTCACGAATGGAATCAAAATTTCTAGGCGAATTCAGTGAGTTCCCATTGGGACATGCTTGTATGAGTGTGCTTTTCAATATGTAACAACATTTTTGGAACGGACTCTAAGTATCATGGTGAATTCAGTAGGTTCCCAATAGGATTCGCATGTTATAAGCTTGTTATTCAAGATAGAGCAGCGTTTTAAGGAACGGAAACACTGTTTCTCTGTGAATTCCGTTAGTTCCCAGTAGCAGGCTCTTGTAATATGCGTACTTCTAAAGATTTATCAAAATTTGGTGTGCCGAATCTGAGTAATATGGTGAATTCGGTTAGTTCCCAATAGGCCGCAGTGGTAATAAGTGGACTGTTCCGGATATTGAACAATTTTCACGAATGGAATCAAAATTTCTAGGCGAATTCAGTGAGTTCCCAATGGGACATGCTTGTATGAGTGTGCTTTTCAATATGTAACAACATTTTAAGGAGCGGACTCTAAGTATCATGGTGAATACAGTAGGTTTACAATAGGATTCGCATGTAATAAGCTTGTTATTCAAGATAGAGCAGCGTTTTAAGGAACGGAAACACTGTTTCTCTGTGAATTCAGTTAGTTCCCAGTAGCAGGCTCTTGTAATATGCGTACTTCTAAAGATTTATCAAAATTTGGTGTGCCGAATCTGAGTAACATGGTGAATTCGGTTAGTTCCCAATAGGCCGCAGTAGTAATAAGTGGACTGTTCGGGATATAGATAAATTTTCACGAATGGAATCAAAATTTCTAGGAGAATTCAGTGAGTTCGCAATGGGACATGCTTGTATGAGTGTGCTTTTCAATATATAACAACATTTTAGGAACGAACTCTAAGTATCATGGTGAATTCAGTAGGTTCCCAATAGGATTCGCATGTAATAAGCTTGTTATTCAAGATAGAGCAGCGTTTTAAGGTACGGAAACACTGTTTCTCTGAGAATTCAGTTAGTTCCCAGTAGCAGGCTCTTGTAATATGCGTACTTCTAAAGATTTATAAAAATTTGGTGTGCCGAATCTGAGTAACATGGTGAATTCGGTTAGTTCCCAATAGGCCGCAGTAGTAATAAGTGGACTGTTCGGGATAGAAAAATTTTCACGAATGGAATCAAAATTTCTAGGCGAATTCAGTGAGTTCCCAATGGGACATGCTTGTATGAGAGTGCTTTTCAATATGTAACAACATTTTAAGGAACGGACTCTAAGTATCATGGTGAATTCAGTAGGTTCCCAATAGGATTCGCATGTAATAAGCTTGTTATTCAAGATAGAGCAGCGTTTTAAGGAACGGAAACACTGTTTCTCTGTGAATTCAGTTAGTTCCCAGTAGCAGGCTCTTGTAATATGCGTAATTCTAAAGATTTATCAAAATTTGGTGTTCCGAATCTGAGTAAAATGGTGAATTCGGTTAGTTCCCAATAGGCCGCAGTAGTAATAAGTGGACTGTTCGGGATACAGAAAAATTTTCACGAATGGAATCAAAATTTCTAGGCGAATTCAGTGAGTTCCCAATGGGACATGCTTGTATGAGTGTGCTTTTCAATATGTAACAACATTTTAAGGAACGGACTCTAAGTATCATGGTGAATTCAGTAGGGTCCCAATAGGATTCGCATGTAATAAGCTTGTTATTCAAGATAGAGCAGCGTATTAAGGAACGGAAACACTGTTTCTCTGTGATTTCAGTTAGTTCCCAGTAGCAGGCTCTTGTAATATGTGTACTTCTAAAGATTTATCAAAATTTGGTGTGCCGAATCTGAGTAATTTGGTTAATTCGGTTAGTTCCCAATAGGCCGCAGTAGTAATAAGTGGACTGTTCGGGATATAGAAAAATTTTCACGAATGGAATCAAAATTTCTAGGCGAATTCAGTGAGTTCCCAATGGGACATGCTTGTATGAGTGTGCTTTTCAATATGTAACAACATTTTAAGGAACGGACTCTAAGTATCATGGTGAATTCAGTAGGTTCCCAATAGGATTCGCATGTAATAAGTTTGTTGTTCAAGATAGAGCAACGTTTTAAGGAACGGAAACACTGTTCTCTGTGAATTCAGTTAGTTCCCAGTAGCAGGCTCTTGTAATATGCGTACTTCTAAAGATTTATCAAATTTTGGTGTGCCGAATCTGAGTAACATGGTGAACTCGGTTAGTTCCCAATAGGCCGCAGTAGTAATAAGTGGACTGTTCGGGATATAGAAAAATTTTCACGAATGGAATCAAAATTTCTAGGCGAATTAAGTGAGTTCCCAAAGGGACACGCTTGTATGAGTGTGCTTTTCAATATGTAACAACATTTTAAGGAACGGACTCTAAGTATCATGGTGAATTCAGTAGGTTCCCAATAGGATTCGCATGTAATAAGCTTGTTATTCAAGATAGAGCAGCGTTTTAAGGTACGGAAACACTGTTTCTCTGTGAATTCAGTTAGTTCCCAGTAGCAGGCTCTTGTAATATGCGTACTTCTAAAGATTTATCAAAATTTGGTGTGCCGAATCTGAGTAACATGGTGAATTCGGTTAGTTCCCAATAGGCTGCAGTAGTAATAAGTGGACTGTTCGGGATAGAAAAATTTTCACGAATGGAATCAAAATTTCTAGGCGAATTCAGTGAGTTCCCATTGGGACATGCCTGTATGAGTGTGCTTTTCAATATGTAACAACATTTTTGGAACGGACTCTAAGTATCATGGTGAATTCAGTAGGTTCCCAATAGGATTCGCATGTAATAAGCTTCTTATTCAAGATAGAGCAGCGTTTTAAGGAACGGAAACACTGTTTCTCTGTGAATTCAGTTAGTTCCCAGTAGCAGGCTCTTGTAATATGCGTACTTCTAAAGATTTATCAAAATTTGGTGTGCCGAATCTGAGTAATATGGTGAATTCGGTTAGTTCCCAATAGGCCGCGTTGGTAATAAGTGGACTGTTCGGGATATAGAAAAATTTTCCCGAATGGAATCAAAATTTCTAGGCGAATTCAGTGAGTTCCCAATGGGACATGCTTGTATGAGTGTGCTTTTCAATATGTAACAACATTTTAAGGAACGGACTCTAAGTATCATGGTGAATACAGTAGGTTCCCAATAGGATTCGCATGTAATAAGCTTGTTATTCAAGATAGAGCAGCGTTTTAAGGAACGGAAACACTGTTTCTCTGTGAATTCAGTTAGTTCCCAGTAGCAGGCTCTTGTAATATGCGTACTTCTAAAGATTTATCAAAATTTGGTGTGCCGAATCTGAGTAACATGGTGAAATCGGTTAGTTCCCAATAGGCCGCAGTAGTAATAAGTGGACTGTTCGGGATATAGATAAATTTTCACGAATGGAATCAAAATTTCTAGGAGAATTCAGTGAGTTCCCAATGGGACATGCTTGTATGAGTGTGCTTTTCAATATATAACAACATTTTAAGGAACGGACTCTAAGTATCATGGTGAATTCAGTAGGTTCCCAATAGGATTCGCATGTAATAAGCTTCTTATTCAAGATAGAGCAACGTTTTAAGGAACGGAAAAACTGTTTCTCTGTGAATTCAGTTAGTTCCCAGTAGCAGGCTCTTGTAATATGCGTACTTCTAAAGATTTATCAAAATTTGGTGTGTCGAATCTGAGTAACATGGTGAATTCGGTTTGTTCCCAATAGGCCGCAGTTGTAATAAGTGGACTGTTCGGGATAGAAAAATTTTCACGAATGGAATCAAAATTTCTAGGAAATTCAGTGAGTTCCCAATGGGACATGCTTGTATGAGTGTGCTTTTCAATATGTAACAACATTTTAAGGAACGGACTCTAAGTATCATGGTGAATTCAGTAGGTTCCCAATAGGATTCGCATGTAATAAGCTTGTTATTCAAGATAGAGCAGCGTTTTAAGGAACGGAAACACTGTTTCTCTGTGAATTCAGTTAGTTCCCAGTAGCAGGCTCTTCTAATATGCGTAATTCTAAAGATTTATCAAAATTTGGTGTGCCGAATCTGAGTAACATGGTGAATTTGGTTAGTTCCCAATAGGCCGCAGTAGTAATAAGAGGAATGTTCGTGATATGGAAAAATTTTCACGAATGGAATCAAAATTTCTAGGCGAATTCAGTGAGTTCCCATTGGGACATGCTTGTATGAGTGTGCTTTTGAATATGAAACAACATTTTTGGAACGGACTCTAAGTATCATGGTGAATTCAGTAGGTTCCCAATAGGATTCGCATGTAATAAGCTTGTTATTCAAGATAGAGCAGCGTTTTAAGGAACGGAAACACTGTTTCTCTGTGAATTCAGTTAGTTCCCAGTAGCAGGCTCTTGTAATATGCGTACTTCTAAAGATTTATCAAAATTTGGTGTGCCGAATCTGAGTAATATGGTGAATTCGGTTAGTTCCCAATAGGCCGCAGTGGTAATAAGTGGACTGTTCCGGATATTGAACAATTTTCACGAATGGAATCAAAATTTCTAGGCGAATTCAGTGAGTTCCCAATGGGACATGCTTGTATGAGTGTGCTTTTCAATATGTAACAACATTTTAAGGAGCGGACTCTAAGTATCATGGTGAATACAGTAGGTTCCCAATAGGATTCGCATGTAATAAGCTTGTTATTCAAGATAGAGCAGCGTTTTAAGGAACGGAAACACTGTTTCTCTGTGAATTCAGTTAGTTCCCAGTAGCAGGCTCTTGTAATATGCGTACTTCTAAAGATTTATCAAAATTTGGTGTGCCGAATCTGAGTAACATGGTGAATTCGGTTAGTTCCCAATAGGCCGCAGTAGTAATAAGTGGACTGTTCGGGATATAGATAAATTTTCACGAATGGAATCAAAATTTCTAGGAGAATTCAGTGAGTTCCCAATGGGACATGCTTGTATGAGTGTGCTTTTCAATATATAACAACATTTTAAGGAACGGACTCTAAGTATCATGGTGAATTCAGTAGGTTCCCAATAGGATTCGCATGTAATAAGCTTGTTATTCAAGATAGAGCAACGTTTTAAGGAACGGAAAAACTGTTTCTCTGTGAATTCAGTTAGTTCCCAGTAGCAGGCTCTTGTAATATGCGTACTTCTAAAGATTTATCAAAATTTGGTGTGCCGAATCTGAGTAACATGGTGAATTCGGTTAGTTCCCAATAGGCCGCAGTAGTAATAAGTGGACTGTTCGGGATATAGAAAAATTTTCACGAATGGAATCAAAATTTCTAGGCGAATTCAGTGAGTTCCCAATGGGACTTGCTTGTATGAGTGTGCTTTTCAATATGTAACAACATTTTAAGGAACGGACTCTAAGTATCATGGTGAATTCAGTAGGGTCCCAATAGGATTCGCATGTAATAAGCTTGTTATTCAAGATAGAGCAGCGTATTAAGGAACAGAAACACTGTTTCTCTGTGATTTCAGTTAGTTCCCAGTAGCAGGCTCTTGTAATATGCGTACTTCTAAAGATTTATCAAAATTTGGTGTGCCGAATCTGAGTAATTTGGTGAATTCGGTTAGTTCCCAATAGGCCGCAGTAGTAATAAGTGGACTGTTCGGGATATAGAAAAATTTTCACGAATGGAATCAAAATTTCTAGGCGAATTCAGTGAGTTCCCAATGGGACATGCTTGTATGAGTGTGCTTTTCAATATGTAACAACATTTTAAGGAACGGACTCTAAGTATCATGGTGAATTCAGTAGGTTCCCAATAGGATTCGCATGTAATAAGTTTCTTGTTCAAGATAGAGCAACGTTTTAAGGAACGGAAACACTGTTCTCTGTGAATTCAGTTAGTTCCCAGTAGCAGGCTCTTGTAATATGCGTACTTCTAAAGATTTATCAAATTTTGGTGTGCCGAATCTGAGTAACATGGTGAATTCGGTTAGTTCCCAATAGGCCGCAGTAGTAATAAGTGGACTGTTCGGGATATAGAAAAATTTTCACGAATGGAATCAAAATTTCTAGGCGAATTCAGTGAGTTCCCAAAGGGACACGCTTGTATGAGTGTGCTTTTCAATATGTAACAACATTTTAAGGAACGGACTCTAAGTATCATGGTGAATTCAGTAGGTTCCCAATAGGATTCGCATGTAATAAGCTTGTTATTCAAGATAGAGCAGCGTTTTAAGGAACGGAAACACTGTTTCTCTGTGAATTCAGTTAGTTCCCAGTAGCAGGCTCTTGTAATATGCGTACTTCTAAAGATTTATCAAAATTTGGTGTGCCGAATCTGAGTAATATGGTGAATTCGGTTAGTTCCCAATAGGCCGCGTTGGTAATAAGTGGACTGTTCGGGATATAGAAAAATTTTCCCGAATGGAATCAAAATTTCTAGGCGAATTCAGTGAGTTCCCAATGGGACATGCTTGTATGAGTGTGCTTTTCAATATGTAACAACATTTTAAGGAACGGACTCTAAGTATCATGGTGAATACAGTAGGTTCCCAATAGGATTCGCATGTAATAAGCTTGTTATTCAAGATAGAGCAGCGTTTTAAGGAACGGAAACACTGTTTCTCTGTGAATTCAGTTAGTTCCCAGTAGCAGGCTCTTGTAATATGCGTACTTCTAAAGATTTATCAAAATTTGGTGTGCCGAATCTGAGTAACATGGTGAAATCGGTTAGTTCCCAATAGGCCGCAGTAGTAATAAGTGGACTGTTCGGGATATAGATAAATTTTCACGAATGGAATCAAAATTTCTAGGAGAATTCAGTGAGTTCCCAATGGGACATGCTTGTATGAGTGTGCTTTTCAATATATAACAACATTTTAAGGAACGGACTCTAAGTATCATGGTGAATTCAGTAGGTTCCCAATAGGATTCGCATGTAATAAGCTTCTTATTCAAGATAGAGCAACGTTTTAAGGAACGGAAAAACTGTTTCTCTGTGAATTCAGTTAGTTCCCAGTAGCAGGCTCTTGTAATATGCGTACTTCTAAAGATTTATCAAAATTTGGTGTGCCGAATCTGAGTAACATGGTGAATTCGGTTTGTTCCCAATAGGCCGCAGTTGTAATAAGTGGACTGTTCGGGATAGAAAAATTTTCACGAATGGAATCAAAATTTCTAGGAAATTCAGTGAGTTCCCAATGGGACATGCTTGTATGAGTGTGCTTTTCAATATGTAACAACATTTTAAGGAACGGACTCTAAGTATCATGGTGAATTCAGTAGGTTCCCAATAGGATTCGCATGTAATAAGCTTGTTATTCAAGATAGAGCAGCGTTTTAAGGAACGGAAACACTGTTTCTCTGTGAATTCAGTTAGTTCCCAGTAGCAGGCTCTTCTAATATGCGTAATTCTAAAGATTTATCAAAATTTGGTGTGCCGAATCTGAGTAACATGGTGAATTTGGTTAGTTCCCAATAGGCCGCAGTAGTAATAAGAGGAATGTTCGTGATATAGAAAAATTTTCACGAATGGAATCAAAATTTCTAGGCGAATTCAGTGAGTTCCCATTGGGACATGCTTGTATGAGTGTGCTTTTCAATATGAAACAACATTTTTGGAACGGACTCTAAGTATCATGGTGAATTCAGTAGGTTCCCAATAGGATTCGCATGTAATAAGCTTGTTATTCAAGATAGAGCAGCGTTTTAAGGAACGGAAACACTGTTTCTCTGTGAATTCAGTTAGTTCCCAGTAGCAGGCTCTTGTAATATGCGTACTTCTAAAGATTTATCAAAATTTGGTGTGCCGAATCTGAGTAATATGGTGAATTCGGTTAGTTCCCAATAGGCCGCAGTGGTAATAAGTGGACTGTTCCGGATATTGAACAATTTTCACGAATGGAATCAAAATTTCTAGGCGAATTCAGTGAGTTCCCAATGGGACATGCTTGTATGAGTGTGCTTTTCAATATGTAACAACATTTTAAGGAGCGGACTCTAAGTATCATGGTGAATACAGTAGGTTCCCAATAGGATTCGCATGTAATAAGCTTGTTATTCAAGATAGAGCAGCGTTTTAAGGAACGGAAACACTGTTTCTCTGTGAATTCAGTTAGTTCCCAGTAGCAGGCTCTTGTAATATGCGTACTTCTAAAGATTTATCAAAATTTGGTGTGCCGAATCTGAGTAACATGGTGGATTCGGTTAGTTCCCAATAGGCCACAGTAGTAATAAGTGGACTGTTCGGGATATAGATAAATTTTCACGAATGGAATCAAAATTTCTAGGAGAATTCAGTGAGTTCCCAATGGGACATGCTTGTATGAGTGTGCTTTTCAATATATAACAACATTTTAAGGAACGGACTCTAAGTATCATGGTGAATTCAGTAGGTTCCCAATAGGATTCGCATGTAATAAGCTTGTTATTCAAGATAGAGCAACGTTTTAAGGAACGGAAAAACTGTTTCTCTGTGAATTCAGTTAGTTCCCAGTAGCAGGCTCTTGTAATATGCGTACTTCTAAAGATTTATCAAAATTTGGTGTGCCGAATCTGAGTAACATGGTGAATTCGGTTAGTTCCCAATAGGCCGCAGTAGTAATAAGTGGACTGTTCGGGATATAGAAAAATTTTCACGAATGGAATCAAAATTTCTAGGCGAATTCAGTGAGTTCCCAATGGGACTTGCTTGTATGAGTGTGCTTTTCAATATGTAACAACATTTTAAGGAACGGACTCTAAGTATCATGGTGAATTCAGTAGGGTCCCAATAGGATTCGCATGTAATAAGCTTGTTATTCAAGATAGAGCAGCGTATTAAGGAACAGAAACACTGTTTCTCTGTGATTTCAGTTAGTTCCCAGTAGCAGGCTCTTGTAATATGCGTACTTCTAAAGATTTATCAAAATTTGGTGTGCCGAATCTGAGTAATTTTGTGAATTCGGTTAGTTCCCAATAGGCCGCAGTAGTAATAAGTGGACTGTTCGGGATATAGAAAAATTTTCACGAATGGAATCAAAATTTCTAGGCGAATTCAGTGAGTTCCCAATGGGACATGCTTGTATGAGTGTGCTTTTCAATATGTAACAACATTTTAAGGAACGGACTCTAAGTATCATGGTGAATTCAGTAGGTTCCCAATAGGATTCGCATGTAATAAGTTTCTTGTTCAAGATAGAGCAACGTTTTAAGGAACGGAAACACTGTTCTCTGTGAATTCAGTTAGTTCCCAGTAGCAGGCTCTTGTAATATGCGTACTTCTAAAGATTTATCAAATTTTGGTGTGCCGAATCTGAGTAACATGGTGAATTCGGTTAGTTCCCAATAGGCCGCAGTAGTAATAAGTGGACTGTTCGGGATATAGAAAAATTTTCACGAATGGAATCAAAATTTCTAGGCGAATTCAGTGAGTTCCCAAAGGGACACGCTTGTATGAGTGTGCTTTTCAATATGTAACAACATTTTAAGGAACGGACTCTAAGTATCATGGTGAATTCAGTAGGTTCCCAATAGGATTCGCATGTAATAAGCTTGTTATTCAAGATAGAGCAGCGTTTTAAGGAACGGAAACACTGTTTCTCTGTGAATTCAGTTAGTTCCCAGTAGCAGGCTCTTGTAATATGCGTAATACTAAAGATTTATCAAAATTTGGTGTGCCGAATCAGAGTAACATGGTGAATTTGGTTAGTTCCGAATAGGCCGCAGTAGTAATAAGAGGACTGTTCGTGATATAGAAAAATTTTCACGAATGGAATCAAAATTTCTAGGCGAATTCAGTGAGTTCCCATTGGGACATGCCTGTATGAGTGTGCTTTTCAATATGTAACAACATTTTTGGAACGGACTCTAAGTATCATGGTGAATTCAGTAGGTTCCCAATAGGATTCGCATGTAATAAGCTTGTTATTCAAGATAGAGCAGCGTTTTAAGGAACGGAAACACTGTTTCTCTGTGAATTCAGTTAGTTCCCAGTAGCAGGCTCTTGTAATATGCGTACTTCTAAAGATTTATCAAAATTTGTTGTGCCGAATCTGAGTAACATGGTGAATTCGGTTAGTTCCCAATAGGCCGCAGTGGTAATAAGTGGACTGTTCGGGATATAGAAAAATTTTCCCGAATGGAATCAAAATTTCTAGGCGAATTCAGTGAGTTCCCAATGGGACATGCTTGTATGAGTGTGCTTTTCAATATGTAACAACATTTTAAGGAACGGACTCTAAGTATCATGGTGAATACAGTAGGTTCCCAATAGGATTCGCATGTAATAAGCTTGTTATTCAAGATAGAGCAGCGTTTTAAGGAACGGAAACACTGTTTCTCTGTGAATTCAGTTAGTTCCCAGTAGCAGGCTCTTGTAATATGCGTACTTCTAAAGATTTATCAAAATTTGGTGTGCCGAATCTGAGTAACATGGTGAAATCGGTTAGTTCCCAATAGGCCGCAGTAGTAATAAGTGGACTGTTCGGGATATAGATAAATTTTCACGAATGGAATCAAAATTTCTAGGAGAATTCAGTGAGTTCCCAATGGGACATGCTTGTATGAGTGTGCTTTTCAATATATAACAACATTTTAAGGAACGGACTCTAAGTATCATGGTGAATTCAGTAGGTTCCCAATAGGATTCGCATGTAATAAGCTTGTTATTCAAGATAGAGCAACGTTTTAAGGAACGGAAAAACTGTTTCTCTGTGAATTCAGTTAGTTCCCAGTAGCAGGCTCTTGTAATATGCGTACTTCTAAAGATTTATCAAAATTTGGTGTGCCGAATCTGAGTAACATGGTGAATTCGGTTTGTTCCCAATAGGCCGCAGTTGTAATAAGTGGACTGTTCGGGATAGAAAAATTTTCACGAATGGAATCAAAATTTCTAGGAAATTCAGTGAGTTCCCAATGGGACATGCTTGTATGAGTGTGCTTTTCAATATGTAACAACATTTTAAGGAACGGACTCTAAGTATCATGGTGAATTCAGTAGGTTCCCAATAGGATTCGCATGTAATAAGCTTGTTATTCAAGATAGAGCAGCGTTTTAAGGAACGGAAACACTGTTTCTCTGTGAATTCAGTTAGTTCCCAGTAGCAGGCTCTTGTAATATGCGTAATTCTAAAGATTTATCAAAATTTGGTGTGCCGAATCTGAGTAACATGGTGAATTTGGTTAGTTCCCAATAGGCCGCAGTAGTAATAAGAGGAATGTTCGTGATATAGAAAAATTTTCACGAATGTAATCAAAATTTCTAGGCGAATTCAGTGAGTTCCCATTGGGACATGCTTGTATGAGTGTGCTTTTCAATATGAAACAACATTTTTGGAACGGACTCTAAGTATCATGGTGAATTCAGTAGGTTCCCAATAGGATTCGCATGTAATAAGCTTGTTATTCAAGATAGAGCAGCGTTTTAAGGAACGGAAACACTGTTTCTCTGTGAATTCAGTTAGTTCCCAGTAGCAGGCTCTTGTAATATGCGTACTTCTAAAGATTTATCAAAATTTGGTGTGCCGAATCTGAGTAATATGGTGAATTCGGTTGTTCCCAATAGGCCGCAGTGGTAATAAGTGGACTGTTCCGGATATTGAACAATTTTCACGAATGGAATCAAAATTTCTAGGCGAATTCAGTGAGTTCCCAATGGGACATGCTTGTATGAGTGTGCTTTTCAATATGTAACAACATTTTAAGGAGCGGACTCTAAGTATCATGGTGAATACAGTAGGTTCCCAATAGGATTCGCATGTAATAAGCTTGTTATTCAAGATAGAGCAGTGTTTTAAGGAACGGAAACACTGTTTCTCTGTGAATTCAGTTAGTTCCCAGTAGCAGGCTCTTGTAATATGCATACTTCTAAAGATTTATCAAAATTTGGTGTGCCGAATCTGAGTAACATGGTGAATTCGGTTAGTTCCCAATAGGCCGCAGTAGTAATAAGTGGACTGTTCGGGATATAGATAAATTTTCACGAATGGAATCAAAATTTCTAGGAGAATTCAGTGAGTTCCCAATGGGACATGCTTGTATGAGTGTGCTTTTCAATATATAACAACATTTTAAGGAACGGACTCTAAGTATCATGGTGAATTCAGTAGGTTCCCAATAGGATTCGCATGTAATAAGCTTGTTATTCAAGATAGAGCAACGTTTTAAGGAACGGAAAAACTGTTTCTCTGTGAATTCAGTTAGTTCCCAGTAGCAGGCTCTTGTAATATGCGTACTTCTAAAGATTTATCAAAATTTGGTGTGCCGAATCTGAGTAACATGGTGAATTCGGTTAGTTCCCAATAGGCCGCAGTAGTAATAAGTGGACTGTTCGGGATATAGAAAAATTTTCACGAATGGAATCAAAATTTCTAGGCGAATTCAGTGAGTTCCCAATGGGACTTGCTTGTATGAGTGTGCTTTTCATTATGTAACAACATTTTAAGAAACGGACTCTAAGTATCATGGTGAATTCAGTAGGGTCCCAATAGGATTCGCATGTAATAAGCTTGTTATTCAAGATAGAGCAGCGTATTAAGGAACAGAAACACTGTTTCTCTGTGATTTCAGTTAGTTCCCAGTAGCAGGCTCTTGTAATATGCGTACTTCTAAAGATTTATCAAAATTTGGTGTGCCGAATCTGAGTAATTTGGTGAATTCGGTTAGTTCCCAATAGGCCGCAGTAGTAATAAGTGGACTGTTCGGGATATAGAAAAATTTTCACGAATGGAATCAAAATTTCTAGGCGAATTCAGTGAGTTCCCAATGGGACATGCTTGTATGAGTGTGCTTTTCAATATGTAACAACATTTTAAGGAACGGACTCTAAGTATCATGGTGAATTCAGTAGGTTCCCAATAGGATTCGCATGTAATAAGTTTCTTGTTCAAGATAGAGCAACGTTTTAAGGAACGGAAACACTGTTCTCTGTGAATTCAGTTAGTTCCCAGTAGCAGGCTCTTGTAATATGCGTACTTCTAAAGATTTATCAAATTTTGGTGTGCCGAATCTGAGTAACATGGTGAATTCGGTTAGTTCCCAATAGGCCGCAGTAGTAATAAGTGGACTGTTCGGGATATAGAAAAATTTTCACGAATGGAATCAAAATTTCTAGGCGAATTCAGTGAGTTCCCAAAGGGACACGCTTGTATGAGTGTGCTTTTCAATATGTAACAACATTTTAAGGAACGGACTCTAAGTATCATGGTGAATTCAGTAGGTTCCCAATAGGATTCACATGTAATAAGCTTGTTATTCAAGATAGAGCAGCGTTTTAAGGAACGGAAACACTGTTTCTCTGTGAATTCAGTTAGTTCCCAGTAGCAGGCTCTTGTAATATGCGTAATACTAAAGATTTATCAAAATTTGGTGTGCCGAATCAGAGTAACATGGTGAATTTGGTTAGTTCCGAATAGGCCGCAAGAGTAATAAGAGGACTGTTCGTGATATAGAAAAATTTTCACGAATGGAATCAAAATTTCTAGGCGAATTCAGTGAGTTCCCATTGGGACATGCCTGTATGAGTGTGCTTTTCAATATGTAACAACATTTTTGGAACGGACTCTAAGTATCATGGTGAATTCAGTAGGTTCCCAATAGGATTCGCATGTAATAAGCTTGTTATTCAAGATAGAGCAGCGTTTTAAGGAACGGAAACACTGTTTCTCTGTGAATTCAGTTAGTTCCCAGTAGCAGGCTCTTGTAATATGCGTACTTCTAAAGATTTATCAAAATTTGGTGTGCCGAATCTGAGTAATATGGTGAATTCGGTTAGTTCCCAATAGGCCGCAGTGGTAATAAGTGGACTGTTCGGGATATAGAAAAATTTTCCCGAATGGAATCAAAATTTCTAGGCGAATTCAGTGAGTTCCAATGGGACATGCTTGTATGAGTGTGCTTTTCAATATGTAACAACATTTTAAGGAACGGACTCTAAGTATCATGGTGAATACAGTAGGTTCCCAATAGGATTCGCATGTAATAAGCTTGTTATTCAAGATAGAGCAGCGTTTTAAGGAAGGAAACACTGTTTCTCTGTGAATTCAGTTAGTTCCCAGTAGCAGGCTCTTGTAATATGCGTAATTCTAAAGATTTATCAAAATTTGGTGTGCCGAATCTGAGTAACATGGTGAATTCGGTTAGTTCCCAATAGGCCGCAGTAGTAATAAGTGGACTGTTCCGGATATTGAACAATTTTCACGAATGGAATCAAAATTTCTAGGCGAATTCAGTGAGTTCCCAATGGGACATGCTTGTATGAGTGTGCTTTTCAATATGTAACAACATTTTAAGGAGCGGACTCTAAGTATCATGGTGAATACAGTAGGTTCCCAATAGGATTCGCATGTAATAAGCTTGTTATTCAAGATAGAGCAGTGTTTTAAGGAACGGAAACACTGTTTCTCTGTGAATTCAGTTAGTTCCCAGTAGCAGGCTCTTGTAATATGCGTACTTCTAAAGATTTATCAAAATTTGGTGTGCCGAATCTGAGTAACATGGTGAATTCGGTTAGTTCCCAATAGGCCGCAGTAGTAATAAGTGGACTGTTCGGGATATAGATAAATTTTCACGAATGGAATCAAAATTTCTAGGAGAATTCAGTGAGTTCCCAATGGGACATGCTTGTATGAGTGTGCTTTTCAATATATAACAACATTTTAAGGAACGGACTCTAAGTATCATGGTGAATTCAGTAGGTTCCCAATAGGATTCGCATGTAATAAGCTTGTTATTCAAGATAGAGCAACGTTTTAAGGAACGGAAAAACTGTTTCTCTGTGAATTCAGTTAGTTCCCAGTAGCAGGCTCTTGTAATATGCGTACTTCTAAAGATTTATCAAAATTTGGTGTGCCGAATCTGAGTAACATGGTGAATTCGGTTAGTTCCCAATAGGCCGCAGTAGTAATAAGTGGACTGTTCGGGATATAGAAAAATTTTCACGAATGGAATCAAAATTTCTAGGCGAATTCAGTGAGTTCCCAATGGGACTTGCTTGTATGAGTGTGCTTTTCATTATGTAACAACATTTTAAGAAACGGACTCTAAGTATCATGGTGAATTCAGTAGGGTCCCAATAGGATTCGCATGTAATAAGCTTGTTATTCAAGATAGAGCAGCGTATTAAGGAACAGAAACACTGTTTCTCTGTGATTTCAGTTAGTTCCCAGTAGCAGGCTCTTGTAATATGCGTACTTCTAAAGATTTATCAAAATTTGGTGTGCCGAATCTGAGTAATTTGGTGAATTCGGTTAGTTCCCAATAGGCCGCAGTAGTAATAAGTGGACTGTTCGGGATATAGAAAAATTTTCACGAATGGAATCAAAATTTCTAGGCGAATTCAGTGAGTTCCCAATGGGACATGCTTGTATGAGTGTGCTTTTCAATATGTAACAACATTTTAAGGAACGGACTCTAAGTATCATGGTGAATTCAGTAGGTTCCCAATAGGATTCGCATGTAATAAGTTTCTTGTTCAAGATAGAGCAACGTTTTAAGGAACGGAAACACTGTTCTCTGTGAATTCAGTTAGTTCCCAGTAGCAGGCTCTTGTAATATGCGTACTTCTAAAGATTTATCAAATTTTGGTGTGCCGAATCTGAGTAACATGGTGAATTCGGTTAGTTCCCAATAGGCCGCAGTAGTAATAAGTGGACTGTTCGGGATATAGAAAAATTTTCACGAATGGAATCAAAATTTCTAGGCGAATTCAGTGAGTTCCCAAAGGGACACGCTTGTATGAGTGTGCTTTTCAATATGTAACAACATTTTAAGGAACGGACTCTAAGTATCATGGTGAATTCAGTAGGTTCCCAATAGGATTCACATGTAATAAGCTTGTTATTCAAGATAGAGCAGCGTTTTAAGGAACGGAAACACTGTTTCTCTGTGAATTCAGTTAGTTCCCAGTAGCAGGCTCTTGTAATATGCGTAATACTAAAGATTTATCAAAATTTGGTGTGCCGAATCAGAGTAACATGGTGAATTTGGTTAGTTCCGAATAGGCCGCAAGAGTAATAAGAGGACTGTTCGTGATATAGAAAAATTTTCACGAATGGAATCAAAATTTCTAGGCGAATTCAGTGAGTTCCCATTGGGACATGCCTGTATGAGTGTGCTTTTCAATATGTAACAACATTTTTGGAACGGACTCTAAGTATCATGGTGAATTCAGTAGGTTCCCAATAGGATTCGCATGTAATAAGCTTGTTATTCAAGATAGAGCAGCGTTTTAAGGAACGGAAACACTGTTTCTCTGTGAATTCAGTTAGTTCCCAGTAGCAGGCTCTTGTAATATGCGTACTTCTAAAGATTTATCAAAATTTGGTGTGCCGAATCTGAGTAATATGGTGAATTCGGTTAGTTCCCAATAGGCCGCAGTGGTAATAAGTGGACTGTTCGGGATATAGAAAAATTTTCCCGAATGGAATCAAAATTTCTAGGCGAATTCAGTGAGTTCCAATGGGACATGCTTGTATGAGTGTGCTTTTCAATATGTAACAACATTTTAAGGAACGGACTCTAAGTATCATGGTGAATACAGTAGGTTCCCAATAGGATTCGCATGTAATAAGCTTGTTATTCAAGATAGAGCAGCGTTTTAAGGAACGGAAACACTGTTTCTCTGTGAATTCAGTTAGTTCCCAGTAGCAGGCTCTTGTAATATGCGTAATTCTAAAGATTTATCAAAATTTGGTGTGCCGAATCTGAGTAACATGGTGAATTCGGTTAGTTCCCAATAGGCCGCAGTAGTAATAAGTGGACTGTTCGGGATATAGAAAAATTTTCACGAATGGAATCAAAATTTCTAGGCGAATTCAGTGAGTTCCCATTGGGACATGCTTGTATGAGTGTGCTTTTCAATATGTAACAACATTTTTAGGAACGGACTCTAAGTAACATGGTGAATTCAGTAGGTTCCCAATAGGATTCGCATGTAATAAGCTTGTTATTCAAGATAGAGCAACGTTTTAAGGAACGGAAACACTGTTTCTCTGTGAATTCAGTTAGTTCCCAGTAGCAGGCTCTTGTAATATGCGTACTTCTAAAGATTTATCAAAATTTGGTGTGCCGAATCTGAGTAACATGGTGAATTCGGTTAGTTCCCAATAGGCCGCAATAGTAATAAGTGGACTGTTCGGGATATAGAAAAATTTTCACGAATGGAATCAAAATTTCTAGGCGAATTCAGTGAGTTCCCAATGGGACTTGCTTGTATGAGTGTGCTTTTCAATATGTAACAACATTTTAAGGAACGGACTCTAAGTATCATGGTGAATTCAGTAGGTGCCCAATAGGATTCGCATGTAAAAAGCTTGTTATTCAAGATAGAGCTACGTTTTAAGGAACGGAAAAACTGTTTCTCTGTGAATTCAGTTAGTTCCCAGTAGAAGGCTCTTGTAATATGCGTACTTCTAAAGATTTATCAAAAGTTGGTGTGCCGAATCTGAGTAACATGGTGAATTCGGTTAGTTCCCAATAGGCCGCAGTAGTAATAAGTGGAGTGTTCGGGATATAGAAAAATTTTCACGAATGGAATCAAAATTTCTAGGCGAATTCAGTGAGTTCCCAATGGGACATGCTTGTATGACTGTGCTTTTCAATATGTAACAACATTTTAAGGAACGGACTCTCAGTATCATGGTGAATTCAGTAGGTTCCCAATAGGATTCGCATATAATAAGCTTGTTATTCAAGATAGAGCAGCGTTTTAAGGAACGGAAACACTGTTTCTCTGTGAATTCAGTTAGTTCCCAGTAGCACGCTCTTGTAATATGCGTACTTCTAAAGATTTATCAAAATTTGTTGTGCCGAATCTGAGTAACATGGTGAATTCGGTTAGTTCCCAATAGGCCGCAGTAGTAATAAGTGGACTGTTCGGGATATAGAAAAATTTCACGAATGGAATCTAAATTTCTAGGCGAATTCAGTGAGTTCCCAATGGGACATGCTTGTATGAGTGTGCTTTTCAATATGTAACAACATTTTAAGGAACGGACTCTAAGCATCATGGTGAATTCAGTAGGTTCCCAATATGATTCGCATGTAATAAGCTTGTTATTCAAGATAGAGCAGCGTTTTAAGGAACGTAAACACTGTTTCTCTGTGAATTCAGTTAGTTCCCTTAGCAGGCTCTTGTAATAGGCGTACTTCTAATGATTTATCAAAATTTGGTGTGCCGAATCTGAGTAACATGGTGAATTCGGTTAGTTCCCAATAGGCCGCAGTAGTAATAAGTGGACTGTTCGGCATATAGAAACATTTTCACGAATGGAATCAAAATTTCTAGGCGAATTCATTGAGTTCCCAATGGGACATGCTTGTATGAGTGTGCTTTTCAATATGTAACAACATTTTTAGGAACGGACTCTAAGTAACATGGTGAATTCAGTAGGTTCCCAATAGGATTCGCATGTAATAAGCTTGTTATTCAAGATAGAGCAACGTTTTAAGGAACGGAAACACTGTTTCTCTGTGAATTCAGTTAGTTCCCAGTAGCAGGCTCTTGTAATATGCGTACTTCTAAAGATTTATCAAAATTTGGTGTGCCGAATCTGAGTAACATGGTGAATTCGGTTAGTTCCCAATAGGCCGCAATAGTAATAAGTGGACTGTTCGGGATATAGAAAAATTTTCACGAATGGAATCAAAATTTCTAGGCGAATTCAGTGAGTTCCCAATGGGACTTGCTTGTATGAGTGTGCTTTTCAATATGTAACAACATTTTAAGGAACGGACTCTAAGTATCATGGTGAATTCAGTAGGTGCCCAATAGGATTCGCATGTAATAAGCTTGTTATTCAAGATAGAGCAACGTTTTAAGGAACGGAAAAACTGTTTCTCTGTGAATTCAGTTAGTTCCCAGTAGAAGGCTCTTGTAATATGCGTACTTCTAAAGATTTATCAAAAGTTGGTGTGCCGAATCTGAGTAACATGGTGAATTCGGTTTGTTCCCAATAGGCCGCAGTAGTAATAAGTGGACTGTTCGGGATATATAAAAATTTTCACGAATGGAATCAAAATTTCTAGGCGAATTCAGTGAGTTCCCAATGGGACATGCTTGTATGACTGTGCTTTTCAATATGTAACAACATTTTAAGGAACGGACTCTCAGTATCATGGTGAATTCAGTAGGTTCCCAATAGGATTCGCATATAATAAGCTTGTTATTCAAGATAGAGCAGCGTTTTAAGGAACGGAAACACTGTTTCTCTGTGAATTCAGTTAGTTCCCAGTAGCACGCTCTTGTAATATGCGTACTTCTAAAGATTTATCAAAATTTGTTGTGCCGAATCTGAGTAACATGGTGAATTCGGTTAGTTCCCAATAGGCCGCAGTAGTAATAAGTGGACTGTTCGGGATATAGAAAAATTTCACGAATGGAATCTAAATTTCTAGGCGAATTCAGTGAGTTCCCAATGGGACATGCTTGTATGAGTGTGCTTTTCAATATGTAACAACATTTTAAGGAACGGACTCTAAGTATCATGGTGAATTCAGTAGGTTCCCAATATGATTCGCATGTAATAAGCTTGTTATTCAAGATAGAGCAGCGTTTTAAGGAACGTAAACACTGTTTCTCTGTGAATTCAGTTAGTTCCCTTAGCAGGCTCTTGTAATAGGCGTACTTCTAATGATTTATCAAAATTTGGTGTGCCGAATCTGAGTAACATGGTGAATTCGGTTAGTTCCCAATAGGCCGCAGTAGTAATAAGTGGACTGTTCGGCATATAGAAACATTTTCACGAATGGAATCAAAATTTCTAGGCGAATTCATTGAGTTCCCAATGGGACATGCTTGTATGAGTGTGCTTTTCAATATATAACAACATTTTAAGGAACGGACACTAAGTATCATGGTGAATTCAGTAGGTTCCCAATAGGATTCGCATGTAATAAGCTTGTTATTCAAGATAGAGCAACGTTTTAAGGAACGGAAAAACTGTTTCTCTGTGAATTCAGTTAGTTCCCAGTAGCAGGCTCTTGTAATATGCGTACTTCTAAAGATTTATCAAAATTTGGTGTGCCGAATCTGAGTAACATGGTGAATTCGGTTAGTTCCCAATAGGCCGCAGTAGTAATAAGTGGACTGTTCGGGATATAGAAAAATTTTCACGAATGGAATCAAAATTTCTAGGCGAATTCAGTGAGTTCCCAATGGGACATGCTTGTATGAGTGTGCTTTTCAATATGTAACAACATTTTAAGGAACGGACTCTAAGTATCATGGTGAATTCAGTAGGGTCCCAATAGGATTCGCATGTAATAAGCTTGTTATTCAAGATAGAGCAGCGTATTAAGGAACGGAAACACTGTTTCTCTGTGATTTCAGTTAGTTCCCAGTAGCAGGCTCTTGTAATATGCGTACTTCTAAAGATTTATCAAAATTTGGTGTGCCGAATCTGAGTAATTTGGTGAATTCGGTTAGTTCCCAATAGGCCGCAGTAGTAATAAGTGGACTGTTCGGGATATAGAAAAATTTTCACGAATGGAATCAAAATTTCTATGCGAATTCAGTGAGTTCCCAATGGGACATGCTTGTATGAGTGTGCTTTTCAATATGTAACAACATTTTAAGGAACGGACTCTAAGTATCATGGTGAATTCAGTAGGTTCCCAATAGGATTCGCATGTAATAAGTTTCTTGTTCAAGATAGAGCAACGTTTTAAGGAACAGAAACACTGTTCTCTGTGAATTCAGTTAGTTCCCAGTAGCAGGCTCTTGTAATATGCGTACTTCTAAAGATTTATCAAATTTTGGTGTGCCGAATCTGAGTAACATGGTGAATTCGGTTAGTTCCCAATAGGCCGCAGTAGTAATAAGTGGACTGTTCGGGATATAGAAAATTTTTCACGAATGGAATCAAAATTTCTAGGCGAATTCAGTGAGTTCCCAAAGGGACACGCTTGTATGAGTGTGCTTTTCAATATGTAACAACATTTTAAGGAACGGACTCTAAGTATCATGGTGAATTCAGTAGGTTCCCAATAGGATTCGCATGTAATAAGCTTGTTATTCAAGATAGAGCAGCGTTTTAAGGAACGGAAACACTGTTTCTCTGTGAATTCAGTTAGTTCCCAGTAGCAGGCTCTTGTAATATGCGTACTTCTAAAGATTTATCAAAATTTGGTGTGCCGAATCTGAGTAACATGGTGAATTCGGTTAGTTCCCAATAGGCCGCAGTAGTAATAAGTGGACTGTTCGGGATAGAAAAATTTTCACGAATGGAATCAAAATTTCTAGGCGAATTCAGTGAGTTCCCAATGGGACATGCTTGTATGAGTGTGCTTTTCCATATGTAACAACATTTTAAGGAACGGACTCTAAGTATCATGGTGAATTCAGTAGGTTCCCAATAGGATTCGCATGTAATATGCTTGTTATTCAAGATAGAGCAGCGTTTTAAGGAACGGGAACACTGTTTCTCTGTGAATTCAGTTAGTTCCCAGTAGCAGGCTCTTGTAATATGCGTAATTCTAAAGATTTATCAATATTTGGTGTGCCGAATCTGAGTAACATGGTGAATTCGGTTAGTTCCCAATAGGCCGCAGTAGTAATAAGTGGACTGTTCGGGATATAGAAAAATTTTCACGAATGGAATCAAAATTTCTAGGAGAATTCAGTGAGTTCCCATTGGGACATGCTTGTATGAGTGTGCTTTTCAATATGTAACAACATTTTTAGGAACGGACTCTAAGTATCATGGTGAATTCAGTAGGTTCCCAATAGGATTCGCATGTAATAAGCTTGTTATTCAAGATAGAGCAACGTTTTAAGGAACGGAAACACTGTTTCTCTGTGAATTCAGTTAGTTCCCAGTAGCAGGCTCTTGTAATATGCGTACTTCTAAAGATTTATCAAAATTTGGTGTGCCGAATCTGAGTAACATGGTGAATTCGGTTAGTTCCCAATAGGCCGCAGTAGTAATAAGTGGACTGTTCGGGATATAGATAAATTTTCACGAATGGAATCAAAATTTCTAGGCGAATTCAGTGAGTTCCCAATGGGACACGCTTGTATGAGTGTGCTTTTCAATATGTAACAACATTTTAAGGAACGGACTCTAAGTATCATGGTGAATTCAGTAGGTTCCCAATAGGATTCGCATGTAATAAGCTTGTAATTCAAGATAGAGCAGCGTATTAAGGAACGGAAACACTGTTTCTCTGTGATTTCAGTTAGTTCCCAGTAGCAGGCTCTTGTAATATGCGTACTTCTAAAGATTTATCAAAATTTGGTGTGCCGAATCTGAGTAATTTGGTGAATTCGGATAGTTCCCAATAGGCCGCAGTAGTAATAAGTGGACTGTTCGGGATATAGAAAATTTTTCACGAATGGAATCAAAATTTCTAGGCGAATTCAGTGAGTTCCCAATGGGACATGCTTGTATGAGTGTGCTTTTCAATATGTAACAACATTTTAAGGAACGGACTCTAAGTATCATGGTGAATTCAGTAGGTTCCCAATAGGATTCGCATGTAATAAGCTTGTAATTCAAGATAGAGCAGCGTATTAAGGAACGGAAACACTGTTTCTCTGTGATTTCAGTTAGTTCCCAGTAGCAGGCTCTTGTAATATGCGTACTTCTAAAGATTTATCAAAATTTGGTGTGCCGAATCTGAGTAATTTGGTGAATTCGGTTAGTTCCCAATAGGCCGCAGTAGTAATAAGTGGACTGTTCGGGATATAGAAAAATTTCACGAATGGAATCTAAATTTCTAGGCGAATTCAGTGAGTTCCCAATGGGACATGCTTGTATGAGTGTGCTTTTCAATATGTAACAACATTTTAAGGAACGGACTCTAAGTATCATGGTGAATTCAGTAGGTTCCCAATATGATTCGCATGTAATAAGCTTGTTATTCAAGATAGAGCAGCGTTTTAAGGAACGTAAACACTGTTTCTCTGTGAATTCAGTTAGTTCCCTTAGCAGGCTCTTGTAATAGGCGTACTTCTAATGATTTATCAAAATTTGGTGTGCCGAATCTGAGTAACATGGTGAATTCGGTTAGTTCCCAATAGGCCGCAGTAGTAATAAGTGGACTGTTCGGCATATAGAAACATTTTCACGAATGGAATCAAAATTTCTAGGCGAATTCATTGAGTTCCCAATGGGACATGCTTGTATGAGTGTGCTTTTCAATATATAACAACATTTTAAGGAACGGACACTAAGTATCATGGTGAATTCAGTAGGTTCCCAATAGGATTCGCATGTAATAAGCTTGTTATTCAAGATAGAGCAACGTTTTAAGGAACGGAAAAACTGTTTCTCTGTGAATTCAGTTAGTTCCCAGTAGCAGGCTCTTGTAATATGCGTACTTCTAAAGATTTATCAAAATTTGGTGTGCCGAATCTGAGTAACATGGTGAATTCGGTTAGTTCCCAATAGGCCGCAGTAGTAATAAGTGGACTGTTCGGGATATAGAAAAATTTTCACGAATGGAATCAAAATTTCTAGGCGAATTCAGTGAGTTCCCAATGGGACATGCTTGTATGAGTGTGCTTTTCAATATGTAACAACATTTTAAGGAACGGACTCTAAGTATCATGGTGAATTCAGTAGGGTCCCAATAGGATTCGCATGTAATAAGCTTGTTATTCAAGATAGAGCAGCGTATTAAGGAACGGAAACACTGTTTCTCTGTGATTTCAGTTAGTTCCCAGTAGCAGGCTCTTGTAATATGCGTACTTCTAAAGATTTATCAAAATTTGGTGTGCCGAATCTGAGTAATTTGGTGAATTCGGTTAGTTCCCAATAGGCCGCAGTAGTAATAAGTGGACTGTTCGGGATATAGAAAAATTTTCACGAATGGAATCAAAATTTCTATGCGAATTCAGTGAGTTCCCAATGGGACATGCTTGTATGAGTGTGCTTTTCAATATGTAACAACATTTTAAGGAACGGACTCTAAGTATCATGGTGAATTCAGTAGGTTCCCAATAGGATTCGCATGTAATAAGTTTCTTGTTCAAGATAGAGCAACGTTTTAAGGAACAGAAACACTGTTCTCTGTGAATTCAGTTAGTTCCCAGTAGCAGGCTCTTGTAATATGCGTACTTCTAAAGATTTATCAAATTTTGGTGTGCCGAATCTGAGTAACATGGTGAATTCGGTTAGTTCCCAATAGGCCGCAGTAGTAATAAGTGGACTGTTCGGGATATAGAAAATTTTTCACGAATGGAATCAAAATTTCTAGGCGAATTCAGTGAGTTCCCAAAGGGACACGCTTGTATGAGTGTGCTTTTCAATATGTAACAACATTTTAAGGAACGGACTCTAAGTATCATGGTGAATTCAGTAGGTTCCCAATAGGATTCGCATGTAATAAGCTTGTTATTCAAGATAGAGCAGCGTTTTAAGGAACGGAAACACTGTTTCTCTGTGAATTCAGTTAGTTCCCAGTAGCAGGCTCTTGTAATATGCGTACTTCTAAAGATTTATCAAAATTTGGTGTGCCGAATCTGAGTAACATGGTGAATTCGGTTAGTTCCCAATAGGCCGCAGTAGTAATAAGTGGACTGTTCGGGATAGAAAAATTTTCACGAATGGAATCAAAATTTCTAGGCGAATTCAGTGAGTTCCCAATGGGACATGCTTGTATGAGTGTGCTTTTCCATATGTAACAACATTTTAAGGAACGGACTCTAAGTATCATGGTGAATTCAGTAGGTTCCCAATAGGATTCGCATGTAATATGCTTGTTATTCAAGATAGAGCAGCGTTTTAAGGAACGGGAACACTGTTTCTCTGTGAATTCAGTTAGTTCCCAGTAGCAGGCTCTTGTAATATGCGTAATTCTAAAGATTTATCAAAATTTGGTGTGCCGAATCTGAGTAACATGGTGAATTCGGTTAGTTCCCAATAGGCCGCAGTAGTAATAAGTGGACTGTTCGGGATATAGAAAAATTTTCACGAATGGAATCAAAATTTCTAGGTGAATTCAGTGAGTTCCCATTGGGACATGCTTGTATGAGTGTGCTTTTCAATATGTAACAACATTTTTAGGAACGGACTCTAAGTATCATGGTGAATTCAGTAGGTTCCCAATAGGATTCGCATGTAATAAGCTTGTTATTCAAGATAGAGCAACGTTTTAAGGAACGGAAACACTGTTTCTCTGTGAATTCAGTTAGTTCCCAGTAGCAGGCTCTTGTAATATGCGTACTTCTAAAGATTTATCAAAATTTGGTGTGCCGAATCTGAGTAACATGGTGAATTCGGTTAGTTCCCAATAGGCCGCAGTAGTAATAAGTGGACTGTTCGGGATATAGATAAATTTTCACGAATGGAATCAAAATTTCTAGGCGAATTCAGTGAGTTCCAAATGGGACACGCTTGTATGAGTGTGCTTTTCAATATGTAACAACATTTTAAGGAACGGACTCTAAGTATCATGGTGAATTCAGTAGGTTCCCAATAGGATTCGCATGTAATAAGCTTGTTATTCAAGATAGAGCAGCGTATTAAGGAACGGAAACACTGTTTCTCTGTGATTTCAGTTAGTTCCCAGTAGCAGGCTCTTGTAATATGCGTACTTCTAAAGATTTATCAAAATTTGGTGTGCCGAATCTGAGTAATTTGGTGAATTCGGTTAGTTCCCAATAGGCCGCAGTAGTAATAAGTGGACTGTTCGGGATATAGAAAATTTTTCACGAATGGAATCAAAATTTCTAGGCGAATTCAGTGAGTTCCCAATGGGACATGCTTGTATGAGTGTGCTTTTCAATATGTAACAACATTTTAAGGAACGGACTCTAAGTATCATGGTGAATTCAGTAGGTTCCCAATAGGATTCGCATGTAATAAGTTTGTTGTTCAAGATAGAGCAACGTTTTAAGGAACGGAAACACTGTTCTCTGTGAATTCAGTTAGTTCCCAGTAGCAGGCTCTTGTAATATGCGTACTTCTAAAGATTTATCAAATTTTGGTGTGCCGAATCTGAGTAACATGGTGAATTCGGTTAGTTCCCAATAGGCCGCAGTAGTAATAAGTGGACTGTTCGGGATATAGAAAAATTTTCACGAATGGAATCAAAATTTCTAGGCGAATTCAGTGAGTTCCCAAAGGGACACGCTTGTATGAGTGTGCTTTTCAATATGTAACAACATTTTAAGGAACGGACTCTAAGTATCATGGTGAATTCAGTAGGTTCCCAATAGGATTCGCATGTAATAAGCTTGTTATTCAAGATAGAGCAGCGTTTTAAGGTACGGAAACACTGTTTCTCTGTGAATTCAGTTAGTTCCCAGTAGCAGGCTCTTGTAATATGCGTACTTCTAAAGATTTATCAAATTTTGGTGTGCCGAATCTGAGTAACATGGTGAATTCGGTTAGTTCCCAATAGGCCGCAGTAGTAATAAGTGGACTGTTCGGGATAGAAAAATTTTCACGAATGGAATCAAAATTTCTAGGCGAATTCAGTGAGTTCCCAATGGGACATGCTTGTATGAGTGTGCTTTTCAATATGTAACAACATTTTAAGGAACGGACTCTAAGTATCATGGTGAATTCAGTAGGTTCCCAATAGGATTCGCATGTAATAAGCTTGTTATTCAAGATAGAGCAGCGTTTTAAGGAACGGAAACACTGTTTCTCTGTGAATTCAGTTAGTTCCCAGTAGCAGGCTCTTGTAATATGCGTACTTCTAAAGATTTATCACATTTTGGTGTGCCGAATCTGAGTAACATGGTGAATTCGGTTAGTTCCCAATAGGCCGCAGTAGTAATAAGTGGACTGTTCGGGATATAGAAAAATTTTCACGAATGGAATCAAAATTTCTAGGCGAATTCAGTGAGTTCCCAATGGGACATGCTTGTATGAGTGTGCTTTTCAATATGTAACAACATTTTAAGGAACGGACTCTAAGTATCATGGTGAATTCAGTAGGGTCCCAATAGGATTCGCATGTAATAAGCTTGTTATTCAAGATAGAGTAGCGTATTAAGGAACGGAAACACTGTTTCTCTGTGATTTCAGTTAGTTCCCAGTAGCAGGCTCTTGTAATATGCGTACTTCTAAAGATTTATCAAAATTTGGTGTGCCGAATCTGAGTAATTTGGTGAATTCGGTTAATTCCCAATAGGCCGCAGTAGTAATAAGTGGACTGTTCGGGATATAGAAAAATTTTCACGAATGGAATCAAAATTTCTAGGCGAATTCAGTGAGTTCCCAATGGGACATGCTTGTATGAGTGTGCTTTTCAATATGTAACAACATTTTAAGGAACGGACTCTAAGTATCATGGTGAATTCAATAGGTTCCCTATAGGATTCGCATGTAATAAGTTTGTTGTTCAAGATAGAGCAACGTTTTAAGGAACGGAAACACTGTTCTCTGTGAATTCAGTTAGTTCCCAGTAGCAGGCTCTTGTAATATGCGTACTTCTAAAGATTTATCAAATTTTGGTGTGCCGAATCTGAGTAACATGGTGAATTCGGTTAGTTCCCAATAGGCCGCAGTAGTAATAAGTGGACTGTTCGGGATATAGAAAAATTTTCACGAATGGAATCAAAATTTCTAGGCGAATTCAGTGAGTTCCCAAAGGGACACGCTTGTATGAGTGTGCTTTTCAATATGTAACAACATTTTAAGGAACGGACTCTAAGTATCATGGTGAATTCAGTAGGTTCCCAATAGGATTCGCATGTAATAAGCTTGTTATTCAAGATAGAGCAGCGTTTTAAGGTACGGAAACACTGTTTCTCTGTGAATTCAGTTAGTTCCCAGTAGCAGGCTCTTGTAATATGCGTACTTCTAAAGATTTATCAAAATTTGGTGTGCCGAATCTGAGTAACATGGTGAATTCGGTTAGTTCCCAATAGGCCGCAGTAGTAATAAGTGGACTGTTCGGGATAGAAAAATTTTCACGAATGGAATCAAAATTTCTAGGAAATTCAGTGAGTTCCCAATGGGACATGCTTGTATGAGTGTGCTTTTCAATATGTAACAACATTTTAAGGAACGGACTCTAAGTATCATGGTGAATTCAGTAGGTTCCCAATAGGATTCGCATGTAATAAGCTTGTTATTCAAGATAGAGCAGCGTTTTAAGGAACGGAAACACTGTTTCTCTGTGAATTCAGTTAGTTCCCAGTAGCAGGCTCTTGTAATATGCGTAATTCTAAAGATTTATCAAAATTTGGTGTGCCGAATCTGAGTAACATGGTGAATTCGGTTAGTTCCCAATAGGCCGCAGTAGTAATAAGTGGACTGTTCGGGATATAGAAAAATTTTCACGAATGGAATCAAAATTTCTAGGCGAATTCAGTGAGTTCCCAATGGGACACGCTTGTATGAGTGTGCTTTTCAATATGTAACAACATTTTAAGGAACGGACTCTAAGTATCATGGTGAATTCAGTAGGTTCCCAATAGGATTCGCATGTAATAAGCTTGTTATTCAAGATAGAGCAGCGTTTTAAGGAACGGAAACACTGTTTCTCTGTGAATTCAGTTAGTTCCCAGTAGCAGGCTCTTGTAATATGCGTACTTCTAAAGATTTATCAAATTTTGGTGTGCCGAATCTGAGTAACATGGTGAATTTGGTTAGTTCCCAATAGGCCACAGTAGTAATAAGAGGACTGTTCGTGATATAGAAAAATTTTCACGAATGGAATCAAAATTTCTAGGCGAATTCAGTGAGTTCCCATTGGGACATGCCTGTATGAGTGTGCTTTTCAATATGTAACAACATTTTTGGAACGGACTCTAAGTATCATGGTGAATTCAGTAGGTTCCCAATAGGATTCGCATGTAATAAGCTTGTTATTCAAGATAGAGCAGCGTTTTAAGGAACGGAAACACTGTTTCTCTGTGAATTCAGTTAGTTCCCAGTAGCAGGCTCTTGTAATATGCGTACTTCTAAAGATTTATCAAAATTTGGTGTGCCGAATCGGAGTAATATGGTGAATTCGGTTAGTTCCCAATAGGCCGCAGTGGTAATAAGTGGACTGTTCGGGATATAGAAAAATTTTCCCGAATGGAATCAAAATTTCTAGGCGAATTCAGTGAGTTCCCAAAGGGACATGCTTGTATGAGTGTGCTTTTCAATATGTAACAACATTTTAAGGAACGGACTCTAAGTATCATGGTGAATACAGTAGGTTCCCAATAGGATTCGCATGTAATAAGCTTGTTATTCAAGATAGAGCAGCGTTTTAAGGAACGGAAACACTGTTTCTCTGTGAATTCAGTTAGTTCCCAGTAGCAGGCTCTTGTAATATGCGTACTTCTAAAGATTTATCAAAATTTGGTGTGCCGAATCTGAGTAACATGGTGAAATCGGTTAGTTCCCAATAGGCCGCAGTAGTAATAAGTGGACTGTTCGGGATATAGATAAATTTTCACGAATGGAATCAAAATTTCTAGGAGAATTCAGTGAGTTCCCAATGGGACATGCTTGTATGACTGTGCTTTTCAATATATAACAACATTTTAAGGAACGAACTCTAAGTATCATGGTGAATTCAGTAGGTTCCCAATAGGATTCGCATGTAATAAGCTTCTTATTCAAGATAGAGCAACGTTTTAAGGAACGGAAAAACTGTTTCTCTGTGAATTCAGTTAGTTCCCAGTAGCAGGCTCTTGTAATATGCGTACTTCTAAAGATTTATCAAAATTTGGTGTGCAGAATCTGAGTAACATGGTGAATTCGGTTAGTTCCCAATAGGCCGCAGTAGTAATAAGTGGACTGTTCGGGATAGAAAAATTTTCACGAATGGAATCAAAATTTCTAGGAAATTCAGTGAGTTCCCAATGGGACATGCTTGTATGAGTGTGCTTTTCAATATGTAACAACATTTTAAGGAACGGACTCTAAGTATCATGGTGAATTCAGTAGGTTCCCAATAGGATTCGCATGTAATAAGCTTGTTATTCAAGATAGAGCAGCGTTTTAAGGAACGGAAACACTGTTTCTCTGTGAATTCAGTTAGTTCCCAGTAGCAGGCTCTTGAAATATGCGTAATTCTAAAGATTTATCAAAATTTGGTGTGCCGAATCTGAGTAACATGGTGAATTCGGTTAGTTCCCAATAGGCCGCAGTAGTAATAAGTGGACTGTTCGGGATATAGAAAAATTTTCACGAATGGAATCAAAATTTCTAGGCGAATTCAGTGAGTTCCCATTGGGACATGCTTGTATGTGTGTGCTTTTCAATATGTAACAACATTTTTAGGAACGGACTCTAAGTATCATGGTGAATTCAGTAGGTACCCAATAGGATTCGCATGTAATAAGCTTGTTATTCAAGATAGAGCAACGTTTTAAGGAACGGAAACACTCTTTCTCTGTGAATTCAGTTAGTTCCCAGTAGCAGGCTCTTGTAATATGCGTACTTCTAAAGATGTATCAAAATTTGGTGTGCCGAATCTGAGTAACATGGTGAATTCGGTTAGTTCCCAATAGGCCGCAGTAGTAATAAGTGGACTGTTCGGGATATAGAAAAATTTTCACGAATGGAATCAAAATGTCTAGGCGAATTCAGTGAGTTCCCAATGGGACACGCTTGTATGAGTGTGCTTTTCAATATGTAACAACATTTTAAGGAACGGACTCTAAGTATCATGGTGAATTCAGTAGGTTCCCAATAGGATTCGCATGTAATATGCTTCTTATTCAAGATAGAGCAGCGTTTTAAGGAACGGAAACACTGTTTCTCTGTGAATTCAGTTAGTTCCCAGTAGCAGGCTCTTGTAATATGCGTACTTCTAAAGATTTATCAAAATTTGGTGTGCCGAATCTGAGCAACATGGTGAATTCGGTTAGTTCCCAATAGGCCGCAGTAGTAATAAGTGGACTGTTCGGGATATAGATAAATTTTCACGAATGGAATCAAAATTTCTAGGAGAATTCAGTGAGTTCCCAATGGGACATGCTTGTATGAGTGTGCTTTTCAATATATAACAACATTGTAAGGAACGAACTCTAAGTATCATGGTGAATTCAGTAGGTTCCCAATAGGATTCGCATGTAATAAGCTTCTTATTCAAGATAGAGCAACGTTTTAAGGAACGGAAAAACTGTTTCTCTGTGAATTCAGTTAGTTCCCAGTAGCAGGCTCTTGTAATATGCGTACTTCTAAAGATTTATCAAAATTTGGTGTGCCGAATCTGAGTAACATGGTGAATTCGGTTAGTTCCCAATAGGCCGCAAAAGTAATAAGTGGACTGTTCGGGATATAGAAAAATTTTCACGAATGGAATCAAAATTTCTAGGCGAATTCAGTGAGTTCCCAATGGGACTTGCTTGTATGAGTGTGCTTTTCAATATGTAACAACAGTTTAAGGAACGGACTCTAAGTATCATGGTGAATTCAGTAGGGTCCCAATAGGATTCGCATGTAATAAGCTTGTTATTCAAGATAGAGCAGCGTTTTAAGGAACGGAAACACTGTTTCTCTGTGAATTCAGTTAGTTCCCAGTAGCAGGCTCTTGTAATATGCGTACTTCTAAAGATTTATCAAAATTTGGTGTGCCGAATCTGAGTAACATGGTGAATTCGGTTAGTTCCCAATAGGCCGCAGTAGTAATAAGTGGACTGTTCGGGATATAGAAAAATTTTCACGAATGTAATCAAAATTTCTAGGCGAATTCAGTGAGTTCCCAATGGGACACGCTTGTATGAGTGTGCTTTTCAATATGTAACAACATTTTAAGGAAGGGACTCTAAGTATCATGGTGAATTCAGTAGGTTCCCAATAGGATTCGCATGTAATAAGCTTGTTATTCAAGACAGAGCAGCGTTTTAAGGAACGGAAACACTGTTTCTCTGTGAATTCAGTTACTTCCCTTAGCAGGCTCTTGTAATATGCATACTTCTAATGATTTATCAAAATTTGGTGTGCCGAATCTGAGTAACATGGTGAATTCGGTTAGTTCCCAATAGGCCGCAGTAGTAATAAGTGGACTGTTCGGGATATAGATAAATTTTCACGAATGGAATCAAAATTTCTAGGCGAATTCAGTGAGTTCCCAATGGGACATGCTTGTATGAGTGTGCTTTTCAATATATAACAACATTTTAAGGAACGGACTCTAAGTATCATGGTGAATTCAGTAGGTTCCCAATAGGATTCGCATGTAATAAGCTTGTTATTCAAGATAGAGCAACGTTTTAAGGAACGGAAAAACTGTTTCTCTGTGAATTCAGTTAGTTCCCAGTAGCAGGCTCTTGTAATATGCGTACTTCTAAAGATTTATCAAAATTTGTTGTGCCGAATCTGAGTAACATGGTGAATTCGGTTAGTTCCCAATAGGCCGCAGTAGTAATAAGTGGACTGTTCGGGATATAGAAAAATTTTCACAAATGGAATCAAAATTTCTAGGAGAATTCAGTGAGTTCCCAATGGGACATGCTTGTATGAGTGTGCTTTTCAATATGTAACAACATTTTAAGGAACGGACTCTAAGTATCATGGTGAATTCAGTAGGGTCCCAATAGGATTCGCATGTAATAAGCTTGTTATTCAAGATAGAGCAGCGTTTTAAGGAACGGAAACACTGTTTCTCTGTGAATTCAGTTAGTTCCCAGTAGCAGGCTCTTGTAATATGCGTACTTCTAAAGATTTATCAAAATTTGGTGTGCCGAATCTGAGTAACATGGTGAATTCGGTTAGTTCCCAACAGGCCGCAGTAGTAATAAGTGGACTGTTCGGGATATAGAAAAATTTTCACGAATGGAATAAAAATTTCTAGGCGAAATCAGTGAGTTCCCAATGAGACTTGCTTGTATGAGTGTGCTTTTCAATATGTAACAACATTTTAAGGAACGGACTCTAAGTATCATGGTGAATTCAGTAGGGTCCCAATAGGATTCGCATGTAATAAGCTTGTTATTCAAGATAGAGCAGCGTTTTAAGGAACGTAAACACTGTTTCTCTGTGAATTCAGTTAGTTCCCAGTAGCAGGCTCTTGTGATATGCGTACTTCTAAAGATTTATCAAAATTTGGTGTGCCGAATCTGAGTAACATGGTGAATTCGGTTAGTTCCCAATAGGCCGCAGTAGTAATAAGTGGACTGTTCGGGATATAGAAAAATTTTCACGAATGTAATCAAAATTTCTAGGCGAATTCAATGAGTTCCCAATGGGACACGCTTGTATGAGTGTGCTTTTCAATATGTAACAACATTTTAAGGAACGGACTCTAACTATCATGGTGAATTCAGTAGGTTCCCAATAGGATTCGCATGTAATAAGCTTGTTATTCAAGATAGAGCAGCGTTTTAAGGAACGGAAACACTGTTTCTCTGTGAATTCAGTTACTTCCCTTAGCAGGCTCTTGTAATATGCGTACTTCTGATGATTTATCAAAATTTGGTGTGCCGAATCTGAGTAACATGGTGAATTCGGTTAGTTCCCAATAGGCCGCAGTAGTAATAAGTGGACTGTTCGGGATATAGAAAAATTTTCACGAATGGAATCAAAATTTCTAGGCGAATTCAGTGAGTTCCCAATGGGACTTGCTTGTATGAGTGTGCTTTTCAATATGTAACAACATTTTAAGGAACGGACTCTAAGTATCATGGTGAATTCAGTAGGGTCCCAATAGGATTCGCATGTAATAAGCTTGTTATTCAAGATAGAGCAGCGTTTTAAGGAACGGAAACACTGTTTCTCTGTGAATTCAGTTAGTTCCCAGTAGCAGGCTCTTGTGATATGCGTACTTCTAAAGATTTATCAAAATTTGGTGTGCCGAATCTGAGTAACATGGTGAATTCGGTTAGTTCCCAATAGGCCGCAGTAGTAATAAGTGGACAGTTCGGGATATAGAAAAATTTTCACGAATGTAATCAAAATTTCTAGGCGAATTCAGTGAGTTCCCAATGGGACACGCTTGTATGAGTGTGCTTTTCAATATGTAACAACATTTTAAGGAACGGACTCTAAGTATCATGGTGAATTCAGTAGGTTCCCAATAGGATTCGCATGTAATAAGCTTGTTATTCAAGATAGAGCAGCGTTTTAAGGAACGGAAACACTGTTTCTCTGTGAATTCAGTTACTTCCCTTAGCAGGCTCTTGTAATATGCGTACTTCTAATGATTTATCAAAATTTGGTGTGCCGAATCTGAGTAACATGGTGAATTCGGTTAGTTCCCAATAGGCCGCAGTAGTAATAAGTGGACTGTTCGGGATATAGAAAAATTTTCACGAATGGAATCAAAATTTCTAGGCGAATTCAGTGAGTTCCCAATGGGACTTGCTTGTATGAGTGTGCTTTTCAATATGTAACAACATTTTAAGGAACGGACTCTAAGTACCATGGTGAATTCAGTAGGGTCCCAATAGGATTCGCATGTAATAAGCTTGTTATTCAAGATAGAGCAGCGTTTTAAGGAACGGAAACACTGTTTCTCTGTGAATTCAGTTAGTTCCCAGTAGCAGGCTCTTGTGATATGCGTACTTCTAAAGATTTATCAAAATTTGGTGTGCCGAATCTGAGTAACATGGTGAATTCGGTTAGTTCCCAATAGGCCGCAGTAGTAATAAGTGGACTGTTCGGGATATAGAAAAATTTTCACGAATGGAATCAAAATTTCTAGGCGAATTCAGTGAGTTCCCAATGGGACACGCTTGTATGAGTGTGCTTTTCAATATGTAACAACATTTTAAGGAACGGACTCTAAGTATCATGGTGAATTCAGTAGGTTCCCAATAGGATTCGCATGTAATAAGCTTGTTATTCAAGATAGAGCAGCGTTTTAAGGAACGGAAACACTGTTTCTCTGTGAATTCAGTTACTTCCCTTAGCAGGCTCTTGTAATATGCGTACTTCTAATGATTTATCAAAATTTGGTGTGCCGAATCTGAGTAACATGGTGAATTCGGTTAGTTCCCAATAGGCCGCAGTAGTAATAAGTGGACTGTTCGGGATATAGATAAATTTTCACGAATGGAATCAAAATTTCTAGGCGAATTCAGTGAGTTCCCAATGGGACATGCTTGTATGAGTGTGCTTTTCAATATATAACAACATTTTAAGGAACGGACTCTAAGTATCATGGTGAATTCGGTAGGTTCCCAATAGGATTCGCATGTAATAAGCTTGTTATTCAAGATAGAGCAACGTTTTAAGAAACGGAAAAACTGTTTCTCTGTGAATTCAGTTTGTTCCCAGTAGCAGGCTCTTGTAATATGCGTACTTCTAAAGATTTATCAAAATTTGGTGTGCCGAATCTGAGTAACATGGTGAATTCGGTTAGTTCCCAATAGGCCGCAGTAGTAATAAGTGGACTGTTCGGGATATAGAAAAATTTTCACGAATGGAATCAAAATTTCTAGGCGAATTCAGTGAGTTCCCAATGGGACATGCTTGTATGAGTGTGCTTTTCAATATGTAACAACATTTTAAGGAACGGACTCTAAGTATCATGGTGAATTCAGTAGGTTCCCTATAGGATTCGCATGTAATAAGTTTGTTGTTCAAGATAGAGCAACGTTTTAAGGAACGGAAACACTGTTCTCTGTGAATTCAGTTAGTTCCCAGTAGCAGGCTCTTGTAATATGCGTACTTCTAAAGATTTATCAAATTTTGGTGTGCCGAATCTGAGTAACATGGTGAATTCGGTTAGTTCCCAATAGGCCGCAGTAGTAATAAGTGGACTGTTCGGGATATAGAAAAATTTTCACGAATGGAATCAAAATTTCTAGGCGAATTCAGTGAGTTCCCAAAGGGACACGCTTGTATGAGTGTGCTTTTCAATATGTAACAACATTTTAAGGAACGGACTCTAAGTATCATGGTGAATTCAGTAGGTTCCCAATAGGATTCGCATGTAATAAGCTTGTTATTCAAGATAGAGCAGCGTTTTAAGGTACGGAAACACTGTTTCTCTGTTAATTCAGTTAGTTCCCAGTAGCAGGCTCTTGTAATATGCGTACTTCTAAAGATTTATCAAAATTTGGTGTGCCGAATCTGAGTAACATGGTGAATTCGGTTAGTTCCCAATAGGCCGCAGTAGTAATAAGTGGACTGTCGGGATAGAAAAATTTTCACGAATGGAATCAAAATTTCTAGGAAATTCAGTGAGTTCCCAATGGGACATGCTTGTATGAGTGTGCTTTTCAATATGTAACAACATTTTAAGGAACGGACTCTAAGTATCATGGTGAATTCAGTAGGTTCCCAATAGGATTCGCATGTAATAAGCTTGTTATTCAAGATAGAGCAGCGTTTTAAGGAACGGAAACACTGTTTCTCTGTGAATTCAGTTAGTTCCCAGTAGCAGGCTCTTGTAATATGCGTAATTCTAAAGATTTATCAAAATTTGGTGTGCCGAATCTGAGTAACATGGTGAATTCGGTTAGTTCCCAATAGGCCGCAGTAGTAATAAGTGGACTGTTCGGGATATAGAAAAATTTTCACGAATGGAATCAAAATTTCTAGGCGAATTCAGTGAGTTCCCATTGGGACATGCTTGTATGAGTGTGCTTTTCAATATGTAACAACATTTTTAGGAACGGACTCTAAGTATCATGGTGAATTCAGTAGGTTCCCAATAGGATTCGCATGTAATAAGCTTGTTATTCAAGATAGAGCAACGTTTTAAAAAACGGAAACACTCTTTCTCTGTGAATTCAGTTAGTTCCCAGTAGCAGGCTCTTGTAATATGCGTACTTCTAAAGATGTATCAAAATTTGGTGTGCCGAATCTGAGTAACATGGTGAATTCGGTTAGTTCCCAATAGGCCGCAGTAGTAATAAGTGGACTGTTCGGGATATAGAAAAATTTTCACGAATGGAATCAAAATTTCTAGGCGAATTCAGTGAGTTCCCAATGGGACACGCTTGTATGAGTGTGCTTTTCAATATGTAACAACATTTTAAGGAACGGACTCTAAGTATCATGGTGAATTCAGTAGGTTCCCAATAGGATTCGCATGTAATAAGCTTGTTATTCAAGATAGAGCAGCGTTTTAAGGAACGGAAACACTGTTTCTCTGTGAATTCAGTTAGTTCCCAGTAGCAGGCTCTTGTAATATGCGTAATTCTAAAGATTTATCAAAATTTGGTGTGCCGAATCTGAGTAACATGGTGAATTTGGTTAGTTCCCAATAGGCCACAGTAGTAATAAGAGGACTGTTCGTGATATAGAAAAATTTTCACGAATGGAATCAAAATTTCTAGGCGAATTCAGTGAGTTCCCATTGGGACATGCCTGTATGAGTGTGCTTTTCAATATGTAACAACATTTTTGGAACGGACTCTAAGTATCATGGTGAATTCAGTAGGTTCCCAATAGGATTCGCATGTAATAAGCTTGTTATTCAAGATAGAGCAGCGTTTTAAGGAACGGAAACACTGTTTCTCTGTGAATTCAGTTAGTTCCCAGTAGCAGGCTCTTGTAATATGCGTACTTCTAAAGATTTATCAAAATTTGGTGTGCCGAATCTGAGTAATATGGTGAATTCGGTTAGTTCCCAATAGGCCGCAGTGGTAATAAGTGGACTGTTCGGGATATAGAAAAATTTTCCCGAATGGAATCAAAATTTCTAGGCGAATTCAGTGAGTTCCCAAAGGGACATGCTTGTATGAGTGTGCTTTTCAATATGTAACAACATTTTAAGGAACGGACTCTAAGTATCATGGTGAATACAGTAGGTTCCCAATGGGATTCGCATGTAATAAGCTTGTTATTCAAGATAGAGCAGCGTTTTAAGGAACGGAAACACTGTTTCTCTGTGAATTCAGTTAGTTCCCAGTAGCAGGCTCTTGTAATATGCGTACTTCTAAAGATTTATCAAAATTTGGTGTGCCGAATCTGAGTAACATGGTGAAATCGGTTAGTTCCCAATAGGCCGCAGTAGTAATAAGTGGACTGTTCGGGATATAGATAAATTTTCACGAATGGAATCAAAATTTCTAGGAGAATTCAGTGAGTTCCCAATGGGACATGCTTGTATGACTGTGCTTTTCAATATATAACAACATTTTAAGGAACGAACTCTAAGTATCATGGTGAATTCAGTAGGTTCCCAATAGGATTCGCATGTAATAAGCTTCTTATTCAAGATAGAGCAACGTTTTAAGGAACGGAAAAACTGTTTCTCTGTGAATTCAGTTAGTTCCCAGTAGCAGGCTCTTGTAATATGCGTACTTCTAAAGATTTATCAAAATTTGGTGTGCCGAATCTGAGTAACATGGTGAATTCGGTTAGTTCCCAATAGGCCGCAGTAGTAATAAGTGGACTGTTCGGGATAGAAAAATTTTCACGAATGGAATCAAAATTTCTAGGAAATTCAGTGAGTTCCCAATGGGACATGCTTGTATGAGTGTGCTTTTCAATATGTAACAACATTTTAAGGAACGGACTCTAAGTATCATGGTGAATTCAGTAGGTTCCCAATAGGATTCGCATGTAATAAGCTTGTTATTCAAGATAGAGCAGCGTTTTAAGGAACGGAAACACTGTTTCTCTGTGAATTCAGTTAGTTCCCAGTAGCAGGCTCTTGAAATATGCGTAATTCTAAAGATTTATCAAAATTTGGTGTGCCGAATCTGAGTAACATGGTGAATTCGGTTAGTTCCCAATAGGCCGCAGTAGTAATAAGTGGACTGTTCGGGATATAGAAAAATTTTCACGAATGGAATCAAAATTTCTAGGCGAATTCAGTGAGTTCCCATTGGGACATGCTTGTATGTGTGTGCTTTGCAATATGTAACAACATTTTTAGGAACGGACTCTAAGTATCATGGTGAATTCAGTAGGTTCCCAATAGGATTCGCATGTAATAAGCTTGTTATTCAAGATAGAGCAACGTTTTAAGGAACGGAAACACTCTTTCTCTGTGAATTCAGTTAGTTCCCAGTAGCAGGCTCTTGTAATATGCGTACTTCTAAAGATGTATCAAAATTTGGTGTGCCGAATCTGAGTAACATGGTGAATTCGGTTAGTTCCCAATAGGCCGCAGTAGTAATAAGTGGACTGTTCGGGATATAGAAAAATTTTCACGAATGGAATCAAAATGTCTAGGCGAATTCAGTGAGTTCCCAATGGGACACGCTTGTATGAGTGTGCTTTTCAATATGTAACAACATTTTAAGGAACGGACTCTAAGTATCATGGTGAATTCAGTAGGTTCCCAATAGGATTCGCATGTAATAAGCTTGTTATTCAAGATAGAGCAGCGTTTTAAGGAACGGAAACACTGTTTCTCTGTGAATTCAGTTAGTTCCCAGTAGCAGGCTCTTGTAATATGCGTACTTCTAAAGATGTATCAAAATTTGGTGTGCCGAATCTCAGTAACGTGGTGAATTCGGTTAGTTCCCAATAGGCCGCAGTAGTAATAAGTGGACTGTTCGGGATATAGAAAAATTTTCACGAATGGAATCAAAATGTCTAGGCGAATTCAGTGAGTTCCCAATGGGACACGCCTGTATGAGTGTGCTTTTCAATATGTAACAACATTTTTGGAACGGACTCTAAGTATCATGGTGAATTCAGTAGGTTCCCAATAGGATTCGCATGTAATAAGCTTGTTATTCAAGATAGAGCAGCGTTTTAAGGAACGGAAACACTGTTTCTCTGTGAATTCAGTTAGTTCCCAGTAGCAGGCTCTTGTAATATGCGTACTTCTAAAGATTTATCAAAATTTGGTGTGCCGAATCTGAGTAATATGGTGAATTCGGTTAGTTCCCAATAGGCCGCAGTGGTAATAAGTGGACTGTTCGGGATATAGAAAAATTTTCCCGAATGGAATCAAAATTTCTAGGCGAATTCAGTGAGTTCCCAAAGGGACATGCTTGTATGAGTGTGCTTTTCAATATGTAACAACATTTTAAGGAACGGACTCTAAGTATCTTGGTGAATACAGTAGGTTCCCAATAGGATTCGCATGTAATAAGCTTGTTATTCAAGATAGAGCAGCGTTTTAAGGAACGGAAACACTGTTTCTCTGTGAATTCAGTTAGTTCCCAGTAGCAGGCTCTTGTAATATGCGTACTTCTAAAGATTTATCAAAATTTGGTGTGCCGAATCTGAGTAACATGGTGAAATCGGTTAGTTCCCAATAGGCCGCAGTAGTAATAAGTGGACTGTTCGGGATATAGATAAATTTTCACGAATGGAATCAAAATTTCTAGGAGAATTCAGTGAGTTCCCAATGGGACATGCTTGTATGAGTGTGCTTTTCAATATATAACAACATTTTAAGGAACGAACTCTAAGTATCATGGTGAATTCAGTAGGTTCCCAATAGGATTCGCATGTAATAAGCTTGTTATTCAAGATAGAGCAACGTTTTAAGGAACGGAAAAACTGTTTCTCTGTGAATTCAGTTAGTTCCCAGTAGCAGGCTCTTGTAATATGCGTACTTCTAAAGATTTATCAAAATTTGGTGTGCCGAATCTGAGTAACATGGTGAATTCGGTTAGTTCCCAATAGGCCGCAATAGTAATAAGTGGACTGTTCGGGATATAGAAAAATTTTCACGAATGGAATCAAAATTTCTAGGCGAATTCAGTGAGTTCCCAATGGGACTTGCTTGTATGAGTGTGCTTTTCAATATGTAACAACATTTTAAGGAACGGACTCTAAGTATCATGGTGAATTCAGTAGGGTCCCAATAGGATTCGCATGTAATAAGCTTGTTATTCAAGATAGAGCAGCGTTTTAAGGAACGGAAACACTGTTTCTCTGTGAATTCAGTTAGTTCCCAGTAGCAGGCTCTTGTAATATGCGTACTTCTAAAGATTTATCAAAATTTGGTGTGCCGAATCTGAGTAACATGGTGAATTCGGTTAGTTCCCAATAGGCCGCAGTAGTAATAAGTGGACTGTTCGGGATATAGAAAAATTTTCACGAATGGAATCAAAATTTCTAGGCGAATTCAGTGAGTTCCCAATGGGACACGCTTGTATGAGTGTGCTTTTCAATATGTAACAACATTTTAAGGAAGGGACTCTAAGTATCATGGTGAATTCAGTAGGTTCCCAATAGGATTCGCATGTAATAAGCTTGTTATTCAAGATAGAGCAGCGTTTTAAGGAACGGAAACACTGTTTCTCTGTGAATTCAGTTTCTTCCCTTAGCAGGCTCTTGTAATATGCATACTTCTAATGATTTATCAAAATTTGGTGTGCCGAATCTGAGTAACATGGTGAATTCGGTTAGTTCCCAATAGGCCGCAGTAGTAATAAGTGGACTGTTCGGGATATAGAAAAATTTTCACGAATGGAATCAAAATTTCTAGGCGAATTCAGTGAGTTCCCAATGGGACATGCTTGTATGAGTGTGCTTTTCAATATATAACAACATTTTAAGGAACGGACTCTAAGTATCATGGTGAATTCAGTAGGTTCCCAATAGGATTCGCATGTAAGAAGCTTGTTATTCAAGATAGAGCAACGTTTTAAGGAACGGAAAAACTGTTTCTCTGTGAATTCAGTTAGTTCCCAGTAGCAGGCTCTTGTAATATGCGTACTTCTAAAGATTTATCAAAATTTGGTGTGCCGAATCTGAGTAACATGGTGAATTCGGTTAGTTCCCAATAGGCCGCAGTAGTAATAAGTGGACTGTTCGGGATATAGAAAAATTTTCACGAATGGAATCAAACTTTCTAGGCGAATTCAGTGAGTTCCCAATGGGACATGCTTGTATGAGTGTGCTTTTCAATATGTAACAACATTTTAAGGAACGGACTCTAAGTATCATGGTGAATTCAGTAGGTTCCCAATAGGATTCGCATGTAATATGCTTCTTATTCAAGATAGAGCAGCGTTTTAAGGAACGGAAACACTGTTTCTCTGTGAATTCAGTTAGTTCCCAGTAGCAGGCTCTTGTAATATGCGTACTTCTAAAGATTTATCAAAATTTGGTGTGCCGAATCTGAGCAACATGGTGAATTCGGTTAGTTCCCAATAGGCCGCAGTAGTAATAAGCGGACTGTTCGGGATATAGATAAATTTTCACGAATGGAATCAAAATTTCTAGGAGAATTCAGTGAGTTCCCAATGGGACATGCTTGTATGAGTGTGCTTTTCAATATATAACAACATTGTAAGGAACGAACTCTAAGTATCATGGTGAATTCAGTAGGTTCCCAATAGGATTCGCATGTAATAAGCTTCTTATTCAAGATAGAGCAACGTTTTAAGGAACGGAAAAACTGTTTCTCTGTGAATTCAGTTAGTTCCCAGTAGCAGGCTCTTGTAATATGCGTACTTCTAAAGATTTATCAAAATTTGGTGTGCCGAATCTGAGTAACATGGTGAATTCGGTTAGTTCCCAATAGGCCGCAAAAGTAATAAGTGGACTGTTCGGGATATAGAAAAATTTTCACGAATGGAATCAAAATTTCTAGGCGAATTCAGTGAGTTCCCAATGGGACTTGCTTGTATGAGTGTGCTTTTCAATATGTAACAACATTTTAAGGAACGGACTCTAAGTATCATGGTGAATTCAGTAGGGTCCCAATAGGATTCGCATGTAATAAGCTTGTTATTCAAGATAGAGCAGCGTTTTAAGGAACGGAAACACTGTTTCTCTGTGAATTCAGTTAGTTCCCAGTAGCAGGCTCTTGTAATATGCGTACTTCTAAAGATTTATCAAAATTTGGTGTGCCGAATCTGAGTAACATGGTGAATTCGGTTAGTTCCCAATAGGCCGCAGTAGTAATAAGTGGACTGTTCGGGATATAGAAAAATTTTCACGAATGGAATCAAAATTTCTAGGCGAATTCAGTGAGTTCCCAATGGGACACGCTTGTATGAGTGTGCTTTTCAATATGTAACAACATTTTAAGGAAGGGACTCTAAGTATCATGGTGAATTCAGTAGGTTCCCAATAGGATTCGCATGTAATAAGCTTGTTATTCAAGACAGAGCAGCGTTTTAAGGAACGGAAACACTGTTTCTCTGTGAATTCAGTTACTTCCCTTAGCAGGCTCTTGTAATATGCATACTTCTAATGATTTATCAAAATTTGGTGTGCCGAATCTGAGTAACATGGTGAATTCGGTTAGTTCCCAATAGGCCGCAGTAGTAATAAGTGGACTGTTCGGGATATAGATAAATTTTCACGAATGGAATCAAAATTTCTAGGCGAATTCAGTGAGTTCCCAATGGGACATGCTTGTATGAGTGTGCTTTTCAATATATAACAACATTTTAAGGAACGGACTCTAAGTATCATGGTGAATTCAGTACGTTCCCAATAGGATTCGCATGTAATAAGCTTGTTATTCAAGATAGAGCAACGTTTTAAGGAACGGAAAAACTGTTTCTCTGTGAATTCAGTTAGTTCCCAGTAGCAGGCTCTTGTAATATGCGTACTTCTAAAGATTTATCAAAATTTGTTGTGCCGAATCTGAGTAACATGGTGAATTCGGTTAGTTCCCAATAGGCCGCAGTAGTAATAAGTGGACTGTTCGGGATATAGAAAAATTTTCACGAATGGAATCAAAATTTCTAGGCGAATTCAGTGAGTTCCCAATGGGACATGCTTGTATGATTGTGCTTTTCAATATGTAACAACATTTTAAGGAACGGACTCTAAGTATCATGGTGAATTCAGTAGGGTCCCAATAGGATTCGCATGTAATAAGCTTGTTATTCAAGATAGAGCAGCGTTTTAAGGAACGGAAACACTGTTTCTCTGTGAATTCAGTTAGTTCCCAGTAGCAGGCTCTTGTAATATGCGTACTTCTAAAGATTTATCAAAATTTGGTGTGCCGAATCTGAGTAACATGGTGAATTCGGTTAGTTCCCAATAGGCCGCAGTAGTAATAAGTGGACTGTTCGGGATATAGAAAAATTTTCACGTATGGAATAAAAATTTCTAGGCGAATTCAGTGAGTTCCCAATGAGACTTGCTTGTATGAGTGTGCTTTTCAATGTAACAACATTTTAAGGAACGGACTCTAAGTATCATGGTGAATTCAGTAGGGTCCCAATAGGATTCGCATGTAATAAGCTTGTTATTCAAGATAGAGCAGCGTTTTAAGGAACGGAAACACTGTTCCTCTGTGAATTCAGTTAGTTCCCAGTAGCAGGCTCTTGTGATATGCGTACTTCTAAAGATTTATCAAAATTTGGTGTGCCGAATCTGAGTAACATGTTGAATTCGGTTAGTTCCCAATAGGCCGCAAAAGTAATAAGTGGACTGTTCGGGATATAGAAAAATTTTCACGAATGGAATCAAAATTTCTAGGCGAATTCAGTGAGTTCCCAATGGGACTTGCTTGTATGAGTGTGCTTTTCAATATGTAACTACATTTTAAGGAACGGACTCTAAGTATCATGGTGAATTCAGTAGGGTCCCAATAGGATTCGCATGTAATAAGCTTGTTATTCAAGATAGAGCAGCGTTTTAAGGAACGGAAACACTGTTTCTCTGTGAATTCAGTTAGTTCCCAGTAGCAGGCTCTTGTAATATGCGTACTTCTAAAGATTTATCAAAATTTGGTGTGCCGAATCTGAGTAACATGGTGAATTCGGTTAGTTCCCAATAGGCCGCAGTAGTAATAAGTGGACTGTTCGGGATATAGAAAAATTTTCACGAATGGAATCAAAATTTCTAGGCGAATTCAGTGAGTTCCCAATGGGACACGCTTGTATGAGTGTGCTTTTCAATATGTAACAACATTTTAAGGAAGGGACTCTAAGTATCATGGTGAATTCAGTAGGTTCCCAATAGGATTCGCATGTAATAAGCTTGTTATTCAAGACAGAGCAGCGTTTTAAGGAACGGAAACACTGTTTCTCTGTGAATTCAGTTACTTCCCTTAGCAGGCTCTTGTAATATGCATACTTCTAATGATTTATCAAAATTTGGTGTGCCGAATCTGAGTAACATGGTGAATTCGGTTAGTTCCCAATAGGCCGCAGTAGTAATAAGTGGACTGTTCGGGATATAGATAAATTTTCACGAATGGAATCAAAATTTCTAGGCGAATTCAGTGAGTTCCCAATGGGACATGCTTGTATGAGTGTGCTTTTCAATATATAACAACATTTTAAGGAACGGACTCTAAGTATCATGGTGAATTCAGTAGGTTCCCAATAGGATTCGCATGTAATAAGCTTGTTATTCAAGATAGAGCAACGTTTTAAGGAACGGAAAAACTGTTTCTCTGTGAATTCAGTTAGTTCCCAGTAGCAGGCTCTTGTAATATGCGTACTTCTAAAGATTTATCAAAATTTGTTGTGCCGAATCTGAGTAACATGGTGAATTCGGTTAGTTCCCAATAGGCCGCAGTAGTAATAAGTGGACTGTTCGGGATATAGAAAAATTTTCACGAATGGAATCAAAATTTCTAGGCGAATTCAGTGAGTTCCCAATGGGACATGCTTGTATGATTGTGCTTTTCAATATGTAACAACATTTTAAGGAACGGACTCTAAGTATCATGGTGAATTCAGTAGGGTCCCAATAGGATTCGCATGTAATAAGCTTGTTATTCAAGATAGAGCAGCGTTTTAAGGAACGGAAACACTGTTTCTCTGTGAATTCAGTTAGTTCCCAGTAGCAGGCTCTTGTAATATGCGTACTTCTAAAGATTTATCAAAATTTGGTGTGCCGAATCTGAGTAACATGGTGAATTCGGTTAGTTCCCAATAGGCCGCAGTAGTAATAAGTGGACTGTTCGGGATATAGAAAAATTTTCACGAATGGAATAAAAATTTCTAGGCGAATTCAGTGAGTTCCCAATGAGACTTGCTTGTATGAGTGTGCTTTTCAATATGTAACAACATTTTAAGGAACGGACTCTAAGTATCATGGTGAATTCAGTAGGGTCCCAATAGGATTCGCATGTAATAAGCTTGTTATTCAAGATAGAGCAGCGTTTTAAGGAACGGAAACACTGTTTCTCTGTGAATTCAGTTAGTTCCCAGTAGCAGGCTCTTGTGATATGCGTACTTCTAAAGATTTATCAAAATTTGGTGTGCCGAATCTGAGTAACATGGTGAATTCGGTTAGTTCCCAATAGGCCGCAGTAGTAATAAGTGGACTGTTCGGGATATAGAAAAATTTTCACGAATGTAATCAAAATTTCTAGGCGAATTCAGTGAGTTCCCAATGGGACACGCTTGTATGAGTGTGCTTTTCAATATGTAACAACATTTTAAGGAACGGACTCTAACTATCATGGTGAATTCAGTAGGTTCCCAATAGGATTCGCATGTAATAAGCTTGTTATTCAAGATAGAGCAGCGTTTTAAGGAACGGAAACACTGTTTCTCTGTGAATTCAGTTACTTCCCTTAGCAGGCTCTTGTAATATGCGTACTTCTAATGATTTATCAAAATTTGGTGTGCCGAATCTGAGTAACATGGTGAATTCGGTTAGTTCCCAATAGGCCGCAGTAGTAATAAGTGGACTGTTCGGGATATAGAAAAATTTTCACGAATGGAATCAAAATTTCTAGGCGAATTCAGTGAGTTCCCAATGGGACTTGCTTGTATGAGTGTGCTTTTCAATATGTAACAACATTTTAAGGAACGGACTCTAAGTATCATGGTGAATTCAGTAGGGTCCCAATAGGATTCGCATGTAATAAGCTTGTTATTCAAGATAGAGCAGCGTTTTAAGGAACGGAAACACTGTTTCTCTGTGAATTCAGTTAGTTCCCAGTAGCAGGCTCTTGTGATATGCGTACTTCTAAAGATTTATCAAAATTTGGTGTGCCGAATCTGAGTAACATGATGAATTCGGTTAGTTCCCAATAGGCCGCAGTAGTAATAAGTGGACAGTTCGGGATATAGAAAAATTTTCACGAATGTAATCAAAATTTCTAGGCGAATTCAGTGAGTTCCCAATGGGACACGCTTGTATGAGTGTGCTTTTCAATATGTAACAACATTTTAAGGAACGGACTCTAAGTATCATGGTGAATTCAGTAGGTTCCCAATAGGATTCGCATGTAATAAGCTTGTTATTCAAGATAGAGCAGCGTTTTAAGGAACGGAAACACTGTTTCTCTGTGAATTCAGTTACTTCCCTTAGCAGGCTCTTGTAATATGCGTACTTCTAATGATTTATCAAAATTTGGTGTGCCGAATCTGAGTAACATGGTGAATTCGGTTAGTTCCCAATAGGCCGCAGTAGTAATAAGTGGACTGTTCGGGATATAGAAAAATTTTCACGAATGGAATCAAAATTTCTAGGCGAATTCAGTGAGTTCCCAATGGGACTTGCTTGTATGAGTGTGCTTTTCAATATGTAACAACATTTTAAGGAACGGACTCTAAGTACCATGGTGAATTCAGTAGGGTCCCAATAGGATTCGCATGTAATAAGCTTGTTATTCAAGATAGAGCAGCGTTTTAAGGAACGGAAACACTGTTTCTCTGTGAATTCAGTTAGTTCCCAGTAGCAGGCTCTTGTGATATGCGTACTTCTAAAGATTTATCAAAATTTGGTGTGCCGAATCTGAGTAACATGGTGAATTCGGTTAGTTCCCAATAGGCCGCAGTAGTAATAAGTGGACTGTTCGGGATATAGAAAAATTTTCACGAATGGAATCAAAATTTCTAGGCGAATTCAGTGAGTTCCCAATGGGACATGCTTGTATGAGTGTGCTTTTCAATATGTAACAACATTTTAAGGAACGGACTCTAAGTATCATGGTGAATTCAGTAGGTTCCCAATAGGATTCACATGTAATAAGCTTGTTATTCAAGATAGAGCAGCGTTTTAAGGAACGGAAACACTGTTTCTCTGTGAATTCAGTTAGTTCCCAGTAGCAGGCTCTTGTAATATGCGTACTTCTAAAGATTTATCAAAATTTGGTGTGCCGAATCTGAGTAACATGGTGAATTCGGTTAGTTCCCAATAGGCCACAGTAGTAATAAGTGGACTGTTCGGGATATAGAAAAATTTTCACGAATGGAATCAAAATTTCTAGGCGAATTCAGTGAGTTCCCAATGGGACATGCTTGTATGAGTGTGCTTTTCAATATGTAACAACATTTTAAAGAACGGACTCTAAGTATCATGGTGAATTCAGTAGGTTCCCAATAGGATTCGCATGTAATAAGCTTGTTATTCAAGATAGAGCAGCGTTTTAAGGAACGGAAACACTGTTCTCTGTGAATTCAGTTAGTTCCCAGTAGCAGGCTCTTGTATTATGCGTAATTCCAAAGATTTATCAAAATTTGGTGTGCCGAATCTGAGTAACATGGTGAATTCGGTTAGTTCCCAATAGGCCGCAGTAGTAATAAGTGGACTGTTCGTGATATAGAAAAATTTTCACGAATGGAATCAAAATTTCTAGGCGAATTCAGTGAGTTCCCAATGGGACATGCTTGTATGAGTGTGCTTTTCAATATATAACAACATTTTAAGGAACGGACTCTAAGTATCATGGTGAATTCGGTAGATTCCCAATAGGATTCGCATGTAATAAGCTTGTTATTCAAGATAGAGCAACGTTTTAAGAAACGGAAAAACTGTTTCTCTGTGAATTCAGTTTGTTCCCAGTAGCAGGCTCTTGTAATATGCGTACTTCTAAAGATTTATCAAAATTTGGCGTGCCGAATCTGAGTAACATGGTGAATTCGGTTAGTTCCCAATAGGCCGCAGTAGTAATAAGTGGACTGTTCGGGATATAGAAAAATTTTCACGAATGGAATCAAAATTTCTAGGCGAATTCAGTGAGTTCCCAATGGGACATGCTTGTATGAGTGTGCTTTTCAATATGTAACAACATTTTAAGGAACGGACTCAAAGTATCATGGTGAATTCAGTAGGGTCCCAATAGGATTCGCATGTAATAAGCTTGTTATTCAAGGTAGAGCAGCGTTTTAAGGAACGGAAACACTGTTTCTCTGTGAATTCAGTTAGTTCCCAGTAGCAGGCTCTTGTAATATGCTTACTTCTAAAAATTTATCAAAATTTGGTGTGCCGAATCTGAGTAACATGGTGAATTCGGTTAGTTCCCAATAGGCCGCAGTAGTAATAAATGGACTGTTCGGGATATAGAAAAATTGTCACGAATGGAATCAAAATTTCTAGGCGAATTCAGTGAGTTCCCAATGGGACATGCTTGTATGAGTGTGCTTTTCAATATGTAACAACATTTTAAGGAACGGACTCTAAGTATCATGGTGAATTCAGTAGGTTCCCAATAGGATTCGCATGTAATAAGCTTGTTATTCAAGATAGAGCAGTGTTTTAAGGAACGGAAACACTGTTTCTATGTGAATTCAGTTAGTTCCCAGTAGCAGGCTCTTGTAATATGCGTACTTCTAAAGATTTATCAAAATTTGGTGTGCCGAATCTGAGTAACATGGTGAATTCGGTTAGTTCCCAATAGGCCGCAGTAGTAATAAGTGGACTGTTCGGGATATAGAAAAATTTTCACGAATGGAATCAAAATTTCTAGGCGAATTCAGTGAGTTCCCAATGGGACATGCTTGTATGAGTGTGCTTTTCAATATGTAACAACATTTTAAGGAACGGACTCTAAGTATCATGGTGAATTCAGTAGGTTCCCAATAGGATTCGCATGTAATAAGCTTGTTATTCAAGATAGTGCAGCGTTTTAAGGAACGGAAACACTGTTTCTCTGTGAATTCAGTTAGTTCCCAGTAGCAGGCTCTTGTAATATGCGTACTTCTAAAGATTTATCAAAATTTGGTGTGCCGAATCTGAGTAACATGGTGAATTCGGTTAGTTCCCAATAGGCCGCAGTAGTAATAAGTGGACTGTTCGGGATATAGAAAAATTGTCACGAATGGAATCAAAATTTCTAGGCGAATACAGTGAGTTCCCAATGGGACATGCTTGTATGAGTGTGCTTTTCAATATGTAACAACATTTTAAGGAACGGACTCTAAGTATCATGGTGAATTCAGTAGGTTCCCAATAGGATTCGCATGTAATAAGCTTGTTATTCAAGATAGAGCAGCGTTTTAAGGAACGGAAACACTGTTTCTCTGTGAATTCAGTTAGTTCCCAGTAGCAGGCTCTTGTAATATGCGTACTTCTAAAGATTTATCAAAATTTGCTGTGCCGAATCTGAGTAACATGGTGAATTCGGTTAGTTCCCAATAGGCCACAGTAGTAATAAGTGGACTGTTCGGGATATAGAAAAATTTTCACGAATGGAATCAAAATTTCTAGGCGAATTCAGTGAGTTCCCAATGGGACTTGCTTGTATGAGTGTGCTTTTCAATATGTAACAACATTTTAAGGAACGGACTCTAAGTATCATGGTGAATTCAGTAGGGTCCCAATAGGATTCGCATGTAATAAGCTTGTTATTCAAGATAGAGCAGCGTTTTAAGGAACGGAAACACTGTTTCTCTGTGAATTCAGTTAGTTCCCAGTAGCAGGCTCTTGTGATATGCGTACTTCTAAAGATTTATCAAAATTTGGTGTGCCGAATCTGAGTAACATGGTGAATTCGGTTAGTTCCCAATAGGCCGCAGTAGTAATAAGTGGACTGTTCGGGATATAGAAAAATTTTCACGAATGGAATCAAAATTTCTAGGCGAATTCAGTGAGTTCCCAATGGGACACGCTTGTATGAGTGTGCTTTTCAATATGTAACAACATTTTAAGGAACGGACTCTAAGTATCATGGTGAATTCAGTAGGTTCCCAATAGGATTCGCATGTAATAAGCTTGTTATTCAAGATAGAGCAGCGTTTTAAGGAACGGAAACACTGTTTCTCTGTGAATTCAGTTACTTCCCTTAGCAGGCTCTTGTAATATGCGTACTTCTAATGATTTATCAAAATTTGGTGTGCCGAATCTGAGTAACATGGTGAATTCGGTTAGTTCCCAATAGGCCGCAGTAGTAATAAGTGGACTGTTCGGGATATAGAAAAATTTTCACGAATGGAATCAAAATTTCTAGGCGAATTCAGTGAGTTCCCAATGGGACTTGCTTGTATGAGTGTGCTTTTCAATATGTAACAACATTTTAAGGAACGGACTCTAAGTACCATGGTGAATTCAGTAGGGTCCCAATAGGATTCGCATGTAATAAGCTTGTTATTCAAGATAGAGCAGCGTTTTAAGGAACGGAAACACTGTTTCTCTGTGAATTCAGTTAGTTCCCAGTAGCAGGCTCTTGTGATATGCGTACTTCTAAAGATTTATCAAAATTTGGTGTGCCGAATCTGAGTAACATGGTGAATTCGGTTAGTTCCCAATAGGCCGCAGTAGTAATAAGTGGACTGTTCGGGATATAGAAAAATTTTCACGAATGGAATCAAAATTTCTAGGCGAATTCAGTGAGTTCCCAATGGGACATGCTTGTATGAGTGTGCTTTTCAATATGTAACAACATTTTAAGGAACGGACTCTAAGTATCATGGTGAATTCAGTAGGTTCCCAATAGGATTCACATGTAATAAGCTTGTTATTCAAGATAGAGCAGCGTTTTAAGGAACGGAAACACTGTTTCTCTGTGAATTCAGTTAGTTCCCAGTAGCAGGCTCTTGTAATATGCGTACTTCTAAAGATTTATCAAAATTTGGTGTGCCGAATCTGAGTAACATGGTGAATTCGGTTAGTTCCCAATAGGCCACAGTAGTAATAAGTGGACTGTTCGGGATATAGAAAAATTTTCACGAATGGAATCAAAATTTCTAGGCGAATTCAGTGAGTTCCCAATGGGACATGCTTGTATGAGTGTGCTTTTCAATATGTAACAACATTTTAAAGAACGGACTCTAAGTATCATGGTGAATTCAGTAGGTTCCCAATAGGATTCGCATGTAATAAGCTTGTTATTCAAGATAGAGCAGCGTTTTAAGGAACGGAAACACTGTTCTCTGTGAATTCAGTTAGTTCCCAGTAGCAGGCTCTTGTATTATGCGTAATTCCAAAGATTTATCAAAATTTGGTGTGCCGAATCTGAGTAACATGGTGAATTCGGTTAGTTCCCAATAGGCCGCAGTAGTAATAAGTGGACTGTTCGGGATATAGAAAAATTTTCACGAATGGAATCAAAATTTCTAGGCGAATTCAGTGAGTTCCCAATGGGACATGCTTGTATGAGTGTGCTTTTCAATATATAACAACATTTTAAGGAACGGACTCTAAGTATCATGGTGAATTCGGTAGATTCCCAATAGGATTCGCATGTAATAAGCTTGTTATTCAAGATAGAGCAACGTTTTAAGAAACGGAAAAACTGTTTCTCTGTGAATTCAGTTTGTTCCCAGTAGCAGGCTCTTGTAATATGCGTACTTCTAAAGATTTATCAAAATTTGGCGTGCCGAATCTGAGTAACATGGTGAATTCGGTTAGTTCCCAATAGGCCGCAGTAGTAATAAGTGGACTGTTCGGGATATAGAAAAATTTTCACGAATGGAATCAAAATTTCTAGGCGAATTCAGTGAGTTCCCAATGGGACATGCTTGTATGAGTGTGCTTTTCAATATGTAACAACATTTTAAGGAACGGACTCAAAGTATCATGGTGAATTCAGTAGGGTCCCAATAGGATTCGCATGTAATAAGCTTGTTATTCAAGGTAGAGCAGCGTTTTAAGGAACGGAAACACTGTTTCTCTGTGAATTCAGTTAGTTCCCAGTAGCAGGCTCTTGTAATATGCTTACTTCTAAAAATTTATCAAAATTTGGTGTGCCGAATCTGAGTAACATGGTGAATTCGGTTAGTTCCCAATAGGCCGCAGTAGTAATAAATGGACTGTTCGGGATATAGAAAAATTGTCACGAATGGAATCAAAATTTCTAGGCGAATTCAGTGAGTTCCCAATGGGACATGCTTGTATGAGTGTGCTTTTCAATATGTAACAACATTTTAAGGAACGGACTCTAAGTATCATGGTGAATTCAGTAGGTTCCCAATAGGATTCGCATGTAATAAGCTTGTTATTCAAGATAGAGCAGTGTTTTAAGGAACGGAAACACTGTTTCTATGTGAATTCAGTTAGTTCCCAGTAGCAGGCTCTTGTAATATGCGTACTTCTAAAGATTTATCAAAATTTGGTGTGCCGAATCTGAGTAACATGGTGAATTCGGTTAGTTCCCAATAGGCCGCAGTAGTAATAAGTGGACTGTTCGGGATATAGAAAAATTTTCACGAATGGAATCAAAATTTCTAGGCGAATTCAGTGAGTTCCCAATGGGACATGCTTGTATGAGTGTGCTTTTCAATATGTAACAACATTTTAAGGAACGGACTCTAAGTATCATGGTGAATTCAGTAGGTTCCCAATAGGATTCGCATGTAATAAGCTTGTTATTCAAGATAGTGCAGCGTTTTAAGGAACGGAAACACTGTTTCTCTGTGAATTCAGTTAGTTCCCAGTAGCAGGCTCTTGTAATATGCGTACTTCTAAAGATTTATCAAAATTTGGTGTGCCGAATCTGAGTAACATGGTGAATTCGGTTAGTTCCCAATAGGCCGCAGTAGTAATAAGTGGACTGTTCGGGATATAGAAAAATTGTCACGAATGGAATCAAAATTTCTAGGCGAATACAGTGAGTTCCCAATGGGACATGCTTGTATGAGTGTGCTTTTCAATATGTAACAACATTTTAAGGAACGGACTCTAAGTATCATGGTGAATTCAGTAGGTTCCCAATAGGATTCGCATGTAATAAGCTTGTTATTCAAGATAGAGCAGCGTTTTAAGGAACGGAAACACTGTTTCTCTGTGAATTCAGTTAGTTCCCAGTAGCAGGCTCTTGTAATATGCGTACTTCTAAAGATTTATCAAAATTTGCTGTGCCGAATCTGAGTAACATGGTGAATTCGGTTAGTTCCCAATAGGCCACAGTAGTAATAAGTGGACTGTTCGGGATATAGAAAAATTTTCACGAATGGAATCAAAATTTCTAGGCGAATTCAGTGAGTTCCCAATGGGACTTGCTTGTATGAGTGTGCTTTTCAATATGTAACAACATTTTAAGGAACGGACTCTAAGTATCATGGTGAATTCAGTAGGGTCCCAATAGGATTCGCATGTAATAAGCTTGTTATTCAAGATAGAGCAGCGTTTTAAGGAACGGAAACACTGTTTCTCTGTGAATTCAGTTAGTTCCCAGTAGCAGGCTCTTGTGATATGCGTACTTCTAAAGATTTATCAAAATTTGGTGTGCCGAATCTGAGTAACATGGTGAATTCGGTTAGTTCCCAATAGGCCGCAGTAGTAATAAGTGGACTGTTCGGGATATAGAAAAATTTTCACGAATGGAATCAAAATTTCTAGGCGAATTCAGTGAGTTCCCAATGGGACACGCTTGTATGAGTGTGCTTTTCAATATGTAACAACATTTTAAGGAACGGACTCTAAGTATCATGGTGAATTCAGTAGGTTCCCAATAGGATTCGCATGTAATAAGCTTGTTATTCAAGATAGAGCAGCGTTTTAAGGAACGGAAACACTGTTTCTCTGTGAATTCAGTTACTTCCCTTAGCAGGCTCTTGTAATATGCGTACTTCTAATGATTTATCAAAATTTGGTGTGCCGAATCTGAGTAACATGGTGAATTCGGTTAGTTCCCAATAGGCCGCAGTAGTAATAAGTGGACTGTTCGGGATATAGAAAAATTTTCACGAATGGAATCAAAATTTCTAGGCGAATTCAGTGAGTTCCCAATGGGACTTGCTTGTATGAGTGTGCTTTTCAATATGTAACAACATTTTAAGGAACGGACTCTAATTATCATGGTGAATTCAGTAGGTTCCCAATAGGATTCGCATGTAATAAGCTTGTTATTCAAGATAGAGCAGCGTTTTAAGGAACGGAAACACTGTTTCTCTGTGAATTCAGTTAGTTCCCAGTAGCAGGCTCTTGTGATATGCGTACTTCTAAAGATTTATCAAAATTTGATGTGCCGAATCTGAGTAACATGGTGAATTCGGTTAGTTCCCAATAGGCCGCAGTAATAATAAGTGGACTGTTCGGGATATATAAAAATTTTCACGAATGGAATCAAAATTTCTAGGCGAATTCAGTGAGTTCCCAATGGGACACGCTTGTATGAGTGTGCTTTTCAATATGTAACAACATTTTAAGGAACGGACTCTAAGTATCATGGTGAATTCGGTAGGGTCCCAATAGGATTCGCATGTAATAAGCTTGTTATTCAAGATAGAGCAGCGTTTTAAGGAACGGAAACACTGTTTCTCTGTGAATTCAGTTACTTCCCTTAGCAGGCTCTTGTAATATGCGTACTTCTAATGATTTATCAAAATTTGGTGTGCCGAATCTGAGTAACATGGTGAATTCGGTTAGTTCCCAATAGGCCGCAGTAGTAATAAGTGGACTGTTCGGGATATAGAAAAATTTTCCCGAATGGAATCAAAATTTCTAGGCGAATTCAGTGAGTTCCCAAAGGGACATGCTTGTATGAGTGTGCTTTTCAATATGTAACAACATTTTAAGGAACGGACTCTAAGTATCATGGTGAATACAGTAGGTTCCCAATAGGATTCGCATGTAATAAGCTTGTTATTCAAGATAGAGCAGCGTTTTAAGGAACGGAAACACTGTTTCTCTGTGAATTCAGTTAGTTCCCAGTAGCAGGCTCTTGTAATATGCGTACTTCTAAAGATTTATCAAAATTTGGTGTGCCGAATCTGAGTAACATGGTGAAATCGGTTAGTTCCCAATAGGCCGCAGTAGTAATAAGTGGACTGTTCGGGATATAGATAAATTTTCACGAATGGAATCAAAATTTCTAGGAGAATTCAGTGAGTTCCCAATGGGACATGCTTGTATGACTGTGCTTTTCAATATATAACAACATTTTAAGGAACGAACTCTAAGTATCATGGTGAATTCAGTAGGTTCCCAATAGGATTCGCATGTAATAAGCTTCTTATTCAAGATAGAGCAACGTTTTAAGGAACGGAAAAACTGTTTCTCTGTGAATTCAGTTAGTTCCCAGTAGCAGGCTCTTGTAATATGCGTACTTCTAAAGATTTATCAAAATTTGGTGTGCCGAATCTGAGTAACATGGTGAATTCGGTTAGTTCCCAATAGGCCGCAGTAGTAATAAGTGGACTGTTCGGGATAGAAAAATTTTCACGAATGGAATCAAAATTTCTAGGAAATTCAGTGAGTTCCCAATGGGACATGCTTGTATGAGTGTGCTTTTCAATATGTAACAACATTTTAAGGAACGGACTCTAAGTATCATGGTGAATTCAGTAGGTTCCCAATAGGATTCGCATGTAATAAGCTTGTTATTCAAGATAGAGCAGCGTTTTAAGGAACGGAAACACTGTTTCTCTGTGAATTCAGTTAGTTCCCAGTAGCAGGCTCTTGAAATATGCGTAATTCTAAAGATTTATCAAAATTTGGTGTGCCGAATCTGAGTAACATGGTGAATTCGGTTAGTTCCCAATAGGCCGCAGTAGTAATAAGTGGACTGTTCGGGATATAGAAAAATTTTCACGAATGGAATCAAAATTTCTAGGCGAATTCAGTGAGTTCCCATTGGGACATGCTTGTATGTGTGTGCTTTTCAATATGTAACAACATTTTTAGGAACGGACTCTAAGTATCATGGTGAATTCAGTAGGTTCCCAATAGGATTCGCATGTAATAAGCTTGTTATTCAAGATAGAGCAACGTTTTAAGGAACGGAAACACTCTTTCTCTGTGAATTCAGTTAGTTCCCAGTAGCAGGCTCTTGTAATATGCGTACTTCTAAAGATGTATCAAAATTTGGTGTGCCGAATCTGAGTAACATGGTGAATTCGGTTAGTTCCCAATAGGCGGCAGTAGTAATAAGTGGACTGTTCGGGATATAGAAAAATTTTCACGAATGGAATCAAAATGTCTAGGCGAATTCAGTGAGTTCCCAATGGGACACGCTTGTATGAGTGTGCTTTTCAATATGTAACAACATTTTAAGGAACGGACTCTAAGTATCATGGTGAATTCAGTAGGTTCCCAATAGGATTCGCATGTAATAAGCTTGTTATTCAAGATAGAGCAGCGTTTTAAGGAACGGAAACACTGTTTCTCTGTGAATTCAGTTAGTTCCCAGTAGCAGGCTCTTGTAATATGCGTAATTCTAAAGATTTATCAAAATTTGGTGTGCCGAATCTGAGTAACATGGTGAATTTGGTTAGTTCCCAATAGGCCACAGTAGTAATAAGAGGACTGTTCGTGATATAGAAAAATTTTCACGAATGGAATCAAAATTTCTAGGCTAATTCAGTGAGTTCCCATTGGGACATGCCTGTATGAGTGTGCTTTTCAATATGTAACAACATTTTTGGAACGGACTCTAAGTATCATGGTGAATTCAGTAGGTTCCCAATAGGATTCGCATGTAATAAGCTTGTTATTCAAGATAGAGCAGCGTTTTAAGGAACGGAAACACTGTTTCTCTGTGAATTCAGTTAGTTCCCAGTAGCAGGCTCTTGTAATATGCGTACTTCTAAAGATTTATCAAAATTTGGTGTGCCGAATCTGAGTAATATGGTGAATTCGGTTAGTTCCCAATAGGCCGCAGTGGTAATAAGTGGACTGTTCGGGATATAGAAAAATTTTCCCGAATGGAATCAATATTTCTAGGCGAATTCAGTGAGTTCCCAAAGGGACATGCTTGTATGAGTGTGCTTTTCAATATGTAACAACATTTTAAGGAACGGACTCTAAGTATCTTGGTGAATACAGTAGGTTCCCAATAGGATTCGCATGTAATAAGCTTGTTATTCAAGATAGAGCAGCGTTTTAAGGAACGGAAACACTGTTTCTCTGTGAATTCAGTTAGTTCCCAGTAGCAGGCTCTTGTAATATGCGTACTTCTAAAGATTTATCAAAATTTGGTGTGCCGAATCTGAGTAACATGGTGAAATCGGTTAGTTCCCAATAGGCCGCAGTAGTAATAAGTGGACTGTTCGGGATATAGATAAATTTTCACGAATGGAATCAAAATTTCTAGGAGAATTCAGTGAGTTCCCAATGGGACATGCTTGTATGAGTGTGCTTTTCAATATATAACAACATTTTAAGGAACGAACTCTAAGTATCATGGTGAATTCAGTAGGTTCCCAATAGGATTCGCATGTAATAAGCTTCTTATTCAAGATAGAGCAACGTTTTAAGGAACGGAAAAACTGTTTCTCTGTGAATTCAGTTAGTTCCAGTAGCAGGCTCTTGTAATATGCGTACTTCTAAAGATTTATCAAAATTTGGTGTGCCGAATCTGAGTAACATGGTGAATTCGGTTAGTTCCCAATAGGCCGCAATAGTAATAAGTGGACTGTTCGGGATATAGAAAAATTTTCACGAATGGAATCAAAATTTCTAGGCGAATTCAGTGAGTTCCCAATGGGACTTGCTTGTATGAGTGTGCTTTTCAATATGTAACAACATTTTAAGGAACGGACTCTAAGTATCATGGTGAATTCAGTAGCGTCCCAATAGGATTCGCATGTAATAAGCTTGTTATTCAAGATAGAGCAGCGTTTTAAGGAACGGAAACACTGTTTCTCTGTGAATTCAGTTAGTTCCCAGTAGCAGGCTCTTGTAATATGCGTACTTCTAAAGATTTATCAAAATTTGGTGTGCCGAATCTGAGTAACATGGTGAATTCGGTTAGTTCCCAATAGGCCGCAGTAGTAATAAGTGGACTGTTCGGGATATAGAAAAATTTTCACGAATGGAATCAAAATTTCTAGGCGAATTCAGTGAGTTCCCAATGGGACACGCTTGTATGAGTGTGCTTTTCAATATGTAACAACATTTTAAGGAAGGGACTCTAAGTATCATGGTGAATTCAGTAGGTTCCCAATAGGATTCGCATGTAATAAGCTTGTTATTCAAGATAGAGCAGCGTTTTAAGGAACGGAAACACTGTTTCTCTGTGAATTCAGTTACTTCCCTTAGCAGGCTCTTGTAATATGCATACTTCTAATGATTTATCAAAATTTGGTGTGCCGAATCTGAGTAACATGGTGAATTCGGTTAGTTCCCAATAGGCCGCAGTAGTAATAAGTGGACTGTTCGGGATATAGAAAAATTTTCACGAATGGAATCAAAATTTCTAGGCGAATTCAGTGAGTTCCCAATGGGACTTGCTTGTATGAGTGTGCTTTTCAATATGTAACAACATTTTAAGGAACGGACTCTAAGTATCATGGTGAATTCAGTAGGGTCCCAATAGGATTCGCATGTAATAAGCTTGTTATTCAAGATAGAGCAGCGTTTTAAGGAACAGAAACACTGTTTCTCTGTGAATTCAGTTAGTTCCCAGTAGCAGGCTCTTGTAATATGCGTACTTCTAAAGATTTATCAAAATTTGGTGTGCCGAATCTGAGTAACATGGTGAATTCGGTTAGTTCCCAATAGGCCGCAGTAGTAATAAGTGGACTGTTCGGGATATAGAAAAATTTTCACGAATGGAATCAAAATTTCTAGGCGAATTCAGTGAGTTCCCAATGGGACACGCTTGTATGAGTGTGCTTTTCAATATGTAACAACATTTTAAGGAAGGGACTCTAAGTATCATGGTGAATTCAGTAGGTTCCCAATAGGATTCGCATGTAATAAGCTTGTTATTCAAGACAGAGCAGCGTTTTAAGGAACGGAAACACTGTTTCTCTGTGAATTCAGTTACTTCCCTTAGCAGGCTCTTGTAATATGCATACTTCTAATGATTTATCAAAATTTGGTGTGCCGAATCTGAGTAACATGGTGAATTCGGTTAGTTCCCAATAGGCCGCAGTAGTAATAAGTGGACTGTTCGGGATATAGATAAATTTTCACGAATGGAATCAAAATTTCTAGGCGAATTCAGTGAGTTCCCAATGGGACATGCTTGTATGAGTGTGCTTTTCAATATATAACAACATTTTAAGGAACGGACTCTAAGTATCATGGTGAATTCAGTAGGTTCCCAATAGGATTCGCATGTAATAAGCTTGTTATTCAAGATAGAGCAACGTTTTAAGGAACGGAAAAACTGTTTCTCTGTGAATTCAGTTAGTTCCCAGTAGCAGGCTCTTGTAATATGCGTACTTCTAAAGATTTATCAAAATTTGTTGTGCCGAATCTGAGTAACATGGTGAATTCGGTTAGTTCCCAATAGGCCGCAGTAGTAATAAGTGGACTGTTCAGGATATAGAAAAATTTTCACGAATGGAATCAAAATTTCTAGGCGAATTCAGTGAGTTCCCAATGGGACATGCTTGTATGATTGTGCTTTTCAATATGTAACAACATTTTAAGGTACGGACTCTAAGTATCATGGTGAATTCAGTAGGGTCCCAATAGGATTCGCATGTAATAAGCTTGTTATTCAAGATAGAGCAGCGTTTTAAGGAACGGAAACACTGTTTCTCTGTGAATTCAGTTAGTTCCCAGTAGCAGGCTCTTGTAATATGCGTACTTCTAAAGATTTATCAAAATTTGGTGTGCCGAATCTGAGTAACATGGTGAATTCGGTTAGTTCCCAATAGGCCGCAGTAGTAATAAGTGGACTGTTCGGGATATAGAAAAATTTTCACGAATGGAATAAAAATTTCTAGGCGAATTCAGTGAGTTCCCAATGAGACTTGCTTGTATGAGTGTGCTTTTCAATATGTAACAACATTTTAAGGAACGGACTCTAAGTATCATGGTGAATTCAGTAGGGTCCCAATAGGATTCGCATGTAATAAGCTTGTTATTCAAGATAGAGCAGCGTTTTAAGGAACGGAAACACTGTTCCTCTGTGAATTCAGTTAGTTCCCAGTAGCAGGCTCTTGTGATATGCGTACTTCTAAAGATTTATCAAAATTTGGTGTGCCGAATCTGAGTAACATGGTGAATTCGGTTAGTTCCCAATAGGCCGCAAAAGTAATAAGTGGACTGTTCGGGATATAGAAAAATTTTCACGAATGGAATCAAAATTTCTAGGCGAATTCAGTGAGTTCCCAATGGGACTTGCTTGTATGAGTGTGCTTTTCAATATGTAACAACATTTTAAGGAACGGACTCTAAGTATCATGGTGAATTCAGTAGGGTCCCAATAGGATTCGCATGTAATAAGCTTGTTATTCAAGATAGAGCAGCGTTTTAAGGAACGGAAACACTGTTTCTCTGTGAATTCAGTTAGTTCCCAGTAGCAGGCTCTTGTAATATGCGTACTTCTAAAGATTTATCAAAATTTGGTGTGCCGAATCTGAGTAACATGGTGAATTCGGTTAGTTCCCAATAGGCCGCAGTAGTAATAAGTGGACTGTTCGGGATATAGAAAAATTTTCACGAATGGAATCAAAATTTCTAGGCGAATTCAGTGAGTTCCCAATGGGACACGCTTGTATGAGTGTGCTTTTCAATATGTAACAACATTTTAAGGAAGGGACTCTAAGTATCATGGTGAATTCAGTAGGTTCCCAATAGGATTCGCATGTAATAAGCTTGTTATTCAAGACAGAGCAGCGTTTTAAGGAACGGAAACACTGTTTCTCTGTGAATTCAGTTACTTCCCTTAGCAGGCTCTTGTAATATGCATACTTCTAATGATTTATCAAAATTTGGTGTGCCGAATCTGAGTAACATGGTGAATTCGGTTAGTTCCCAATAGGCCGCAGTAGTAATAAGTGGACTGTTCGGGATATAGATAAATTTTCACGAATGGAATCAAAATTTCTAGGCGAATTCAGTGAGTTCCCAATGGGACATGCTTGTATGAGTGTGCTTTTCAATATATAACAACATTTTAAGGAACGGACTCTAAGTATCATGGTGAATTCAGTAGGTTCCCAATAGGATTCGCATGTAATAAGCTTGTTATTCAAGATAGAGCAGCGTTTTAAGGAACGGAAACACTGTTTCTCTGTGAATTCAGTTAGTTCCCAGTAGCAGGCTCTTGTAATATGCGTACTTCTAAAGATTTATCAAAATTTGGTGTGCCGAATCTGAGTAACATGGTGAATTCGGTTAGTTCCCAATAGGCCGCAGTAGTAATAAGTGGACTGTTCGGGATATAGAAAAATTTTCACGAATGTAATCAAAATTTCTAGGCGAATTCAGTGAGTTCCCAATGGGACACGCTTGTATGAGTGTGCTTTTCAATATGTAACAACATTTTAAGGAACGGACTCTAAGTATCATGGTGAATTCAGTAGGGTCCCAATAGGATTCGCATGTAATAAGCTTGTTATTCAAGATAGAGCAGCGTTTTAAGGAACGGAAACACTGTTTCTCTGTGAATTCAGTTACTTCCCTTAGCAGGCTCTTGTAATATGCGTACTTCTAATGATTTATCAAAATTTGGTGTGCCGAATCTGAGTAACATGGTGAATTCGGTTAGTTCCCAATAGGCCGCAGTAGTAATAAGTGGACTGTTCGGGATATAGAAAAATTTTCACGAATGGAATCAAAATTTCTAGGCGAATTCAGTGAGTTCCCAATGGGACTTGCTTGTATGAGTGTGCTTTTCAATATGTAACAACATTTTAAGGAACGGACTCTAAGTATCATGGTGAATTCAGTAGGGTCCCAATAGGATTCGCATGTAATAAGCTTGTTATTCAAGATAGAGCAGCGTTTTAAGGAACGGAAACACTGTTTCTCTGTGAATTCAGTTAGTTCCCAGTAGCAGGCTCTTGTGATATGCGTACTTCTGGAGATTTATCAAAATTTGGTGTGCCGAATCTGAGTAACATGGTGAATTCGGTTAGTTCCCAATAGGCCGCAGTAGTAATAAGTGGACAGTTCGGGATATAGAAAAATTTTCACGAATGTAATCAAAATTTCTAGGCGAATTCAGTGAGTTCCCAATGGGACACGCTTGTATGAGTGTGCTTTTCAATATGTAACAACATTTTAAGGAACGGACTCTAAGTATCATGGTGAATTCAGTAGGTTCCCAATAGGATTCGCATGTAATAAGCTTGTTATTCAAGATAGAGCAGCGTTTTAAGGAACGGAAACACTGTTTCTCTGTGAATTCAGTTACTTCCCTTAGCAGGCTCTTGTAATATGCGTACTTCTAATGATTTATCAAAATTTGGTGTGCCGAATCTGAGTAACATGGTGAATTCGGTTAGTTCCCAATAGGCCGCAGTAGTAATAAGTGGACTGTTCGGGATATAGAAAAATTTTCACGAATGGAATCAAAATTTCTAGGCGAATTCAGTGAGTTCCCAATGGGACTTGCTTGTATGAGTGTGCTTTTCAATATGTAACAACATTTTAAGGAACGGACTCTAAGTACCATGGTGAATTCAGTAGGGTCCCAATAGGATTCGCATGTAATAAGCTTGTTATTCAAGATAGAGCAGCGTTTTAAGGAACGGAAACACTGTTTCTCTGTGAATTCAGTTAGTTCCCAGTAGCAGGCTCTTGTGATATGCGTACTTCTAAAGATTTATCAAAATTTGGTGTGCCGAATCTGAGTAACATGGTGAATTCGGTTAGTTCCCAATAGGCCGCAGTAGTAATAAGTGGACTGTTCGGGATATAGAAAAATTTTCACGAATGGAATCAAAATTTCTAGGCGAATTCAGTGAGTTCCCAATGGGACACGCTTGTATGAGTGTGCTTTTCAATATGTAACAACATTTTAAGGAACGGACTCTAAGTATCATGGTGAATTCAGTAGGTTCCCAATAGGATTCGCATGTAATAAGCTTGTTATTCAAGATAGAGCAGCGTTTTAAGGAACGGAAACACTGTTTCTCTGTGAATTCAGTTACTTCCCTTAGCAGGCTCTTGTAATATGCGTACTTCTAATGATTTATCAAAATTTGGTGTGCCGAATCTGAGTAACATGGTGAATTCGGTTAGTTCCCAATAGGCCGCAGTAGTAATAAGTGGACTGTTCGGGATATAGATAAATTTTCACGAATGGAATCAAAATTTCTAGGCGAATTCAGTGAGTTCCCAATGGGACATGCTTGTATGAGTGTGCTTTTCAATATATAACAACATTTTAAGGAACGGACTCTAAGTATCATGGTGAATTCGGTAGGTTCCCAATAGGATTCGCATGTAATAAGCTTGTTATTCAAGATAGAGCAACGTTTTAAGAAACGGAAAAACTGTTTCTCTGTGAATTCAGTTTGTTCCCAGTAGCAGGCTCTTGTAATATGCGTACTTCTAAAGATTTATCAAAATTTGGCGTGCCGAATCTGAGTAACATGGTGAATTCGGTTAGTTCCCAATAGGCCGCAGTAGTAATAAGTGGACTGTTCGGGATATAGAAAAATTTTCACGAATGGAATCAAAATTTCTAGGCGAATTCAGTGAGTTCCCAATGGGACATGCTTGTATGAGTGTGCTTTTCAATATGTAACAACATTTTAAGGAACGGACTCAAAGTATCATGGTGAATTCAGTAGGGTCCCAATAGGATTCGCATGTAATAAGCTTGTTATTCAAGGTAGAGCAGCGTTTTAAGGAACGGAAACACTGTTTCTCTGTGAATTCAGTTAGTTCCCAGTAGCAGGCTCTTGTAATATGCTTACTTCTAAAAATTTATCAAAATTTGGTGTGCCGAATCTGAGTAACATGGTGAATTCGGTTAGTTCCCAATAGGCCGCAGTAGTAATAAGTGGACTGTTCGGGATATAGAAAAATTGTCACGAATGGAATCAAAATTTCTAGGCGAATTCAGTGAGTTCCCAATGGGACATGCTTGTATGAGTGTGCTTTTCAATATGTAACAACATTTTAAGGAACGGACTCTAAGTATCATGGTGAATTCAGTAGGTTCCCAATAGGATTCGCATGTAATAAGCTTGTTATTCAAGATAGAGCAGTGTTTTAAGGAACGGAAACACTGTTTCTATGTGAATTCAGTTAGTTCCCAGTAGCAGGCTCTTGTAATATGCGTACTTCTAAAGATTTATCAAAATTTGGTGTGCCGAATCTGAGTAACATGGTGAATTCGGTTAGTTCCCAATAGGCCGCAGTAGTAATAAGTGGACTGTTCGGGATATAGAAAAATTTTCACGAATGGAATCAAAATTTCTAGGCGAATTCAGTGAGTTCCCAATGGGACATGCTTGTATGAGTGTGCTTTTCAATATGTAACAACATTTTAAGGAACGGACTCTAAGTATCATGGTGAATTCAGTAGGTTCCCAATAGGATTCGCATGTAATAAGCTTGTTATTCAAGATAGAGCAGCGTTTTAAGGAACGGAAACACTGTTTCTCTGTGAATTCAGTTAGTTCCCAGTAGCAGGCTCTTGTAATATGCGTACTTCTAAAGATTTATCAAAATTTGCTGTGCCGAATCTGAGTAACATGGTGAATTCGGTTAGTTCCCAATAGGCCACAGTAGTAATAAGTGGACTGTTCGGGATATAGAAAAATTTTCACGAATGGAATCAAAATTTCTAGGCGAATTCAGTGAGTTCCCAATGGGACTTGCTTGTATGAGTGTGCTTTTCAATATGTAACAACATTTTAAGGAACGGACTCTAAGTATCATGGTGAATTCAGTAGGGTCCCAATAGGATTCGCATGTAATAAGCTTGTTATTCAAGATAGAGCAGCGTTTTAAGGAACGGAAACACTGTTTCTCTGTGAATTCAGTTAGTTCCCAGTAGCAGGCTCTTGTAATATGCGTACTTCTAAAGATTTATCAAAATTTGGTGTGCCGAATCTGAGTAACATGGTGAATTCGGTTAGTTCCCAATAGGCCGCAGTAGTAATAAGTGGACTGTTCGGGATATAGAAAAATTTTCACGAATGGAATCAAAATTTCTAGGCGAATTCAGTGAGTTCCCAATGGGACACGCTTGTATGAGTGTGCTTTTCAATATGTAACAACATTTTAAGGAACGGACTCAAAGTATCATGGTGAATTCAGTAGGGTCCCAATAGGATTCGCATGTAATAAGCTTGTTATTCAAGGTAGAGCAGCGTTTTAAGGAACGGAAACACTGTTTCTCTGTGAATTCAGTTAGTTCCCAGTAGCAGGCTCTTGTAATATGCTTACTTCTAAAAATTTATCAAAATTTGGTGTGCCGAATCTGAGTAACATGGTGAATTCGGTTAGTTCCCAATAGGCCGCAGTAGTAATAAGTGGACTGTTCGGGATATAGAAAAATTGTCACGAATGGAATCAAAATTTCTAGGCGAATTCAGTGAGTTCCCAATGGGACATGCTTGTATGAGTGTGCTTTTCAATATGTAACAACATTTTAAGGAACGGACTCTAAGTATCATGGTGAATTCAGTAGGTTCCCAATAGGATTCGCATGTAATAAGCTTGTTATTCAAGATAGAGCAGTGTTTTAAGGAACGGAAACACTGTTTCTATGTGAATTCAGTTAGTTCCCAGTAGCAGGCTCTTGTAATATGCGTACTTCTAAAGATTTATCAAAATTTGGTGTGCCGAATCTGAGTAACATGGTGAATTCGGTTAGTTCCCAATAGGCCGCAGTAGTAATAAGTGGACTGTTCGGGATATAGAAAAATTTTCACGAATGGAATCAAAATTTCTAGGCGAATTCAGTGAGTTCCCAATGGGACATGCTTGTATGAGTGTGCTTTTCAATATGTAACAACATTTTAAGGAACGGACTCTAAGTATCATGGTGAATTCAGTAGGTTCCCAATAGGATTCGCATGTAATAAGCTTGTTATTCAAGATAGTGCAGCGTTTTAAGGAACGGAAACACTGTTTCTCTGTGAATTCAGTTAGTTCCCAGTAGCAGGCTCTTGTAATATGCGTACTTCTAAAGATTTATCAAAATTTGGTGTGCCGAATCTGAGTAACATGGTGAATTCGGTTAGTTCCCAATAGGCCGCAGTAGTAATAAGTGGACTGTTCGGGATATAGAAAAATTGTCACGAATGGAATCAAAATTTCTAGGCGAATACAGTGAGTTCCCAATGGGACATGCTTGTATGAGTGTGCTTTTCAATATGTAACAACATTTTAAGGAACGGACTCTAAGTATCATGGTGAATTCAGTAGGTTCCCAATAGGATTCGCATGTAATAAGCTTGTTATTCAAGATAGAGCAGCGTTTTAAGGAACGGAAACACTGTTTCTCTGTGAATTCAGTTAGTTCCCAGTAGCAGGCTCTTGTAATATGCGTACTTCTAAAGATTTATCAAAATTTGCTGTGCCGAATCTGAGTAACATGGTGAATTCGGTTAGTTCCCAATAGGCCACAGTAGTAATAAGTGGACTGTTCGGGATATAGAAAAATTTTCACGAATGGAATCAAAATTTCTAGGCGAATTCAGTGAGTTCCCAATGGGACTTGCTTGTATGAGTGTGCTTTTCAATATGTAACAACATTTTAAGGAACGGACTCTAAGTATCATGGTGAATTCAGTAGGGTCCCAATAGGATTCGCATGTAATAAGCTTGTTATTCAAGATAGAGCAGCGTTTTAAGGAACGGAAACACTGTTTCTCTGTGAATTCAGTTAGTTCCCAGTAGCAGGCTCTTGTGATATGCGTACTTCTAAAGATTTATCAAAATTTGGTGTGCCGAATCTGAGTAACATGGTGAATTCGGTTAGTTCCCAATAGGCCGCAGTAGTAATAAGTGGACTGTTCGGGATATAGAAAAATTTTCACGAATGGAATCAAAATTTCTAGGCGAATTCAGTGAGTTCCCAATGGGACACGCTTGTATGAGTGTGCTTTTCAATATGTAACAACATTTTAAGGAACGGACTCTAAGTATCATGGTGAATTCAGTAGGTTCCCAATAGGATTCGCATGTAATAAGCTTGTTATTCAAGATAGAGCAGCGTTTTAAGGAACGGAAACACTGTTTCTCTGTGAATTCAGTTACTTCCCTTAGCAGGCTCTTGTAATATGCGTACTTCTAATGATTTATCAAAATTTGGTGTGCCGAATCTGAGTAACATGGTGAATTCGGTTAGTTCCCAATAGGCCGCAGTAGTAATAAGTGGACTGTTCGGGATATAGAAAAATTTTCACGAATGGAATCAAAATTTCTAGGCGAATTCAGTGAGTTCCCAATGGGACTTGCTTGTATGAGTGTGCTTTTCAATATGTAACAACATTTTAAGGAACGGACTCTAATTATCATGGTGAATTCAGTAGGTTCCCAATAGGATTCGCATGTAATAAGCTTGTTATTCAAGATAGAGCAGCGTTTTAAGGAACGGAAACACTGTTTCTCTGTGAATTCAGTTAGTTCCCAGTAGCAGGCTCTTGTGATATGCGTACTTCTAAAGATTTATCAAAATTTGATGTGCCGAATCTGAGTAACATGGTGAATTCGGTTAGTTCCCAATAGGCCGCAGTAATAATAAGTGGACTGTTCGGGATATATAAAAATTTTCACGAATGGAATCAAAATTTCTAGGCGAATTCAGTGAGTTCCCAATGGGACACGCTTGTATGAGTGTGCTTTTCAATATGTAACAACATTTTAAGGAACGGACTCTAAGTATCATGGTGAATTCGGTAGGGTCCCAATAGGATTCGCATGTAATAAGCTTGTTATTCAAGATAGAGCAGCGTTTTAAGGAACGGAAACACTGTTTCTCTGTGAATTCAGTTACTTCCCTTAGCAGGCTCTTGTAATATGCGTACTTCTAATGATTTATCAAAATTTGGTGTGCCGAATCTCAGTAACATGGTGAATTCGGTTAGTTCCCAATAGGCCGCAGTAGTAATAAGTGGACTGTTCGGGATATAGATAAATTTTCACGAATGGAATCAAAATTTCTAGGCGAATTCAGTGAGTTCCCAATGGGACATGCTTGTATGAGTGTGCTTTTCAATATATAACAACATTTTAAGGAACGGACTCTAAGTATCATGGTGAATTCGGTAGGTTCCCAATAGGATTCGCATGTAATAAGCTTGTTATTCAAGATAGAGCAACGTTTTAAGAAACGGAAAAACTGTTTCTCTGTGAATTCAGTTTGTTCCCATTAGCAGGCTCTTGTAATATGCGTACTTCTAAAGATTTATCAAAATTTGGTGTGCCGAATCTGCGTAACATGGTGAATTCGGTTAGTTCCCAATAGGCCGCAGTAGTAATAAGTGGACTGTTCGGGATATAGAAAAATTTTCACGAATGGAATCAAAATTTCTAGGCGAATTCAGTGAGTTCCCATTGGGACATGCTTGTATGAGTGTGCTTTTCAATATGTAACAACATTTTTAGGAACGGACTCTAAGTATCATGGTGAATTCAGTAGGTTCCCAGTAGGATTCGCATGCAATAAGCTTGTTATTCAAGATAGAGCAGCGTTTTAAGGAACGGAAACACTGTTTCTCTGTGAATTCAGTTAGTTCCCAGTAGCAGGCTCTTGTAATATGCGTACTTCTAAAGATTTATCAAAATTTGGTGTGCCGAATCTGAGTAATATGGTGAATTCGGTTAGTTCCCAATAGGCCGCAGTGGTAATAAGTGGACTGTTCGGGATATAGAAAAATTTTCACGAATGGAATCAAAATTTCTAGGCGAATTCAGTGAGTTCCCAATGGGACATGCTTGTATGAGTGTGCTTTTCAATATGTAACAACATGTTAAGGAACGGATTCTAAGTATCATGGTGAATACAGTAGGTTCCCAATAGGATTCGCATGTAATAAGCTTGTTATTCAAGATAGAGCAGCGTTTTAAGGAACGGAAACACTGTTTCTCTGTGAATTCAGTTAGTTCCCAGTAGCAGGCTCTTGTAATATGCGTACTTCTAAAGATTTATCAAAATTTGGTGTGCCGAATCTGAGTAACATGGTGAATTCGGTTAGTTCCCAATAGGCCGCAGTAGTAATAAGTGGACTGTTCGGGATATAGATAAATTTTCACGAATGGAATCAAAATTTCTAGGCGAATTCAGTGAGTTCCCAATGGGACATGCTTGTATGAGTGTGCTTTTCAATATATAACAACATTTTAAGGAACGAACTCTAAGTATCATGGTGAATTCAGTAGGTTCCCAATAGGATTCGCATGTAATAAGCTTGTTATTCAAGATAGAGCAACGTTTTAAGGCACGGAAAAACTGTTTCTCTGTGAATTCAGTTAGTTCCCAGTAGCAGGCTCTTGTAATATGCGTACTTCTAAAGATTTATCAAAATTTGGTGTGCCGAATCTGAGTAACATGGTGAATTCGGTTAGTTCCCAATAGGCCGCAGTAGTAATAAGTGGACTGTTCGGGATATAGAAAAATTTTCACGAATGGAATAAAAATTTCTAGGCGAATTCAGTGAGTTCCCAATGAGACTTGCTTGTATGAGTGTGCTTTTCAATATGTAACAACATTTTAAGGAACGGACTCTAAGTATCATGGTGAATTCAGTAGGGTCCCAATAGGATTCGCATGTAATAAGCTTGTTATTCAAGATAGAGCAGCCTTTTAAGGAACGGAAACACTGTTTCTCTGTGAATCCAGTTACTTCCCTTAGCAGGCTCTTGTAATATGCGTACTTCTAATGATTTATCAAAATTTGGTGTGCCGAATCTGAGTAACATGGTGAATTCGGTTAGTTCCCCATAGGCCGCAGTAGTAATAAGTGGACTGTTCGGGATATAGAAAAATTTTCACGAATGGAATCAAAATTTCTAGGCGAATTCAGTGAGTTCCCAATGGGACTTGCTTGTATGAGTGTGCTTTTCAATATGTAACAACATTTTAAGGAACGGACTCTAAGTATCATGGTGAATTCAGTAGGGTCCCAATAGGATTCGCATGTAATAAGCTTGTTATTCAAGATAGAGCAGCGTTTTAAGGAACGGAAACACTGTTTCTCTGTGAATTCAGTTAGTTCCCAGTAGCAGGCTCTTGTGATATGCGTACTTCTAAAGATTTATCAAAATTTGGTGTGCCGAATCTGAGTAACATGGTGAATTCGGTTAGTTCCCAATAGGCCGCAGTAGTAATAAGTGGACTGTTCGGGATATAGAAAAATTTTCACGAATGGAATCAAAATTTCTAGGCGAATTCAGTGAGTTCCCAATGGGACACGCTTGTATGAGTGTGCTTTTCAATATGTAACAACATTTTAAGGAACGGACTCTAAGTATCATGGTGAATTCAGTAGGTTCCCAATAGGATTCTCATGTAATAAGCTTGTTATTCAAGATAGAGCAGCGTTTTAAGGAACGGAAACACTGTTTCTCTGTGAATTCAGTTACTTCCCTTAGCAGGCTCTTGTAATATGCGTACTTCTAATGATTTATCAAAATTTGGTGTGCCGAATCTGAGTAACATGGTGAATTCGGTTAGTTCCCAATAGGCCGCAGTAGTAATAAGTGGACTGTTCGGGATATAGATAAATTTTCACGAATGGAATCAAAATTTCTAGGCGAATTCAGTGAGTTCCCAATGGGACATGCTTGTATGAGTGTGCTTTTCAATATATAACAACATTTTAAGGAACGGACTCTAAGTATCATGGTGAATTCGGTAGGTTCCCAATAGGATTCGCATGTAATAAGCTTGTTATTCAAGATAGAGCAACGTTTTAAGAAACGGAAAAACTGTTTCTCTGTGAATTCAGTTTGTTCCCAGTAGCAGGCTCTTGTAATATGCGTACTTCTAAAGATTTATCAAAATTTGGTGTGCCGAATCTGAGTAACATGGTGAATTCGGTTAGTTCCCAATAGGCCGCAGTAGTAATAAGTGGACTGTTCGGGATATAGAAAAATTTTCACGAATGGAATCAAAATTTCTAGGCGAATTCAGTGAGTTCACAATGGGACATGCTTGTATGAGTGTGCTTTTCAATATGTAACAACATTTTAAGGAACGGACTCTAAGTATCATGGTGAATTCAGTAGGGTCCCAATAGGATTCGCATGTAATAAGCTTGTTATTCAAGGTAGAGCAGCGTTTTAAGGAACGGAAACACTGTTTCTCTGTGAATTCAGTTAGTTCCCAGTAGCAGGCTCTTGTAATATGCTTACTTCTAAAAATTTATCAAAATTTGGTGTGCCGAATCTGAGTAACATGGTGAATTCGGTTAGTTCCCAATAGGCCGCAGTAGTAATAAGTGGACTGTTCGGGATATAGAAAAATTTTCACGAATGGAATCAAAATTTCTAGGCGAATTCAGTGAGTTCCCAATGGGACATGCTTGTATGAGTGTGCTTTTCATATGTAACAACATTTTAAGGAACGGACTCTAAGTATCATGGTGAATTCAGTAGGTTCCCAATAGGATTCGCATGTAATAAGCTTGTTATTCAAGATAGAGCAGCGTTTTAAGGAACGGAAACACTGTTTCTCTGTGAATTCAGTTAGTTCCCAGTAGCAGGCTCTTGTAATATGCGTACTTCTAAAGATTTATCAAAATTTGGTGTGCCGAATCTGAGTAACATGGTGAATTCGGTTAGTTCCCAATAGGCCGCAGTAGTAATAAGTGGACTGTTCGGGATATAGAAAAATTGTCACGAATGGAATCAAAATTTCTAGGCGAATACAGTGAGTTCCCAATGGGACATGCTTGTATGAGTGTGCTTTTCAATATGTAACAACATTTTAAGGAACGGACTCTAAGTATCATGGTGAATTCAGTAGGTTCCCAATAGGATTCGCATGTAATAAGCTTGTTATTCAAGATAGAGCAGCGTTTTAAGGAACGGAAACACTGTTTCTCTGTGAATTCAGTTAGTTCCCAGTAGCAGGCTCTTGTAATATGCGTACTTCTAAAGATTTATCAAAATTTGGTGTGCCGAATCTGCGTAACATGGTGAATTCGGTTAGTTCCCAATAGGCCGCAGTAGTAATAAGTGGACTGTTCGGGATATAGAAAAATTGTCACGAATGGAATCAAAATTTCTAGGCGAATTCAGTGAGTTCCCAATGGGACTTGCTTGTATGAGTGTGCTTTTCAATATGTAACAACATTTTAAGGAACGGACTCTAAGTATCATGGTGAATTCAGTAGGGTCCCAATAGGATTCGCATGTAATAAGCTTGTTATTGAAGATAGAGCAGCGTTTTAAGGAACGGAAACACTGTTTCTCGGTGAATTCAGTTAGTTCCCAGTAGCAGGCTCTTGTGATATGCGTACTTCTAAAGATTTATCAAAATTTGGTGTGCCGAATCTGAGTAACATGGTGAATTCGGTTAGTTCCCAATAGGCCGCAGTAGTAATAAGTGGACTGTTCGGGATATAGAAAAATTTTCACGAATGGAATCAAAATTTCTAGGCGAATTCAGTGAGTTCCCAATGGGACACGCTTGTATGAGTGTGCTTTTCAATATGTAACAACATTTTAAGGAACGGACTCTAAGTATCATGGTGAATTCAGTAGGTTCCCAATAGGATTCGCATGTAATAAGCTTGTTATTCAAGATAGAGCAGCGTTTTAAGGAACGGAAACACTGTTTCTCTGTGAATTCAGTTACTTCCCTTAGCAGGCTCTTGTAATATGCGTACTTCTAATGATTTATCAAAATTTGGTGTGCGGAATCTGAGTAACATGGTGAATTCGGTTAGTTCCCAATAGGCCGCAGTAGTAATAAGTGGACTGTTCGGGATATAGAAAAATTTTCACGAATGGAATCAAAATTTCTAGGCGAATTCAGTGAGTTCCCAATGGGACATGCTTGTATGAGTGTGCTTTTCAATATATAACAACATTTTAAGGAACGGACTCTAAGTATCATGGTGAATTCGGTAGGTTCCCAATAGGATTCGCATGTAATAAGCTTGTTATTCAAGATAGAGCAACGTTTTAAGAAACGGAAAAACTGTTTCTCTGTGAATTCAGTTTGTTCCCAGTAGCAGGCTCTTGTAATATGCGTACTTCTAAAGATTTATCAAAATTTGGTGTGCCGAATCTGAGTAACATGGTGAATTCGGTTAGTTCCCAATAGGCCGCAGTAGTAATAAGTGGACTGTTCGGGATATAGAAAAATTTTCACGAATGGAATCAAAATTTCTAGGCGAATTCAGTGAGTTCCCAATGGGACAGGCTTGTATGAGTGTGCTTTTCAATATGTAACAACATTTTAAGGAACGGACTCTAAGTATCATGGTGAATTCAGTAGGGTCCCAGTAGGATTCTCATGTAATAAGCTTGTTATTCAAGGTAGAGCAGCGTTTTAAGGAACGGAAACACTGTTTCTCTGTGAATTCAGTTAGTTCCCAGTAGCAGGCTCTTGTAATATGCTTACTTCTAAAAATTTATCAAAATTTGGTGTGCCGAATCTGAGTAACATGGTGAATTCGGTTAGTTCCCAATAGGCCGCAGTAGTAATAAGTGGACTGTTCGGGATAGAAAAATTTTCACGAATGGAATCAAAATTTCTAGGCGAATTCAGTGAGTTCCCAATGGGACATGCTTGTATGAGTGTGCTTTTCAATATGTAACAACATTTTAAGGAACGGACTCTAAGTATCATGGTGAATTCAGTAGGTTCCCAATAGGATTCGCATGTAATAAGCTTGTTATTCAAGATAGAGCAGCGTTTTAAGGAACGGAAACACTGTTTCTCTGTGAATTCAGTTAGTTCCCAGTAGCAGGCTCTTGTAATATGCGTAATTCTAAAGATTTATCAAAATTTGGTGTGCCGAATTGAGTAACATGGTGAATTCGGTTAGTTCCCAATAGGCCGCAGTAGTAATAAGTTGACTGTTCGGGATATAGAAAATTTTTCACGAATGGAATCAAAATTTTTAGGCGAATTCAGTGAGTTCCCAATGGGACATGCTTGTATGAGTGTGCTTTTCAATATGTAACAACATTTTAAGGAACGGACTCTAAGTATCATGGTGAATTCAGTAGGGTCCCAATAGGATTCGCATGTAATAAGCTTGTTATTCAAGATAGAGCAGCGTTTTAAGGAACGGAAACACTGTTTCTCTGTGATTTAAGTTAGTTCCCAGTAGCAGGCTCTTGTAATATGCGTACTTCTAAAGATTTATTAAAATTTGGTGTGCCGAATCTGAGTAATTTGGTGAATTCGGTTAGTTCCCAATAGGCCGCAGTAGTAATAAGTGGACTGTTCGGGATATAGAAAAATTTTCACGTATGGAATCAAAATTTGTAGGCGAATTCAGTGAGTTCCCAATGGGACATGCTTGTATGAGTGTGCTTTTCAATATGTAACAACATTTTAAGGAACGGACTCTAAGTATCATGGTGAATTCAGTAGGTTCCCAATAGGATTCGCATGTAATAAGTTTGTTGTTCAAGATAGAGCAACGTTTTAAGGAACGGAAACACTGTTCTCTGTGAATTCAGTTAGTTCCCAGTAGCAGGCTCTTGTAATATGCGTACTTCTAAAGATTTATCAAATTTTGGTGTGCCGAATCTGAGTAACATGGTGAATTCGGTTAGTTCCCAATAGGTCGCAGTAGTAATAAGTGGACTGTTCGGGATATAGAAAAATTTTCACGAATGGAATCAAAATTTCTAGGCGAATCCAGTGAGTTCCCAAAGGGACACGCTTGTATGAGTGTGCTTTTCAATATGTAACAACATTTTAAGGAACGGACTCTAAGTATCATGGTGAATTCAGTAGGTTCCCAATAGGATTCTCATGTAATAAGCTTGTTATTCAAGATAGAGCAGCGTTTTAAGGTACGGAAACACTGTTTCTCTGTGAATTCAGTTAGTTCCCAGTAGCAGGCTCTTGTAATATGCGTACTTCTAAAGATTTATCAAAATTTGGTGTGCCGAATCTGAGTAACATGGTGAATTCGGTTAGTTCCCAATAGGCCGCAGTAGTAATAAGTGGACTGTTCGGGATAGAAAAATTTTCACGAATGGAATCAAAATTTCTAGGAAATTCAGTGAGTTCCCAATGGGACATGCTTGTATGAGTGTGCTTTTCAATATGTAACAACATTTTAAGGAACGGACTCTAAGTATCATGGTGAATTCAGTAGGTTCCCAATAGGATTCGCATGTAATAAGCTTGTTATTCAAGATAGAGCAGCGTTTTAAGGAACAAAAACACTGTTTCTCTGTGAATTCAGTTAGTTCCCAGTAGCAGGCTCTTGTAATATGCGTAATTCTAAAGATTTATCAAAATTTGGTGTGCCGAATCTGAGTAACATGGTGAATTCGGTTAGTTCCCAATAGGCCGCAGTAGTAATAAGTGGACTGTTCGGGATATAGAAAAATTTTCACGAATGGAATCAAAATTTCTAGGCGAATTCAGTGAGTTCCCATTGGGACATGCTTGTATGAGTGTGATTTTCAATATGTAACAACATTTTTAGGAACGGACTCTAAGTATCATGGTGAATTCAGTAGGTTCCCAATAGGATTCGCATGTAATAAGCTTGTTATTCAAGATAGAGCAGCGTTTTAAGTAACGGAAACACTGTTCTCTGTGAATTCAGTTAGTTCCCAGTAGCAGGCTCTTGTATTATGCGTACTTCCAAAGATTTATCAAAATTTGGTGTGCCGAATCTGAGTAACATGGTGAATTCGGTTAGTTCCCATAGGCCGCAGTAGTAATAAGTGGACTGTTCGGGATATAGAAAAATTTTCACGAATGGAATCAAAATTTCTAGGCGAATTCAGTGAGTTCCCAATGGTACATGCTTGTATGAGTGTGCTTTTCAATATGTAACAACAATTTAAGGAACGGACTCTAAGTATCATGGTGAATTCAGTAGGTTCCAAATAGGATTCGCATGTAATAAGCTTGTTATTCAAGATAGAGCAGCGTTTTAAGGAACGGAAACACTGTTTCTCTGTGAATTCAGTTAGTTCCCAGTAGCAGGCTCTTGTAATATGCGTACTTCTAAAGATTTATCAAAATTTGGTGTGCCGAATCTGAGTAACATGGTGAATTCGGTTAGTTCCCAATAGGCCGCAGTAGTAATAAGTGGACTGTTCGGGATATAGAAAATTTTTCACGAATGGAATCAAAATTTCTACGCGAATTCAGTGAGTTCCCAATGGGACATGCTTGTATGAGTGTGCTTTTCAATATGTAACAACATTTTAAGGACCGGACTCTAAGTATCATGGTGAATTCAGTAGGTTCCCAATAGGATTCGCATGTAATAAGCTTGTTATTCAAGATAGAGCAGCGTTTTAAGGTACGGAAACACTGTTTCTCTGTGAATTCAGTTAGTTCCCAGTAGCAGGCTCTTGTAATATGCGTACTTCTAAAGATTTATCAAAATTTGGTGTGCCGAATCTGAGTAACATGGTGACTTCGGTTAGTTCCCAATAGGCCGCAGTAGTAATAAGTGGACTGTTCGGGATAGAAAAATTTTCACGAATGGAATCAAAATTTCTAGGCGAATTCAGTGAGTTCCCAATGGGACATGCTTGTATGAGTGTGCTTTTCAATATGTAACAACATTTTAAGGAACGGACTCTAAGTATCATGGTGAATTCAGTAGGTTCCCAATAGGATTCGCATGTAATAAGCTTGTTATTCAAGATAGAGCAGCGTTTTAAGGAACGGAAACACTGTTTCTCTGTGAATTCAGTTAGTTCCCAGTAGCAGGCTCTTGTAATATGCGTAATTCTAAAGATTTATCAAAATTTGGTGTGCCGAATCTGAGTAACATGGTGAATTCGGTTAGTTCCCAATAGGCCGCAGTAGTAATAAGTGGACTGTTCGGGATATAGAAAAATTTTCACGAATGGAATCAAAATTTCTAGGCGAATTCAGTGAGTTCCCAATGGGACATGCTTGTATGAGTGTGCTTTTCAATATGTAACAACATTTTAAGGAACGGACTCTAAGTATCATGGTGAATTCAGTAGGGTCCCAATAGGATTCGCATGTAATAAGCTTGTTATTCAAGATAGAGCAGCGTATTAAGGAACGGAAACACTGTTTCTCTGTGATTTCAGTTAGTTCCCAGTAGCAGGCTCTTGTAATATGCGTACCTCTAAAGATTTATCAAAATTTGGTGTGCCGAATCTGAGTAACATGGTGAATTCGTTTAGTTCCCAATAGGCGGCAGTAGTAATAAGTGGACTGTTCGGGATATAGAAAAATTTTCACGAATGGAATCAAAATTTCTAGGCGAATTCAGTGAGTTCCCATTGGGACATGCTTGTATGAGTGTGCTTTTCAATATGTAACAACATTTTTGGAACGGACTCTAAGTATCATGGTGAATTCAGTAGGTTCCCAATAGGATTCGCATGTAATAAGCTTGTTATTCAAGATAGAGCAGCGTTTTAAGGAACGGAAACACTGTTTCTCTGTGAATTCAGTTAGTTCCCAGTAGCAGGCTCTTGTAATATGCGTACTTCTAAAGATTTATCAAAATTTGGTGTGCCGAATCTGAGTAACATGGTGAATTCGGTTAGTTCCCAATAGGCCGCAGTAGTAATAAGTGGACTGTTCGGGATATAGATAAATTTTCACGAATGGAATCAAAATTTCTAGGCGAATTCAGTGAGTTCCCAATGGGACATGCTTGTATGAGTGTGCTTTTCAATATATAACAACATTTTAAGGAACGGACTCTAAGTATCATGGTGAATTCGGTAGGTTCCCAATAGGATTCGCATGTAATAAGCTTGTTATTCAAGATAGAGCAACGTTTTAAGAAACGGAAAAACTGTTTCTCTGTGAATTCAGTTTGTTCCCAGTAGCAGGCTCTTGTAATATGCGTACTTCTAAAGATTTATCAAAATTTGGTGTGCCGAATCTGAGTAACATGGTGAATTCGGTTAGTTCCCAATAGGCCGCAGTAGTAATAAGTGGACTGTTCGGGATATAGAAAAATTTTCACGAATGGAATCAAAATTTCTAGGCGAATTCAGTGAGTTCACAATGGGACATGCTTGTATGAGTGTGCTTTTCAATATGTAACAACATTTTAAGGAACGGACTCTAAGTATCATGGTGAATTCAGTAGGGTCCCAATAGGATTCGCATGTAATAAGCTTGTTATTCAAGGTAGAGCAGCGTTTTAAGGAACGGAAACACTGTTTCTCTGTGAATTCAGTTAGTTCCCAGTAGCAGGCTCTTGTAATATGCTTACTTCTAAAAATTTATCAAAATTTGGTGTGCCGAATCTGAGTAACATGGTGAATTCGGTTAGTTCCCAATAGGCCGCAGTAGTAATAAGTGGACTGTTCGGGATATAGAAAAATTTTCACGAATGGAATCAAAATTTCTAGGCGAATTCAGTGAGTTCCCAATGGGACATGCTTGTATGAGTGTGCTTTTCATATGTAACAACATTTTAAGGAACGGACTCTAAGTATCATGGTGAATTCAGTAGGTTCCCAATAGGATTCGCATGTAATAAGCTTGTTATTCAAGATAGAGCAGCGTTTTAAGGAACGGAAACACTGTTTCTCTGTGAATTCAGTTAGTTCCCAGTAGCAGGCTCTTGTAATATGCGTACTTCTAAAGATTTATCAAAATTTGGTGTGCCGAATCTGAGTAACATGGTGAATTCGGTTAGTTCCCAATAGGCCGCAGTAGTAATAAGTGGACTGTTCGGGATATAGAAAAATTGTCACGAATGGAATCAAAATTTCTAGGCGAATACAGTGAGTTCCCAATGGGACATGCTTGTATGAGTGTGCTTTTCAATATGTAACAACATTTTAAGGAACGGACTCTAAGTATCATGGTGAATTCAGTAGGTTCCCAATAGGATTCGCATGTAATAAGCTTGTTATTCAAGATAGAGCAGCGTTTTAAGGAACGGAAACACTGTTTCTCTGTGAATTCAGTTAGTTCCCAGTAGCAGGCTCTTGTAATATGCGTACTTCTAAAGATTTATCAAAATTTGGTGTGCCGAATCTGCGTAACATGGTGAATTCGGTTAGTTCCCAATAGGCCGCAGTAGTAATAAGTGGACTGTTCGGGATATAGAAAAATTGTCACGAATGGAATCAAAATTTCTAGGCGAATTCAGTGAGTTCCCAATGGGACTTGCTTGTATGAGTGTGCTTTTCAATATGTAACAACATTTTAAGGAACGGACTCTAAGTATCATGGTGAATTCAGTAGGGTCCCAATAGGATTCGCATGTAATAAGCTTGTTATTGAAGATAGAGCAGCGTTTTAAGGAACGGAAACACTGTTTCTCGGTGAATTCAGTTAGTTCCCAGTAGCAGGCTCTTGTGATATGCGTACTTCTAAAGATTTATCAAAATTTGGTGTGCCGAATCTGAGTAACATGGTGAATTCGGTTAGTTCCCAATAGGCCGCAGTAGTAATAAGTGGACTGTTCGGGATATAGAAAAATTTTCACGAATGGAATCAAAATTTCTAGGCGAATTCAGTGAGTTCCCAATGGGACACGCTTGTATGAGTGTGCTTTTCAATATGTAACAACATTTTAAGGAACGGACTCTAAGTATCATGGTGAATTCAGTAGGTTCCCAATAGGATTCGCATGTAATAAGCTTGTTATTCAAGATAGAGCAGCGTTTTAAGGAACGGAAACACTGTTTCTCTGTGAATTCAGTTACTTCCCTTAGCAGGCTCTTGTAATATGCGTACTTCTAATGATTTATCAAAATTTGGTGTGCGGAATCTGAGTAACATGGTGAATTCGGTTAGTTCCCAATAGGCCGCAGTAGTAATAAGTGGACTGTTCGGGATATAGAAAAATTTTCACGAATGGAATCAAAATTTCTAGGCGAATTCAGTGAGTTCCCAATGGGACATGCTTGTATGAGTGTGCTTTTCAATATATAACAACATTTTAAGGAACGGACTCTAAGTATCATGGTGAATTCGGTAGGTTCCCAATAGGATTCGCATGTAATAAGCTTGTTATTCAAGATAGAGCAACGTTTTAAGAAACGGAAAAACTGTTTCTCTGTGAATTCAGTTTGTTCCCAGTAGCAGGCTCTTGTAATATGCGTACTTCTAAAGATTTATCAAAATTTGGTGTGCCGAATCTGAGTAACATGGTGAATTCGGTTAGTTCCCAATAGGCCGCAGTAGTAATAAGTGGACTGTTCGGGATATAGAAAAATTTTCACGAATGGAATCAAAATTTCTAGGCGAATTCAGTGAGTTCCCAATGGGACAGGCTTGTATGAGTGTGCTTTTCAATATGTAACAACATTTTAAGGAACGGACTCTAAGTATCATGGTGAATTCAGTAGGGTCCCAGTAGGATTCTCATGTAATAAGCTTGTTATTCAAGGTAGAGCAGCGTTTTAAGGAACGGAAACACTGTTTCTCTGTGAATTCAGTTAGTTCCCAGTAGCAGGCTCTTGTAATATGCTTACTTCTAAAAATTTATCAAAATTTGGTGTGCCGAATCTGAGTAACATGGTGAATTCGGTTAGTTCCCAATAGGCCGCAGTAGTAATAAGTGGACTGTTCGGGATAGAAAAATTTTCACGAATGGAATCAAAATTTCTAGGCGAATTCAGTGAGTTCCCAATGGGACATGCTTGTATGAGTGTGCTTTTCAATATGTAACAACATTTTAAGGAACGGACTCTAAGTATCATGGTGAATTCAGTAGGTTCCCAATAGGATTCGCATGTAATAAGCTTGTTATTCAAGATAGAGCAGCGTTTTAAGGAACGGAAACACTGTTTCTCTGTGAATTCAGTTAGTTCCCAGTAGCAGGCTCTTGTAATATGCGTAATTCTAAAGATTTATCAAAATTTGGTGTGCCGAATTGAGTAACATGGTGAATTCGGTTAGTTCCCAATAGGCCGCAGTAGTAATAAGTTGACTGTTCGGGATATAGAAAATTTTTCACGAATGGAATCAAAATTTTTAGGCGAATTCAGTGAGTTCCCAATGGGACATGCTTGTATGAGTGTGCTTTTCAATATGTAACAACATTTTAAGGAACGGACTCTAAGTATCATGGTGAATTCAGTAGGGTCCCAATAGGATTCGCATGTAATAAGCTTGTTATTCAAGATAGAGCAGCGTTTTAAGGAACGGAAACACTGTTTCTCTGTGATTTAAGTTAGTTCCCAGTAGCAGGCTCTTGTAATATGCGTACTTCTAAAGATTTATTAAAATTTGGTGTGCCGAATCTGAGTAATTTGGTGAATTCGGTTAGTTCCCAATAGGCCGCAGTAGTAATAAGTGGACTGTTCGGGATATAGAAAAATTTTCACGTATGGAATCAAAATTTGTAGGCGAATTCAGTGAGTTCCCAATGGGACATGCTTGTATGAGTGTGCTTTTCAATATGTAACAACATTTTAAGGAACGGACTCTAAGTATCATGGTGAATTCAGTAGGTTCCCAATAGGATTCGCATGTAATAAGTTTGTTGTTCAAGATAGAGCAACGTTTTAAGGAACGGAAACACTGTTCTCTGTGAATTCAGTTAGTTCCCAGTAGCAGGCTCTTGTAATATGCGTACTTCTAAAGATTTATCAAATTTTGGTGTGCCGAATCTGAGTAACATGGTGAATTCGGTTAGTTCCCAATAGGTCGCAGTAGTAATAAGTGGACTGTTCGGGATATAGAAAAATTTTCACGAATGGAATCAAAATTTCTAGGCGAATCCAGTGAGTTCCCAAAGGGACACGCTTGTATGAGTGTGCTTTTCAATATGTAACAACATTTTAAGGAACGGACTCTAAGTATCATGGTGAATTCAGTAGGTTCCCAATAGGATTCTCATGTAATAAGCTTGTTATTCAAGATAGAGCAGCGTTTTAAGGTACGGAAACACTGTTTCTCTGTGAATTCAGTTAGTTCCCAGTAGCAGGCTCTTGTAATATGCGTACTTCTAAAGATTTATCAAAATTTGGTGTGCCGAATCTGAGTAACATGGTGAATTCGGTTAGTTCCCAATAGGCCGCAGTAGTAATAAGTGGACTGTTCGGGATAGAAAAATTTTCACGAATGGAATCAAAATTTCTAGGAAATTCAGTGAGTTCCCAATGGGACATGCTTGTATGAGTGTGCTTTTCAATATGTAACAACATTTTAAGGAACGGACTCTAAGTATCATGGTGAATTCAGTAGGTTCCCAATAGGATTCGCATGTAATAAGCTTGTTATTCAAGATAGAGCAGCGTTTTAAGGAACAAAAACACTGTTTCTCTGTGAATTCAGTTAGTTCCCAGTAGCAGGCTCTTGTAATATGCGTAATTCTAAAGATTTATCAAAATTTGGTGTGCCGAATCTGAGTAACATGGTGAATTCGGTTAGTTCCCAATAGGCCGCAGTAGTAATAAGTGGACTGTTCGGGATATAGAAAAATTTTCACGAATGGAATCAAAATTTCTAGGCGAATTCAGTGAGTTCCCATTGGGACATGCTTGTATGAGTGTGATTTTCAATATGTAACAACATTTTTAGGAACGGACTCTAAGTATCATGGTGAATTCAGTAGGTTCCCAATAGGATTCGCATGTAATAAGCTTGTTATTCAAGATAGAGCAGCGTTTTAAGTAACGGAAACACTGTTCTCTGTGAATTCAGTTAGTTCCCAGTAGCAGGCTCTTGTATTATGCGTACTTCCAAAGATTTATCAAAATTTGGTGTGCCGAATCTGAGTAACATGGTGAATTCGGTTAGTTCCCATAGGCCGCAGTAGTAATAAGTGGACTGTTCGGGATATAGAAAAATTTTCACGAATGGAATCAAAATTTCTAGGCGAATTCAGTGAGTTCCCAATGGTACATGCTTGTATGAGTGTGCTTTTCAATATGTAACAACAATTTAAGGAACGGACTCTAAGTATCATGGTGAATTCAGTAGGTTCCAAATAGGATTCGCATGTAATAAGCTTGTTATTCAAGATAGAGCAGCGTTTTAAGGAACGGAAACACTGTTTCTCTGTGAATTCAGTTAGTTCCCAGTAGCAGGCTCTTGTAATATGCGTACTTCTAAAGATTTATCAAAATTTGGTGTGCCGAATCTGAGTAACATGGTGAATTCGGTTAGTTCCCAATAGGCCGCAGTAGTAATAAGTGGACTGTTCGGGATATAGAAAATTTTTCACGAATGGAATCAAAATTTCTACGCGAATTCAGTGAGTTCCCAATGGGACATGCTTGTATGAGTGTGCTTTTCAATATGTAACAACATTTTAAGGACCGGACTCTAAGTATCATGGTGAATTCAGTAGGTTCCCAATAGGATTCGCATGTAATAAGCTTGTTATTCAAGATAGAGCAGCGTTTTAAGGTACGGAAACACTGTTTCTCTGTGAATTCAGTTAGTTCCCAGTAGCAGGCTCTTGTAATATGCGTACTTCTAAAGATTTATCAAAATTTGGTGTGCCGAATCTGAGTAACATGGTGACTTCGGTTAGTTCCCAATAGGCCGCAGTAGTAATAAGTGGACTGTTCGGGATAGAAAAATTTTCACGAATGGAATCAAAATTTCTAGGCGAATTCAGTGAGTTCCCAATGGGACATGCTTGTATGAGTGTGCTTTTCAATATGTAACAACATTTTAAGGAACGGACTCTAAGTATCATGGTGAATTCAGTAGGTTCCCAATAGGATTCGCATGTAATAAGCTTGTTATTCAAGATAGAGCAGCGTTTTAAGGAACGGAAACACTGTTTCTCTGTGAATTCAGTTAGTTCCCAGTAGCAGGCTCTTGTAATATGCGTAATTCTAAAGATTTATCAAAATTTGGTGTGCCGAATCTGAGTAACATGGTGAATTCGGTTAGTTCCCAATAGGCCGCAGTAGTAATAAGTGGACTGTTCGGGATATAGAAAAATTTTCACGAATGGAATCAAAATTTCTAGGCGAATTCAGTGAGTTCCCAATGGGACATGCTTGTATGAGTGTGCTTTTCAATATGTAACAACATTTTAAGGAACGGACTCTAAGTATCATGGTGAATTCAGTAGGGTCCCAATAGGATTCGCATGTAATAAGCTTGTTATTCAAGATAGAGCAGCGTATTAAGGAACGGAAACACTGTTTCTCTGTGATTTCAGTTAGTTCCCAGTAGCAGGCTCTTGTAATATGCGTACCTCTAAAGATTTATCAAAATTTGGTGTGCCGAATCTGAGTAACATGGTGAATTCGTTTAGTTCCCAATAGGCGGCAGTAGTAATAAGTGGACTGTTCGGGATATAGAAAAATTTTCACGAATGGAATCAAAATTTCTAGGCGAATTCAGTGAGTTCCCATTGGGACATGCTTGTATGAGTGTGCTTTTCAATATGTAACAACATTTTTGGAACGGACTCTAAGTATCATGGTGAATTCAGTAGGTTCCCAATAGGATTCGCATGTAATAAGCTTGTTATTCAAGATAGAGCAGCGTTTTAAGGAACGGAAACACTGTTTCTCTGTGAATTCAGTTAGTTCCCAGTAGCAGGCTCTTGTAATATGCGTACTTCTAAAGATTTATCAAAATTTGGTGTGCCGAATCTGAGTAATATTGTGAATTCGGTTAGTTCCCAATAGGCCGCAGTGGTAATAAGTGGACTGTTCGGGATATAGAAAAATTTTCACGAATGGAATCAAAATTTCTAGGCGAATTCAGTGAGTTCCCAATGGGACATGCTTGTATGAGTGTGCTTTTCAATATGTAACAACATTTTAAGGAACGGACTCTAAGTATCATGGTGAATACAGTAGGTTCCCAATAGGATTCGCATGTAATAAGCTTGTTATTCAAGATAGAGCAGCGTTTTAAGGAACGGAAACACTGTTTCTCTGTGAATTCAGTTAGTTCCCAGTAGCAGGCTCTTGTAATATGCGTACTTCTAAAGATTTATCAAAATTTGGTGTGCCGAATCTGAGTAACATGGTGAATTCGGTTAGTTCCCAATAGGGCGCAGTAGTAATAAGTGGACTGTTCGGGATAGAAAAATTTAAACGAATGGAATCAAAATTTCTAGGAAATTCAGTGAGTTCCCAATGGGACATGCTTGTATGAGTGTGCTTTTCAATATGTAACAACATTTTAAGGAACGGACTCTAAGTATCATGGTGAATTCAGTAGGTTCCCAATAGGATTCGCATGTAATAAGCTTGTTATTCAAGATAGAGCAGCGTTTTAAGGAACGGAAACACTGTTTCTCTGTGAATTCAGTTAGTTCCCAGTAGCAGGCTCTTGTAATATGCGTAATTCTAAAGATTTATCAAAATTTGGTGTGCCGAATCTGAGTAACATGGTGAATTCGGTTAGTTCCCAATAGGCCGCAGTAGTAATAAGTGGACTGTTCGGGATATAGAAAAATTTTCACGAATGGAATCAAAATTTCTAGGCGAATTCAGTGAGTTCCCAATGGGACATGCTTGTATGAGTGTGCTTTTCAATATGTAACAACATTTTAAGGAACGGACTCTAAGTATCATGGTGAATTCAGTAGGGTCCCAATAGGATTCGCATGTAATAAGCTTGTTATTCAAGATAGAGCAGCGTATTAAGGAACGGAAACACTGTTTCTCTGTGATTTCAGTTAGTTCCCAGTAGCAGGCTCTTGTAATATGCGTACTTCTAAAGATTTATCAAAATTTGGTGTGCAGAATCTGAGTAATTTGGTGAATTCGGTTAGTTACCAATAGGCCGCAGTAGTAATAAGTGGACTGTTCGGGATATAGAAAAATTTTCACGTATGGAATCAAAATTTGTAGGCGAATTCAGTGAGTTCCCAATGGGATATGCTTGTATGAGTGTGCTTTTCAATATGTAACAACATTTTAAGGAACGGACTCTAAGTATCATGGTGAATTCAGTAGGTCCCCAATAGGATTCGCATGTAATAAGCTTGTTATTCAAGATAGAGCAGCGTTTTAAGGAACGGAAACACTGTTCTCTGTGAATTCAGTTAGTTCCCAGTAGCAGGCTCTTGTAATATGCGTACTTCTAAAGATTTATCAAATTTTGGTGTGCCGAATCTGAGTAACATGGTGAATTCGGTTAGTTCCCAATAGGTCGCAGTAGTAATAAGTGGACTGTTCGGGATATAGAAAAATTTTCACGAATGGAATCAAAATTTCTAGGCGAATCCAGTGAGTTCCCAAAGGGACACGCTTGTATGAGTGTGCTTTTCAATATGTAACAACATTTTAAGGAACGGACTCTAAGTATCATGGTGAATTCAGTAGGTTCCCAATAGGATTCTCATGTAATAAGCTTGTTATTCAAGATAGAGCAGCGTTTTAAGGTACGGAAACACTGTTTCTCTGTGAATTCAGTTAGTTCCCAGTAGCAGGCTCTTGTAATATGCGTACTTCTAAAGATTTATCAAAATTTGGTGTGCCGAATCTGAGTAACATGGTGAATTCGGTTAGTTCCCAATAGGCCGCAGTAGTAATAAGTGGACTGTTCGGGATAGAAAAATTTTCACGAATGGAATCAAAATTTCTAGGAAATTCAGTGAGTTCCCAATGGGACATGCTTGTATGAGTGTGCTTTTCAATATGTAACAACATTTTAAGGAACGGACTCTAAGTATCATGGTGAATTCAGTAGGTTCCCAATAGGATTCGCATGTAATAAGCTTGTTATTCAAGATAGAGCAGCGTTTTAAGGAACAAAAACACTGTTTCTCTGTGAATTCAGTTAGTTCCCAGTAGCAGGCTCTTGTAATATGCGTAATTCTAAAGATTTATCAAAATTTGGTGTGCCGAATCTGAGTAACATGGTGAATTCGGTTAGTTCCCAATAGGCCGCAGTAGTAATAAGTGGACTGTTCGGGATATAGAAAAATTTTCACGAATGGAATCAAAATTTCTAGGCGAATTCAGTGAGTTCCCATTGGGACATGCTTGTATGAGTGTGATTTTCAATATGTAACAACATTTTTAGGAACGGACTCTAAGTATCATGGTGAATTCAGTAGGTTCCCAATAGGATTCGCATGTAATAAGCTTGTTATTCAAGATAGAGCAGCGTTTTAAGTAACGGAAACACTGTTCTCTGTGAATTCAGTTAGTTCCCAGTAGCAGGCTCTTGTATTATGCGTACTTCCAAAGATTTATCAAAATTTGGTGTGCCGAATCTGAGTAACATGGTGAATTCGGTTAGTTCCCATAGGCCGCAGTAGTAATAAGTGGACTGTTCGGGATATAGAAAAATTTTCACGAATGGAATCAAAATTTCTAGGCGAATTCAGTGAGTTCCCAATGGTACATGCTTGTATGAGTGTGCTTTTCAATATGTAACAACAATTTAAGGAACGGACTCTAAGTATCATGGTGAATTCAGTAGGTTCCAAATAGGATTCGCATGTAATAAGCTTGTTATTCAAGATAGAGCAGCGTTTTAAGGAACGGAAACACTGTTTCTCTGTGAATTCAGTTAGTTCCCAGTAGCAGGCTCTTGTAATATGCGTACTTCTAAAGATTTATCAAAATTTGGTGTGCCGAATCTGAGTAACATGGTGAATTCGGTTAGTTCCCAATAGGCCGCAGTAGTAATAAGTGGACTGTTCGGGATATAGAAAATTTTTCACGAATGGAATCAAAATTTCTACGCGAATTCAGTGAGTTCCCAATGGGACATGCTTGTATGAGTGTGCTTTTCAATATGTAACAACATTTTAAGGACCGGACTCTAAGTATCATGGTGAATTCAGTAGGTTCCCAATAGGATTCGCATGTAATAAGCTTGTTATTCAAGATAGAGCAGCGTTTTAAGGTACGGAAACACTGTTTCTCTGTGAATTCAGTTAGTTCCCAGTAGCAGGCTCTTGTAATATGCGTACTTCTAAAGATTTATCAAAATTTGGTGTGCCGAATCTGAGTAACATGGTGACTTCGGTTAGTTCCCAATAGGCCGCAGTAGTAATAAGTGGACTGTTCGGGATAGAAAAATTTTCACGAATGGAATCAAAATTTCTAGGCGAATTCAGTGAGTTCCCAATGGGACATGCTTGTATGAGTGTGCTTTTCAATATGTAACAACATTTTAAGGAACGGACTCTAAGTATCATGGTGAATTCAGTAGGTTCCCAATAGGATTCGCATGTAATAAGCTTGTTATTCAAGATAGAGCAGCGTTTTAAGGAACGGAAACACTGTTTCTCTGTGAATTCAGTTAGTTCCCAGTAGCAGGCTCTTGTAATATGCGTAATTCTAAAGATTTATCAAAATTTGGTGTGCCGAATCTGAGTAACATGGTGAATTCGGTTAGTTCCCAATAGGCCGCAGTAGTAATAAGTGGACTGTTCGGGATATAGAAAAATTTTCACGAATGGAATCAAAATTTCTAGGCGAATTCAGTGAGTTCCCAATGGGACATGCTTGTATGAGTGTGCTTTTCAATATGTAACAACATTTTAAGGAACGGACTCTAAGTATCATGGTGAATTCAGTAGGGTCCCAATAGGATTCGCATGTAATAAGCTTGTTATTCAAGATAGAGCAGCGTATTAAGGAACGGAAACACTGTTTCTCTGTGATTTCAGTTAGTTCCCAGTAGCAGGCTCTTGTAATATGCGTACCTCTAAAGATTTATCAAAATTTGGTGTGCCGAATCTGAGTAACATGGTGAATTCGTTTAGTTCCCAATAGGCGGCAGTAGTAATAAGTGGACTGTTCGGGATATAGAAAAATTTTCACGAATGGAATCAAAATTTCTAGGCGAATTCAGTGAGTTCCCATTGGGACATGCTTGTATGAGTGTGCTTTTCAATATGTAACAACATTTTTGGAACGGACTCTAAGTATCATGGTGAATTCAGTAGGTTCCCAATAGGATTCGCATGTAATAAGCTTGTTATTCAAGATAGAGCAGCGTTTTAAGGAACGGAAACACTGTTTCTCTGTGAATTCAGTTAGTTCCCAGTAGCAGGCTCTTGTAATATGCGTACTTCTAAAGATTTATCAAAATTTGGTGTGCCGAATCTGAGTAATATTGTGAATTCGGTTAGTTCCCAATAGGCCGCAGTGGTAATAAGTGGACTGTTCGGGATATAGAAAAATTTTCACGAATGGAATCAAAATTTCTAGGCGAATTCAGTGAGTTCCCAATGGGACATGCTTGTATGAGTGTGCTTTTCAATATGTAACAACATTTTAAGGAACGGACTCTAAGTATCATGGTGAATACAGTAGGTTCCCAATAGGATTCGCATGTAATAAGCTTGTTATTCAAGATAGAGCAGCGTTTTAAGGAACGGAAACACTGTTTCTCTGTGAATTCAGTTAGTTCCCAGTAGCAGGCTCTTGTAATATGCGTACTTCTAAAGATTTATCAAAATTTGGTGTGCCGAATCTGAGTAACATGGTGAATTCGGTTAGTTCCCAATAGGGCGCAGTAGTAATAAGTGGACTGTTCGGGATAGAAAAATTTAAACGAATGGAATCAAAATTTCTAGGAAATTCAGTGAGTTCCCAATGGGACATGCTTGTATGAGTGTGCTTTTCAATATGTAACAACATTTTAAGGAACGGACTCTAAGTATCATGGTGAATTCAGTAGGTTCCCAATAGGATTCGCATGTAATAAGCTTGTTATTCAAGATAGAGCAGCGTTTTAAGGAACGGAAACACTGTTTCTCTGTGAATTCAGTTAGTTCCCAGTAGCAGGCTCTTGTAATATGCGTAATTCTAAAGATTTATCAAAATTTGGTGTGCCGAATCTGAGTAACATGGTGAATTCGGTTAGTTCCCAATAGGCCGCAGTAGTAATAAGTGGACTGTTCGGGATATAGAAAAATTTTCACGAATGGAATCAAAATTTCTAGGCGAATTCAGTGAGTTCCCAATGGGACATGCTTGTATGAGTGTGCTTTTCAATATGTAACAACATTTTAAGGAACGGACTCTAAGTATCATGGTGAATTCAGTAGGGTCCCAATAGGATTCGCATGTAATAAGCTTGTTATTCAAGATAGAGCAGCGTATTAAGGAACGGAAACACTGTTTCTCTGTGATTTCAGTTAGTTCCCAGTAGCAGGCTCTTGTAATATGCGTACTTCTAAAGATTTATCAAAATTTGGTGTGCAGAATCTGAGTAATTTGGTGAATTCGGTTAGTTACCAATAGGCCGCAGTAGTAATAAGTGGACTGTTCGGGATATAGAAAAATTTTCACGTATGGAATCAAAATTTGTAGGCGAATTCAGTGAGTTCCCAATGGGATATGCTTGTATGAGTGTGCTTTTCAATATGTAACAACATTTTAAGGAACGGACTCTAAGTATCATGGTGAATTCAGTAGGTCCCCAATAGGATTCGCATGTAATAAGCTTGTTATTCAAGATAGAGCAGCGTTTTAAGGAACGGAAACACTGTTTCTCTGTGAATTCAGTTAGTTCCCAGTAGCAGGCTCTTGTAATATGCGTAATTCTAAAGATTTATCAAAATTTGGTGTGCCGAATCTGAGTAACATGGTGAATTTGGTTAGTTCCCAATAGGCCGCAGTAGTAATAAGAGGACTGTTCGTGATATAGAAAAATTTTCACGAATGGAATCAAAATTTCTAGGCGAATTCAGTGAGTTCCCATTGGGACATGCCTGTATGAGTGTGCTTTTCAATATGTAACAACATTTTTGGAACGGACTCTAAGTATCATGGTGAATTCAGTAGGGTCCCAATAGGATTCGCATGTAATAAGCTTGTTATTCAAGATAGAGCAGCGTTTTAAGGAACGGAAACACTGTTTCTCTGTGAATTCAGTTAGTTCCCAGTAGCAGGCTCTTGTAATATGCGTACTTCTAAAGATTTATCAAAATTTGGTGTGCCGAATCTGAGTAATATGGTGAATTCGGTTAGTTCCCAATAGGCCGCAGTGGTAATAAGTGGACTGTTCGGGATATAGAAAAATTTTCACGAATGGAATCAAAATTTCTAGGCGAATTCAGTGAGTTCCCAATGGGACATGCTTGTATGAGTGTGCTTTTCAATATGTAACAACATTTTAAGGAACGGACTCTAAGTATCATGGTGAATACAGTAGGTTCCCAATAGGATTCGCATGTAATAAGCTTGTTATTCAAGGTAGAGCAGCGTTTTAAGGAACGGAAACACTGTTTCTCTGTGAATTCAGTTAGTTCCCAGTAGCAGGCTCTTGTAATATGCGTACTTCTAAAGATTTATCAAAATTTGGTGTGCCGAATCTGAGTAACATGGTGAAATCGGTTAGTTCCCAATAGGCCGCAGTAGTAATAAGTGGACTGTTCGGGATATAGATAAATTTTCACGAATGGAATCAAAATTTCTAGGAGAATTCAGTGAGTTCCCAATGGGACATGCTTGTATGAGTGTGCTTTTCAATATATAACAACATTTTAAGGAACGAACTCTAAATATCATGGTGAATTCAGTAGGTTCCCAATAGGATTCGCATGTAATAAGCTTGTTATTCAAGATAGAGCAACGTTTTAAGGAACGGAAAAACTGTTTCTCTGTGAATTCAGTTAGTTCCCAGTACCAGGCTCTTGTAATATGCGTACTTCTAAAGATTTATCAAAATTTGGTGTGCCGAATCTGAGTAACATGGTGAATTCGGTTAGTTCCCAATAGGCCGCAATAGTAATAAGTGGACTGTTCGGGATATAGAATAATTTTCACGAATGGAATCAAAATTTCTAGGCGAATTCAGTGAGTTCCCAATGGGACTTGCTTGTATGAGTGTGCTTTTCAATATGTAACAACATTTTAAGGAACGGACTCTAAGTATCATGGTGAATTCAGTAGGGTCCCAATAGGATTCGCATGTAATAAGCTTGTTATTCAAGATAGAGCAGCGTTTTAAGGAACGGAAACACTGTTTCTCTGTGAATTCAGTTAGTTCCCAGTAGCAGGCTCTTGTAATATGCGTACTTCTAAAGATTTATCAAAATTTGGTGTGCCGAATCTGAGTAACATGGTGAATTCGGTTAGTTCCCAATAGGCCGCAGTAGTAATAAGTGGACTGTTCGGGATATAGAAAAATTTTCACGAATGGAATCAAAATTTCTAGGCGAATTCAGTGAGTTCCCAATGGGACATGCTTGTATGAGTGTGCTTTTCAATATGTAACAACATTTTAAGGAACGGACTCTAAGTATCATGGTGAATTCAGTAGGTTCCCAATAGGATTCGCATGTAATAAGCTTGTTATTCAAGATAGAGCAGCGTTTTAAGGAACGGAAACACTGTTTCTCTGTGAATTCAGTTAGTTCCCAGTAGCAGGCTCTTGTAATATGCGTACTTCTAAAGATTTATCAAAATTTGGTGTGCCGAATCTGAGTAACATGGTGAATTCGGTTAGTTCCCAATAGGCCACAGTAGTAATAAGTGGACTGTTCGGGATTTAGAAAAATTTTCACGAATGGAATCAAAATTTCTAGGCGAATTCAGTGAGTTCCCAATGGGACATGCTTGTATGAGTGTGCTTTTCAATATGTAACAACATTTTAAAGAACGGACTCTAAGTATCATGGTGAATTCAGTAGGTTCCCAATAGGATTCGCATGTAATAAGCTTGTTATTCAAGATAGAGCAGCGTTTTAAGGAACGGAAACACTGTTCTCTGTGAATTCAGTTAGTTCCCAGTAGCAGGCTCTTGTATTATGCGTAATTCCAAAGATTTATCAAAATTTGGTGTGCCGAATCTGAGTAACATGGTGAAATCGGTTAGTTCCCAATAGGCCGCAGTAGTAATAAGTGGACTGTTCGGGATATAGAAAAATTTTCACGAATGGAATCAAAATTTCTAGGCGAATTCAGTGAGTTCCCAATGGGACATGCTTGTATGAGTGTGCTTTTCAATATGTAACAACATTTTAAGGAACGGACTCTAAGTATCATGGTGAATTCAGTAGGTTCCAAAGAGGATTCGCATGTAATAAGCTTGTTATTCAAGATAGAGCAGCGTTTTAAGGAACGGAAACACTGTTTCTCTGTGAATTCAGTTAGTTCCCAGTAGCAGGCTCTTGTAATATGCGTACTTCCAAAGATTTATCAAAATTTGGTGTGCCGAATCTGAGTAACATGGTGAATTCGGTTAGTTCCCAATAGGCCGCAGTAGTAATACGTGGACTGTTCGGGATATAGAAAAATTTTCACGAATTGAATCAAAATTTCTAGGCGAATTAGGTGAGTTCCCAATGGGACATGCTTGTATGAGTGTGCTTTTCAATATGTAACAACATTTTAAGGAACGGACTCTAAGTATCATGGTGAATTCAGTAGGTTCCCAATAGGATTCGCATGTAATAAGCTTGTTATTCAAGATAGAGCAGGGTTTTAAGGAACGGAAACACTGTTTCTCTGTGAATTCAGTTAGTTCCCAGTAGCAGGCTCTTGTAATATGCGTACTTCTAAAGATTTATCAAAATTTGGTGTGCCGAATCTGAGTAACATGGTGAATTCGGTTAGTTCCCAATAGGCCGCAGTAGTAATAAGTGGACTGTTCGGGATATAGAAAAATTTAAACGAATGGAATCAAAATTTCTAGGCGAATTCAGTGAGTTCCCAATGGGACATGCTTGCATGAGTGTGCTTTTCATTATGTAACAACATTTTAAGGAATGGACTCTAAGTATCATGGTTAATTCAGTATGTTCCCAATAGGATTCGCATGTAATAAGCTTGTTATTCAAGATAGAGCAGCGTTTTAAGGAACGGAAACACTGTTTCTCTGTGAATTCAGTTAGTTCCCAGTAGCAGGCTCTTGTAATATGCGTACTTCTAAAGATTTATCAAAATTTGGTGTGCCGAATCTGAGCAACATGGTGAATTCGGTTAGTTCCCAATAGGCCGCAGTAGTAATAAGTGGACTGTTCGGGATATAGAAAAATTTTCACGAATGGAATCAAAATTTCTAGGCGAATGCAGTGAGTTCCCAATGGGACATGCTTGTATGAGTGTGCTTTTCAATATGTAACAACATTTTAAGGAACGGACTCTAAGTATCATGGTGAATTCAGTAGGTTCCCAATAGGATTCGCATGTAATAAGCTTGTTATTCAAGATAGAGCAGCGTTTTAAGGAACGGAAACACGGTTTCTCTGTGAATTCAGTTAGTTCCCAGTAGCAGGCTCTTGTAATATGCGTACTTCTAAAGATTTATCAAAATTTGGTGTGCCGAATCTGAGTAACATGGTGAATTCGGTTAGTTCCCAATAGGCCGCAGTAGTAATAAGTGGACTCTTCGGGATATAGAAAATTTTTCACGAATGGAATCAAAATTTCTAGGCGAATTCAGTGAGTTCCCAATGGGACATGCTTGTATGAGTGTGCTTTTCAATATGTAACAACATTTTAAGGAACGGACTCTAAGTATCATGGTGAATTCAGTAGGTTCCCAATAGGATTCGCATGTAATAAGCTTGTTATTCAAGATAGAGCAGCGTTTTAAGGAACGGAAACACTGTTTCTCTGTGAATTCAGTTAGTTCCCAGTAGCAGGCTCTTGTAATATGCGTACTTCTAAAGATTTATCAAAATTTGGTGTGCCGAATCTGAGTAACATGGTGAATTCGGTTAGTTCCCAATAGGCCACAGTAGTAATAAGTGGACTGTTCGGGATATAGAAAAATTTTCACGAATGGAATCAAAATTTCTAGGCGAATTCAGTGAGTTCCCAATGGGACATGCTTGTATGAGTGTGCTTTTCAATATGTAACAACATTTTAAAGAACGGACTCTAAGTATCATGGTGAATTCAGTAGGTTCCCAATAGGATTCGCATGTAATAAGCTTGTTATTCAAGATAGAGCAGCGTTTTAAGGAACGGAAACACTGTTCTCTGTGAATTCAGTTAGTTCCCAGTAGCAGGCTCTTGTATTATGCGTAATTCCAAAGATTTATCAAAATTTGGTGTGCCGAATCTGAGTAACATGGTGAATTCGGTTAGTTCCCAATAGGCCGCAGTAGTAATAAGTGGACTGTTCGGGATATAGAAAAATTTTCACGAATGGAATCAAAATTTCTAGGCGAATTCAGTGAGTTCCCAATGGGACATGCTTGTATGAGTGTGCTTTTCAATATGTAACAACATTTTAAGGAACGGACTCTAAGTATCATGGTGAATTCAGTAGGTTCCAAATAGGATTCGCATGTAATAAGCTTGTTATTCAAGATAGAGCAGCGTTTTAAGGAACGGAAACACTGTTTCTCTGTGAATTCAGTTAGTTCCCAGTAGCAGGCTCTTGTAATATGCGTACTTCCAAAGATTTATCAAAATTTGGTGTGCCGAATCTGAGTAACATGGTGAATTCGGTTAGTTCCCAATAGGCCGCAGTAGTAATAAGTGGACTGTTCGGGATATAGAAAAATTTTCACGAATTGAATCAAAATTTCTAGGCGAATTAGGTGAGTTCCCAATGGGACATGCTTGTATGAGTGTGCTTTTCAATATGTAACAACATTTTAAGGAACGGACTCTAAGTATCATGGTGAATTCAGTAGGTTCCCAATAGGATTCGCATGTAATAAGCTTGTTATTCAAGATAGAGCAGGGTTTTAAGGAACGGAAACACTGTTTCTCTGTGAATTCAGTTAGTTCCCAGTAGCAGGCTCTTGTAATATGCGTACTTCTAAAGATTTATCAAAATTTGGTGTGCCGAATCTGAGTAACATGGTGAATTCGGTTAGTTCCCAATAGGCCGCAGTAGTAATAAGTGGACTGTTCGGGATATAGAAAAATTTAAACGAATGGAATCAAAATTTCTAGGCGAATTCAGTGAGTTCCCAATGGGACATGCTTGCATGAGTGTGCTTTTCATTATGTAACAACATTTTAAGGAATGGACTCTAAGTATCATGGTGAAATCAGTAGGTTCCCAATAGGATTCGCATGTAATAAGCTTGTTATTCAAGATAGAGCAGCGTTTTAAGGAACGGAAACACTGTTTCTCTGTGAATTCAGTTAGTTCCCAGTAGCAGGCTCTTGTAATATGCATACTTCTAAAGATTTATCAAAATTTGGTGTGCCGAATCTGAGTAACATGGTGAATTCGGTTAGTTCCCAATAGGCCACAGTAGTAATAAGTGGACTGTTCGGGATATAGAAAAATTTTCACGAATGGAATCAAAATTTCTAGGCGAATTCAGTGAGTTCCCAATGGGACATGCTTGTATGAGTGTGCTTTTCAATATGTAACAACATTTTAAAGAACGGACACTAAGTATCATGGTGAATTCAGTAAGTTCCCAATAGGATTCGCATGTAATAAGCTTGTTATTCAAGATAGAGCAACGTTTTAAGGAACGGAAACACTGTTCTCTGTGAATTCAGTTAGTTCCCAGTAGCAGGCTCTTGTATTATGCGTACTTCCAAAGATTTATCAAAATTTGGTGTGCCGAATCTGAGTAACATGGTGAATTCGGTTAGTTCCCAATAGGCCGCAGTAGTAATACGTGGACTGTTCGGGATATAGAAAAATTTTCACGAATTGAATCAAAATTTCTAGGCGAATTAGGTGAGTTCCCAATGGGACATGCTTGTATGAGTGTGCTTTTCAATATGTAACAACATTTTAAGGAACGGACTCTAAGTATCATGGTGAATTCAGTAGGTTCCGAATAGGATTCGCATGTAATAAGCTTGTTATTCAAGATAGAGCAGGGTTTTAAGGAAAGGAAACACTGTTTCTCTGTGAATTCAGTTAGTTCCCAGTAGCAGGCTCTTGTAATATGCGTACTTCTAAAGATTTATCAAAATTTGGTGTGCCGAATCTGAGTAACATGGTGAATTCGGTTAGTTCCCAATAGGCCGCAGTAGTAATAAGTGGACTGTTCGGGATATAGAAAAATTTAAACGAATGGAATCAAAATTTCTAGGCGAATTAGGTGAGTTCCCAATGGGACATGCTTGTATGAGTGTGCTTTTCAATATGTAACAACATTTTAAGGAACGGACTCTAAGTATCATGGTGAATTCAGTAGGTTCCCAATAGGATTCGCATGTAATAAGCTTGTTATTCAAGATAGAGCAGGGTTTTAAGGAACGGAAACACTGTTTCTCTGTGAATTCAGTTAGTTCCCAGTAGCAGGCTCTTGTAATATGCGTACTTCTAAAGATTTATCAAAATTTGGTGTGCCGAATCTGAGTAACATGGTGAATTCGGTTAGTTCCCAATAGGCCGCAGTAGTAATAAGTGGACTGTTCGGGATATAGAAAAATTTAAACGAATGGAATCAAAATTTCTAGGCGAATTCAGTGAGTTCCCAATGGGACATGCTTGCATGAGTGTGCTTTTCATTATGTAACAACATTTTAAGGAATGGACTCTAAGTATCATGGTGAAATCAGTAGGTTCCCAATAGGATTCGCATGTAATAAGCTTGTTATTCAAGATAGAGCAGCGTTTTAAGGAACGGAAACACTGTTTCTCTGTGAATTCAGTTAGTTCCCAGTAGCAGGCTCTTGTAATATGCATACTTCTAAAGATTTATCAAAATTTGGTGTGCCGAATCTGAGTAACATGGTGAATTCGGTTAGTTCCCAATAGGCCACAGTAGTAATAAGTGGACTGTTCGGGATATAGAAAAATTTTCACGAATGGAATCAAAATTTCTAGGCGAATTCAGTGAGTTCCCAATGGGACATGCTTGTATGAGTGTGCTTTTCAATATGTAACAACATTTTAAAGAACGGACACTAAGTATCATGGTGAATTCAGTAGGTTCCCAATAGGATTCGCATGTAATAAGCTTGTTATTCAAGATAGAGCAGCGTTTTAAGGAACGGAAACACTGTTCTCTGTGAATTCAGTTAGTTCCCAGTAGCAGGCTCTTGTATTATGCGTAATTCCAAAGATTTATCAAAATTTGGTGTGCCGAATCTGAGTAACATGGTGAATTCGGTTAGTTCCCAATAGGCCTCAGTAGTAATAAGTGGACTGTTCGGGATATAGAAAAATTTTCACGAATGGAATCAAAATTTCTAGGCGAATTCAGTGAGTTCCCAATGGGACATGCTTGTATGAGTGTGCTTTTCAATATGTAACAACATTTTAAGGAACGGACTCTAAGTATCATGGTGAATTCAGTACGTTCCAAATAGGATTCGCATGTAATAAGCTTGTTATTCAAGATAGAGCAGCGTTTTAAGGAACGGAAACACTGTTTCTCTGTGAATTCAGTTAGTTCCCAGTAGCAGGCTCTTGTAATATGCGTACTTCCAAAGATTTATCAAAATTTGGTGTGCCGAATCTGAGTAACATGGTGAATTCGGTTAGTTCCCAATAGGCCGCAGTAGTAATACGTGGACTGTTCGGGATATAGAAAAATTTTCACGAATTGAATCAAAATTTCTAGGCGAATTAGGTGAGTTCCCAATGGGACATGCTTGTATGAGTGTGCTTTTCAATATGTAACAACATTTTAAGGAACGGACTCTAAGTATCATGGTGAATTCAGTAGGTTCCCAATAGGATTCGCATGTAATAAGCTTGTTATTCAAGATAGAGCAGGGTTTTAAGGAACGGAAACACTGTTTCTCTGTGAATTCAGTTAGTTCCCAGTAGCAGGCTCTTGTAATATGCGTACTTCTAAAGATTTATCAAAATTTGGTGTGCCGAATCTGAGTAACATGGTGAATTCGGTTAGTTCCCAATAGGCCGCAGTAGTAATAAGTGGACTGTTCGGGATATAGAAAAATTTAAACGAATGGAATCAAAATTTCTAGGCGAATTCAGTGAGTTCCCAATGGGACATGCTTGCATGAGTGTGCTTTTCATTATGTAACAACATTTTAAGGAATGGACTCTAAGTATCATGGTTAATTCAGTAGGTTCCCAATAGGATTCGCATGTAATAAGCTTGTTATTCAAGATAGAGCAGCGTTTTAAGGAACGGAAACACTGTTCTCTGTGAATTCAGTTAGTTCCCAGTAGCAGGCTCTTGTATTATGCGTAATTCCAAAGATTTATCAAAATTTGGTGTGCCGAATCTGAGTAACATGGTGAATTCGGTTAGTTCCCAATAGGCCGCAGTAGTAATAAGTGGACTGTTCGGGATATAGAAAAATTTTCACGAATGGAATCAAAATTTCTAGGCGAATTCAGTGAGTTCCCAATGGGACATGCTTGTATGAGTGTGCTTTTCAATATGTAACAACATTTTAAGGAACGGACTCTAAGTATCATGGTGAATTCAGTAGGTTCCAAAGAGGATTCGCATGTAATAAGCTTGTTATTCAAGATAGAGCAGCGTTTTAAGGAACGGAAACACTGTTTCTCTGTGAATTCAGTTAGTTCCCAGTAGCAGGCTCTTGTAATATGCGTACTTCCAAAGATTTATCAAAATTTGGTGTGCCGAATCTGAGTAACATGGTGAATTCGGTTAGTTCCCAATAGGCCGCAGTAGTAATACGTGGACTGTTCGGGATATAGAAAAATTTTCACGAATTGAATCAAAATTTCTAGGCGAATTAGGTGAGTTCCCAATGGGACATGCTTGTATGAGTGTGCTTTTCAATATGTAACAACATTTTAAGGAACGGACTCTAAGTATCATGGTGAATTCAGTAGGTTCCCAATAGGATTCGCATGTAATAAGCTTGTTATTCAAGATAGAGCAGCGTTTTAAGGAACGGAAACACTGTTTCTCTGTGAATTCAGTTAGTTCCCAGTAGCAGGCTCTTGTAATATGCGTACTTCTAAAGATTTATCAAAATTTGGTGTGCCGAATCTGAGCAACATGGTGAATTCGGTTAGTTCCCAATAGGCCGCAGTAGTAATAAGTGGACTGTTCGGGATATAGAAAAATTTTCACGAATGGAATCAAAATTTCTAGGCGAATGCAGTGAGTTCCCAATGGGACATGCTTGTATGAGTGTGCTTTTCAATATGTAACAACATTTTAAGGAACGGACTCTAAGTATCATGGTGAATTCAGTAGGTTCCCAATAGGATTCGCATGTAATAAGCTTGTTATTCAAGATAGAGCAGCGTTTTAAGGAACGGAAACACGGTTTCTCTGTGAATTCAGTTAGTTCCCAGTAGCAGGCTCTTGTAATATGCGTACTTCTAAAGATTTATCAAAATTTGGTGTGCCGAATCTGAGTAACATGGTGAATTCGGTTAGTTCCCAATAGGCCGCAGTAGTAATAAGTGGACTCTTCGGGATATAGAAAATTTTTCACGAATGGAATCAAAATTTCTAGGCGAATTCAGTGAGTTCCCAATGGGACATGCTTGTATGAGTGTGCTTTTCAATATGTAACAACATTTTAAGGAACGGACTCTAAGTATCATGGTGAATTCAGTAGGTTCCCAATAGGATTCGCATGTAATAAGCTTGTTATTCAAGATAGAGCAGCGTTTTAAGGAACGGAAACACTGTTTCTCTGTGAATTCAGTTAGTTCCCAGTAGCAGGCTCTTGTAATATGCGTACTTCTAAAGATTTATCAAAATTTGGTGTGCCGAATCTGAGTAACATGGTGAATTCGGTTAGTTCCCAATAGGCCACAGAAGTAATAAGTGGACTGTTCGGGATATAGAAAAATTTTCACGAATGGAATCAAAATTTCTAGGCGAATTCAGTGAGTTCCCAATGGGACATGCTTGTATGAGTGTGCTTTTCAATATGTAACAACATTTTAAAGAACGGACTCTAAGTATCATGGTGAATTCAGTAGGTTCCCAATAGGATTCGCATGTAATAAGCTTGTTATTCAAGATAGAGCAGCGTTTTAAGGAACGGAAACACTGTTCTCTGTGAATTCAGTTAGTTCCCAGTAGCAGGCTCTTGTATTATGCGTAATTCCAAAGATTTATCAAAATTTGGTGTGCCGAATCTGAGTAACATGGTGAATTCGGTTAGTTCCCAATAGGCCGCAGTAGTAATAAGTGGACTGTTCGGGATATAGAAAAATTTTCACGAATGGAATCAAAATTTCTAGGCGAATTCAGTGAGTTCCCAATGGGACATGCTTGTATGAGTGTGCTTTTCAATATGTAACAACATTTTAAGGAACGGACTCTAAGTATCATGGTGAATTCAGTAGGTTCCAAATAGGATTCGCGTGTAATAAGCTTGTTATTCAAGATAGAGCAGCGTTTTAAGGAACGGAAACACTGTTTCTCTGTGAATTCAGTTAGTTCCCAGTAGCAGGCTCTTGTAATATGCGTACTTCCAAAGATTTATCAAAATTTGGTGTGCCGAATCTGAGTAACATGGTGAATTCGGTTAGTTCCCAATAGGCCGCAGTAGTAATAAGTGGACTGTTCGGGATATAGAAAAATTTTCACGAATTGAATCAAAATTTCTAGGCGAATTAGGTGAGTTCCCAATGGGACATGCTTGTATGAGTGTGCTTTTCAATATGTAACAACATTTTAAGGAACGGACTCTAAGTATCATGGTGAATTCAGTAGGTTCCCAATAGGATTCGCATGTAATAAGCTTGTTATTCAAGATAGAGCAGGGTTTTAAGGAACGGAAACACTGTTTCTCTGTGAATTCAGTTAGTTCCCAGTAGCAGGCTCTTGTAATATGCGTACTTCTAAAGATTTATCAAAATTTGGTGTGCCGAATCTGAGTAACATGGTGAATTCGGTTAGTTCCCAATAGGCCGCAGTAGTAATAAGTGGACTGTTCGGGATATAGAAAAATTTAAACGAATGGAATCAAAATTTCTAGGCGAATTCAGTGAGTTCCCAATGGGACATGCTTGCATGAGTGTGCTTTTCATTATGTAACAACATTTTAAGGAATGGACTCTAAGTATCATGGTGAAATCAGTAGGTTCCCAATAGGATTCGCATGTAATAAGCTTGTTATTCAAGATAGAGCAGCGTTTTAAGGAACGGAAACACTGTTTCTCTGTGAATTCAGTTAGTTCCCAGTAGCAGGCTCTTGTAATATGCATACTTCTAAAGATTTATCAAAATTTGGTGTGCCGAATCTGAGTAACATGGTGAATTCGGTTAGTTCCCAATAGGCCGCAGTAGTAATAAGTGGACTGTTCGGGATATAGAAAATTTTTCACGAATGGAATCAAAATTTCTAGGCGAATTCAGTGAGTTCCCAATGGGACATGCTTGTATGAGTGTGCTTTTCAATATGTAACAACATTTTAAGGAACGGACTCTAAGTATCATGGTGAATTCAGTAGGTTCCCAATAGGATTCGCATGTAATAAGCTTGTTATTCAAGATAGAGCAGCGTTTTAAGGAACGGAAACACTGTTTCTCTGTGAATTCAGTTAGTTCCCAGTAGCAGGCTCTTGTAATATGCGTACTTCTAAAGATTTATCAAAATTTGGTGTGCCGAATCTGAGTAACATGGTGAATTCGGTTAGTTCCCAATAGGCCACAGTAGTAATAAGTGGACTGTTCGGGATATAGAAAAATTTTCACGAATGGAATCAAAATTTCTAGGCGAATTCAGTGAGTTCCCAATGGGACATGCTTGTATGAGTGTGCTTTTCAATATGTAACAACATTTTAAAGAACGGACTCTAAGTATCATGGTGAATTCAGTAGGTTCCCAATAGGATTCGCATGTAATAAGCTTGTTATTCAAGATAGAGCAGCGTTTTAAGGAACGGAAACACTGTTCTCTGTGAATTCAGTTAGTTCCCAGTAGCAGGCTCTTGTATTATGCGTAATTCCAAAGATTTATCAAAATTTGGTGTGCCGAATCTGAGTAACATGGTGAATTCGGTTAGTTCCCAATAGGCCGCAGTAGTAATAAGTGGACTGTTCGGGATATAGAAAAATTTTCACGAATGGAATCAAAATTTCTAGGCGAATTCAGTGAGTTCCCAATGGGACATGCTTGTATGAGTGTGCTTTTCAATATGTAACAACATTTTAAGGAACGGACTCTAAGTATCATGGTGAATTCAGTAGGTTCCAAATAGGATTCGCATGTAATAAGCTTGTTATTCAAGATAGAGCAGCGTTTTAAGGAACGGAAACACTGTTTCTCTGTGAATTCAGTTAGTTCCCAGTAGCAGGCTCTTGTAATATGCGTACTTCCAAAGATTTATCAAAATTTGGTGTGCCGAATCTGAGTAACATGGTGAATTCGGTTAGTTCCCAATAGGCCGCAGTAGTAATGCGTGGACTGTTCGGGATATAGAAAAATTTTCACGAATGGAATCAAAATTTCTAGGCGAATTCAGTGAGTTCCCAATGGGACATGCTTGTATGAGTGTGCTTTTCAATATGTAACAACATTTTAAGGAACGGACTCTAAGTATCATGGTGAATTCAGTAGGTTCCCAATAGGATTCGCATGTAATAAGCTTGTTATTCAAGATAGAGCAGGGTTTTAAGGAACGGAAACACTGTTTCTCTGTGAATTCAGTTAGTTCCCAGTAGCAGGCTCTTGTAATATCCGTACTTCTAAAGATTTATCAAAATTTGGTGTGCCGAATCTGAGTAACATGGTGAATTCGGTTAGTTCCCAATAGGCCGCAGTAGTAATAAGTGGACTGTTCGGGATATAGAAAAATTTAAACGAATGGAATCAAAATTTCTAGGCGAATTCAGTGAGTTCCCAATGGGACATGCTTGCATGAGTGTGCTTTTCATTATGTAACAACATTTTAAGGAATGGACTCTAAGTATCATGGTGAAATCAGTAGGTTCCCAATAGGATTCGCATGTAATAAGCTTGTTATTCAAGATAGAGCAGCGTTTTAAGGAACGGAAACACTGTTTCTCTGTGAATTCAGTTAGTTCCCAGTAGCAGGCTCTTGTAATATGCGTACTTCTAAAGATTTATCAAAATTTGGTGTGCCGAATCTGAGTAACATGGTGAATTCGGTTAGTTCCCAATAGGCCACAGTAGTAATAAGTGGACTGTTCGGGATATAGAAAAATTTTCACGAATGGAATCAAAATTTCTAGGCGAATTCAGTGAGTTCCCAATGGGACATGCTTGTATGAGTGTGCTTTTCAATATGTAACAACATTTTAAAGAACGGACTCTAAGTATCATGGTGAATTCAGTAGGTTCCCAATAGGATTCGCATGTAATAAGCTTGTTATTCAAGATAGAGCAGCGTTTTAAGGAACGGAAACACTGTTCTCTGTGAATTCAGTTAGTTCCCAGTAGCAGGCTCTTGTATTATGCGTAATTCCAAAGATTTATCAAAATTTGGTGTGCCGAATCTGAGTAACATGGTGAATTCGGTTAGTTCCCAATAGGCCTCAGTAGTAATAAGTGGACTGTTCGGGATATAGAAAAATTTTCACGAATGGAATCAAAATTTCTAGGCGAATTCAGTGAGTTCCCAATGGGACATGCTTGTATGAGTGTGCTTTTCAATATGTAACAACATTTTAAGGAACGGACTCTAAGTATCATGGTGAATTCAGTAGGTTCCAAATAGGATTCGCATGTAATAAGCTTGTTATTCAAGATAGAGCAGCGTTTTAAGGAACGGAAACACTGTTTCTCTGTGAATTCAGTTAGTTCCCAGTAGCAGGCTCTTGTAATATGCGTACTTCCAAAGATTTATCAAAATTTGGTGTGCCGAATCTGAGTAACATGGTGAATTCGGTTAGTTCCCAATAGGCCGCAGTAGTAAGACGTGGACTGTTCGGGATATAGAAAAATTTTCACGAATTGAATCAAAATTTCTAGGCGAATTAGGTGAGTTCCCAATGGGACATGCTTGTATGAGTGTGCTTTTCAATATGTAACAACATTTTAAGGAACGGACTCTAAGTATCATGGTGAATTCAGTAGGTTCCCAATAGGATTCGCATGTAATAAGCTTGTTATTCAAGATAGAGCAGGGTTTTAAGGAACGGAAACACTGTTTCTCTGTGAATTCAGTTAGTTCCCAGTAGCAGGCTCTTGTAATATGCGTACTTCTAAAGATTTATCAAAATTTGGTGTGCCGAATCTGATTAACATGGTGAATTCGGTTAGTTCCCAATAGGCCGCAGTAGTAATAAGTGGACTGTTCGGGATATAGAAAAATTTAAACGAATGGAATCAAAATTTCTAGGCGAATTCAGTGAGTTCCCAATGGGACATGCTTGCATGAGTGTGCTTTTCATTATGTAACAACATTTTAAGGAATGGACTCTAAGTATCATGGTGAATTCAGTAGGTTCCCAATAGGATTCGCATGTAATAAGCTTGTTATTCAAGATAGAGCAGCGTTTTAAGGAACGGAAACACTGTTTATCTGTGAATTCAGTTAGTTCCCAGTAGCAGGCTCTTGTAATATGCGTACTTCTAAAGATTTATCAAAATTTGGTGTGCCGAATCTGAGTAACATGGTGAATTCGGTTAGTTCCCAATAGGCCGCAGTAGTAATAAGTGGACTGTTCGGGATATAGAAAAATTTTCACGAATGGAATCAAAATTTCTAGGCGAATTCAGTGAGTTCCCAAAGGGACACGCTTGTATGAGTGTGCTTTTCAATATGTAACAACATTTTAAGGAGCGGACTCTTAGTATCATGGTGAATTCAGTAGGTTCCCAATAGGATTCGCATGTAATAAGCTTGTTATTCAAGGTAGAGCAACGTTTTAAGGAACGGAAACACTGTTTCTATGTGAATTCAGTTAGTTCCCAGTAGCAGGCTCTTGTAATATGCGTACTTCTAAAGATTTATCAAAATTTGGTGTGCCGAATCTGAGTAATATGGTGAATTCGGTTAGTTCCCAATAGGCCGCAGTGGTAATAAGTGGACTGTTCGGGATATAGAAAAATTTTCACGAATGGAATCAAAATTTCTAGGCGAATTCAGTGAGTTCCCTTTGGGACATGCTTGTATGAGTGTGCTTTTCAATATGTAACAACATTTTAAGGAACGGATTCTAAGTATCATGGTGAATACAGTAGGTTCCCAATAGGATTCGCATGTAATAAGCTTGTTATTCAAGATAGAGCAGCGTTTTAAGGAACGGAAACACTGTTTCTCTGTGAATTCAGTTAGTTCCCAGTAGCAGGCTCTTGTAATATGCGTACTTCTAAAGATTTATCAAAATTTGGTGTGCCGAATCTGAGGAACATGGTGAATTCGGTTAGTTCCCAATAGGCCGCAGTAGTAATAAGTGGACTGTTCGGGATATAGATAAATTTTCACGAATGGAATCAAAATTTCTAGGCGAATTCAGTGAGTTCCCAATGGGACTTGCTTGTATGAGTGTGCTTTTCAATATGTAACAACATTTTAAGGAACGGACTCTAAGTATCATGGTGAATTCAGTAGGTTCCAAATAGGATTCGCATGTAATAAGCTTGTTATTCAAGATAGAGCAGCGTTTTAAGGAACGGAAACACTGTTCTCTGTGAATTCAGTTAGTTCCCAGTAGCAGGCTCTTGTATTATGCGTACTTCCAAAGATTTATCAAAATTTGGTGTGCCGAATCTGAGTAACATGGTGAATTCGGTTAGTTCCCAATAGGCCGCAGTAGTAATACGTGGACTGTTCGGGATATAGAAAAATTTTCACGAATTGAATCAAAATTTCTAGGCGAATTAGGTGAGTTCCCAATGGGACATGCTTGTATGAGTGTGCTTTTCAATATGTAACAACATTTTAAGGAACGGACTCTAAGTATCATGGTGAATTCAGTAGGTTCCCAATAGGATTCGCATGTAATAAGCTTGTTATTCAAGGTAGAGCAACGTTTTAAGGAACGGAAACACTGTTTCTATGTGAATTCAGTTAGTTCCCAGTAGCAGGCTCTTGTAATATGCGAACTTCTAAAGATTTATCAAAATTTGGTGTGCCGAATCTGCGTAACATGGTGAATTCGGTTAGTTCCCAATAGGCCGCAGTAGTAATAAGTGGACTGTTCGGGATATAAAAAATTGTCACGAATGGAGTCAAAATTTCTAGGCGAATTCAGTGAGTTCCCATTGGGACATGCTTGTATGAGTGTGCTTTTCAATATGTAACAACATTTTTAGGAACGGACTCTAAGTATCATGGTGAATTCAGTAGGTTCCCAGTAGGATTCGCATGCAATAAGCTTGTTATTCAAGATAGAGCAGCGTTTTAAGGAACGGAAACACTGTTTCTCTGTGAATTCAGTTAGTTCCCAGTAGCAGGCTCTTGTAATATGCGTACTTCTAAAGATTTATCAAAATTTGGTGTGCCGAATCTGAGTAATATGGTGAATTCGGTTAGTTCCCAATAGGCCGCAGTGGTAATAAGTGGACTGTTCGGGATATAGAAAAATTTTCACGAATGGAATCAAAATTTCTAGGCGAATTCAGTGAGTTCCCAATGGGACATGCTTGTATGAGTGTGCTTTTCAATATGTAACAACATTTTAAGGAACGGATTCTAAGTATCATGGTGAATACAGTAGGTTCCCAATAGGATTCGCATGTAATAAGCTTGTTATTCAAGATAGAGCAGCGTTTTAAGGAACGGAAACACTGTTTCTCTGTGAATTCAGTTAGTTCCCAGTAGCAGGCTCTTTTAATATGCGTACTTCTAAAGATTTATCAAAATTTGGTGTGCCGAATCTGAGTAACATGGTGAATTCGGTTAGTTCCCAATAGGCCGCAGTAGTAATAAGTGGACTGTTCGGGATATAGATAAATTTTCACGAATGGAATCAAAATTTCTAGGCGAATTCAGTGAGTTCCCAATGGGACTTGCTTGTATGAGTGTGCTTTTCAATATGTAACAACATTTTAAGGAACGGACTCTAAGTATCATGGTGAATTCAGTAGGGTCCCAATAGGATTCGCATGTAATAAGCTTGTTATTCAAGATAGAGCAGAGTTTTAAGGAACGGAAACACTGTTTCTCTGTGAATTCAGTTAGTTCCCAGTAGCAGGCTCTTGTGATATGCGTACTTCTAAAGATTTATCAAAATTTGGTGTGCCGAATCTGAGTAACATGGTGAATTCGGTTAGTTCCCAATAGGCGGCAGTAGTAATAAGTGGACTGTTCGGGATATAGAAAAATTTTCACGAATGGAATCAAAATTTCTAGGCGAATTCAGTGAGTTCCCAATGGGACACGCTTGTATGAGTGTGCTTTTCAATATGTAACAACATTTTAAGGAACGGACTCTAAGTATCATTGTGAATTCAGTAGGTTCCCAATAGGATTCGCATGTAATAAGCTTGTTATTCAAGATAGAGCAGCGTTTTAAGGAACGGAAACACTGTTTCTCTGTGAATTCAGTTACTTCCCTTAGCAGGCTCTTGTAATATGCGTACTTCTAATGATTTATCAAAATTTGGTGTGCCGAATCTGAGTAACATGGTGAATTCGGTTAGTTCCCAATAGGCCACAGTAGTAATAAGTGGACTGTTCGGGATATAGAAAAATTTTCACGAATGGAATCAAAATTTCTAGGCGAATTCAGTGAGTTCCCAATGGGACATGCTTGTATGAGTGTGCTTTTCAATATGTAACAACATTTTAAGGAACGGACTCTAAGTATCATGGTGAATTCAGTAGGTTCCCAATAGGATTCGCATGTAATAAGCTTGTTATTCAAGATAGAGCAGGGTTTTAAGGAACGGAAACACTGTTTCTCTGTGAATTCAGTTAGTTCCCAGTAGCAGGCTCTTGTAATATGCGTACTTCTAAAGATTTATCAAAATTTGGTGTGCCGAATCTGAGTAACATGGTGAATTCGGTTAGTTCCCAATAGGCCGCAGTAGTAATAAGTGGACTGTTCGGGATATAGATAAATTTTCACGAATGGAATCAAAATTTCTAGGCGAATTCAGTGAGTTCCCAATGGGACTTGCTTGTATGAGTGTGCTTTTCAATATGTAACAACATTTTAAGGAACGGACTCTAAGTATCATGGTGAATTCAGTAGGGTCCCAATAGGATTCGCATGTAATAAGCTTGTTATTCAAGATAGAGCAGAGTTTTAAGGAACGGAAACACTGTTTCTCTGTGAATTCAGTTAGTTCCCAGTAGCAGGCTCTTGTGATATGCGTACTTCTAAAGATTTATCAAAATTTGGTGTGCCGAATCTGAGTAACATGGTGAATTCGTTTAGTTCCCAATAGGCGGCAGTAGTAATAAGTGGACTGTTCGGGATATAGAAAAATTTTCACGAATGGAATCAAAATTTCTAGGCGACTTCAGTGAGTTCCCAATGGGACACACTTGTATGAGTGTGCTTTTCAATATGTAACAACATTTTAAGGAACGGACTCTAAGTATCATTGTGAATTCAGTAGGTTCCCAATAGGATTCGCATGTAATAAGCTTGTTATTCAAGATAGAGCAGCGTTTTAAGGAACGGAAACACTGTTTCTCTGTGAATTCAGTTAGTTCCCAGTAGCAGGCTCTTGTAATATGCGTACTTCTAAAGATTTATCAAAATTTGGTGTGCCGAATCTGAGTAACATGGTGAATTCGGTTAGTTCCCAATAGGCCGCAGTAGTAATAAGTGGACTGTTCGGGATATAGAAAAATTTAAACGAATGGAATCAAAATTTTTAGGCGAATTCAGTGAGTTCCCAATGGGACATGCTTGCATGAGTGTGCTTTTCATTATGTAACAACATTTTAAGGAATGGACTCTAAGTATCATGGTTAATTCAGTAGGTTCCCAATAGGATTCGCATGTAATAAGCTTGTTATTCAAGATAGAGCAGCGTTTTAAGGAACGGAAACACTGTTTCTCTGTGAATTCAGTTAGTTCCCAGTAGCAGGCTCTTGTAATATGCGTACTTCTAAAGATTTATCAAAATTTGGTGTGCCGAATCTGAGTAACATGGTGAATTCGGTTAGTTCCCAATAGGCCGCAGTGGTAATAAGTGGACTGTTCGGGATATAGAAAAATTTTCACGAATGGAATCAAAATTTCTAGGCGAATTCAGTGAGTTCCCAAAGGGACACGCTTGTATGAGTGTGCTTTTCAATATGTAACAACATTTTAAGGAGCGGACTCTTAGTATCATGGTGAATTCAGTAGGTTCCCAGTAGGATTCGCATGTAATAAGGTTGTTATTCAAGGTAGAGCAACGTTTTAAGGAACGGAAACACTGTTTCTCTGTGAATTCAGTTAGTTCCCAGTAGCAGGCTCTTGTAATATGCGTACTTCTAAAGATTTATCAAAATTTGGTGTGCCGAATCTGAGTAACATGGTGAATTCGGTTAGTTCCCAATAGGCCGCAGTAGTAATAAGTGGACTGTTCGGGATATAGAAAATTTTTCACGAATGGAATCAAAATTTCTAGGCGAATTCAGTGAGTTCCCAATGGGACATGCTTGTATGAGTGTGCTTTTCAATATGTAACAACATTTTAAGGAACGGACTCTAAGTATCATGGTGATTCAGTAGGTTCCCAATAGGATTCGCATGTAATAAGCTTGTTATTCAAGATAGAGCAGCGTTTTAAGGAACGGAAACACTGTTTCTCTGTGAATTCAGTTAGTTCCCAGTAGCAGGCTCTTGTAATATGCGTACTTCTAAAGATTTATCAAAATTTGGTGTGCCGAATCTGAGTAACATGGTGAATTCGGTTAGTTCCCAATAGGCCACAGTAGTAATAAGTGGACTGTTCGGGATATAGAAAAATTTTCACGAATGGAATCAAAATTTCTAGGCGAATTCAGTGAGTTCCCAATGGGACATGCTTGTATGAGTGTGCTTTTCAATATGTAACAACATTTTAAAGAACGGACTCTAAGTATCATGGTGAATTCAATAGGTTCCCAATAGGATTCGCATGTAATAAGCTTGTTATTCAAGATAGAGCAGCGTTTTAAGGAACGGAAACACTGTTCTCTGTGAATTCAGTTAGTTCCCAGTAGCAGGCTCTTGTATTATGCGTAATTCCAAAGATTTATCAAAATTTGGTGTGCCGAATCTGAGTAACATGGTGAATTCGGTTAGTTCCCAATAGGCCTCAGTAGTAATAAGTGGACTGTTCGGGATATAGAAAAATTTTCACGAATGGAATCAAAATTTCTAGGCGAATTCAGTGAGTTCCCAATGGGACATGCTTGTATGAGTGTGCTTTTCAATATGTAACAACATTTTAAGGAACGGACTCTAAGTATCATGGTGAATTCAGTAGGTTCCAAATAGGATTCGCATGTAATAAGCTTGTTATTCAAGATAGAGCAGCGTTTTAAGGAACGGAAACACTGTTTCTCTGTGAATTCAGTTAGTTCCCAGTAGCAGGCTCTTGTAATATGCGTACTTCCAAAGATTTATCAAAATTTGGTGTGCCGAATCTGAGTAACATGGTGAATTCGGTTAGTTCCCAATAGGCCGCAGTAGTAATACGTGGACTGTTAGGGATATAGAAAAATTTTCACGAATTGAATCAAAATTTCTAGGCGAATTAGGTGAGTTCCCAATGGGACATGCTTGTATGAGTGTGCTTTTCAATATGTAACAACATTTTAAGGAACGGACTCTAAGTATCATGGTGAATTCAGTAGGTTCCCAATAGGATTCGCATGTAATAAGCTTGTTATTCAAGATAGAGCAGGGTTTTAAGGAACGGAAACACTGTTTCTCTGTGAATTCAGTTAGTTCCCAGTAGCAGGCTCTTGTAATATGCGTACTTCTAAAGATTTATCAAAATTTGGTGTGCCGAATCTGAGTAACATGGTGAATTCGGTTAGTTCCCAATAGGCCGCAGTAGTAATAAGTGGACTGTTCGGGATATAGAAAAATTTAAACGAATGGAATCATAATTTCTAGGCGAATTCAGTGAGTTCCCAATGGGACATGCTTGCATGAGTGTGCTTTTCATTATGTAACAACATTTTAAGGAATGGACTCTAAGTATCATGGTTAATTCAGTAGGTTCCCAATAGGATTCGCATGTAATAAGCTTGTTATTCAAGATAGAGCAGCGTTTTAAGGAACGGAAACACTGTTTCTCTGTGAATTCAGTTAGTTCCCAGTAGCAGGCTCTTGTAATATGCGTACTTCTAAAGATTTATCAAAATTTGGTGTGCCGAATCTGAGTAACATGGTGAATTCGGTTAGTTCCCAATAGGCCGCAGTAGTAATAAGTGGACTGTTCGGGATATAGAAAAATTTTCACGAATGGAATCAAAATTTCTAGGCGAATTCAGTGAGTTCCCAAAGGGACACGCTTGTATGAGTGTGCTTTTCAATATGTAACAACATTTTAAGGAGCGGACTCTTAGTATCATGGTGAATTCAGTAGGTTCCCAATAGGATTCGCATGTAATAAGCTAGTTATTCAAGGTAGAGCAACGTTTTAAGGAACGGAAACACTGTTTCTATGTGAATTCAGTTAGTTCCCAGTAGCAGGCTCTTGTAATATGCGTACTTCTAAAGATTTATCAAAATTTGGTGTGCCGAATCTGCGTAACATGGTGAATTCGGTTAGTTCCCAATAGGCCGCAGTAGTAATAAGTGGACTGTTCGGGATATAGAAAAATTGTCACGAATGGAATCAAAATTTCTAGGCGAATGCAGTGAGTTCCCATTGGGACATGCTTGTATGAGTGTGCTTTTCAATATGTAACAACATTTTTAGGAACGGACTCTAAGTATCATGGTGAATTCAGTAGGTTCCCAGTAGGATTCGCATGCATTAAGCTTGTTATTCAAGATAGAGCAGCGTTTTAAGGAACGGAAACACTGTTTCTCTGTGAATTCAGTTAGTTCCCAGTAGCAGGCTCTTGTAATATGCGTACTTCTAAAGATTTATCAAAATTTGGTGTGCCGAATCTGAGTAATATGGTGAATTCGGTTAGTTCCCAATAGGCCGCAGTGGTAATAAGTGGACTGTTCGGGATATAGAAAAATTTTCACGAATGGAATCAAAATTTCTAGGCGAATTCAGTGAGTTCCCAATGGGACATGCTTGTATGAGTGTGCTTTTCAATATGTAACAACATTTTAAGGAACGGATTCTAAGTATCATGGTGAATACAGTAGGTTCCCAATAGGATTCGCATGTAATAAGCTTGTTATTCAAGATAGAGCAGCGTTTTAAGGAACGGAAACACTGTTTCTCTGTGAATTCAGTTAGTTCCCAGTAGCAGGCTCTTGTAATATGCGTACTTCTAAAGATTTATCAAAATTTGGTGTGCCGAATCTGAGTAACATGGTGAATTCGGTTAGTTCCCAATAGGCCGCAGTAGTAATAAGTGGACTGTTCGGGATATAGAAAATTTTTCACGAATGGAATCAAAATTTCTAGGCGAATTCAGTGAGTTCCCAATGGGACATGCTTGTATGAGTGTGCTTTTCAATATGTAACAACATTTTAAGGAACGGACTCTAAGTATCATGGTGATTCAGTAGGTTCCCAATAGGATTCGCATGTAATAAGCTTGTTATTCAAGATAGAGCAGCGTTTTAAGGAACGGAAACACTGTTTCTCTGTGAATTCAGTTAGTTCCCAGTAGCAGGCTCTTGTAATATGCGTACTTCTAAAGATTTATCAAAATTTGGTGTGCCGAATCTGAGTAACATGGTGAATTCGGTTAGTTCCCAATAGGCCACAGTAGTAATAAGTGGACTGTTCGGGATATAGAAAAATTTTCACGAATGGAATCAAAATTTCTAGGCGAATTCAGTGAGTTCCCAATGGGACATGCTTGTATGAGTGTGCTTTTCAATATGTAACAACATTTTAAAGAACGGACTCTAAGTATCATGGTGAATTCAATAGGTTCCCAATAGGATTCGCATGTAATAAGCTTGTTATTCAAGATAGAGCAGCGTTTTAAGGAACGGAAACACTGTTCTCTGTGAATTCAGTTAGTTCCCAGTAGCAGGCTCTTGTATTATGCGTAATTCCAAAGATTTATCAAAATTTGGTGTGCCGAATCTGAGTAACATGGTGAATTCGGTTAGTTCCCAATAGGCCTCAGTAGTAATAAGTGGACTGTTCGGGATATAGAAAAATTTTCACGAATGGAATCAAAATTTCTAGGCGAATTCAGTGAGTTCCCAATGGGACATGCTTGTATGAGTGTGCTTTTCAATATGTAACAACATTTTAAGGAACGGACTCTAAGTATCATGGTGAATTCAGTAGGTTCCAAATAGGATTCGCATGTAATAAGCTTGTTATTCAAGATAGAGCAGCGTTTTAAGGAACGGAAACACTGTTTCTCTGTGAATTCAGTTAGTTCCCAGTAGCAGGCTCTTGTAATATGCGTACTTCCAAAGATTTATCAAAATTTGGTGTGCCGAATCTGAGTAACATGGTGAATTCGGTTAGTTCCCAATAGGCCGCAGTAGTAATACGTGGACTGTTAGGGATATAGAAAAATTTTCACGAATGGAATCAAAATTTCTAGGCGAATTAGGTGAGTTCCCATTGGGACATGCTTGTATGAGTGTGCTTTTCAATATGTAACAACATTTTTAGGAACGGACTCTAAGTATCATGGGGAATTCAGTAGGTTCCCAGTAGGATTCGCATGCAATAAGCTTGTTATTCAAGATAGAGCAGCGTTTTAAGGAACGGAAACACTGTTTCTCTGTGAATTCAGTTAGTTCCCAGTAGCAGGCTCTTGTAATATGCGTACTTCTAAAGATTTATCAAAATTTGGTGTGCCGAATCTGAGTAACATGGTGAATTCGGTTAGTTCCCAATAGGCCGCAGTGGTAATAAGTGGACTGTTCGGGATATAGAAAAATTTTCACGAATGGAATCAAAATTTCTAGGCGAATTCAGTGAGTTCCCAATGGGACATGCTTGTATGAGTGTGCTTTTCAATATGTAACAACATTTTAAGGAACGGATTCTAAGTATCATGGTGAATACAGTAGGTTCCCAATAGGATTCGCATGTAATAAGCTTGTTATTCAAGATAGAGCAGCGTTTTAAGGAACGGAAACACTGTTTCTCTGTGAATTCAGTTAGTTCCCAGTAGCAGGCTCTTGTAATATGCGTACTTCTAAAGATTTATCAAAATTTGGTGTGCCGAATCTGAGTAACATGGTGAATTCGGTTAGTTCCCAATAGGCCGCATTAGTAATAAGTGGACTGTTCGGGATATAGATAAATTTTCACGAATGGAATCAAAATTTCTAGGCGAATTCAGTGAGTTCCCAATGGGACTTGCTTGTATGAGTGTGCTTTTCAATATGTAACAACATTTTAAGGAACGGACTCTAAGTATCATGGTGAATTCAGTAGGGTCCCAATAGGATTCGCATGTAATAAGCTTGTTATTCAAGATAGAGCAGCGTTTTAAGGAACGGAAACACTGTTTCTCTGTGAATTCAGTTAGTTCCCAGTAGCAGGCTCTTGTGATATGCGTACTTCTAAAGATTTATCAAAATTTGGTGTGCCGAATCTGAGTAACATGGTGAATTCGGTTAGTTCCCAATAGGCGGCAGTAGTAATAAGTGGACTGTTCGGGATATAGAAAAATTTTCACGAATTGAATCAAAATTTCTAGGCGAATTCAGTGAGTTCCCAATGGGACACGCTTGTATGAGTGTGCTTTTCAATATGTAACAACATTTTAAGGAACGGACTCTAAGTATCATGGTGAATTCAGTAGGTTCCCAATAGGATTCGCATGTAATAAGCTTGTTATTCAAGATAGAGCAGCGTTTTAAGGAACGGAAACACTGTTTCTCTGTGAATTCAGTTACTTCCCTTAGCAGGCTCTTGTAATATGCGTACTTCTAATGATTTATCAAAATTTGGTGTGCCGAATCTGAGTAACATGGTGAATTCGGTTAGTTCCCAATAGGCCGCAGTAGTAATAAGTGGACTGTTCGGGATATAGATAAATTTTCACGAATGGAATCAAAATTTCTAGGCGAATTCAGTGAGTTCCCAATGGGACATGCTTGTATGAGTGTGCTTTTCAATATATAACAACATTTTAAGGAACGGACTCTAAGTATCATGGTGAATTCGGTAGGTTCCCAATCGGATTCGCATGTAATAAGCTTGTTATTCAAGATAGAGCAACGTTTTAAGAAACGGAAAAACTGTTTCTCTGTGAATTCAGTTTGTTCCCAGTAGCAGGCTCTTGTAATATGCGTACTTCTAAAGATTTATCAAAATTTGGTGTGCCGAATCTGAGTAACATGGTGAATTCGGTTAGTTCCCAATAGGCCGCAGTAGTAATAAGTGGACTGTTCGGGATATAGAAAAATTTTCACGAATGGAATCAAAATTTCTAGGCGAATTCAGTGAGTTCCCAATGGGACATGCTTGTATGAGTGTGCTTTTCAATATGTAACAACATTTTAAGGAACGGACTCTAAGTATCATGGTGAATTCAGTAGGGTCCCAATAGGATTCGCATGTAATAAGCTTGTTATTCAAGGTAGAGCAGCGTTTTAAGGAACGGAAACACTGTTTCTCTGTGAATTCAGTTAGTTCCCAGTAGCAGGCTCTTGTAATATGCGTACTTCTAAAAATTTATCAAAATTTGGTGTGCCGAATCTGAGTAACATGGTGAATTCGGTTAGTTCCCAATAGGCCGCAGTAGTAATAAGTGGACTGTTCGGGATATAGAAAAATTGTCACGAATGGAATCAAAATTTCTAGGCGAATTCAGTGAGTTCCCAATGGGACATGCTTGTATGAGTGTGCTTTTCAATATGTAACAACATTTTAAGGAACGGACTCTAAGTATCATGGTGAATTCAGTAGGTTCCCAATAGGATTCGCATGTAATAAGCTTGTTATTCAAGATAGAGCAGCGTTTTAAGGAACGGAAACACTGTTTCTCTGTGAATTCAGTTAGTTCCCAGTAGCAGGCTCTTGTAATATGCGTACTTCTAAAGATTTATCAAAATTTGGTGTGCCGAATCTGAGTAACATGGTGAATTCGGTTAGTTCCCAATAGGCCGCAGTAGTAATCAGTGGACTGTTCGGGATATAGAAAAATTGTCACGAATGGAATCAAAATTTCTAGGCGAATTCAGTGAGTTCCCAATGGGACATGCTTGTATGAGTGTGCTTTTCAATATTTAACAAATTTTAAGGAACGGACTCTAAGTATCATGGTTAATTCAGTAGGTTCCCAATAGGATTCGCATGTAATAAACTTGTTATTCAAGATAGAGCAGCGTTTTAAGGAACGGAAACACTGTTTCTCTGTGAATTCAGTTAGTTCCCAGTAGCAGGCTCTTGTAATATGCGTACTTCTAAAGATTTATCAAAATTTGGTGTGCCGAATCAGAGTAACATGGTGAATTCGGTTAGTTCCCAATAGGCCGCAGTAGTAATAAGTGGACTGTTCGGGATATAGAAAAATTTTCACGAATGGAATCAAAATTTCTAGGCGATTTCAGTGAGTTCCCAATGGGACATGCCTGTATGAGTGTGCTTTTCAATATGTAACAACATTTTAAAGAACGGACTCTAAGTATCATGGTGAATCAGTAGGTTCCCAATAGGATTCGCATGTAATAAGCTTGTTATTCAAGATAGAGCAGCGTTTTAAGGAACGGAAACACTGTTCTTGGGAATTCAGTTAGTTCCCAGTAGCAGGCTCTTCTATTATGCGTACTTCCAAAGATTTATCAAAATTTGGTGTGCCGAATCTGAGTAACATGGTGAATTCGGTTAGTTCCCAATAGGCCGCAGTAGTAATAAGTGGACTGTTCGGGATATAGAAAAATTTTCACGAATGGAATCAAAATTTCTAGGCGAATTCAGTGAGTTCCCAATGGGACATGCTTGTATGAGTGTGCTTTTCAATATGTAACAACATTTTAAGGAACGGACTCTAAGTATCATGGTGAATTCAGTAGGGTCCCAATAGGATTCGCATGTCATAAGCTTGTTATTCAAGATAGAGCAGCGTTTTAAGGAACAGAAACACTGTTTCTCTGTGAATTCAGTTAGTTCCCAGTAGCAGGCTCTTGTAATATGCGTACTTCTAAAGATTTATCAAAATTTGGTGTGCCGAATCTGAGTAACATGGTGAATTCTGTTAGTTCCCAATAGGACGCGGTAGTAATAAGTGGACTGTTCGGGATATAGATAAATTTTCACGAATGGAATCAAAATTTCTAGGCGAATTCAGTGAGTTCCCAATGGGACATGCTTGTATGAGTGTGCTTTTCAATATATAACAACATTTTAAGGAACGGACTCTAAGTATCATGGTGAATTCAGTAGGTTCCCAATAGGATTCGCATGTAATAAGCGTGTTATTCAAGATAGACCAACGTTTTAAGGAACGGAAAAACTGTTTCTCTGTGAATTCAGTTAGTTCCCAGTAGCAGGCTCTTGTAATATGCGTACTTCTAAACATTTATCAAAATTTGGTGTGCCGAATCTGAGTAACATGGTGAATTCGGTTAGTTCCCAATAGGCCGCAGTAGTAATAAGTGGACTGTTCGGGATATAGAAAAATTTTCACGAATGGAATCAAAATTTCTAGGCGAATTTAGTGAGTTCCCAATTGGACATGCTTGTATGAGTGTGCTTTTCAATATGTAAAAACATTTTAAGGAACGGACTCTAAGTATCATGGTGAATTCAGTAGGGTCCCAATAGGATTCGCATGTAATAAGCTTGTTATTCAAGATAGAGCAGCGTTTTAAGGAACGGAAACACTGTTTCTCTGTGAATTCAGTTAGTTCCCAGTAGCAGGCTCTTGTAACATGCGTACTTCTAAAGATTTATCAAAATTTGGTGTGCCGTATCTGAGTAACATGGTGAATTCGGTTAGTTCCCAATAGGCCGCAGTAGTAATAAGTGGACTGTTCGGGATATAGATAAATTTTCACGAATGGAATCAAAATTTCTAGGCGAATTCAGTGAGTTCCCAATGGGACATGCTTGTATGAGTGTGCTTTTCAATATATAACAACATTTTAAGGAACGGACTCTAAGTATCATGGTGAATTCAGTAGGGTCCCAATAGGATTCGCATGTAATAAGCTTGTTATTCAAGATAGAGCAGCGTTTTAAGGAACGGAAACACTGTTTCTCTGTGAATTCAGTTAGTTCCCAGTAGCAGGCTCTTGTAATATGCGTACTTCTAAACATTTATCAAAATTTGGTGTGCCGAATCTGAGTAACATGGTGAATTCGGTTAGTTCCCAATAGGCCGCAGTAGTAATAAGTGGACTGTTCGGGATATAGAAAAATTTTCACGAATGGAATCAAAATTTCTAGGCGAATTCAGTGAGTTCCCAATGGGACATGCTTGTATGAGTGTGCTTTTCAATATGTAACAACATTTTAAGGAACGGACTCTAAGTATCATGGTGAATTCAGTAGGTTCCCAATAGGATTCGCATGTAATAAGCTTGTTATTCAAGATAGAGCAACGTTTTAAGGAACGGAAACACTGTTTCTCTGTGAATTCAGTTAGTTCCCAGTAGCAGGCTCTTGTAATATGCGTACTTCTAAAGATTTATCAAAATTTGGTGTGCCGAATCTGAGTAACATGGTGAATTCGGTTAGTTCCCAATAGGCCACAGTAGTAATAAGTGGACTGTTCGGGATGTAGAAAAATTTTCACGAAAGGAATCAAAATTTCTAGGCGAATTCAGTGAGTTCCCAAAGGGACACGCTTGTATGAGTGTGCTTTTCAATATGTAACAACATTTTAAGGAACGGACTCTAAGTATCATGGTGAATTCAGTAGGTTCCCAATAGGATTCGCATGTAATAAGCTTGTTATTCAAGATAGAGCAGCGTTTTAAGGAACGGAAACACTGTTTCTCTGTGAATTCAGTTAGTTCCCAGTAGAGGGTCTTGTAATATGCGTACTTCTAAAGATTTATCAAAATTTGGTGTGCCGAATCTGAGTAACATGGTGAATTCGGTTAGTTCCCAATAGGCCGCAGTAGTAATAAGTGGACTGTTCGGGATATAGAAAAATTTTCACGAATGGAATCAAAATTTCTAGGCGAATTCAGTGAGTTCCCAATGGGACATGCTTGTATGAGTGTGCTTTTCAATATGTAACAACATTTTAAGGAACGGACTCTAAGTATCATGGTGAATTCAGTAGGTCCCCAATAGGATTCACATGTAATAAGCTTGTTATTCAAGATAGAGCAGCGTTTTAAGGAACGGAAACACTGTTTCTCTGTGAATTCAGTTAGTTCCCAGTAGCAGGCTCTTGTAATATGCGAACTTCTAAAGATTTATCAAAATTTGGTGTGCCGAACCTGAGTAACATGGTGAATTCGGTAAGTTCCCAATAGGCCGCAGTAGTAATAAGTGGACTGTTCGGGATATAGAAAAATTTTCACGAATGGAATCAAAATTTCTAGGCGAATTCAGTGAGTTCCCAAAGGGACACGCTTGTATGAGTGTGCTTTTCAATATGTAACAACATTTTAAGGAACGGACTCTAAGTATCATGGTGAATTCAGTAGGGTCCCAATAGGATTCGCATGTATTAAGCTTCTTATTCAAGATAGAGCAGCGTTTTAAGGAACGGAAACACTGTTTCTCTGTGAATTCAGTTAGTTCCCAGTAGCAGGCTCTTGTAATATGCGAACTTCTAAAGATTTATCAAAATTTGGTGTGCCGAACCTGAGTAACATGGTGAATTCGGTTAGTTCCCAATAGGCCGCAGTAGTAATAAGTGGACTGTTCGGGATATAGAAAAATTTTCACGAATGGAATCAAAATTTCTAGGCGAATTCAGTGAGTTCCCAATGGGACATGCTTGTATGAGTGTGCTTTTCAATATGTAACAACATTTTAAGGAACGGACTCTAAGTATCATGGTGAATTCAGTAGGTCCCCAATAGGATTCGCATGTAATAAGCTTGTTATTCAAGATAGAGCAGCGTTTTAAGGAACGGAAACACTGTTTCTCTGTGAATTCAGTTAGTTCCCAGTAGCAGGCTCTTGTAATATGCGTACTTCTAAAGATTTATCAAAATTTGGTGTGCCGAATCTGAGTAACATGGTGAATTCGGTTAGTTCCCAATAGGCCGCAGTAGTAATAAGTGGACTGTTCGGGATATAGAAAAATTTTCACGAATGGAATCAAAATTTCTAGGCGAATTCAGTGAGTTCCCAATGGGACATGCTTGTATGAGTGTGCTTTTCAATATGTAACAACATTTTAAGGAACGGACTCTAAGTATCATGGTGAATTCAGTAGGGTCCCAATAGGATTCGCATGTAATAAGCTTGTTATTCAAGATAGAGCAGCGTTTTAAGGAACGGAAACACTGTTTCTCTGTGAATTCAGTTAGTTCCCAGTAGCAGGCTCTTGTAATATGCGTACTTCTAAAGATTTATCAAAATTTGGTGTGCCGAATCAGAGTAACATGGTGAATTCGGTTAGTTCCCAATAGGCCGCAGTAGTAATAAGTGGACTGTTCGGGATATAGAAAAATTTTCACGAATGGAATCAAAATTTCTAGGCGATTTCAGTGAGTTCCCAATGGGACATGCCTGTATGAGTGTGCTTTTCAATATGTAACAACATTTTAAAGAACGGACTCTAAGTATCATGGTGAATCAGTAGGTTCCCAATAGGATTCGCATGTAATAAGCTTGTTATTCAAGATAGAGCAGCGTTTTAAGGAACGGAAACACTGTTCTTGGGAATTCAGTTAGTTCCCAGTAGCAGGCTCTTCTATTATGCGTACTTCCAAAGATTTATCAAAATTTGGTGTGCCGAATCTGAGTAACATGGTGAATTCGGTTAGTTCCCAATAGGCCGCAGTAGTAATAAGTGGACTGTTCGGGATATAGAAAAATTTTCACGAATGGAATCAAAATTTCTAGGCGAATTCAGTGAGTTCCCAATGGGACATGCTTGTATGAGTGTGCTTTTCAATATGTAACAACATTTTAAGGAACGGACTCTAAGTATCATGGTGAATTCAGTAGGGTCCCAATAGGATTCGCATGTCATAAGCTTGTTATTCAAGATAGAGCAGCGTTTTAAGGAACAGAAACACTGTTTCTCTGTGAATTCAGTTAGTTCCCAGTAGCAGGCTCTTGTAATATGCGTACTTCTAAAGATTTATCAAAATTTGGTGTGCCGAATCTGAGTAACATGGTGAATTCTGTTAGTTCCCAATAGGACGCGGTAGTAATAAGTGGACTGTTCGGGATATAGATAAATTTTCACGAATGGAATCAAAATTTCTAGGCGAATTCAGTGAGTTCCCAATGGGACATGCTTGTATGAGTGTGCTTTTCAATATATAACAACATTTTAAGGAACGGACTCTAAGTATCATGGTGAATTCAGTAGGTTCCCAATAGGATTCGCATGTAATAAGCGTGTTATTCAAGATAGACCAACGTTTTAAGGAACGGAAAAACTGTTTCTCTGTGAATTCAGTTAGTTCCCAGTAGCAGGCTCTTGTAATATGCGTACTTCTAAACATTTATCAAAATTTGGTGTGCCGAATCTGAGTAACATGGTGAATTCGGTTAGTTCCCAATAGGCCGCAGTAGTAATAAGTGGACTGTTCGGGATATAGAAAAATTTTCACGAATGGAATCAAAATTTCTAGGCGAATTTAGTGAGTTCCCAATTGGACATGCTTGTATGAGTGTGCTTTTCAATATGTAAAAACATTTTAAGGAACGGACTCTAAGTATCATGGTGAATTCAGTAGGGTCCCAATAGGATTCGCATGTAATAAGCTTGTTATTCAAGATAGAGCAGCGTTTTAAGGAACGGAAACACTGTTTCTCTGTGAATTCAGTTAGTTCCCAGTAGCAGGCTCTTGTAACATGCGTACTTCTAAAGATTTATCAAAATTTGGTGTGCCGAATCTGAGTAACATGGTGAATTCGGTTAGTTCCCAATAGGCCGCAGTAGTAATAAGTGGACTGTTCGGGATATAGATAAATTTTCACGAATGGAATCAAAATTTCTAGGCGAATTCAGTGAGTTCCCAATGGGACATGCTTGTATGAGTGTGCTTTTCAATATATAACAACATTTTAAGGAACGGACTCTAAGTATCATGGTGAATTCAGTAAGTTCCCAATAGGATTCGCATGTAATAAGCGTGTTATTCAAGATAGACCAACGTTTTAAGGAACGGAAAAACTGTTTCTCTGTGAATTCAGTTAGTTCCCAGTATCAGGCTCTTGTAATATGCGTACTTCTAAAGATTTATCAAAATTTGGTGTGCCGAATCTGAGTAACATGGTGAATTCGGTTAGTTCCCAATAGGCCGCAGTAGTAATAAGTGGACTGTTCGGGATATAGAAAAATTTTCACGAATGGAATCAAAATTTCTAGGCGAATTTAGTGAGTTCCCAATGGGACATACTTGTATGAGTGTGCTTTTTAATATGTAACAACATTTTAAGGAACGGACTCTAAGTATCATGGTGAATTCAGTAGGGTCCCAATAGGATTCGCATGTAATAAGCTTGTTATTCAAGATAGAGCAGCGTTTTAAGGAACGGAAACACTGTTTCTCTGTGAATTCAGTTACTTCCCAGTAGCAGGCTCTTGTAATATGCGTACTTCTAAAGATTTATCAAAATTTGGTGTGCCGAATCTGAGTAACATGGTGAATTCGGTTAGTTCCCAATAGGCCGCAGTAGTAATAAGTGGACTGTTCGGGATATAGAAAAATTTTCACGAATGGAATCAAAATTTCTAGGCGAATTCAGTGAGTTCCCAATGGAACATGCTTGTATGAGTGTGCTTTTCAATATGTAACAAAATTTTAAGGAACGGACTCTAAGTATCATGGTGAATTCAGTAGGTTCCCAATAGGATTCGCATATAATAAGCTTGTTATTCAAGATAGAGCAGCGTTTTAAGGAACGGAAACACTGTTTCTCTGTGAATTCAGTTAGTTCCCAGTAGCAGGCTCTTGTAATATGCGAACTTCTAAAGATTTATCAAAATTTGGTGTGCCGAACCTGAGTAACATGGTGAATTCAGTTAGTTCCCAATAGGCCGCAGTAGTAATAAGTGGACTGTTCGGGATATAGAAAAATTTTCACGAATGGAATCAAAATTTCTAGGCGAATTCAGTGAGTTCCCAATGGGACATGCTTGTATGAGTGTGCTTTTCAATATGTAACAACATTTTAAGGAACGGACTCTAAGTATCATGGTGAATTCAGTAGGTCCCCAATAGGATTCGCATGTAATAAGCTTGTTATTCAAGATAGAGCAGCGTTTTAAGGAAAGGAAACACTGTTTCTCTGTGAATTCAGTTAGTTCCCAGTAGCAGGCTCTTGTAATATGCGTACTTCTAAAGATTTATCAAAATTTGGTGTGCCGAATCTGAGTAACATGGTGAATTCGGTTAGTTCCCAATAGGCCGCAGTAGTAATAAGTGGACTGTTCGGGATATAGAAAAATTTTCACGAATGGAATCAAAATTTCTAGGCGAATTCAGTGAGTTCCCAATGGGACATGCTTGTATGAGTGTGCTTTTCAATATGTAACAACATTTTAAGGAACGGACTCTAAGTATCATGGTGAATTCAGTAGGGTCCCAATAGGATTCGCATGTAATAAGCTTGTTATTCAAGATAGAGCAGCGTTTTAAGGAACGGAAACACTGTTTCTCTGTGAATTCAGTTAGTTCCCAGTAGCAGGCTCTTGTAATATGCGTACTTCTAAACATTTATCAAAATTTGGTGTGCCGAATCTGAGTAACATGGTGAATTCGGTTAGTTCCCAATAGGCCGCAGTAGTAATAAGTGGACTGTTCGGGATATAGAAAAATTTTCACGAATGGAATCAAAATTTCTAGGCGAATTCAGTGAGTTCCCAATGGGACATGCTTGTATGAGTGTGCTTTTCAATATGTAACAACATTTTAAGGAACGGACTCTAAGTATCATGGTGAATTCAGTAGGTTCCCAATAGGATTCGCATGTAATAAGCTTGTTATTCAAGATAGAGCAACGTTTTAAGGAACGGAAACACTGTTTCTCTGTGAATTCAGTTAGTTCCCAGTAGCAGGCTCTTGTAATATGCGTACTTCTAAAGATTTATCAAAATTTGGTGTGCCGAATCTGAGTAACATGGTGAATTCGGTTAGTTCCCAATAGGCCACAGTAGTAATAAGTGGACTGTTCGGGATGTAGAAAAATTTTCACGAAAGGAATCAAAATTTCTAGGCGAATTCAGTGAGTTCCCAAAGGGACACGCTTGTATGAGTGTGCTTTTCAATATGTAACAACATTTTAAGGAACGGACTCTAAGTATCATGGTGAATTCAGTAGGTTCCCAATAGGATTCGCATGTAATAAGCTTGTTATTCAAGATAGAGCAGCGTTTTAAGGAACGGAAACACTGTTTCTCTGTGAATTCAGTTAGTTCCCAGTAGAGGGTCTTGTAATATGCGTACTTCTAAAGATTTATCAAAATTTGGTGTGCCGAATCTGAGTAACATGGTGAATTCGGTTAGTTCCCAATAGGCCGCAGTAGTAATAAGTGGACTGTTCGGGATATAGAAAAATTTTCACGAATGGAATCAAAATTTCTAGGCGAATTCAGTGAGTTCCCAATGGGACATGCTTGTATGAGTGTGCTTTTCAATATGTAACAACATTTTAAGGAACGGACTCTAAGTATCATGGTGAATTCAGTAGGTCCCCAATAGGATTCGCATGTAATAAGCTTGTTATTCAAGATAGAGCAGCGTTTTAAGGAACGGAAACACTGTTTCTCTGTGAATTCAGTTAGTTCCCAGTAGCAGGCTCTTGTAATATGCGAACTTCTAAAGATTTATCAAAATTTGGTGTGCCGAACCTGAGTAACATGGTGAATTCGGTAAGTTCCCAATAGGCCGCAGTAGTAATAAGTGGACTGTTCGGGATATAGAAAAATTTTCACGAATGGAATCAAAATTTCTAGGCGAATTCAGTGAGTTCCCAAAGGGACACGCTTGTATGAGTGTGCTTTTCAATATGTAACAACATTTTAAGGAACGGACTCTAAGTATCATGGTGAATTCAGTAGGGTCCCAATAGGATTCGCATGTATTAAGCTTCTTATTCAAGATAGAGCAGCGTTTTAAGGAACGGAAACACTGTTTCTCTGTGAATTCAGTTAGTTCCCAGTAGCAGGCTCTTGTAATATGCGAACTTCTAAAGATTTATCAAAATTTGGTGTGCCGAACCTGAGTAACATGGTGAATTCGGTTAGTTCCCAATAGGCCGCAGTAGTAATAAGTGGACTGTTCGGGATATAGAAAAATTTTCACGAATGGAATCAAAATTTCTAGGCGAATTCAGTGAGTTCCCAATGGGACATGCTTGTATGAGTGTGCTTTTCAATATGTAACAACATTTTAAGGAACGGACTCTAAGTATCATGGTGAATTCAGTAGGTCCCCAATAGGATTCGCATGTAATAAGCTTGTTATTCAAGATAGAGCAGCGTTTTAAGGAACGGAAACACTGTTTCTCTGTGAATTCAGTTAGTTCCCAGTAGCAGGCTCTTGTAATATGCGTACTTCTAAAGATTTATCAAAATTTGGTGTGCCGAATCTGAGTAACATGGTGAATTCGGTTAGTTCCCAATAGGCCGCAGTAGTAATAAGTGGACTGTTCGGGATATAGAAAAATTTTCACGAATGGAATCAAAATTTCTAGGCGAATTCAGTGAGTTCCCAATGGGACATGCTTGTATGAGTGTGCTTTTCAATATGTAACAACATTTTAAGGAACGGACTCTAAGTATCATGGTGAATTCAGTAGGGTCCCAATAGGATTCGCATGTAATAAGCTTGTTATTCAAGATAGAGCAGCGTTTTAAGGAACGGAAACACTGTTTCTCTGTGAATTCAGTTAGTTCCCAGTAGCAGGCTCTTGTAATATGCGTACTTCTAAAGATTTATCAAAATTTGGTGTGCCGAATCTGAGTAACATGGTGAATTCGGTTAGTTCCCAATAGGCCGCAGTAGTAATAAGTGGACTGTTCGGGATATAGAAACATTTTCACGAATGGAATCAAAATTTCTAGGCGAATTCAGTGAGTTCCCAATGGGACATGCTTGTATGAGTGTGCTTTTCAATATATAACAACATTTTAAGGAATGGACTCTAAGTATCATGGTGAATTCACTAGGTTCCCAATAGGATTCGCATGTAATAAGCTTGTTATTCAAGATAGAGCAGCGTTTTAAGGAACGGAAACACTGTTTCTCTGTGAATTCAGTTAGTTCCCAGTAGCAGGCTCTTGTAATATGCGTACTTCTAAAGATTTATCAAAATTTGGTGTGCCGAATCTGAGTAACATGGTGAATTCGGTTAGTTCCCAATAGGCCGCAGTAGTAATAAGTGGACTGTTCGGGATATAGAAAAATTTTCACGAATGGAATCAAAATTTCTAGGCGAATTCAGTGAGTTCCCAATGGGACATGCTTGTATGAGTGTGCTTTTCAATATGTAACAACATTTTAAGGAACGGACTCTAAGTAGCATGGTGAATTCAGTAGGTTCCCAATAGGATTCGCATGTAATAAGCTTGTTATTCAAGATAGAGCAGCGTTTTAAGGAACAGAAACACTGTTTCTCTGTGAATTCAGTTAGTTCCCAGTAGCAGGCTCTTGTAATATGCGAACTTCTAAAGATTTATCAAAATTTGGTGTTCCGAACCTGAGTAACATGGTGAATTCGGTTAATTCCCAATAGGCCGCAGTAGTAATAAATGGACTGTTCGGGATATAGAAAAATTTTCACGAATGGAATCAAAATTTCTAGGCGAATTCAGTGAGTTCCCAATGGGACATGCTTGTATGAGTGTGCTTTTCAATATGTAACAACATTTTAAGGAACGGACTCTAAGTATCATGGTGAATTCAGTAGGTCCCCAATAGGATTCGCATGTAATAAGCTTGTTATTCAAGATAGAGCAGAGTTTTAAGGAACGGAAACACTGTTTCTCTGTGAATTCAGTTAGTTCCCAGTAGCAGGCTCTTGTAATATGCGTACTTCTAAAGATTTATCAAAATTTGGTGTGCCGAATCTGAGTAACATGGTGAATTCGGTTAGTTCCCAATAGGCCGCAGTAGTAATAAGTGGACTGTTCGGGATATAGAAAAATTTTCACGAATGGAATCAAAATTTCTAGGCGAATTTAGTGAGTTCCCAATGGGACATACTTGTATGAGTGTGCTTTTCAATATGTAACAACATTTTAAGGAACGGACTCTAAGTATCATGGTGAATTCAGTAGGGTCCCAATAGGATTCGCATGTAATAAGCTTGTTATTCAAGATAGAGCAGCGTTTTAAGGAACGGAAACACTGTATCTCTGTGAATTCAGTTAGTTCCCAGTAGCAGGCTCTTGTAATATGCGTACTTCTAAAGATTTATCAAAATTTGGTGTGCCGAATCTGAGTAACATGGTGAATTCGGTTAGTTCCCAAAGGCCGCAGTAGTAATAAGTGGACTGTTCGGGATATAGAAAAATTTTCACGAATGGAATCAAAATTTCTAGGCGAATTCAGTGAGTTCCCAAAGGGACACGCTTGTATGAGTGTGCTTTTCAATATGTAACAACATTTTAAGGAACGGACTCTAAGTATCATGGTGAATTCAGTAGGTTCCCAATAGGATTCGCATGTAATAAGCTTGTTATTCAAGATAGAGCAGCGTTTTAAGGAACGGAAACACTGTTTCTCTGTGAATTCAGTTAGTTCCCAGTAGCAGGCTCTTGTAATATGCGTACTTCTAAAGATTTATCAAAATTTGGTGTGCCGAATCTGAGTAACATGGTGAATTCGGTTAGTTCCCAATAGGCCGCAGTAGTAATAAGTGGACTGTTCGGGATATAGAAAAATTTTCACGAATGGAATCAAAATTTCTAGGCGAATTCAGTGAGTTCCCAATGGGACATGCTTGTATGAGTGTGCTTTTCAATATGTAACAACATTTTAAGGAACGGACTCTAAGTATCATGGTGAATTCAGTAGGTCCCCAATAGGATTCGCATGTAATAAGCTTGTTATTCAAGATAGAGCAGCGTTTTAAGGAAAGGAAACACTGTTTCTCTGTGAATTCAGTTAGTTCCCAGTAGCAGGCTCTTGTAATATGCGTACTTCTAAAGATTTATCAAAATTTGGTGTGCCGAATCTGAGTAACATGGTGAATTCGGTTAGTTCCCAATAGGCCGCAGTAGTAATAAGTGGACTGTTCGGGATATAGAAAAATTTTCACGAATGGAATCAAAATTTCTAGGCGAATTCAGTGAGTTCCCAATGGGACATGCTTGTATGAGTGTGCTTTTCAATATGTAACAACATTTTAAGGAACGGACTCTAAGTATCATGGTGAATTCAGTAGGTTCCCAATAGGATTCGCATGTAATAAGCTTGTTATTCAAGATAGAGCAACGTTTTAAGGAACGGAAACACTGTTTCTCTGTGAATTCAGTTAGTTCCCAGTAGCAGGCTCTTGTAATATGCGTACTTCTAAAGATTTATCAAAATTTGGTGTGCCGAATCTGAGTAACATGGTGAATTCGGTTAGTTCCCAATAGGCCACAGTAGTAATAAGTGGACTGTTCGGGATGTAGAAAAATTTTCACGAAAGGAATCAAAATTTCTAGGCGAATTCAGTGAGTTCCCAAAGGGACACGCTTGTATGAGTGTGCTTTTCAATATGTAACAACATTTTAAGGAACGGACTCTAAGTATCATGGTGAATTCAGTAGGTCCCCAATAGGATTCGCATGTAATAAGCTTGTTATTCAAGATAGAGCAGCGTTTTAAGGAACGGAAACACAGTTTCTCTGTGAATTCAGTTAGTTCCCAGTAGCAGGCTCTTGTAATATGCGAACTTCTAAAGATTTATCAAAATTTGGTGTGCCGAACCTGAGTAACATGGTGAATTCGGTTAGTTCCCAATAGGCCGCAGTAGTAATAAGTGGACTGTTCGGGATATAGAAAAATTTTCACGAATGGAATCAAAATTTCTAGGCGAATTCAGTGAGTTCCCAATGGGACACGCTTGTATGAGTGTGCTTTTCAATATGTAACAACATTTTAAGGAACGGACTCTAAGTATCATGGTGAATTCAGTAGGTCCCCAATAGGATTCGCATGTAATAAGCTTGTTATTCAAGATAGAGCAGCGTTTTAAGGAACGGAAACACAGTTTCTCTGTGAATTCAGTTAGTTCCCAGTAGCAGGCTCTTGTAATATGCGTACTTCTAAAGATTTATCAAAATTTGGTGTGCCGAACCTGAGTAACATGGTGAATTCGGTTAGTTCCCAATAGGCCGCAGTAGTAATAAGTGGACTGTTCGGGATATAGAAAAATTTTCACGAATGGAATCAAAATTTCTAGGCGAATTCAGTGAGTTCCCAAAGGGACACGCTTGTATGAGTGTGCTTTTCAATATGTAACAACATTTTAAGGAACGGACTCTAAGTATCATGGTGAATTCAGTAGGGTCCCAATAGGATTCGCATGTATTAAGCTTCTTATTCAAGATAGAGCAGCGTTTTAAGGAACGGAAACACTGTTTCTCTGTGAATTCAGTTAGTTCCCAGTAGCAGGCTCTTGTAATATGCGAACTTCTAAAGATTTATCAAAATTTGGTGTGCCGAACCTGAGTAACATGGTGAATTCAGTTAGTTCCCAATAGGCCGCAGTAGTAATAAGTGGACTGTTCGGGATATAGAAAAATTTTCACGAATGGAATCAAAATTTCTAGGCGAATTCAGTGAGTTCCCAATGGGACATGCTTGTATGAGTGTGCTTTTCAATATGTAACAACATTTTAAGGAACGGACTCTAAGTATCATGGTGAATTCAGTAGGTCCCCAATAGGATTCGCATGTAATAAGCTTGTTATTCAAGATAGAGCAGCGTTTTAAGGAAAGGAAACACTGTTTCTCTGTGAATTCAGTTAGTTCCCAGTAGCAGGCTCTTGTAATATGCGTACTTCTAAAGATTTATCAAAATTTGGTGTGCCGAATCTGAGTAACATGGTGAATTCGGTTAGTTCCCAATAGGCCGCAGTAGTAATAAGTGGACTGTTCGGGATATAGAAAAATTTTCACGAATGGAATCAAAATTTCTAGGCGAATTCAGTGAGTTCCCAATGGGACATGCTTGTATGAGTGTGCTTTTCAATATGTAACAACATTTTAAGGAACGGACTCTAAGTATCATGGTGAATTCAGTAGGTTCCCAATAGGATTCGCATGTAATAAGCTTGTTATTCAAGATAGAGCAACGTTTTAAGGAACGGAAACACTGTTTCTCTGTGAATTCAGTTAGTTCCCAGTAGCAGGCTCTTGTAATATGCGTACTTCTAAAGATTTATCAAAATTTGGTGTGCCGAATCTGAGTAACATGGTGAATTCGGTTAGTTCCCAATAGGCCACAGTAGTAATAAGTGGACTGTTCGGGATGTAGAAAAATTTTCACGAAAGGAATCAAAATTTCTAGGCGAATTCACTGAGTTCCCAAAGGGACACGCTTGTATGAGTGTGCTTTTCAATATGTAACAACATTTTAAGGAACGGACTCTAAGTATCATGGTGAATTCAGTAGGTTCCCAATAGGATTCGCATGTAATAAGCTTGTTATTCAAGATAGAGCAGCGTTTTAAGGAACGGAAACACTGTTTCTCTGTGAATTCAGTTAGTTCCCAGTAGAGGGTCTTGTAATATGCGTACTTCTAAAGATTTATCAAAATTTGGTGTGCCGAATCTGAGTAACATGGTGAATTCGGTTAGTTCCCAATAGGCCGCAGTAGTAATAAGTGGACTGTTCGGGATATAGAAAAATTTTCACGAATGGAATCAAAATTTCTAGGCGAATTCAGTGAGTTCCCAATGGGACATGCTTGTATGAGTGTGCTTTTCAATATGTAACAACATTTTAAGGAACGGACTCTAAGTATCATGGTGAATTCAGTAGGTCCCCAATAGGATTCGCATGTAATAAGCTTGTTATTCAAGATAGAGCAGCGTTTTAAGGAACGGAAACACAGTTTCTCTGTGAATTCAGTTAGTTCCCAGTAGCAGGCTCTTGTAATATGCGAACTTCTAAAGATTTATCAAAATTTGGTGTGCCGAACCTGAGTAACATGGTGAATTCGGTTAGTTCCCAATAGGCCGCAGTAGTAATAAGTGGACTGTTCGGGATATAGAAAAATTTTCACGAATGGAATCAAAATTTCTAGGCGAATTCAGTGAGTTCCCAAAGGGACACGCTTGTATGAGTGTGCTTTTCAATATGTAACAACATTTTAAGGAACGGACTCTAAGTATCATGGTGAATTCAGTAGGGTCCCAATAGGATTCGCATGTATTAAGCTTCTTATTCAAGATAGAGCAGCGTTTTAAGGAACGGAAACACTGTTTCTCTGTGAATTCAGTTAGTTCCCAGTAGCAGGCTCTTGTAATATGCGAACTTCTAAAGATTTATCAAAATTTGGTGTGCCGAACCTGAGTAACATGGTGAATTCGGTTAGTTCCCAATAGGCCGCAGTAGTAATAAGTGGACTGTTCGGGATATAGAAAAATTTTCACGAATCGAATCAAAATTTCTAGGCGAATTCAGTGAGTTCCCAATGGGACATGCTTGTATGAGTGTGCTTTTCAATATGTAACAACACTTTAAGGAACGGACTCTAAGTATCATGGTGAATTCAGTAGGTCCCCAATAGGATTCGCATGTAATAAGCTTGTTATTCAAGATAGAGCAGCGTTTTAAGGAACGGAAACACTGTTTCTCTGTGAATTCAGTTAGTTCCCAGTAGCAGGCTCTTGTAATATGCGTACTTCTAAAGATTTATCAAAATTTGGTGTGCCGAATCTGAGTAACATGGTGAATTCGGTTAGTTCCCAATAGGCCGCAGTAGTAATAAGTGGACTGTTCGGGATATAGAAAAATTTTCACGAATGGAATCAAAATTTCTAGGCGAATTCAGTGAGTTCCCAATGGGACATGCTTGTATGAGTGTGCTTTTCAATATGTAACAACATTTTAAGGAACGGACTCTAAGTATCATGGCGAATTCAGTAGGGTCCCAATAGGATTCGCATGTAATAAGCTTGTTATTCAAGATAGAGCAGCGTTTTAAGGAACGGAAACACTGTTTCTCTGTGAATTCAGTTAGTTCCCAGTAGCAGGCTCTTGTAATATGCGTACTTCTAAAGATTTATCAAAATTTGGTGTGCCGAATCTGAGTAACATGGTGAATTCGGTTAGTTCCCAATAGGCCGCAGTAGTAATAAGTGGACTGTTCGGGATATAGAAAAATTTTCACGAATGGAATCAAAATTTCTAGGCGAATTCAGTGAGTTCCCAATGGGACATGCTTGTATGAGTGTGCTTTTCAATATATAACAACATTTTAAGGAACGGACTCTAAGTATCATGGTGAATTCAGTAGGTTCCCAATAGGATTCGCATGTAATAAGCTTGTTATTCAAGATAGAGCAGCGTTTTAAGGAACGGAAACACTGTTTCTCTGTGAATTCAGTTAGTTCCCAGTAGCAGGCTCTTGTAATATGCGTACTTCTAAAGATTTATCAAAATTTGGTGTGCCGAATCTGAGTAACATGGTGAATTCGGTTAGTTCCCAATAGGCCGCAGTAGTAATAAGTGGACTGTTCGGGATATAGAAAAATTTTCACGAATGGAATCAAAATTTCTAGGCGAATTCAGTGAGTTCCCAATGGGACATGCTTGTATGAGTGTGCTTTTCAATATGTAACAACATTTTAAGGAACGGACTCTAAGTATCATGGTGAATTCAGTAGGTTCCCAATAGGATTCGCATGTAATAAGCTTGTTATTCAAGATAGAGCAGCGTTTTAAGGAACAGAAACACTGTTTCTCAGTGAATTCAGTTAGTTCCCAGTAGCAGGCTCTTGTAATATGCGAACTTCTAAAGATTTATCAAAATTTGGTGTGCCGAATCTGAGTAACATGGTGAATTCGGTTAGTTCCCAATAGGCCGCAGTAGTAATAAGTGGACTGTTCGGGATATAGAAAAATTTTCACGAATGGAATCAAAATTTCTAGGCGAATTTAGTGAGTTCCCAATGGGACATACTTGTATGAGTGTGCTTTTCAATATGTAACAACATTTTAAGGAACGGACTCTAAGTATCATGGTGAATTCAGTAGGGTCCCAATAGGATTCGCATGTAATAAGCTTGTTATTCAAGATAGAGCAGCGTTTTAAGGAACGGAAACACTGTATCTCTGTGAATTCAGTTAGTTCCCAGTAGCAGGCTCTTGTAATATGCGAACTTCTAAAGATTTATCAAAATTTGGTGTGCCGAACCTGAGTAACATGGTGAATTCAGTTAGTTCCCAATAGGCCGCAGTAGTAATAAGTGGACTGTTCGGGATATAGAAAAATTTTCACGAATGGAATCAAAATTTCTAGGCGAATTCAGTGAGTTCCCAATGGGACATGCTTGTATGAGTGTGCTTTTCAATATGTAACAACATTTTAAGGAACGGACTCTAAGTATCATGGTGAATTCAGTAGGTCCCCAATAGGATTCGCATGTAATAAGCTTGTTATTCAAGATAGAGCAGCGTTTTAAGGAAAGGAAACACTGTTTCTCTGTGAATTCAGTTAGTTCCCAGTAGCAGGCTCTTGTAATATGCGTACTTCTAAAGATTTATCAAAATTTGGTGTGCCGAATCTGAGTAACATGGTGAATTCGGTTAGTTCCCAATAGGCCGCAGTAGTAATAAGTGGACTGTTCGGGATATAGAAAAATTTTCACGAATGGAATCAAAATTTCTAGGCGAATTCAGTGAGTTCCCAATGGGACATGCTTGTATGAGTGTGCTTTTCAATATGTAACAACATTTTAAGGAACGGACTCTAAGTATCATGGTGAATTCAGTAGGTTCCCAATAGGATTCGCATGTAATAAGCTTGTTATTCAAGATAGAGCAACGTTTTAAGGAACGGAAACACTGTTTCTCTGTGAATTCAGTTAGTTCCCAGTAGCAGGCTCTTGTAATATGCGTACTTCTAAAGATTTATCAAAATTTGGTGTGCCGAATCTGAGTAACATGGTGAATTCGGTTAGTTCCCAATAGGCCACAGTAGTAATAAGTGGACTGTTCGGGATGTAGAAAAATTTTCACGAAAGGAATCAAAATTTCTAGGCGAATTCAGTGAGTTCCCAAAGGGACACGCTTGTATGAGTGTGCTTTTCAATATGTAACAACATTTTAAGGAACGGACTCTAAGTATCATGGTGAATTCAGTAGGTTCCCAATAGGATTCGCATGTAATAAGCTTGTTATTCAAGATAGAGCAGCGTTTTAAGGAACGGAAACACTGTTTCTCTGTGAATTCAGTTAGTTCCCAGTAGAGGGTCTTGTAATATGCGTACTTCTAAAGATTTATCAAAATTTGGTGTGCCGAATCTGAGTAACATGGTGAATTCGGTTAGTTCCCAATAGGCCGCAGTAGTAATAAGTGGACAGTTCGGGATATAGAAAAATTTTCACGAATGGAATCAAAATTTCTAGGCGAATTCAGTGAGTTCCCAATGGGACATGCTTGTATGAGTGTGCTTTTCAATATGTAACAACATTTTAAGGAACGGACTCTAAGTATCATGGTGAATTCAGTAGGTCCCCAATAGGATTCGCATGTAATAAGCTTGTTATTCAAGATAGAGCAGCGTTTTAAGGAACGGAAACACTGTTTCTCTGTGAATTCAGTTAGTTCCCAGTAGCAGGCTCTTGTAATATGCGTACTTCTAAAGATTTATCAAAATTTGGTGTGCCGAATCTGAGTAACATGGTGAATTCGGTTAGTTCCCAATAGGCCGCAGTAGTAATAAGTGGACTGTTCGGGATATAGAAAAATTTTCACGAATGGAATCAAAATTTCTAGGCGAATTCAGTGAGTTCCCAATGGGACATGCTTGTATGAGTGTGCTTTTCAATATGTAACAACATTTTAAGGAACGGACTCTAAGTATCATGGCGAATTCAGTAGGGTCCCAATAGGATTCGCATGTAATAAGCTTGTTATTCAAGATAGAGCAGCGTTTTAAGGAACGGAAACACTGTTTCTCTGTGAATTCAGTTAGTTCCCAGTAGCAGGCTCTTGTAATATGCGTACTTCTAAAGATTTATCAAAATTTGGTGTGCCGAATCTGAGTAACATGGTGAATTCGGTTAGTTCCCAATAGGCCGCAGTAGTAATAAGTGGACTGTTCGGGATATAGAAAAATTTTCACGAATGGAATCAAAATTTCTAGGCGAATTCAGTGAGTTCCCAATGGGACATGCTTGTATGAGTGTGCTTTTCAATATATAACAACATTTTAAGGAACGGACTCTAAGTATCATGGTGAATTGAGTAGGTTCCCAATAGGATTCGCATGTAATAAGCTTGTTATTCAAGATAGAGCAGCGTTTTAAGGAACGGAAACACTGTTTCTCTGTGAATTCAGTTAGTTCCCAGTAGCAGGCTCTTGTAATATGCGTACTTCTAAAGATTTATCAAAATTTGGTGTGCCGAATCTGAGTAACATGGTGAATTCGGTTAGTTCCCAATAGGCCGCAGTAGTAATAAGTGGACTGTTCGGGATATAGAAAAATTTTCACGAATGGAATCAAAATTTCTAGGCGAATTCAGTGAGTTCCCAATGGGACATGCTTGTATGAGTGTGCTTTTCAATATGTAACAACATTTTAAGGAACGGACTCTAAGTATCATGGTGAATTCAGTAGGTTCCCAATAGGATTCGCATGTAATAAGCTTGTTATTCAAGATAGAGCAGCGTTTTAAGGAACAGAAACACTGTTTCTCTGTGAATTCAGTTAGTTCCCAGTAGCAGGCTCTTGTAATATGCGAACTTCTAAAGATTTATCAAAATTTGGTGTGCCGAATCTGAGTAACATGGTGAATTCGGTTAGTTCCCAATAGGCCGCAGTAGTAATAAGTGGACTGTTCGGGATATAGAAAAATTTTCACGAATGGAATCAAAATTTCTAGGCGAATTTAGTGAGTTCCCAATGGGACATACTTGTATGAGTGTGCTTTTCAATATGTAACAACATTTTAAGGAACGGACTCTAAGTATCATGGTGAATTCAGTAGGGTCCCAATAGGATTCGCATGTAATAAGCTTGTTATTCAAGATAGAGCAGCGTTTTAAGGAACGGAAACACTGTATCTCTGTGAATTCAGTTAGTTCCCAGTAGCAGGCTCTTGTAATATGCGAACTTCTAAAGATTTATCAAAATTTGGTGTGCCGAACCTGAGTAACATGGTGAATTCAGTTAGTTCCCAATAGGCCGCAGTAGTAATAAGTGGACTGTTCGGGATATAGAAAAATTTTCACGAATGGAATCAAAATTTCTAGGCGAATTCAGTGAGTTCCCAATGGGACATGCTTGTATGAGTGTGCTTTTCAATATGTAACAACATTTTAAGGAACGGACTCTAAGTATCATGGTGAATTCAGTAGGTTCCCAATAGGATTCGCATGTAATAAGCTTGTTATTCAAGATAGAGCAGCGTTTTAAGGAACAGAAACACTGTTTCTCAGTGAATTCAGTTAGTTCCCAGTAGCAGGCTCTTGTAATATGCGAACTTCTAAAGATTTATCAAAATTTGGTGTGCCGAATCTGAGTAACATGGTGAATTCGGTTAGTTCCCAATAGGCCGCAGTAGTAATAAGTGGACTGTTCGGGATATAGAAAAATTTTCACGAATGGAATCAAAATTTCTAGGCGAATTTAGTGAGTTCCCAATGGGACATACTTGTATGAGTGTGCTTTTCAATATGTAACAACATTTTAAGGAACGGACTCTAAGTATCATGGTGAATTCAGTAGGGTCCCAATAGGATTCGCATGTAATAAGCTTGTTATTCAAGATAGAGCAGCGTTTTAAGGAACGGAAACACTGTATCTCTGTGAATTCAGTTAGTTCCCAGTAGCAGGCTCTTGTAATATGCGAACTTCTAAAGATTTATCAAAATTTGGTGTGCCGAACCTGAGTAACATGGTGAATTCAGTTAGTTCCCAATAGGCCGCAGTAGTAATAAGTGGACTGTTCGGGATATAGAAAAATTTTCACGAATGGAATCAAAATTTCTAGGCGAATTCAGTGAGTTCCCAATGGGACATGCTTGTATGAGTGTGCTTTTCAATATGTAACAACATTTTAAGGAACGGACTCTAAGTATCATGGTGAATTCAGTAGGTCCCCAATAGGATTCGCATGTAATAAGCTTGTTATTCAAGATAGAGCAGCGTTTTAAGGAAAGGAAACACTGTTTCTCTGTGAATTCAGTTAGTTCCCAGTAGCAGGCTCTTGTAATATGCGTACTTCTAAAGATTTATCAAAATTTGGTGTGCCGAATCTGAGTAACATGGTGAATTCGGTTAGTTCCCAATAGGCCGCAGTAGTAATAAGTGGACTGTTCGGGATATAGAAAAATTTTCACGAATGGAATCAAAATTTCTAGGCGAATTCAGTGAGTTCCCAATGGGACATGCTTGTATGAGTGTGCTTTTCAATATGTAACAACATTTTAAGGAACGGACTCTAAGTATCATGGTGAATTCAGTAGGTTCCCAATAGGATTCGCATGTAATAAGCTTGTTATTCAAGATAGAGCAACGTTTTAAGGAACGGAAACACTGTTTCTCTGTGAATTCAGTTAGTTCCCAGTAGCAGGCTCTTGTAATATGCGTACTTCTAAAGATTTATCAAAATTTGGTGTGCCGAATCTGAGTAACATGGTGAATTCGGTTAGTTCCCAATAGGCCACAGTAGTAATAAGTGGACTGTTCGGGATGTAGAAAAATTTTCACGAAAGGAATCAAAATTTCTAGGCGAATTCAGTGAGTTCCCAAAGGGACACGCTTGTATGAGTGTGCTTTTCAATATGTAACAACATTTTAAGGAACGGACTCTAAGTATCATGGTGAATTCAGTAGGTTCCCAATAGGATTCGCATGTAATAAGCTTGTTATTCAAGATAGAGCAGCGTTTTAAGGAACGGAAACACTGTTTCTCTGTGAATTCAGTTAGTTCCCAGTAGAGGGTCTTGTAATATGCGTACTTCTAAAGATTTATCAAAATTTGGTGTGCCGAATCTGAGTAACATGGTGAATTCGGTTAGTTCCCAATAGGCCGCAGTAGTAATAAGTGGACAGTTCGGGATATAGAAAAATTTTCACGAATGGAATCAAAATTTCTAGGCGAATTCAGTGAGTTCCCAATGGGACATGCTTGTATGAGTGTGCTTTTCAATATGTAACAACATTTTAAGGAACGGACTCTAAGTATCATGGTGAATTCAGTAGGTCCCCAATAGGATTCGCATGTAATAAGCTTGTTATTCAAGATAGAGCAGCGTTTTAAGGAACGGAAACACTGTTTCTCTGTGAATTCAGTTAGTTCCCAGTAGCAGGCTCTTGTAATATGCGTACTTCTAAAGATTTATCAAAATTTGGTGTGCCGAATCTGAGTAACATGGTGAATTCGGTTAGTTCCCAATAGGCCGCAGTAGTAATAAGTGGACTGTTCGGGATATAGAAAAATTTTCACGAATGGAATCAAAATTTCTAGGCGAATTCAGTGAGTTCCCAATGGGACATGCTTGTATGAGTGTGCTTTTCAATATGTAACAACATTTTAAGGAACGGACTCTAAGTATCATGGCGAATTCAGTAGGGTCCCAATAGGATTCGCATGTAATAAGCTTGTTATTCAAGATAGAGCAGCGTTTTAAGGAACGGAAACACTGTTTCTCTGTGAATTCAGTTAGTTCCCAGTAGCAGGCTCTTGTAATATGCGTACTTCTAAAGATTTATCAAAATTTGGTGTGCCGAATCTGAGTAACATGGTGAATTCGGTTAGTTCCCAATAGGCCGCAGTAGTAATAAGTGGACTGTTCGGGATATAGAAAAATTTTCACGAATGGAATCAAAATTTCTAGGCGAATTCAGTGAGTTCCCAATGGGACATGCTTGTATGAGTGTGCTTTTCAATATATAACAACATTTTAAGGAACGGACTCTAAGTATCATGGTGAATTCAGTAGGTTCCCAATAGGATTCGCATGTAATAAGCTTGTTATTCAAGATAGAGCAGCGTTTTAAGGAACGGAAACACTGTTTCTCTGTGAATTCAGTTAGTTCCCAGTAGCAGGCTCTTGTAATATGCGTACTTCTAAAGATTTATCAAAATTTGGTGTGCCGAATCTGAGTAACATGGTGAATTCGGTTAGTTCCCAATAGGCCGCAGTAGTAATAAGTGGACTGTTCGGGATATAGAAAAATTTTCACGAATGGAATCAAAATTTCTAGGCGAATTCAGTGAGTTCCCAATGGGACATGCTTGTATGAGTGTGCTTTTCAATATGTAACAACATTTTAAGGAACGGACTCTAAGTATCATGGTGAATTCAGTAGGTTCCCAATAGGATTCGCATGTAATAAGCTTGTTATTCAAGATAGAGCAGCGTTTTAAGGAACAGAAACACTGTTTCTCTGTGAATTCAGTTAGTTCCCAGTAGCAGGCTCTTGTAATATGCGAACTTCTAAAGATTTATCAAAATTTGGTGTGCCGAATCTGAGTAACATGGTGAATTCGGTTAGTTCCCAATAGGCCGCAGTAGTAATAAGTGGACTGTTCGGGATATAGAAAAATTTTCACGAATGGAATCAAAATTTCTAGGCGAATTTAGTGAGTTCCCAATGGGACATACTTGTATGAGTGTGCTTTTCAATATGTAACAACATTTTAAGGAACGGACTCTAAGTATCATGGTGAATTCAGTAGGGTCCCAATAGGATTCGCATGTAATAAGCTTGTTATTCAAGATAGAGCAGCGTTTTAAGGAACGGAAACACTGTATCTCTGTGAATTCAGTTAGTTCCCAGTAGCAGGCTCTTGTAATATGCGAACTTCTAAAGATTTATCAAAATTTGGTGTGCCGAACCTGAGTAACATGGTGAATTCAGTTAGTTCCCAATAGGCCGCAGTAGTAATAAGTGGACTGTTCGGGATATAGAAAAATTTTCACGAATGGAATCAAAATTTCTAGGCGAATTCAGTGAGTTCCCAATGGGACATGCTTGTATGAGTGTGCTTTTCAATATGTAACAACATTTTAAGGAACGGACTCTAAGTATCATGGTGAATTCAGTAGGTCCCCAATAGGATTCGCATGTAATAAGCTTGTTATTCAAGATAGAGCAGCGTTTTAAGGAAAGGAAACACTGTTTCTCTGTGAATTCAGTTAGTTCCCAGTAGCAGGCTCTTGTAATATGCGTACTTCTAAAGATTTATCAAAATTTGGTGTGCCGAATCTGAGTAACATGGTGAATTCGGTTAGTTCCCAATAGGCCGCAGTAGTAATAAGTGGACTGTTCGGGATATAGAAAAATTTTCACGAATGGAATCAAAATTTCTAGGCGAATTCAGTGAGTTCCCAATGGGACATGCTTGTATGAGTGTGCTTTTCAATATGTAACAACATTTTAAGGAACGGACTCTAAGTATCATGGTGAATTCAGTAGGTTCCCAATAGGATTCGCATGTAATAAGCTTGTTATTCAAGATAGAGCAACGTTTTAAGGAACGGAAACACTGTTTCTCTGTGAATTCAGTTAGTTCCCAGTAGCAGGCTCTTGTAATATGCGTACTTCTAAAGATTTATCAAAATTTGGTGTGCCGAATCTGAGTAACATGGTGAATTCGGTTAGTTCCCAATAGGCCACAGTAGTAATAAGTGGACTGTTCGGGATGTAGAAAAATTTTCACGAAAGGAATCAAAATTTCTAGGCGAATTCAGTGAGTTCCCAAAGGGACACGCTTGTATGAGTGTGCTTTTCAATATGTAACAACATTTTAAGGAACGGACTCTAAGTATCATGGTGAATTCAGTAGGTTCCCAATAGGATTCGCATGTAATAAGCTTGTTATTCAAGATAGAGCAGCGTTTTAAGGAACGGAAACACTGTTTCTCTGTGAATTCAGTTAGTTCCCAGTAGAGGGTCTTGTAATATGCGTACTTCTAAAGATTTATCAAAATTTGGTGTGCCGAATCTGAGTAACATGGTGAATTCGGTTAGTTCCCAATAGGCCGCAGTAGTAATAAGTGGACTGTTCGGGATATAGAAAAATTTTCACGAATGGAATCAAAATTTCTAGGCGAATTCAGTGAGTTCCCAATGGGACATGCTTGTATGAGTGTGCTTTTCAATATGTAACAACATTTTAAGAAACGGACTCTAAGTATCATGGTGAATTCAGTAGGTCCCCAATAGGATTCGCATGTAATAAGCTTGTTATTCAAGATAGAGCAGCGTTTTAAGGAACGGAAACACAGTTTCTCTGTGAATTCAGTTAGTTCCCAGTAGCAGGCTCTTGTAATATGCGAACTTCTAAAGATTTATCAAAATTTGGTGTGCCGAACCTGAGTAACATGGTGAATTCGGTTAGTTCCCAATAGGCCGCAGTAGTAATAAGTGGACTGTTCGGGATATAGAAAAATTTTCACGAATGGAATCAAAATTTCTAGGCGAATTCAGTGAGTTCCCAAAGGGACACGCTTGTATGAGTGTGCTTTTCAATATGTAACAACATTTTAAGGAACGGACTCTAAGTATCATGGTGAATTCAGTAGGGTCCCAATAGGATTCGCATGTATTAAGCTTCTTATTCAAGATAGAGCAGCGTTTTAAGGAACGGAAACACTGTTTTTCTGTGAATTCAGTTAGTTCCCAGTAGCAGGCTCTTGTAATATGCGAACTTCTAAAGATTTATCAAAATTTGGTGTGCCGAACCTGAGTAACATGGTGAATTCGGTTAGTTCCCAATAGGCCGCAGTAGTAATAAGTGGACTGTTCGGGATATAGAAAAATTTTCACGAATGGAATCAAAATTTCTAGGCGAATTCAGTGAGTTCCCAATGGGACATGCTTGTATGAGTGTGCTTTTCAATATGTAACAACATTTTAAGGAACGGACTCTAAGTATCATGGTGAATTCAGTAGGTCCCCAATAGGATTCGCATGTAATAAGCTTGTTATTCAAGATAGAGCAGCGTTTTAAGGAACGGAAACACTGTTTCTCTGTGAATTCAGTTAGTTCCCAGTAGCAGGCTCTTGTAATATGCGTACTTCTAAAGATTTATCAAAATTTGGTGTGCCGAATCTGAGTAACATGGTGAATTCGGTTAGTTCCCAATAGGCCGCAGTAGTAATAAGTGGACTGTTCGGGATATAGAAAAATTTTCACGAATGGAATCAAAATTTCTAGGCGAATTCAGTGAGTTCCCAATGGGACATGCTTGTATGAGTGTGCTTTTCAATATGTAACAACATTTTAAGGAACGGACTCTAAGTATCATGGCGAATTCAGTAGGGTCCCAATAGGATTCGCATGTAATAAGCTTGTTATTCAAGATAGAGCAGCGTTTTAAGGAACGGAAACACTGTTTCTCTGTGAATTCAGTTAGTTCCCAGTAGCAGGCTCTTGTAATATGCGTACTTCTAAAGATTTATCAAAATTTGGTGTGCCGAATCTGAGTAACATGGTGAATTCGGTTAGTTCCCAATAGGCCGCAATAGTAATAAGTGGACTGTTCGGGATATAGAAAAATTTTCACGAATGGAATCAAAATTTCTAGGCGAATTCAGTGAGTTCCCAATGGGACATGCTTGTATGAGTGTGCTTTTCAATATATAACAACATTTTAAGGAACGGACTCTAAGTATCATGGTGAATTCAGTAGGTTCCCAATAGGATTCGCATGTAATAAGCTTGTTATTCAAGATAGAGCAGCGTTTTAAGGAACGGAAACACTGTTTCTCTGTGAATTCAGTTAGTTCCCAGTAGCAGGCTCTTGTAATATGCGTACTTCTAAAGATTTATCAAAATTTGGTGTGCCGAATCTGAGTAACATGGTGAATTCGGTTAGTTCCCAATAGGCCGCAGTAGTAATAAGTGGACTGTTCGGGATATAGAAAAATTTTCACGAATGGAATCAAAATTTCTAGGCGAATTCAGTGAGTTCCCAATGGGACATGCTTGTATGAGTGTGCTTTTCAATATGTAACAACATTTTAAGGAACGGACTCTAAGTATCATGGTGAATTCAGTAGGTTCCCAATAGGATTCGCATGTAATAAGCTTGTTATTCAAGATAGAGCAGCGTTTTAAGGAACAGAAACACTGTTTCTCTGTGAATTCAGTTAGTTCCCAGTAGCAGGCTCTTGTAATATGCGAACTTCTAAAGATTTATCAAAATTTGGTGTGCCGAATCTGAGTAACATGGTGAATTCGGTTAGTTCCCAATAGGCCGCAGTAGTAATAAGTGGACTGTTCGGGATATAGAAAAATTTTCACGAATGGAATCAAAATTTCTAGGCGAATTTAGTGAGTTCCCAATGGGACATACTTGTATGAGTGTGCTTTTCAATATGTAACAACATTTTAAGGAACGGACTCTAAGTATCATGGTGAATTCAGTAGGGTCCCAATAGGATTCGCATGTAATAAGCTTGTTATTCAAGATAGAGCAGCGTTTTAAGGAACGGAAACACTATATCTCTGTGAATTCAGTTAGTTCCCAGTAGCAGGCTCTTGTAATATGCGTACTTCTAAAGATTTATCAAAATTTGGTGTGCCGAATCTGAGTAACATGGTGAATTCGGTTAGTTCCCAATAGGCCGCAGTAGTAATAAGTGGACTGTTCGGGATATAGAAAAATTTTCACGAATGGAATCAAAATTTCTAGGCGAATTCAGTGAGTTCCCAATGGGACACGCTTGTATGAGTGTGCTTTTCAATATGTAACAACATTTTAAGGAAGGGACTCTAAGTATAATGGTGAATTCAGTAGGTCCCCAATAGGATTCGCATGTAATAAGCTTGTTATTCAAGATAGAGCAGCGTTTTAAGGAACGGAAACACTGTTTCTCTGTGAATTCAGTTAGTTCCCAGTAGCAGGCTCTTGTAATATGCGTACTTCTAAAGATTTATCAAAATTTGGTGTGCCGAATCTGAGTAACATGGTGAATTCGGTTAGTTCCCAATAGGCCGCAGTAGTAATAAGTGGACTGTTCGGGATATAGAAAAATTTTCACGAATGGAATCAAAATTTCTAGGCGAATTTAGTGAGTTCCCAATGGGACATACTTGTATGAGTGTGCTTTTCAATATGTAACAACATTTTAAGGAACGGACTCTAAGTATCATGGTGAATTCAGTAGGGTCCCAATAGGATTCGCATGTAATAAGCTTGTTATTCAAGATAGAGCAGCGTTTTAAGGAACGGAAACACTGTATCTCTGTGAATACAGTTAGTTCCCAGTAGCAGGCTCTTGTAATATGCGTACTTCTAAAGATTTATCAAAATTTCGTGTGCCGAATCTGAGTAACATGGTGAATTCGGTTAGTTCCCAATAGGCCGCAGTAGTAATAAGTGGACTGTTCGGGATATAGAAAAATTTTCACGAATGGAATCAAAATTTCTAGGCGAATTCAGTGAGTTCCCAATGGGACATGCTTGTATGAGTGTGCTTTTCAATATGTAACAACATTTTAAGGAACGGACTCTAAGTATCATGGTGAATTCAGTAGGTTCCCAATAGGATTCGCATGTAATAAGCTTGTTATTCAAGATAGAGCAGCGTTTTAAGGAACGGAAACACTGTTTCTCTGTGAATTCAGTTAGTTCCCAGTAGCAGGCTCTTGTAATATGCGTACTTCTAAAGATTTATCAAAATTTGGTGTGCCGAATCTGAGTAACATGGTGAATTCGGTTAGTTCCCAATAGGCCGCAGTAGTAATAAGTGGACTGTTCGGGATATAGAAAAATTTTCACGAATGGAATCAAAATTTCTAGGCGAATTCAGTGAGTTCCCAATGGGACATGCTTGTATGAGTGTGCTTTTCAATATGTAACAAAATTTTAAGGAACGGACTCTAAGTATCATGGTGAATTCAGTAGGTTCCCAATAGGATTCGCATATAATAAGCTTGTTATTCAAGATAGAGCAGCGTTTTAAGGAACGGAAACACTGTTTCTCTGTGAATTCAGTTAGTTCCCAGTAGCAGGCTCTTGTAATATGCGAACTTCTAAAGATTTATCAAAATTTGGTGTGCCGAACCTGAGTAACATGGTGAATTCAGTTAGTTCCCAATAGGCCGCAGTAGTAATAAGTGGAATGTTCGGGATATAGAAAAATTTTCACGAATGGAATCAAAATTTCTAGGCGAATTCAGTGAGTTCCCAATGGGACATGCTTGTATGAGTGTGCTTTTCAATATGTAACAACATTTTAAGGAACGGACTCTAAGTATCATGGTGAATTCAGTAGGTCCCCAATAGGATTCGCATGTAATAAGCTTGTTATTCAAGATAGAGCAGCGTTTTAAGGAAAGGAAACACTGTTTCTCTGTGAATTCAGTTAGTTCCCAGTAGCAGGCTCTTGTAATATGCGTACTTCTAAAGATTTATCAAAATTTGGTGTGCCGAATCTGAGTAACATGGTGAATTCGGTTAGTTCCCAATAGGCCGCAGTAGTAATAAGTGGACTGTTCGGGATATAGTAAAATTTTCACGAATGGAATCAAAATTTCTAGGCGAATTCAGTGAGTTCCCAATGGGACATGCTTGTATGAGTGTGCTTTTCAATATGTAACAACATTTTAAGGAACGGACTCTAAGTATCATGGTGAATTCAGTAGGGTCCCAATAGGATTCGCATGTAATAAGCTTGTTATTCAAGATAGAGCAGCGTTTTAAGGAACGGAAACACTGTTTCTCTGTGAATTCAGTTAGTTCCCAGTAGCAGGCTCTTGTAATATGCGTACTTCTAAAGATTTATCAAAATTTGGTGTGCCGAATCTGAGTAACATGGTGAATTCGGTTAGTTCCCAATAGGCCGCAGTAGTAATAAGTGGACTGTTCGGGATATAGAAAAATTTTCACGAATGGAATCAAAATTTCTAGGCGAATTCAGTGAGTTCCCAATGGGACATGCTTGTATGAGTGTGCTTTTCAATATGTAACAACATTTTAAGGAACGGACTCTAAGTATCATGGTGAATTCAGTAGGTTCCCAATAGGATTCGCATGTAATAAGCTTGTTATTCAAGATAGAGCAGCGTTTTAAGGAACGGAAACACTGTTTCTCTGTGAATTCAGTTAGTTCCCAGTAGCAGGCTCTTGTAATATGCGAACTTCTAAAGATTTATCAAAATTTGGTGTGCCGAACCTGAGTAACATGGTGAATTCGGTTAGTTCCCAATAGGCCGCAGTAGTAATAAGTGGACTGTTCGGGATATAGAAAAATTTTCACGAATGGAATCAAAATTTCTAGGCGAATTCAGTGAGTTCCCAAAGGGACACGCTTGTATGAGTGTGCTTTTCAATATGTAACAACATTTTAAGGAACGGACTCTAAGTATCATGGTGAATTCAGTAGGTTCCCAATAGGATTCGCATGTAATAAGCTTGTTATTCAAGATAGAGCAGCGTTTTAAGGAACGGAAACACTGTTTCTCTGTGAATTCAGTTAGTTCCCAGTAGCAGGCTCTTGTAATATGCGTACTTCTAAAGATTTATCAAAATTTGGTGTGCCGAATCTGAGTAACATGGTGAATTCGGTTAGTTCCCAATAGGCCGCAGTAGTAATAAGTGGACTGTTCGGGATATAGAAAAATTTTCACGAATGGAATCAAAATTTCTAGGCGAATTCAGTGAGTTCCCAATGGGACATGCTTGTATGAGTGTGCTTTTCAATATGTAACAACATTTTAAGGAACGGACTCTAAGTATCATGGTGAATTCAGTAGGTTCCCAATAGGATTCGCATGTATTAAGCTTCTTATTCAAGATAGAGCAGCGTTTTAAGGAACGGAAACACTGTTTCTCTGTGAATTCAGTTAGTTCCCAGTAGCAGGCTCTTGTAATATGCGAACTTCTAAAGATTTATCAAAATTTGGTGTGCCGAACCTGAGTAACATGGTGAATTCGGTTAGTTCCCAATAGGCCGCAGTAGTAATAAGTGGACTGTTCGGGATATAGAAAAATTTTCACGAATGGAATCAAAATTTCTAGGCGAATTCAGTGAGTTCCCAATGGGACACGCTTGTATGAGTGTGCTTTTCAATATGTAACAACATTTTAAGGAAGGGACTCTAAGTATAATGGTGAATTCAGTAGGTCCCCAATAGGATTCGCATGTAATAAGCTTGTTATTCAAGATAGAGCAGCGTTTTAAGGAACGGAAACACTGTTTCTCTGTGAATTCAGTTAGTTCCCAGTAGCAGGCTCTTGTAATATGCGTACTTCTAAAGATTTATCAAAATTTGGTGTGCCGAATCTGAGTAACATGGTGAATTCGGTTAGTTCCCAATAGGCCGCAGTAGTAATAAGTGGACTGTTCGGGATATAGAAAAATTTTCACGAATGGAATCAAAATTTCTAGGCGAATTCAGTGAGTTCCCAAAGGGACACGCTTGTATGAGTGTGCTTTTCAATATGTAACAACATTTTAAGGAACGGACTCTAAGTATCATGGTGAATTCAGTAGGGTCCCAATAGGATTCGCATGTATTAAGCTTCTTATTCAAGATAGAGCAGCGTTTTAAGGAACGGAAACACTGTTTCTCTGTGAATTCAGTTAGTTCCCAGTAGCAGGCTCTTGTAATATGCGAACTTCTAAAGATTTATCAAAATTTGGTGTGCCGAACCTGAGTAACATGGTGAATTCGGTTAGTTCCCAATAGGCCGCAGTAGTAATAAGTGGACTGTTCGGGATATAGAAAAATTTTCACGAATGGAATCAAAATTTCTAGGCGAATTCAGTGAGTTCCCAATGGGACATGCTTGTATGAGTGTGCTTTTCAATATGTAACAACATTTTAAGGAACGGACTCTAAGTATCATGGTGAATTCAGTAGGTCCCCAATAGGATTCGCATGTAATAAGCTTGTTATTCAAGATAGAGCAGCGTTTTAAGGAACGGAAACACTGTTTCTCTGTGAATTCAGTTAGTTCCCAGTAGCAGGCTCTTGTAATATGCGTACTTCTAAAGATTTATCAAAATTTGGTGTGCCGAATCTGAGTAACATGGTGAATTCGGTTAGTTCCCAATAGGCCGCAGTAGTAATAAGTGGACTGTTCGGGATATAGAAAAATTTTCACGAATGGAATCAAAATTTCTAGGCGAATTCAGTGAGTTCCCAATGGGACATGCTTGTATGAGTGTGCTTTTCAATATGTAACAACATTTTAAGGAACGGACTCTAAGTATCATGGCGAATTCAGTAGGGTCCCAATAGGATTCGCATGTAATAAGCTTGTTATTCAAGATAGAGCAGCGTTTTAAGGAACGGAAACACTGTTTCTCTGTGAATTCAGTTAGTTCCCAGTAGCAGGCTCTTGTAATATGCGTACTTCTAAAGATTTATCAAAATTTGGTGTGCCGAATCTGAGTAACATGGTGAATTCGGTTAGTTCCCAATAGGCCGCAATAGTAATAAGTGGACTGTTCGGGATATAGAAAAATTTTCACGAATGGAATCAAAATTTCTAGGCGAATTCAGTGAGTTCCCAATGGGACATGCTTGTATGAGTGTGCTTTTCAATATATAACAACATTTTAAGGAACGGACTCTAAGTATCATGGTGAATTCAGTAGGTTCCCAATAGGATTCGCATGTAATAAGCTTGTTATTCAAGATAGAGCAGCGTTTTAAGGAACGGAAACACTGTTTCTCTGTGAATTCAGTTAGTTCCCAGTAGCAGGCTCTTGTAATATGCGTACTTCTAAAGATTTATCAATTTGGTGTGCCGAATCTGAGTAACATGGTGAATTCGGTTAGTTCCCAATAGGCCGCAGTAGTAATAAGTGGACTGTTCGGGATATAGAAAAATTTTCACGAATGGAATCAAAATTTCTAGGCGAATTCAGTGAGTTCCCAATGGGACATGCTTGTATGAGTGTGCTTTTCAATATGTAACAACATTTTAAGGAACGGACTCTAAGTATCATGGTGAATTCAGTAGGTTCCCAATAGGATTCGCATGTAATAAGCTTGTTATTCAAGATAGAGCAGCGTTTTAAGGAACAGAAACACTGTTTCTCTGTGAATTCAGTTAGTTCCCAGTAGCAGGCTCTTGTAATATGCGAACTTCTAAAGATTTATCAAAATTTGGTGTGCCGAATCTGAGTAACATGGTGAATTCGGTTAGTTCCCAATAGGCCGCAGTAGTAATAAGTGGACTGTTCGGGATATAGAAAAATTTTCACGAATGGAATCAAAATTTCTAGGCGAATTTAGTGAGTTCCCAATGGGACATACTTGTATGAGTGTGCTTTTCAATATGTAACAACATTTTAAGGAACGGACTCTAAGTATCATGGTGAATTCAGTAGGGTCCCAATAGGATTCGCATGTAATAAGCTTGTTATTCAAGATAGAGCAGCGTTTTAAGGAACGGAAACACTGTATCTCTGTGAATTCAGTTAGTTCCCAGTAGCAGGCTCTTGTAATATGCGTACTTCTAAAGATTTATCAAAATTTGGTGTGCCGAATCTGAGTAACATGGTGAATTCGGTTAGTTCCCAATAGGCCGCAGTAGTAATAAGTGGACTGTTCGGGATATAGAAAAATTTTCACGAATGGAATCAAAATTTCTAGGCGAATTCAGTGAGTTCCCAATGGGACACGCTTGTATGAGTGTGCTTTTCAATATGTAACAACATTTTAAGGAACGGACTCTAAGTATAATGGTGAATTCAGTAGGTCCCCAATAGGATTCGCATGTAATAAGCTTGTTATTCAAGATAGAGCAGCGTTTTAAGGAACGGAAACACTGTTTCTCTGTGAATTCAGTTAGTTCCCAGTAGCAGGCTCTTGTAATATGCGTACTTCTAAAGATTTATCAAAATTTGGTGTGCCGAATCTGAGTAACATGGTGAATTCGGTTAGTTCCCAATAGGCCGCAGTAGTAATAAGTGGACTGTTCGGGATATAGAAAAATTTTCACGAATGGAATCAAAATTTCTAGGCGAATTTAGTGAGTTCCCAATGGGACATACTTGTATGAGTGTGCTTTTCAATATGTAACAACATTTTAAGGAACGGACTCTAAGTATCATGGTGAATTCAGTAGGGTCCCAATAGGATTCGCATGTAATAAGCTTGTTATTCAAGATAGAGCAGCGTTTTAAGGAACGGAAACACTGTATCTCTGTGAATACAGTTAGTTCCCAGTAGCAGGCTCTTGTAATATGCGTACTTCTAAAGATTTATCAAAATTTGGTGTGCCGAATCTGAGTAACATGGTGAATTCGGTTAGTTCCCAATAGGCCGCAGTAGTAATAAGTGGACTGTTCGGGATATAGAAAAATTTTCACGAATGGAATCAAAATTTCTAGGCGAATTCAGTGAGTTCCCAATGGGACATGCTTGTATGAGTGTGCTTTTCAATATGTAACAACATTTTAAGGAACGGACTCTAAGTATCATGGTGAATTCAGTAGGTTCCCAATAGGATTCGCATGTAATAAGCTTGTTATTCAAGATAGAGCAGCGTTTTAAGGAACGGAAACACTGTTTCTCTGTGAATTCAGTTAGTTCCCAGTAGCAGGCTCTTGTAATATGCGTACTTCTAAAGATTTATCAAAATTTGGTGTGCCGAATCTGAGTAACATGGTGAATTCGGTTAGTTCCCAATAGGCCGCAGTAGTAATAAGTGGACTGTTCGGGATATAGAAAAATTTTCACGAATGGAATCAAAATTTCTAGGCGAATTCAGTGAGTTCCCAATGGGACATGCTTGTATGAGTGTGCTTTTCAATATGTAACAAAATTTTAAGGAACGGACTCTAAGTATCATGGTGAATTCAGTAGGTTCCCAATAGGATTCGCATATAATAAGCTTGTTATTCAAGATAGAGCAGCGTTTTAAGGAACGGAAACACTGTTTCTCTGTGAATTCAGTTAGTTCCCAGTAGCAGGCTCTTGTAATATGCGAACTTCTAAAGATTTATCAAAATTTGGTGTGCCGAACCTGAGTAACATGGTGAATTCAGTTAGTTCCCAATAGGCCGCAGTAGTAATAAGTGGAATGTTCGGGATATAGAAAAATTTTCACGAATGGAATCAAAATTTCTAGGCGAATTCAGTGAGTTCCCAATGGGACATGCTTGTATGAGTGTGCTTTTCAATATGTAACAACATTTTAAGGAACGGACTCTAAGTATCATGGTGAATTCAGTAGGTCCCCAATAGGATTCGCATGTAATAAGCTTGTTATTCAAGATAGAGCAGCGTTTTAAGGAAAGGAAACACTGTTTCTCTGTGAATTCAGTTAGTTCCCAGTAGCAGGCTCTTGTAATATGCGTACTTCTAAAGATTTATCAAAATTTGGTGTGCCGAATCTGAGTAACATGGTGAATTCGGTTAGTTCCCAATAGGCCGCAGTAGTAATAAGTGGACTGTTCGGGATATAGTAAAATTTTCACGAATGGAATCAAAATTTCTAGGCGAATTCAGTGAGTTCCCAATGGGACATGCTTGTATGAGTGTGCTTTTCAATATGTAACAACATTTTAAGGAACGGACTCTAAGTATCATGGTGAATTCAGTAGGGTCCCAATAGGATTCGCATGTAATAAGCTTGTTATTCAAGATAGAGCAGCGTTTTAAGGAACGGAAACACTGTTTCTCTGTGAATTCAGTTAGTTCCCAGTAGCAGGCTCTTATAATATGCGTACTTCTAAAGATTTATCAAAATTTGGTGTGCCGAACCTGAGTAACATGGTGAATTCGGTTAGTTCCCAATAGGCCGCAGTAGTAATAAGTGGACTGTTCGGGATATAGAAAAATTTTCACGAATGGAATCAAAATTTCTAGGCGAATTCAGTGAGTTCCCAATGGGACATGCTTGTATGAGTGTGCTTTTCAATATGTAACAACATTTTAAGGAACGGACTCTAAGTATCATGGTGAATTCAGTAGGTTCCCAATAGGATTCGCATGTAATAAGCTTGTTATTCAAGATAGAGCAGCGTTTTAAGGAACGGAAACACTGTTTCTCTGTGAATTCAGTTAGTTCCCAGTAGCAGGCTCTTGTAATATGCGAACTTCTAAAGATTTATCAAAATTTGGTGTGCCGAACCTGAGTAACATGGTGAATTCGGTTAGTTCCCAATAGGCCGCAGTAGTAATAAGTGGACTGTTCGGGATATAGAAAAATTTTCACGAATGGAATCAAAATTTCTAGGCGAATTCAGTGAGTTCCCAAAGGGACACGCTTGTATGAGTGTGCTTTTCAATATGTAACAACATTTTAAGGAACGGACTCTAAGTATCATGGTGAATTCAGTAGGTTCCCAATAGGATTCGCATGTAATAAGCTTGTTATTCAAGATAGAGCAGCGTTTTAAGGAACGGAAACACTGTTTCTCTGTGAATTCAGTTAGTTCCCAGTAGCAGGCTCTTGTAATATGCGTACTTCTAAAGATTTATCAAAATTTGGTGTGCCGAACCTGAGTAACATGGTGAATTCGGTTAGTTCCCAATAGGCCGCAGTAGTAATAAGTGGACTGTTCGGGATATAGAAAAATTTTCACGAATGGAATCAAAATTTCTAGGCGAATTCAGTGAGTTCCCAATGGGACATGCTTGTATGAGTGTGCTTTTCAATATGTAACAACATTTTAAGGAACGGACTCTAAGTATCATGGTGAATTCAGTAGGTTCCCAATAGGATTCGCATGTAATAAGCTTGTTATTCAAGATAGAGCAGCGTTTTAAGGAACGGAAACACTGTTTCTCTGTGAATTCAGTTAGTTCCCAGTAGCAGGCTCTTGTAATATGCGAACTTCTAAAGATTTATCAAAATTTGGTGTGCCGAACCTGAGTAACATGGTGAATTCGGTTAGTTCCCAATAGGCCGCAGTAGTAATAAGTGGACTGTTCGGGATATAGAAAAATTTTCACGAATGGAATCAAAATTTCTAGGCGAATTCAGTGAGTTCCCAAAGGGACACGCTTGTATGAGTGTGCTTTTCAATATGTAACAACATTTTAAGGAACGGACTCTAAGTATCATGGTGAATTCAGTAGGTTCCCAATAGGATTCGCATGTAATAAGCTTGTTATTCAAGATAGAGCAGCGTTTTAAGGAACGGAAACACTGTTTCTCTGTGAATTCAGTTAGTTCCCAGTAGCAGGCTCTTGTAATATGCGTACTTCTAAAGATTTATCAAAATTTGGTGTGCCGAATCTGAGTAACATGGTGAATTCGGTTAGTTCCCAATAGGCCGCAGTAGTAATAAGTGGACTGTTCGGGATATAGAAAAATTTTCACGAATGGAATCAAAATTTCTAGGCGAATTCAGTGAGTTCCCAATGGGACATGCTTGTATGAGTGTGCTTTTCAATATGTAACAACATTTTAAGGAACGGACTCTAAGTATCATGGTGAATTCAGTAGGTTCCCAATAGGATTCGCATGTATTAAGCTTCTTATTCAAGATAGAGCAGCGTTTTAAGGAACGGAAACACTGTTTCTCTGTGAATTCAGTTAGTTCCCAGTAGCAGGCTCTTGTAATATGCGAACTTCTAAAGATTTATCAAAATTTGGTGTGCCGAACCTGAGTAACATGGTGAATTCGGTTAGTTCCCAATAGGCCGCAGTAGTAATAAGTGGACTGTTCGGGATATAGAAAAATTTTCACGAATGGAATCAAAATTTCTAGGCGAATTCAGTGAGTTCCCAATGGGACACGCTTGTATGAGTGTGCTTTTCAATATGTAACAACATTTTAAGGAAGGGACTCTAAGTATAATGGTGAATTCAGTAGGTCCCCAATAGGATTCGCATGTAATAAGCTTGTTATTCAAGATAGAGCAGCGTTTTAAGGAACGGAAACACTGTTTCTCTGTGAATTCAGTTAGTTCCCAGTAGCAGGCTCTTGTAATATGCGTACTTCTAAAGATTTATCAAAATTTGGTGTGCCGAATCTGAGTAACATGGTGAATTCGGTTAGTTCCCAATAGGCCGCAGTAGTAATAAGTGGACTGTTCGGGATATAGAAAAATTTTCACGAATGGAATCAAAATTTCTAGGCGAATTTAGTGAGTTCCCAATGGGACATACTTGTATGAGTGTGCTTTTCAATATGTAACAACATTTTAAGGAACGGACTCTAAGTATCATGGTGAATTCAGTAGGGTCCCAATAGGATTCGCATGTAATAAGCTTGTTATTCAAGATAGAGCAGCGTTTTAAGGAACGGAAACACTGTATCTCTGTGAATACAGTTAGTTCCCAGTAGCAGGCTCTTGTAATATGCGTACTTCTAAAGATTTATCAAAATTTGGTGTGCCGAATCTGAGTAACATGGTGAATTCTGTTAGTTCCCAATAGGCCGCAGTAGTAATAAGTGGACTGTTCGGGATATAGAAAAATTTTCACGAATGGAATCAAAATTTCTAGGCGAATTCAGTGAGTTCCCAATGGGACATGCTTGTATGAGTGTGCTTTTCAATATGTAACAACATTTTAAGGAACGGACTCTAAGTATCATGGTGAATTCAGTAGGTTCCCAATAGGATTCGCATGTAATAAGCTTGTTATTCAAGATAGAGCAGCGTTTTAAGGAACGGAAACACTGTTTCTCTGTGAATTCAGTTAGTTCCCAGTAGCAGGCTCTTGTAATATGCGTACTTCTAAAGATTTATCAAAATTTGGTGTGCCGAATCTGAGTAACATGGTGAATTCGGTTAGTTCCCAATAGGCCGCAGTAGTAATAAGTGGACTGTTCGGGATATAGAAAAATTTTCACGAATGGAATCAAAATTTCTAGGCGAATTCAGTGAGTTCCCAATGGGACATGCTTGTATGAGTGTGCTTTTCAATATGTAACAAAATTTTAAGGAACGGACTCTAAGTATCATGGTGAATTCAGTAGGTTCCCAATAGGATTCGCATATAATAAGCTTGTTATTCAAGATAGAGCAGCGTTTTAAGGAACGGAAACACTGTTTCTCTGTGAATTCAGTTAGTTCCCAGTAGCAGGCTCTTGTAATATGCGAACTTCTAAAGATTTATCAAAATTTGGTGTGCCGAACCTGAGTAACATGGTGAATTCAGTTAGTTCCCAATAGGCCGCAGTAGTAATAAGTGGAATGTTCGGGATATAGAAAAATTTTCACGAATGGAATCAAAATTTCTAGGCGAATTCAGTGAGTTCCCAATGGGACATGCTTGTATGAGTGTGCTTTTCAATATGTAACAACATTTTAAGGAACGGACTCTAAGTATCATGGTGAATTCAGTAGGTCCCCAATAGGATTCGCATGTAATAAGCTTGTTATTCAAGATAGAGCAGCGTTTTAAGGAAAGGAAACACTGTTTCTCTGTGAATTCAGTTAGTTCCCAGTAGCAGGCTCTTGTAATATGCGTACTTCTAAAGATTTATCAAAATTTGGTGTGCCGAATCTGAGTAACATGGTGAATTCGGTTAGTTCCCAATAGGCCGCAGTAGTAATAAGTGGACTGTTCGGGATATAGTAAAATTTTCACGAATGGAATCAAAATTTCTAGGCGAATTCAGTGAGTTCCCAATGGGACATGCTTGTATGAGTGTGCTTTTCAATATGTAACAACATTTTAAGGAACGGACTCTAAGTATCATGGTGAATTCAGTAGGGTCCCAATAGGATTCGCATGTAATAAGCTTGTTATTCAAGATAGAGCAGCGTTTTAAGGAACGGAAACACTGTTTCTCTGTGAATTCAGTTAGTTCCCAGTAGCAGGCTCTTGTAATATGCGTACTTCTAAAGATTTATCAAAATTTGGTGTGCCGAATCTGAGTAACATGGTGAATTCGGTTAGTTCCCAATAGGCCGCAGTAGTAATAAGTGGACTGTTCGGGATATAGAAAAATTTTCACGAATGGAATCAAAATTTCTAGGCGAATTCAGTGAGTTCCCAATGGGACATGCTTGTATGAGTGTGCTTTTCAATATGTAACAACATTTTAAGGAACGGACTCTAAGTATCATGGTGAATTCAGTAGGTTCCCAATAGGATTCGCATGTAATAAGCTTGTTATTCAAGATAGAGCAGCGTTTTAAGGAACGGAAACACTGTTTCTCTGTGAATTCAGTTAGTTCCCAGTAGCAGGCTCTTGTAATATGCGAACTTCTAAAGATTTATCAAAATTTGGTGTGCCGAACCTGAGTAACATGGTGAATTCGGTTAGTTCCCAATAGGCCGCAGTAGTAATAAGTGGACTGTTCGGGATATAGAAAAATTTTCACGAATGGAATCAAAATTTCTAGGCGAATTCAGTGAGTTCCCAAAGGGACACGCTTGTATGAGTGTGCTTTTCAATATGTAACAACATTTTAAGGAACGGACTCTAAGTATCATGGTGAATTCAGTAGGTTCCCAATAGGATTCGCATGTAATAAGCTTGTTATTCAAGATAGAGCAGCGTTTTAAGGAACGGAAACACTGTTTCTCTGTGAATTCAGTTAGTTCCCAGTAGCAGGCTCTTGTAATATGCGTACTTCTAAAGATTTATCAAAATTTGGTGTGCCGAATCTGAGTAACATGGTGAATTCGGTTAGTTCCCAATAGGCCGCAGTAGTAATAAGTGGACTGTTCGGGATATAGAAAAATTTTCACGAATGGAATCAAAATTTCTAGGCGAATTCAGTGAGTTCCCAATGGGACATGCTTGTATGAGTGTGCTTTTCAATATGTAACAACATTTTAAGGAACGGACTCTAAGTATCATGGTGAATTCAGTAGGTTCCCAATAGGATTCGCATGTATTAAGCTTCTTATTCAAGATAGAGCAGCGTTTTAAGGAACGGAAACACTGTTTCTCTGTGAATTCAGTTAGTTCCCAGTAGCAGGCTCTTGTAATATGCGAACTTCTAAAGATTTATCAAAATTTGGTGTGCCGAACCTGAGTAACATGGTGAATTCGGTTAGTTCCCAATAGGCCGCAGTAGTAATAAGTGGACTGTTCGGGATATAGAAAAATTTTCACGAATGGAATCAAAATTTCTAGGCGAATTCAGTGAGTTCCCAATGGGACATGCTTGTATGAGTGTGCTTTTCAATATGTAACAACATTTTAAGGAACGGACTCTAAGTATCATGGTGAATTCAGTAGGTCCCCAATAGGATTCGCATGTAATAAGCTTGTTATTCAAGATATAGCAGCGTTTTAAGGAACGGAAACACTGTTTCTCTGTGAATTTTGTTAGTTCCCAGTAGCAGGCTCTTGTAATATGCGTACTTCTAAAGATTTATCAAAATTTGGTGTGCCGAATCTGAGTAACATGGTGAATTCGGTTAGTTCCCAATAGGCCGCAGTAGTAATAAGTGGACTGTTCGGGATATAGAAAAATTTTCACGAATGGAATCAAAATTTCTAGGCGAATTCAGTGAGTTCCCAATGGGACATGCTTGTATGAGTGTGCTTTTCAATATGTAACAACATTTTAAGGAACGGACTCTAAGTATCATGGTGAATTCAGTAGGTTCCCAATAGGATTCGCATGTAATAAGCTTGTTATTCAAGATAGAGCAGCGTTTTAAGGAACGGAAACACTGTTTCTCTGTGAATTCAGTTAGTTCCCAGTAGCAGGCTCTTGTAATATGCGTACTTCTAAAGATTTATCAAAATTTGGTGTGCCGAATCTGAGTAACATGGTGAATTCGGTTAGTTCCCAATAGGCCGCAGTAGTAATAAGTGGACTGTTCGGGATATAGAAAAATTTTCACGAATGGAATCAAAATTTCTAGGCGAATTCAGTGAGTTCCCAATGGGACATGCTTGTATGAGTGTGCTTTTCAATATGTAACAAAATTTTAAGGAACGGACTCTAAGTATCATGGTGAATTCAGTAGGTTCCCAATAGGATTCGCATATAATAAGCTTGTTATTCAAGATAGAGCAGCGTTTTAAGGAACGGAAACACTGTTTCTCTGTGAATTCAGTTAGTTCCCAGTAGCAGGCTCTTGTAATATGCGAACTTCTAAAGATTTATCAAAATTTGGTGTGCCGAACCTGAGTAACATGGTGAATTCAGTTAGTTCCCAATAGGCCGCAGTAGTAATAAGTGGAATGTTCGGGATATAGAAAAATTTTCACGAATGGAATCAAAATTTCTAGGCGAATTCAGTGAGTTCCCAATGGGACATGCTTGTATGAGTGTGCTTTTCAATATGTAACAACATTTTAAGGAACGGACTCTAAGTATCATGGTGAATTCAGTAGGTCCCCAATAGGATTCGCATGTAATAAGCTTGTTATTCAAGATAGAGCAGCGTTTTAAGGAAAGGAAACACTGTTTCTCTGTGAATTCAGTTAGTTCCCAGTAGCAGGCTCTTGTAATATGCGTACTTCTAAAGATTTATCAAAATTTGGTGTGCCGAATCTGAGTAACATGGTGAATTCGGTTAGTTCCCAATAGGCCGCAGTAGTAATAGGTGGACTGTTCGGGATATAGTAAAATTTTCACGAATGGAATCAAAATTTCTAGGCGAATTCAGTGAGTTCCCAATGGGACATGCTTGTATGAGTGTGCTTTTCAATATGTAACAACATTTTAAGGAACGGACTCTAAGTATCATGGTGAATTCAGTAGGGTCCCAATAGGATTCGCATGTAATAAGCTTGTTATTCAAGATAGAGCAGCGTTTTAAGGAACGGAAACACTGTTTCTCTGTGAATTCAGTTAGTTCCCAGTAGCAGGCTCTTGTAATATGCGTACTTCTAAAGATTTATCAAAATTTGGTGTGCCGAATCTGAGTAACATGGTGAATTCGGTTAGTTCCCAATAGGCCGCAGTAGTAATAAGTGGACTGTTCGGGATATAGAAAAATTTTCACGAATGGAATCAAAATTTCTAGGCGAATTCAGTGAGTTCCCAATGGGACATGCTTGTATGAGTGTGCTTTTCAATATGTAACAACATTTTAAGGAACGGACTCTAAGTATCATGGTGAATTCAGTAGGTTCCCAATAGGATTCGCATGTAATAAGCTTGTTATTCAAGATAGAGCAGCGTTTTAAGGAACGGAAACACTGTTTCTCTGTGAATTCAGTTAGTTCCCAGTAGCAGGCTCTTGTAATATGCGAACTTCTAAAGATTTATCAAAATTTGGTGTGCCGAACCTGAGTAACATGGTGAATTCGGTTAGTTCCCAATAGGCCGCAGTAGTAATAAGTGGACTGTTCGGGATATAGAAAAATTTTCACGAATGGAATCAAAATTTCTAGGCGAATTCAGTGAGTTCCCAAAGGGACACGCTTGTATGAGTGTGCTTTTCAATATGTAACAACATTTTAAGGAACGGACTCTAAGTATCATGGTGAATTCAGTAGGTTCCCAATAGGATTCGCATGTAATAAGCTTGTTATTCAAGATAGAGCAGCGTTTTAAGGAACGGAAACACTGTTTCTCTGTGAATTCAGTTAGTTCCCAGTAGCAGGCTCTTGTAATATGCGTACTTCTAAAGATTTATCAAAATTTGGTGTGCCGAATCTGAGTAACATGGTGAATTCGGTTAGTTCCCAATAGGCCGCAGTAGTAATAAGTGGACTGTTCGGGATATAGAAAAATTTTCACGAATGGAATCAAAATTTCTAGGCGAATTCAGTGAGTTCCCAATGGGACATGCTTGTATGAGTGTGCTTTTCAATATGTAACAACATTTTAAGGAACGGACTCTAAGTATCATGGTGAATTCAGTAGGTTCCCAATAGGATTCGCATGTATTAAGCTTCTTATTCAAGATAGAGCAGCGTTTTAAGGAACGGAAACACTGTTTCTCTGTGAATTCAGTTAGTTCCCAGTAGCAGGCTCTTGTAATATGCGAACTTCTAAAGATTTATCAAAATTTGGTGTGCCGAACCTGAGTAACATGGTGAATTCGGTTAGTTCCCAATAGGCCGCAGTAGTAATAAGTGGACTGTTCGGGATATAGAAAAATTTTCACGAATGGAATCAAAATTTCTAGGCGAATTCAGTGAGTTCCCAATGGGACATGCTTGTATGAGTGTGCTTTTCAATATGTAACAACATTTTAAGGAACGGACTCTAAGTATCATGGTGAATTCAGTAGGTCCCCAATAGGATTCGCATGTAATAAGCTTGTTATTCAAGATATAGCAGCGTTTTAAGGAACGGAAACACTGTTTCTCTGTGAATTTTGTTAGTTCCCAGTAGCAGGCTCTTGTAATATGCGTACTTCTAAAGATTTATCAAAATTTGGTGTGCCGAATCTGAGTAACATGGTGAATTCGGTTAGTTCCCAATAGGCCGCAGTAGTAATAAGTGGACTGTTCGGGATATAGAAAAATTTTCACGAATGGAATCAAAATTTCTAGGCGAATTCAGTGAGTTCCCAATGGGACACGCTTGTATGAGTGTGCTTTTCAATATGTAACAACATTTTAAGGAAGGGACTCTAAGTATAATGGTGAATTCAGTAGGTCCCCAATAGGATTCGCATGTAATAAGCTTGTTATTCAAGATAGAGCAGCGTTTTAAGGAACGGAAACACTGTTTCTCTGTGAATTCAGTTAGTTCCCAGTAGCAGGCTCTTGTAATATGCGTACTTCTAAAGATTTATCAAAATTTGGTGTGCCGAACCTGAGTAACATGGTGAATTCGGTTAGTTCCCAATAGGCCGCAGTAGTAATAAGTGGACTGTTCGGGATATAGAAAAATTTTCACGAATGGAATCAAAATTTCTAGGCGAATTCAGTGAGTTCCCAATGGGACATGCTTGTATGAGTGTGCTTTTCAATATGTAACAACATTTTAAGGAACGGACTCTAAGTATCATGGTGAATTCAGTAGGTACCCAATAGGATTCGCATGTAATAAGCTTGTTATTCAAGATAGAGCAGCGTTTTAAGGAACGGAAACACTGTTTCTCTGTGAATTCAGTTAGTTCCCAGTAGCAGGCTCTTGTAATATGCGTACTTCTAAAGATTTATCAAAATTTGGTGTGCCGAATCTGAGTAACATTGTGAATTCGGTTAGTTCCCAATAGGCCGCAGTAGTAATAAGTGGACTGTTCGGGATATAGAAAAATTTTCACGAATGGAATCAAAATTTCTAGGCGAATTCAGTGAGTTCCCAATGGGACATGCTTGTGTGAGTGTGCTTTTCAATATGTAACAACATTTTAAGGAACGGACTCTAAGTATCATGGTGAATTCAGTAGGTTCCCAATAGGATTCGCATGTAATAAGCTTGTTATTCAAGATAGAGCAGCGTTTTAAGGAACAGAAACACTGTTTCTCTGTGAATTCAGTTAGTTCCCAGTAGCAGGCTCTTGTAATATGCGAACTTCTAAAGATTTATCAAAATTTGGTGTTCCGAACCTGAGTAACATGGTGAATTCGGTTAATTCCCAATAGGCCGCAGTAGTAATAAATGGACTGTTCGGGATATAGAAAAATTTTCACGAATGGAATCAAAATTTCTAGGCGAATTCAGTGAGTTCCCAATGGGACATGCTTGTATGAGTGTGCTTTTCAATATGTAACAACATTTTAAGGAACGGACTCTAAGTATCATGGTGAATTCAGTAGGTCCCCAATAGGATTCGCATGTAATAAGCTTGTTATTCAAGATAGAGCAGCGTTTTAAGGAACGGAAACACTGTTTCTCTGTGAATTCAGTTAGTTCCCAGTAGCAGGCTCTTGTAATATGCGTACTTCTAAAGATTTATCAAAATTTGGTGTGCCGAATCTGAGTAACATGGTGAATTCGGTTAGTTCCCAATAGGCCGCAGTAGTAATAAGTGGACTGTTCGGGATATAGAAAAATTTTCACGAAAGGAATCAAAATTTCTAGGCGAATTCAGTGAGTTCCCAATGGGACATGCTTGTATGAGTGTGCTTTTCAATATGTAACAACATTTTAAGGAACGGACTCTAAGTATCATGGTGAATTCAGTAGGTTCCCAATAGGATTCGCATGTAATAAGCTTGTTATTCAAGATAGAGCAGCGTTTTAAGGAACGGAAACACTGTTTCTCTGTGAATTCAGTTAGTTCCCAGTAGCAGGCTCTTGTAATATGCGTACTTCTAAAGATTTATCAAAATTTGGTGTGCCGAATCTGAGTAACATGGTGAATTCGGTTAGTTCCCAATAGGCCGCAGTAGTAATAAGTGGACTGTTCGGGATATAGAAAAATTTTCACGAATGGAATCAAAATTTCTAGGCGAATTCAGTGAGTTCCCAATGGGACACGCTTGTATGAGTGTGCTTTTCAATATGTAACAACATTTTAAGGAAGGGACTCTAAGTATAATGGTGAATTCAGTAGGTCCCCAATAGGATTCGCATGTAATAAGCTTGTTATTCAAGATAGAGCAGCGTTTTAAGGAACGGAAACACTGTTTCTCTGTGAATTCAGTTAGTTCCCAGTAGCAGGCTCTTGTAATATGCGTACTTCTAAAGATTTATCAAAATTTGGTGTGCCGAATCTGAGTAACATGGTGAATTCGGTTAGTTCCCAATAGGCCGCAGTAGTAATAAGTGGACTGTTCGGGATATAGAAAAATTTTCACGAATGGAATCAAAATTTCTAGGCGAATTCAGTGAGTTCCCAATGGGACATGCTTGTATGAGTGTGCTTTTCAATATGTAACAACATTTTAAGGAACGGACTCTAAGTATCATGGTGAATTCAGTAGGGTCCCAATAGGATTCGCATGTAATAAGCTTGTTATTCAAGATAGAGCAGCGTTTTAAGGAACGGAAACACTGTTTCTCTGTGAATTCAGTTAGTTCCCAGTAGCAGGCTCTTGTAATATGCGTACTTCTAAAGATTTATCAAAATTTGGTGTGCCGAATCTGAGTAACATGGTGAATTCGGTTAGTTCCCAATAGGCCGCAGTAGTAATAAGTGGACTGTTCGGGATATAGAAAAATTTTCACGAATGGAATCAAAATTTCTAGGCGAATTCAGTGAGTTCCCAATGGGACATGCTTGTATGAGTGTGCTTTTCAATATGTAACAACATTTTAAGGAACGGACTCTAAGTATCATGGTGAATTCAGTAGGGTCCCAATAGGATTCGCATGTAATAAGCTTGTTATTCAAGATAGAGCAGCGTTTTAAGGAACGGAAACACTGTTTCTCTGTGAATTCAGTTAGTTCCCAGTAGCAGGCTCTTGTAATATGCGTACTTCTAAAGATTTATCAAAATTTGGTGTGCCGAATCTGAGTAACATGGTGAATTCGGTTAGTTCCCAATAGGCCGCAGTAGTAATAAGTGGACTGTTCGGGATATAGAAAAATTTTCACGAATGGAATCAAAATTTCTAGGCGAATTCAGTGAGTTCCCAATGGGACATGCTTGTATGAGTGTGCTTTTCAATATGTAACAACATTTTAAGGAACGGACTCTAAGTATCATGGTGAATTCAGTAGGTTCCCAATAGGATTCGCATGTAATAAGCTTGTTATTCAAGATAGAGCAGCGTTTTAAGGAACAGAAACACTGTTTCTCTGTGAATTCAGTTAGTTCCCAGTAGCAGGCTCTTGTAATATGCGAACTTCTAAAGATTTATCAAAATTTGGTGTTCCGAACCTGAGTAACATGGTGAATTCGGTTAATTCCCAATAGGCCGCAGTAGTAATAAATGGACTGTTCGGGATATAGAAAAATTTTCACGAATGGAATCAAAATTTCTAGGCGAATTCAGTGAGTTCCCAATGGGACATGCTTGTATGAGTGTGCTTTTCAATATGTAACAACATTTTAAGGAACGGACTCTAAGTATCATGGTGAATTCAGTAGGTCCCCAATAGGATTCGCATGTAATAAGCTTGTTATTCAAGATAGAGCAGAGTTTTAAGGAACGGAAACACTGTTTCTCTGTGAATTCAGTTAGTTCCCAGTAGCAGGCTCTTGTAATATGCGTACTTCTAAAGATTTATCAAAATTTGGTGTGCCGAATCTGAGTAACATGGTGAATTCGGTTAGTTCCCAATAGGCCGCAGTAGTAATAAGTGGACTGTTCGGGATATAGAAAAATTTTCACGAATGGAATCAAAATTTCTAGGCGAATTTAGTGAGTTCCCAATGGGACATACTTGTATGAGTGTGCTTTTCAATATGTAACAACATTTTAAGGAACGGACTCTAAGTATCATGGTGAATTCAGTAGGGTCCCAATAGGATTCGCATGTAATAAGCTTGTTATTCAAGATAGAGCAGCGTTTTAAGGAACGGAAACACTGTATCTCTGTGAATACAGTTAGTTCCCAGTAGCAGGCTCTTGTAATATGCGTACTTCTAAAGATTTATCAAAATTTGGTGTGCCGAATCTGAGTAACATGGTGAATTCGGTTAGTTCCCAATAGGCCGCAGTAGTAATAAGTGGACTGTTCGGGATATAGAAAAATTTTCACGAATGGAATCAAAATTTCTAGGCGAATTCAGTGAGTTCCCAATGGGACATGCTTGTATGAGTGTGCTTTTCAATATGTAACAACATTTTAAGGAACGGACTCTAAGTATCATGGTGAATTCAGTAGGTTCCCAATAGGATTCGCATGTAATAAGCTTGTTATTCAAGATAGAGCAGCGTTTTAAGGAACGGAAACACTGTTTCTCTGTGAATTCAGTTAGTTCCCAGTAGCAGGCTCTTGTAATATGCGTACTTCTAAAGATTTATCAAAATTTGGTGTGCCGAACCTGAGTAACATGGTGAATTCGGTTAGTTCCCAATAGGCCGCAGTAGTAATAAGTGGACTGTTCGGGATATAGAAAAATTTTCACGAATGGAATCAAAATTTCTAGGCGAATTCAGTGAGTTCCCAATGGGACATGCTTGTATGAGTGTGCTTTTCAATATGTAACAACATTTTAAGGAACGGACTCTAAGTATCATGGTGAATTCAGTAGGTACCCAATAGGATTCGCATGTAATAAGCTTGTTATTCAAGATAGAGCAGCGTTTTAAGGAACGGAAACACTGTTTCTCTGTGAATTCAGTTAGTTCCCAGTAGCAGGCTCTTGTAATATGCGTACTTCTAAAGATTTATCAAAATTTGGTGTGCCGAATCTGAGTAACATTGTGAATTCGGTTAGTTCCCAATAGGCCGCAGTAGTAATAAGTGGACTGTTCGGGATATAGAAAAATTTTCACGAATGGAATCAAAATTTCTAGGCGAATTCAGTGAGTTCCCAATGGGACATGCTTGTGTGAGTGTGCTTTTCAATATGTAACAACATTTTAAGGAACGGACTCTAAGTATCATGGTGAATTCAGTAGGTTCCCAATAGGATTCGCATGTAATAAGCTTGTTATTCAAGATAGAGCAGCGTTTTAAGGAACAGAAACACTGTTTCTCTGTGAATTCAGTTAGTTCCCAGTAGCAGGCTCTTGTAATATGCGAACTTCTAAAGATTTATCAAAATTTGGTGTTCCGAACCTGAGTAACATGGTGAATTCGGTTAATTCCCAATAGGCCGCAGTAGTAATAAATGGACTGTTCGGGATATAGAAAAATTTTCACGAATGGAATCAAAATTTCTAGGCGAATTCAGTGAGTTCCCAATGGGACATGCTTGTATGAGTGTGCTTTTCAATATGTAACAACATTTTAAGGAACGGACTCTAAGTATCATGGTGAATTCAGTAGGTCCCCAATAGGATTCGCATGTAATAAGCTTGTTATTCAAGATAGAGCAGCGTTTTAAGGAACGGAAACACTGTTTCTCTGTGAATTCAGTTAGTTCCCAGTAGCAGGCTCTTGTAATATGCGTACTTCTAAAGATTTATCAAAATTTGGTGTGCCGAATCTGAGTAACATGGTGAATTCGGTTAGTTCCCAATAGGCCGCAGTAGTAATAAGTGGACTGTTCGGGATATAGAAAAATTTTCACGAAAGGAATCAAAATTTCTAGGCGAATTCAGTGAGTTCCCAATGGGACATGCTTGTATGAGTGTGCTTTTCAATATGTAACAACATTTTAAGGAACGGACTCTAAGTATCATGGTGAATTCAGTAGGTTCCCAATAGGATTCGCATGTAATAAGCTTGTTATTCAAGATAGAGCAGCGTTTTAAGGAACGGAAACACTGTTTCTCTGTGAATTCAGTTAGTTCCCAGTAGCAGGCTCTTGTAATATGCGTACTTCTAAAGATTTATCAAAATTTGGTGTGCCGAATCTGAGTAACATGGTGAATTCGGTTAGTTCCCAATAGGCCGCAGTAGTAATAAGTGGACTGTTCGGGATATAGAAAAATTTTCACGAATGGAATCAAAATTTCTAGGCGAATTCAGTGAGTTCCCAATGGGACACGCTTGTATGAGTGTGCTTTTCAATATGTAACAACATTTTAAGGAAGGGACTCTAAGTATAATGGTGAATTCAGTAGGTCCCCAATAGGATTCGCATGTAATAAGCTTGTTATTCAAGATAGAGCAGCGTTTTAAGGAACGGAAACACTGTTTCTCTGTGAATTCAGTTAGTTCCCAGTAGCAGGCTCTTGTAATATGCGTACTTCTAAAGATTTATCAAAATTTGGTGTGCCGAATCTGAGTAACATGGTGAATTCGGTTAGTTCCCAATAGGCCGCAGTAGTAATAAGTGGACTGTTCGGGATATAGAAAAATTTTCACGAATGGAATCAAAATTTCTAGGCGAATTCAGTGAGTTCCCAATGGGACATGCTTGTATGAGTGTGCTTTTCAATATGTAACAACATTTTAAGGAACGGACTCTAAGTATCATGGTGAATTCAGTAGGGTCCCAATAGGATTCGCATGTAATAAGCTTGTTATTCAAGATAGAGCAGCGTTTTAAGGAACGGAAACACTGTTTCTCTGTGAATTCAGTTAGTTCCCAGTAGCAGGCTCTTGTAATATGCGTACTTCTAAAGATTTATCAAAATTTGGTGTGCCGAATCTGAGTAACATGGTGAATTCGGTTAGTTCCCAATAGGCCGCAGTAGTAATAAGTGGACTGTTCGGGATATAGAAAAATTTTCACGAATGGAATCAAAATTTCTAGGCGAATTCAGTGAGTTCCCAATGGGACATGCTTGTATGAGTGTGCTTTTCAATATGTAACAACATTTTAAGGAACGGACTCTAAGTATCATGGTGAATTCAGTAGGGTCCCAATAGGATTCGCATGTAATAAGCTTGTTATTCAAGATAGAGCAGCGTTTTAAGGAACGGAAACACTGTTTCTCTGTGAATTCAGTTAGTTCCCAGTAGCAGGCTCTTGTAATATGCGTACTTCTAAAGATTTATCAAAATTTGGTGTGCCGAATCTGAGTAACATGGTGAATTCGGTTAGTTCCCAATAGGCCGCAGTAGTAATAAGTGGACTGTTCGGGATATAGAAAAATTTTCACGAATGGAATCAAAATTTCTAGGCGAATTCAGTGAGTTCCCAATGGGACATGCTTGTATGAGTGTGCTTTTCAATATGTAACAACATTTTAAGGAACGGACTCTAAGTATCATGGTGAATTCAGTAGGTTCCCAATAGGATTCGCATGTAATAAGCTTGTTATTCAAGATAGAGCAGCGTTTTAAGGAACAGAAACACTGTTTCTCTGTGAATTCAGTTAGTTCCCAGTAGCAGGCTCTTGTAATATGCGAACTTCTAAAGATTTATCAAAATTTGGTGTTCCGAACCTGAGTAACATGGTGAATTCGGTTAATTCCCAATAGGCCGCAGTAGTAATAAATGGACTGTTCGGGATATAGAAAAATTTTCACGAATGGAATCAAAATTTCTAGGCGAATTCAGTGAGTTCCCAATGGGACATGCTTGTATGAGTGTGCTTTTCAATATGTAACAACATTTTAAGGAACGGACTCTAAGTATCATGGTGAATTCAGTAGGTCCCCAATAGGATTCGCATGTAATAAGCTTGTTATTCAAGATAGAGCAGAGTTTTAAGGAACGGAAACACTGTTTCTCTGTGAATTCAGTTAGTTCCCAGTAGCAGGCTCTTGTAATATGCGTACTTCTAAAGATTTATCAAAATTTGGTGTGCCGAATCTGAGTAACATGGTGAATTCGGTTAGTTCCCAATAGGCCGCAGTAGTAATAAGTGGACTGTTCGGGATATAGAAAAATTTTCACGAATGGAATCAAAATTTCTAGGCGAATTTAGTGAGTTCCCAATGGGACATACTTGTATGAGTGTGCTTTTCAATATGTAACAACATTTTAAGGAACGGACTCTAAGTATCATGGTGAATTCAGTAGGGTCCCAATAGGATTCGCATGTAATAAGCTTGTTATTCAAGATAGAGCAGCGTTTTAAGGAACGGAAACACTGTATCTCTGTGAATTCAGTTAGTTCCCAGTAGCAGGCTCTTGTAATATGCGTACTTCTAAAGATTTATCAAAATTTGGTGTGCCGAATCTGAGTAACATGGTGAATTCGGTTAGTTCCCAATAGGCCGCAGTAGTAATAAGTGGACTGTTCGGGATATAGAAAAATTTTCACGAATGGAATCAAAATTACTAGGCGAATTCAGTGAGTTCACAATGGGACACGCTTGTATGAGTGTGCTTTTCAATATGTAACAACATTTTAAGGAAGGGACTCTAAGTATAATGGTGAATTCAGTAGGTCCCCAATAGGATTCGCATGTAATAAGCTTGTTATTCAAGATAGAGCAGCGTTTTAAGGAACGGAAACACTGTTTCTCTGTGAATTCAGTTAGTTCCCAGTAGCAGGCTCTTGTAATATGCGTACTTCTAAAGATTTATCAAAATTTGGTGTGCCGAATCTGAGTAACATGGTGAATTCGGTTAGTTCCCAATAGGCCGCAGTAGTAATAAGTGGACTGTTCGGGATATAGAAAAATTTTCACGAATGGAATCAAAATTTCTAGGCGAATTCAGTGAGTTCCCAATGGGACATGCTTGTATGAGTGTGCTTTTCAATATGTAACAACATTTTAAGGAACGGACTCTAAGTATCATGGTGAATTCAGTAGGTTCCCAATAGGATTCGCATGTAATAAGCTTGTTATTCAAGATAGAGCAGCGTTTTAAGGAACGGAAACACTGTTTCTCTGTGAATTCAGTTAGTTCCCAGTAGCAGGCTCTTGTAATATGCGAACTTCTAAAGATTTATCAAAATTTGGTGTGCCGAACCTGAGTAACATGGTGAATTCGGTTAGTTCCCAATAGGCCGCAGTAGTAATAAGTGGACTGTTCGGGATATAGAAAAATTTTCACGAATGGAATCAAAATTTCTAGGCGAATTCAGTGAGTTCCCAAAGGGACACGCTTGTATGAGTGTGCTTTTCAATATGTAACAACATTTTAAGGAACGGACTCTAAGTATCATGGTGAATTCAGTAGGTTCCCAATAGGATTCGCATGTAATAAGCTTGTTATTCAAGATAGAGCAGCGTTTTAAGGAACGGAAACACTGTTTCTCTGTGAATTCAGTTAGTTCCCAGTAGCAGGCTCTTGTAATATGCGTACTTCTAAAGATTTATCAAAATTTGGTGTGCCGAATCTGAGTAACATGGTGAATTCGGTTAGTTCCCAATAGGCCGCAGTAGTAATAAGTGGACTGTTCGGGATATAGAAAAATTTTCACGAATGGAATCAAAATTTCTAGGCGAATTCAGTGAGTTCCCAATGGGACATGCTTGTATGAGTGTGCTTTTCAATATGTAACAACATTTTAAGGAACGGACTCTAAGTATCATGGTGAATTCAGTAGGTTCCCAATAGGATTCGCATGTATTAAGCTTCTTATTCAAGATAGAGCAGCGTTTTAAGGAACGGAAACACTGTTTCTCTGTGAATTCAGTTAGTTCCCAGTAGCAGGCTCTTGTAATATGCGAACTTCTAAAGATTTATCAAAATTTGGTGTGCCGAACCTGAGTAACATGGTGAATTCGGTTAGTTCCCAATAGGCCGCAGTAGTAATAAGTGGACTGTTCGGGATATAGAAAAATTTTCACGAATGGAATCAAAATTTCTAGGCGAATTCAGTGAGTTCCCAATGGGACATGCTTATATGAGTGTGCTTTTCAATATGTAACAACATTTTAAGGAACGGACTCTAAGTATCATGGTGAATTCAGTAGGTCCCCAATAGGATTCGCATGTAATAAGCTTGTTATTCAAGATATAGAAGCGTTTTAAGGAACGGAAACACTGTTTCTCTGTGAATTTTGTTAGTTCCCAGTAGCAGGCTCTTGTAATATGCGTACTTCTAAAGATTTATCAAAATTTGGTGTGCCGAATCTGAGTAACATGGTGAATTCGGTTAGTTCCCAATAGGCCGCAGTAGTAATAAGTGGACTGTTCGTGATATAGAAAAATTTTCACGAATGGAATCAAAATTTCTAGGCGAATTCAGTGAGTTCCCAATGGGACACGCTTGTATGAGTGTGCTTTTCAATATGTAACAACATTTTAAGGAAGGGACTCTAAGTATAATGGTGAATTCAGTAGGTCCCCAATAGGATTCGCATGTAATAAGCTTGTTATTCAAGATAGAGCAGCGTTTTAAGGAACGGAAACACTGTTTCTCTGTGAATTCAGTTAGTTCCCAGTAGCAGGCTCTTGTAATATGCGTACTTCTAAAGATTTATCAAAATTTGGTGTGCCGAACCTGAGTAACATGGTGAATTCGGTTAGTTCCCAATAGGCCGCAGTAGTAATAAGTGGACTGTTCGGGATATAGAAAAATTTTCACGAATGGAATCAAAATTTCTAGGCGAATTCAGTGAGTTCCCAATGGGACATGCTTGTATGAGTGTGCTTTTCAATATGTAACAACATTTTAAGGAACGGACTCTAAGTATCATGGTGAATTCAGTAGGTTCCCAATAGGATTCGCATGTAATAAGCTTGTTATTCAAGATAGAGCAGCGTTTTAAGGAACGGAAACACTGTTTCTCTGTGAATTCAGTTAGTTCCCAGTAGCAGGCTCTTGTAATATGCGTACTTCTAAAGATTTATCAAAATTTGGTGTGCCGAATCTGAGTAACATTGTGAATTCGGTTAGTTCCCAATAGGCCGCAGTAGTAATAAGTGGACTGTTCGGGATATAGAAAAATTTTCACGAATGGAATCAAAATTTCTAGGCGAATTCAGTGAGTTCCCAATGGGACATGCTTGTATGAGTGTGCTTTTCAATATGTAACAACATTTTAAGGAACGGACTCTAAGTATCATGGTGAATTCAGTAGGTTCCCAATAGGATTCGCATGTAATAAGCTTGTTATTCAAGATAGAGCAGCGTTTTAAGGAACAGAAACACTGTTTCTCTGTGAATTCAGTTAGTTCCCAGTAGCAGGCTCTTGTAATATGCGAACTTCTAAAGATTTATCAAAATTTGGTGTTCCGAACCTGAGTAACATGGTGAATTTGGTTAATTCCCAATAGGCCGCAGTAGTAATAAATGGACTGTTCGGGATATAGAAAAATTTTCACGAATGGAATCAAAATTTCTAGGCGAATTCAGTGAGTTCCCAATGGGACATGCTTGTATGAGTGTGCTTTTCAATATGTAACAACATTTTAAGGAACGGACTCTAAGTATCATGGTGAATTCAGTAGGTCCCCAATAGGATTCGCATGTAATAAGCTTGTTATTCAAGATAGAGCAGCGTTTTAAGGAACGGAAACACTGTTTCTCTGTGAATTCAGTTAGTTCCCAGTAGCAGGCTCTTGTAATATGCGTACTTCTAAAGATTTATCAAAATTTGGTGTGCCGAATCTGAGTAACATGGTGAATTCGGTTAGTTCCCAATAGGCCGCAGTAGTAATAAGTGGACTGTTCGGGATATAGAAAAATTTTCACGAAAGGAATCAAAATTTCTAGGCGAATTCAGTGAGTTCCCAATGGGACATGCTTGTATGAGTGTGCTTTTCAATATGTAACAATATTTTAAGGAACGGACTCTAAGTATCATGGTGAATTCAGTAGGTTCCCAATAGGATTCGCATGTAATAAGCTTGTTATTCAAGATAGAGCAGCGTTTTAAGGAACGGAAACACTGTTTCTCTGTGAATTCAGTTAGTTCCCAGTAGCAGGCTCTTGTAATATGCGTACTTCTAAAGATTTATCAAAATTTGGTGTGCCGAATCTGAGTAACATGGTGAATTCGGTTAGTTCCCAATAGGCCGCAGTAGTAATAAGTGGACTGTTCGGGATATAGAAAAATTTTCACGAATGGAATCAAAATTTCTAGGCGAATTCAGTGAGTTCCCAATGGGACACGCTTGTATGAGTGTGCTTTTCAATATGTAACAACATTTTAAGGAAGGGACTCTAAGTATAATGGTGAATTCAGTAGGTCCCCAATAGGATTCGCATGTAATAAGCTTGTTATTCAAGATAGAGCAGCGTTTTAAGGAACGGAAACACTGTTTCTCTGTGAATTCAGTTAGTTCCCAGTAGCAGGCTCTTGTAATATGCGTACTTCTAAAGATTTATCAAAATTTGGTGTGCCGAATCTGAGTAACATGGTGAATTCGGTTAGTTCCCAATAGGCCGCAGTAGTAATAAGTGGACTGTTCGGGATATAGAAAAATTTTCACGAATGGAATCAAAATTTCTAGGCGAATTCAGTGAGTTCCCAATGGGACATGCTTGTATGAGTGTGCTTTTCAATATGTAACAACATTTTAAGGAACGGACTCTAAGTATCATGGTGAATTCAGTAGGGTCCCAATAGGATTCGCATGTAATAAGCTTGTTATTCAAGATAGAGCAGCGTTTTAAGGAACGGAAACACTGTTTCTCTGTGAATTCAGTTAGTTCCCAGTAGCAGGCTCTTGTAATATGCGTACTTCTAAAGATTTATCAAAATTTGGTGTGCCGAATCTGAGTAACATGGTGAATTCGGTTAGTTCCCAATAGGCCGCAGTAGTAATAAGTGGACTGTTCGGGATATAGAAAAATTTTCACGAATGGAATCAAAATTTCTAGGCGAATTCAGTGAGTTCCCAATGGGACATGCTTGTATGAGTGTGCTTTTCAATATGTAACAACATTTTAAGGAACGGACTCTAAGTATCATGGTGAATTCAGTAGGGTCCCAATAGGATTCGCATGTAATAAGCTTGTTATTCAAGATAGAGCAGCGTTTTAAGGAACGGAAACACTGTTTCTCTGTGAATTCAGTTAGTTCCCAGTAGCAGGCTCTTGTAATATGCGTACTTCTAAAGATTTATCAAAATTTGGTGTGCCGAATCTGAGTAACATGGTGAATTCGGTTAGTTCCCAATAGGCCGCAGTAGTAATAAGTGGACTGTTCGGGATATAGAAAAATTTTCACGAATGGAATCAAAATTTCTAGGCGAATTCAGTGAGTTCCCAATGGGACATGCTTGTATGAGTGTGCGTTTCAATATGTAACAACATTTTAAGGAACGGACTCTAAGTATCATGGTGAATTCAGTAGGTTCCCAATAGGATTCGCATGTAATAAGCTTGTTATTCAAGATAGAGCAGCGTTTTAAGGAACGGAAACACTGTTTCTCTGTGAATTCAGTTAGTTCCCAGTAGCAGGCTCTTGTAATATGCGAACTTCTAAAGATTTATCAAAATTTGGTGTTCCGAACCTGAGTAACATGGTGAATTCGGTTAATTCCCAATAGGCCGCAGTAGTAATAAATGGACTGTTCGGGATATAGAAAAATTTTCACGAATGGAATCAAAATTTCTAGGCGAATTCAGTGAGTTCCCAATGGGACATGCTTGTATGAGTGTGCTTTTCAATATGTAACAACATTTTAAGGAACGGACTCTAAGTATCATGGTGAATTCAGTAGGTCCCCAATAGGATTCGCATGTAATAAGCTTGTTATTCAAGATAGAGCAGCGTTTTAAGGAACGGAAACACTGTTTCTCTGTGAATTCAGTTAGTTCCCAGTAGCAGGCTCTTGTAATATGCGTACTTCTAAAGATTTATCAAAATTTGGTGTGCCGAATCTGAGTAACATGGTGAATTCGGTTAGTTCCCAATAGGCCGCAGTAGTAATAAGTGGACAGTTCGGGATATAGAAAAATTTTCACGAATGGAATCAAAATTTCTAGGCGAATTCAGTGAGTTCCCAATGGGACATGCTTGTATGAGTGTGCTTTTCAATATGTAACAACATTTTAAGGAACGGACTCTAAGTATCATGGTGAATTCAGTAGGTTCCCAATAGGATTCGCATGTAATAAGCTTGTTATTCAAGATATAGCAGCGTTTTAAGGAACGGAAACACTGTTTCTCTGTGAATTCAGTTAGTTCCCAGTAGCAGGCTCTTGTAATATGCGTACTTCTAAAGATTTATCAAAATTTGGTGTGCCGAATCTGAGTAACATGGTGAATTCGGTTAGTTCCCAATAGGCCGCAGTAGTAATAAGTGGACTGTTCGGGATATAGAAAAATTTTCACGAATGGAATCAAAATTTCTAGGCGAATTCAGTGAGTTCCCAATGGGACACGCTTGTATGAGTGTGCTTTTCAATATGTAACAACATTTTAAGGAAGGGACTCTAAGTATAATGGTGAATTCAGTAGGTCCCCAATAGGATTCGCATGTAATAAGCTTGTTATTCAAGATAGAGCAGCGTTTTAAGGAACGGAAACACTGTTTCTCTGTGAATTCAGTTAGTTCCCAGTAGCAGGCTCTTGTAATATGCGTACTTCTAAAGATTTATCAAAATTTGGTGTGCCGAATCTGAGTAACATGGTGAATTCGGTTAGTTCCCAATAGGCCGCAGTAGTAATAAGTGGACTGTTCGGGATATAGAAAAATTTTCACGAATGGAATCAAAATTTCTAGGCGAATTCAGTGAGTTCCCAATGGGACATGCTTGTATGAGTGTGCTTTTCAATATGTAACAACATTTTAAGGAACGGACTCTAAGTATCATGGTGAATTCAGTAGGTTCCCAATAGGATTCGCATGTAATAAGCTTGTTATTCAAGATAGAGCAGCGTTTTAAGGAACGGAAACACTGTTTCTCTGTGAATTCAGTTAGTTCCCAGTAGCAGGCTCTTGTAATATGCGTACTTCTAAAGATTTATCAAAATTTGGTGTGCCGAATCTGAGTAACATGGTGAATTCGGTTAGTTCCCAATAGGCCGCAGTAGTAATAAGTGGACTGTTCGGGATATAGAAAAATTTTCACGAATGGAATCAAAATTTCTAGGCGAATTCAGTGAGTTCCCAATGGGACATGCTTGTATGAGTGTGCTTTTCAATATGTAACAACATTTTAAGGAACGGACTCTAAGTATCATGGTGAATTCAGTAGGTTCCCAATAGGATTCGCATGTAATAAGCTTGTTATTCAAGATAGAGCAGCGTTTTAAGGAACGGAAACACTGTTTCTCTGTGAATTCAGTTAGTTCCCAGTAGCAGGCTCTTGTAATATGCGTACTTCTAAAGATTTATCAAAATTTGGTGTGCCGAATCTGAGTAACATGGTGAATTCGGTTAGTTCCCAATAGGCCGCAGTAGTAATAAGTGGACTGTTCGGGATATAGAAAAATTTTCACGAATGGAATCAAAATTTCTAGGCGAATTCAGTGAGTTCCCAATGGGACATGCTTGTATGAGTGTGCTTTTCAATATGTAACAACATTTTAAGGAACGGACTCTAAGTATCATGGTGAATTCAGTAGGTTCCCAATAGGATTCGCATGTAATAAGCTTGTTATTCAAGATAGAGCAGCGTTTTAAGGAACGGAAACACTGTTTCTCTGTGAATTCAGTTAGTTCCCAGTAGCAGGCTCTTGTAATATGCGTACTTCTAAAGATTTATCAAAATTTGGTGTGCCTAATCTGAGTAACATGGTGAATTCGGTTAGTTCCCAATAGGCCGCAGTAGTAATAAGTGGACTGTTCGGGATATAGAAAAATTTTCACGAATGGAATCAAAATTTCTAGGCGAATTCAGTGAGTTCCCAATGGGACATGCTTGTATGAGTGTGCTTTTCAATATGTAACAACATTTTAAGGAACGGACTCTAAGTATCATGGTGAATTCAGTAGGGTCCCAATAGGATTCGCATGTAATAAGCTTGTTATTCAAGATAGAGCAGCGTTTTAAGGAACGGAAACACTGTTTCTCTGTGAATTCAGTTAGTTCCCAGTAGCAGGCTCTTGTAATATGCGTACTTCTAAAGATTTATCAAAATTTGGTGTGCCGAATCTGAGTAACATGGTGAATTCGGTTAGTTCCCAATAGGCCGCAGTAGTAATAAGTGGACTGTTCGGGATATAGAAAAATTTTCACGAATGGAATCAAAATTTCTAGGCGAATTCAGTGAGTTCCCAATGGGACATGCTTGTATGAGTGTGCTTTTCAATATGTAACAACATTTTAAGGAACGGACTCTAAGTATCATGGTGAATTCAGTAGGTTCCCAATAGGATTCGCATGTAATAAGCTTGTTATTCAAGATAGAGCAGCGTTTTAAGGAACGGAAACACTGTTTCTCTGTGAATTCAGTTAGTTCCCAGTAGCAGGCTCTTGTAATATGCGAACTTCTAAAGATTTATCAAAATTTGGTGTGCCGAACCTGAGTAACATGGTGAATTCGGTTAATTCCCAATAGGCCGCAGTAGTAATAAATGGACTGTTCGGGATATAGAAAAATTTTCACGAATGGAATCAAAATTTCTAGGCGAATTCAGTGAGTTCCCAATGGGACATGCTTGTATGAGTGTGCTTTTCAATATGTAACAACATTTTAAGGAACGGACTCTAAGTATCATGGTGAATTCATTAGGTCCCCAATAGGATACGCATGTAATAAGCTTGTTATTCAAGATAGAGCAGCGTTTTAAGGAACGGAAACACTGTTTCTCTGTGAATTCAGTTAGTTCCCAGTAGCAGGCTCTTGTAATATGCGTACTTCTAAAGATTTATCAAAATTTGGTGTGCCGAATCTGAGTAACATGGTGAATTCCGTTAGTTCCCAATAGGCCGCAGTAGTAATAAGTGGACTGTTCGGGATATAGAAAAATTTTCACGAATGGAATCAAAATTTCTAGGCGAATTCAGTGAGTTCCCCATGGGACATGCTTGTATGAGTGTGCTTTTCAATATGTAACAACATTTTAAGGAACGGACTCTAAGTATCATGGTGAATTCAGTAGGTTCCCAATAGGATTCGCATGTAATAAGCTTGTTATTCAAGATAGAGCAGCGTTTTAAGGAACGGAAACACTGTTTCTCTGTGAATTCAGTTAGTTCCCAGTAGCAGGCTCTTGTAATATGCGTACTTCTAAAGATTTATCAAAATTTGGTGTGCCGAATCTGAGTAACATGGTGAATTCGGTTAGTTCCCAATAGGCCGCAGTAGTAATAAGTGGACTGTTCGGGATATAGAAAAATTTTCACGAATGGAATCAAAATTTCTAGGCGAATTCAGTGAGTTCCCAATGGGACATGCTTGTATGAGTGTGCTTTTCAATATGTAACAACATTTTAAGGAACGGACTCTAAGTATCATGGTGAATTCAGTAGGTTCCCAATAGGATTCGCATGTAATAAGCTTGTTATTCAAGATAGAGCAGCGTTTTAAGGAACAGAAACACTGTTTCTCTGTGAATTCAGTTAGTTCCCAGTAGCAGGCTCTTGTAATATGCGAACTTCTAAAGATTTATCAAAATTTGGTGTGCCGAACCTGAGTAACATGGTGAATTCGTTTAATTCCCAATAGGCCGCAGTAGTAATAAATGGACTGTTCGGGATATAGAAAAATTTTCACGAATGGAATCAAAATTTCTAGGCGAATTCAGTGAGTTCCCAATGGGACATGCTTGTATGAGTGTGTTTTTCAATATGTAACAACATTTTAAGGAACGGACTCTAAGTATCATGGTGAATTCAGTAGGTCCCCAATAGGATTCGCATGTAATAAGCTTGTTATTCAAGATAGAGCAGCGTTTTAAGGAACGGAAACACTGTTTCTCTGTGAATTCAGTTAGTTCCCAGTAGCAGGCTCTTGTAATATGCGTACTTCTAAAGATTTATCAAAATTTGGTGTGCCGAATCTGAGTAACATGGTGAATTCGGTTAGTTCCCAATAGGCCGCAGTAGTAATAAGTGGACTGTTCGGGATATAGAAAAATTTTCACGAATGGAATCAAAATTTCTAGGCGAATTCAGTGAGTTCCCAATGGGACATGCTTGTATGAGTGTGCTTTTCAATATGTAACAACATTTTAAGGAACGGACTCTAAGTATCATGGTGAATACAGTAGGTTCCCAATAGGATTCGCATGTAATAAGCTTGTTATTCAAGATAGAGCAGCGTTTTAAGGAACGGAAACACTGTTTCTCTGTGAATTCAGTTAGTTCCCAGTAGCAGGCTCTTGTAATATGCGTACTTCTAAAGATTTATCAAAATTTGGTGTGCCGAATCTGAGTAACATGGTGAATTCGGTTAGTTCCCAATAGGCCGCAGTAGTAATAAGTGGACTGTTCGGGATATAGAAAAATTTTCACGAATGGAATCAAAATTTCTAGGCGAATTCAGTGAGTTCCCAATGGGACATGCTTGTATGAGTGTGCTTTTCAATATGTAACAACATTTTAAGGAACGGACTCTAAGTATCATGGTGAATTCAGTAGGGTCCCAATAGGATTCGCATGTAATAAGCTTGTTATTCAAGATAGAGCAGCGTTTTAAGGAACGGAAACACTGTTTCTCTGTGAATTCAGTTAGTTCCCAGTAGCAGGCTCTTGTAATATGCGTACTTCTAAAGATTTATCAAAATTTGGTGTGCCGAATCTGAGTAACATGGTGAATTCGGTTAGTTCCCAATAGGCCGCAGTAGTAATAAGTGGACTGTTCGGGATATAGAAAAATTTTCACGAAAGGAATCAAAATTTCTAGGCGAATTCAGTGAGTTCCCAATGGGACATGCTTGTATGAGTGTGCTTTTCAATATGTAACAACATTTTAAGGAACGGACTCTAAGTATCATGGTGAATTCAGTAGGTTCCCAAAAGGATTCGCATGTAATAAGCTTGTTATTCAAGATAGAGCAGCGTTTTAAGGAACGGAAACACTGTTTCTATGTGAATTCAGTAAGTTCCCAGTAGCAGGCTCTTGTAATATGCGTACTTCTAAAGATTTATCAAAATTTGGTGTGCCGAATCTGAGTAACATGGTGAATTCGGTTAGTTCCCAATAGGCCGCAGTAGTAATAAGTGGACTTTTCGGGATATAGAAAAATTTTCACGAATGGAATCAAAATTTCTAGGCGAATTCAGTGAGTTCCCAATGGGACATGCTTGTATGAGTGTGCTTTTCAATATGTAACAACATTTTAAGGAACGGACTCTAAGTATCATGGTGAATTCAGTAGGTTCCCAATAGGATTCGCATGTAATAAGCTTGTTATTCAAGATAGAGCAGCGTTTTAAGGAACGGAAACACTGTTTCTCTGTGAATTCAGTTAGTTCCCAGTAGCAGGCTCTTGTAATATGCGAACTTCTAAAGATTTATCAAAATTTGGTGTGCCGAACCTGAGTAACATGGTGAATTCGGTTAGTTCCCAATAGGCCGCAGTAGTAATAAGTGGACTGTTCGGGATATAGAAAAATTTTCACGAATGGAATCAAAATTTCTAGGCGAATTCAGTGAGTTCCCAATGGGACATGCTTGTATGAGTGTGCTTTTCAATATGTAACAACATTTTAAGGAACGGACTCTAAGTATCATGGTGAATTCAGTAGGGTCCCAATAGGATTCGCATGTAATAAGCTTGTTATTCAAGATAGAGCAGCGTTTTAAGGAACGGAAACACTGTTTCTCTGTGAATTCAGTTAGTTCCCAGTAGCAGGCTCTTGTAATATGCGAACTTCTAAAGATTTATCAAAATTTGGTGTGCCGAACCTGAGTAACATGGTGAATTCGGTTAATTCCCAATAGGCCGCAGTAGTAATAAGTGGACTGTTCGGGATATAGAAAAATTTTCACGAATGGAATCAAAATTTCTAGGCGAATTCAGTGAGTTCCCAATGGGACATGCTTGTATGAGTGTGCTTTTCAATATGTAACAACATTTTAAGGAACGGACTCTAAGTATCATGGTGAATTCAGTAGGTTCCCAATAGGATTCGCATGTAATAAGCTTGTTATTCAAGATAGAGCAGCGTTTTAAGGAACGGAAACACTGTTTCTCTGTGAATTCAGTTAGTTCCCAGTAGCAGGCTCTTGTAATATGCGAACTTCTAAAGATTTATCAAAATTTGGTGTGCCGAACCTGAGTAACATGGTGAATTCGGTTAGTTCCCAATAGGCCGCAGTAGTAATAAGTGGACTGTTCGGGATATAGAAAAATTTTCACGAATGGAATCAAAATTTCTAGGCGAATTCAGTGAGTTCCCAATGGGACATGCTTGTATGAGTGTGCTTTTCAATATGTAACAACATTTTAAGGAACGGACTCTAAGTATCATGGTGAATTCAGTAGGGTCCCAATAGGATTCGCATGTAATAAGCTTGTTATTCAAGATAGAGCAGCGTTTTAAGGAACGGAAACACTGTTTCTCTGTGAATTCAGTTAGTTCCCAGTAGCAGGCTCTTGTAATATGCGAACTTCTAAAGATTTATCAAAATTTGGTGTGCCGAACCTGAGTAACATGGTGAATTCGGTTAGTTCCTAATAGGCCGCAGTAGTAATAAGTGGACTGTTCGGGATATAGAAAAATTTTCACGAATGGAATCAAAATTTCTAGGCGAATTCTGTGAGTTCCCAATGGGACATGCTTGTATGAGTGTGCTTTTCAATATGTAACAACATTTTAAGGAACGGACTCTAAGTATCATGGTGAATTCAGTAGGTTCCCAATAGGATTCGCATGTAATAAGCTTGTTATTCAAGATAGAGCAGCGTTTTAAGGAACGGAAACACTGTTTCTCTGTGAATTCAGTTAGTTCCCAGTAGCAGGCTCTTGTAATATGCGTACTTCTAAAGATTTATCAAAATTTGGTGTGCCGAATCTGAGTAACATGGTGAATTCGGTTAGTTCCCAATAGGCCGCAGTAGTAATAAGTGGACTGTTCGGGATATAGAAAAATTTTCACGAATGGAATCAAAATTTCTAGGCGAATTCAGTGAGTTCCCAATGGGACATGCTTGTATGAGTGTGCTTTTCAATATGTAACAACATTTTAAGGAACGGACTCTAAGTATCATGGTGAATTCAGTAGGTTCCCAATAGGATTCGCATGTAATAAGCTTGTTATTCAAGATAGAGCAGCGTTTTAAGGAACGGAAACACTGTTTCTCTGTGAATTCAGTTAGTTCCCAGTAGCAGGCTCTTGTAATATGCGTACTTCTAAAGATTTATCAAAATTTGGTGTGCCGAATCTGAGTAACATGGTGAATTCGGTTAGTTCCCAATAGGCCGCAGTAGTAATAAGTGGACTGTTCGGGATATAGAAAAATTTTCACGAAAGGAATCAAAATTTCTAGGCGAATTCAGTGAGTTCCCAATGGGACATGCTTGTATGAGTGTGCTTTTCAATATGTAACAACATTTTAAGGAACGGACTCTAAGTATCATGGTGAATTCAGTAGGTTCCCAAAAGGATTCGCATGTAATAAGCTTGTTATTTAAGATAGAGCAGCGTCTTAAGGAACGGAAACACTGTTTCTCTGTGAATTCAGTTAGTTCCCAGTAGCAGGCTCTTGTAATATGCGTACTTCTAAAGATTTATCAAAATTTGGTGTGCCGAATCTGAGTAACATGGTGAATTCGGTTAGTTCCCAATAGGCCGCAGTAGTAATAAGTGGACTGTTCGGGATATAGAAAAATTTTCACGAATGGAATCAAAATTTCTAGGCGAATTCAGTGAGTTCCCAATGGGACATGCTTGTATGAGTGTGCTTTTCAATATGTAACAACATTTTAAGGAACGGACTCTAAGTATCATGGTGAATTCAGTAGGTTCCCAATAGGATTCGCATGTAATAAGCTTGTTATTCAAGATAGAGCAGCGTTTTAAGGAACGGAAACACTGTTTCTCTGTGAATTCAGTTAGTTCCCAGTAGCAGGCTCTTGTAATATGCGTACTTCTAAAGATTTATCAAAATTTGGTGTGCCGAATCTGAGTAACATGGTGAATTCGGTTAGTTCCCAATAGGCCGCAGTAGTAATAAGTGGACTGTTCGGGATATAGAAAAATTTTCACGAAAGGAATCAAAATTTCTAGGCGAATTCAGTGAGTTCCCAATGGGACATGCTTGTATGAGTGTGCTTTTCAATATGTAACAACATTTTAAGGAACGGACTCTAAGTATCATGGTGAATTCAGTAGGTTCCCAAAAGGATTCGCATGTAATAAGCTTGTTATTTAAGATAGAGCAGCGTCTTAAGGAACGGAAACACTGTTTCTCTGTGAATTCAGTTAGTTCCCAGTAGCAGGCTCTTGTAATATGCGTACTTCTAAAGATTTATCAAAATTTGGTGTGCCGAATCTGAGTAACATGGTGAATTCGGTTAGTTCCCAATAGGCCGCAGTAGTAATAAGTGGACTGTTCGGGATATAGAAAAATTTTCACGAATGGAATCAAAATTTCTAGGCGAATTCAGTGAGTTCCCAATGGTACATGCTTGTATGAGTGTGCTTTTCAATATGTAACAACATTTTAAGGAACGGACTCTAAGTATCATGGTGAATTCAGTAGGTTCCCAATAGTATTCGCATGTAATAAGCTTGTTATTCAAGATAGAGCAGCGTTTTAAGGAACGGAAACACTGTTTCTCTGTGAATTCAGTTAGTTCCCAGTAGCAGGCTCTTGTAATATGCGAACTTCTAAAGATTTATCAAAATTTGGTGTGCCGAACCTGAGTAACATGGTGAATTCGGTTAGATCCCAATAGGCCGCAGTAGTAATAAGTGGACTGTTCGGGATATAGAAAAATTTTCACGAATGGAATCAAAATTTCTAGGCGAATTCAGTGAGTTCCCAATGGGACATGCTTGTATGAGTGTGCTTTTCAATATGTAACAACATTTTAAGGAACGGACTCTAAGTATCATGGTGAATTCAGTAGGTTCCCAATAGGATTCGCATGTAATAAGCTTGTTATTCAAGATAGAGCAGCGTTTTAAGGAACGGAAACACTGTTTCTCTGTGAATTCAATTAGTTCCCAGTAGCAGGCTCTTGTAATATGCGAACTTCTAAAGATTTATCAAAATTTGGTGTGCCGAACCTGAGTAACATGGTGAATTCGGTTAATTCCCAATAGGCCGCAGTAGTAATAAGTGGACTGTTCGGGATATAGAAAAATTTTCACGAATGGAATCAAAATTTCTAGGCGAATTCAGTGAGTTCCCAATGGGACATGCTTGTATGAGTGTGCTTTTCAATATGTAACAACATTTTAAGGAACGGACTCTAAGTATCATGGTGAATTCAGTAGGGTCCCAATAGGATTCGCATGTAATAAGCTTGTTATTCAAGATAGAGCAGCGTTTTAAGGAACGGAAACACTGTTTCTCTGTGAATTCAGTTAGTTCCCAGTAGCAGGCTCTTGTAATATGCGAACTTCTAAAGATTTATCAAAATTTGGTGTGCCGAACCTGAGTAACATGGTGAATTCGGTTAGTTCCCAATAGGCCGCAGTAGTAATAAGTGGACTGTTCGGGATATAGAAAAATTTTCACGAATGGAATCAAAATTTCTAGGCGAATTCAGTGAGTTCCCAATGGGACATGCTTGTATGAGTGTGCTTTTCAATATGTAACAACATTTTAAGGAACGGACTCTAAGTATCATGGTGAATTCAGTAGGTTCCCAATAGGATTCGCATGTAATAAGCTTGTTATTCAAGATAGAGCAGCGTTTTAAGGAACGGAAACACTGTTTCTCTGTGAATTCAGTTAGTTCCCAGTAGCAGGCTCTTGTAATATGCGTACTTCTAAAGATTTATCAAAATTTGGTGTGCCGAATCTGAGTAACATGGTGAATTCGGTTAGTTCCCAATAGGCCGCAGTAGTAATAAGTGGACTGTTCGGGATATAGAAAAATTTTCACGAATGGAATCAAAATTTCTAGGCGAATTCAGTGAGTTCCCAATGGGACATGCTTGTATGAGTGTGCTTTTCAATATGTAACAACATTTTAAGGAACGGACTCTAAGTATCATGGTGAATTCAGTAGGTTCCCAATAGGATTCGCATGTAATAAGCTTGTTATTCAAGATAGAGCAGCGTTTTAAGGAACGGAAACACTGTTCTTGGGAATTCAGTTAGTTCCCAGTAGCAGGCTCTTGTATTATGTGTACTTCCAAAGATATATCAAAATTTGGTGTGCCGAATCTGAGTAACATGGTGAATTCGGTTAGTTCCCAATAGGCCGCAGTAGTAATAAGTGGACTGTTCGGGATATAGAAAAATTTTCACGAATGGAATCAAAATTTCTAGGCGAATTCAGTGAGTTCCCAATGGGACATGCTTGTATGAGTGTGCTTTTCAATATGTAACAACATTTTAAGGAACGGACTCTAAGTATCATTGTGAATTCAGTAGGGTCCCAATAGGATTCGCATGTAATAAGCTTGTTATTCAAGATAGAGCAGCGTTTTAAGGAACGGAAACACTGTTTCTCTGTGAATTCAGTTAGTTCCCAGTAGCAGGCTCTTGTAATATGCGTACTTCTAAAGATTTATCAAAATTTGGTGTGCCGAATCTGAGTAACATGGTGAATTCGGTTAGTTCCCAATAGGCCGCAGTAGTAATAAGTGGACTGTTCGGGATATAGAAAAATTTTCACGAAAGGAATCAAAATTTCTAGGCGAATTCAGTGAGTTCCCAATGGGACATGCTTGTATGAGTGTGCTTTTCAATATGTAACAACATTTTAAGGAACGGACTCTAAGTATCATGGTGAATTCAGTAGGTTCCCAAAAGGATTCGCATGTAATAAGCTTGTTATTCAAGATAGAGCAGCGTTTTAAGGAACGGAAACACTGTTTCTCTGTGAATTCAGTTAGTTCCCAGTAGCAGGCTCTTGTAATATGCGTACTTCTAAAGATTTATCAAAATTTGGTGTGCCGAATCTGAGTAACATGGTGAATTCGGTTAGTTCCCAATAGGCCGCAGTAGTAATAAGTGGACTGTTCGGGATATAGAAAAATTTTCACGAATGGAATCAAAATTTCTAGGCGAATTCAGTGAGTTCCCAATGGGACATGCTTGTATGAGTGTGCTTTTCAATATGTAACAACATTTTAAGGAACGGACTCTAAGTATCATGGTGAATTCAGTAGGTTCCCAATAGGATTCGCATGTAATAAGCTTGTTATTCAAGATAGAGCAGCGTTTTAAGGAACGGAAACACTGTTTCTCTGTGAATTCAGTTAGTTCCCAGTAGCAGGCTCTTGTAATATGCGAACTTCTAAAGATTTATCAAAATTTGGTGTGCCGAACCTGAGTAACATGGTGAATTCGGTTAGTTCCCAATAGGCCGCAGTAGTAATAAGTGGACTGTTCGGGATATAGAAAAATTTTCACGAATGGAATCAAAATTTCTAGGCGAATTCAGTGAGTTCCCAATGGGACATGCTTGTATGAGTGTGCTTTTCAATATGTAACAACATTTTAAGGAACGGACTCTAAGTATCATGGTGAATTCAGTAGGGTCCCAATAGGATTCGCATGTAATAAGCTTGTTATTCAAGATAGAGCAGCGTTTTAAGGAACGGAAACACTGTTTCTCTGTGAATTCAGTTAGTTCCCAGTAGCAGGCTCTTGTAATATGCGAACTTCTAAAGATTTATCAAAATTTGGTGTGCCGAACCTGAGTAACATGGTGAATTCGGTTAGTTCCTAATAGGCCGCAGTAGTAATAAGTGGACTGTTCGGGATATAGAAAAATTTTCACGAATGGAATCAAAATTTCTAGGCGAATTCTGTGAGTTCCCAATGGGACATGCTTGTATGAGTGTGCTTTTCAATATGTAACAACATTTTAAGGAACGGACTCTAAGTATCATGGTGAATTCAGTAGGTTCCCAATAGGATTCGCATGTAATAAGCTTGTTATTCAAGATAGAGCAGCGTTTTAAGGAACGGAAACACTGTTTCTCTGTGAATTCAGTTAGTTCCCAGTAGCAGGCTCTTGTAATATGCGTACTTCTAAAGATTTATCAAAATTTGGTGTGCCGAATCTGAGTAACATGGTGAATTCGGTTAGTTCCCAATAGGCCGCAGTAGTAATAAGTGGACTGTTCGGGATATAGAAAAATTTTCACGAATGGAATCAAAATTTCTAGGCGAATTCAGTGAGTTCCCAATGGGACATGCTTGTATGAGTGTGCTTTTCAATATGTAACAACATTTTAAGGAACGGACTCTAAGTATCATGGTGAATTCAGTAGGTTCCCAATAGGATTCGCATGTAATAAGCTTGTTATTCAAGATAGAGCAGCGTTTTAAGGAACGGAAACACTGTTTCTCTGTGAATTCAGTTAGTTCCCAGTAGCAGGCTCTTGTAATATGCGTACTTCTAAAGATTTATCAAAATTTGGTGTGCCGAATCTGAGTAACATGGTGAATTCGGTTAGTTCCCAATAGGCCGCAGTAGTAATAAGTGGACTGTTCGGGATATAGAAAAATTTTCACGAAAGGAATCAAAATTTCTAGGCGAATTCAGTGAGTTCCCAATGGGACATGCTTGTATGAGTGTGCTTTTCAATATGTAACAACATTTTAAGGAACGGACTCTAAGTATCATGGTGAATTCAGTAGGTTCCCAAAAGGATTCGCATGTAATAAGCTTGTTATTTAAGATAGAGCAGCGTCTTAAGGAACGGAAACACTGTTTCTCTGTGAATTCAGTTAGTTCCCAGTAGCAGGCTCTTGTAATATGCGTACTTCTAAAGATTTATCAAAATTTGGTGTGCCGAATCTGAGTAACATGGTGAATTCGGTTAGTTCCCAATAGGCCGCAGTAGTAATAAGTGGACTGTTCGGGATATAGAAAAATTTTCACGAATGGAATCAAAATTTCTAGGCGAATTCAGTGAGTTCCCAATGGGACATGCTTGTATGAGTGTGCTTTTCAATATGTAACAACATTTTAAGGAACGGACTCTAAGTATCATGGTGAATTCAGTAGGTTCCCAATAGGATTCGCATGTAATAAGCTTGTTATTCAAGATAGAGCAGCGTTTTAAGGAACGGAAACACTGTTTCTCTGTGAATTCAGTTAGTTCCCAGTAGCAGGCTCTTGTAATATGCGTACTTCTAAAGATTTATCAAAATTTGGTGTGCCGAATCTGAGTAACATGGTGAATTCGGTTAGTTCCCAATAGGCCGCAGTAGTAATAAGTGGACTGTTCGGGATATAGAAAAATTTTCACGAAAGGAATCAAAATTTCTAGGCGAATTCAGTGAGTTCCCAATGGGACATGCTTGTATGAGTGTGCTTTTCAATATGTAACAACATTTTAAGGAACGGACTCTAAGTATCATGGTGAATTCAGTAGGTTCCCAAAAGGATTCGCATGTAATAAGCTTGTTATTTAAGATAGAGCAGCGTCTTAAGGAACGGAAACACTGTTTCTCTGTGAATTCAGTTAGTTCCCAGTAGCAGGCTCTTGTAATATGCGTACTTCTAAAGATTTATCAAAATTTGGTGTGCCGAATCTGAGTAACATGGTGAATTCGGTTAGTTCCCAATAGGCCGCAGTAGTAATAAGTGGACTGTTCGGGATATAGAAAAATTTTCACGAATGGAATCAAAATTTCTAGGCGAATTCAGTGAGTTCCCAATGGTACATGCTTGTATGAGTGTGCTTTTCAATATGTAACAACATTTTAAGGAACGGACTCTAAGTATCATGGTGAATTCAGTAGGTTCCCAATAGGATTCGCATGTAATAAGCTTGTTATTCAAGATAGAGCAGCGTTTTAAGGAACGGAAACACTGTTTCTCTGTGAATTCAGTTAGTTCCCAGTAGCAGGCTCTTGTAATATGCGAACTTCTAAAGATTTATCAAAATTTGGTGTGCCGAACCTGAGTAACATGGTGAATTCGGTTAGATCCCAATAGGCCGCAGTAGTAATAAGTGGACTGTTCGGGATATAGAAAAATTTTCACGAATGGAATCAAAATTTCTAGGCGAATTCAGTGAGTTCCCAATGGGACATGCTTGTATGAGTGTGCTTTTCAATATGTAACAACATTTTAAGGAACGGACTCTAAGTATCATGGTGAATTCAGTAGGTTCCCAATAGGATTCGCATGTAATAAGCTTGTTATTCAAGATAGAGCAGCGTTTTAAGGAACGGAAACACTGTTCTTGGGAATTCAGTTAGTTCCCAGTAGCAGGCTCTTGTATTATGTGTACTTCCAAAGATTTATCAAAATTTGGTGTGCCGAATCTGAGTAACATGGTGAATTCGGTTAGTTCCCAATAGGCCGCAGTAGTAATAAGTGGACTGTTCGGGATATAGAAAAATTTTCACGAATGGAATCAAAATTTCTAGGCGAATTCAGTGAGTTCCCAATGGGACATGCTTGTATGAGTGTGCTTTTCAATATGTAACAACATTTTAAGGAACGGACTCTAAGTATCATGGTGAATTCAGTAGGGTCCCAATAGGATTCGCATGTAATAAGCTTGTTATTCAAGATAGAGCAGCGTTTTAAGGAACGGAAACACTGTTTCTCTGTGAATTCAGTTAGTTCCCAGTAGCAGGCTCTTGTAATATGCGAACTTCTAAAGATTTATCAAAATTTGGTGTGCCGAACCTGAGTAACATGGTGAATTCGGTTAGTTCCCAATAGGCCGCAGTAGTAATAAGTGGACTGTTCGGGATATAGAAAAATTTTCACGAATGGAATCAAAATTTCTAGGCGAATTCAGTGAGTTCCCAATGGGACATGCTTGTATGAGTGTGCTTTTCAATATGTAACAACATTTTAAGGAACGGACTCTAAGTATCATGGTGAATTCAGTAGGTTCCCAATAGGATTCGCATGTAATAAGCTTGTTATTCAAGATAGAGCAGCGTTTTAAGGAACGGAAACACTGTTTCTCTGTGAATTCAGTTAGTTCCCAGTAGCAGGCTCTTGTAATATGCGTACTTCTAAAGATTTATCAAAATTTGGTGTGCCGAATCTGAGTAACATGGTGAATTCGGTTAGTTCCCAATAGGCCGCAGTAGTAATAAGTGGACTGTTCGGGATATAGAAAAATTTTCACGAATGGAATCAAAATTTCTAGGCGAATTCAGTGAGTTCCCAATGGGACATGCTTGTATGAGTGTGCTTTTCAATATGTAACAACATTTTAAGGAACGGACTCTAAGTATCATGGTGAATTCAGTAGGTTCCCAATAGGATTCGCATGTAATAAGCTTGTTATTCAAGATAGAGCAGCGTTTTAAGGAACGGAAACACTGTTCTTGGGAATTCAGTTAGTTCCCAGTAGCAGGCTCTTGTATTATGTGTACTTCCAAAGATTTATCAAAATTTGGTGTGCCGAATCTGAGTAACATGGTGAATTCGGTTAGTTCCCAATAGGCCGCAGTAGTAATAAGTGGACTGTTCGGGATATAGAAAAATTTTCACGAATGGAATCAAAATTTCTAGGCGAATTCAGTGAGTTCCCAATGGGACATGCTTGTATGAGTGTGCTTTTCAATATGTAACAACATTTTAAGGAACGGACTCTAAGTATCATGGTGAATTCAGTAGGTTCCCAATAGGATTCGCATGTAATAAGCTTGTTATTCAAGATAGAGCAGCGTTTTAAGGAACGGAAACACTGTTTCTCTGTGAATTCAGTTAGTTCCCAGTAGCAGGCTCTTGTAATATGCGAACTTCTAAAGATTTATCAAAATTTGGTGTGCCGAACCTGAGTAACATGGTGAATTCGGTTAGTTCCCAATAGGCCGCAGTAGTAATAAGTGGACTGTTCGGGATATAGAAAAATTTTCACGAATGGAATCAAAATTTCTAGGCGAATTCAGTGAGTTCCCAATGGGACATGCTTGTATGAGTGTGCTTTTCAATATGTAACAACATTTTAAGGAACGGACTCTAAGTATCATGGTGAATTCAGTAGGTTCCCAATAGGATTCGCATGTAATAAGCTTGTTATTCAAGATAGAGCAGCGTTTTAAGGAACGGAAACACTGTTTCTCTGTGAATTCAGTTAGTTCCCAGTAGCAGGCTCTTGTAATATGCGTACTTCTAAAGATTTATCAAAATTTGGTGTGCCGAATCTGAGTAACATGGTGAATTCGGTTAGTTCCCAATAGGCCGCAGTAGTAATAAGTGGACTGTTCGGGATATAGAAAAATTTTCACGAATGGAATCAAAATTTCTAGGCGAATTCAGTGAGTTCCCAATGGGACATGCTTGTATGAGTGTGCTTTTCAATATGTAACAACATTTTAAGGAACGGACTCTAAGTATCATGGTCAATTCAGTAGGTTCCCAATAGGATTCGCATGTAATAAGCTTGTTATTCAAGATAGAGCAGCGTTTTAAGGAACGGAAACACTGTTCTTGGGAATTCAGTTAGTTCCCAGTAGCAGGCTCTTGTATTATGTGTACTTCCAAAGATATATCAAAATTTGGTGTGCCGAATCTGAGTAACATGGTGAATTCGGTTAGTTCCCAATAGGCCGCAGTAGTAATAAGTGGACTGTTCGGGATATAGAAAAATTTTCACGAATGGAATCAAAATTTCTAGGCGAATTCAGTGAGTTCCCAATGGGACATGCTTGTATGAGTGTGCTTTTCAATATGTAACAACATTTTAAGGAACGGACTCTAAGTATCATGGTGAATTCAGTAGGTTCCCAATAGGATTCGCATGTAATAAGCTTGTTATTCAAGATAGAGCAACGTTTTAAGGAACGGAAACACTGTTTCTCTGTGAATTCAGTTAGTTTCCAGTAGCAGGCTCTTGTAGTATGCGTACTTCTAAAGATTTATCAAAATTTGGTGTGCGGAATCTGAGTAACATGGTGAATTCGGTTAGTTCCCAATGGGCCGCAGTGGTAATAAGTGGACTGTTCGGGATATAGAAAAATTTTCACGAATGGAATCAAAATTTCTAGGAGAATTCACTGAGTTCCCAATGGGACATGCTTGTATGAGTGTGCTTTTCAATATGTAACAACATTTTAAGGAACGGACTCTAAGTATCATGGTGAAATCAGTAGGTTCCCAATAGGATTCGCATGTAATAAGCTTGTTATTCAAGATAGAGCAACGTTTTAAGGAACGGAAACACTGTTTCTCTGTGAATTCAGTTAGTTCCCAGTAGCAGGCTCTTGTAATATGCGTACTTCTAAAGATTTATCAAAATTTGGTGTGCCGAATCTGAGTAACATGGTGAATTCGGTTAGTTCCCAATATGCCACAGTAGTAATAAGTGGACTGTTCGGGATATAGAAATATTTTCACGAAAGGAATCAAAATTTCTAGGCGAATTCAGTGAGTTCCCAAAGGGACACGCTTGTATGAGTGTGCTTTTCAATATGTAACAACATTTTAAGGAACGGACTCTAAGTATCATGGTGAATTCAGTAGGTTCCCAATAGGATTCGCATGTAATAAGCTTGTTATTCAAGATAGAGCAGCGTTTTAAGGAACGGAAACACTGTTTCTCTGTGAATTCAGTTAGTTCCCAGTAGCAGGCTCTTGTAATATGCGTACTTCTAAAGATTTATCAAAATTTGGTGTGCCGAATCTGAGTAACATGGTGAATTCGGTTAGTTCCCAATAGGCCGCAGTAGTAATAAGTGGACTGTTCGGGATATAGAAAAATTTTCACGAATGGAATCAAAATTTCTAGGCGAATTCAGTGAGTTCCCAATGGGACATGCTTGTATGAGTGTGCTTTTCAATATGTAACAACATTTTAAGGAACGGACTCTAAGTATCATGGTGAATTCAGTAGGTTCCCAATAGGATTCGCATGTAATAAGCTTGTTATTCAAGATAGAGCAGCGTTTTAAGGAACGGAAACACTGTTCTTGGGAATTCAGTTAGTTCCCAGTAGCAGGCTCTTGTATTATGTGTACTTCCAAAGATATATCAAAATTTGGTGTGCCGAATCTGAGTAACATGGTGAATTCGGTTAGTTCCCAATAGGCCGCAGTAGTAATAAGTGGACTGTTCGGGATATAGAAAAATTTTCACGAATGGAATCAAAATTTCTAGGCGAATTCAGTGAGTTCCCAATGGGACATGCTTGTATGAGTGTGCTTTTCAATATGTAACAACATTTTAAGGAACGGACTCTAAGTATCATGGTGAATTCAGTAGGTTCCCAATAGGATTCGCATGTAATAAGCTTGTTATTCAAGATAGAGCAACGTTTTAAGGAACGGAAACACTGTTTCTCTGTGAATTCAGTTAGTTCCCAGTAGCAGGCTCTTGTAGTATGCGTACTTCTAAAGATTTATCAAAATTTGGTGTGCGGAATCTGAGTAACATGGTGAATTCGGTTAGTTCCCAATGGGCCGCAGTGGTAATAAGTGGACTGTTCGGGATATAGAAAAATTTTCACGAATGGAATCAAAATTTCTAGGAGAATTCACTGAGTTCCCAATGGGACATGCTTGTATGAGTGTGCTTTTCAATATGTAACAACATTTTAAGGAACGGACTCTAAGTATCATGGTGAATTCAGTAGGTTCCCAATAGGATTCGCATGTAATAAGCTTGTTATTCAAGATAGAGCAGCGTTTTAAGGAACGGAAACACTGTTCTTGGGAATTCAGTTAGTTCCCAGTAGCAGGCTCTTGTATTATGTGTACTTCCAAAGATATATCAAAATTTGGTGTGCCGAATCTGAGTAACATGGTGAATTCGGTTAGTTCCCAATAGGCCGCAGTAGTAATAAGTGGACTGTTCGGGATATAGAAAAATTTTCACGAATGGAATCAAAATTTCTAGGCGAATTCAGTGAGTTCCCAATGGGACATGCTTGTATGAGTGTGCTTTTCAATATGTAACAACATTTTAAGGAACGGACTCTAAGTATCATGGTGAATTCAGTAGGTTCCCAATAGGATTCGCATGTAATAAGCTTGTTATTCAAGATAGAGCAGCGTTTTAAGGAACGGAAACACTGTTTCTCTGTGAATTCAGTTAGTTCCCAGTAGCAGGCTCTTGTAATATGCGTACTTCTAAAGATTTATCAAAATTTGGTGTGCCGAATCTGAGTAACATGGTGAATTCGGTTAGTTCCCAATAGGCCGCAGTAGTAATAAGTGGACTGTTCGGGATATAGAAAAATTTTCACGAAAGGAATCAAAATTTCTAGGCGAATTCAGTGAGTTCCCAATGGGACATGCTTGTATGAGTGTGCTTTTCAATATGTAACAACATTTTAAGGAACGGACTCTAAGTATCATGGTGAATTCAGTAGGTTCCCAATAGGATTCGCATGTAATAAGCTTGTTATTCAAGATAGAGCAGCGTTTTAAGGAACGGAAACACTGTTTCTCTGTGAATTCAGTTAGTTCCCAGTAGCAGGCTCTTGTAATATGCGAACTTCTAAAGATTTATCAAAATTTGGTGTGCCGAACCTGAGTAACATGGTGAATTCGGTTAGTTCCCAATAGGCCGCAGTAGTAATAAGTGGACTGTTCGGGATATAGAAAAATTTTCACGAATGGAATCAAAATTTCTAGGCGAATTCAGTGAGTTCCCAATGGGACATGCTTGTATGAGTGTGCTTTTCAATATGTAACAACATTTTAAGGAACGGACTCTAAGTATCATGGTGAATTCAGTAGGTTCCCAAAAGGATTCGCATGTAATAAGCTTGTTATTTAAGATAGAGCAGCGTCTTAAGGAACGGAAACACTGTTTCTCTGTGAATTCAGTTAGTTCCCAGTAGCAGGCTCTTGTAATATGCGTACTTCTAAAGATTTATCAAAATTTGGTGTGCCGAATCTGAGTAACATGGTGAATTCGGTTAGTTCCCAATAGGCCGCAGTAGTAATAAGTGGACTGTTCGGGATATAGAAAAATTTTCACGAATGGAATCAAAATTTCTAGGCGAATTCAGTGAGTTCCCAATGGTACATGCTTGTATGAGTGTGCTTTTCAATATGTAACAACATTTTAAGGAACGGACTCTAAGTATCATGGTGAATTCAGTAGGTTCCCAATAGGATTCGCATGTAATAAGCTTGTTATTCAAGATAGAGCAGCGTTTTAAGGAACGGAAACACTGTTTCTCTGTGAATTCAGTTAGTTCCCAGTAGCAGGCTCTTGTAATATGCGAACTTCTAAAGATTTATCAAAATTTGGTGTGCCGAACCTGAGTAACATGGTGAATTCGGTTAGTTCCCAATAGGCCGCAGTAGTAATAAGTGGACTGTTCGGGATATAGAAAATTTTCACGAATGGAATCAAAATTTCTAGGCGAATTCAGTGAGTTCCCAATGGGACATGCTTGTATGAGTGTGCTTTTCAATATGTAACAACATTTTAAGGAACGGACTCTAAGTATCATGGTGAATTCAGTAGGTTCCCAATAGGATTCGCATGTAATAAGCTTGTTATTCAAGATAGAGCAGCGTTTTAAGGAACGGAAACACTGTTCTTGGGAATTCAGTTAGTTCCCAGTAGCAGGCTCTTGTATTATGTGTACTTCCAAAGATTTATCAAAATTTGGTGTGCCGAATCTGAGTAACATGGTGAATTCGGTTAGTTCCCAATAGGCCGCAGTAGTAATAAGTGGACTGTTCGGGATATAGAAAAATTTTCACGAATGGAATCAAAATTTCTAGGCGAATTCAGTGAGTTCCCAATGGGACATGCTTGTATGAGTGTGCTTTTCAATATGTAACAACATTTTAAGGAACGGACTCTAAGTATCATGGTGAATTCAGTAGGGTCCCAATAGGATTCGCATGTAATAAGCTTGTTATTCAAGATAGAGCAGCGTTTTAAGGAACGGAAACACTGTTTCTCTGTGAATTCAGTTAGTTCCCAGTAGCAGGCTCTTGTAATATGCGAACTTCTAAAGATTTATCAAAATTTGGTGTGCCGAACCTGAGTAACATGGTGAATTCGGTTAGTTCCCAATAGGCCGCAGTAGTAATAAGTGGACTGTTCGGGATATAGAAAAATTTTCACGAATGGAATCAAAATTTCTAGGCGAATTCAGTGAGTTCCCAATGGGACATGCTTGTATGAGTGTGCTTTTCAATATGTAACAACATTTTAAGGAACGGACTCTAAGTATCATGGTGAATTCAGTAGGTTCCCAATAGGATTCGCATGTAATAAGCTTGTTATTCAAGATAGAGCAGCGTTTTAAGGAACGGAAACACTGTTTCTCTGTGAATTCAGTTAGTTCCCAGTAGCAGGCTCTTGTAATATGCGAACTTCTAAAGATTTATCAAAATTTGGTGTGCCGAACCTGAGTAACATGGTGAATTCGGTTAGTTCCCAATAGGCCGCAGTAGTAATAAGTGGACTGTTCGGGATATAGAAAAATTTTCACGAATGGAATCAAAATTTCTAGGCGAATTCAGTGAGTTCCCAATGGGACATGCTTGTATGAGTGTGCTTTTCAATATGTAACAACATTTTAAGGAACGGACTCTAAGTATCATGGTGAATTCAGTAGGTTCCCAATAGGATTCGCATGTAATAAGCTTGTTATTCAAGATAGAGCAGCGTTTTAAGGAACGGAAACACTGTTTCTCTGTGAATTCAGTTAGTTCCCAGTAGCAGGCTCTTGTAATATGCGTACTTCTAAAGATTTATCAAAATTTGGTGTGCCGAATCTGAGTAACATGGTGAATTCGGTTAGTTCCCAATAGGCCGCAGTGGTAATAAGTGGACTGTTCGGGATATAGAAAAATTTTCACGAATGGAATCAAAATTTCTAGGCGAATTCAGTGAGTTCCCAATGGGACATGCTTGTATGAGTGTGCTTTTCAATATGTAACAACATTTTAAGGAACGGACTCTAAGTATCATGGTGAATTCAGTAGGTTCCCAATAGGATTCGCATGTAATAAGCTTGTTATTCAAGATAGAGCAGCGTTTTAAGGAACGGAAACACTGTTCTTGGGAATTCAGTTAGTTCCCAGTAGCAGGCTCTTGTATTATGTGTACTTCCAAAGATTTATCAAAATTTGGTGTGCCGAATCTGAGTAACATGGTGAATTCGGTTAGTTCCCAATAGGCCGCAGTAGTAATAAGTGGACTGTTCGGGATATAGAAAAATTTTCACGAATGGAATCAAAATTTCTAGGCGAATTCAGTGAGTTCCCAATGGGACATGCTTGTATGAGTGTGCTTTTCAATATGTAACAACATTTTAAGGAACGGACTCTAAGTATCATGGTGAATTCAGTAGGGTCCCAATAGGATTCGCATGTAATAAGCTTGTTATTCAAGATAGAGCAGCGTTTTAAGGAACGGAAACACTGTTTCTCTGTGAATTCAGTTAGTTCCCAGTAGCAGGCTCTTGTAATATGCGAACTTCTAAAGATTTATCAAAATTTGGTGTGCCGAACCTGAGTAACATGGTGAATTCGGTTAGTTCCCAATAGGCCGCAGTAGTAATAAGTGGACTGTTCGGGATATAGAAAAATTTTCACGAATGGAATCAAAATTTCTAGGCGAATTCAGTGAGTTCCCAATGGGACATGCTTGTATGAGTGTGCTTTTCAATATGTAACAACATTTTAAGGAACGGACTCTAAGTATCATGGTGAATTCAGTAGGTTCCCAATAGGATTCGCATGTAATAAGCTTGTTATTCAAGATAGAGCAGCGTTTTAAGGAACGGAAACACTGTTTCTCTGTGAATTCAGTTAGTTCCCAGTAGCAGGCTCTTGTAATATGCGAACTTCTAAAGATTTATCAAAATTTGGTGTGCCGAACCTGAGTAACATGGTGAATTCGGTTAGTTCCCAATAGGCCGCAGTAGTAATAAGTGGACTGTTCGGGATATAGAAAAATTTTCACGAATGGAATCAAAATTTCTAGGCGAATTCAGTGAGTTCCCAATGGGACATGCTTGTATGAGTGTGCTTTTCAATATGTAACAACATTTTAAGGAACGGACTCTAAGTATCATGGTGAATTCAGTAGGTTCCCAATAGGATTCGCATGTAATAAGCTTGTTATTCAAGATAGAGCAGCGTTTTAAGGAACGGAAACACTGTTTCTCTGTGAATTCAGTTAGTTCCCAGTAGCAGGCTCTTGTAATATGCGTACTTCTAAAGATTTATCAAAATTTGGTGTGCCGAATCTGAGTAACATGGTGAATTCGGTTAGTTCCCAATAGGCCGCAGTGGTAATAAGTGGACTGTTCGGGATATAGAAAAATTTTCACGAATGGAATCAAAATTTCTAGGAGAATTCACTGAGTTCCCAATGGGACATGCTTGTATGAGTGTGCTTTTCAATATGTAACAACATTTTAAGGAACGGACTCTAAGTATCATGGTGAAATCAGTTGGTTCCCAATAGGATTCGCATGTAATAAGCTTGTTATTCAAGATAGAGCAACGTTTTAAGGAACGGAAACACTGTTTCTCTGTGAATTCAGTTAGTTCCCAGTAGCAGGCTCTTGTAATATGCGTACTTCTAAAGATTTATCAAAATTTGGTGTGCCGAATCTGAGTAACATGGTGAATTCGGTTATTCCCAATAGGCCACAGTAGTAATAAGTGGAATGTTCGGGATATAGAAATATTTTCACGAAAGGAATCAAAATTTCTAGGCGAATTCAGTGAGTTCCCAAAGGACACGCTTGTATGAGTGTGCTTTTCAATATGTAACAACATTTATGGAACGGACTCTAAGTATCGTGGTTAATTCAGTAGGTTCCCAATAGGATTCGCATGTAATAAGCTTGTTATTCAAGATAGAGCAGCGTTTTAAGGAACGGAAACACTGTTTCTCTGTGAATTCAGTTAGTTCCCAGTAGCAGGCTCTTGTAATATGCGTACTTCTAAAGATTTATCAAAATTTGGTGTGCCGAATCTGAGTAACATGGTGAATTCGGTTAGTTCCCAATAGGCCGCAGTAGTAATAAGTGGACTGTTCGGGATATAGAAAAATTTTCACGAAAGGAATCAAAATTTCTAGGCGAATTCAGTGAGTTCCCAATGGGACATGCTTGTATGAGTGTGCTTTTCAATATGTAACAACATTTTAAGGAACGGACTCTAAGTATCATGGTGAATTCAGTAGGTTCCCAATAGGATTCGCATGTAATAAGCTTGTTATTCAAGATAGAGCAGCGTTTTAAGGAACGGAAACACTGTTTCTCTGTGAATTCAGTTAGTTCCCAGTAGCAGGCTCTTGTAATATGCGTACTTCTAAAGATTTATCAAAATTTGGTGTGCCGAATCTGAGTAACATGGTGAATTCGGTTAGTTCCCAATAGGCCGCAGTAGTAATAAGTGGACTGTTCGGGATATAGAAAAATTTTCACGAATGGAATCAAAATTTCTAGGCGAATTCAGTGAGTTCCCAATGGGACATGCTTGTATGAGTGTGCTTTTCAATATGTAACAACATTTTAAGGAACGGACTCTAAGTATCATGGTGAATTCAGTAGGTTCCCAATAGGATTCGCATGTAATAAGCTTGTTATTCAAGATAGAGCAGCGTTTTAAGGAACGGAAACACTGTTTCTCTGTGAATTCAGTTAGTTCCCAGTAGCAGGCTCTTGTAATATGCGAACTTCTAAAGATTTATCAAAATTTGGTGTGCCGAACCTGAGTAACATGGTGAATTCGGTTAGTTCCCAATAGGCCGCAGTAGTAATAAGTGGACTGTTCGGGATATAGAAAAATTTTCACGAATGGAATCAAAATTTCTAGGCGAATTTAGTGAGTTCCCAATGGGACATGCTTGTATGAGTGTGCTTTTCAATATGTAACAACATTTTAAGGAACGGACTCTAAGTATCATGGTGAATTCAGTAGGTTCCCAATAGGATTCGCATGTAATAAGCTTGTTATTCAAGATAGAGCAGCGTTTTAAGGAACGGAAACACTGTTTCTCTGTGAATTCAGTTAGTTCCCAGTAGCAGGCTCTTGTAATATGCGTACTTCTAAAGATTTATCAAAATTTGGTGTGCCGAATCTGAGTAACATGGTGAATTCGGTTAGTTCCCAATAGGCCGCAGTAGTAATAAGTGGACTGTTCGGGATATAGAAAAATTTTCACGAATGGAATCAAAATTTCTAGGCGAATTCAGTGAGTTCCCAATGGGACATGCTTGTATGAGTGTGCTTTTCAATATGTAACAACATTTTAAGGAACGGACTCTAAGTATCATGGTGAATTCAGTAGGTTCCCAATAGGATTCGCATGTAATAAGCTTGTTATTCAAGATAGAGCAGCGTTTTAAGGAACGGAAACACTGTTTCTCTGTGAATTCAGTTAGTTCCCAGTAGCAGGCTCTTGTAATATGCGAACTTCTAAAGATTTATCAAAATTTGGTGTGCCGAATCTGAGTAACATGGTGAATTCGGTTAGTTCCCAATAGGCCGCAGTAGTAATAAGTGGACTGTTCGGGATATAGAAAAATTTTCACGAATGGAATCAAAATTTCTAGGAGAATTAAGTGAGTTCCCAATGGGACATGCTTGTATGAGTGTGCTTTTCAATATGTAACAACATTTTAAGGAACGGACTCTAAGTATCATGGTGAATTCAGTAGGTTCCCAATAGGATTCGCATGTAATAAGCTTGTTATTCAAGATAGAGCAGCGTTTTAAGGAACGGAAACACTGTTTCTCTGTGAATTCAGTTAGTTCCCAGTAGCAGGCTCTTGTAATATGCGTACTTCTAAAGATTTATCAAAATTTGGTGTGCCGAATCTGAGTAACATGGTGAATTCGGTTAGTTCCCAATAGGCCGCAGTGGTAATAAGTGGACTGTTCGGGATATAGAAAAATTTTCACGAATGGAATCAAAATTTCTAGGCGAATTCAGTGAGTTCCCAATGGGACATGCTTGTATGAGTGTGCTTTTCAATATGTAACAACATTTTAAGGAACGGACTCTAAGTATCATGGTGAATTCAGTAGGTTCCCAATAGGATTCGCATGTAATAAGCTTGTTATTCAAGATAGAGCAGCGTTTTAAGGAACGGAAACACTGTTCTTGGGAATTCAGTTAGTTCCCAGTAGCAGGCTCTTGTATTATGTGTACTTCCAAAGATTTATCAAAATTTGGTGTGCCGAATCTGAGTAACATGGTGAATTCGGTTAGTTCCCAATAGGCCGCAGTAGTAATAAGTGGACTGTTCGGGATATAGAAAAATTTTCACGAATGGAATCAAAATTTCTAGGCGAATTCAGTGAGTTCCCAATGGGACATGCTTGTATGAGTGTGCTTTTCAATATGTAACAACATTTTAAGGAACGGACTCTAAGTATCATGGTGAATTCAGTAGGGTCCCAATAGGATTCGCATGTAATAAGCTTGTTATTCAAGATAGAGCAGCGTTTTAAGGAACGGAAACACTGTTTCTCTGTGAATTCAGTTAGTTCCCAGTAGCAGGCTCTTGTAATATGCGAACTTCTAAAGATTTATCAAAATTTGGTGTGCCGAACCTGAGTAACATGGTGAATTCGGTTAGTTCCCAATAGGCCGCAGTAGTAATAAGTGGACTGTTCGGGATATAGAAAAATTTTCACGAATGGAATCAAAATTTCTAGGCGAATTCAGTGAGTTCCCAATGGGACATGCTTGTATGAGTGTGCTTTTCAATATGTAACAACATTTTAAGGAACGGACTCTAAGTATCATGGTGAATTCAGTAGGTTCCCAATAGGATTCGCATGTAATAAGCTTGTTATTCAAGATAGAGCAGCGTTTTAAGGAACGGAAACACTGTTTCTCTGTGAATTCAGTTAGTTCCCAGTAGCAGGCTCTTGTAATATGCGAACTTCTAAAGATTTATCAAAATTTGGTGTGCCGAACCTGAGTAACATGGTGAATTCGGTTAGTTCCCAATAGGCCGCAGTAGTAATAAGTGGACTGTTCGGGATATAGAAAAATTTTCACGAATGGAATCAAAATTTCTAGGCGAATTCAGTGAGTTCCCAATGGGACATGCTTGTATGAGTGTGCTTTTCAATATGTAACAACATTTTAAGGAACGGACTCTAAGTATCATGGTGAATTCAGTAGGTTCCCAATAGGATTCGCATGTAATAAGCTTGTTATTCAAGATAGAGCAGCGTTTTAAGGAACGGAAACACTGTTTCTCTGTGAATTCAGTTAGTTCCCAGTAGCAGGCTCTTGTAATATGCGTACTTCTAAAGATTTATCAAAATTTGGTGTGCCGAATCTGAGTAACATGGTGAATTCGGTTAGTTCCCAATAGGCCGCAGTGGTAATAAGTGGACTGTTCGGGATATAGAAAAATTTTCACGAATGGAATCAAAATTTCTAGGAGAATTCACTGAGTTCCCAATGGGACATGCTTGTATGAGTGTGCTTTTCAATATGTAACAACATTTTAAGGAACGGACTCTAAGTATCATGGTGAAATCAGTTGGTTCCCAATAGGATTCGCATGTAATAAGCTTGTTATTCAAGATAGAGCAACGTTTTAAGGAACGGAAACACTGTTTCTCTGTGAATTCAGTTAGTTCCCAGTAGCAGGCTCTTGTAATATGCGTACTTCTAAAGATTTATCAAAATTTGGTGTGCCGAATCTGAGTAACATGGTGAATTCGGTTATTCCCAATAGGCCACAGTAGTAATAAGTGGAATGTTCGGGATATAGAAATATTTTCACGAAAGGAATCAAAATTTCTAGGCGAATTCAGTGAGTTCCCAAAGGACACGCTTGTATGAGTGTGCTTTTCAATATGTAACAACATTTATGGAACGGACTCTAAGTATCGTGGTTAATTCAGTAGGTTCCCAATAGGATTCGCATGTAATAAGCTTGTTATTCAAGATAGAGCAGCGTTTTAAGGAACGGAAACACTGTTTCTCTGTGAATTCAGTTAGTTCCCAGTAGCAGGCTCTTGTAATATGCGTACTTCTAAAGATTTATCAAAATTTGGTGTGCCGAATCTGAGTAACATGGTGAATTCGGTTAGTTCCCAATAGGCCGCAGTAGTAATAAGTGGACTGTTCGGGATATAGAAAAATTTTCACGAAAGGAATCAAAATTTCTAGGCGAATTCAGTGAGTTCCCAATGGGACATGCTTGTATGAGTGTGCTTTTCAATATGTAACAACATTTTAAGGAACGGACTCTAAGTATCATGGTGAATTCAGTAGGTTCCCAATAGGATTCGCATGTAATAAGCTTGTTATTCAAGATAGAGCAGCGTTTTAAGGAACGGAAACACTGTTTCTCTGTGAATTCAGTTAGTTCCCAGTAGCAGGCTCTTGTAATATGCGTACTTCTAAAGATTTATCAAAATTTGGTGTGCCGAATCTGAGTAACATGGTGAATTCGGTTAGTTCCCAATAGGCCGCAGTAGTAATAAGTGGACTGTTCGGGATATAGAAAAATTTTCACGAATGGAATCAAAATTTCTAGGCGAATTCAGTGAGTTCCCAATGGGACATGCTTGTATGAGTGTGCTTTTCAATATGTAACAACATTTTAAGGAACGGACTCTAAGTATCATGGTGAATTCAGTAGGTTCCCAATAGGATTCGCATGTAATAAGCTTGTTATTCAAGATAGAGCAGCGTTTTAAGGAACGGAAACACTGTTTCTCTGTGAATTCAGTTAGTTCCCAGTAGCAGGCTCTTGTAATATGCGAACTTCTAAAGATTTATCAAAATTTGGTGTGCCGAACCTGAGTAACATGGTGAATTCGGTTAGTTCCCAATAGGCCGCAGTAGTAATAAGTGGACTGTTCGGGATATAGAAAAATTTTCACGAATGGAATCAAAATTTCTAGGCGAATTTAGTGAGTTCCCAATGGGACATGCTTGTATGAGTGTGCTTTTCAATATGTAACAACATTTTAAGGAACGGACTCTAAGTATCATGGTGAATTCAGTAGGTTCCCAATAGGATTCGCATGTAATAAGCTTGTTATTCAAGATAGAGCAGCGTTTTAAGGAACGGAAACACTGTTTCTCTGTGAATTCAGTTAGTTCCCAGTAGCAGGCTCTTGTAATATGCGTACTTCTAAAGATTTATCAAAATTTGGTGTGCCGAATCTGAGTAACATGGTGAATTCGGTTAGTTCCCAATAGGCCGCAGTAGTAATAAGTGGACTGTTCGGGATATAGAAAAATTTTCACGAATGGAATCAAAATTTCTAGGCGAATTCAGTGAGTTCCCAATGGGACATGCTTGTATGAGTGTGCTTTTCAATATGTAACAACATTTTAAGGAACGGACTCTAAGTATCATGGTGAATTCAGTAGGTTCCCAATAGGATTCGCATGTAATAAGCTTGTTATTCAAGATAGAGCAGCGTTTTAAGGAACGGAAACACTGTTTCTCTGTGAATTCAGTTAGTTCCCAGTAGCAGGCTCTTGTAATATGCGAACTTCTAAAGATTTATCAAAATTTGGTGTGCCGAATCTGAGTAACATGGTGAATTCGGTTAGTTCCCAATAGGCCGCAGTAGTAATAAGTGGACTGTTCGGGATATAGAAAAATTTTCACGAATGGAATCAAAATTTCTAGGAGAATTAAGTGAGTTCCCAATGGGACATGCTTGTATGAGTGTGCTTTTCAATATGTAACAACATTTTAAGGAACGGACTCTAAGTATCATGGTGAATTCAGTAGGTTCCCAATAGGATTCGCATGTAATAAGCTTGTTATTCAAGATAGAGCAGCGTTTTAAGGAACGGAAACACTGTTCTTGGGAATTCAGTTAGTTCCCAGTAGCAGGCTCTTGTATTATGTGTACTTCCAAAGATTTATCAAAATTTGGTGTGCCGAATCTGAGTAACATGGTGAATTCGGTTAGTTCCCAATAGGCCGCAGTAGTAATCAGTGGACTGTTCGGGATATAGAAAAATTTTCACGAATGGAATCAAAATTTCTAGGCGAATTCAGTGAGTTCCCAATGGGACATGCTTGTATGAGTGTGCTTTTCAATATGTAACAACATTTTAAGGAACGGACTCTAAGTATCATGGTGAATTCAGTAGGTTCCCAATAGGATTCGCATGTAATAAGCTTGTTATTCAAGATAGAGCAACGTTTTAAGGAACGGAAACACTGTTTCTCTGTGAATTCAGTTAGTTCCCAGTAGCAGGCTCTTGTAGTATGCGTACTTCTAAAGATTTATCAAAATTTGGTGTGCGGAATCTGAGTAACATGGTGAATTCGGTTAGTTCCCAATGGGCCGCAGTGGTAATAAGTGGACTGTTCGGGATATAGAAAAATTTTCACGAATGGAATCAAAATTTCTAGGAGAATTCACTGAGTTCCCAATGGGACATGCTTGTATGAGTGTGCTTTTCAATATGTAACAACATTTTAAGGAACGGACTCTAAGTATCATGGTGAAATCAGTTGGTTCCCAATAGGATTCGCATGTAATAAGCTTGTTATTCAAGATAGAGCAACGTTTTAATGAACGGAAACACTGTTTCTCTGTGAATTCAGTTAGTTCCCAGTAGCAGGCTCTTGTAATATGCGTACTTCTAAAGATTTATCAAAATTTGGTGTGCCGAATCTGAGTAACATGGTGAATTCGGTTAGTTCCCAATAGGCCACAGTAGTAATAAGTGGACTGTTCGGGATATAGAAATATTTTCACGAAAGGAATCAAAATTTCTAGGCGAATTCACTGAGTTCCCAAAGGGACACGCTTGTATGAGTGTGCTTTTCAATATGTAACAACATTTATGGAACGGACTCTAAGTATCGTGGTTAATTCAGTAGGTTCCCAATAGGATTCGCATGTAATAAGCTTGTTATTCAAGATAGAGCAGCGTTTTAAGGAACGGAAACACTGTTTCTCTGTGAATTCAGTTAGTTCCCAGTAGCAGGCTCTTGTAATATGCGTACTTCTAAAGATTTATCAAAATTTGGTGTGCCGAATCTGAGTAACATGGTGAATTCGGTTAGTTCCCAATAGGCCGCAGTAGTAATAAGTGGACTGTTCGGGATATAGAAAAATTTTCACGAATGGAATCAAAATTTCTAGGCGAATTCAGTGAGTTCCCAATGGGACATGCTTGTATGAGTGTGCTTTTCAATATGTAACAACATTTTAAGGAACGGACTCTAAGTATCATGGTGAATTCAATAGGTTCCCAATAGGATTCGCATGTAATAAGCTTGTTATTCAAGATATAGCAGCGTTTTAAGGAACGGAAACACTGTTTCTCTGTGAATTCAGTTAGTTCCCAGTAGCAGGCTCTTGTAATATGCGTACTTCTAAAGATTTATCAAAATTTGGTGTGCCGAATCTGAGTAACATGGTGAATTCGGTTAGTTCCCAATAGGCCGCAGTAGTAATAAGTGGACTGTTCGGGATATAGAAAAATTTTCACGAATGGAATCAAAATTTCTAGGCGAATTCAGTGAGTTCCCAATGGGACATGCTTGTATGAGTGTGCTTTTCAATATGTAACAACATTTTAAGGAACGGACTCTAAGTATCATGGTGAATTCAGTAGGTTCCCAATAGGATTCGCATGTAATAAGCTTGTTATTCAAGATAGAGCAGCGTTTTAAGGAACGGAAACACTGTTTCTCTGTGAATTCAGTTAGTTCCCAGTAGCAGGCTCTTGTAATATGCGAACTTCTAAAGATTTATCAAAATTTGGTGTGCCGAACCTGAGTAACATGGTGAATTCGGTTAGTTCCCAATAGGCCGCAGTAGTAATAAGTGGACTGTTCGGGATATAGAAAAATTTTCACGAATGGAATCAAAATTTCTAGGCGAATTCAGTGAGTTCCCAATGGGACATGCTTGTATGAGTGTGCTTTTCAATATGTAACAACATTTTAAGGAACGGACTCTAAGTATCATGGTGAATTCAGTAGGTTCCCAATAGGATTCGCATGTAATAAGCTTGTTATTCAAGATAGAGCAGCGTTTTAAGGAACGGAAACACTGTTTCTCTGTGAATTCAGTTAGTTCCCAGTAGCAGGCTCTTGTAATATGCGTACTTCTAAAGATTTATCAAAATTTGGTGTGCCGAATCTGAGTAACATGGTGAATTCGGTTAGTTCCCAATAGGCCGCAGTAGTAATAAGTGGACTGTTCGGGATATAGAAAAATTTTCACGAATGGAATCAAAATTTCTAGGCGAATTCAGTGAGTTCCCAATGGGACATGCTTGTATGAGTGTGCTTTTCAATATGTAACAACATTTTAAGGAACGGACTCTAAGTATCATGGTGAATTCAGTAGGTTCCCAATAGGATTCGCATGTAATAAGCTTGTTATTCAAGATAGAGCAGCGTTTTAAGGAACGGAAACACTGTTTCTCTGTGAATTCAGTTAGTTCCCAGTAGCAGGCTCTTGTAATATGCGAACTTCTAAAGATTTATCAAAATTTGGTGTGCCGAATGTGAGTAACATGGTGAATTCGGTTAGTTCCCAATAGGCCGCAGTAGTAATAAGTGGACTGTTCGGGATATAGAAAAATTTTCACGAATGGAATCAAAATTTCTAGGCGAATTAAGTGAGTTCCCAATGGGACATGCTTGTATGAGTGTGCTTTTCAATATGTAACAACATTTTAAGGAACGGACTCTAAGTATCATGGTGAATTCAGTAGGTTCCCAATAGGATTCGCATGTAATAAGCTTGTTATTCAAGATAGAGCAGCGTTTTAAGGAACGGAAACACTGTTCTTGGGAATTCAGTTAGTTCCCAGTAGCAGGCTCTTGTATTATGTGTACTTCCAAAGATTTATCAAAATTTGGTGTGCCGAATCTGAGTAACATGGTGAATTCGGTTAGTTCCCAATAGGCCGCAGTAGTAATAAGTGGACTGTTCGGGATATAGAAAAATTTTCACGAATGGAATCAAAATTTCTAGGCGAATTCAGTGAGTTCCCAATGGGACATGCTTGTATGAGTGTGCTTTTCAATATGTAACAACATTTTAAGGAACGGACTCTAAGTATCATGGTGAATTCAGTACGTTCCCAATAGGATTCGCATGTAATAAGCTTGTTATTCAAGATAGAGCAACGTTTTAAGGAACGGAAACACTGTTTCTCTGTGAATTCAGTTAGTTCCCAGTAGCAGGCTCTTGTAGTATGCGTACTTCTAAAGATTTATCAAAATTTGGTGTGCGGAATCTGAGTAACATGGTGAATTCGGTTAGTTCTCAATGGGCCGCAGTGGTAATAAGTGGACTGTTCGGGATATAGAAAAATTTTCACGAATGGAATCAAAATTTCTAGGAGAATTCACTGAGTTCCCAATGGGACATGCTTGTATGAGTGTGCTTTTCAATATGTAACAACATTTTAAGGAACGGACTCTAAGTATCATGGTGAAATCAGTTGGTTCCCAATAGGATTCGCATGTAATAAGCTTGTTATTCAAGATAGAGCAACGTTTTAAGGAACGGAAACACTGTTTCTCTGTGAATTCAGTTAGTTCCCAGTAGCAGGCTCTTGTAATATGCGTACTTCTAAAGATTTATCAAAATTTGGTGTGCCGAATCTGAGTAACATGGTGAATTCGGTTAGTTCCCAATAGGCCACAGTAGTAATAAGTGGACTGTTCGGGATATAGAAATATTTTCACGAAAGGAATCAAAATTTCTAGGCGAATTCACTGAGTTCCCAAAGGGACACGCTTGTATGAGTGTGCTTTTCAATATGTAACAACATTTATGGAACGGACTCTAAGTATCGTGGTTAATTCAGTAGGTTCCCAATAGGATTCGCATGTAATAAGCTTGTTAATCAAGATAGAGCAGCGTTTTAAGGAACGGAAACACTGTTTCTCTGTGAATTCAGTTAGTTCCCAGTAGCAGGCTCTTGTAATATGCGTACTTCTAAAGATTTATCAAAATTTGGTGTGCCGAATCTGAGTAACATGGTGAATTCGGTTAGTTCCCAATAGGCCGCAGTAGTAATAAGTGGACTGTTCGGGATATAGAAAAATTTTCACGAAAGGAATCAAAATTTCTAGGCGAATTCAGTGAGTTCCCAATGGGACATGCTTGTATGAGTGTGCTTTTCAATATGTAACAACATTTTAAGGAACGGACTCTAAGTATCATGGTGAATTCAGTAGGTTCCCAAAAGGATTCGCATGTAATAAGCTTGTTATTCAAGATAGAGCAGCGTTTTAAGGAACGGAAACACTGTTTCTCTGTGAATTCAGTTAGTTCCCAGTAGCAGGCTCTTGTAATATGCGTACTTCTAAAGATTTATCAAAATTTGGTGTGCCGAATCTGAGTAACATGGTGAATTCGGTTAGTTCCCAATAGGCCGCAGTAGTAATAAGTGGACTGTTCGGGATATAGAAAAATTTTCACGAATGGAATCAAAATTTCTAGGCGAATTCAGTGAGTTCCCAATGGGACATGCTTGTATGAGTGTGCTTTTCAATATGTAACAACATTTTAAGGAACGGACTCTAAGTATCATGGTGAATTCAGTAGGTTCCCAATAGGATTCGCATGTAATAAGCTTGTTATTCAAGATAGAGCAGCGTTTTAAGGAACGGAAACACTGTTTCTCTGTGAATTCAGTTAGTTCCCAGTAGCAGGCTCTTGTAATATGCGAACTTCTAAAGATTTATCAAAATTTGGTGTGCCGAACCTGAGTAACATGGTGAATTCGGTTAGTTCCCAATAGGCCGCAGTAGTAATAAGTGGACTGTTCGGGATATAGAAAAATTTTCACGAATGGAATCAAAATTTCTAGGCGAATTTAGTGAGTTCCCAATGGGACATGCTTGTATGAGTGTGCTTTTCAATATGTAACAACATTTTAAGGAACGGACTCTAAGTATCATGGTGAATTCAGTAGGTTCCCAATAGGATTCGCATGTAATAAGCTTGTTATTCAAGATAGAGCAGCGTTTTAAGGAACGGAAACACTGTTTCTCTGTGAATTCAGTTAGTTCCCAGTAGCAGGCTCTTGTAATATGCGTACTTCTAAAGATTTATCAAAATTTGGTGTGCCGAATCTGAGTAACATGGTGAATTCGGTTAGTTCCCAATAGGCCGCAGTAGTAATAAGTGGACTGTTCGGGATATAGAAAAATTTTCACGAATGGAATCAAAATGTCTAGGCGAATTCAGTGAGTTCCCAAACGGACACGCTTGTATGAGTGTGCTTTTCAATATGTAACAACATTTTAAGGAACGGACTCTAAGTATCATGGTGAATTCAGTAGGGTCCCATTAGGATTCGCATGTAATAAGCTTGTTTTTCAAGATAGAGCAGCGTTTTAAGGAACGGAAACACTGTTTCTCTGTGAATTCAGTTAGTTCCCAGTAGCAGGCTCTTGTAGTATGCGTACTTCTAAAGATTTATCAAAATTTGGTGTGCGGAATCTGAGTAACATGGTGAATTCGGTTAGTTCCCAATGGGCCGCAGTGGTAATAAGTGGACTGTTCGGGATATAGAAAAATTTTCACGAATGGAATCAAAATTTCTAGGAGAATTCACTGAGTTCCCAAAGGGACATGCTTGTATGAGTGTGCTTTTCAATATGTAACAACATTTTAAGGAACGGACTCTAAGTATCATGGTGAATTCAGTAGGTTCCCAATAGGATTCGCATGTAATAAGCTTGTTATTCAAGATAGAGCAACGTTTTAAGGAACGGAAACACTGTTTCTCTGTGAATTCAGTTAGTTCCCAGTAGCAGGCTCTTGTAATATGCGTACTTCTAAAGATTTATCAAAATTTGGTGTGCCGAATCTGAGTAACATGGTGAATTCGGTTAGTTCCCAATAGGCCACAGTAGTAATGAGTGGACTGTTCGGGATATAGAAAAATTTTCACGAAAGGAATCAAAATTTCTAGGCGAATTCAGTTAGTTCCCAAAGGGACACGCTTGTATGAGTGTGCTTTTCAATATGTAACAACATTTTAAGGAACGGACTCTAAGTATCATGGTGAATTCAGTAGGTTCCCAATAGGATTCGCATGTAATAAGCTTGTTATTCAAGATAGAGCAGCGTTTTAAGGTACGGAAACACTGTTTCTCTGTGAATTCAGTTAGTTCCCAGTAGCAGGCCTTTGTAATATGCGTACTTCTAAAGACTTATCAAAATTTGGTGTGCCGAATCTGAGTAACATGGTGAATTCGGTTAGTTCCCAATAGGCCGCAGTAGTAATAAGTGGACTGTTCGGGATATAGAAAAATTTTCACGAATGGAATCAAAATGTCTAGGCGAATTCAGTGAGTTCCCAAAGGGACACGCTTGTATGAGTGTGCTTTTCAATATGTAACAACATATTAAGGAACGGACTCTAAGTATCATGGTGAATTCAGTAGGGTCCCAATAGGATTCGCATGTAATAAGCTTGTTATTCAAGATAGAGCAGCGTTTTAAGGAACGGAAACACTGTTTCTCTGTGAATTCAGTTAGTTCCCAGTAGCAGGCTCTTGTAATATGCGTACTTCTAAAGATTTATCAAAATTTGGTGTGCCGAATCTGAGTAACATGGTGAATTCGGTTAGTTCCCAATAGGCCGCAGTAGTAATAAGTGGACTGTTCGAGACATAGAAAAATTTTCACGAATGGAATCAAAATTTCTAGGCGAATTCAGTGAGTTCCCAATGGGACATGCTTGTATGAGTGTGCTTTTCAATATGTAACAACATTTTAAGGAACGGACTCTAAGTATCATGGTGAATTCAGTAGGGTCCCAATAGGATTCGCATGTAATAAGCTTGTTATTCAAGATAGAGCAGCGTTTTAAGGAACGGAAACACTGTTTCTCTGTGAATTCAGTTAGTTCCCAGTAGCAGGCTCTTGTAATATGCATACTTCTAAAGATTTATCAAAATTTGGTGTGCCGAATCTGAGTAACATGGTGAATTCGGTTAGTTCCCAATAGGCCGCAGTAGTAATAAGTGGACTGTTTTGGATATAGAAAAATTTTCACGAATGGAATCAAAATTTCTAGGCGAATTCAGTGAGTTCCCAATGGGACATGCTTGTATGAGTGTGCTTTTCAATATGTAACAACATTTTAAGGAACGGACTCTAAGTATCATGGTGAATTCAGTAGGGTCCCAATAGGATTCGCATGTAATAAGCTTGTTATTCACGATAGAGCAGCGTTTTAAGGAACGGAAACACTGTTTCTCTGTGAATTCAGTTAGTTCCCAGTAGCAGGCTCTTGTAATATGCGTACTTCTAAAGATTTATCAAAATTTGGTGTGCCGAATCTGAGTAACATGGTGAATTCGGTTAGTTCCCAATAGGCCGCAGTAGTAATAAGTGGACTGTTCGGGATATAGAAAAATTTTCACGAAAGGAATCAAAATTTCTAGGCGAATTCAGTGAGTTCCCAATGGGACATGCTTGTATGAGTGTGCTTTTCAATATGTAACAACATTTTAAGGAACGGACTCTAAGTATCATGGTGAATTCAGTAGGTTCCCAAAAGGATTCGCATGTAATAAGCTTGTTATTCAAGATAGAGCAGCGTTTTAAGGAACGGAAACACTGTTTCTCTGTGAATTCAGTTAGTTCCCAGTAGCAGGCTCTTGTAATATGCGTACTTCTAAAGATTTATCAAAATTTGGTGTGCCGAATCTGAGTAACATGGTGAATTCGGTTAGTTCCCAATAGGCCGCAGTAGTAATATGTGGACTGTTCGGGATATAGAAAAATTTTCACGAATGGAATCAAAATTTCTAGGCGAATTCAGTGAGTTCCCAGTGGGACATGCTTGTATGAGTGTGCTTTTCAATATGTAACTACATTTTAAGGAACGGACTCTAAGTATCATGGTGAATTCAGTAGGGTCCCAATAGGATTCGCATGTAATAAGCTTGTTATTCAAGATAGAGCAGCGTTTTAAGGAACGGAAACACTGTTTCTCTGTGAATTCAGTTAGTTCCCAGTAGCAGGCTCTTGTAATATGCGTACTTCTAAAGATTTATCAAAATTTGGTGTGCCGAATCTGAGTAACATGGTGAATTCGGTTAGTTCCCAATAGGCCGCAGTAGTAATAAGTGGACTGTTTTGGATATAGAAAAATTTTCACGAATGGAATCAAAATTTCTAGGCGAATTCAGTGAGTTCCCAATGGGACATGCTTGTATGAGTGTGCTTTTCAATATGTAACAACATTTTAAGGAACGGACTCTAAGTATCATGGTGAATTCAGTAGGGTCCCAATAGGATTCGCATGTAATAAGCTTGTTATTCAAGATAGAGCAACGTTTTAAGGAACGGAAACACTGTTTCTCTGTGAATTCAGTTAGTTCCCAGTAGCAGGCTCTTGTAATATGCGTACTTCTAAAGATTTATCAAAATTTGGTGTGCCGAATCTGAGTAACATGGTGAATTCGGTTAGTTCCCAATAGGCCGCAGTAGTAATAAGTGGACTGTTCGGGATATAGAAAAATTTTCACGAAAGGAATCAAAATTTCTAGGCGAATTCAGTGAGTTCCCAATGGGACATGCTTGTATGAGTGTGCTTTTCAATATGTAACAACATTTTAAGGAACGGACTCTAAGTATCATGGTGAATTCAGTAGGTTCCCAAAAGGATTCGCATGTAATAAGCTTGTTATTCAAGATAGAGCAGCGTTTTAAGGAACGGAAACACTGTTTCTCTGTGAATTCAGTTAGTTCCCAGTAGCAGGCTCTTGTAATATGCGTACTTCTAAAGATTTATCAAAATTTGGTGTGCCGAATCTGAGTAACATGGTGAATTCGGTTAGTTCCCAATAGGCCGCAGTAGTAATATGTGGACTGTTCGGGATATAGAAAAATTTTCACGAATGGAATCAAAATTTCTAGGCGAATTCAGTGAGTTCCCAATGGGACATGCTTGTATGAGTGTGCTTTTCAATATGTAACAACATTTTAAGGAACGGACTCTAAGTATCATGGTGAATTCAGTAGGTTCCCAATAGGATTCGCATGTAATAAGCTTGTTATTCAAGATAGAGCAGCGTTTTAAGGAACGGAAACACTGTTTCTCTGTGAATTCAGTTAGTTCCCAGTAGCAGGCTCTTGTAATATGCGAACTTCTAAAGATTTATCAAAATTTGGTGTGCCGAACCTGAGTAACATGGTGAATTCGGTTAGTTCCCAATAGGCCGCAGTAGTAATAAGTGGACTGTTCGGGATATAGAAAAATTTTCACGAATGGAATCAAAATTTCTAGGCGAATTCAGTGAGTTCCCAATGGGACATGCTTGTATGAGTGTGCTTTTCAATATGTAACAACATTTTAAGGACGGGACTCTAAGTATCATGGTGAATTCAGTAGGGTCCCAATAGGATTCGCATGTAATAAGCTTGTTATTCAAGATAGAGCAGCGTTTTAAGGAACGGAAACACTGTTTCTCTGTGAATTCAGTTAGTTCCCAGTAGCAGGCTCTTGTAATATGCGTACTTCTAAAGATTTATCAAAATTTGGTGTGCCGAATCTGAGTAACATGGTGAATTCGGTTAGTTCCCAATAGGCCGCAGTAGTAATAAGTGGACTGTTTGGGATATAGAAAAATTTTCACGAATGGAATCAAAATTTCTAGGCGAATTCAGTGAGTTCCCAATGGGACATGCTTGTATGAGTGTGCTTTTCAATATGTAACAACATTTTAAGGAACGGACTCTAAGTATCATGGTGAATTCAGTAGGGTCCCAATAGGATTCGCAAGTAATAAGCTTGTTATTCAAGATAGAGCAGCGTTTTAAGGAACGGAAACACTGTTTCTCTGTGAATTCAGTTAGTTCCCAGTAGCAGGCTCTTGTAATATGCGTACTTCTAAAGATTTATCAAAATTTGGTGTGCCGAATCTGAGTAACTTGGTGAATTCGGTTAGTTCCCAATAGGCCGCAGTAGTAATCAGTGGACTGTTCGGGATATAGAAAAATTTTCACGAATGGAATCAAAATTTCTAGGCGAATTCAGTGAGGTCCCGATGGGACATGCTTGTATGAGTGTGCTTTTCAATATGTAACAACATTTTAAGGAACGGACTCTAAGTATCATGGTGAATTCAGTAGGTTCCCAATAGGATTCGCATGTAATAAGCTTGTTATTCAAGATAGAGCAGCGTTTTAAGGAACGGAAACACTGTTTCTCTGTGAATTCAGTTAGTTCCCAGTAGCAGGCTCTTGTAATATGCGAACTTCTAAAGATTTATCAAAATTTGGTGTGCCAAACCTGAGTAACATGGTGAATTCGGTTAGTTCCCAATAGGCCGCAGTAGTAATAAGTGGACTGTTCGGGATATAGAAAAATTTTCACGAATGGAATCAAAATTTCTAGGCGAATTCAGTGAGTTCCCAATGGGACATGCTTGTATGAGTGTGCTTTTCAATATGTAACAACATTTTAAGGAACGGACTCTAAGTATCATGGTGAATTCAGTAGGGTCCCAATAGGATTCGCATGTAATAAGCTTGTTATTCAAGATAGAGCAGCGTTTTAAGGAACGGAAACACTGTTTCTCTGTGAATTCAGTTAGTTCCCAGTAGCAGGCTCTTGTAATATGCGAACTTCTAAAGATTTATCAAAATTTGGTGTGCCGAACCTGAGTAACATGGTGAATTCGGTTAGTTCCCAATAGGCCGCAGTAGAAATAAGTGGACTGTTCGGGATATAGAAAAATTTTCACGAATGGAATCAAAATTTCTAGGCGAATTCAGTGAGTTCCCAATGGGACATGCTTGTATGAGTGTGCTTTTCAATATGTAACAACATTTTAAGGACGGGACTCTAAGTATCATGGTGAATTCAGTAGGGTCCCAATAGGATTCGCATGTAATAAGCTTGTTATTCAAGATAGAGCAGCGTTTTAAGGAACGGAAACACTGTTTCTCTGTGAATTCAGTTAGTTCCCAGTAGCAGGCTCTTGTAATATGCGTACTTCTAAAGATTTATCAAAATTTGGTGTGCCGTATCTGAGTAACATGGTGAATTCGGTCAGTTCCCAATAGGCCGCAGTAGTAATAAGTGGACTGTTCGGGATATAGAAAAATTTTCACGAATGGAATCAAAATTTCTAGGCGAATTCTGTGAGTTCCCAATGGGACATGCTTGTATGAGTGTGCTTTTCAATATGTAACAACATTTTAAGGAACGGACTCTAAGTATCATGGTGAATTCAGTAGGTTCCCAATAGGATTCGCATGTAATAAGCTTGTTATTCAAGATAGAGCAGCGTTTTAAGGAACGGAAACACTGTTTCTCTGTGAATTCAGTTAGTTCCCAGTAGCAGGCTCTTGTAATATGCGTACTTCTAAAGATTTATCAAAATTTGGTGTGCCGAATCTGAGTAACATGGTGAATTCGGTTAGTTCCCAATAGGCCGCAGTAGTAATAAGTGGACTGTTCGGGATATAGAAAAATTTTCACGAATGGAATCAAAATTTCTAGGCGAGTTCAGTGAGTTCCCAATGGGACATGCTTGTATGAGTGTGCTTTTCAATATGTAACAACATTTTAAGGAACGGACTCTAAGTATCATGGTGAATTCAGTAGGTTCCCAATAGGATTCGCATGTAATAAGCTTGTTATTCAAGATAGAGCAGCGTTTTAAGGAACGGAAACACTGTTTCTCTGTGAATTCAGTTAGTTCCCAGTAGCAGGCTCTTGTAATATGCGTACTTCTAAAGATTTATCAAAATTTGGTGTGCCAAACCTGAGTAACATGGTGAATTCGTTTGTTCCCAATAGGCCGTAGTAGTAATAAGTGGACTGTTCGGGATATAGAAAAATTTTCACGAATGGAATCAAAATTTCTAGGCGAATTCAGTGAGTTCCCAATGGGACATGCTTGTATGAGTGTGCTTTTCAATATGTAACAACATTTTAAGGAACGGACTCTAAGTATCATGGTGAATTCAGTAGGGTCCCAATAGGATTCGCATGTAATAAGCTTGTTATTCAAGATAGAGCAGCGTTTTAAAGAACGGAAACACTGTTTCTCTGTGAATTCAGTTAGTTCCCAGTAGCAGGCTCTTGTAATATGCGTACTTCTAAAGATTTATCAAAATTTGGTGTGCCGAATCTGAGTAACATGGTGAATTCGGTTAGTTCCCAATAGGCCGCAGTAGTAATAAGTGGACTGTTCGGGATATAGAAAAAATTTCACGAATGGAATCAAAATTTCTAGGCGAATTCAGTGAGTTCCCAATGGGACATGCTTGTATGAGTGTGCTTTTCAATATGTAACAACATTTTAACGAACGGACTCTAAGTATCATGGTGAATTCACTAGGTTCCCAATAGGATTCGCATGTAATAAGCTTGTTATTCAAGATAGAGCAGCGTTTTAAGGAACGGAAACACTGTTCTTGGGAATTCAGTTAGTTCCCAGTAGCAGGCTCTTGTATTATGCGTACTTCCAAAGATTTATCAAAATTTGGTGTGCCGAATCTGAGTAACATGGTGAATTCGGTTAGTTCCCAATAGGCCGCAGTAGTAATAAGTGGACTGTTCGGGATATAGAAAAATTTTCACGAATGGAATCAAAATTTCTAGGCGAATTCAGTGAGTTCCCAATGGGACATGCTTGTATGAGTGTGCTTTTCAATATGTAACAACATTTTAAGGAACGGACTCTAAGTATCATGGTGAATTCAGTAGGTTCCCAATAGGATTCGCATGTAATAAGCTTGTTATTCAAGATAGAGCAACGTTTTAAGGAACGGAAACACTGTTTCTCTGTGAATTCAGTTAGTTCCCAGTAGCAGGCTCTTGTAGTATGCGTACTTCTAAAGATTTATCAAAATTTGGTGTGCGGAATCTGAGTAACATGGTGAATTCGGTTAGTTCCCAATGGGCCGCAGTGGTAATAAGTGGACTGTTCGGGATATAGAAAAATTTTCACGAATGGAATCAAAATTTCTAGGAGAATTCACTGAGTTCCCAATGGGACATGCTTGTATGAGTGTGCTTTTCAATATGTAACAACATTTTAAGGAACGGACTCTAAGTATCATGGTGAATTCAGTAGGTTCCCAATAGGATTCGCATGTAATAAGCTTGTTATTCAAGATAGAGCAACGTTTTAAGGAACGGAAACACTGTTTCTCTGTGAATTCAGTTAGTTCCCAGTAGCAGGCTCTTGTAATATGCGTACTTCTAAAGATTTATCAAAATTTGGTGTGCCGAATCTGAGTAACATGGTGAATTCGGTTAGTTCCCAATAGGCCACAGTAGTAATAAGTGGACTGTTCGGGATATAGAAAAATTTTCACGAAAGGAATCAAAATTTCTAGGCGAATTCAGTGAGTTCCCAAAGGGACACGCTTGTATGAGTGTGCTTTTCAATATGTAACAACATTTTAAGGAACGGACTCTAAGTATCATGGTGAATTCAGTAGGTTCCCAATAGGATTCGCATGTAATAAGCTTGTTATTCAAGATAGAGCAGCGTTTTAAGGTACGGAAACACTGTTTCTCTGTGAATTCAGTTAGTTCCCAGTAGCAGGCCTTTGTAATATGCGTACTTCTAAAGACTTATCAAAATTTGGTGTGCCGAATCTGAGTAACATGGTGAATTCAGTTAGTTCCCAATAGGCCGCAGTAGTAATAAGTGGACTGTTCGGGATATAGAAAAATTTTCACGAATGGAATCAAAATTTCTAGGCGAATTCAGTGAGTTCCCAATGGGACATGCTTGTATGAGTGTGCTTTTCAATATGTAACAACATTTATGGAACGGACTCTAAGTATCATGGTGAATTCAGTAGGTTCCCAATAGGATTCGCATGTAATAAGCTTGTTATTCAAGATAGAGCAGCGTTTTAAGGAACGGAAACACTATTTCTCTGTGAATTCAGTTAGTTCCCAGTAGCAGGCTCTTGTAATATGCGAACTTCTAAAGATTTATCAAAATTTGGTGTGCCGAACCTGAGTAACATGGTGAATTCGGTTAGTTCCCAATAGGCCGCAGTAGTAATAAGTGGACTGTTCGGGATATAGAAAAATTTTCACGAATGGAATCAAAATTTCTAGGCGAATTCAGTGAGTTCCCAATGGGACATGCTTGTATGAGTGTGCTTTTCAATATGTAACAACATTTTAAGGAACGGACTCTAAGTATCATGGTGAATACAGTAGGGTCCCAATAGGATTCGCATGTAATAAGCTTGTTATTCAAGATAGAGCAGCGTTTTAAGGAACGGAAACACTGTTTCTCTCTGAATTCAGTTAGTTCCCAGTAGCAGGCTCTTGTAATATGCGTACTTCTAAAGATTTATCAAAATTTGGTGTGCCGAATCTGAGTAACATGGTGAATTCGGTTAGTTCCCAATAGGCCGCAGTAGTAATAAGTGGACTGTTCGGGATATAGAAAAATTTTCACGAATGTAATCAAAATTTCTAGGCGAATTCAGTGAGTTCCCAATGGGACATGCTTGTATGAGTGTGCTTTTCAATATGTAACAACATTTTAAGGAACGGACTCTAAGTATCATGGTGAATTCAGTAGGTTCCCAATAGGATTCGCATGTAATAAGCTTGTTATTCAAGATAGAGCAACGTTTTAAGGAACGGAAACACTGTTTCTCTGTGAATTCAGTTAGTTCCCAGTAGCAGGCTCTTGTAGTATGCGTACTTCTAAAGATTTATCAAAATTTGGTGTGCGGAATCTGAGTAACATGGTGAATTCGGTTAGTTCCCAATGGGCCGCAGTGGTAATAAGTGGACTGTTCGGGATATAGAAAAATTTTCACGAATGGAATCAAAATTTCTAGGAGAATTCACTGAGTTCCCAATGGGACATGCTTGTATGAGTGTGCTTTTCAATATGTAACAACATTTTATTGAACGGACTCTAAGTATCATGGTGAATTCAGTAGGTTCCCAAAAGGATTCGCATGTAATAAGCTTGTTATTCAAGATAGAGCAGCGTTTTAAGGAACGGAAACACTGTTTCTCTGTGAATTCAGTTAGTTCCCAGTAGCAGGCTCTGTAGTATGCGTACTTCTAAAGATTTATCAAAATTTGGTGTGCCGAATCTGAGTAACATGGTGAATTCGGTTAGTTCCCAATAGGCCGCAGTAGTAATAAGTGGACTGTTCGGGATATAGAAAAATTTTCACGAATGGAATCAAAATTCCTAGGCGAATTCAGTGAGTTCCCAATGGGACATGCTTGTATGAGTGTGCTTTTCAATATGTAACAACATTTTAAGGAACGGACTCTAAGTATCATGGTGAATTCAGTAGGTTCCCAATAGGATTCGCATGTAATAAGCTTGTTATTCAAGATAGAGCAGCGTTTTAAGGAACGGAAACACTGTTTCTCTGTGAATTCAGTTAGTTCCCAGTAGCAGGCTCTTGTAATATGCGAACTTCTAAAGATTTATCAAAATTTGGTGTGCCGAACCTGAGTAACATGGTGAATTCGGTTAGTTCCCAATAGGCCGCAGTAGTAATAAGTGGACTGTTCGGGATATAGAAAAATTTTCACGAATGGAATCAAAATTTCTAGGCGAATTCAGTGAGTTCCCAATGGGACATGCTTGTATGAGTGTGCTTTTCAATATGTAACAACATTTTAAGGAACGGACTCTAAGTATCATGGTGAATTCAGTAGGGTCCCAATAGGATTCGCATGTAATAAGCTTGTTATTCAAGATAGAGCAGCGTTTTAAGGAACGGAAACACTGTTTCTCTGTGAATTCAGTTAGTTCCCAGTAGCAGGCTCTTGTAATATGCGTACTTCTAAAGATTTATCAAAATTTGGTGTGCCGAATCTGAGTAACATGGTGAATTCGGTTAGTTCCCAATACGCCGCAGTAGTAATAAGTGGACTGTTCGGGATATAGAAAAATTTTCACGAATGGAATCAAAATTTCTAGGCGAATTCAGTGAGTTCCCAATGGGACATGCTTGTATGAGTGTGCTTTTCAATATGTAACAACATTTTAAGGAACGGACTCTAAGTATCATGGTGAATTCAGTAGGTTCCCAATAGGATTCGCATGTAATAAGCTTGTTATTCAAGATAGAGCAGCGTTTTAAGGAACGGTAACACTGTTTCTCGGTGAATTCAGTTAGTTCCCAGTAGCAGGCTCTTGTAATATGCGTACTTCTAAAGATTTATCAAAATTTGGTGTGCCGAATCTGAGTAACATGGTGAATTCGGTTAGTTCCCAATAGGCCGCAGTAGTAATAAGTGGACTGTTCGGGATATAGAAAAATTTTCACGAATGGAATCAAAATTTCTAGGCGAATTCAGTGAGTTCCCAATGGGACATGCTTGTATGAGTGTGCTTTTCAATATATAACAACATTTTAAGGAACGGACTCTAAGTATCATGGTGAATTCAGTAGGTTCCCAATAGGATTCGCATGTAATAAGCTTGTTATTCAAGATAGAGCAGCGTTTTAAGGAACGGAAACACTGTTTCTCTGTGAATTCAGTTAGTTCCCAGTAGCAGGCTCTTGTAATATGCGAACTTCTAAAGATTTATCAAAATTTGGTGTGCCGAACCTGAGTAACATGGTGAATTCGGTTAGTTCCCAATAGGCCGCAGTAGTAATAAGTGGACTGTTCGGGATATAGAAAAAATTTCACGAATGGAATCAAAATTTCTAGGCGAATTCAGTGAGTTCCCAATGGGACATGCTTGTATGAGTGTGCTTTTCAATATGTAACAACATTTTAACGAACGGACTCTAAGTATCATGGTGAATTCACTAGGTTCCCAATAGGATTCGCATGTAATAAGCTTGTTATTCAAGATAGAGCAGCGTTTTAAGGAACGGAAACACTGTTCTTGGGAATTCAGTTAGTTCCCAGTAGCAGGCTCTTGTATTATGCGTACTTCCAAAGATTTATCAAAATTTGGTGTGCCGAATCTGAGTAACATGGTGAATTCGGTTAGTTCCCAATAGGCCGCAGTAGTAATAAGTGGACTGTTCGGGATATAGAAAAAATTTCACGAATGGAATCAAAATTTCTAGGCGAATTCAGTGAGTTCCCAATGGGACATGCTTGTATGAGTGTGCTTTTCAATATGTAACAACATTTTAACGAACGGACTCTAAGTATCATGGTGAATTCACTAGGTTCCCAATAGGATTCGCATATAATAAGCTTGTTATTCAAGATAGAGCAGCGTTTTAAGGAACGGAAACACTGTTCTTGGGAATTCAGTTAGTTCCCAGTAGCAGGCTCTTGTATTATGCGTACTTCCAAAGATTTATCAAAATTTGGTGTGCCGAATCTGAGTAACATGGTGAATTCGGTTAGTTCCCAATAGGCCGCAGTAGTAATAAGTGGACTGTTCGGGATATAGAAAAATTTTCACGAATGGAATCAAAATTTCTAGGCGAATTCAGTGAGTTCCCAATGGGACATGCTTGTATGAGTGTGCTTTTCAATATGTAACAACATTTTAAGGAACGGACTCTAAGTATCATGGTGAATTCAGTAGGGTCCCAATAGGATTCGCATGTAATAAGCTTGTTATTCAAGATAGAGCAGCGTTTTAAGGAACGGAAACACTGTTTCTCTGTGAATTCAGTTAGTTCCCAGTAGCAGGCTCTTGTAATATGCGTACTTCTAAAGATTTATCAAAATTTGGTGTGCCGAATCTGAGTAACTTGGTGAATTCGGTTAGTTCCCAATAGGCCGCAGTAGTAATAAGTGGACTGTTCGGGATATAGAAAAATTTTCACGAATGGAATCAAAATTTCTAGGCGAATTCAGTGAGGTCCCGATGGGACATGCTTGTATGAGTGTGCTTTTCAATATGTAACAACATTTTAAGGAACGGACTCTAAGTATCATGGTGAATTCAGTAGGTTCCCAATAGGATTCGCATGTAATAAGATTGTTATTCAAGATAGAGCAGCGTTTTAAGGAACGGAAACACTGTTTCTCTGTGAATTCAGTTAGTTCCCAGTAGCAGGCTCTTGTAATATGCGAACTTCTAAAGATTTATCAAAATTTGGTGTGCCAAACCTGAGTAACATGGTGAATTCGGTTAGTTCCCAATAGGCCGCAGTAGTAATAAGTGGACTATTCGGGATATAGAAAAATTTTCACGAATGGAATCAAAATTTCTAGGCGAATTCAGTGAGTTCCCAATGGGACATGCTTGTATGAGTGTGCTTTTCAATATGTAACAACATTTTAAGGAACGGACTCTAAGTATCATGGTGAATTCAGTAGGGTCCCAATAGGATTCGCATGTAATAAGCTTGTTATTCAAGATAGAGCAGCGTTTTAAGGAACGGAAACACTGTTTCTCTGTGAATTCAGTTAGTTCCCAGTAGCAGGCTCTTGTAATATGCGAACTTCTAAAGATTTATCAAAATTTGGTGTGCCGAACCTGAGTAACATGGTGAATTCGGTTAGTTCCCAATAGGCCGCAGTAGAAATAAGTGGACTGTTCGGGATATAGAAAAATTTTCACGAATGGAATCAAAATTTCTAGGCGAATTCAGTGAGTTCCCAATGGGACATGCTTGTATGAGTGTGCTTTTCAATATGTAACAACATTTTAAGGACGGGACTCTAAGTATCATGGTGAATTCAGTAGGGTCCCAATAGGATTCGCATGTAATAAGCTTGTTATTCAAGATAGAGCAGCGTTTTAAGGAACGGAAACACTGTTTCTCTGTGAATTCAGTTAGTTCCCAGTAGCAGGCTCTTGTAATATGCGTACTTCTAAAGATTTATCAAAATTTGGTGTGCCGAATCTGAGTAACATGGTGAATTCGGTTAGTTCCCAATAGGCCGCAGTAGTAATAAGTGGACTGTTCGGGATATAGAAAAATTTTCACGAATGGAATCAAAATTTCTAGGCGAATTCAGTGAGTTCCCAATGGGACATGCTTGTATGAGTGTGCTTTTCAATATGTAACAACATTTTAAGGAACGGACTCTAAGTATCATGGTGAATTCAGTAGGTTCCCAATAGGATTCGCATGTAATAAGCTTGTTATTCAAGATAGAGCAGCGTTTTAAGGAACGGAAACACTGTTTCTCTGTGAATTCAGTTAGTTCCCAGTAGCAGGCTCTTGTAATATGCGTACTTCTAAAGATTTATCAAAATTTGGTGTGCCGAATCTGAGTAACATGGTGAATTCGGTTAGTTCCCAATAGGCCGCAGTAGTAATAAGTGGACTGTTCGGGATATAGAAAAATTTTCACGAATGGAATCAAAATTTCTAGGCGAATTCAGTGAGTTCCCAATGGGACATGCTTGTATGAGTGTGCTTTTCAATATGTAACAACATTTTAAGGAACGGACTCTAAGTATCATGGTGAATTCAGTAGGTTCCCAATAGGATTCGCATGTAATAAGCTTGTTATTCAAGATAGAGCAGCGTTTTAAGGAACGGAAACACTGTTTCTCTGTGAATTCAGTTAGTTCCCAGTAGCAGGCTCTTGTAATATGCGTACTTCTAAAGATTTATCAAAATTTGGTGTGCCGAATCTGAGTAACATGGTGAATTCGGTTAGTTCCCAATAGGCCGCAGTAGTAATAAGTGGACTGTTCGGGATATAGAAAAATTTTCACGAATGGAATCAAAATTTCTAGGCGAATTCAGTGAGTTCCCAATGGGACATGCTTGTATGAGTGTGCTTTTCAATATGTAACAACATTTTAAGGAACGGACTCTAAGTATCATGGTGAATTCAGTAGGGTCCCAATAGGATTCGCATGTAATAAGCTTGTTATTCAAGATAGAGCAGCGTTTTAAGGAACGGAAACACTGTTTCTCTGTGAATTCAGTTAGTTCCCAGTAGCAGGCTCTTGTAATATGCGTACTTCTAAAGATTTATCAAAATTTGGTGTGCCGAATCTGAGTAACATGGTGAATTCGGTTAGTTCCCAATAGGCCGCAGTAGTAATAAGTGGACTGTTCGGGATATAGAAAAATTTTCACGAAAGGAATCAAAATTTCTAGGCGAATTTAGTGAGTTCCCAATGGGACATGCTTGTATGAGTGTGCTTTTCAATATGTAACAACATTTTAAGGAACGGACTCTAAGTATCATGGTGAATTCAGTAGGTTCCCAAAAGGATTCGCATGTAACAAGCTTGTTATTCAAGATAGAGCAGCGTTTTAAGGAACGGAAACACTGTTTCTCTGTGAATTCAGTTAGTTCCCAGTAGCAGGCTCTTGTAATATGCGTACTTCTAAAGATTTATCAAAATTTGGTGTGCCGAATCTGAGTAAAATGGTGAATTCGGTTAGTTCCCAATAGGCCGCAGTAGTAATAAGTGGACTGTTCGGGATATAGAAAAAATTTCACGAATGGAATCAAAATTTCTAGGCGAATTCAGTGAGTTCCCAATGGGACATGCTTGTATGAGTGTGCTTTTCAATATGTAACAACATTTTAACGAACGGACTCTAAGTATCATGGTGAATTCACTAGGTTCCCAATAGGATTCGCATGTAATAAGCTTGTTATTCAAGATAGAGCAGCGTTTTAAGGAACGGAAACACTGTTCTTGGGAATTCAGTTAGTTCCCAGTAGCAGGCTCTTGTATTATGCGTACTTCCAAAGATTTATCAAAATTTGGTGTGCCGAATCTGAGTAACATGGTGAATTCGGTTAGTTCCCAATAGGCCGCAGTAGTAATAAGTGGACTGTTCGGGATATAGAAAAATTTTCACGAATGGAATCAAAATTTCTAGGCGAATTCAGTGAGTTCCCAATGGGACATGCTTGTATGAGTGTGCTTTTCAATATGTAACAACATTTTAAGGAACGGACTCTAAGTATCATGGTGAATTCAGTAGGTTCCCAATAGGATTCGCATGTAATAAGCTTGTTATTCAAGATAGAGCAACGTTTTAAGGAACGGAAACACTGTTTCTCTGTGAATTCAGTTAGTTCCCAGTAGCAGGCTCTTGTAGTATGCGTACTTCTAAAGATTTATCAAAATTTGGTGTGCGGAATCTGAGTAACATGGTGAATTCGGTTAGTTCCCAATGGGCCGCAGTGGTAATAAGTGGACTGTTCGGGATATAGAAAAATTTTCACGAATGGAATCAAAATTTCTAGGAGAATTCACTGAGTTCCCAATGGGACATGCTTGTATGAGTGTGCTTTTCAATATGTAACAACATTTTAAGGAACGGACTCTAAGTATCATGGTGAATTCAGTAGGTTCCCAATAGGATTCGCATGTAATAAGCTTGTTATTCAAGATAGAGCAACGTTTTAAGGAACGGAAACACTGTTTCTCTGTGAATTCAGTTAGTTCCCAGTAGCAGGCTCTTGTAATATGCGTACTTCTAAAGATTTATCAAAATTTGGTGTGCCGAATCTGAGTAACATGGTGAATTCGGTTAGTTCCCAATAGGCCACAGTAGTAATAAGTGGACTGTTCGGGATATAGAAAAATTTTCACGAAAGGAATCAAAATTTCTAGGCGAATTCAGTGAGTTCCCAAAGGGACACGCTTGTATGAGTGTGCTTTTCAATATGTAACAACATTTTAAGGAACGGACTCTAAGTATCATGGTGAATTCAGTAGGTTCCCAATAGGATTCGCATGTAATAAGCTTGTTATTCAAGATAGAGCAGCGTTTTAAGGTACGGAAACACTGTTTCTCTGTGAATTCAGTTAGTTCCCAGTAGCAGGCCTTTGTAATATGCGTACTTCTAAAGACTTATCAAAATTTGGTGTGCCGAATCTGAGTAACATGGTGAATTCAGTTAGTTCCCAATAGGCCGCAGTAGTAATAAGTGGACTGTTCGGGATATAGAAAAATTTTCACGAATGGAATCAAAATTTCTAGGCGAATTCAGTGAGTTCCCAATGGGACATGCTTGTATGAGTGTGCTTTTCAATATGTAACAACATTTTAAGGAACGGACTCTAAGTATCATGGTGAATTCAGTAGGTTCCCAATAGGATTCGCATGTAATAAGCTTGTTATTCAAGATAGAGCAGCGTTTTAAGGAACGGAAACACTGTTTCTCTGTGAATTCAGTTAGTTCCCAGTAGCAGGCTCTTGTAATATGCGTACTTCTAAAGATTTATCAAAATTTGGTGTGCCGAATCTGAGTAACATGGTGAATTCGGTTAGTTCCCAATAGGCCGCAGTAGTAATAAGTGGACTGTTCGGGATATAGAAAAATTTTCACGAATGGAATCAAAATTTCTAGGCGAATTCAGTGAGTTCCCAATGGGACATGCTTGTATGAGTGTGCTTTTCAATATGTAACAACATTTTAAGGAACGGACTCTAAGTATCATGGTGAATTCAGTAGGGTCCCAATAGGATTCGCATGTAATAAGCTTGTTATTCAAGATAGAGCAGCGTTTTAAGGAACGGAAACACTGTTTCTCTGTGAATTCAGTTAGTTCCCAGTAGCAGGCTCTTGTAATATGCGTACTTCTAAAGATTTATCAAAATTTGGTGTGCCGAATCTGAGTAACATGGTGAATTCGGTTAGTTCCCAATAGGCCGCAGTAGTAATAAGTGGACTGTTCGGGATATAGAAAAATTTTCACGAAAGGAATCAAAATTTCTAGGCGAATTTAGTGAGTTCCCAATGGGACATGCTTGTATGAGTGTGCTTTTCAATATGTAACAACATTTTAAGGAACGGACTCTAAGTATCATGGTGAATTCAGTAGGTTCCCAAAAGGATTCGCATGTAATAAGCTTGTTATTCAAGATAGAGCAGCGTTTTAAGGAACGGAAACACTGTTTCTCTGTGAATTCAGTTAGTTCCCAGTAGCAGGCTCTTGTAATATGCGTACTTCTAAAGATTTATCAAAATTTGGTGTGCCGAATCTGAGTAAAATGGTGAATTCGGTTAGTTCCCAATAGGCCGCAGTAGTAATAAGTGGACTGTTCGGGATATAGAAAAAATTTCACGAATGGAATCAAAATTTCTAGGCGAATTCAGTGAGTTCCCAATGGGACATGCTTGTATGAGTGTGCTTTTCAATATGTAACAACATTTTAACGAACGGACTCTAAGTATCATGGTGAATTCAGTAGGTTCCCAATAGGATTCGCATGTAATAAGCTTGTTATTCAAGATAGAGCAGCGTTTTAAGGAACGGAAACACTGTTCTTGGGAATTCAGTTAGTTCCCAGTAGCAGGCTCTTGTATTATGCGTACTTCCAAAGATTTATCAAAATTTGGTGTGCCGAATCTGAGTAACATGGTGAATTCGGTTAGTTCCCAATAGGCCGCAGTAGTAATAAGTGGACTGTTCGGGATATAGAAAAATTTTCACGAATGGAATCAAAATTTCTAGGCGAATTCAGTGAGTTCCCAATGGGACATGCTTGTATGAGTGTGCTTTTCAATATGTAACAACATTTTAAGGAACGGACTCTAAGTATCATGGTGAATTCAGTAGGTTCCCAATAGGATTCGCATGTAATAAGCTTGTTATTCAAGATAGAGCAACGTTTTAAGGAACGGAAACACTGTTTCTCTGTGAATTCAGTTAGTTCCCAGTAGCAGGCTCTTGTAGTATGCGTACTTCTAAAGATTTATCAAAATTTGGTGTGCGGAATCTGAGTAACATGGTGAATTCGGTTAGTTCCCAATGGGCCGCAGTGGTAATAAGTGGACTGTTCGGGATATAGAAAAATTTTCACGAATGGAATCAAAATTTCTAGGAGAATTCACTGAGTTCCCAATGGGACATGCTTGTATGAGTGTGCTTTTCAATATGTAACAACATTTTAAGGAACGGACTCTAAGTATCATGGTGAATTCAGTAGGTTCCCAATAGGATTCGCATGTAATAAGCTTGTTATTCAAGATAGAGCAACGTTTTAAGGAACGGAAACACTGTTTCTCTGTGAATTCAGTTAGTTCCCAGTAGCAGGCTCTTGTAATATGCGTACTTCTAAAGATTTATCAAAATTTGGTGTGCCGAATCTGAGTAACATGGTGAATTCGGTTAGTTCCCAATAGGCCACAGTAGTAATAAGTGGACTGTTCGGGATATAGAAAAATTTTCACGAAAGGAATCAAAATTTCTAGGCGAATTCAGTGAGTTCCCAAAGGGACACGCTTGTATGAGTGTGCTTTTCAATATGTAACAACATTTTAAGGAACGGACTCTAAGTATCATGGTGAATTCAGTAGGTTCCCAATAGGATTCGCATGTAATAAGCTTGTTATTCAAGATAGAGCAGCGTTTTAAGGTACGGAAACACTGTTTCTCTGTGAATTCAGTTAGTTCCCAGTAGCAGGCCTTTGTAATATGCGTACTTCTAAAGACTTATCAAAATTTGGTGTGCCGAATCTGAGTAACATGGTGAATTCAGTTAGTTCCCAATAGGCCGCAGTAGTAATAAGTGGACTGTTCGGGATATAGAAAAATTTTCACGAATGGAATCAAAATTTCTAGGCGAATTCAGTGAGTTCCCAATGGGACATGCTTGTATGAGTGTGCTTTTCAATATGTAACAACATTTATGGAACGGACTCTAAGTATCATGGTGAATTCAGTAGGTTCCCAATAGGATTCGCATGTAATAAGCTTGTTATTCAAGATAGAGCAGCGTTTTAAGGAACGGAAACACTATTTCTCTGTGAATTCAGTTAGTTCCCAGTAGCAGGCTCTTGTAATATGCGAACTTCTAAAGATTTATCAAAATTTGGTGTGCCGAATCTGAGTAACATGGTGAATTCGGTTAGTTCCCAATAGGCCGCAGTAGTAATAAGTGGACTGTTCGGGATATAGAAAAATTTTCACGAATGTAATCAAAATTTCTAGGCGAATTCAGTGAGTTCCCAATGGGACATGCTTGTATGAGTGTGCTTTTCAATATGTAACAACATTTTAAGGAACGGACTCTAAGTATCATGGTGAATTCAGTAGGTTCCCAATAGGATTCGCATGTAATAAGCTTGTTATTCAAGATAGAGCAACGTTTTAAGGAACGGAAACACTGTTTCTCTGTGAATTCAGTTAGTTCCCAGTAGCAGGCTCTTGTAGTATGCGTACTTCTAAAGATTTATCAAAATTTGGTGTGCGGAATCTGAGTAACATGGTGAATTCGGTTAGTTCCCAATGGGCCGCAGTGGTAATAAGTGGACTGTTCGGGATATAGAAAAATTTTCACGAATGGAATCAAAATTTCTAGGAGAATTCACTGAGTTCCCAATGGGACATGCTTGTATGAGTGTGCTTTTCAATATGTAACAACATTTTATTGAACGGACTCTAAGTATCATGGTGAATTCAGTAGGTTCCCAAAAGGATTCGCATGTAATAAGCTTGTTATTCAAGATAGAGCAGCGTTTTAAGGAACGGAAACACTGTTTCTCTGTGAATTCAGTTAGTTCCCAGTAGCAGGCTCTGTAGTATGCGTACTTCTAAAGATTTATAAAAATTTGGTGTGCCGAATCTGAGTAACATGGTGAATTCGGTTAGTTCCCAATAGGCCGCAGTAGTAATAAGTGGACTGTTCGGGATATAGAAAAATTTTCACCAATGGAATCAAAATTTCTAGGCGAATTCAGTGAGTTCCCAATGGGACATGCTTGTATGAGTGTGCTTTTCAATATGTAACAACATTTTAAGGAACGGACTCTAAGTATCATGGTGAATTCAGTAGGTTCCCAATAGGATTCGCATGTAATAAGCTTGTTATTCAAGATAGAGCAACGTTTTAAGGAACGGAAACACTGTTTGTCTGTGAATTCAGTTAGTTCCCAGGAGCAGGCTCTTGTAATATGCGTACTTCTAAAGATTTATCAAAATTTGGTGTGCCGAATCTGAGTAACATGGTGAATTCGGTTAGTTCCCAATAGGCCACAGTAGTAATAAGTGGACTGTTCGGGATATAGAAAAATTTTCACGAAAGGAATCAAAATTTCTAGGCGAATTCAGTGAGTTCCCAAAGGGACACGCTTGTATGAGTGTGCTTTTCAATATGTAACAACATTTTAAGGAACGGACTCTAAGTATCATGGTGAATTCAGTAGGTTCCCAATAGGATTCGCATGTAATAAGCTTGTTATTCAAGATAGAGCAGCGTTTTAAGGTACGGAAACACTGTTTCTCTGTGAATTCAGTTAGTTCCCAGTAGCAGGCCTTTGTAATATGCGTACTTCTAAAGACTTATCAAAATTTGGTGTGACGAATCTGAGTAACATGGAGAATTCAGTTAGTTCCCAATAGGCCGCAGTATTAATAAGTGGACTGTTCGGGATATAGAAAAATTTTCACGAATGGAATCAAAATTTCTAGGCGAATTCAGTGAGTTCCCAATGGGACATGCTTGTATGAGTGTGCTTTTCAATATGTAACAACATTTATGGAACGGACTCTAAGTATCATGGTGAATTCAGTAGGTTCCCAATAGGATTCGCATGTAATAAGCTTGTTATTCAAGATAGAGCAGCGTTTTAAGGAACAGAAACACTGTTTCTCTGTGAATTCAGTTAGTTCCCAGTAGCAGGCTCTTGTAATATGCGAACTTCTAAAGATTTATCAAAATTTGGTGTGCCGAACCTGAGTAACATGGTGAATTCGGTTAGTTCCCAATAGGCCGCAGTAGTAATAAGTGGACTGTTCGGGATATAGAAAAATTTTCACGAATGGAATCAAAATTTCTAGGCGAATTCAGTGAGTTCCCAATGGGACATGCTTGTATGAGTGTGCTTTTCAATATGTAACAACATTTTAAGGAACGGACTCTAAGTATCATGGTGAATTCAGTAGGTTCCCAATAGGATTCGCATGTAATAAGCTTGTTATTCAAGATAGAGCAGCGTTTTAAGGAACGGAAACACTGTTCTTGGGAATTCAGTTAGTTCCCAGTAGCAGGCTCTTGTATTATGCGTACTTCCAAAGATTTATCAAAATTTGGTGTGCCGAATCTGAGTAACATGGTGAATTCGGTTAGTTCCCAATAGGCCGCAATAGTAATAAGTGGACTGTTCGGGATATAGAAAAATTTTCACGAATGGAATCAAAATTTCTAGGCGAATTCAGTGAGTTCCCAATGGGACATGCTTGTATGAGTGTGCTTTTCAATATGTAACAACATTTTAAGGAACGGACTCTAAGTATCATGGTGAATTCAGTAGGTTCCCAATAGGATTCTCATGTAATAAGCTTGTTATTCAAGATAGAGCAGCGTTTTAAGGAACGGAAACACTGTTCTTGGGAATTCAGTTAGTTCCCAGTAGCAGGCTCTTGTATTATGCGTACTTCCAAAGATTTATCAAAATTTGGTGTGCCGAATCTGAGTAACATGGTGAATTCGGTTAGTTCCCAATAGGCCGCAGTAGTAATAAGTGGACTGTTCGGGATATAGAAAAATTTTCACGAAAGGAATCAAAATTTCTAGGCGAATTCAGTGAGTTCCCAAAGGGACACGCTTGTATGAGTGTGCTTTTCAATATGTAACAACATTTTAAGGAACGGACTCTAAGTATCATGGTGAATTCAGTAGGTTCCCAATAGCATTCGCATGTAATAAGCTTGTTATTCAAGATAGAGCAGCGTTTTAAGGTACGGAAACACTGTTTCTCTGTGAATTCAGTTAGTTCCCAGTAGCAGGCCTTTGTAATATGCGTACTTCTAAAGACTTATCAAAATTTGGTGTGCCGTATCTGAGTAACATGGAGAATTCAGTTAGTTCCCAATAGGCCGCAGTAGTAATAAGTGGACTGTTCGGGATATAGAAAAATTTTCACGAATGGAATCAAAATTTCTAGGCGAATTCAGTGAGTTCCCAATGGGACATGCTTGTATGAGTGTGCTTTTCAATATGTAACAACATTTTAAGTAACGGAATCTAAGTATCATGGTGAATTCAGTAGGGTCCCAATAGGATTCGCATGTAATAAGCTTGTTATTCAAGATAGAGCAGCGTTTTAAGGAACGGAAACACTGTTTATCTGTGAATTCAGTTAGTTCCCAGTAGCAGGCTCTTGTAATATGCGTACTTCTAAAGATTTATCAAAACTTGGTGTGCCGAATCTGAGTAACATGGTGAATTCGGTTAGTTCCCAATAGGCCGCAGTAGTAATAAGTGGACTGTTCGGGATATAGAAAAATTTTCACGAATGGAATCAAAATTTCTAGGCGAATTCAGTGAGTTCCCAATGGGACATGCTTGTATGAGTGTGCTTTTCAATATGTAACAACATTTTAAGGAACGGACTCTAAGTATCATGGTGAATTCAGTAGGTTCCCAATAGGATTCGCATGTAATAAGCTTGTTATTCAAGATAGAGCAGCGTTTTAAGGAACGGAAACACTGTTCTTGGGAATTCAGTTAGATCCCAGTAGCAGGCTCTTGTATTATGCGTACTTCCAAAGATTTATCAAAATTTGGTGTGCCGAATCTGAGTAACATGGTGAATTCGGTTAGTTCCCAATAGGCCGCAGTAGTAATAAGTGGACTGTTCGGGATATAGAAAAATTTTCACGAAAGGAATCAAAATTTCTAGGCGAATTCAGTGAGTTCCCAAAGGGACACGCTTGTATGAGTGTGCTTTTCAATATGTAACAACATTTTAAGGAACGGACTCTAAGTATCATGGTGAATTCAGTAGGTTCCCAATAGCATTCGCATGTAATAAGCTTGTTATTCAAGATAGAGCAACGTTTTAAGGAACGGAAACACTGTTTCTCTGTGAATTCAGTTAGTTCCCAGTAGCAGGCCTTTGTAATATGCGTACTTCTAAAGACTTATCAAAATTTGGTGTGCCGTATCTGAGTAACATGGAGAATTCAGTTAGTTCCCAATAGGCCGCAGTAGTAATAAGTGGACTGTTCGGGATATAGAAAAATTTTCACGAATGGAATCAAAATTTCAGGCGAATTCAGTGAGTTCCCAATGGGACATGCTTGTATGAGTGTGCTTTTCAATATGTAACAACATTTTAAGGAACGGACTCTAAGTATCATGGTGAATTCAGTAGGGTCCCAATAGGATTCGCATGTAATAAGCTTGTTATTCAAGATAGAGCAGCGTTTTAAGGAACGGAAACACTGTTTCTCTGTGAATTCAGTTAGTTCCCAGTAGCAGGCTCTTGTAATATGCGTACTTCTAAAGATTTATCAAAATTTGGTGTGCCGAATCTGAGTAACATGGTGAATTCGGTTAGTTCCCAATAGGCCGCAGTAGTAATAAGTGGACTGTTCGGGATATAGAAAAATTTTCACGAATGGAATCAAAATTTCTAGGCGAATTCAGTGAGTTCCCAATGGGACATGCTTGTATGAGTGTGCTTTTCAATATGTAACAACATTTTAAGGAACGGACTCTAAGTATCATGGTGAATTCAGTAGGTTCCCAATAGGATTCGCATGGAATAAGCTTGTTATTCAAGATAGAGCAGCGTTTTAAGGAACGGAAACACTGTTCTTGGGAATTCAGTTAGTTCCCAGTAGCAGGCTCTTGTATTATGCGTACTTCCAAAGATTTATCAAAATTTGGTGTGCCGAATCTGAGTAACATGGTGAATTCGGTTAGTTCCCAATAGGCCGCAGTAGTAATAAGTGGACTGTTCGGGATATAGAAAAATTTTCACGAATGGAATCAAAATTTCTAGGCGAATTCAGTGAGTTCCCAATGGGACATGCTTGTATGAGTGTGCTTTTCAATATGTAACAACATTTTAAGGAACGGACTCTAAGTATCATGGAGAATTCAGTAGGTTCCCAATAGGATTCGCATGTAATAAGCTTGTTATTCAAGATAGAGCAACGTTTTAAGGAACGGAAACACTGTTTCTCTGTGAATTCAGTTAGTTCCCAGGAGCAGGCTCTTGTAATATGCGTACTTCTAAAGATTTATCAAAATTTGGTGTGCCGAATCTGAGTAACATGGTGAATTCGGTTAGTTCCCAATAGGCCACAGTAGTAATAAGTGGACTGTTCGGGATATAGAAAAATTTTCACGAAAGGAATCAAAATTTCTAGGCGAATTCAGTGAGTTCCCAAAGGGACACGCTTGTATGAGTGTGCTTTTCAATATGTAACAACATTTTAAGGAACGGACTCTAAGTATCATGGTGAATTCAGTAGGTTCCCAATAGGATTCGCATGTAATAAGCTTGTTATTCAAGATAGAGCAGCGTTTTAAGGAACGGAAACACTGTTCTTGGGAATTCAGTTAGTTCCCAGTAGCAGGCTCTTGTATTATGCGTACTTCCAAAGATTTATCAAAATTTGGTGTGCCGAATCTGAGTAACATGGTGAATTCGGTTAGTTCCCAATGGGCCGCAGTGGTAATAAGTGGACTGTTCGGGATATAGAAAAATTTTCACGAATGGAATCAAAATTTCTAGGAGAATTCACTGAGTTCCCAATGGGACATGCTTGTATGAGTGTGCTTTTCAATATGTAACAACATTTTATTGAACGGACTCTAAGTATCATGGTGAATTCAGTAGGTTCCCAAAAGGATTCGCATGTAATAAGCTTGTTATTCAAGATAGAGCAGCGTTTTAAGGAACGGAAACACTGTTTCTCTGTGAATTCAGTTAGTTCCCAGTAGCAGGCTCTGTAGTATGCGTACTTCTAAAGATTTATAAAAATTTGGTGTGCCGAATCTGAGTAACATGGTGAATTCGGTTAGTTCCCAATAGGCCGCAGTAGTAATAAGTGGACTGTTCGGGATATAGAAAAATTTTCACGAATGGAATCAAAATTTCTAGGCGAATTCAGTGAGTTCCCAATGGGACATGCTTGTATGAGTGTGCTTTTCAATATGTAACAACATTTTAAGGAACGGACTCTAAGTATCATGGTGAATTCAGTAGGTTCCCAATAGGATTCGCATGTAATAAGCTTGTTATTCAAGATAGAGCAGCGTTTTAAGGAACGGAAACACTGTTTCTCTGTGAATTCAGTTAGTTCCCAGTAGCAGGCTCTTGTAATATGCGAACTTCTAAAGATTTATCAAAATTTGGTGTGCCGAACCTGAGTAACATGGTGAATTCGGTTAGTTCCCAATAGGCCGCAGTAGTAATAAGTGGACTGTTTGGGATATAGAAAAATTTTCACGAATGGAATCAAAATTTCTAGGCGAATTCAGTGAGTTCCCAATGGGACATGCTTGTATGAGTGTGCTTTTCAATATGTAACAACATTTTAAGGAACGGACTCTAAGTATCATGGTGAATTCAGTAGGGTCCCAATAGGATTCGCATGTAATAAGCTTGTTATTCAAGATAGAGCAGCGTTTTAAGGAACGGAAACACTGTTTCTCTGTGAATTCAGTTAGTTCCCAGTAGCAGGCTCTTGTAATATGCGTACTTCTAAAGATTTATCAAAATTTGGTGTGCCGAATCTGAGTAACATGGTGAATTCGGTTAGTTCCCAATACGCCGCAGTAGTAATAAGTGGACTGTTCGGGATATAGAAAAATTTTCACGAATGGAATCAAAATTTCTAGGCGAATTCAGTGAGTTCCCAATGGGACATGCTTGTATGAGTGTGCTTTTCAATATGTAACAACATTTTAAGGAACGGACTCTAAGTATCATGGTGAATTCAGTAGGTTCCCAATAGGATTCGCATGTAATAAGCTTGTTATTCAAGATAGAGCAGCGTTTTAAGGAACGGTAACACTGTTTCTCGGTGAATTCAGTTAGTTCCCAGTAGCAGGCTCTTGTAATATGCGTACTTCTAAAGATTTATCAAAATTTGGTGTGCCGAATCTGAGTAACATGGTGAATTCGGTTAGTTCCCAATAGGCCGCAGTAGTAATAAGTGGACTGTTCGGGATATAGAAAAATTTTCACGAATGGAATCAAAATTTCTAGGCGAATTCAGTGAGTTCCCAATGGGACATGCTTGTATGAGTGTGCTTTTCAATATGTAACAACATTTATGGAACGGACTCTAAGTATCATGGTGAATTCAGTAGGTTCCCAATAGGATTCGCATGTAATAAGCTTGTTATTCAAGATAGAGCAGCGTTTTAAGGAACGGAAACACTGTTTCTCTGTGAATTCAGTTAGTTCCCAGTAGCAGGCTCTTGTAATATGCGAACTTCTAAAGATTTATCAAAATTTGGTGTGCCGAACCTGAGTAACATGGTGAATTCGGTTAGTTCCCAATAGGCCGCAGTAGTAATAAGTGGACTGTTCGGGATATAGAAAAATTTTCACGAAAGGAATCAAAATTTCTAGGCGAATTCAGTGAGTTCCCAATGGGACATGCTTGTATGAGTGTGCTTTTCAATATGTAACAACATTTTAAGGAACGGACTCTAAGTATCATGGTGAATTCAGTAGGTTCCCAATAGGATTCGCATGTAATAAGCTTGTTATTCAAGATAGAGCAGCGTTTTAAGGAACGGAAACACTGTTCTTGGGAATTCAGTTAGTTCCCAGTAGCAGGCTCTTGTATTATGCGTACTTCCAAAGATTTATCAAAATTTGGTGTGCCGAATCTGAGTAACATGGTGAATTCGGTTAGTTCCCAATAGGCCGCAATAGTAATAAGTGGACTGTTCGGGATATAGAAAAATTTTCACGAATGGAATCAAAATTTCTAGGCGAATTCAGTGAGTTCCCAATGGGACATGCTTGTATGAGTGTGCTTTTCAATATGTAACAACATTTTAAGGAACGGACTCTAAGTATCATGGTGAATTCAGTAGGTTCCCAATAGGATTCGCATGTAATAAGCTTGTTATTCAAGATAGAGCAACGTTTTAAGGAACGGAAACACTGTTTGTCTGTGAATTCAGTTAGTTCCCAGGAGCAGGCTCTTGTAATATGCGTACTTCTAAAGATTTATCAAAATTTGGTGTGCCGAATCTGAGTAACATGGTGAATTCGGTTAGTTCCCAATAGGCCACAGTAGTAATAAGTGGACTGTTCGGGATATAGAAAAATTTTCACGAAAGGAATCAAAATTTCTAGGCGAATTCAGTGAGTTCCCAAAGGGACACGCTTGTATGAGTGTGCTTTTCAATATGTAACAACATTTTAAGGAACAGACTCTAAGTATCATGGTGAATTCAGTAGGTTCCCAATAGGATTCGCATGTAATAAGCTTGTTATTCAAGATAGAGCAGCGTTTTAAGGTACGGAAACACTGTTTCTCTGTGAATTCAGTTAGTCCCCAGTAGCAGGCCTTTGTAATATGCGTACTTCTAAAGACTTATCAAAATTTGGTGTGCCGAATCTGAGTAACATGGAGAATTCAGTTAGTTCCCAATAGGCCGCAGTAGTAATAAGTGGACTGTTCGGGATATAGAAAAATTTTCACGAATGGAATCAAAATTTCTAGGCGAATTCAGTGAGTTCCCAATGGGACATGCTTGTATGAGTGTGCTTTTCAATATGTAACAACATTTATGGAACGGACTCTAAGTATCATGGTGAATTCAGTAGGTTCCCAATAGGATTCGCATGTAATAAGCTTGTTATTCAAGATAGAGCAGCGTTTTAAGGAACGGAAACACTGTTTCTCTGTGAATTCAGTTAGTTCCCAGTAGCAGGCTCTTGTAATATGCGAACTTCTAAAGATTTATCAAAATTTGGTGTGCCGAACCTGAGTAACATGGTGAATTCGGTTAGTTCCCAATAGGCCGCAGTAGTAATAAGTGGACTGTTCGGGATATAGAAAAATTTTCACGAATGGAATCAAAATTTCTAGGCGAATTCAGTGAGTTCCCAATGGGACATGCTTGTATGAGTGTGCTTTTCAATATGTAACAACATTTTAAGGAACGGACTCTAAGTATCATGGTGAATTCAGTAGGTTCCCAATAGGATTCGCATGTAATAAGCTTGTTATTCAAGATAGAGCAGCGTTTTAAGGAACGGAAACACTGTTCTTGGGAATTCAGTTAGTTCCCAGTAGCAGGCTCTTGTATTATGCGTACTTCCAAAGATTTATCAAAATTTGGTGTGCCGAATCTGAGTAACATGGTGAATTCGGTTAGTTCCCAATAGGCCGCAATAGTAATAAGTGGACTGTTCGGGATATAGAAAAATTTTCACGAATGGAATCAAAATTTCTAGGCGAATTCAGTGAGTTCCCAATGGGACATGCTTGTATGAGTGTGCTTTTCAATATGTAACAACATTTTAAGGAACGGACTCTAAGTATCATGGTGAATTCAGTAGGTTCCCAATAGGATTCGCATGTAATAAGCTTGTTATTCAAGATAGAGCAACGTTTTAAGGAACGGAAACACTGTTTGTCTGTGAATTCAGTTAGTTCCCAGGAGCAGGCTCTTGTAATATGCGTACTTCTAAAGATTTATCAAAATTTAACAACATTTATGGAACGGACTCTAAGTATCATGGTGAATTCAGTAGGTTCCCAATAGGATTCGCATGTAATAAGCTTGTTATTCAAGATAGAGCAGCGTTTTAAGGAACGGAAACACTGTTTCTCTGTGAATTCAGTTAGTTCCCAGTAGCAGGCTCTTGTAATATGCGAACTTCTAAAGATTTATCAAAATTTGGTGTGCCGAACCTGAGTAACATGGTGAATTCGGTTAGTTCCCAATAGGCCGCAGTAGTAATAAGTGGACTGTTCGGGATATAGAAAAATTTTCACGAATGGAATCAAAATTTCTAGGCGAATTCAGTGAGTTCCCAATGGGACATGCTTGTATGAGTGTGCTTTTCAATATGTAACAACATTTTAAGGAACGGACTCTAAGTATCATGGTGAATTCAGTAGGTTCCCAATAGGATTCGCATGTAATAAGCTTGTTATTCAAGATAGAGCAGCGTTTTAAGGAACGGAAACACTGTTCTTGGGAATTCAGTTAGTTCCCAGTAGCAGGCTCTTGTATTATGCGTACTTCCAAAGATTTATCAAAATTTGGTGTGCCGAATCTGAGTAACATGGTGAATTCGGTTAGTTCCCAATAGGCCGCAATAGTAATAAGTGGACTGTTCGGGATATAGAAAAATTTTCACGAATGGAATCAAAATTTCTAGGCGAATTCAGTGAGTTCCCAATGGGACATGCTTGTATGAGTGTGCTTTTCAATATGTAACAACATTTTAAGGAACGGACTCTAAGTATCATGGTGAATTCAGTAGGTTCCCAATAGGATTCGCATGTAATAAGCTTGTTATTCAAGATAGAGCAACGTTTTAAGGAACGGAAACACTGTTTGTCTGTGAATTCAGTTAGTTCCCAGGAGCAGGCTCTTGTAATATGCGTACTTCTAAAGATTTATCAAAATTTAACAACATTTATGGAACGGACTCTAAGTATCATGGTGAATTCAGTAGGTTCCCAATAGGATTCGCATGTAATAAGCTTGTTATTCAAGATAGAGCAGCGTTTTAAGGAACGGAAACACTGTTTCTCTGTGAATTCAGTTAGTTCCCAGTAGCAGGCTCTTGTAATATGCGAACTTCTAAAGATTTATCAAAATTTGGTGTGCCGAACCTGAGTAACATGGTGAATTCGGTTAGTTCCCAATAGGCCGCAGTAGTAATAAGTGGACTGTTCGGGATATAGAAAAATTTTCACGAATGGAATCAAAATTTCTAGGCGAATTCAGTGAGTTCCCAATGGGACATGCTTGTATGAGTGTGCTTTTCAATATGTAACAACATTTTAAGGAACGGACTCTAAGTATCATGGTGAATTCAGTAGGTTCCCAATAGGATTCGCATGTAATAAGCTTGTTATTCAAGATAGAGCAGCGTTTTAAGGAACGGAAACACTGTTCTTGGGAATTCAGTTAGTTCCCAGTAGCAGGCTCTTGTATTATGCGTACTTCCAAAGATTTATCAAAATTTGGTGTGCCGAATCTGAGTAACATGGTGAATTCGGTTAGTTCCCAATAGGCCGCAATAGTAATAAGTGGACTGTTCGGGATATAGAAAAATTTTCACGAATGGAATCAAAATTTCTAGGCGAATTCAGTGAGTTCCCAATGGGACATGCTTGTATGAGTGTGCTTTTCAATATGTAACAACATTTTAAGGAACGGACTCTAAGTATCATGGTGAATTCAGTAGGTTCCCAATAGGATTCGCATGTAATAAGCTTGTTATTCAAGATAGAGCAACGTTTTAAGGAACGGAAACACTGTTTGTCTGTGAATTCAGTTAGTTCCCAGGAGCAGGCTCTTGTAATATGCGTACTTCTAAAGATTTATCAAAATTTGGTGTGCCGAATCTGAGTAACATGGTGAATTCGGTTAGTTCCCAATAGGCCACAGTAGTAATAAGTGGACTGTTCGGGATATAGAAAAATTTTCACGAAAGGAATCAAAATTTCTAGGCGAATTCAGTGAGTTCCCAAAGGGACACGCTTGTATGAGTGTGCTTTTCAATATGTAACAACATTTTAAGGAACGGACTCTAAGTATCATGGTGAATTCAGTAGGTTCCCAATAGGATTCGCATGTAATAAGCTTGTTATTCAAGATAGAGCAGCGTTTTAAGGTACGGAAACACTGTTTCTCTGTGAATTCAGTTAGTTCCCAGTAGCAGGCCTTTGTAATATGCGTACTTCTAAAGACTTATCAAAATTTGGTGTGCCGAATCTGAGTAACATGGAGAATTCAGTTAGTTCCCAATAGGCCGCAGTAGTAATAAGTGGACTGTTCGGGATATAGAAAAATTTTCACGAATGGAATCAAAATTTCTAGGCGAATTCAGTGAGTTCCCAATGGGACATGCTTGTATGAGTGTGCTTTTCAATATGTAACAACATTTATGGAACGGACTCTAAGTATCATGGTGAATTCAGTAGGTTCCCAATAGGATTCGCATGTAATAAGCTTGTTATTCAAGATAGAGCAGCGTTTTAAGGAACGGAAACACTGTTTCTCTGTGAATTCAGTTAGTTCCCAGTAGCAGGCTCTTGTAATATGCGAACTTCTAAAGATTTATCAAAATTTGGTGTGCCGAACCTGAGTAACATGGTGAATTCGGTTAGTTCCCAATAGGCCGCAGTAGTAATAAGTGGACTGTTCGGGATATAGAAAAATTTTCACGAATGGAATCAAAATTTCTAGGCGAATTCAGTGAGTTCCCAATGGGACATGCTTGTATGAGTGTGCTTTTCAATATGTAACAACATTTTAAGGAACGGACTCTAAGTATCATGGTGAATTCAGTAGGTTCCCAATAGGATTCGCATGTAATAAGCTTGTTATTCAAGATAGAGCAGCGTTTTAAGGAACGGAAACACTGTTCTTGGGAATTCAGTTAGTTCCCAGTAGCAGGCTCTTGTATTATGCGTACTTCCAAAGATTTATCAAAATTTGGTGTGCCGAATCTGAGTAACATGGTGAATTCGGTTAGTTCCCAATAGGCCGCAATAGTAATAAGTGGACTGTTCGGGATATAGAAAAATTTTCACGAATGGAATCAAAATTTCTAGGCGAATTCAGTGAGTTCCCAATGGGACATGCTTGTATGAGTGTGCTTTTCAATATGTAACAACATTTTAAGGAACGGACTCTAAGTATCATGGTGAATTCAGTAGGTTCCCAATAGGATTCTCATGTAATAAGCTTGTTATTCAAGATAGAGCAACGTTTTAAGGAACGGAAACACTGTTTGTCTGTGAATTCAGTTAGTTCCCAGGAGCAGGCTCTTGTAATATGCGTACTTCTAAAGATTTATCAAAATTTGGTGTGCCGAATCTGAGTAACATGGTGAATTCGGTTAGTTCCCAATAGGCCACGGTAGTAATAAGTGGACTGTTCGGGATATAGAAAAATTTTCACGAAAGGAATCAAAATTTCTAGGCGAATTCAGTGAGTTCCCAAAGGGACACGCTTGTATGAGTGTGCTTTTCAATATGTAACAACATTTTAAGGAACGGACTCAAAGTATCATGGTGAATTCAGTAGGTTCCCAATAGGATTCGCATGTAATAAGCTTGTTATTCAAGATAGAGCAGCGTTTTAAGGTACGGAAACACTGTTTCTCTGTGAATTCAGTTAGTTCCCAGTAGCAGGCCTTTGTAATATGCGTACTTCTAAAGACTTATCAAAATTTGGTGTGCCGAATCTGAGTAACATGGAGAATTCAGTTAGTTCCCAATAGGCCGCAGTAGTAATAAGTGGACTGTTCGGGATATAGAAAAATTTTCACGAATGGAATCAAAATTTCTAGGCGAATTCAGTGAGTTCCCAATGGGACATGCTTGTATGAGTGTGCTTTTCAATATGTAACAACATTTTAAGTAACGGAATCTAAGTATCATGGTGAATTCAGTAGGGTCCCAATAGGATTCGCATGTAATAAGCTTGTTATTCAAGATAGAGCAGCGTTTTAAGGAACGGAAACACTGTTTGTCTGTGAATTCAGTTAGTTCCCAGGAGCAGGCTCTTGTAATATGCGTACTTCTAAAGATTTATCAAAATTTAACAACATTTATGGAACGGACTCTAAGTATCATGGTGAATTCAGTAGGTTCCCAATAGGATTCGCATGTAATAAGCTTGTTATTCAAGATAGAGCAGCGTTTTAAGGAACGGAAACACTGTTTCTCTGTGAATTCAGTTAGTTCCCAGTAGCAGGCTCTTGTAATATGCGAACTTCTAAAGATTTATCAAAATTTGGTGTGCCGAACCTGAGTAACATGGTGAATTCGGTTAGTTCCCAATAGGCCGCAGTAGTAATAAGTGGACTGTTCGGGATATAGAAAAATTTTCACGAATGGAATCAAAATTTCTAGGCGAATTCAGTGAGTTCCCAATGGGACATGCTTGTATGAGTGTGCTTTTCAATATGTAACAACATTTTAAGGAACGGACTCTAAGTATCATGGTGAATTCAGTAGGTTCCCAATAGGATTCGCATGTAATAAGCTTGTTATTCAAGATAGAGCAGCGTTTTAAGGAACGGAAACACTGTTCTTGGGAATTCAGTTAGTTCCCAGTAGCAGGCTCTTGTATTATGCGTACTTCCAAAGATTTATCAAAATTTGGTGTGCCGAATCTGAGTAACATGGTGAATTCGGTTAGTTCCCAATAGGCCGCAATAGTAATAAGTGGACTGTTCGGGATATAGAAAAATTTTCACGAATGGAATCAAAATTTCTAGGCGAATTCAGTGAGTTCCCAATGGGACATGCTTGTATGAGTGTGCTTTTCAATATGTAACAACATTTTAAGGAACGGACTCTAAGTATCATGGTGAATTCAGTAGGTTCCCAATAGGATTCGCATGTAATAAGCTTGTTATTCAAGATAGAGCAACGTTTTAAGGAACGGAAACACTGTTTGTCTGTGAATTCAGTTAGTTCCCAGGAGCAGGCTCTTGTAATATGCGTACTTCTAAAGATTTATCAAAATTTGGTGTGCCGAATCTGAGTAACATGGTGAATTCGGTTAGTTCCCAATAGGCCACAGTAGTAATAAGTGGACTGTTCGGGATATAGAAAAATTTTCACGAAAGGAATCAAAATTTCTAGGCGAATTCAGTGAGTTCCCAAAGGGACACGCTTGTATGAGTGTGCTTTTCAATATGTAACAACATTTTAAGGAACGGACTCAAAGTATCATGGTGAATTCAGTAGGTTCCCAATAGGATTCGCATGTAATAAGCTTGTTATTCAAGATAGAGCAGCGTTTTAAGGTACGGAAACACTGTTTCTCTGTGAATTCAGTTAGTTCCCAGTAGCAGGCCTTTGTAATATGCGTACTTCTAAAGACTTATCAAAATTTGGTGTGCCGAATCTGAGTAACATGGAGAATTCAGTTAGTTCCCAATAGGCCGCAGTAGTAATAAGTGGACTGTTCGGGATATAGAAAAATTTTCACGAATGGAATCAAAATTTCTAGGCGAATTCAGTGAGTTCCCAATGGGACATGCTTGTATGAGTGTGCTTTTCAATATGTAACAACATTTTAAGTAACGGAATCTAAGTATCATGGTGAATTCAGTAGGGTCCCAATAGGATTCGCATGTAATAAGCTTGTTATTCAAGATAGAGCAGCGTTTTAAGGAACGGAAACACTGTTTCTCTGTGAATTCAGTTAGTTCCCAGTAGCAGGCTCTTGTAATATGCGTACTTCTAAAGATTTATCAAAACTTGGTGTGCCGAATCTGAGTAACATGGTGAATTCGGTTAGTTCCCAATAGGCCGCAGTAGTAATAAGTGGACTGTTCGGGATATAGAAAAATTTTCACGAATGGAATCAAAATTTCTAGGCGAATTCAGTGAGTTCCCAATGGGACATGCTTGTATGAGTGTGCTTTTCAATATGTAACAACATTTTAAGGAACGGACTCTAAGTATCATGGTGAATTCAGTAGGTTCCCAATAGGATTCGCATGTAATAAGCTTGTTATTCAAGATAGAGCAGCGTTTTAAGGAACGGAAACACTGTTCTTGGGAATTCAGTTAGTTCCCAGTAGCAGGCTCTTGTATTATGCGTACTTCCAAAGATTTATCAAAATTTGGTGTGCCGAATCTGAGTAACATGGTGAATTCGGTTAGTTCCCAATAGGCCGCAGTAGTAATAAGTGGACTGTTCGGGATATAGAAAAATTTTCACGAAAGGAATCAAAATTTCTAGGCGAATTCAGTGAGTTCCCAAAGGGACACGCTTGTATGAGTGTGCTTTTCAATATGTAACAACATTTTAAGGAACGGACTCTAAGTATCATGGTGAATTCAGTAGGTTCCCAATAGCATTCGCATGTAATAAGCTTGTTATTCAAGATAGAGCAGCGTTTTAAGGTACGGAAACACTGTTTCTCTGTGAATTCAGTTAGTTCCCAGTAGCAGGCCTTTGTAATATGCGTACTTCTAAAGACTTATCAAAATTTGGTGTGCCGTATCTGAGTAACATGGAGAATTCAGTTAGTTCCCAATAGGCCGCAGTAGTAATAAGTGGACTGTTCGGGATATAGAAAAATTTTCACGAATGGAATCAAAATTTCTAGGCGAATTCAGTGAGTTCCCAATGGGACATGCTTGTATGAGTGTGCTTTTCAATATGTAACAACATTTTAAGTAACGGAATCTAAGTATCATGGTGAATTCAGTAGGGTCCCAATAGGATTCACATGTAATAAGCTTGTTATTCAAGATAGAGCAGCGTTTTAAGGAACGGAAACACTGTTTATCTGTGAATTCAGTTAGTTCCCAGTAGCAGGCTCTTGTAATATGCGTACTTCTAAAGATTTATCAAAACTTGGTGTGCCGAATCTGAGTAACATGGTGAATTCGGTTAGTTCCCAATAGGCCGCAGTAGTAATAAGTGGACTGTTCGGGATATAGAAAAATTTTCACGAATGGAATCAAAATTTCTAGGCAAATTCAGTGAGTTCCCAATGGGACATGCTTGTATGAGTGTGCTTTTCAATATGTAACAACATTTTAAGGAACGGACTCTAAGTATCATGGTGAATTCAGTAGGTTCCCAATAGGATTCGCATGTAATAAGCTTGTTATTCAAGATAGAGCAGCGTTTTAAGGAACGGAAACACTGTTCTTGGGAATTCAGTTAGTTCCCAGTAGCAGGCTCTTGTATTATGCGTACTTCCAAAGATTTATCAAAATTTGGTGTGCCGAATCTGAGTAACATGGTGAATTCGGTTAGTTCCCAATAGGCCGCAGTAGTAATAAGTGGACTGTTCGGGATATAGAAAAATTTTCACGAAAGGAATCAAAATTTCTAGGCGAATTCAGTGAGTTCCCAAAGGGACACGCTTGTATGAGTGTGCTTTTCAATATGTAACAACATTTTAAGGAACGGACTCTAAGTATCATGGTGAATTCAGTAGGTTCCCAATAGCATTCGCATGTAATAAGCTTGTTATTCAAGATAGAGCAACGTTTTAAGGAACGGAAACACTGTTTCTCTGTGAATTCAGTTAGTTCCCAGTAGCAGGCCTTTGTAATATGCGTACTTCTAAAGACTTATCAAAATTTGGTGTGCCGTATCTGAGTAACATGGAGAATTCAGTTAGTTCCCAATAGGCCGCAGTAGTAATAAGTGGACTGTTCGGGATATAGAAAAATTTTCACGAATGGAATCAAAATTTCAGGCGAATTCAGTGAGTTCCCAATGGGACATGCTTGTATGAGTGTGTTTTCAATATGTAACAACATTTTAAGTAACGGACTCTAAGTATCATGGTGAATTCAGTAGGGTCCCAATAGGATTCGCATGTAATAAGCTTGTTATTCAAGATAGAGCAGCGTTTTAAGGAACGGAAACACTGTTTCTCTGTGAATTCAGTTAGTTCCCAGTAGCAGGCTCTTGTAATATGCGTACTTCTAAAGATTTATCAAAATTTGGTGTGCCGAATCTGAGTAACATGGTGAATTCGGTTAGTTCCCAATAGGCCGCAGTAGTAATAAGTGGACTGTTCGGGATATAGAAAAATTTTCACGAATGGAATCAAAATTTCTAGGCGAATTCAGTGAGTTCCCAATGGGACATGCTTGTATGAGTGTGCTTTTCAATATGTAACAACATTTTAAGGAACGGACTCTAAGTATCATGGTGAATTCAGTAGGTTCCCAATAGGATTCGCATGTAATAAGCTTGTTATTCAAGATAGAGCAGCGTTTTAAGGAACGGAAACACTGTTCTTGGGAATTCAGTTAGTTCCCAGTAGCAGGCTCTTGTATTATGCGTACTTCCAAAGATTTATCAAAATTTGGTGTGCCGAATCTGAGTAACATGGTGAATTCGGTTAGTTCCCAATAGGCCGCAGTAGTAATAAGTGGACTGTTCAGGATATAGAAAAATTTTCACGAATGGAATCAAAATTTCTAGGCGAATTCAGTGAGTTCCCAATGGGACATGCTTGTATGAGTGTGCTTTTCAATATGTAACAACATTTTAAGGAACGGACTCTAAGTATCATGGTGAATTCAGTAGGTTCCCAATAGGATTCGCATGTAATAAGCTTGTTATTCAAGATAGAGCAGCGTTTTAAGGTACGGAAACACTGTTTCTCTGTGAATTCAGTTAGTTCCCAGGAGCAGGCTCTTGTAATATGCGTACTTCTAAAGATTTATCAAAATTTGGTGTGCAGAATCTGAGTAACATGGTGAATTCGGTTAGTTCCCAATAGGCCACAGTAGTAATAAGTGGACTGTTCGGGATATAGAAAAATTTTCACGAAAGGAATCAAAATTTCTAGGCGAATTCAGTGAGTTCCCAAAGGGACACGCTTGTATGAGTGTGCTTTTCAATATGTAACAACATTTTAAGGAACGGACTCTAAGTATCATGGTGAATTCAGTAGGTTCCCAATAGGATTCGCATGTAATAAGCTTGTTATTCAAGATAGAGCAGCGTTTTAAGGTACGGAAACACTGTTTCTCTGTGATTTCAGTTAGTTCCCAGTAGCAGGCCTTTGTAATATGCGTACTTCTAAAAACTTATCAAAATTTGGTGTGCCGAATCTGAGTAACATGGAGAATTCAGTTAGTTCCCAATAGGCCGCAGTAGTAATAAGTGGACTGTTCGGGATATAGAAAAATTTTCACGAATGGAATCAAAATTTCTAGGCGAATTCAGTGAGTTCCCAATGGGACATGCTTGTATGAGTGTGCTTTTCAATATGTAACAACATTTATGGAACGGACTCTAAGTATCATGGTGAATTCAGTAGGTTCCCAATAGGATTCGCATGTAATAAGCTTGTTATTCAAGATAGAGCAGCGTTTTAAGGAACGGAAACACTGTTTCTCTGTGAATTCAGTTAGTTCCCAGTAGCAGGCTCTTGTAATATGCGAACTTCTAAAGATTTATCAAAATTTGGTGTGCCGAACCTGAGTAACATGGTGAATTCGGTTAGTTCCCAATAGGCCGCAGTAGTAATAAGTGGACTGTTCGGGATATAGAAAAATTTTCACGAAAGGAATCAAAATTTCTAGGCGAATTCAGTGAGTTCCCAATGGGACATGCTTGTATGAGTGTGCTTTTCAATATGTAACAACATTTTAAGGAACGGACTCTAAGTATCATGGTGAATTCAGTAGGGTCCCAATAGGATTCGCATGTAATAAGCTTGTTATTCAAGATAGAGCAGGGTTTTAAGGAACGGAAACACTGTTTCTCTGTGAATTCAGTTAGTTCCCAGTAGCAGGCTCTTGTAATATGCGTACTTCTAAAGATTTATCAAAATTTGGTGTGCCGAATCTGAGTAACATGGTGAATTCGGTTAGTTCCCAATACGCCGCAGTAGTAATAAGTGGACTGTTCGGGATATAGAAAAATTTTCACGAATGGAATCAAAATTTCTAGGCGAATTCAGTGAGTTCCCAATGGGACATGCTTGTATGAGTGTGCTTTTCAATATGTAACAACATTTTAAGGAACGGACTCTAAGTATCATGGTGAATTCAGTAGGTTCCCAATAGGATTCGCATGTAATAAGCTTGTTATTCAAGATAGAGCAGCGTTTTAAGGAACGGAAACACTGTTCTTGGGAATTCAGTTAGTTCCCAGTAGCAGGCTCTTGTATTATGCGTACTTCCAAAGATTTATCAAAATTTGGTGTGCCGAATCTGAGTAACATGGTGAATTCGGTTAGTTCCCAATAGGCCGCAGTAGTAATAAGTGGACTGTTCAGGATATAGAAAAATTTTCACGAATGGAATCAAAATTTCTAGGCGAATTCAGTGAGTTCCCAATGGGACATGCTTGTATGAGTGTGCTTTTCAATATGTAACAACATTTTAAGGAACGGACTCTAAGTATCATGGTGAATTCAGTAGGTTCCCAATAGGATTCGCATGTAATAAGCTTGTTATTCAAGATAGAGCAGCGTTTTAAGGTACGGAAACACTGTTTCTCTGTGAATTCAGTTAGTTCCCAGGAGCAGGCTCTTGTAATATGCGTACTTCTAAAGATTTATCAAAATTTGGTGTGCCGAATCTGAGTAACATGGTGAATTCGGTTAGTTCCCAATAGGCCACAGTAGTAATAAGTGGACTGTTCGGGATATAGAAAAATTTTCACGAAAGGAATCAAAATTTCTAGGCGAATTCAGTGAGTTCCCAAAGGGACACGCTTGTATGAGTGTGCTTTTCAATATGTAACAACATTTTAAGGAACGGACTCTAAGTATCATGGTGAATTAAGTAGGTTCCCAATAGGATTCGCATGTAATAAGCTTGTTATTCAAGATAGAGCAGCGTTTTAAGGTACGGAAACACTGTTTCTCTGTGATTTCAGTTAGTTCCCAGTAGCAGGCCTTTGTAATATGCGTACTTCTAAAAACTTATCAAAATTTGGTGTGCCGAATCTGAGTAACATGGAGAATTCAGTTAGTTCCCAATAGGCCGCAGTAGTAATAAGTGGACTGTTCGGGATATAGAAAAATTTTCACGAATGGAATCAAAATTTCTAGGCGAATTCAGTGAGTTCCCAATGGGACATGCTTGTATGAGTGTGCTTTTCAATATGTAACAACATTTATGGAACGGACTCTAAGTATCATGGTGAATTCAGTAGGTTCCCAATAGGATTCGCATGTAATAAGCTTGTTATTCAAGATAGAGCAGCGTTTTAAGGAACGGAAACACTGTTTCTCTGTGAATTCAGTTAGTTCCCAGTAGCAGGCTCTTGTAATATGCGAACTTCTAAAGATTTATCAAAATTTGGTGTGCCGAACCTGAGTAACATGGTGAATTCGGTTAGTTCCCAATAGGCCGCAGTAGTAATAAGTGGACTGTTCGGGATATAGAAAAATTTTCACGAAAGGAATCAAAATTTCTAGGCGAATTCAGTGAGTTCCCAATGGGACATGCTTGTATGAGTGTGCTTTTCAATATGTAACAACATTTTAAGGAACGGACTCTAAGTATCATGGTGAATTCAGTAGGGTCCCAATAGGATTCGCATGTAATAAGCTTGTTATTCAAGATAGAGCAGGGTTTTAAGGAACGGAAACACTGTTTCTCTGTGAATTCAGTTAGTTCCCAGTAGCAGGCTCTTGTAATATGCGTACTTCTAAAGATTTATCAAAATTTGGTGTGCCGAATCTGAGTAACATGGTGAATTCGGTTAGTTCCCAATACGCCGCAGTAGTAATAAGTGGACTGTTCGGGATATAGAAAAATTTTCACGAATGGAATCAAAATTTCTAGGCGAATTCAGTGAGTTCCCAATGGGACATGCTTGTATGAGTGTGCTTTTCAATATGTAACAACATTTTAAGGAACGGACTCTAAGTATCATGGTGAATTCAGTAGGTTCCCAATAGGATTCGCATGTAATAAGCTTGTTATTCAAGATAGAGCAGCGTTTTAAGGAACGGTAACACTGTTTCTCGGTGAATTCAGTTAGTTCCCAGTAGCAGGCTCTTGTAATATGCGTACTTCTAAAGATTTATCAAAATTTGGTGTGCCGAATCTGAGTAACATGGTGAATTCGGTTAGTTCCCAATAGGCCGCAGTAGTAATAAGTGGACTGTTCGGGATATAGAAAAATTTTCACGAATGGAATCAAAATTTCTAGGCGAATTCAGTGAGTTCCCAATGGGACATGCTTTTATGAGTGTGCTTTTCAATATATAACAACATTTTAAGGAACGGACTCTAAGTATCATGGTGAATTCAGTAGGTTCCCAATAGGATTCGCATGTAATAAGCTTGTTATTCAAGATAGAGCAGCGTTTTAAGGAACGGAAACACTGTTTCTCTGTGAATTCAGTTAGTTCCCAGTAGCAGGCTCTTGTAATATGCGAACTTCTAAAGATTTATCAAAATTTGGTGTGCCGAACCTGAGTAACATGGTGAATTCGGTTAGTTCCCAATAGGCCGCAGTAGTAATAAGTGGACTGTTCGGGATATAGAAAAATTTTCACGAATGGAATCAAAATTTCTAGGCGAATTCAGTGAGTTCCCAATGGGACATGCTTGTATGAGTGTGCTTTTCAATATGTAACAACATTTTAAGGAACGGACTCTAAGTATCATGGTGAATTCAGTAGGTTCCCAATAGGATTCGCATGTAATAAGCTTGTTATTCAAGATAGAGCAGCGTTTTAAGGAACGGAAACACTGTTCTTGGGAATTCAGTTAGTTCCCAGTAGCAGGCTCTTGTATTATGCGTACTTCCAAAGATTTATCAAAATTTGGTGTGCCGAATCTGAGTAACATGGTGAATTCGGTTAGTTCCCAATAGGCCGCAATAGTAATAAGTGGACTGTTCGGGATATAGAAAAATTTTCACGAATGGAATCAAAATTTCTAGGCGAATTCAGTGAGTTCCCAATGGGACATGCTTGTATGAGTGTGCTTTTCAATATGTAACAACATTTTAAGGAACGGACTCTAAGTATCATGGTGAATTCAGTAGGTTCCCAATAGGATTCGCATGTAATAAGCTTGTTATTCAAGATAGAGCAACGTTTTAAGGAACGGAAACACTGTTTGTCTGTGAATTCAGTTAGTTCCCAGGAGCAGGCTCTTGTAATATGCGTACTTCTAAAGATTTATCAAAATTTGGTGTGCCGAATCTGAGTAACATGGTGAATTCGGTTAGTTCCCAATAGGCCACAGTAGTAATAAGTGGACTGTTCGGGATATAGAAAAATTTTCACGAAAGGAATCAAAATTTCTAGGCGAATTCAGTGAGTTCCCAAAGGGACACGCTTGTATGAGTGTGCTTTTCAATATGTAACAACATTTTAAGGAACGGACTCTAAGTATCATGGTGAATTCAGTAGGTTCCCAATAGGATTCGCATGTAATAAGCTTGTTATTCAAGATAGAGCAGCGTTTTAAGGTACGGAAACACTGTTTCTCTGTGAATTCAGTTAGTTCGCAGTAGCAGGCCTTTGTAATATGCGTACTTCTAAAGACTTATCAAAATTTGGTGTGCCGAATCTGAGTAACATGGAGAATTCAGTTAGTTCCCAATAGGCCGCAGTAGTAATAAGTGGACTGTTCGGGATATAGAAAAATTTTCACGAATGGAATCAAAATTTCTAGGCGAATTCAGTGAGTTCCCAATGGGACATGCTTGTATGAGTGTGCTTTTCAATATGTAACAACATTTATGGAACGGACTCTAAGTATCATGGTGAATTCAGTAGGTTCCCAATAGGATTCGCATGTAATAAGCTTGTTATTCAAGATAGAGCAGCGTTTTAAGGAACGGAAACACTGTTTCTCTGTGAATTCAGTTAGTTCCCAGTAGCAGGCTCTTGTAGTATGCGTACTTCTAAAGATTTATCAAAATTTGGTGTGTCGAATCTGAGTAACATGGTGAATTCGGTTAGTTCCCAATAGGCCGCAGTAGTAATAAGTGGACTGTTCGGGATATAGAAAAATTTTCACGAATGGAATCAAAATTTCTAGGCGAATTCAGTGAGTTCCCAATGGGACATGCTTGTATGAGTGTGCTTTTCAATATGTAACAACATTTTAAGGAACGGACTCTAAGTATCATGGTGAATTCAGTAGGTTCCCAATAGGATTCGCATGTAATAAGCTTGTTATTCAAGATAGAGCAGCGTTTTAAGGAACGGAAACACTGTTCTTGGGAATTCAGTTAGTTCCCAGTAGCAGGCTCTTGTATTATGCGTACTTCCAAAGATTTATCAAAATTTGGTGTGCCGAATCTGAGTAACATGGTGAATTCGGTTAGTTCCCAATAGGCCGCAATAGTAATAAGTGGACTGTTCGGGATATAGAAAAATTTTCACGAATGGAATCAAAATTTCTAGGCGAATTCAGTGAGTTCCCAATGGGACATGCTTGTATGAGTGTGCTTTTCAATATGTAACAACATTTTAAGGAACGGACTCTAAGTATCATGGTGAATTCAGTAGGTTCCCAATAGGATTCTCATGTAATAAGCTTGTTATTCAAGATAGAGCAACGTTTTAATGAACGGAAACACTGTTTGTCTGTGAATTCAGTTAGTTCCCAGGAGCAGGCTCTTGTAATATGCGTACTTCTAAAGATTTATCAAAATTTGGTGTGCCGAATCTGAGTAACATGGTGAATTCGGTTAGTTCCCAATAGGCCACAGTAGTAATAAGTGGACTGTTCGGGATATAGAAAAATTTTCACGAAAGGAATCAAAATTTCTAGGCGAATTCAGTGAGTTCCCAAAGGGACACGCTTGTATGAGTGTGCTTTTCAGTATGTAACAACATTTTAAGGAACGGACTCAAAGTATCATGGTGAATTCAGTAGGTTCCCAATAGGATTCGCATGTAATAAGCTTGTTATTCAAGATAGAGCAGCGTTTTAAGGTACGGAAACACTGTTTCTCTGTGAATTCAGTTAGTTCCCAGTAGCAGGCCTTTGTAATATGCGTACTTCTAAAGACTTATCAAAATTTGGTGTGCCGAATCTGAGTAACATGGAGAATTCAGTTAGTTCCCAATAGGCCGCAGTAGTAATAAGTGGACTGTTCGGGATATAGAAAAATTTTCACGAAAGGAATCAAAATTTCTAGGCGAATTCAGTGAGTTCCCAATGGGACACGCTTGTTTGAGTGTGCTTTTCAATATGTAACAACATTTTAAGTAACGGAATCTAAGTATCATGGTGAATTCAGTAGGGTCCCAATAGGATTCGCATGTAATAAGCTTGTTATTCAAGATAGAGCAGCGTTTTAAGGAACGGAAACACTGTTTCTCTGTGAATTCAGTTAGTTCCCAGTAGCAGGCTCTTGTAATATGCGTACTTCTAAAGATTTATCAAAACTTGGTGTGCCGAATCTGAGTAACATGGTGAATTCGGTTAGTTCCCAATAGGCCGCAGTAGTAATAAGTGGACTGTTCGGGATATAGAAAAATTTTCACGAATGGAATCAAAATTTCTAGGCGAATTCAGTGAGTTCCCAATGGGACATGCTTGTATGAGTGTGCTTTTCAATATGTAACAACATTTTAAGGAACGGACTCTAAGTATCATGGTGAATTCAGTAGGTTCCCAATAGGATTCGCATGTAATAAGCTTGTTATTCAAGATAGAGCAGCGTTTTAAGGAACGGAAACACTGTTCTTGGGAATTCAGTTAGTTCCCAGTAGCAGGCTCTTGTATTATGCGTACTTCCAAAGATTTATCAAAATTTGGTGTGCCGAATCTGAGTAACATGGTGAATTCGGTTAGTTCCCAATAGGCCGCAGTAGTAATAAGTGGACTGTTCGGGATATAGAAAAATTTTCACGAAAGGAATCAAAATTTCTAGGCGAATTCAGTGAGTTCCCAAAGGGACACGCTTGTATGAGTGTGCTTTTCAATATGTAACAACATTTTAAGGAACGGACTCTAAGTATCATGGTGAATTCAGTAGGTTCCCAATAGCATTGGCATGTAATAAGCTTGTTATTCAAGATAGAGCAGCGTTTTAAGGTACGGAAACACTGTTTCTCCGTGAATTCAGTTAGTTCCCAGTAGCAGGCCTTTGTAATATGCGTACTTCTAAAGACTTATCAAAATTTGGTGTGCCGTATCTGAGTAACATGGAGAATTCAGTTAGTTCCCAATAGGCCGCAGTAGTAATAAGTGGACTGTTCGGGATATAGAAAAATTTTCACGAATGGAATCAAAATTTCTAGGCGAATTCAGTGAGTTCCCAATGGGACATGCTTGTATGAGTGTGCTTTTCAATATGTAACAACATTTTAAGTAACGGAATCTAAGTATCATGGTGAATTCAGTAGGGTCCCAATAGGATTCGCATGTAATAAGCTTGTTATTCAAGATAGAGCAGCGTTTTAAGGAACGGAAACACTGTTTATCTGTGAATTCAGTTAGTTCCCAGTAGCAGGCTCTTGTAATATGCGTACTTCTAAAGATTTATCAAAACTTGGTGTGCCGAATCTGAGTAACATGGTGAATTCGGTTAGTTCCCAATAGGCCGCAGTAGTAATAAGTGGACTGTTCGGGATATAGAAAAATTTTCACGAATGGAATCAAAATTTCTCGGCGAATTCAGTGAGTTCCCAATGGGACACGCTTGTATGAGTGTGCTTTTCAATATGTAACAACATTTTAAGGAACGGACTCTAAGTATCATGGTGAATTCAGTAGGTTCCCAATAGGATTCGCATGTAATAAGCTTGTTATTCAAGATAGAGCAGCGTTTTAAGGAACGGAAACACTGTTCTTGGGAATTCAGTTAGTTCCCAGTAGCAGGCTCTTGTATTATGCGTACTTCCAAAGATTTATCAAAATTTGGTGTGCCGAATCTGAGTAACATGGTGAATTCGGTTAGTTCCCAATAGGCCGCAGTAGTAATAAGTGGACTGTTCGGGCTATAGAAAAATTTTCACGAAAGGAATCAAAATTTCTAGGCGAATTCAGTGAGTTCCCAAAGGGACACGCTTGTATGAGTGTGCTTTTCAATATGTAACAACATTTTAAGGAACGGACTCTAAGTATCATGGTGAATTCAGTAGGTTCCCAATAGCATTCGCATGTAATAAGCTTGTTATTCAAGATAGAGCAACGTTTTAAGGAACGGAAACACTGTTTCTCTGTGAATTCAGTTAGTTCCCAGTAGCAGGCCTTTGTAATATGCGTACTTCTAAAGACTTATCAAAATTTGGTGTGCCGTATCTGAGTAACATGGAGAATTCAGTTAGTTCCCAATAGGCCGCAGTAGTAATAAGTGGACTGTTCGGGATATAGAAAAATTTTCACGAATGGAATCAAAATTTCAGGCGAATTCAGTGAGTTCCCAATGGGACATGCTTGTATGAGTGTGCTTTTCAATATGTAACAACATTTTAAGTAACGGACTCTAAGTATCATGGTGAATTCAGTAGGGTCCCAATAGGATTCGCATGTAATAAGCTTGTTATTCAAGATAGAGCAGCGTTTTAAGGAACGGAAACACTGTTTCTCTGTGAATTCAGTTAGTTCCCAGTAGCAGGCTCTTGTAATATGCGTACTTCTAAAGATTTATCAAAATTTGGTGTGCCGAACCTGAGTAACATGGTGAATTCGGTTAGTTCCCAATAGGCCGCAGTAGTAATAAGTGGACTGTTCGGGATATAGAAAAATTTTCACGAATGGAATCAAAATTTCTAGGCGAATTCAGTGAGTTCCCAATGGGACATGCTTGTATGAGTGTGCTTTTCAATATGTAACAACATTTTAAGGAACAGACTCTAAGTATCATTGTGAATTCAGTAGGTTCCCAATAGGATTCGCATGTAATAAGCTTGTTATTCAAGATAGAGCAGCGTTTTAAGGAACGGAAACACTGTTCTTGGGAATTCAGTTAGTTCCCAGTAGCAGGCTCTTGTATTATGCGTACTTCCAAAGATTTATCAAAATTTGGTGTGCCGAATCTGAGTAACATGGTGAATTCGGTTAGTTCCCAATAGGCCGCAGTAGTAATAAGTGGACTGTTCGGGATATAGAAAAATTTTCACGAATGGAATCAAAATTTCTAGGCGAATTCAGTGAGTTCCCAATGGGACATGCTGTATGAGTGTGCTTTTCAATATGTAACAACATTTTAAGGAACGGACTCTAAGTATCATGGTGAATTCAGTAGGTTCCCAATAGGATTCGCATGTAATAAGCTTGTTATTCAAGATAGAGCAGCGTTTTAAGGAACGGTAACACTGTTTCTCGGTGAATTCAGTTAGTTCCCAGTAGCAGGCTCTTGTAATATGCGTACTTCTAAAGATTTATCAAAATTTGGTGTGCCGAATCTGAGTAACATGGTGAATTCGGTTAGTTCCCAATAGGCCGCAGTAGTAATAAGTGGACTGTTCGGGATATAGAAAAATTTTCACGAATGGAATCAAAATTTCTAGGCGAATTCAGTGAGTTCCCAATGGGACATGCTTGTATGAGTGTGCTTTTCAATATGTAACAACATTTTAAGGAACGGACTCTAAGTATCATGGTGAATTCAGTAGGTTCCCAATAGGATTCGCATGTAATAAGCTTGTTATTCAAGATAGAGCAGCGTTTTAAGGAACGGAAACACTGTTTCTCTGTGAATTCAGTTAGTTCCCAGTAGCAGGCTCTTGTAATATGCGAACTTCTAAAGATTTATCAAAATTTGGTGTGCCGAACCTGAGTAACATGGTGAATTCGGTTAGTTCCCAATAGGCCGCAGTAGTAATAAGTGGACTGTTCGGGATATAGAAAAATTTTCACGAATGGAATCAAAATTTCTAGGCGAATTCAGTGAGTTCCCAATGGGACATGCTTGTATGAGTGTGCTTTTCAATATGTAACAACATTTTAAGGAACGGACTCTAAGTATCATGGTGAATTCAGTAGGTTCCCAATAGGATTCGCATGTAATAAGCTTGTTATTCAAGATAGAGCAGCGTTTTAAGGAACGGAAACACTGTTCTTGGGAATTCAGTTAGTTCCCAGTAGCAGGCTCTTGTATTATGCGTACTTCCAAAGATTTATCAAAATTTGGTGTGCCGAATCTGAGTAACATGGTGAATTCGGTTAGTTCCCAATAGGCCGCAGTAGTAATAAGTGGACTGTTCGGGATATAGAAAAATTTTCACGAATGGAATCAAAATTTCTAGGCGAATTCAGTGAGTTCCCAATGGGACATGCTTGTATGAGTGTGCTTTTCAATATGTAACAACATTTTAAGGAACGGACTCTAAGTATCATGGTGAATTCAGTAGGTTCCCAATAGGATTCGCATGTAATGAGCTTGTTATTCAAGATAGAGCAGCGTTTTAAGGAACGGAAACACTGTTTGTCTGTGAATTCAGTTAGTTCCCAGGAGCAGGCTCTTGTAATATGCGTACTTCTAAAGATTTATCAAAATTTGGTGTGCCGAATCTGAGTAACATGGTGAATTCGGTTAGTTCCCAATAGGCCGCAGTAGTAATAAGTGGACTGTTCGGGATATAGAAAAATTTTCACGAAAGGAATCAAAATTTCTAGGCGAATTCAGTGAGTTCCCAAAGGGACACGCTTGTATGAGTGTGCTTTTCAATATGTAACAACATTTTAAGGAACGGACTCTAAGTATCATGGTGAATTCAGTAGGTTCCCAATAGGATTCGCATGTAATAAGCTTGTTATTCAAGATAGAGCAGCGTTTTAAGGAACGGAAACACTGTTTCTCTGTGAATTCAGTTAGTTCCCAGTAGCAGGCTCTTGTAATATGCGAACTTCTAAAGATTTATCAAAATTTGGTGTGCCGAACCTGAGTAACATGGTGAATTCGGTTAGTTCCCAATAGGCCGCAGTAGTAATAAGTGGACTGTTCGGGATATAGAAAAATTTTCACGAATGGAATCAAAATTTCTAGGCGAATTCAGTGAGTTCCCAATGGGACATGCTTGTATGAGTGTGCTTTTCAATATGTAACAACATTTTAAGGAACGGACTCTAAGTATCATGGTGAATTCAGTAGGTTCCCAATAGGATTCGCATGTAATAAGCTTGTTATTCAAGATAGAGCAGCGTTTTAAGGAACGGAAACACTGTTCTTGGGAATTCAGTTAGTTCCCAGTAGCAGGCTCTTGTATTATGCGTACTTCCAAAGATTTATCAAAATTTGGTGTGCCGAATCTGAGTAACATGGTGAATTCGGTTAGTTCCCAATAGGCCGCAGTAGTAATAAGTGGACTGTTCGGGATATAGAAAAATTTTCACGAATGGAATCAAAATTTCTAGGCGAATTCAGTGAGTTCCCAATGGGACATGCTTGTATGAGTGTGCTTTTCAATATGTAACAACATTTTAAGGAACGGACTCTAAGTATCATGGTGAATTCAGTAGGTTCCCAATAGGATTCGCATGTAATAAGCTTGTTATTCAAGATAGAACAACGTTTTAAGGAACGGAAACACTGTTTGTCTGTGAATTCAGTTAGTTCCCAGGAGCAGGCTCTTGTAATATGCGTACTTCTAAAGATTTATCAAAATTTGGTGTGCCGAATCTGAGTAACATGGTGAATTCGGTTAGTTCCCAATAGGCCGCAGTAGTAATAAGTGGACTGTTCGGGATATAGAAAAATTTTCACGAATGGAATCAAAATTTCTAGGCGAATTCAGTGAGTTCCCAAAGGGACACGCTTGTATGAGTGTGCTTTTCAATATGTAACAACATTTTAAGGAACGGACTCAAAGTATCATGGTGAATTCAGTAGGTTCCCAATAGGATTCGCATGTAATAAGCTTGTTATTCAAGATAGAGCAGCGTTTTAAGGTACGGAAACACTGTTTCTCTGTGAATTCAGTTAGTTCCCAGTAGCAGGCCTTTGTAATATGCGTACTTCTAAAGACTTATCAAAATTTGGTGTGCCGAATCTGAGTAACATGGAGAATTCAGTTAGTTCCCAATAGGCCGCAGTAGTAATAAGTGGACTGTTCGGGATATAGAAAAATTTTCACGAAAGGAATCAAAATTTCTAGGCGAATTCAGTGAGTTCCCAAAGGGACACGCTTGTATGAGTGTGCTTTTCAATATGTAACAACATTTTAAGTAACGGAATCTAAGTATCATGGTGAATTCAGTAGGGTCCCAATAGGATTCGCATGTAATAAGCTTGTTATTCAAGATAGAGCAGCGTTTTAAGGAACGGAAACACTGTTTCTCTGTGAATTCAGTTAGTTCCCAGTAGCAGGCTCTTGTAATATGCGTACTTCTAAAGACTTATCAAAATTTGGTGTGCCGAATCTGAGTAACATGGTGAATTCGGTTAGTTCCCAATAGGCCGCAGTAGTAATAAGTGGACTGTTCGGGATATAGAAAAATTTTCACGAATGGAATCAAAATTTCTAGGCGAATTCAGTGAGTTCCCAATGGGACATGCTTGTATGAGTGTGCTTTTCAATATGTAACAACATTTTAAGGAACGGACTCTAAGTATCATGGTGAATTCAGTAGGGTCCCAATAGGATTCGCATGTAATAAGCTTGTTATTCAAGATAGAGCAGCGTTTAAAGGAACGGAAACACTGTTTCTCTGTGAATTCAGTTAGTTCCCAGTAGCAGGCTCTTGTAATATGCGTACTTCTAAAGATTTATCAAAACTTGGTGTGCCGAATCTGAGTAACATGGTGAATTCGGTTAGTTCCCAATAGGCCGCAGTAGTAATAAGTGGACTGTTCGGGATATAGAAAAATTTTCACGAATGGAATCAAAATTTCTAGGCGAATTCAGTGAGTTCCCAATGGGACATGCTTGTATGAGTGTGCTTTTCAATATGTAACAACATTTTAAGGAACGGACTCTAAGTATCATGGTGAATTCAGTAGGTTCCCAATAGGATTCGCATGTAATAAGCTTGTTATTCAAGATAGAGCAGCGTTTTAAGGAACGGAAACACTGTTCTTGGGAATTCAGTTAGTTCCCAGTAGCAGGCTCTTGTATTATGCGTACTTCCAAAGATTTATCAAAATTTGGTGTGCCGAATCTGAGTAACATGGAGAATTCAGTTAGTTCCCAATAGGCCGCAGTAGTAATAAGTGGACTGTTCGGGATATAGAAAAATTTTCACGAAAGGAATCAAAATTTCTAGGCGAATTCAGTGAGTTCCCAAAGGGACACGCTTGTATGAGTGTGCTTTTCAATATGTAACAACATTTTAAGGAACGGACTCTAAGTATCATGGTGAATTCAGTAGGTTCCCAATAGCATTCGCATGTAATAAGCTTGTTATTCAAGATAGAGCAGCGTTTTAAGGTACGGAAACACTGTTTCTCCGTGAATTCAGTTAGTTCCCAGTAGCAGGCCTTTGTAATATGCGTACTTCTAAAGACTTATCAAAATTTGGTGTGCCGTATCTGAGTAACATGGTGAATTCGGTTAGTTCCCAATAGGCCGCAGTAGTAATAAGTGGACTGTTCGGGATATAGAAAAATTTTCACGAATGGAATCAAAATTTCTAGGCGAATTCAGTGAGTTCCCAATGGGACATGCTTGTATGAGTGTGCTTTTCAATATGTAACAACATTTTAAGGAACGGACTCTAAGTATCATGGTGAATTCAGTAGGGTCCCAATAGGATTCGCATGTAATAAGCTTGTTATTCAAGATAGAGCAGCGTTTTAAGGAACGGAAACACTGTTCTTGGGAATTCAGTTAGTTCCCAGTAGCAGGCTCTTGTATTATGCGTACTTCCAAAGATTTATCAAAATTTGGTGTGCCGAATCTGAGTAACATGGTGAATTCGGTTAGTTCCCAATAGGCCGCAGTAGTAATAAGTGGACTGTTCGGGATATAGAAAAATTTTCACGAATGGAATCAAAATTTCTAGGCGAATTCAGTGAGTTCCCAATGGGACACGCTTGTATGAGTGTGCTTTTCAATATGTAACAACATTTTAAGGAACGGACTCTAAGTATCATGGTGAATTCAGTAGGTTCCCAATAGGATTCTCATGTAATAAGCTTGTTATTCAAGATAGAGCAACGTTTTAAGGAACGGAAACACTGTTTGTCTGTGAATTCAGTTAGTTCCCAGGAGCAGGCTCTTGTAATATGCGTACTTCTAAAGATTTATCAAAATTTGGTGTGCCGAATCTGAGTAACATGGTGAATTCGGTTAGTTCCCAATAGGCCACAGTAGTAATAAGTGGACTGTTCGGGATATAGAAAAATTTTCACGAAAGGAATCAAAATTTCTAGGCGAATTCAGTGAGTTCCCAAAGGGACACGCTTGTATGAGTGTGCTTTTCAATATGTAACAACATTTTAAGGAACGGACTCAAAGTATCATGGTGAATTCAGTAGGTTCCCAATAGGATTCGCATGTAATAAGCTTGTTATTCAAGATAGAGCAGCGTTTTAAGGTACGGAAACACTGTTTCTCTGTGAATTCAGTTAGTTCCCAGTAGCAGGCCTTTGTAATATGCGTACTTCTAAAGACTTATCAAAATTTGGTGTGCCGAATCTGAGTAACATGGAGAATTCAGTTAGTTCCCAATAGGCCGCAGTAGTAATAAGTGGACTGTTCGGGATATAGAAAAATTTTCACGAATGGAATCAAAATTTCTAGGCGAATTCAGTGAGTTCCCAATGGGACATGCTTGTATGAGTGTGCTTTTCAATATGTAACAACATTTTAAGGAACGGACTCTAAGTATCATGGTGAATTCAGTAGGTTCCCAATAGGATTCGCATGTAATAAGCTTGTTATTCAAGATAGAGCAGCGTTTTAAGGAACGGAAACACTGTTTCTCTGTGAATTCAGTTAGTTCCCAGTAGCAGGCTCTTGTAATATGCGAACTTCTAAAGATTTATCAAAATTTGGTGTGCCGAACCTGAGTAACATGGTGAATTCGGTTAGTTCCCAATAGGCCGCAGTAGTAATAAGTGGACTGTTCGGGATATAGAAAAATTTTCACGAATGGAATCAAAATTTCTAGGCGAATTCAGTGAGTTCCCAATGGGACATGCTTGTATGAGTGTGCTTTTCAATATGTAACAACATTTTAAGGAACGGACTCTAAGTATCATGGTGAATTCAGTAGGTTCCCAATAGGATTCGCATGTAATAAGCTTGTTATTCAAGATAGAGCAGCGTTTTAAGGAACGGAAACACTGTTCTTGGGAATTCAGTTAGTTCCCAGTAGCAGGCTCTTGTATTATGCGTACTTCCAAAGATTTATCAAAATTTGGTGTGCCGAATCTGAGTAACATGGTGAATTCGGTTAGTTCCCAATAGGCCGCAGTAGTAATAAGTGGACTGTTCGGGATATAGAAAAATTTTCACGAATGGAATCAAAATTTCTAGGCGAATTCAGTGAGTTCCCAATGGGACATGCTTGTATGAGTGTGCTTTTCAATATGTAACAACATTTTAAGGAACGGACTCTAAGTATCATGGTGAATTCAGTAGGTTCCCAATAGGATTCGCATGTAATGAGCTTGTTATTCAAGATAGAGCAGCGTTTTAAGGAACGGAAACACTGTTTGTCTGTGAATTCAGTTAGTTCCCAGGAGCAGGCTCTTGTAATATGCGTACTTCTAAAGATTTATCAAAATTTGGTGTGCCGAATCTGAGTAACATGGTGAATTCGGTTAGTTCCCAATAGGCCGCAGTAGTAATAAGTGGACTGTTCGGGATATAGAAAAATTTTCACGAAAGGAATCAAAATTTCTAGGCGAATTCAGTGAGTTCCCAAAGGGACACGCTTGTATGAGTGTGCTTTTCAATATGTAACAACATTTTAAGGAACGGACTCTAAGTATCATGGTGAATTCAGTAGGTTCCCAATAGGATTCGCATGTAATAAGCTTGTTATTCAAGATAGAGCAGCGTTTTAAGGAACGGAAACACTGTTTCTCTGTGAATTCAGTTAGTTCCCAGTAGCAGGCTCTTGTAATATGCGAACTTCTAAAGATTTATCAAAATTTGGTGTGCCGAACCTGAGTAACATGGTGAATTCGGTTAGTTCCCAATAGGCCGCAGTAGTAATAAGTGGACTGTTCGGGATATAGAAAAATTTTCACGAATGGAATCAAAATTTCTAGGCGAATTCAGTGAGTTCCCAATGGGACATGCTTGTATGAGTGTGCTTTTCAATATGTAACAACATTTTAAGGAACGGACTCTAAGTATCATGGTGAATTCAGTAGGTTCCCAATAGGATTCGCATGTAATAAGCTTGTTATTCAAGATAGAGCAGCGTTTTAAGGAACGGAAACACTGTTCTTGGGAATTCAGTTAGTTCCCAGTAGCAGGCTCTTGTATTATGCGTACTTCCAAAGATTTATCAAAATTTGGTGTGCCGAATCTGAGTAACATGGTGAATTCGGTTAGTTCCCAATAGGCCGCAGTAGTAATAAGTGGACTGTTCGGGATATAGAAAAATTTTCACGAATGGAATCAAAATTTCTAGGCGAATTCAGTGAGTTCCCAATGGGACATGCTTGTATGAGTGTGCTTTTCAATATGTAACAACATTTTAAGGAACGGACTCTAAGTATCATGGTGAATTCAGTAGGTTCCCAATAGGATTCGCATGTAATAAGCTTGTTATTCAAGATAGAACAACGTTTTAAGGAACGGAAACACTGTTTGTCTGTGAATTCAGTTAGTTCCCAGGAGCAGGCTCTTGTAATATGCGTACTTCTAAAGATTTATCAAAATTTGGTGTGCCGAATCTGAGTAACATGGTGAATTCGGTTAGTTCCCAATAGGCCGCAGTAGTAATAAGTGGACTGTTCGGGATATAGAAAAATTTTCACGAATGGAATCAAAATTTCTAGGCGAATTCAGTGAGTTCCCAAAGGGACACGCTTGTATGAGTGTGCTTTTCAATATGTAACAACATTTTAAGGAACGGACTCAAAGTATCATGGTGAATTCAGTAGGGTCCCAATAGGATTCGCATGTAATAAGCTTGTTATTCAAGATAGAGCAGCGTTTTAAGGAACGGAAACACTGTTTCTCTGTGAATTCAGTTAGTTCCCAGTAGCAGGCTCTTGTAATATGCGTACTTCTAAAGACTTATCAAAATTTGGTGTGCCGAATCTGAGTAACATGGTGAATTCGGTTAGTTCCCAATAGGCCGCAGTAGTAATAAGTGGACTGTTCGGGATATAGAAAAATTTTCACGAATGGAATCAAAATTTCTAGGCGAATTCAGTGAGTTCCCAATGGGACATGCTTGTATGAGTGTGCTTTTCAATATGTAACAACATTTTAAGGAACGGACTCTAAGTATCATGGTGAATTCAGTAGGGTCCCAATAGGATTCGCATGTAATAAGCTTGTTATTCAAGATAGAGCAGCGTTTTAAGGAACGGAAACACTGTTTCTCTGTGAATTCAGTTAGTTCCCAGTAGCAGGCTCTTGTAATATGCGTACTTCTAAAGATTTATCAAAACTTGGTGTGCCGAATCTGAGTAACATGGTGAATTCGGTTAGTTCCCAATAGGCCGCAGTAGTAATAAGTGGACTGTTCGGGATATAGAAAAATTTTCACGAATGGAATCAAAATTTCTAGGCGAATTCAGTGAGTTCCCAATGGGACATGCTTGTATGAGTGTGCTTTTCAATATGTAACAACATTTTAAGGAACGGACTCTAAGTATCATGGTGAATTCAGTAGGTTCCCAATAGGATTCGCATGTAATAAGCTTGTTATTCAAGATAGAGCAGCGTTTTAAGGAACGGAAACACTGTTCTTGGGAATTCAGTTAGTTCCCAGTAGCAGGCTCTTGTATTATGCGTACTTCCAAAGATTTATCAAAATTTGGTGTGCCGAATCTGAGTAACATGGAGAATTCAGTTAGTTCCCAATAGGCCGCAGTAGTAATAAGTGGACTGTTCGGGATATAGAAAAATTTTCACGAAAGGAATCAAAATTTCTAGGCGAATTCAGTGAGTTCCCAAAGGGACACGCTTGTATGAGTGTGCTTTTCAATATGTAACAACATTTTAAGGAACGGACTCTAAGTATCATGGTGAATTCAGTAGGTTCCCAATAGCATTCGCATGTAATAAGCTTGTTATTCAAGATAGAGCAGCGTTTTAAGGTACGGAAACACTGTTTCTCCGTGAATTCAGTTAGTTCCCAGTAGCAGGCCTTTGTAATATGCGTACTTCTAAAGACTTATCAAAATTTGGTGTGCCGTATCTGAGTAACATGGTGAATTCGGTTAGTTCCCAATAGGCCGCAGTAGTAATAAGTGGACTGTTCGGGATATAGAAAAATTTTCACGAATGGAATCAAAATTTCTAGGCGAATTCAGTGAGTTCCCAATGGGACATGCTTGTATGAGTGTGCTTTTCAATATGTAACAACATTTTAAGGAACGGACTCTAAGTATCATGGTGAATTCAGTAGGGTCCCAATAGGATTCGCATGTAATAAGCTTGTTATTCAAGATAGAGCAGCGTTTTAAGGAACGGAAACACTGTTCTTGGGAATTCAGTTAGTTCCCAGTAGCAGGCTCTTGTATTATGCGTACTTCCAAAGATTTATCAAAATTTGGTGTGCCGAATCTGAGTAACATGGTGAATTCGGTTAGTTCCCAATAGGCCGCAGTAGTAATAAGTGGACTGTTCGGGATATAGAAAAATTTTCACGAATGGAATCAAAATTTCTAGGCGAATTCAGTGAGTTCCCAATGGGACACGCTTGTATGAGTGTGCTTTTCAATATGTAACAACATTTTAAGGAACGGACTCTAAGTATCATGGTGAATTCAGTAGGTTCCCAATAGGATTCTCATGTAATAAGCTTGTTATTCAAGATAGAGCAACGTTTTAAGGAACGGAAACACTGTTTGTCTGTGAATTCAGTTAGTTCCCAGGAGCAGGCTCTTGTAATATGCGTACTTCTAAAGATTTATCAAAATTTGGTGTGCCGAATCTGAGTAACATGGTGAATTCGGTTAGTTCCCAATAGGCCACAGTAGTAATAAGTGGACTGTTCGGGATATAGAAAAATTTTCACGAAAGGAATCAAAATTTCTAGGCGAATTCAGTGAGTTCCCAAAGGGACACGCTTGTATGAGTGTGCTTTTCAATATGTAACAACATTTTAAGGAACGGACTCAAAGTATCATGGTGAATTCAGTAGGTTCCCAATAGGATTCGCATGTAATAAGCTTGTTATTCAAGATAGAGCAGCGTTTTAAGGTACGGAAACACTGTTTCTCTGTGAATTCAGTTAGTTCCCAGTAGCAGGCCTTTGTAATATGCGTACTTCTAAAGACTTATCAAAATTTGGTGTGCCGAATCTGAGTAACATGGAGAATTCAGTTAGTTCCCAATAGGCCGCAGTAGTAATAAGTGGACTGTTCGGGATATAGAAAAATTTTCACGAATGGAATCAAAATTTCTAGGCGAATTCAGTGAGTTCCCAATGGGACACGCTTGTATGAGTGTGCTTTTCAATATGTAACAACATTTTAAGTAACGGAATCTAAGTATCATGGTGAATTCAGTAGGGTCCCAATAGGATTCGCATGTAATAAGCTTGTTATTCAAGATAGAGCAGCGTTTTAAGGAACGGAAACACTGTTTCTCTGTGAATTCAGTTAGTTCCCAGTAGCAGGCTCTTGTAATATGCGTACTTCTAAAGATTTATCAAAACTTGGTGTGCCGAATCTGAGTAACATGGTGAATTCGGTTAGTTCCCAATAGGCCGCAGTAGTAATAAGTGGACTGTTCGGGATATAGAAAAATTTTCACGAATGGAATCAAAATTTCTAGGCGAATTCAGTGAGTTCCCAATGGGACATGCTTGTATGAGTGTGCTTTTCAATATGTAACAACATTTTAAGGAACGGACTCTAAGTATCATGGTGAATTCAGTAGGTTCCCAATAGGATTCGCATGTAATAAGCTTGTTATTCAAGATAGAGCAGCGTTTTAAGGAACGGAAACACTGTTCTTGGGAATTCAGTTAGTTCCCAGTAGCAGGCTCTTGTATTATGCGTACTTCCAAAGATTTATCAAAATTTGGTGTGCCGAATCTGAGTAACATGGTGAATTCGGTTAGTTCCCAATAGGCCGCAGTAGTAATAAGTGGACTGTTCGGGATATAGAAAAATTTTCACGAAAGGAATCAAAATTTCTAGGCGAATTCAGTGAGTTCCCAAAGGGACACGCTTGTATGAGTGTGCTTTTCAATATGTAACAACATTTTAAGGAACGGACTCTAAGTATCATGGTGAATTCAGTAGGTTCCCAATAGCATTGGCATGTAATAAGCTTGTTATTCAAGATAGAGCAGCGTTTTAAGGTACGGAAACACTGTTTCTCCGTGAATTCAGTTAGTTCCCAGTAGCAGGCCTTTGTAATATGCGTACTTCTAAAGACTTATCAAAATTTGGTGTGCCGTATCTGAGTAACATGGAGAATTCAGTTAGTTCCCAATAGGCCGCAGTAGTAATAAGTGGACTGTTCGGGATATAGAAAAATTTTCACGAATGGAATCAAAATTTCTAGGCGAATTCAGTGAGTTCCCAATGGGACATGCTTGTATGAGTGTGCTTTTCAATATGTAACAACATTTTAAGTAACGGAATCTAAGTATCATGGTGAATTCAGTAGGGTCCCAATAGGATTCGCATGTAATAAGCTTGTTATTCAAGATAGAGCAGCGTTTTAAGGAACGGAAACACTGTTTATCTGTGAATTCAGTTAGTTCCCAGTAGCAGGCTCTTGTAATATGCGTACTTCTAAAGATTTATCAAAACTTGGTGTGCCGAATCTGAGTAACATGGTGAATTCGGTTAGTTCCCAATAGGCCGCAGTAGTAATAAGTGGACTGTTCGGGATATAGAAAAATTTTCACGAATGGAATCAAAATTTCTCGGCGAATTCAGTGAGTTCCCAATGGGACACGCTTGTATGAGTGTGCTTTTCAATATGTAACAACATTTTAAGGAACGGACTCTAAGTATCATGGTGAATTCAGTAGGTTCCCAATAGGATTCGCATGTAATAAGCTTGTTATTCAAGATAGAGCAGCGTTTTAAGGAACGGAAACACTGTTCTTGGGAATTCAGTTAGTTCCCAGTAGCAGGCTCTTGTATTATGCGTACTTCCAAAGATTTATCAAAATTTGGTGTGCCGAATCTGAGTAACATGGTGAATTCGGTTAGTTCCCAATAGGCCGCAGTAGTAATAAGTGGACTGTTCGGGCTATAGAAAAATTTTCACGAAAGGAATCAAAATTTCTAGGCGAATTCAGTGAGTTCCCAAAGGGACACGCTTGTATGAGTGTGCTTTTCAATATGTAACAACATTTTAAGGAACGGACTCTAAGTATCATGGTGAATTCAGTAGGTTCCCAATAGCATTCGCATGTAATAAGCTTGTTATTCAAGATAGAGCAACGTTTTAAGGAACGGAAACACTGTTTCTCTGTGAATTCAGTTAGTTCCCAGTAGCAGGCCTTTGTAATATGCGTTCTTCTAAAGACTTATCAAAATTTGGTGTGCCGTATCTGAGTAACATGGAGAATTCAGTTAGTTCCCAATAGGCCGCAGTAGTAATAAGTGGACTGTTCGGGATATAGAAAAATTTTCACGAATGGAATCAAAATTTCAGGCGAATTCAGTGAGTTCCCAATGGGACATGCTTGTATGAGTGTGCTTTTCAATATGTAACAACATTTTAAGTAACGGACTCTAAGTATCATGGTGAATTCAGTAGGGTCCCAATAGGATTCGCATGTAATAAGCTTGTTATTCAAGATAGAGCAGCGTTTTAAGGAACGGAAACACTGTTTCTCTGTGAATTCAGTTAGTTCCCAGTAGCAGGCTCTTGTAATATGCGAACTTCTAAAGATTTATCAAAATTTGGTGTGCCGAACCTGAGTAACATGGTGAATTCGGTTAGTTCCCAATAGGCCGCAGTAGTAATAAGTGGACTGTTCGGGATATAGAAAAATTTTCACGAATGGAATCAAAATTTCTAGGCGAATTCAGTGAGTTCCCAATGGGACATGCTTGTATGAGTGTGCTTTTCAATATGTAACAACATTTTAAGGAACGGACTCTAAGTATCATGGTGAATTCAGTAGGTTCCCAATAGGATTCGCATGTAATAAGCTTGTTATTCAAGATAGAGCAGCGTTTTAAGGAACGGAAACACTGTTCTTGGGAATTCAGTTAGTTCCCAGTAGCAGGCTCTTGTATTATGCGTACTTCCAAAGATTTATCAAAATTTGGTGTGCCGAATCTGAGTAACATGGTGAATTCGGTGAGTTCCCAATAGGCCGCAGTAGTAATAAGTGGACTGTTCGGGATATAGAAAAATTTTCACGAATGGAATCAAAATTTCTAGGCGAATTCAGTGAGTTCCCAATGGGACATGCTTGTATGAGTGTGCTTTTCAATATGTAACAACATTTTAAGGAACGGACTCTAAGTATCATGGTGAATTCAGTAGGTTCCCAATAGGATTCGCATGTAATGAGCTTGTTATTCAAGATAGAGCAGCGTTTTAAGGAACGGAAACACTGTTTGTCTGTGAATTCAGTTAGTTCCCAGGAGCAGGCTCTTGTAATATGCGTACTTCTAAAGATTTATCAAAATTTGGTGTGCCGAATCTGAGTAACATGGTGAATTCGGTTAGTTCCCAATAGGCCGCAGTAGTAATAAGTGGACTGTTCGGGATATAGAAAAATTTTCACGAAAGGAATCAAAATTTCTAGGCGAATTCAGTGAGTTCCCAAAGGGACACGCTTGTATGAGTGTGCTTTTCAATATGTAACAACATTTTAAGGAACGGACTCTAAGTATCATGGTGAATTCAGTAGGTTCCCAATAGGATTCGCATGTAATAAGCTTGTTATTCAAGATAGAGCAGCGTTTTAAGGAACGGAAACACTGTTTCTCTGTGAATTCAGTTAGTTCCCAGTAGCAGGCTCTTGTAATATGCGAACTTCTAAAGATTTATCAAAATTTGGTGTGCCGAACCTGAGTAACATGGTGAATTCGGTTAGTTCCCAATAGGCCGCAGTAGTAATAAGTGGACTGTTCGGGATATAGAAAAATTTTCACGAATGGAATCAAAATTTCTAGGCGAATTCAGTGAGTTCCCAATGGGACATGCTTGTATGAGTGTGCTTTTCAATATGTAACAACATTTTAAGGAACGGACTCTAAGTATCATGGTGAATTCAGTAGGTTCCCAATAGGATTCGCATGTAATAAGCTTGTTATTCAAGATAGAGCAGCGTTTTAAGGAACGGAAACACTGTTCTTGGGAATTCAGTTAGTTCCCAGTAGCAGGCTCTTGTATTATGCGTACTTCCAAAGATTTATCAAAATTTGGTGTGCCGAATCTGAGTAACATGGTGAATTCGGTTAGTTCCCAATAGGCCGCAGTAGTAATAAGTGGACTGTTCGGGATATAGAAAAATTTTCACGAATGGAATCAAAATTTCTAGGCGAATTCAGTGAGTTCCCAATGGGACATGCTTGTATGAGTGTGCTTTTCAATATGTAACAACATTTTAAGGAACGGACTCTAAGTATCATGGTGAATTCAGTAGGTTCCCAATAGGATTCTCATGTAATAAGCTTGTTATTCAAGATAGAACAACGTTTTAAGGAACGGAAACACTGTTTGTCTGTGAATTCAGTTAGTTCCCAGGAGCAGGCTCTTGTAATATGCGTACTTCTAAAGATTTATCAAAATTTGGTGTGCCGAATCTGAGTAACATGGTGAATTCGGTTAGTTCCCAATAGGCCGCAGTAGTAATAAGTGGACTGTTCGGGATATAGAAAAATTTTCACGAAAGGAATCAAAATTTCTAGGCGAATTCAGTGAGTTCCCAAAGTGACACGCTTGTATGAGTGTGCTTTTCAATATGTAACAACATTTTAAGGAACGGACTCAAAGTATCATGGTGAATTCAGTAGGTTCCCAATAGGATTCGCATGTAATAAGCTTGTTATTCAAGATAGAGCAGCGTTTTAAGGTACGGAAACACTGTTTCTCTGTGAATTCAGTTAGTTCCCAGTAGCAGGCCTTTGTAATATGCGTACTTCTAAAGACTTATCAAAATTTGGTGTGCCGAATCTGAGTAACATGGAGAATTCAGTTAGTTCCCAATAGGCCGCAGTAGTAATAAGTGGACTGTTCGGGATATAGAAAAATTTTCACGAAAGGAATCAAAATTTCTAGGCGAATTCAGTGAGTTCCCAAAGGGACACGCTTGTATGAGTGTGCTTTTCAATATGTAACAACATTTTAAGTAACGGAATCTAAGTATCATGGTGAATTCAGTAGGGTCCCAATAGGATTCGCATGTAATAAGCTTGTTATTCAAGATAGAGCAGCGTTTTAAGGAACGGAAACACTGTTTCTCTGTGAATTCAGTTAGTTCCCAGTAGCAGGCTCTTGTAATATGCGTACTTCTAAAGACTTATCAAAATTTGGTGTGCCGAATCTGAGTAACATGGTGAATTCGGTTAGTTCCCAATAGGCCGCAGTAGTAATAAGTGGACTGTTCGGGATATAGAAAAATTTTCACGAATGGAATCAAAATTTCTAGGCGAATTCAGTGAGTTCCCAATGGGACATGCTTGTATGAGTGTGCTTTTCAATATGTAACAACATTTTAAGGAACGGACTCTAAGTATCATGGTGAATTCAGTAGGGTCCCAATAGGATTCGCATGTAATAAGCTTGTTATTCAAGATAGAGCAGCGTTTTAAGGAACGGAAACACTGTTTCTCTGTGAATTCAGTTAGTTCCCAGTAGCAGGCTCTTGTAATATGCGTACTTCTAAAGATTTATCAAAACTTGGTGTGCCGAATCTGAGTAACATGGTGAATTCGGTTAGTTCCCAATAGGCCGCAGTAGTAATAAGTGGACTGTTCGGGATATAGAAAAATTTTCACGAATGGAATCAAAATTTCTAGGCGAATTCAGTGAGTTCCCAATGGGACATGCTTGTATGAGTGTGCTTTTCAATATGTAACAACATTTTAAGGAACGGACTCTAAGTATCATGGTGAATTCAGTAGGGTCCCAATAGGATTCGCATGTAATAAGCTTGTTATTCAAGATAGAGCAGCGTTTTAAGGAACGGAAACACTGTTTCTCTGTGAATTCAGTTAGTTCCCAGTAGCAGGCTCTTGTAATATGCGTACTTCTAAAGATTTATCAAAACTTGGTGTGCCGAATCTGAGTAACATGGTGAATTCGGTTAGTTCCCAATAGGCCGCAGTAGTAATAAGTGGACTGTTCGGGATATAGAAAAATTTTCACGAATGGAATCAAAATTTCTAGGCGAATTCAGTGAGTTCCCAATGGGACATGCTTGTATGAGTGTGCTTTTCAATATGTAACAACATTTTAAGGAACGGACTCTAAGTATCATGGTGAATTCAGTAGGTTCCCAATAGGATTCGCATGTAATAAGCTTGTTATTCAAGATAGAGCAGCGTTTTAAGGAACGGAAACACTGTTCTTGGGAATTCAGTTAGTTCCCAGTAGCAGGCTCTTGTATTATGCGTACTTCCAAAGATTTATCAAAATTTGGTGTGCCGAATCTGAGTAACATGGAGAATTCAGTTAGTTCCCAATAGGCCGCAGTAGTAATAAGTGGACTGTTCGGGATATAGAAAAATTTTCACGAAAGGAATCAAAATTTCTAGGCGAATTCAGTGAGTTCCCAAAGGGACACGCTTGTATGAGTGTGCTTTTCAATATGTAACAACATTTTAAGGAACGGACTCTAAGTATCATGGTGAATTCAGTAGGTTCCCAATAGCATTCGCATGTAATAAGCTTGTTATTCAAGATAGAGCAGCGTTTTAAGGTACGGAAACACTGTTTCTCCGTGAATTCAGTTAGTTCCCAGTAGCAGGCCTTTGTAATATGCGTACTTCTAAAGACTTATCAAAATTTGGTGTGCCGTATCTGAGTAACATGGTGAATTCGGTTAGTTCCCAATAGGCCGCAGTAGTAATAAGTGGACTGTTCGGGATATAGAAAAATTTTCACGAATGGAATCAAAATTTCTAGGCGAATTCAGTGAGTTCCCAATGGGACATGCTTGTATGAGTGTGCTTTTCAATATGTAACAACATTTTAAGGAACGGACTCTAAGTATCATGGTGAATTCAGTAGGGTCCCAATAGGATTCGCATGTAATAAGCTTGTTATTCAAGATAGAGCAGCGTTTTAAGGAACGGAAACACTTTTCTTGGGAATTCAGTTAGTTCCCAGTAGCAGGCTCTTGTATTATGCGTACTTCCAAAGATTTATCAAAATTTGGTGTGCCGAATCTGAGTAACATGGTGAATTCGGTTAGTTCCCAATAGGCCGCAGTAGTAATAAGTGGACTGTTCGGGATATAGAAAAATTTTCACGAATGGAATCAAAATTTCTAGGCGAATTCAGTGAGTTCCCAATGGGACACGCTTGTATGAGTGTGCTTTTCAATATGTAACAACATTTTAAGGAACGGACTCTAAGTATCATGGTGAATTCAGTAGGTTCCCAATAGGATTCGCATGTAATAAGCTTGTTATTCAAGATAGAGCAACGTTTTAAGGAACGGAAACACTGTTTCTCTGTGAATTCAGTTAGTTCCCAGTAGCAGGCCTTTGTAATATGCGTACTTCTAAAGACTTATCAAAATTTGGTGTGCCGAATCTGAGTAACATGGTGAATTCGGTTAGTTCCCAATAGGCCGCAGTAGTAATAAGTGGACTGTTCGGGATATAGAAAAATTTTCACGAAAGGAATCAAAATTTCAGGCGAATTCAGTGAGTTCCCAATGGGACACGCTTGTATGAGTGTGCTTTTCAATATGTAACAACATTTTAAGTAACGGACTCTAAGTATCATGGTGAATTCAGTAGGGTCCCAATAGGATTCGCATGTAATAAGCTTGTTATTCAAGATAGAGCAGCGTTTTAAGGAACGGAAACACTGTTTCTCTGTGAATTCAGTTAGTTCCCAGTAGCAGGCCTTTGTAATATGCGTACTTCTAAAGATTTATCAAAATTTGGTGTGCCGAATCTGAGTAACATGGTGAATTCGGTTAGTTCCCAATAGGCCGCAGTAGTAATAAGTGGACTGTTCGGGATATAGAAAAATTTTCACGAATGGAATCAAAATTTCTAGGCGAATTCAGTGAGTTCCCAATGGGACATGCTTGTATGAGTGTGCTTTTCAATATGTAACAACATTTTAAGGAACGGACTCTAAGTATCATGGTGAATTCAGTAGGGTCCCAATAGGATTCGCATGTAATAAGCTTGTTATTCAAGATAGAGCAGCGTTTTAAGGAACGGAAACACTGTTTCTCTGTGAATTCAGTTAGTTCCCAGGAGCAGGCTCTTGTAATATGCGAACTTCTAAAGATTTATCAAAATTTGGTGTGCCGAAACTGAGTAACATGGTGAATTCGGTTAGTTCCCAATAGGCCGCAGTAGTAATAAGTGGACTGTTCGGGATATAGAAAAATTTTCACGAATGGAATCAAAATTTCTAGGCGAATTCAGTGAGTTCCCAATGGGACATGCTTGTATGAGTGTGCTTTTCAATATGTAATAACATTTTAAGGAACGGACTCTAAGTATCATGGTGAATTCAGTAGGGTCCCAATAGGATTCGCATGTAATAAGCTTGTTATTCAAGATAGAGCAGCGTTTTAAGGAACGGAAACACTGTTCTCTGGGAATTCAGTTAGTTCCCAGTAGCAGGCTCTTGTAATATGCGTACTTCTAAAGATTTATCAAAATTTGGTGTGCCGAATCTGAGTAACATGGTGAATTCGGTTAGTTCCCAATAGGCCGCAGTAGTAATAAGTGGACTGTTCGGGATATAGAAAAATTTTCACGAATGGAATCAAAATTTCTAGGCGAATTCAGTGAGTTCCCAATGGGACATGCTTGTATGAGTGTGCTTTTCAATATGTAACAACATTTTAAGGAACGGACTCTAAGTATCATGGTGAATTCAGTAGGTTCCCAATAGGATTCGCATGTAATAAGCTTGTTATTCAAGATAGAGCAACGTTTAAGGAACGGAAACACTGTTTCTCTGTGAATTCAGTTAGTTCCCAGTAGCAGGCTCTTGTAGTATGCGTACTTCTAAAGATTTATCAAAATTTGGTGTGCGGAATATGAGTAACATGGTGAATTCGGTTAGTTCCCAATGGGCCTCAGTGGTAATAAGTGGACTGTTCGGGATATAGAAAAATTTTCACGAATGGAATCAAAATTTCTAGGAGAATTCACTGAGTTCCCAATGGGACATGCTTGTATGAGTGTGCTTTTCAATATGTAACAACATTTTAAGGAACGGACTCTAAGTATCATGGTGAATTCAGTAGGTTCCCAATAGGATTCGCATGTAATAAGCTTGTTATTCAAGATAGAGCAACGTTTTAAGGAACGGAAACACTGTTTCTCTGTGAATTCAGTTAGTTCCCAGGAGCAGGCTCTTGTAATATGCGTACTTCTAAAGATTTATCAAAATTTGGTGTGCCGAATCTGAGTAACATGGTGAATTCGGTTAGTTCCCAATAGGCCGCAGTAGTAATAAGTGGACTGTTCGGGATATAGAAAAATTTTCACGAAAGGAATCAAAATTTCTAGGCGAATTCAGTTAGTTCCCAAAGTGACACGCTTGTATGAGTGTGCTTTTCAATATGTAACAACATTTTAAGGAACGGACTCTAAGTATCATGGTGAATTCAGTAGGTTCCCAATAGGATTCGCATGTAATAAGCTTGTTATTCAAGATAGAGCAGCGTTTTAAGGTACGGAAACAATGTTTCTCTGTGAATTCAGTTAGTTCCCAGTAGCAGGCCTTTGTAATATGCGTACTTCTAAAGACTTATCAAAATTTGGTGTGCCGAATCTGAGTAACATGGAGAATTCAGTTAGTTCCCAATAGGCCGCAGTAGTAATAAGTGGACTGTTCGGGATATAGCAAAATTTTCACGAATGGAATCAAAATTTCTCGGCGAATTCAGTGAGTTCCCAATGGGACATGCTTGTATGAGTGTGCTTTTCAATATGTAACAACATTTATGGAACGGACTCTAAGTATCATGGTGAATTCAGTAGGTTCCCAATAGGATTCGCATGTAATAAGCTTGTTATTCAAGATAGAGCAGCGTTTTAAGGAACGGAAACACTGTTTCTCTGTGAATTCAGTTAGTTCCCAGTAGCAGGCTCTTGTAATATGCGTACTTCTAAAGATTTATCAAAATTTGGTGTGCCGAATCTGAGTAACATGGTGAATTCGGTTAGTTCCCAATAGGCCGCAGTAGTAATAAGTGGACTGTTCGGGATATAGAAAAATTTTCACGAATGGAATCAAAATTTCTAGGCGAATTCAGTGAGTTCCCAATGGGACACGCTTGTATGAGTGTGCTTTTCAATATGTCACAACATTTTAAGGAACGGACTCTAAGTATCATGGTGAATTCAGTAGGTTCCCAATAGGATTCGCATGTAATAAGATTGTTATTCAAGATAGAGCAACGTTTTAAGGAACGGAAACACTGTTTCTCAGTGAATTCAGTTAGTTCCCAGTAGCAGGCTCTTGTAGTATGCGTACTTCTAAAGATTTATCAAAATTTGGTGTGCGGAATCTGAGTAACATGGTGAATTCGGTTAGTTCCCAATGGGCCGCAGTGGTAATAAGTGGACTGTTCGGGATATAGAAAAATTTTCACGAATGGAATCAAAATTTCTAGGAGAATTCACTGAGTTCCCAATGGGACATGCTTGTATGAGTGTGCTTTTCAATATGTAACAACATTTTATTGAACGGACTCTAAGTATCATGGTGAATTCAGTAGGTTCCCAAAAGGATTCGCATGTAATAAGCTTGTTATTCAAGATAGAGCAGCGTTTTAAGGAACGGAAACACTGTTTCTCTGTGAATTCAGTTAGTTCCCAGTAGCAGGCTCTGTAGTATGCGTACTTCTAAAGATTTATCAAAATTTGGTGTGCCGAATCTGAGTAACATGGTGAATTCGGTTAGTTCCCAATAGGCCGCAGTAGTAATAAGTGGACTGTTCGGGATATAGAAAAATTTTCACGAATGGAATCAAAATTTCTCGGCGAATTCAGTGAGTTCCCAATGGGACATGCTTGTATGAGTGTGCTTTTCAATATGTAACAACATTTTAAGGAACGGACTCTAAGTATCATGGTGAATTCAGTAGGGTCCCAATAGGATTCGCATGTAATAAGCATGTTATTCAAGATAGAGCAGCGTTTTAAGGAACGGAAACACTGTTTCTCTGTGAATTCAGTTAGTTCCCAGTAGCAGGCTCTTGTAATATGCGTACTTCTAAAGATTTATCAAAATTTGGTGTGCCGAATCTGAGTAACATGGTGAATTCGGTTAGTTCCCAAAAGGCCGCAGTAGTAATAAGTGGACTGTTCGGGATATAGAAAAATTTTCACGAATGGAATCAAAATTTCTAGGCGAATTCAGTGAGTTCCCAATGGGACATGCTTGTATGAGTGTGCTTTTCAATATGTAACAACATTTTAAGGAACGGACTCTAAGTATCATGGTGAATTCAGTAGGTTCCCAATAGGATTCGCATGTAATAAGCTTGTTATTCAAGATAGAGCAGCGTTTTAAGGAACGGAAACACTGTTTCTCTGTGAATTCAGTTAGTTCCCAGTAGCAGGCTCTTGTAATATGCGAACTTCTAAAGATTTATCAAAATTTGGTGTGCCGAACCTGAGTAACATGGTGAATTCGGTTAGTTCCCAATAGGCCGCAGTAGTAATAAGTGGACTGTTCGGGATATAGAAAAATTTTCACGAATGGAATCAAAATTTCTAGGCGAATTCAGTGAGTTCCCAATGGGACATGCTTGTATGAGTGTGCTTTTCAATATGTAACAACATTTTAAGGAACGGACTCTAAGTATCATGGTGAATTCAGTAGGGTCCCAATAGGATTCGCATGTAATAAGCTTGTTATTCAAGATAGAGCAGCGTTTTAAGGAACGGAAACACTGTTTCTCTGTGAATTCAGTTAGTTCCCAGTAGCAGGCTCTTGTAATATGCGTACTTCTAAAGATTTATCAAAATTTGGTGTGCCGAATCTGAGTAACATGGTGAATTCGGTTAGTTCCCAATAGGCCGCAGTAGTAATAAGTGGACTGTTCGGGATATAGAAAAATTTTCACGAATGGAATCAAAATTTCTAGGCGAATTCAGTGAGTTCCCAATGGGACATGCTTGTATGAGTGTGCTTTTCAATATGTAATAACATTTTAAGGAACGGACTCTAAGTATCATGGTGAATTCAGTAGGGTCCCAATAGGATTCGCATGTAATAAGCTTGTTATTCAAGATAGAGCAGCGTTTTAAGGAACGGAAACACTGTTTCTCTGTGAATTCAGTTAGTTCCCAGTAGCAGGCTCTTGTAATATGCGTACTTCTAAAGATTTATCAAAATTTGGTGTGCCGAATCTGAGTAACATGGTGAATTCGGTTAGTTCCCAATAGGCCGCAGTAGTAATAAGTGGACTGTTCGGGATATAGAAAAATTTTCACGAATGGAATCAAAATTTCTAGGCGAATTCAGTGAGTTCCCAATGGGACATGCTTGTATGAGTGTGCTTTTCAATATGTAACAACATTTTAAGGAACGGACTCTAAGTATCATGGTGAATTCAGTAGGGTCCCAATAGGATTCGCATGTAATAAGCTTGTTATTCAAGATAGAGCAGCGTTTTAAGGAACGGAAACACTGTTTCTCTGTGAATTCAGTTAGTTCCCAGTAGCAGGCTCTTGTAATATGCGTACTTCTAAAGATTTATCAAAATTTGGTGTGCCGAATCTGAGTAACATGGTGAATTCGGTTAGTTCCCAATAGGCCGCAGTAGTAATAAGTGGACTGTTCGGGATATAGAAAAATTTTCACGAATGGAATCAAAATTTCTAGGCGAATTCAGTGAGTTCCCAATGGGACATGCTTGTATGAGTGTGCTTTTCAATATGTAATAACATTTTAAGGAACGGACTCTAAGTATCATGGTGAATTCAGTAGGGTCCCAATAGGATTCGCATGTAATAAGCTTGTTATTCAAGATAGAGCAGCGTTTTAAGGAACGGAAACACTGTTTCTCTGTGAATTCAGTTAGTTCCCAGTAGCAGGCTCTTGTAATATGCGTACTTCTAAAGATTTATCAAAATTTGGTGTGCCGAATCTGAGTAACATGGTGAATTCGGTTAGTTCCCAATAGGCCGCAGTAGTAATAAGTGGACTGTTCGGGATATAGAAAAATTTTCACGAAAGGAATCAAAATTTCTAGGCGAATTCAGTGAGTTCCCAATGGGACATGCTTGTATGAGTGTGCTTTTCAATATGTAACAACATTTTAAGGAACGGACTCTAAGTATCATGGTGAATTCAGTAGGTTCCCAAAAGGATTCGCATGTAATGAGCTTGTTATTCAAGATAGAGCAGCGTTTTAAGGAACGGAAACACTGTTTCTCTGTGAATTCAGTTAGTTCCCAGGAGCAGGCTCTTGTAATATGCGTACTTCTAAAGATTTATCAAAATTTGGTGTGCCGAATCTGAGTAACATGGTGAATTCGGTTAGTTCCCAATAGGCCGCAGTAGTAATAAGTGGACTGTTCGGGATATAGAAAAATTTTCACGAATGGAATCAAAATTTCTAGGCGAATTCAGTGAGTTCCCAATGGGACATGCTTGTATGAGTGTGCTTTTCAATATGTAACAACATTTTAAGGAACGGACTCTAAGTATCATGGTGAATTCAGTAGGTTCCCAATAGGATTCGCATGTAATAAGCTTGTTATTCAAGATAGAGCAGCGTTTTAAGGAACGGAAACACTGTTTCTCTGTGAATTCAGTTAGTTCCCAGTAGCAGGCTCTTGTAATATGCGTACTTCTAAAGATTTATCAAAATTTGGTGTGCCGAATCTGAGTAACATGGTGAATTCGGTTAGTTCCCAATAGGCCGCAGTAGTAATAAGTGGACTGTTCGGGATATAGAAAAATTTTCACGAAAGGAATCAAAATTTCTAGGCGAATTCAATGAGTTCCCAATGGGACATGCTTGTATGAGTGTGCTTTTCAATATGTAACAACATTTTAAGGAACGGACTCTAAGTATCATGGTGAATTCAGTAGGTTCCCAAAAGGATTCGCATGTAATGAGCTTGTTATTCAAGATAGAGCAGCGTTTTAAGGAACGGAAACACTGTTTCTCTGTGAATTCAGTTAGTTCCCAGGAGCAGGCTCTGTAGTATGCGTACTTCTAAAGATTTATCAAAATTTGGTGTGTCGAATCTGAGTAACATGGTGAATTCGGTTAGTTCCCAATAGGCCGCAGTAGTAATAAGTGGACTGTTCGGGATATAGAAAAATTTTCACGAATGGAATCAAAATTTCTCGGCGAATTCAGTGAGTTCCCAATGGGACATGCTTGTATGAGTGTGCTTTTCAATATGTAACAACATTTTAAGGAACGGACTCTAAGTATCATGGTGAATTCAGTAGGGTCCCAATAGGATTCGCATGTAATAAGCATGTTATTCAAGATAGAGCAGCGTTTTAAGGAACGGAAACACTGTTTCTCTGTGAATTCAGTTAGTTCCCAGTAGCAGGCTCTTGTAATATGCGTACTTCTAAAGATTTATCAAAATTTGGTGTGCCGAATCTGAGTAACATGGTGAATTCGGTTAGTTCCCAAAAGGCCGCAGTAGTAATAAGTGGACTGTTCGGGATATAGAAAAATTTTCACGAATGGAATCAAAATTTCTAGGCGAATTCAGTGAGTTCCCAATGGGACATGCTTGTATGAGTGTGCTTTTCAATATGTAACAACATTTTAAGGAACGGACTCTAAGTATCATGGTGAATTCAGTAGGTTCCCAATAGGATTCGCATGTAATAAGCTTGTTATTCAAGATAGAGCAGCGTTTTAAGGAACGGAAACACTGTTTCTCTGTGAATTCAGTTAGTTCCCAGTAGCAGGCTCTTGTAATATGCGAACTTCTAAAGATTTATCAAAATTTGGTGTGCCGAACCTGAGTAACATGGTGAATTCGGTTAGTTCCCAATAGGCCGCAGTAGTAATAAGTGGACTGTTCGGGATATAGAAAAATTTTCACGAATGGAATCAAAATTTCTAGGCGAATTCAGTGAGTTCCCAATGGGACATGCTTGTATGAGTGTGCTTTTCAATATGTAACAACATTTTAAGGAACGGACTCTAAGTATCATGGTGAATTCAGTAGGGTCCCAATAGGATTCGCATGTAATAAGCTTGTTATTCAAGATAGAGCAGCGTTTTAAGGAACGGAAACACTGTTTCTCTGTGAATTCAGTTAGTTCCCAGTAGCAGGCTCTTGTAATATGCGTACTTCTAAAGATTTATCAAAATTTGGTGTGCCGAATCTGAGTAACATGGTGAATTCGGTTAGTTCCCAATAGGCCGCAGTAGTAATAAGTGGACTGTTCGGGATATAGAAAAATTTTCACGAATGGAATCAAAATTTCTAGGCGAATTCAGTGAGTTCCCAATGGGACATGCTTGTATGAGTGTGCTTTTCAATATGTAATAACATTTTAAGGAACGGACTCTAAGTATCATGGTGAATTCAGTAGGGTCCCAATAGGATTCGCATGTAATAAGCTTGTTATTCAAGATAGAGCAGCGTTTTAAGGAACGGAAACACTGTTTCTCTGTGAATTCAGTTAGTTCCCACTAGCAGGCTCTTGTAATATGCGTACTTCTAAAGATTTATCAAAATTTGGTGTGCCGAATCTGAGTAACATGGTGAATTCGGTTAGTTCCCAATAGGCCGCAGTAGTAATAAGTGGACTGTTCGGGATATAGAAAAATTTTCACGAATGGAATCAAAATTTCTAGGCGAATTCAGTGAGTTCCCAATGGGACATGCTTGTATGAGTGTGCTTTTCAATATGTAACAACATTTTAAGGAACGGACTCTAAGTATCATGGTGAATTCAGTAGGGTCCCAATAGGATTCGCATGTAATAAGCTTGTTATTCAAGATAGAGCAGCGTTTTAAGGAACGGAAACACTGTTTCTCTGTGAATTCAGTTAGTTCCCAGTAGCAGGCTCTTGTAATATGCGTACTTCTAAAGATTTATCAAAATTTGGTGTGCCGAATCTGAGTAACATGGTGAATTCGGTTAGTTCCCAATAGGCCGCAGTAGTAATAAGTGGACTGTTCGGGATATAGAAAAATTTTCACGAATGGAATCAAAATTTCTAGGCGAATTCAGTGAGTTCCCAATGGGACATGCTTGTATGAGTGTGCTTTTCAATATGTAATAACATTTTAAGGAACGGACTCTAAGTATCATGGTGAATTCAGTAGGGTCCCAATAGGATTCGCATGTAATAAGCTTGTTATTCAAGATAGAGCAGCGTTTTAAGGAACGGAAACACTGTTTCTCTGTGAATTCAGTTAGTTCCCAGTAGCAGGCTCTTGTAATATGCGTACTTCTAAAGATTTATCAAAATTTGGTGTGCCGAATCTGAGTAACATGGTGAATTCGGTTAGTTCCCAATAGGCCGCAGTAGTAATAAGTGGACTGTTCGGGATATAGAAAAATTTTCACGAAAGGAATCAAAATTTCTAGGCGAATTCAGTGAGTTCCCAATGGGACATGCTTGTATGAGTGTGCTTTTCAATATGTAACAACATTTTAAGGAACGGACTCTAAGTATCATGGTGAATTCAGTAGGTTCCCAAAAGGATTCGCATGTAATGAGCTTGTTATTCAAGATAGAGCAGCGTTTTAAGGAACGGAAACACTGTTTCTCTGTGAATTCAGTTAGTTCCCAGGAGCAGGCTCTTGTAATATGCGTACTTCTAAAGATTTATCAAAATTTGGTGTGCCGAATCTGAGTAACATGGTGAATTCGGTTAGTTCCCAATAGGCCGCAGTAGTAATAAGTGGACTGTTCGGGATATAGAAAAATTTTCACGAATGGAATCAAAATTTCTAGGCGAATTCAGTGAGTTCCCAATGGGACATGCTTGTATGAGTGTGCTTTTCAATATGTAACAACATTTTAAGGAACGTACTCTAAGTATCATGGTGAATTCAGTAGGTTCCCAATAGGATTCGCATGTAATAAGCTTGTTATTCAAGATAGAGCAGCGTTTTAAGGAACGGAAACACTGTTTCTCTGTGAATTCAGTTAGTTCCCAGTAGCAGGCTCTTGTAATATGCGTACTTCTAAAGATTTATCAAAATTTGGTGTGCCGAATCTGAGTAACATGGTGAATTCGGTTAGTTCCCAATAGGCCGCAGTAGTAATAAGTGGACTGTTCGGGATATAGAAAAATTTTCACGAAAGGAATCAAAATTTCTAGGCGAATTCAATGAGTTCCCAATGGGACATGCTTGTATGAGTGTGCTTTTCAATATGTAACAACATTTTAAGGAACGGACTCTAAGTATCATGGTGAATTCAGTAGGTTCCCAAAAGGATTCGCATGTAATGAGCTTGTTATTCAAGATAGAGCAGCGTTTTAAGGAACGGAAACACTGTTTCTCTGTGAATTCAGTTAGTTCCCAGGAGCAGGCTCTTGTAATATGCGTACTTCTAAAGATTTATCAAAATTTGGTGTGCCGAATCTGAGTAACATGGTGAATTCGGTTAGTTCCCAATAGGCCGCAGTAGTAATAAGTGGACTGTTCGGGATATAGAAAAATTTTCACGAATGGAATCAAAATTTCTAGGCGAATTCAGTGAGTTCCCAATGGGACATGCTTGTATGAGTGTGCTTTTCAATATGTAACAACATTTTAAGGAACGTACTCTAAGTATCATGGTGAATTCAGTAGGTTCCCAATAGGATTCGCATGTAATAAGCTTGTTATTCAAGATAGAGCAACGTTTTAAGGAACGGAAACACTGTTTCTCTGTGAATTCAGTTAGTTCCCAGTAGCAGGCTCTTGTAGTATGCGTACTTCTAAAGATTTATCAAAATTTGGTGTGCGGAATCTGAGTAACATGGTGAATTCGGTTAGTTCCCAATGGGCCGCAGTGGTAATAAGTGGACTGTTCGGGATATAGAAAAATTTTCACGAATGGAATCAAAATTTCTAGGAGAATTCACTGAGTTCCCAATGGGACATGCTTGTATGAGTGTGCTTTTCAATATGTAACAACATTTTAAGGAACGGACTCTAAGTATCATGGTGAATTCAGTAGGTTCCCAATAGGATTCGCATGTAATAAGCTTGTTATTCAAGATAGAGCAACGTTTTAAGGAACGGAAACACTGTTTCTCTGTGAATTCAGTTAGTTCCCAGGAGCAGGCTCTTGTAATATGCGTACTTCTAAAGATTTATCAAAATTTGGTGTGCCGAATCTGAGTAACATGGTGAATTCGGTTAGTTCCCAATAGGCCACAGTAGTAATAAGTGGACTGTTCGGGATATAGAAAAATTTTCACGAAAGGAATCAAAATTTCTAGGCGAATTCAGTGAGTTCCCAAAGGGACACGCTTGTATGAGTGTGCTTTTCAATATGTAACAACATTTTAAGGAACGGACTCTAAGTATCATGGTGAATTCAGTAGGTTCCCAATAGGATTCGCATGTAATAAGCTTGTTATTCAAGATAGAGCAGCGTTTTAAGGTACGGAAACACTGTTTCTCTGTGAATTCAGTTAGTTCCCAGTAGCAGGCCTTTGTAATATGCGTACTTCTAAAGACTTATCAAAATTTGGTGTGCCGAATCTGAGTAACATGGAGAATTCAGTTAGTTCCCAATAGGCCGCAGTAGTAATAAGTGGACTGTTCGGGATATAGAAAAATTTTCACGAATGGAATCAAAATTTCTAGGCGAATTCAGTGAGTTCCCAATGGGACATGCTTGTATGAGTGTGCTTTTCAATATGTAACAACATTTATGGAACGGACTCTAAGTATCATGGTGAATTCATTAGGTTCCCAATAGGATTCGCATGTAATAAGCTTGTTATTCAAGATAGAGCAGCGTTTTAAGGAACGGAAACACTGTTTCTCTGTGAATTCAGTTAGTTCCCAGTAGCAGGCTCTTGTAATATGCGTACTTCTAAAGATTTATCAAAATTTGGTGTGCCGAATCTGAGTAACATGGTGAATTCGGTTAGTTCCCAATAGGCCGCAGTAGTAATAAGTGGACTGTTCGGGATATAGAAAAATTTTCACAAATGGAATCAAAATTTCTAGGCGAATTCAGTGAGTTCCCAATGGGACATGCTTGTATGAGTGTGCTTTTCAATATGTAACAACATTTTAAGGAACGGACTCTAAGTATCATGGTGAATTCAGTAGGTTCCCAATAGGATTCGCATGTAATAAGCTTGTTATTCAAGATAGAGCAACGTTTTAAGGAACGGAAACACTGTTTCTCTGTGAATTCAGTTAGTTCCCAGTAGCAGGCTCTTGTAATATGCGAACTTCTAAAGATTTATCAAAATTTGGTGTGCCGAACCCTAGTAACATGGTGAATTCGGTTAGTTCCCAATAGGCCGCAGTAGTAATAAGTGGACTGTTCGGGATATAGAAAAATTTTCACGAATGGAATCAAAATTTCTAGGCGAATTCAGTGAGTTCCCAATGGACATGCTTGTATGAGTGTGCTTTTCAATATGTAACAACATTTTAAGGAACGGACTCTAAGTATCATGGTGAATTCAGTAGGGTCCCAATAGGATTCGCATGTAATAAGCTTGTTATTCAAGATAGAGCAGCGTTTTAAGGAACGGAAACACTGTTTCTCTGTGAATTCAGTTAGTTCCCAGTAGCAGGCTCTTGTAATATGCGTACTTCTAAAGATTTATCAAAATTTGGTGTGCCGAATCTGAGTAACATGGTGAATTCGGTTAGTTCCCAATAGGCCGCAGTAGTAATAAGTGGACTGTTCGGGATATAGAAAAATTTTCACGAATGGAATCAAAATTTCTAGGCGAATTCAGTGAGTTCCCAATGGGACATGCTTGTATGAGTGTGCTTTTCAATATGTAACAACATTTTAAGGAACGGACTCTAAGTATCATGGTGAATTCAGTAGGGTCCCAATAGGATTCGCATGTAATAAGCTTGTTATTCAAGATAGAGCAGCGTTTTAAGGAACGGAAACACTGTTTCTCTGTGAATTCAGTTAGTTCCCAGTAGCAGGCTCTTGTAATATGCGTACTTCTAAAGATTTATCAAAATTTGGTGTGCCGAATCTGAGTAACATGGTGAATTCGGTTAGTTCCCAATAGGCCGCAGTAGTAATAAGTGGACTGTTCGGGATATAGAAAAATTTTCACGAATGGAATCAAAATTTCTAGGCGAATTCAGTGAGTTCCCAATGGGACATGCTTGTATGAGTGTGCTTTTCAATATGTAACAACATTTTAAGGAACGGACTCTAAGTATCATGGTGAATTCAGTAGGTTCCCAATAGGATTCGCATGTAATAAGCTTGTTATTCAAGATAGAGCAGCGTTTTAAGGAACGGAAACACTGTTTCTCTGTGAATTCAGTTAGTTCCCAGTAGCAGGCTCTTGTAATATGCGTACTTCTAAAGATTTATCAAAATTTGGTGTGCCGAATCTGAGTAACATGGTGAATTCGGTTAGTTCCCAATAGGCCGCAGTAGTAATAAGTGGACTGTTCGGGATATAGAAAAATTTTCACGAATGGAATCAAAATTTCTAGGCGAATTCAGTGAGTTCCCAATGGGACATGCTTGTATGAGTGTGCTTTTCAATATGTAATAACATTTAAAGGAACGGACTCTAAGTATCATGGCGAATTCAGTAGGGTCCCAATAGGATTCGCATGTAATAAGCTTGTTATTCAAGATAGAGCAGCGTTTTAAGGAACGGAAACACTGTTTCTCTGTGAATTCAGTTAGTTCCCAGTAGCAGGCTCTTGTAATATGCGTACTTCTAAAGATTTATCAAAATTTGGTGTGCCGAATCTGAGTAACATGGTGAATTCGGTTAGTTCCCAATAGGCCGCAGTAGTAATAAGTGGACTGTTCGGGATATAGAAAAATTTTCACGAAAGGAATCAAAATTTCTAGGCGAATTCAGTGAGTTCCCAATGGGACATGCTTGTATGAGTGTGCTTTTCAATATGTAACAACATTTTAAGGAACGGACTCTAAGTATCATGGTGAATTCAGTAGGTTCCCAAAAGGATTCGCATGTAATGAGCTTGTTATTCAAGATAGAGCAGCGTTTTAAGGAACGGAAACACTGTTTCTCTGTGAATTCAGTTAGTTCCCAGGAGCAGGCTCTTGTAATATGCGTACTTCTAAAGATTTATCAAAATTTGGTGTGCCGAATCTGAGTAACATGGTGAATTCGGTTAGTTCCCAATAGGCCGCAGTAGTAATAAGTGGACTGTTCGGGATATAGAAAAATTTTCACGAATGGAATCAAAATTTCTAGGCGAATTCAGTGAGTTCCCAATGGGACATGCTTGTATGAGTGTGCTTTTCAATATGTAACAACATTTTAAGGAACGTACTCTAAGTATCATGGTGAATTCAGTAGGTTCCCAATAGGATTCGCATGTAATAAGCTTGTTATTCAAGATAGAGCAACGTTTTAAGGAACGGAAACACTGTTTCTCTGTGAATTCAGTTAGTTCCCAGTAGCAGGCTCTTGTAGTATGCGTACTTCTAAAGATTTATCAAAATTTGGTGTGCGGAATCTGAGTAACATGGTGAATTCGGTTAGTTCCCAATGGGCCGCAGTGGTAATAAGTGGACTGTTCGGGATATAGAAAAATTTTCACGAATGGAATCAAAATTTCTAGGAGAATTCACTGAGTTCCCAATGGGACATGCTTGTATGAGTGTGCTTTTCAATATGTAACAACATTTTAAGGAACGGACTCTAAGTATCATGGTGAATTCAGTAGGTTCCCAATAGGATTCGCATGTAATAAGCTTGTTATTCAAGATAGAGCAACGTTTTAAGGAACGGAAACACTGTTTCTCTGTGAATTCAGTTAGTTCCCAGGAGCAGGCTCTTGTAATATGCGAACTTCTAAAGATTTATCAAAATTTGGTGTGCCGAATCTGAGTAACATGGTGAATTCGGTTAGTTCCCAATAGGCCACAGTAGTAATAAGTGGACTGTTCGGGATATAGAAAAATTTTCACGAAAGGAATCAAAATTTCTAGGCGAATTCAGTGAGTTCCCAAAGGGACACGCTTGTATGAGTGTGCTTTTCAATATGTAACAACATTTTAAGGAACGGACTCTAAGTATCATGGTGAATTCAGTAGGTTCCCAATAGGATTCGCATGTAATAAGCTTGTTATTCAAGATAGAGCAGCGTTTTAAGGTACGGAAACACTGTTTCTCTGTGAATTCAGTTAGTTCCCAGTAGCAGGCCTTTGTAATATGCGTACTTCTAAAGACTTATCAAAATTTGGTGTGCCGAATCTGAGTAACATGGAGAATTCGGTTAGTTCCCAATAGGCCGCAGTAGTAATAAGTGGACTGTTCGGGATATAGAAAAATTTTCACGAATGGAATCAAAATTTCTAGGCGAATTCAGTGAGTTCCCAATGGGACATGCTTGTATGAGTGTGCTTTTCAATATGTAACAACATTTTTGGAACGGACTCTAAGTATCATGGTGAATTCAGTAGGTTCCCAATAGGATTCGCATGTAATAAGCTTGTTATTCAAGATAGAGCAGCGTTTTAAGGAACGGAAACACTGTTTCTCTGTGAATTCAGTTAGTTCCCAGTAGCAGGCTCTTGTAATATGCGTACTTCTAAAGATTTATCAAAATTTGGTGTGCCGAATCTGAGTAACATGGTGAATTCGGTTAGTTCCCAATAGGCCGCAGTAGTAATAAGTGGACTGTTCGGGATATAGAAAAATTTTCACGAATGGAATCAAAATTTCTAGGCGAATTCAGTGAGTTCCCAATGGGACATGCTTGTATGAGTGTGCTTTTCAATATGTAACAACATTTTAAGGAACGGACTCTAAGTATCATGGTGAATTCAGTAGGTTCCCAATAGGATTCGCATGTAATAAGCTTGTTATTCAAGATAGAGCAACGTTTTAAGGAACGGAAACACTGTTTCTCTGTGAATTCAGTTAGTTCCCAGTAGCAGGCTCTTCTAGTATGCGTACTTCTAAAGATTTATCAAAATTTGGTGTGCGGAATCTGAGTAACATGGTGAATTCGGTTAGTTCCCAATGGGCCGCAGTGGTAATAAGTGGACTGTTCGGGATATAGAAAAATTTTCACGAATGGAATCAAAATTTCTAGGCGAATTCAGTGAGTTCCCAATGGGACATGCTTGTATGAGTGTGCTTTTCAATATGTAACAACATTTTATTGAACGGACTCTAAGTATCATGGTGAATTCAGTAGGTTCCCAAAAGGATTCGCATGTAATAAGCTTGTTATTCAAGATAGAGCAGCGTTTTAAGGAACGGAAACACTGTTTCTCTGTGAATTCGTTAGTTCCCAGTAGCAGGCTCTGTAGTATGCGTACTTCTAAAGATTTATCAAAATTTGGTGTGCCGAATCTGAGTAACATGGTGAATTCGGTTAGTTCCCAATAGTCCGCAGTAGTAATAAGTGGACTGTTCGGGATATAGAAAAATTTTCACGAATGGAATCAAAATTTCTAGGCGAATTCAGTGAGTTCCCAATGGGACATGCTTGTATGACTGTGCTTTTCAATATGTAACAACATTTTAAGGAACGGACTCTAAGTATCATGGTGAATTCAGTAGGTTCCCAATAGGATTCGCATGTAATAAGCTTGTTATTCAAGATAGAGCAACGTTTTAAGGAACGGAAACACTGTTTCTCTGTGAATTCAGTTAGTTCCCAGGAGCAGGCTCTTGTAATATGCGTACTTCTAAAGATTTATCAAAATTTGGTGTGCCGAATCTGAGTAACATGGTGAATTCGGTTAGTTCCCAATAGGCCACAGTAGTAATAAGTGGACTGTTCGGGATATAGAAAAATTTTCACGAAAGGAATCAAAATTTCTAGGCGAATTCAGTGAGTTCCCAAAGGGACACGCTTGTATGAGTGTGCTTTTCAAATGTAACAACATTTTAAGGAACGGACTCTAAGTATCATGGTGAATTCAGTAGGTTCCCAATAGGATTCGCATGTAATAAGCTTGTTATTCAAGATAGAGCAGCGTTTTAAGGTACGGAAACACTGTTTCTCTGTGAATTCAGTTAGTTCCCAGTAGCAGGCCTTTGTAATATGCGTACTTCTAAAGACTTATCAAAATTTGGTGTGCCGAATCTGAGTAACATGGAGAATTCAGTTAGTTCCCAATAGGCCGCAGTAGTAATAAGTGGACTGTTCGGGATATAGAAAAATTTTCACGAATGGAATCAAAATTTCTAGGCGAATTCAGTGAGTTCCCAATGGGACATGCTTGTATGAGTGTGCTTTTCAATATGTAACAACATTTTAAGGAACGGACTCTAAGTATCATGGTGAATTCAGTAGGGTCCCAATAGGATTCGCATGTAATAAGCTTGTTATTCAAGATAGAGCAGCGTTTTAAGGAACGGAAACACTGTTTCTCTGTGAATTCAGTTAGTTCCCAGTAGCAGGCTCTTGTAATATGCGTACTTCTAAAGATTTATCAAAATTTGGTGTGCCGAATCTGAGTAACATGGTGAATTCGGTTAGTTCCCAATAGGCCGCAGTAGTATTAAGTGGACTGTTCGGGATATAGAAAAATTTTCACGAATGGAATCAAAATTTCTAGGCGAATTCAGTGAGTTCCCAATGGGACATGCTTGTATGAGTGTGCTTTTCAATATGTAACAACATTTTAAGGAACGGACTCTAAGTATCATGGTGAATTCAGTAGGTTCCCAATAGGATTCGCATGTAATAAGCTTGTTATTCAAGATAGAGCAGCGTTTTAAGGAACGGAAACACTGTTTCTCTGTGAATTCAGTTAGTTCCCATTAGCAGGCTCTTGTAATATGCGTACTTCTAAAGATTTATCAAAATTTGGTGTGCCGAATCTGAGTAACATGGTGAATTCGGTTAGTTCCCAATAGGCCGCAGTAGTAATAAGTGGACTGTTCGGGATATAGAAAAATTTTCACGAATGGAATCAAAATTTCTAGGCGAATTCAGTGAGTTCCCAATGGGACATGCTTGTATGAGTGTGCTTTTCAATATATAACAACATTTTAAGGAACGGACTCTAAGTATCATGGTGAATTCAGTAGGTTCCCAATAGGATTCGCATGTAATAAGCTTGTTATTCAAGATAGAGCAGCGTTTTAAGGAACGGAAACACTGTTTCTCTGTGAATTCAGTTAGTTCCCAGTAGCAGGCTCTTGTAATATGCGAACTTCTAAAGATTTATCAAAATTTGGTGTGCCGAACCTGAGTAACATGGTGAATTCGGTTAGTTCCCAATAGGCCGCAGTAGTAATAAGTGGACTGTTCGGGATATAGAAAAATTTTCACGAATGGAATCAAAATTTCTAGGCGAATTCAGTGAGTTCCCAATGGGACATGCTTGTATGAGTGTGCTTTTCAATATGTAACAACATTTTAAGGAACGGACTCTAAGTATCATGGTGAATTCAGTAGGTCCCAAAAGGATTCGCATGTAATAAGCTTGTTATTCAAGATAGAGCAGCGTTTTAAGGAACGGAAACACTGTTTCTCTGTGAATTCAGTTAGTTCCCAGTAGCAGGCTCTTGTAATATGCGTACTTCTAAAGATTTATCAAAATTTGGTGTGCCGAATCTGAGTAACATGGTGAATTCGGTTAGTTCCCAATAGGCCGCAGTAGTAATAAGTGGACTGTTCGGGATATAGAAAAATTTTTACGAATGGAATCAAAATTTCTAGGCGAATTCAGTGAGTTCCCAATGGGACATGCTTGTATGAGTGTGCTTTTCAATATGTAACAACATTTTAAGGAACGGACTCTAAGTATCATGGTGAATTCAGTAGGTTCCCAATAGGATTCGCATGTAATAAGCTTGTTATTCAAGATAGAGCAGCGTTTTAAGGAACGGAAACACTGTTCTTGGGAATTCAGTTAGTTCCCAGTAGCAGGCTCTTGTATTATGCGTACTTCCAAAGATTTATCAAAATTTGGTGTGCCGAATCTGAGTAACATGGTGAATTCGGTTAGTTCCCAATAGGCCGCAGTAGTAATAAATGGACTGTTCGGGATATAGAAAAATTTTCACGAATGGAATCAAAATTTCTAGGCGAATTCAGTGAGTTCCCAATGGGACATGCTTGTATGAGTGTGCTTTTCAATATGTAACAACATTTTAAGGAACGGACTCTAAGTATCATGGTGAATTCAGTAGGTTCCCAATAGGATTCGCATGTAATAAGCTTGTTATTCAAGATAGAGCAACGTTTTAAGGAACGGAAACACTGTTTCTCTGTGAATTCAGTTAGTTCCCAGTAGCAGGCTCTTGTAGTATGCGTACTTCTAAAGATTTATCAAAATTTGGTGTGCGGAATCTGAGTAACATGGTGAATTCGGTTAGTTCCCAATATGCCGCAGTGGTAATAAGTGGACTGTTCGGGATATAGAAAAATTTTCACGAATGGAATCAAAATTTCTAGGCGAATTCAGTGAGTTCCCAATGGGACATGCTTGTATGAGTGTGCTTTTCAATATGTAACAACATTTTAAGGAACGGACTCTAAGTATCATGGTGAATTCAGTAGGTTCCCAATAGGATTCGCATGTAATAAGCTTGTTATTCAAGATAGAGCAACGTTTTAAGGAACGGAAACACTGTTTCTCTGTGAATTCAGTTAGTTCCCAGTAGCAGGCTCTTGTAGTATGCGTACTTCTAAAGATTTATCAAAATTTGGTGTGCGGAATCTGAGTAACATGGTGAATTCGGTTAGTTCCCAATGGGCCGCAGTGGTAATAAGTGGACTGTTCGGGATATAGAAAAATTTTCACGAATGGAATCAAAATTTCTAGGAGAATTCACTGAGTTCCCAATGGGACATGCTTGTATGAGTGTGCTTTTCAATATGTAACAACATTTTAAGGAACGGACTCTAAGTATCATGGTGAATTCAGTAGGTTCCCAATAGGATTCGCATGTAATAAGCTTGTTATTCAAGATAGAGCAACGTTTTAAGGAACGGAAACACTGTTTCTCTGTGAATTCAGTTAGTTCCCAGGAGCAGGCTCTTGTAATATGCGTACTTCTAAAGATTTATCAAAATTTGGTGTGCCGAATCTGAGTAACATGGTGAATTCGGTTAGTTCCCAATAGGCCACAGTAGTAATAAGTGGACTGTTCGGGATATAGAAAAATTTTCACGAAAGGAATCAAAATTTCTAGGCGAATTCAGTGAGTTCCCAAAGGGACACGCTTGTATGAGTGTGCTTTTCAATATGTAACAACATTTTAAGGAACGGACTCTAAGTATCATGGTGAATTCAGTAGGTTCCCAATAGGATTCGCATGTAATAAGCTTGTTATTCAAGATAGAGCAGCGTTTTAAGGTACGGAAACACTGTTTCTCTGTGAATTCAGTTAGTTCCCAGTAGCAGGCCTTTGTAATATGCGTACTTCTAAAGACTTATCAAAATTTGGTGTGCCGAATCTGAGTAACATGGAGAATTCAGTTAGTTCCCAATAGGCCGCAGTAGTAATAAGTGGACTGTTCGGGATATAGAAAAATTTTCACGAATGGAATCAAAATTTCTAGGCGAATTCAGTGAGTTCCCAATGGGACATGCTTGTATGAGTGTGCTTTTCAATATGTAACAACATTTATGGAACGGACTCTAAGTATCATGGTGAATTCAGTAGGTTCCCAATAGGATTCGCATGTAATAAGCTTGTTATTCAAGATAGAGCAGCGTTTTAAGGAACGGAAACACTGTTTCTCTGTGAATTCAGTTAGTTCCCAGTAGCAGGCTCTTGTAATATGCGTACTTCTAAAGATTTATCAAAATTTGGTGTGCCGAATCTGAGTAACATGGTGAATTCGGTTAGTTCCCAATAGGCCGCAGTAGTAATAAGTGGACCGTTCGGGATATAGAAAAATTTTCACGAATGGAATCAAAATTTCTAGGCGAATTCAGTGAGTTCCCAATGGGACATGCTTGTATGAGTGTGCTTTTCAATATGTAACAACATTTTAAGGAACGGACTCTAAGTATCATGGTGAATTCAGTAGGTTCCCAATAGGATTCGCATGTGTTAAGCTTGTTATTCAAGATAGAGCAGCGTTTTAAGGAACGGAAACACTGTTTCTCTGTGAATTCAGTTAGTTCCCAGTAGCAGGCTCTTGTAATATGCGAACTTCTAAAGATTTATCAAAATTTGGTGTGCCGAACCTGAGTAACATGGTGAATTCGGTTAGTTCCCAATAGTCCGCAGTAGTAATAAGTGGACCGTTCGGGATATAGAAAAATTTTCACGAATGGAATCAAAATTTCTAGGCGAATTCAGTGAGTTCCCAATGGGACATGCTTGTATGAGTGTGCTTTTCAATATGTAACAACATTTTAAGGAACGGACTCTAAGTATCATGGTGAATTCAGTAGGGTCCCAATAGGATTCGCATGTAATAATCTTGTTATTCAAGATAGAGCAGCGTTTTAAGGAACGGAAACACTGTTTCTCTGTGAATTCAGTTAGTTCCCAGTAGCAGGCTCTTGTAATATGCGTACTTCTAAAGATTTATCAAAATTTGGTGTGCCGAATCTGAGTAATATGGTGAATTCGGTTAGTTCCCAATAGGCCGCAGTGGTAATAAGTGGACTGTTCGGGATATAGAAAAATTTTCACGAATGGAATCAAAATTTCTAGGCGAATTCAGTGAGTTCCCAATGGGACATGCTTGTATGAGTGTGCTTTTCAATATGTAACAACATTTTAAGGAACGGACTCTAAGTATCATGGTGAATACAGTAGGTTCCCAATAGGATTCGCATGTAATAAGCTTGTTTTTCACGATAGAGCAGCGTTTTAAGGAACGGAAACACTGTTTCTCTGTGAATTCAGTTAGTTCCCAGTAGCAGGCCTTTGTAATATGCGTACTTCTAAAGACTTATCAAAATTTGGTGTGCCGAATCTGAGTAACATGGTGAATTCGGTTAGTTCCCAATAGGCCGCAGTAGTAATAAGTGGACTGTTCGGGATATAGAAAAATTTTCACGAATGGAATCAAAATTTCTAGGCGAATTCAGTGAGTTCCCAATGGGACATGCTTCTATGAGTGTGCTTTTCAATATGTAACAACATTTTAACGAACGGACTCTAAGTATCATGGTGAATTCAGTAGGTTCCCAATAGGATTCGCATGTAATAAGCTTGTTATTCAAGATAGAGCAGCGTTTTAAGGAACGGAAACACTGTTTCTCTGTGAATTCAGTTAGTTCCCAGTAGCAGGCTCTTGTAATATGCGTTATTCTAAAGACTTATCAAAATTTGGTGTGCCGAATCTGAGTAACATGGTGAATTCCGTTAGTTCCCAATAGGCCGCAGTAGTAATAAGTGGACTGTTCGGGATATAGAAAAATTTTCACGAATGGAATCAAAATTTCTAGGCGAATTCAGTGAGTTCCCAATGGGACATGCTTGTATGAGTGTGCTTTTCAATATGTAACAACATTTTAAGGAACGGACTCTAAGTATCATGGTGAATTCAGTAGGTTCCCAATAGGATTCGCATGTAATAAGCTTGTTATTCAAGATAGAGCAGCTTTTTTAGGAACGGGAACACTGTTTCTCTGTGAATTCAGTTAGTTCCCAGTAGCAGGCTCTTGTAATATGCGTACTTCTAAAGATTTATCAAAATTTGGTGTGCCGAATCTGAGTAACATGGTGAATTCGGTTAGTTCCCAATAGGCCGCAGTAGTAATAAGTGGACTGTTCGGGATATAGAAAAATTTTCACGAATGGAATCAAAATTTCTGGGCGAATTCAGTGAGTTCCCAAAGGGACACGCTTGTATGAGTGTGCTTTTCAATATGTAACAACATTTTAAGGAACGGACTCTAAGTATCATGGTGAATTCAGTAGGTTCCCAATAGGATTCGCATGTAATAAGCTTGTTGTTCAAGATTGAGCAACGTTTTAAGGTACGGAAACACTGTTTCTCTGTGAATTCAGTTAGTTCCCAGTAGCAGGCTCTTGTAATATGCGTACTTCTAAAGATTTATCAAAATTTGGTGTGCCGAATCTGAGTAACATGGTGAATTCGGTTAGTTCCCAATAGGCCGCAGTAGTAATAAGTGGACTGTTCGGGATATAGAAAAATTTTCACGAATGGAATCAAAATTTCTGGGCGAATTCAGTGAGTTCCCAAAGGGACACGCTTGTATGAGTGTGCTTTTCAATATGTAACAACATTTTAAGGAACGGACTCTAAGTATCATGGTGAATTCAGTAGGTTCCCAATAGGATTCGCATGTAATAAGCTTGTTATTCAAGATAGAGCAGCGTTTTAAGGTACGGAAACACTGTTTCTCTGTGAATTCAGTTAGTTCCCAGTAGCAGGCTCTTGTAATATGCGTACTTCTAAAGATTTATCAAAATTTGGTGTGACGAATCTGAGTAACATGGTGAATTCGGTTAGTTCCCAATAGGCCGCAGTAGTAATAAGTGGACTGTTCGGGATATAGAAAAATTTCACGAATGGAATCAAAATTTCTAGGCGAATTCAGTGAGTTCCCAATGGGACATGCTTGTATGAGTGTGCTTTTCAATATGTAACAACATTTTAAGGAACGGACTCTAAGTATCATGGTGAATTCAGTAGGTTCCCAATAGGATTCGCCTGTAATAAGCTTGTTATTCAAGATAGAGCAACGTTTTAAGGTACGGAAACACTGTTTCTCTGTGAATTCAGTTAGTTCCCAGTAGCAGGCCTTTGTAATATGCGTACTTCTAAAGACTTATCAAAATTTGGTGTGCCGAATCTGAGTAACATGGTGAATTCGGTTAGTTCCCAATAGGCCGCAGTAGTAATAAGTGGACTGTTCGGGATATAGAAAAATTTTCACGAATGGAATCAAAATTTCTAGGCAAATTCAGTGAGTTCCCAATGGGACATGCTTGTATGAGTGTGCTTTTCAATATGTAACAACATTTTAAGGAACGGACTCTAAGTATCATGGTGAATTCAGTAGGTTCCCAATAGGATTCGCATGTAATAAGCTTGTTATTCAAGATAGAGCAACGTTTTAAGGAACGGAAACACTGTTTCTCTGTGAATTCAGTTAGTTCCCAGTAGCAGGCTCTTGTAATATGCATAATTCTAAAGATTTATCAAAATTTGGTGTGCCGAATCTGAGTAACATGGTGAATTCGGTTAGTTCCCAATAGGCCGCAGTAGTAATAAGTGGACTGTTCGGGATATAGAAAAATTTTCACGAATGGAATCAAAATTTCTAGGCGAATTCAGTGAGTTCCCAATGGGACATGCTTGTGTGAGTGTGCTTTTCAATATGTAACAACATTTTAAGGAACGGACTCTAAGTATCATGGTGAATTAAGTAGGTTCCCAATAGGATTCGCATGTAATAAGCTTGTTATTCAAGATAGAGCAGCTTTTTTAGGAACAGAAACACTGTTTCTCTGTGAATTCAGTTAGTTCCCAGTAGCAGGCTCTTGTAATATGCGTACTTCTAAAGATTTATCAAAATTTGGTGTGCCGAATCTGAGTAACATGGTGAATTCGGTTAGTTCCCAATAGGCCGCAGTAGTAATAAGAGGACTGTTCGGGATATAGAAAAATTTTCACGAATGGAATCAAAATTTCTAGGCGAATTCAGTGAGTTCCCAATGGGACATGCTTGTATGAGTGTGCTTTTCAATATGTAACAACATTTTAACGAACGGACTCTAAGTATCATGGTGAATTCAGTGGGGTCCCAATAGGATTCGCATGTAATAAGCTTGTTATTCAAGATAGAGCAGCGTTTTAAGGAACGGAAACACTGTTTCTCTGTGAATTCAGTTAGTTCCCAGTAGCAGGCTCTTGTAATATGCGTACTTCTAAAGATTTATCAAAATTTGGTGTGCCGAATCTGAGTAACATGGTGAATTCGGTTAGTTCCCAATAGGCCGCAGTAGTAATAAGTGGACTGTTCGGGATATAGAAAAATTTTCACGAATGGAATCAAAATTTCTAGGCGAATTCAGTGAGTTCCCAATGGGACATGCTTGTGTGAGTGTGCTTTTCAATATGTAACAACATTTTAAGGAACGGACTCTAAGTATCATGGTGAATTAAGTAGGTTCCCAATAGGATTCGCATGTAATAAGCTTGTTATTCAAGATAGAGCAGCTTTTTTAGGAACGGAAACACTGTTTCTCTGTGAATTCAGTTAGTTCCCAGTAGCAGGCTCTTGTAATATGCGTACTTCTAAAGATTTATCAAAATTTGGTGTGCCGAATCTGAGTAACATGGTGAATTCGGTTAGTTCCCAATAGGCCGCAGTAGTAATAAGAGGACTGTTCGGGATATAGAAAAATTTTCACGAATGGAATCAAAATTTCTAGGCGAATTCAGTGAGTTCCCAATGGGTCATGCTTGTATGAGTGTGCTTTTCAATATGTAACAACATTTTAACGAACGGACTCTAAGTATCATGGTGAATTCAGTGGGGTCCCAATAGGATTCGCATGTAATAAGCTTGTTATTCAAGATAGAGCAGCGTTTTAAGGAACGGAAACACTGTTCTCTGGGAATTCAGTTAGTTCCCAGTAGCAGGCTCTTGTAATATGCGTACTTCCAAAGATTTATCAAAATTTGGTGTGCCGAATATGAGTAACATGGTGAATTCGGTTAGTTCCCAATAGGCCGCAGTAGTAATAAGTGGACTGTTCGGGATATAGAAAAATTTTCACGAATGGAATCAAAATTTCTAGGCGAATTCAGTGAGTTCCCAATGGGACATGCTTGTGTGAGTGTGCTTTTCAATATGTAACAACATTTTAAGGAACGGACTCTAAGTATCATGGTGAATTAAGTAGGTTCCCAATAGGATTCGCATGTAATAAGCTTGTTATTCAAGATAGAGCAGCTTTTTTAGGAACGGAAACACTGTTTCTCTGTGAATTCAGTTAGTTCCCAGTAGCAGGCTCTTGTAATATGCGTACTTCTAAAGATTTATCAAAATTTGGTGTGCCGAATCTGAGTAACATGGTGAATTCGGTTAGTTCCCAATAGGCCGCAGTAGTAATAAGAGGACTGTTCGGGATATAGAAAAATTTTCACGAATGGAATCAAAATTTCTAGGCGAATTCAGTGAGTTCCCAATGGGACATGCTTGTATGAGTGTGCTTTTCAATATGTAACAACATTTTAACGAACGGACTCTAAGTATCATGGTGAATTCAGTGGGGTCCCAATAGGATTCGCATGTAATAAGCTTGTTATTCAAGATAGAGCAGCGTTTTAAGGAACGGAAACACTGTTCTCTGTGAATTCAGTTAGTTCCCAGTAGCAGGCTCTTGTAATATGCGTACTTCCAAAGATTTATCAAAATTTGGTGTGCCGAATATGAGTAACATGGTGAATTCGGTTAGTCCCAATAGGCCGCAGTAGTAATAAGTGGACTGTTCGGGATATAGAAAAATTTTCACGAATGGAATCAAAATTTCTAGGCAAATTCAGTGAGTTCCCAATGGGACATGCTTGTATGAGTGTGCTTTTCAATATGTAACAACATTTTAACGAACGGACTCTAAGTATCATGGTGAATTCAGTAGGTTCCCAATAGGATTCGCATGTAATAAGCTTGTTATTCAAGATAGAGCAGCGTTTTAAGGAACGGAAACACTGTTTCTCTGTGAATTCAGTTAGTTCCCAGTAGCAGGCTCTTGTAATATGCGTACTTCTAAAGATTTATCAAAATTTGGTGTGCCGAATCTGAGTAACATGGTGAATTCGGTTAGTTCCCAATAGGCCGCAGTAGTAATAAGTGGACTGTTCGGGATATAGAAAAATTTTCACGAATGGAATCAAAATTTCTAGGCGAATTCAGTGAGTTCCCAATGGGACATGCTTGTGTGAGTGTGCTTTTCAATATGTAACAACATTTTAACGAACGGACTCTAAGTATCATGGTGAATTAAGTAGGTTCCCAATAGGATTCGCATGTAATAAGCTTGTTATTCAAGATAGAGCAGCTTTTTTAGGAACGGAAACACTGTTTCTCTGTGAATTCAGTTAGTTCCCAGTAGCAGGCTCTTGTAATATGCGTACTTCTAAAGATTTATCAAAATTTGGTGTGCCGAATCTGAGTAACATGGTGAATTCGGTTAGTTCCCAATAGGACGCAGTAGTAATAAGTGGACTGTTCGGGATATAGAAAAATTTTCACGAATGGAATCAAAATTTCTAGGCGAATTCAGTGAGTTCCCAATGGGACATGCTTGTATGAGTGTGCTTTTCAATATGTAACAACATTTTAACGAGCGGACTCTAAGTATCATGGTGAATTCAGTAGGTTCCCAATAGGATTCGCATGTAATAAGCTTGTTATTCAAGATAGAGCAGCGTTTTAAGGTACGGAAACACTGTTTCTCTGTGAATTCAGTTAGTTCCCAGTAGCAGGCCTTTGTAATATGCGTACTTCTAAAGACTTATCAAAATTTGGTGTGCCGAATCTGAGTAACATGGTGAATTCGGTTAGTTCCCAATAGGCCGCAGTAGTAATAAGTGGACTGTTCGGGATATAGAAAAATTTCACGAATGGAATGAAAATTTCTAGGCGAATTCAGTGAGTTCCCAATGGGACATGCTTGTATGAGTGTGCTTTTCAATATGTAAGAACATTTTAAGGAACGGACTCTAAGTATCATGGTGAATTCAGTAGGTTCCCAATAGGATTCGCCTGTAATAAGCTTGTTGTTCAAGATAGAGCAACGTTTTCAGGTACGGAAACACTGTTTCTCTGTGAATTCAGTTAGTTCCCAGTAGCAGGCCTTTGTAATATGCGTACTTCTAAAGACTTATCAAAATTTGGTGTGCCGAATCTGAGTAACATGGTGAATTCGGTTAGTTCCCAATAGGCCGCAGTAGTAATAAGTGGACTGTTCGGGATATAGAAAAATTTTCACGAATGGAATCAAAATTTCTAGGCAAATTCAGTGAGTTCCCAATGGGACATGCTTGTATGAGTGTGCTTTTCAATATGTAACAACATTTTAAGGAACGGACTCTAAGTATCATGGTGAATTCAGTAGGTTCCCAATAGGATTCGCATGTAATAAGCTTGTTATTCAAGATAGAGCAACGTTTTAAGGAACGGAAACACTGTTTCTCTGTGAATTCAGTTAGTTCCCAGTAGCAGGCTCTTGTAATATGCATAATTCTAAAGATTTATCAAAATTTGGTGTGCCGAATCTGAGTAACATGGTGAATTCGGTTAGTTCCCAATAGGCCGCAGTAGTAATAAGTGGACTGTTCGGGATATAGAAAAATTTTCACGAATGGAATCAAAATTTCTAGGCGAATTCAGTGAGTTCCCAATGGGACATGCTTGTGTGAGTGTGCTTTTCAATATGTAACAACATTTTAAGGAACGGACTCTAAGTATCATGGTGAATTAAGTAGGTTCCCAATAGGATTCGCATGTAATAAGCTTGTTATTCAAGATAGAGCAGCTTTTTTAGGAACGGAAACACTGTTTCTCTGTGAATTCAGTTAGTTCCCAGTAGCAGGCTCTTGTAATATGCGTACTTCTAAAGATTTATCAAAATTTGGTGTGCCGAATCTGAGTAACATGGTGAATTCGGTTAGTTCCCAATAGGCCGCAGTAGTAATAAGAGGACTGTTCGGGATATAGAAAAATTTTCACGAATGGAATCAAAATTTCTAGGCGAATTCAGTGAGTTCCCAATGGGACATGCTTGTATGAGTGTGCTTTTCAATATGTAACAACATTTTAACGAACGGACTCTAAGTATCATGGTGAATTCAGTGGGGTCCCAATAGGATTCGCATGTAATAAGCTTGTTATTCAAGATAGAGCAGCGTTTTAAGGAACGGAAACACTGTTCTCTGTGAATTCAGTTAGTTCCCAGTAGCAGGCTCTTGTAATATGCGTACTTCTAAAGATTTATCAAAATTTGGTGTGCCGAATCTGAGTAACATGGTGAATTCGGTTAGTTCCCAATAGGACGCAGTAGTAATAAGTGGACTGTTCGGGATATAGAAAAATTTTCACGAATGGAATCAAAATTTCTAGGCGAATTCAGTGAGTTCCCAATGGGACATGCTTGTATGAGTGTGATTTTCAATATGTAACAACATTTTAACGAACGGACTCTAAGTATCATGGTGAATTCAGTAGGTTCCCAATAGGATTCGCATGTAATAAGCTTGTTATTCAAGATAGAGCAGCGTTTTAAGGTACGGAAACACTGTTTCTCTGTGAATTCAGTTAGTTCCCAGTAGCAGGCCTTTGTAATGTCCGTACCTCTAAAGATTTATCAAAATTTGGTGTGCCGAATCTGAGTAACATGGTGAATTCGGTTAGTTCCCAATAGGCCGCAGTAGTAATAAGTGGACTGTTCGGGATATAGAAAAATTTTCACGAATGGAATCAAAATTTCTAGGCGAATTCAGTGAGTTCCCAATGGGACATGCTTGTATGAGTGTGCTTTTCAATATGTAACAACATTTTAACGAACGGACTCTAAGTATCATGGTGAATTCAGTAGGTTCCCAATAGGATTCGCATGTAATAAGCTTGTTATTCAAGATAGAGCAGCGTTTTAAGGAACGGAAACACTGTTCTCTGTGAATTCAGTTAGTTCCCAGGAGCAGGCTCTTGTAATATGCGTACTTCTAAAGATTTATCAAAATTTCGTGTGCCGAATCTGAGTAACATGGTGAATTCGGTTAGTCCCAATAGGCCGCAGTAGTAATAAGTGGACTGTTCGGGATATAGAAAAATTTTCACGAATGGAATCAAAACTTCTAGGCGAATTCAGTGAGTTCCCAATGGGACATGCTTGTATGAGTGTGCTTTTCAATATGTAACAACATTTTAACAAACGGACTCTAAGTATCATGGTGAATTCAGTAGGTTCCCAATAGGATTCGCATGTAATAAGCTTGTTATTCAAGATAGAGCAGCGTTTTAAGGAACGGAAACACTGTTTCTCTGTGAATTCAGTTAGTTCCCAGTAGCAGGCTCTTGTAATATGGGTACTACTAAAGATTTATCAAAATTTGGTGTGCCGAATCTGAGTAACATGGTGAATTCGGTTAGTTCCCAATAGGCCGCAGTAGTAATAAGTGGACTGTTCGGGATATAGAAAAATTTCACGAATGGAATCAAAATTTCTAGGCGAATTCAGTGAGTTCCCAATGGGACATGCTTGTATGAGTGTGCTTTTCAATATGTAACAACATTTTAAGGAACGGACTCTAAGTATCATGGTGAATTCAGTAGGTTCCCAATAGGATTCGCATGTAATAAGCTTGTTATTGAAGATAGAGCAGCGTTTTAAGGTACGGAAACACTGCTTCTCTGTGAATTCAGTTAGTTCCCAGTAGCAGGCTCTTGTAATATGCGTACTTCTAAAGATTTATCAAAATTTGGTGTGCGGAATCTGAGTAACATGGTGAATTCAGTTAGTTCCCAATAGGCCACAGTAGTAATAAGTGGACTGTTCGGGATATAGAAAAATTTTCACGAAAGGAATCAAAATTTCTAGGCGAATTCAGTGAGTTCCCAATGGGACATGCTTGTATGAGTGTGCTTTTCAATATGTAACAACATTTTAAGGAACGGACTCTAAGTATCATGGTGAATTCAATAGGTTCCCAATAGGATTCGCATGTAATAAGCTTGTTATTCAAGATAGAGCAACGTTTTAAGGAACGGAAACACTGTTTCTCTGTGAATTCAGTTAGTTACCAGTAGCAGGCTCTTGTAATATGCGTACTTCTAAAGATTTATCAAAATTTGGTGTGCCGAATCTGAGTAACATGGTGAATTCGGTTAGTTCCCAATAGGCCACAGTAGTAATAAGTGGACTGTTCGGGATATAGAAAAATTTTCACGAAAGGAATCAAAATTTCTAGGCGAATTCAGTGAGTTCCCAATGGGACATGCTTGTATGAGTGTGCTTTTCAATATGTAACAACATTTTAAGGAACGGACTCTAAGTATCATGGTGAATTCAGTAGGTTCCCAATAGGATTCGCATGTAATAAGCTTGTTATTCAAGATAGAGCAGCGTTTTAAGGAACGGAAACACTGTTTCTCTGTGAATTCAGTTAGTTCCCAGTAGCAGGCCTTTGTAATATGCGTACTTCTAAAGACTTATCAAAATTTGGTGTGCCGAATCTGAGTAACATGGTGAATTCGGTTAGTTCCCAATAGGCCGCAGTAGTAATAAGTGGACTGTTCGGGATATAGAAAAATTTTCACGAATGGAATCAAAATTTCTAGGCGAATTCAGTGAGTTCCCAATGGGACATGCTTGTATGAGTGTGCTTTTCAATATGTAACAACATTTTAAGGACCGGACTCTAAGTATCATGGTGAATTCAGTGGGGTCCCAATAGGATTCGCATGTAATAAGCTTGTTATTCAAGATAGAGCAGCGTTTTAAGGAACGGAAACACTGTTTCTCTGTGAATTCAGTTAGTTCCCAGTAGCAGGCTCTTGTAATATGCGTTATTCTAAAGACTTATCAAAATTTGGTGTGCCGAATCTGAGTAACATGGTGAATTCGGTTAGTTCCCAATAGGCCGCAGTAGTAATAAGTGGACTGTTCGGGATATAGAAAAATTTTCACGAATGGAATCAAAATTTCTAGGCGAATTCAGTGAGTTCCCAATGGGACATGCTTGTATGAGTGTGCTTTTCAATATGTAACAACATTTTAAGGAACGGACTCTAAGTATCATGGTGAATTCAGTAGGTTCCCAATAGGATTCGCATGTAATAAGCTTGTTATTCAAGATAGAGCAGCTTTTTTAGGAACGGGAACACTGTTTCTCTGTGAATTCAGTTAGTTCCCAGTAGCAGGCTCTTGTAATATGCGTACTTCTAAAGATTTATCAAAATTTGGTGTGCCGAATCTGAGTAACATGGTGAATTCGGTTAGTTCCCAATAGGCCGCAGTAGTAATAAGTGGACTGTTCGGGATATAGAAAAATTTCACGAATGGAATCAAAATTTCTAGGCGAATTCAGTGAGTTCCCAATGGGACACGCTTGTATGAGTGTGCTTTTCAATATGTAACAACATTTTAAGGAACGGACTCTAAGTATCATGGTGAATTCCGTAGGTTCCCAATAGGATTCGCCTGTAATAAGCTTGTTGTTCAAGATAGAGCAACGTTTTAAGGTACGGAAACACTGTTTCTCTGTGAATTCAGTTAGTTCCCAGTAGCAGGCCTTTGTAATATGCGTACTTCTAAAGACTTATCAAAATTTCGTGTGCCGAATCTGAGTAACATGGTGAATTCGGTTAGTTCCCAATAGGCCGCAGTAGTAATAAGTGGACTGTTCGGGATATAGAAAAATTTTCACGAATGGAATCAAAATTTCTAGGCGAATTCAGTGAGTTCCCAATGGGACATGCTTGTGTGAGTGTGCTTTTCAATATGTAACAACATTTTAAGGAACGGACTCTAAGTATCATGGTGAATTCAGTAGGTTCCCAATAGGATTCGCATGTAATAAGCTTGTTATTCAAGATAGAGCAACGTTTTAAGGAACGGAAACACTGTTTCTCTGTGAATTCAGTTAGTTCCCAGTAGCAGGCTCTTGTAATATGCGTACTTCTAAAGATTTATCAAAATTTGGTGTGCCGAATCTGAGTAACATGGTGAATTCGGTTAGTCCCAATAGGCCGCAGTAGTAATAAGTGGACTGTTCGGGATATAGAAAAATTTTCACGAATGGAATCAAAATTTCTAGGCGAATTCAGTGAGTTCCCAATGGGACATGCTTGTATGAGTGTGCTTTTCATTATGTAACAACATTTTAACGAACGGACTCTAAGTATCATGGTGAATTCAGTAGGTTCCCAATAGGATTCGCATGTAATAAGCTTGTTATTCAAGATAGAGCAGCGTTTTAAGGAACGGAAACACTGTTCTCTGTGAATTCAGTTAGTTCCCAGTAGCAGGCTCTTGTAATATGCGTACTTCCAAAGATTTATCAAAATTTGGTGTGCGGAATCTGAGTAACATGGTGAATTCGGTTAGTCCCAATAGGCCGCAGTAGTAATAAGTGGACTGTTCGGGATATAGAAAAATTTTCACGAATGGAATCAAAATTTCTAGGCGAATTCAGTGAGTTCCCAATGGGACATGCTTGTATGAGTGTGCTTTTCAATATGTAACAACATTTTAACGAACGGACTCTAAGTATCATGGTGAATTTAGTAGGTTCCCAATAGGATTCGCATGTAATAAGCTTGTTATTCAAGATAGAGCAGCGTTTTAAGGTACGGAAACACTGTTTCTCTGTGAATTCAGTTAGTTCCCAGTAGCAGGCTCTTGTAATATGCGTACTTCTAAAGGTTTATCAAAATTTGGTGTGCCGAATCTGAGTAACATGGTGAATTCGGTTAGTTCCCAATAGGCCGCAGTAGTAATAAGTGGACTGTTCGGGATATAGAAAAATTTTCACGAATGGAATCAAAATTTCTAGGCGAATTCAGTGAGTTCCCAATGGGACATGCTTGTATGAGTGTGCTTTTCAATATGTAACAACATTTTAAGGAACGGACTCTAAGTATCATGGTGAATTCAGTAGGTTCCCAATAGGATTCGCATGTAATAAGCTTGTTATTCAAGATAGAGCAGCGTTTTAAGGAACGGAAACACTGTTCTCTGTGAATTCAGTTAGTTCCCAGGAGCAGGCTCTTGTAATATGCGTACTTCCAAAGATTTATCAAAATTTGGTGTGCCGAATCTGAGTAACATGGTGAATTCGGTTAGTCCCAATAGGCCGCAGTAGTAATAAGTGGACTGTTCGGGATATAGAAAAATTTTCACGAATGGAATCAAAATTTCTAGGCGAATTCAGTGAGTTCCCAATGGGACATGCTTGTATGAGTGTGCTTTTCAATATGTAACAACATTTTAAGGAACGGACTCTAAGTATCATGGTGAATTCAGTAGGTTCCCAATAGGATTCGCATGTAATAAGCTTGTTATTCAAGATAGAGCAGCGTTTTAAGGAACGGAAACACTGTTCTCTGTGAATTCAGTTAGTTCCCAATAGCAGGCTCTTGTAATATGCGTACTTCCAAAGATTTATCAAAATTTGGTGTGCCGAATCTGAGTAACATGGTGAATTCGGTTAGTCCCAATAGGCCGCAGTAGTAATAAGTGGATTGTTCGGGATATAGAAAAATTTTCACGAATGGAATCAAAATTTCTAGGCGAATTCAGTGAGTTCCCAATGGGACATACTTGTATGAGTGTGCTTTTCAATATGTAACAACATTTTAACAAACGGACTCTAAGTATCATGGTGAATTCAGTAGGTTCCCAATAGGATTCGCATGTAATAAGCTTGTTATTCAAGATAGAGCAGCGTTTTAAGGAACGGAAACACTGTTCTCTGTGAATTCAGTTAGTTCCCAGTAGCAGGCTCTTGTAATATGCGTACTTCCAAAGATTTATCAAAATTTGGTGTGCCGAATCTGAGTAACATGGTGAATTCGGTTAGTCCCAATAGGCCGCAGTAGTAATAAGTGGACTGTTCGGGATATAGAAAAATTTTCACGAATGGAATCAAAATTTCTAGGCGAATTCAGTGAGTTCCCAATGGGACATGCTTGTATGAGTGTGCTTTTCAATATGTAACAACATTTTAACGAACGGACTCTAAGTATCATGGTGAATTCAGTAGGTTCCCAATAGGATTCGCATGTAATAAGCTTGTTATTCAAGATAGAGCAGCGTTTTAAGGTACGGAAACACTGTTTCTCTGTGAATTCAGTTAGTTCCCAGTAGCAGGCTCTTGTAGTATGCGTACTTCTAAAGATTTATCAAAATTTGGTGTGCGGAATCTGAGTAACATGGTGAATTCTGTTAGTTCCCAATAGGCCGCAGTAGTAATAAGTGGACTGTTCGGGATATAGAAAAATTTTCACGAATGGAATCAAAATTTCTAGGCGAATTCACTGAGTTCCCAATGGGACATGCTTGTATGAGTGTGCTTTTCAATATGTAACAACAGTTTAAGGAACGGACTCTAAGTATCATGGTGAATTCAGTAGGTTCCCAATAGGATTCGCATGTAATAAGCTTGTTATTCAAGATAGAGCAACGTTTTAAGGAACGGAAACACTGTTTCTCTATGAATTCAGTTAGTTCCCAGTAGCAGGCTCTTGTAATATGCGTACTTCTAAAGATTTATCAAAATTTGGTGTGCCGAATCTGAGTAACATGGTGAATTCGGTTAGTCCCAATAGGCCGCAGTAGTAATAAGTGGACTGTTCGGGATATAGAAAAATTTTCACGAATGGAATCAAAATTTCTAGGCGAATTCAGTGAGTTCCCAATGGGACATGCTTGTATGAGTGTGCTTTTCAATATGTAACAACATTTTAACGAACGGACTCTAAGTATCATGGTGAATTCAGTAGGTTCCCAATAGGATTCGCATGTAATAAGCTTGTTATTCAAGATAGAGCAGCGTTTTAAGGAACGGAAACACTGTTCTCTGTGAATTCAGTTAGTTCCCAGTAGCAGGCTCTTGTAATATGCGTACTTCCAAAGATTTATCAAAATTTGGTGTGCGGAATCTGAGTAACATGGTGAATTCGGTTAGTCCCAATAGGCCGCAGTAGTAATAAGTGGACTGTTCGGGATATAGAAAAATTTTCACGAATGGAATCAAAATTTCTAGGCGAATTCACTGAGTTCCCAAAGGGACATGCTTGTATGAGTGTGCTTTTCAATATGTAACAACATTTTAAGGAACGGACTCTAAGTATCATGGTGAATTCAGTAGGTTCCCAATAGGATTCGCATGTAATAAGATTGTTATTCAAGATAGAGCAACGTTTTAAGGAACGGAAACACTATTTCTCTGTGAATTCAGTTAGTTCCCAGTAGCAGGCCTTTGTAATATGCGTACTTCTAAAGACTTATCAAAATTTGGTGTGCCGAATCTGAGTAACATGGTGAATTCGGTTAGTTCCCAATAGGCCGCAGTAGTAATAAGTGGACTGTTCGGGATATAGAAAAATTTTCACGAATGGAATCAAAATTTCTAGGCAAATTCAGTGAGTTCCCAATGGGACATGCTTGTATGAGTGTGCTTTTCAATATGTAACAACATTTTAAGGAACGGAGTCTAAGTATCATGGTGAATTCAGTAGGTTCCCAATAGGATTCGCATGTAATAAGCTTGTTATTCAAGATAGAGCAACGTTTTAAGGAACGGAAACACTGTTTCTCTGTGAATTCAGTTAGTTCCCAGTAGCAGGCTCTTGTAATATGCATAATTCTAAAGATTTATCAAAATTTGGTGTGCCGAATCTGAGTAACATTGTGAATTCGGTTAGTTCCCAATAGGCCGCAGTAGTAATAAGTGGACTGTTCGGGATATAGAAAAATTTTCACGAATGGAATCAAAATTTCTAGGCGAATTCAGTGAGTTCCCAATGGGACATGCTTGTATGAGTGTGCTTTTCAATATGTAACAACATTTTAACGAACGGACTCTAAGTATCATGGTGAATTCAGTAGGTTCCCAATAGGATTCGCATGTAATAAGCTTGTTATTCAAGATAGAGCAGCGTTTTAAGGTACGGAAACACTGTTTCTCTGTGAATTCAGTTAGTTCCCAGTAGCAGGCTCTTGTAATGTGCGTACCTCTAAAGATTTATCAAAATTTGGTGTGCCGAATCTGAGTAACATGGTGAATTCGGTTAGTTCCCAATAGGCCGCAGTAGTAATAAGTGGACTGTTCGGGATATAGAAAAATTTTCACGAATGGAATCAAAATTTCTAGGCGAATTCAGTGAGTTCCCAATGGGACATGCTTGTATGAGTGTGCTTTTCAATATGTAACAACATTTTAACGAACGGACTCTAAGTATCATGGTGAATTCAGTAGGTTCCCAATAGGATTCGCATGTAATAAGCTTGTTATTCAAGATAGAGCAGCGTTTTAAGGAACGGAAACACTGTTCTCTGTGAATTCAGTTAGTTCCCAGGAGCAGGCTCTTGTAATATGCGTACTTCTAAAGATTTATCAAAATTTCGTGTGCCGAATCTGAGTAACATGGTGAATTCGGTTAGTCCCAATAGGCCGCAGTAGTAATAAGTGGACTGTTCGGGATATAGAAAAATTTTCACGAATGGAATCAAAACTTCTAGGCGAATTCAGTGAGTTCCCAATGGGACATGCTTGTATGAGTGTGCTTTTCAATATGTAACAACATTTTAACAAACGGACTCTAAGTATCATGGTGAATTCAGTAGGTTCCCAATAGGATTCGCATGTAATAAGCTTGTTATTCAAGATAGAGCAGCGTTTTAAGGAACGGAAACACTGTTTCTCTGTGAATTCAGTTAGTTCCCAGTAGCAGGCTCTTGTAATATGCGTACTACTAAAGATTTATCAAAATTTGGTGTGCCGAATCTGAGTAACATGGTGAATTCGGTTAGTTCCCAATAGGCCGCAGTAGTAATAAGTGGACTGTTCGGGATATAGAAAAATTTCACGAATGGAATCAAAATTTCTAGGCGAATTCAGTGAGTTCCCAATGGGACATGCTTGTATGAGTGTGCTTTTCAATATGTAACAACATTTTAAGGAACGGACTCTAAGTATCATGGTGAATTCAGTAGGTTCCCAATAGGATTCGCATGTAATAAGCTTGTTATTGAAGATAGAGCAGCGTTTTAAGGTACGGAAACACTGCTTCTCTGTGAATTCAGTTAGTTCCCAGTAGCAGGCTCTTGTAATATGCGTACTTCTAAAGATTTATCAAAATTTGGTGTGCGGAATCTGAGTAACATGGTGAATTCGGTTAGTTCCCAATAGGCCACAGTAGTAATAAGTGGACTGTTCGGGATATAGAAAAATTTTCACGAAAGGAATCAAAATTTCTAGGCGAATTCAGTGAGTTCCCAATGGGACATGCTTGTATGAGTGTGCTTTTCAATATGTAACAACATTTTAAGGAACGGACTCTAAGTATCATGGTGAATTCAGTAGGTTCCCAATAGGATTCGCATGTAATAAGCTTGTTATTCAAGATAGAGCAGCGTTTTAAGGAACGGAAACACTGTTTCTCTGTGAATTCAGTTAGTTCCCAGTAGCAGGCTCTTGTAATATGCGTTATTCTAAAGACTTATCAAAATTTGGTGTGCCGAATCTGAGTATCATGGTGAATTCGGTTAGTTCCCAATAGGCCGCAGTAGTAATAAGTGGACTGTTCGGGATATAGAAAAATTTTCACGAATGGAATCAAAATTTCTAGGCGAATTCAGTGAGTTCCCAATGGGACATGCTTGTATGAGTGTGCTTTTCAATATGTAACAACATTTTAACGAACGGACTCTAAGTATCATGGTGAATTCAGTAGGTTCCCAATAGGATTCGCATGTAATAAGCTTGTTATTCAAGATAGAGCAGCGTTTTAAGGTACGGAAACACTGTTTCTCTGTGAATTCAGTTAGTTCCCAGTAGCAGGCTCTTGTAGTATGCGTACTTCTAAAGATTTATCAAAATTTGGTGTGCGGAATCTGAGTAACATGGTGAATTCTGTTAGTTCCCAATAGGCCGCAGTAGTAATAAGTGGACTGTTCGGGATATAGAAAAATTTTCACGAATGGAATCAAAATTTCTAGGCGAATTCACTGAGTTCCCAATGGGACATGCTTGTATGAGTGTGCTTTTCAATATGTAACAACAGTTTAAGGAACGGACTCTAAGTATCATGGTGAATTCAGTAGGTTCCCAATAGGATTCGCATGTAATAAGCTTGTTATTCAAGATAGAGCAACGTTTTAAGGAACGGAAACACTGTTTCTCTGTGAATTCAGTTAGTTCCCAGTAGCAGGCTCTTGTAATATGCGTACTTCTAAAGATTTATCAAAATTTGGTGTGCCGAATCTGAGTAACATGGTGAATTCGGTTAGTCCCAATAGGCCGCAGTAGTAATAAGTGGACTGTTCGGGATATAGAAAAATTTTCACGAATGGAATCAAAATTTCTAGGCGAATTCAGTGAGTTCCCAATGGGACATGCTTGTATGAGTGTGCTTTTCAATATGTAACAACATTTTAACGAACGGACTCTAAGTATCATGGTGAATTCAGTAGGTTCCCAATAGGATTCGCATGTAATAAGCTTGTTATTCAAGATAGAGCAGCGTTTTAAGGAACGGAAACACTGTTCTCTGTGAATTCAGTTAGTTCCCAGTAGCAGGCTCTTGTAATATGCGTACTTCCAAAGATTTATCAAAATTTGGTGTGCGGAATCTGAGTAACATGGTGAATTCGGTTAGTCCCAATAGGCCGCAGTAGTAATAAGTGGACTGTTCGGGATATAGAAAAATTTTCACGAATGGAATCAAAATTTCTAGGCGAATTCAGTGAGTTCCCAATGGGACATGCTTGTATGAGTGTGCTTTTCAATATGTAACAACATTTTAAGGAACGGACTCTAAGTATCATGGTGAATTTAGTAGGTTCCCAATAGGATTCGCATGTAATAAGCTTGTTATTCAAGATAGAGCAGCGTTTTAAGGTACGGAAACACTGTTTCTCTGTGAATTCAGTTAGTTCCCAGTAGCAGGCTCTTGTAATATGCGTACTTCTAAAGGTTTATCAAAATTTGGTGTGCCGAATCTGAGTAACATGGTGAATTCGGTTAGTTCCCAATAGGCCGCAGTAGTAATAAGTGGACTGTTCGGGATATAGAAAAATTTTCACGAATGGAATCAAAATTTCTAGGCGAATTCAGTGAGTTCCCAATGGGACATGCTTGTATGAGTGTGCTTTTCAATATGTAACAACATTTTAAGGAACGGACTCTAAGTATCATGGTGAATTCAGTAGGTTCCCAATAGGATTCGCATGTAATAAGCTTGTTATTCAAGATAGAGCAGCGTTTTAAGGAACGGAAACACTGTTCTCTGTGAATTCAGTTAGTTCCCAGGAGCAGGCTCTTGTAATATGCGTACTTCCAAAGATTTATCAAAATTTGGTGTGCCGAATCTGAGTAACATGGTGAATTCGGTTAGTCCCAATAGGCCGCAGTAGTAATAAGTGGACTGTTCGGGATATAGAAAAATTTTCACGAATGGAATCAAAATTTCTAGGCGAATTCAGTGAGTTCCCAATGGGACATGCTTGTATGAGTGTGCTTTTCAATATGTAACAACATTTTAAGGAACGGACTCTAAGTATCATGGTGAATTCAGTAGGTTCCCAATAGGATTCGCATGTAATAAGCTTGTTTTTCAAGATAGAGCAGCGTTTTAAGGAACGGAAACACTGTTCTCTGTGAATTCAGTTAGTTCCCAATAGCAGGCTCTTGTAATATGCGTACTTCCAAAGATTTATCAAAATTTGGTGTGCCGAATCTGAGTAACATGGTGAATTCGGTTAGTCCCAATAGGCCGCAGTAGTAATAAGTGGATTGTTCGGGATATAGAAAAATTTTCACGAATGGAATCAAAATTTCTAGGCGAATTCAGTGAGTTCCCAATGGGACATACTTGTATGAGTGTGCTTTTCAATATGTAACAACATTTTAACAAACGGACTCTAAGTATCATGGTGAATTCAGTAGGTTCCCAATAGGATTCGCATGTAATAAGCTTGTTATTCAAGATAGAGCAGCGTTTTAAGGTACGGAAACACTGTTTCTCTGTGAATTCAGTTAGTTCCCAGTAGCAGGCTCTTGTAATATGCGTACTTCTAAAGATTTATCAAAATTTGGTGTGCCGAATCTGAGTAACATGGTGAATTCGGTTAGTCCCAATAGGCCGCAGTAGTAATAAGTGGACTGTTCGGGATATAGAAAAATTTTCACGAATGGAATCAAAATTTCTAGGCGAATTCAGTGAGTTCCCAATGGGACATGCTTGTATGAGTGTGCTTTTCAATATGTAACAACATTTTAACGAACGGACTCTAAGTATCATGGTGAATTCAGTAGGTTCCCAATAGGATTCGCATGTAATAAGCTTGTTATTCAAGATAGAGCAGCGTTTTAAGGAACGGAAACACTGTTCTCTGTGAATTCAGTTAGTTCCCAGTAGCAGGCTCTTGTAATATGCGTACTTCTAAAGATTTATCAAAATTTGGTGTGCCGAATCTGAGTAACATGGTGAATTCGGTTAGTCCCAATAGGCCGCAGTAGTAATAAGTGGACTGTTCGGGATATAGAAAAATTTTCACGAATGGAATCAAAATTTCTAGGCGAATTCAGTGAGTTCCCAATGGGACATGCTTGTATGAGTGTGCTTTTCAATATGTAACAACATTTTAACGAACGGACTCTAAGTATCATGGTGAATTCAGTAGGTTCCCAATAGGATTCGCATGTAATAAGCTTGTTATTCAAGATAGAGCAGCGTTTTAAGGTACGGAAACACTGTTTCTCTGTGAATTCAGTTAGTTCCCAGTAGCAGGCTCTTGTAGTATGCGTACTTCTAAAGATTTATCAAAATTTGGTGTGCGGAATCTGAGTAACATGGTGAATTCTGTTAGTTCCCAATAGGCCGCAGTAGTAATAAGTGGACTGTTCGGGATATAGAAAAATTTTCACGAATGGAATCAAAATTTCTAGGCGAATTCACTGAGTTCCCAATGGGACATGCTTGTATGAGTGTGCTTTTCAATATGTAACAACAGTTTAAGGAACGGACTCTAAGTATCATGGTGAATTCAGTAGGTTCCCAATAGGATTCGCATGTAATAAGCTTGTTATTCAAGATAGAGCAACGTTTTAAGGAACGGAAACACTGTTTCTCTGTGAATTCAGTTAGTTCCCAGTAGCAGGCTCTTGTAATATGCGTACTTCTAAAGATTTATCAAAATTTGGTGTGCCGAATCTGAGTAACATGGTGAATTCGGTTAGTCCCAATAGGCCGCAGTAGTAATAAGTGGACTGTTCGGGATATAGAAAAATTTTCACGAATGGAATCATAATTTCTAGGCGAATTCAGTGAGTTCCCAATGGGACATGCTTGTATGAGTGTGCTTTTCAATATGTAACAACATTTTAACGAACGGACTCTAAGTATCATGGTGAATTCAGTAGGTTCCCAATAGGATTCGCATGTAATAAGCTTGTTATTCAAGATAGAGCAGCGTTTTAAGGAACGGAAACACTGTTCTCTGTGAATTCAGTTAGTTCCCAGTAGCAGGCTCTTGTTTTATGCGTACTTCCAAAGATTTATCAAAATTTGGTGTGCGGAATCTGAGTAACATGGTGAATTCGGTTAGTCCCAATAGGCCGCAGTAGTAATAACTGGACTGTTCGGGATATAGAAAAATTTTCACGAATGGAATCAAAATTTCTAGGCGAATTCACTGAGTTCCCAAAGGGACATGCTTGTATGAGTGTGCTTTTCAATATGTAACAACATTTTAAGGAACGGACTCTAAGTATCATGGTGAATTCAGTAGGTTCCCAATAGGATTCGCATGTAATAAGATTGTTATTCAAGATAGAGCAACGTTTTAAGGAACGGAAACGCTATTTCTCTGTGAATTCAGTTAGTTCCCAGTAGCAGGCCTTTGTAATATGCGTACTTCTAAAGACATATCAAAATTTGGTGTGCCGAATCTGAGTAACATGGTGAATTCGGTTAGTTCCCAATAGGCCGCAGTAGTAATAAGTGGACTGTTCGGGATATAGAAAAATTTTCACGAATGGAATCAAAATTTCTAGGCAAATTCAGTGAGTTCCCAATGGGACATGCTTGTATGAGTGTGCTTTTCAATATGTAACAACATTTTAAGGAACGGAGTCTAAGTATCATGGTGAATTCAGTAGGTTCCCAATAGGATTCGCATGTAATAAGCTTGTTATTCAAGATAGAGCAACGTTTTAAGGAACGGAAACACTGTTTCTCTGTGAATTCAGTTAGTTCCCAGTAGCAGGCTCTTGTAATATGCATAATTCTAAAGATTTATCAAAATTTGGTGTGCCGAATCTGAGTAACATTGTGAATTCGGTTAGTTCCCAATAGGCCGCAGTAGTAATAAGTGGACTGTTCGGGATATAGAAAAATTTTCACGAATGGAATCAAAATTTCTAGGCGAATTCAGTGAGTTCCCAATGGGACATGCTTGTATGAGTGTGCTTTTCAATATGTAACAACATTTTAAGGAACGGACTCTAAGTATCATGGTGAATTCAGTAGGTTCCCAAAAGGATTCGCATGTAATAAGCTTGTTATTTAAGATAGAGCAGCGTCTTAAGGAACGGAAACACTGTTTCTCTGTGAATTCAGTTAGTTCCCAGTAGCAGGCTCTTGTAATATGCGTACTTCTAAAGATTTATCAAAATTTGGTGTGCCGAATCTGAGTAACATGGTGAATTCGGTTAGTTCCCAATAGGCCGCAGTAGTAATAAGTGGACTGTTCGGGATATAGAAAAATTTTCACGAATGGAATCAAAATTTCTAGGCGAATTCAGTGAGTTCCCAATGGGACATGCTTGTATGAGTGTGCTTTTCAATATGTAACAACATTTTAACGAACGGACTCTAAGTATCATGGTGAATTCAGTAGGTTCCCAATAGGATTCGCATGTAATAAGCTTGTTATTCAAGATAGAGCAGCGTTTTAAGGAACGGAAACACTGTTCTCTGTGAATTCAGTTAGTTCCCAGGAGCAGGCTCTTGTAATATGCGTACTTCTAAAGATTTATCAAAATTTCGTGTGCCGAATCTGAGTAACATGGTGAATTCGGTTAGTCCCAATAGGCCGCAGTAGTAATAAGTGGACTGTTCGGGATATAGAAAAATTTTCACGAATGGAATCAAAACTTCTAGGCGAATTCAGTGAGTTCCCAATGGGACATGCTTGTATGAGTGTGCTTTTCAATATGTAACAACATTTTAACAAACGGACTCTAAGTATCATGGTGAATTCAGTAGGTTCCCAATAGGATTCGCATGTAATAAGCTTGTTATTCAAGATAGAGCAGCGTTTTAAGGAACGGAAACACTGTTTCTCTGTGAATTCAGTTAGTTCCCAGTAGCAGGCTCTTGTAATATGCGTACTACTAAAGATTTATCAAAATTTGGTGTGCCGAATCTGAGTAACATGGTGAATTCGGTTAGTTCCCAATAGGCCGCAGTAGTAATAAGTGGACTGTTCGGGATATAGAAAAATTTCACGAATGGAATCAAAATTTCTAGGCGAATTCAGTGAGTTCCCAATGGGACATGCTTGTATGAGTGTGCTTTTCAATATGTAACAACATTTTAAGGAACGTTCTCTAAGTATCATGGTGAATTCAGTAGGTTCCCAATAGGATTCGCATGTAATAAGCTTGTTATTGAAGATAGAGCAGCGTTTTAAGGTACGGAAACACTGCTTCTCTGTGAATTCAGTTAGTTCCCAGTAGCAGGCTCTTGTAATATGCGTACTTCTAAAGATTTATCAAAATTTGGTGTGCGGAATCTGAGTAACATGGTGAATTCGGTTAGTTCCCAATAGGCCACAGTAGTAATAAGTGGACTGTTCGGGATATAGAAAAATTTTCACGAAAGGAATCAAAATTTCTAGGCGAATTCAGTGAGTTCCCAATGGGACATGCTTGTATGAGTGTGCTTTTCAATATGTAACAACATTTTAAGGAACGGACTCTAAGTATCATGGTGAATTCAGTAGGTTCCCAATAGGATTCGCATGTAATAAGCTTGTTATTCAAGATAGAGCAGCTTTTTTAGGAACGGAAACACTGTTTCTCTGTGAATTCAGTTAGTTCCCAGTAGCAGGCTCTTGTAATATGCGTACTTCTAAAGATTTATCAAAATTTGGTGTGCCGAATCTGAGTAACATGGTGAATTCTGTTAGTTCCCAATAGGCCACAGTAGTAATAAGTGGACTGTTCGGGATATAGAAAAATTTTCACGAAAGGAATCAAAATTTCTAGGCGAATTCAGTGAGTTCCCAATGGGACATGCTTGTATGAGTGTGCTTTTCAATATGTAACAACATTTTAAGGAACGGACTCTAAGTATCATGGTGAACTCAGTAGGTTCCCAATAGGATTCGCATGTAATAAGCTTGTTATTCAAGATAGAGCAGCGTTTTAAGGAACGGAAACACTGTTTCTCTGTGAATTCAGTTAGTTCCCAGTAGCAGGCCTTTGTAATATGCGTACTTCTAAAGACTTATCAAAATTTGGTGTGCCGAATCTGAGTAACATGGTGAATTCGGTTAGTTCCCAATAGGCCGCAGTAGTAATAAGTGGACTGTTCGGGATATAGAAAAATTTTCACGAATGGAATCAAAATTTCTAGGCAAATTCAGTGAGTTCCCAATGGGACATGCTTGTATGAGTGTGCTTTTCAATATGTAACAACATTTTAAGGACCGGACTCTAAGTATCATGGTGAATTCAGTAGGTTCCCAATAGGATTCGCATGTAATAAGCTTGTTATTCAAGATAGAGCAGCGTTTTAAGGAACGGAAACACTGTTTCTCTGTGAATTCAGTTAGTTCCCAGTAGCAGGCTCTTGTAATATGCGTTATTCTAAAGACTTATCAAAATTTGGTGTGCCGAATCTGAGTAACATGGTGAATTCGGTTAGTTCCCAATAGGCCGCAGTAGTAATAAGTGGACTGTTCGGGATATAGAAAAATTTTCACGAATGGAATCAAAATTTCTAGGCGAATTCAGTGAGTTCCCAATGGGACATGCTTGTATGAGTGTGCTTTTCAATATGTAACAACATTTTAAGGAACGGACTCTAAGTATCATGGTGAATTCAGTAGGTTCCCAATAGGATTCGCATGTAATAAGCTTGTTATTCAAGATAGAGCAGCTTTTTTAGGAACGGGAACACTGTTTCTCTGTGAATTCAGTTAGTTCCCAGTAGCAGGCTCTTGTAATATGCGTACTTCTAAAGATTTATCAAAATTTGGTGTGCCGAATCTGAGTAACATGGTGAATTCGGTTAGTTCCCAATAGGCCGCAGTAGTAATAAGTGGACTGTTCGGGATATAGAAAAATTTCACGAAAGGAATCAAAATTTCTAGGCGAATTCAGTGAGTTCCCAATGGGACATGCTTGTATGAGTGTGCTTTTCAATATGTAACAACATTTTAAGGAACGGACTCTAAGTATCATGGTGAATTCCGTAGGTTCCCAATAGGATTCGCCTGTAATAAGCTTGTTGTTCAAGATAGAGCAACGTTTTAAGGTACGGAAACACTGTTTCTCTGTGAATTCAGTTAGTTCCCAGTAGCAGGCCTTTGTAATATGCGTACTTCTAAAGACTTATCAAAATTTCGTGTGCCGAATCTGAGTAACATGGTGAATTCGGTTAGTCCCAATAGGCCGCAGTAGTAATAAGTGGACTGTTCGGGATATAGAAAAATTTTCACGAATGGAATCAAAATTTCTAGGCGAATTCAGTGAGTTCCCAATGGGACATACTTGTATGAGTGTGCTTTTCAATATGTAACAACATTTTAACAAACGGACTCTAAGTATCATGGTGAATTCAGTAGGTTCCCAATAGGATTCGCAAGTAATAAGCTTGTTATTCAAGATAGAGCAGCGTTTTAAGGTACGGAAACACTGTTTCTCTGTGAATTCAGTTAGTTCCCAGTAGCAGGCTCTTGTAATATGCGTACTTCTAAAGATTTATCAAAATTTGGTGTGCCGAATCTGAGTAACATGGTGAATTCGGTTAGTCCCAATAGGCCGCAGTAGTAATAAGTGGACTGTTCGGGATATAGAAGAATTTTCACGAATGGAATCAAAATTTCTAGGCGAATTCAGTGAGTTCCCAATGGGACATGCTTGTATGAGTGTGCTTTTCAATATGTAACAACATTTTAACGAACGGACTCTAAGTATCATGGTGAATTCAGTAGGTTCCCAATAGGATTCGCATGTAATAAGCTTGTTATTCAAGATAGAGCAGCGTTTTAAGGAACAGAAACACTGTTCTCTGTGAATTCAGTTAGTTCCCAGTAGCAGGCTCTTGTAATATGCGTACTTCCAAAGATTTATCAAAATTTGGTGTGCCGAATCTGAGTAACATGGTGAATTCGGTTAGTCCCAATAGGCCGCAGTAGTAATAAGTGGACTGTTCGGGATATAGAAAAATTTTCACGAATGGAATCAAAATTTCTAGGCGAATTCAGTGAGTTCCCAATGGGACATGCTTGTATGAGTGTGCTTTTCAATATGTAACAACATTTTAACGAACGGACTCTAAGTATCATGGTGAATTCAGTAGGTTCCCAATAGGATTCGCATGTAATAAGCTTGTTATTCAAGATAGAGCAGCGTTTTAAGGTACGGAAACACTGTTTCTCTGTGAATTCAGTTAGTTCCCAGTAGCAGGCTCTTGTAATATGCGTACTTCTAAAGATTTATCAAAATTTGGTGTGCCGAATCTGAGTAACATGGTGAATTCGGTTAGTTCCCAATAGGCCGCAGTAGTAATAAGTGGACTGTTCGGGATATAGAAAAATTTTCAGGAATGGAATCAAAATTTCTAGGCGAATTCAGTGAGTTCCCAATGGGACATGCTTGTATGAGTGTGCTTTTCAATATGTAACAACATTTTAAGGAACGGACTCTAAGTATCATGGTGAATTCAGTAGGTTCCCAATAGGATTCGCATGTAATAAGCTTGTTATTCAAGATAGAGCAGCGTTTTAAGGAACGAAAACACTGTTCTCTGTGAATTCAGTTAGTTCCCAGTAGCAGGCTCATGTAATATGCGTACTTCCAAAGATTTATCAAAATTTGGTGTGCCGAATCTGAGTAACATGGTGAATTCGGTTAGTCCCAATAGGCCGCAGTAGTAATAAGTGGACTGTTCGGGATATAGAAAAATTTTCACGAATGGAATCAAAATTTCTAGGCGAATTCAGTGAGTTCCCAATGGGACATGCTTGTATGAGTGTGCTTTTCAATATGTAACAACGTTTTAACGAACGGACTCTAAGTATCATGGTGAATTCAGTAGGTTCCCAATAGGATTCGCATGTAATAAGCTTGTTATTCAAGATAGAGCAGCGTTTTAAGGTACGGAAACACTGTTTCTCTGTGAATTCAGTTAGTTCCCAGTAGCAGGGTCTTGTAGTATGCGTACTTCTAAAGATTTATCAAAATTTGGTGTGCGGAATCTGAGTAACATGGTGAATTCTGTTAGTTCCCAATAGGCCGCAGTAGTAATAAGTGGACTGTTCGGGATATAGAAAAATTTTCACGAATGGAATCAAAATTTCTAGGCGAATTCACTGAGTTCCCAATGGGACATGCTTGTATGAGTGTGCTTTTCAATATGTAACAACAGTTTAAGGAACGGACTCTAAGTATCATGGTGAATTCAGTAGGTTCCCAATAGGATTCGCATGTAATAAGCTTGTTATTCAAGATAGAGCAACGTTTTAAGGAACGGAAACACTGTTTCTCTGTGAATTCAGTTAGTTCCCAGTAGCAGGCTCTTGTAATATGCGTACTTCTAAAGATTTATCAAAATTTGGTGTGCCGAATCTGAGTAACATGGTGAATTCGGTTAGTCCCAATAGGCCGCAGTAGTAATAAGTGGACTGTTCGGGATATAGAAAAATTTTCACGAATGGAATCAAAATTTCTAGGCGAATTCAGTGAGTTCCCAATGGGACATGCTTGTATGAGTGTGCTTTTCAATATGTAACAACATTTTAAGGAACGGACTCTAAGTATCATGGTGAATTCAGTAGGTTCCCAATAGGATTCGCATGTAATAAGCTTGTTATTCAAGATAGAGCAGCGTTTTAAGGAACGGAAACACTGTTCTCTGTGAATTCAGTTAGTTCCCAGTAGCAGGCTCTTGTAATATGCGTACTTCCAAAGATTTATCAAAATTTGGTGTGCCGAATCTGAGTAACATGGTGAATTCGGTTAGTCCCAATAGGCCGCAGTAGTAATAAGTGGACTGTTCGGGATATAGAAAAATTTTCACGAATGGAATCAAAATTTCTAGGCGAATTCAGTGAGTTCCCAATGGGACATGCTTGTATGAGTGTGCTTTTCAATATGTAACAACGTTTTAACGAACGGACTCTAAGTATCATGGTGAATTCAGTAGGTTCCCAATAGGATTCGCATGTAATAAGCTTGTTATTCAAGATAGAGCAGCGTTTTAAGGTACGGAAACACTGTTTCTCTGTGAATTCAGTTAGTTCCCAGTAGCAGGCTCTTGTAGTATGCGTACTTCTAAAGATTTATCAAAATTTGGTGTGCGGAATCTGAGTAACATGGTGAATTCTGTTAGTTCCCAATAGGCCGCAGTAGTAATAAGTGGACTGTTCGGGATATAGAAAAATTTTCACGAATGGAATCAAAATTTCTAGGCGAATTCACTGAGTTCCCAATGGGACATGCTTGTATGAGTGTGCTTTTCAATATGTAACAACAGTTTAAGGAACGGACTCTAAGTATCATGGTGAATTCAGTAGGTTCCCAATAGGATTCGCTTTTAATAAGCTTGTTATTCAAGATAGAGCAACGTTTTAAGGAACGGAAACACTGTTTCTCTGTGAATTCAGTTAGTTCCCAGTAGCAGGCTCTTGTAATATGCGTACTTCTAAAGATTTATCAAAATTTGGTGTGCCGAATCTGAGTAACATGGTGAATTCGGTTAGTCCCAATAGGCCGCAGTAGTAATAAGTGGACTGTTCGGGATATAGAAAAATTTTCACGAATGGAATCAAAATTTCTAGGCGAATTCAGTGAGTTCCCAATGGGACATGCTTGTATGAGTGTGCTTTTCAATATGTAACAACATTTTAACGAACGGACTCTAAGTATCATGGTGAATTCAGTAGGTTCCCAATAGGATTCGCATGTAATAAGCTTGTTATTCAAGATAGAGCAGCGTTTTAAGGAACGGAAACACTGTTCTCTGTGAATTCAGTTAGTTCCCAGTAGCAGGCTCTTGTAATATGCGTACTTCCAAAGATTTATCAAAATTTGGTGTGCGGAATCTGAGTAACATGGTGAATTCTGTTAGTTCCCAATAGGCCGCAGTAGTAATAAGTGGACTGTTCGGGATATAGAAAAATTTTCACGAATGGAATCAAAATTTCTAGGCGAATTCACTGAGTTCCCAATGGGACATGCTTGTATGAGTGTGCTTTTCAATATGTAACAACAGTTTAAGGAACGGACTCTAAGTATCATGGTGAATTCAGTAGGTTCCCAATAGGATTCGCATGTAATAAGCTTGTTATTCAAGATAGAGCAACGTTTTAAGGAACGGAAACACTGTTTCTCTGTGAATTCAGTTAGTTCCCAGTAGCAGGCTCTTGTAATATGCGTACTTCTAAAGATTTATCAAAATTTGGTGTGCCGAATCTGAGTAACATGGTGAATTCGGTTAGTCCCAATAGGCCGCAGTAGTAATAAGTGGACTGTTCTGGATATAGAAAAATTTTCACGAATGGAATCAAAATTTCTAGGCGAATTCAGTGAGTTCCCAATGGGACATGCTTGTATGAGTGTGCTTTTCAATATGTAACAACATTTTAACGAACGGACTCTAAGTATCATGGTGAATTCAGTAGGTTCCCAATAGGATTCGCATGTAATAAGCTTGTTATTCAAGATAGAGCAGCGTTTTAAGGAACGGAAACACTGTTCTCTGTGAATTCAGTTAGTTCCCAGTAGCAGGCTCTTGTAATATGCGTACTTCCAAAGATTTATCAAAATTTGGTGTGCGGAATCTGAGTAACATGGTGAATTCGGTTAGTCCCAATAGGCCGCAGTAGTAATAAGTGGACTGTTCGGGATATAGAAAAATTTTCACGAATGGAATCAAAATTTCTAGGCGAATTCAGTGAGTTCCCAATGGGACATGCTTGTATGAGTGTGCTTTTCAATATGTAACAACATTTTAACGAACGGACTCTAAGTATCATGGTGAATTTAGTAGGTTCCCAATAGGATTCGCATGTAATAAGCTTGTTATTCAAGATAGAGCAGCGTTTTAAGGTACGGAAACACTGTTTCTCTGTGAATTCAGTTAGTTCCCAGTAGCAGGCTCTTGTAATATGCGTACTTCTAAAGGTTTATCAAAATTTGGTGTGCCGAATCTGAGTAACATGGTGAATTCGGTTAGTTCCCAATAGGCCGCAGTAGTAATAAGTGGACTGTTCGGGATATAGAAAAATTTTCACGAATGGAATCAAAATTTCTAGGCGAATTCAGTGAGTTCCCAATGGGACATGCTTGTATGAGTGTGCTTTTCAATATGTAACAACATTTTAAGGAACGGACTCTAAGTATCATGGTGAATTCAGTAGGTTCCCAATAGGATTCGCATGTAATAAGCTTGTTATTCAAGATAGAGCAGCGTTTTAAGGAACGGAAACACTGTTCTCTGTGAATTCAGTTAGTTCCCAGGAGCAGGCTCTTGTAATATGCGTACTTCCAAAGATTTATCAAAATTTGGTGTGCCGAATCTGAGTAACATGGTGAATTCGGTTAGTTCCCAATAGGCCGCAGTAGTAATAAGTGGACTGTTCGGGATATAGAAAAATTTTCACGAATGGAATCAAAATTTCTAGGCGAATTCAGTGAGTTCCCAATGGGACATGCTTGTATGAGTGTGCTTTTCAATATGTAACAACATTTTAAGGAACGGACTCTAAGTATCATGGTGAATTCAGTAGGTTCCCAATAGGATTCGCATGTAATAAGCTTGTTATTCAAGATAGAGCAGCGTTTTAAGGTACGGAAACACTGTTTCTCTATGAATTCAGTTAGTTCCCAGTAGCAGGCTCTTGTAGTATGCGTACTTCTAAAGATTTATCAAAATTTGGTGTGCGGAATCTGAGTAACATGGTGAATTCTGTTAGTTCCCAATAGGCCGCAGTAGTAATAAGTGGACTGTTCGGGATATAGAAAAATTTTCACGAATGGAATCAAAATTTCTAGGCGAATTCACTGAGTTCCCAATGGGACATGCTTGTATGAGTGTGCTTTTCAATATGTAACAACAGTTTAAGGAACGGACTCTAAGTATCATGGTGAATTCAGTAGGTTCCCAATAGGATTCGCATGTAATAAGCTTGTTATTCAAGATAGAGCAACGTTTTAAGGAACGGAAACACTGTTTCTCTGTGAATTCAGTTAGTTCCCAGTAGCAGGCTCTTGTAATATGCGTACTTCTAAAGATTTATCAAAATTTGGTGTGCCGAATCTGAGTAACATGGTGAATTCGGTTAGTCCCAATAGGCCGCAGTAGTAATAAGTGGACTGTTCGGGATATAGAAAAATTTTCACGAATGGAATCAAAATTTCTAGGCGAATTCAGTGAGTTCCCAATGGGACATGCTTGTATGAGTGTGCTTTTCAATATGTAACAACATTTTAACGAACGGACTCTAAGTATAATGGTGAATTCAGTAGGTTCCCAATAGGATTCGCATGTAATAAGCTTGTTATTCAAGATAGAGCAGCGTTTTAAGGAACGGAAACACTGTTCTCTGTGAATTCAGTTAGTTCCCAGTAGCAGGCTCTTGTAATATGCGTACTTCCAAAGATTTATCAAAATTTGGTGTGCCGAATCTGAGTAACATGGTGAATTCGGTTAGTCCCAATAGGCCGCAGTAGTAATAAGTGGACTGTTCGGGATATAGAAAAATTTTCACGAATGGAATCAAAATTTCTAGGCGAATTCAGTGAGTTCCCAATGGGACATGCTTGTATGAGTGTGCTTTTCAATATGTAACAACATTATAACGAACGGACTCTAAGTATCATGGTGAATTTAGTAGGTTCCCAATAGGATTCGCATGTAATAAGCTTGTTATTCAAGATAGAGCAGCGTTTTAAGGTACGGAAACACTGTTTCTCTGTGAATTCAGTTAGTTCCCAGTAGCAGGCTCTTGTAATATGCGTACTTCCAAAGATTTATCAAAATTCGGTGTGCCGAATCTGAGTAACATGGTGAATTCGGTTAGTCCCAATAGGCCGCAGTAGTAATAAGTGGACTGTTCGGGATATAGAAAAATTTTCACGAATGGAATCAAAATTTCTAGGCGAATTCAGTGAGTTCCCAATGGGACATGCTTGTATGAGTGTGCTTTTCAATATGTAACAACATTTTAACGAACGGACTCTAAGTATCATGGTGAATTCAGTAGGTTCCCAATAGGATTCGCATGTAATAAGCTTGTTATTCAAGATAGAGCAGCGTTTTAAGGAACGGAAACACTGTTCTCTGTGAATTCAGTTAGTTCCCAATAGCAGGCTCTTGTAATATGCGTACTTCCAAAGATTTATCAAAATTTGGTGTGCCGAATCTGAGTAACATGGTGAATTCGGTTAGTCCCAATAGGCCGCAGTAGTAATAAGTGGATTGTTCGGGATATAGAAAAATTTTCACGAATGGAATCAAAATTTCTAGGCGAATTCAGTGAGTTCCCAATGGGACATACTTGTATGAGTGTGCTTTTCAATATGTAACAACATTTTAACGAACGGACTCTAAGTATCATGGTGAATTCAGTAGGTTCCCAATAGGATTCGCATGTAATAAGCTTGTTATTCAAGATAGAGCAGCGTTTTAAGGTACGGAAACACTGTTTCTCTGTGAATTCAGTTAGTTCCCAGTAGCAGGCTCTTGTAATATGCGTACTTCTAAAGATTTATCAAAATTTGGTGTGCCGAATCTGAGTAACATGGTGAATTCGGTTAGTCCCAATAGGCCGCAGTAGTAATAAGTGGACTGTTCGGGATATAGAAAAATTTTCACGAATGGAATCAAAATTTCTAGGCGAATTCAGTGAGTTCCCAATGGGACATGCTTGTATGAGTGTGCTTTTCAATATGTAACAACATTTTAACGAACGGACTCTAAGTATCATGGTGAATTCAGTAGGTTCCCAATAGGATTCGCATGTAATAAGCTTGTTATTCAAGATAGAGCAGCGTTTTAAGGAACGGAAACACTGTTCTCTGTGAATTCAGTTAGTTCCCAGTAGCAGGCTCTTGTAATATGCGTACTTCCAAAGATTTATCAAAATTTGGTGTGCCGAATCTGAGTAACATGGTGAATTCGGTTAGTCCCAATAGGCCGCAGTAGTAATAAGTGGACTGTACGGGATATAGAAAAATTTTCACGAATGGAATCAAAATTTCTAGGCGAATTCAGTGAGTTCCCAATGGGACATGCTTGTATGAGTGTGCTTTTCAATATGTAACAACATTTTAAGGAACGGACTCTAAGTATCATGGTGAAATCAGTAGGTTCCCAATAGGATTCGCATGTAATAAGCTTGTTATTCAAGATAGAGCAGCGTTTTAAGGTACGGAAACACTGTTTCTCTGTGAATTCAGTTAGTTCCCAGTAGCAGGCTCTTGTAATATGCGTACTTCTAAAGATTTATCAAAATTTGGTGTGCCGAATCTGAGTAACATGGTGAATTCGGTTAGTTCCCAATAGGCCGCAGTAGTAATAAGTGGACTGTTCAGGATATAGAAAAATTTTCACGAATGGAATCAAAATCTAGGCGAATTCAGTGAGTTCCCAATGGGACATGCTTGTATGAGTGTGCTTTTCAATACGTAACAACATTTTAAGGAACGGACTCTAAGTATCATGGTGAATTCAGTAGGTTCCCAATAGGATTCGCATGTAATAATCTTGTTATTCAAGATAGAGCAGCGTTTTAAGGAACGGAAACACTGTTCTCTGTGAATTCAGTTAGTTCCCAGTAGCAGGCTCTTGTAATATGCGTACTTCCAAAGATTTATCAAAATTTGGTGTGCCGAATCTGAGTAACATGGTGAATTCGGTTAGTCCCAATAGGCCGCAGTAGTAATAAGTGGACTGTTCGGGACATAGAAAAATTTTCACGAATGGAATCAAAATTTCTAGGCGAATTCAGTGAGTTCCCAATGGGACATGCTTGTATGAGTGTGCTTTTCAATATGTAACAACATTTTAAGGAACGGACTCTAAGTATCATGGTGAATTCAGTAGGTTCCCAATAGGATTCGCATGTAATAAGCTTGTTATTCAAGATAGAGCAGCGTTTTAAGGTACGGAAACACTGTTTCTCTGTGAATTCAGTTAGTTCCCAGTAGCAGGCTCTTGTAATATGCGTACTTCTAAAGATTTATCAAAATTTGGTGTGCCGAATCTGAGTAACATGGTGAATTCGGTTAGTTCCCAATAGGCCGCAGTAGTAATAAGTGGACTGTTCGGGACATAGAAAAATTTTCACGAATGGAATCAAAATTTCTAGGCGAATTCAGTGAGTTCCCAATGGGACATGCTTGTATGAGTGTGCTTTTCAATATGTAACAACATTTTAAGGAACGGACTCTAAGTATCATGGTGAATTCAGTAAGTTCCCAATAGGATTCGCATGTAATAAGCTTGTTATTCAAGATAGAGCAGCGTTTTAAGGAACGGAAACACTGTTCTCTGTGAATTCAGTTAGTTCCCAGTAGCAGGCTCTTGTAATATGCGTACTTCCAAAGATTTATCAAAATTTGGTGTGCCGAATCTGAGTAACATGGTGAATTCGGTTAGTCCCAATAGGCCGCAGTAGTAATAAGTGGACTGTTCGGGATATAGAAAAATTTTCACGAATGGAATCAAAATTTCTAGGCGAATTCAGTGAGTTCCCAATGGGACATGCTTGTATGAGTGTGCTTTTCAATATGTAACAACATTTTAACGAACGGACTCTAAGTATCATGGTGAATTCAGTAGGTTCCCAATAGGATTCGCATGTAATAAGCTTGTTATTCAAGATAGAGCAGCGTTTTAAGGTACGGAAACACTGTTTCTCTGTGAATTCAGTTAGTTCCCAGTAGCAGGCTCTTGTAATATGCGTACTTCTAAAGATTTATCAAAATTTGGTGTGCCGAATCTGAGTAACATGGTGAATTCGGTTAGTTCCCAATAGGCCGCAGTAGTAATAAGTGGACTGTTCGGGATATAGAAAAATTTTCACGAATGGAATCAAAATTTCTAGGCGAATTCAGTGAGTTCCCAATGGGACATGCTTGTATGAGTGTGCTTTTCAATATGTAACAACATTTTAAGGTACGGACTCTAAGTATCATGGTGAATTCAGTAGGTTCCCAATAGGATTCGCATGTAATAAGCTTGTTATTCAAGATAGAGCAGCGTTTTAAGGAACGGAAACACTGTTCTCTGTGAATTCAGTTAGTTCCCAGTAGCAGGCTCTTGTAATATGCGTACTTCCAAAGATTTATCAAAATTTGGTGTGCCGAATCTGAGTAATGGTGAATTCGGTTAGTTCCCAATAGGCCACAGTAGTAATAAGTGGACTGTTCGGGATATAGAAAAATTTTCACGAAAGGAATCAAAATTTCTAGGCGAATTCAGTGAGTTCCCAATGGGACATGCTTGTATGAGTGTGCTTTTCAATATGTAACAACATTTTAAGGAACGGACTCTAAGTATCATGGTGAATTCAGTAGGTTCCCAATAGGATTCGCATGTAATAAGCTTGTTATTCAAGATAGAGCAGCGTTTTAAGGAACGGAAACACTGTTTCTCTGTGAATTCAGTTAGTTCCCAGTAGCAGGCTCTTGTAATATGCGTACTTCTAAAGATTTATCAAAATTTGGTGTGCCGAATCTGAGTAACATGGTGAATTCGGTTAGTCCCAATAGGCCGCAGTAGTAATAAGTGGACTGTTCGGGATATAGAAAAATTTTCCCGAATGGAATCAAAATTTCTAGGCGAATTCAGTGAGTTCCCAATGGGACATGCTTGTATGAGTGTGCTTTTCAATATGTAACAACATTTTAACGAACGGACTCTAAGTATCATGGTGAATTCAGTAGGTTCCCAATAGGATTCGCATGTAATAAGCTTGTTATTCAAGATAGAGCAGCGTTTTAAGGAACGGAAACACTGTTCTCTGTGAATTCAGTTAGTTCCCAGTAGCAGGCTCTTGTAATATGCGTACTTCCAAAGATTTATCAAAATTTGGTGTGCCGAATCTGAGTAACATGGTGAATTCGGTTAATCCCAATAGGCCGCAGTAGTAATAAGTGGACTGTACGGGATATAGAAAAATTTTCACGAATGGAATCAAAATTTCTAGGCGAATTCAGTGAGTTCCCAATGGGACATGCTTGTATGAGTGTGCTTTTCAATATGTAACAACATTTTAAGGAACGGACTCTAAGTATCATGGTGAATTCAGTAGGTTCCCAATAGGATTCGCATGTAATAAGCTTGTTATTCAAGATAGAGCAGCGTTTTAAGGTACGGAAACACTGTTTCTCTGTGAATTCAGTTAGTTCCCAGTAGCAGGCTCTTGTAATATGCGTACTTCTAAAGATTTATCAAAATGTGGTGTGCCGAATCTGAGTAACATGGTGAATTCGGTTAGTTCCCAATAGGCCGCAGTAGTAATAAGTGGACTGTTCGGGATATAGAAAAATTTTCACGAATGGAATCAAAATTTCTAGGCGAATTCAGTGAGTTCCCAATGGGACATGCTTGTATGAGTGTGCTTTTCAATATGTAACAACATTTTAAGGAACGGACTCTAAGTATCATGGTGAATTCAGTAGGTTCCCAATAGGATTCGCATGTAATAAGCTTGTTATTCAAGATAGAGCAGCGTTTTAAGGAACGGAAACACTGTTTCTCTGTGAATTCAGTTAGTTCCCAGTAGCAGGCTCTTGTAATATGCGTACTTCCAAAGATTTATCAAAATTTGGTGTGCCGAATCTGAGTAACATGGTGAATTCGGTTAGTCCCAATAGGCCGCAGTAGTAATAAGTGGACTGTTCGGGATATAGAAAAATTTTCACGAATGGAATCAAAATTTCTAGGCGAATTCAGTGAGTTCCCAATGGGACATGCTTGTATGAGTGTGCTTTTCAATATGTAACAACATTTTAACGAACGGACTCTAAGTATCATGGTGAATTCAGTAGGTTCCCAATAGGATTCGCATGTAATAAGCTTGTTATTCAAGATAGAGCAGCGTTTTAAGGTACGGAAACACTGTTTCTCTGTGAATTCAGTTAGTTCCCAGTAGCAGGCTCTTGTAATATGCGTACTTCTAAAGATTTATCAAAATTTGGTGTGCCGAATCTGAGTAACATGGTGAATTCGGTTAGTTCCCAATAGGCCGCAGTAGTAATAAGTGGACTGTTCGGGACATAGAAAAATTTTCACGAATGGAATCAAAATTTCTAGGCGAATTCAGTGAGTTCCCAATGGGACATGCTTGTATGAGTGTGCTTTTCAATATGTAACAACATTTTAAGGAACGGACTCTAAGTATCATGGTGAATTCAGTAGGTTCCCAATAGGATTCGCATGTAATAAGCTTGTTATTCAAGATAGAGCAGCGTTTTAAGGAACGGAAACACTGTTCTCTGTGAATTCAGTTAGTTCCCAGTAGCAGGCTCTTGTAATATGCGTACTTCCAAAGATTTATCAAAATTTGGTGTGCCGAATCTGAGTAACATGGTGAATTCGGTTAGTCCCAATAGGCCGCAGTAGTAATAAGTGGACTGTTCGGGATATAGAAAAATTTTCACGAATGGAATCAAAATTTCTAGGCGAATTCAGTGAGTTCCCAATGGGACATGCTTGTATGAGTGTGCTTTTCAATATGTAACAACATTTTAACGAACGGACTCTAAGTATCATGGTGAATTCAGTAGGTTCCCAATAGGATTCGCATGTAATAAGCTTGTTATTCAAGATAGAGCAGCGTTTTAAGGTACGGAAACACTGTTTCTCTGTGAATTCAGTTAGTTCCCAGTAGCAGGCTCTTGTAATATGCGTACTTCTAAAGATTTATCAAAATTTGGTGTGCCGAATCTGAGTAACATGGTGAATTCGGTTAGTTCCCAATAGGCCGCAGTAGTAATAAGTGGACTGTTCGGGATATAGAAAAATTTTCACGAATGGAATCAAAATTTCTAGGCGAATTCAGTGAGTTCCCAATGGGACATGCTTGTATGAGTGTGCTTTTCAATATGTAACAACATTTTAAGGAACGGACTCTAAGTATCATGGTGAATTCAGTAGGTTCCCAATAGGATTCGCATGTAATAAGCTTGTTATTCAAGATAGAGCAGCGTTTTAAGGAACGGAAACACTGTTCTCTGTGAATTCAGTTAGTTCCCAGTAGCAGGCTCTTGTAATATGCGTACTTCCAAAGATTTATCAAAATTTGGTGTGCCGAATCTGAGTAATGGTGAATTCGGTTAGTTCCCAATAGGCCACAGTAGTAATAAGTGGACTGTTCGGGATATAGAAAAATTTTCACGAAAGGAATCAAAATTTCTAGGCGAATTCAGTGAGTTCCCAATGGGACATGCTTGTATGAGTGTGCTTTTCAATATGTAACAACATTTTAAGGAACGGACTCTAAGTATCATGGTGAATTCAGTAGGTTCCCAATAGGATTCGCATGTAATAAGCTTGTTATTCAAGATAGAGCAGCGTTTTAAGGAACGGAAACACTGTTTCTCTGTGAATTCAGTTAGTTCCCAGTAGCAGGCTCTTGTAATATGCGTAATTCTAAAGATTTATCAAAATTTGGTGTGCCGAATCTGAGTAACATGGTGAATTCGGTTAGTTCCCAATAGGCCGCAGTAGTAATAAGTGGACTGTTCGGGATATAGAAAAATTTTCACGAATGGAATCAAAATTTCTAGGCGAATTCAGTGAGTTCCCAAAGGGACACGCTTGTATGAGTGTGCTTTTCAATATGTAACAACATTTTAAGGAACGGACTCTAAGTATCATGGTGAATTCAGTAGGTTCCCAATAGGATTCGCATGTAATAAGCTTGTTATTCAAGATAGAGCAGCGTTTTAAGGTACGGAAACACTATTTCTCTGTGAATTCAGTTAGTTCCCAGTAGCAGGCTCTTGTAATATGCGTACTTCTAAAGATTTATCAAAATTTGGTGTGACGAATCTGAGTAAAATGGTGAATTCGGTTAGTTCCCAATAGGCCGCAGTAGTAATAAGTGGACTGTTCGGGATATAGAAAAATTTCACGAATGGAATCAAAATTTCTAGGCCAATTCAGTGAGTTCCCAATGGGACATGCTTGTATGAGTGTGCTTTTCAATATGTAACAACATTTTAAGGAACGGACTCTAAGTATCATGGTGAATTCAGTAGGTTCCCAATAGGATTCGCATGTAATAAGCTTGTTGTTCAAGATAGAGCAACGTTTTAAGGTACGGAAACACTGTTTCTCTGTGAATTCAGTTAGTTCCCAGTAGCAGGCCTTTGTAATATGCGTACTTCTAAAGACTTATCAAAATTTGGTGTGCCGAATCTGAGTAACATGGTGAATTCGGTTAGTTCCCAATAGGCCGCAGTAGTAATAAGTGGACTGTTCGGGATATAGAAAAATTTTCACGAATGGAATCAAAATTTCTAGGCAAATTCAGTGAGTTCCCAATGGGACATGCTTGTATGAGTGTGCTTTTCAATATGTAACAACATTTTAAGGAACGGACTCTAAGTATCATGGTGAATTCAGTAGGTTCCCAATAGGATTCGCATGTAATAAGCTTGTTATTCAAGATAGAGCAACGTTTTAAGGAACGGAAACACTGTTTCTCTGTGAATTCAGTTAGTTCCCAGTAGCAGGCTCTTGTAATATGCATAATTCTAAAGATTTATCAAAATTTGGTGTGCCGAATCTGAGTAACATGGTGAATTCGGTTAGTTCTCAATAGGCCGCAGTAGTAATAAGTGGACTTCGGGATATAGAAAAATTTTCAAGAATGGAATCAAAATTTCTAGGCGAATTCAGTGAGTTCCCAATGGGACATGCTTGTGTGAGTGTGCTTTTCAATATGTAACAACATTTTAACGAACGGCCTCTAAGTATCATGGTGAATTAAGTAGGTTCCCAATAGGATTCGCATGTAATAAGCTTGTTATTCAAGATAGAGCAGCTTTTTTAGGAACGGAAACACTGTTTCTCTGTGAATTCAGTTAGTTCCCAGTAGCAGGCTCTTGTAATATGCGTACTTCTAAAGATTTATCAAAATTTGGTGTGCCGAATCTGAGTAACATGGTGAATTCGGTTAGTTCCCAATAGGCCGCAGTAGTAATAAGTGGACTGTTCGGGATATAGAAAAATTTTCACGAATGGAATCAAAATTTCTAGGCGAATTCAGTGAGTTCCCAATGGGACATGCTTGTATGAGTGTGCTTTTCAATATGTAACAACATTTTAACGAACGGACTCTAAGTATCATGGTGAATTCAGTAGGTTCCCAATAGGATTCGCATGTAATAAGCTTGTTATTCAAGATAGAGCAGCGTTTTAAGGAACGGATACACTGTTCTCTGTGAATTCAGTTAGTTCCCAGTAGCAGGCTCTTGTAATATGCGTACTTCCAAAGATTTATCAAAATTTGGTGTGCCGAATCTGAGTAACATGGTGAATTCGGTTAGTTCCCAATAGGCCGCAGTAGTAATAAGTGGACTGTTCGGGATATAGAAAAATTTTCACGAATGGAATCAAAATTTCTAGGCGAATTCAGTGAGTTCCCAAAGGGACACGCTTGTATGAGTGTGCTTTTCAATATGTAACAACATTTTAAGGAACGGACTCTAAGTATCATGGTGAATTCAGTAGGTTCCCAATAGGATTCGCATGTAATAAGTTTGTTATTCAAGATAGAGCAGCGTTTTAAGGTACGGAAACACTGTTTCTCTGTGAATTCAGTTAGTTCCCAGTAGCAGGCCTTTGTAATATGCGTACTTCTAAAGACTTATCACAATTTGGTGTGCCGAATCTGAGTAACATGGTGAATTCGGTTAGTTCCCAATAGGCCGCAGTAGTAATAAGTGGACTGTTCGGGATATAGAAAAATTTTCACGAATGGAATCAAAATTTCTAGGCAAATTCAGTGAGTTCCCAATGGGACATGCTTGTATGAGTGTGCTTTTCAATATGTAACAACATTTTAAGGAACGGACTCTAAGTATCATGGTGAATTCAGTAGGTTCCCAATAGGATTCGCATATAATAAGCTTGTTATTCAAGATAGAGCTACGTTTTAAGGAACGGAAACACTGTTTCTCTGTGAATTCAGTTAGTTCCCAGTAGCAGGCTCTTGTAATATGCATAATTCTAAAGATTTATCAAAATTTGGTGTGCCGAATCTGAGTAACATGGTGAATTCGGTTAGTTCCCAATAGGCCGCAGTAGTAATAAGTGGACTGTTCGGGATATAGAAAAATTTTCACGAATGGAATCAAAATTTCTAGGCGAATTCAGTGAGTTCCCAATGGGACATGCTTGTGTGAGTGTGCTTTTCAATATGTAACAACATTTTAAGGAACGGACTCTAAGTATCATGGTGAATTAAGTAGGTTCCCAATAGGATTCGCATGTAATAAGCTTGTTGTTCAAGATTGAGCAACGTTTTAAGGTACGGAAACACTGTTTCTCTGTGAATTCAGTTAGTTCCCAGTAGCAGGCTCTTGTAATATGCGTACTTCTAAAGATTTATCAAAATTTGGTGTGCCGAATCTGAGTAACATGGTGAATTCGGTTAGTTCCCAATAGGCCGCAGTAGTAATAAGTGGACTGTTCGGGATATAGAAAAATTTCACGAATGGAATCAAAATTTCTAGGCGAATTCAGTGAGTTCCCATGGGACATGCTTGTATGAGTGTGCTTTTCAATATGAAACAACATTTTAAGGAACGGACTCTAAGTATCATGGTGAATTCAGTAGGTTCCCAATAGGATTCGCATGCAATAAGCTTGTTGTTCAAGATAGAGCAACGTTTTAAGGTACGGAAACACTGTTTCTCTGTGAATTCAGTTAGTTCCCAGTAGCAAGCCTTTGTAATATGCGTACTTCTAAAGACTTATCAAAATTTGGTGTGCCGAATCTGAGTAACATGGTGAATTCGGTTAGTTCCCAATAGGCCGCAGTAGTAATAAGTGGACTGTTCGGGATATAGAAAAATTTTCACGAAAGGAATCAAAATTTCTAGGCAAATTCAGTGAGTTCCCAATGGGACATGCTTGTATGAGTGTGCTTTTCAATATGTAACAACATTTTAAGGAACGGACTCTAAGTATCATGGTGAATTCAGTAGGTTCCCAATAGGATTCGCATGTAATAAGCTTGTTATTCAAGATAGAGCAACGTTTTAAGGAACGGAAACACTGTTTCTCTGTGAATTCAGTTAGTTCCCAGTAGCAGGCTCTTGTAATATGCATAATTCTAAAGATTTATCAAAATTTGGTGTGCCGAATCTGAGTAACATGGTGAATTCGGTTAGTTCCCAATAGGCCGCAGTAGTAATAAGTGGACTGTTCGGGATATAGAAAAATTTTCACGAATGGAATCAAAATTTCTAGGCGAATTCAGTGAGTTCCCAATGGGACATGCTTGTGTGAGTGTGCTTTTCAATATGTAACAATATTTTAAGGAACGGACTCTAAGTATCATGGTGAATTAAGTAGGTTCCCAATAGGATTCGCATGTAATAAGCTTGTTATTCAAGATAGAGCAGCTTTTTTAGGAACGGAAACACTGTTTCTCTGTGAATTCAGTTAGTTCCCAGTAGCAGGCTCTTGTAATATGCGTACTTCTAAAGATTTATCAAAATTTGGTGTGCCGAATCTGAGTAACATGGTGAATTCGGTTAGTTCGCAATAGGCCGCAGTAGTAATAAGTGGACTGTTCGGGATATAGAAAAATTTTCACGAATGGAATCAAAATTTCTAGGCGAATTCAGTGAGTTCCCAATGGGACATGCTTGTATGAGTGTGCTTTTCAATATGTAACAACATTTTAACGAACGGACTCTAAGTATCATGGTGAATTCAGTAGGTTCCCAATAGGATTCGCATGTAATAAGCTTGTTATTCAAGATAGAGCAGCGTTTTAAGGAACGGATACACTGTTCTCTGTGAATTCAGTTAGTTCCCAGTAGCAGGCTCTTGTAATATGCGTACTTCTAAAGATTTATCAAAATTTGGTGTGCCGAATCTGAGTAACATGGTGAATTCGGTTAGTTCCCAATAGGCCGCAGTAGTAATAAGTGGACTGTTCGGGATATAGAAAAATTTTCACGAATGGAATCAAAATTTCTAGGCGAATTCAGTGAGTTCCCAAAGGGACACGCTTGTATGAGTGTGCTTTTCAATATGTAACAACATTTTAAGGAACGGCCTCTAAGTATCATGGTGAATTCAGTAGGTTCCCAATTGGATTCGCATGTAATAAGCTTGTTGTTCAAGATAGAGCAACGTTTTAAGGTACGGAAACACTGTTTCTCTGTGAATTCAGTTAGTTCCCAGTAGCAGGCCTTTGTAATATGCGTACTTCTAAAGACTTATCAAAATTTGGTGTGCCGAATCTGAGTAACATGGTGAATTCGGTTAGTTCCCAATAGGCCGCAGTAGTAATAAGTGGACTGTACGGGATATAGAAAAATTTTCACGAATGGAATCAAAATTTCTAGGCAAATTCAGTGAGTTCCCAATGGGACATGCTTGTATGAGTGTGCTTTTCAATATGTAACAACATTTTAAGGAACGGACTCTAAGTATCATGGTGAATTCAGTAGGTTCCCAATAGGATTCGCATGTAATAAGCTTGTTATTCAAGATAGAGCAACGTTTTAAGGAACGGAAACACTGTTTCTCTGTGAATTCAGTTAGTTCCCAGTAGCAGGCTCTTGTCATATGCATAATTCTAAAGATTTATCAAAATTTGGTGTGCCGAATCTGAGTAACATGGTGAATTCGGTTAGTTCCCAATAGGCCGCAGTAGTAATAAGTGGACTGTTCGGGATATAGAAAAATTTTCACGAATGGAATCAAAATTTCTAGGCGAATTCAGTGAGTTCCCAATGGGACATGCTTGTGTGAGTGTGCTTTTCAATATGTAACAATATTTTAAGGAACGGACTCTAAGTATCATGGTGAATTAAGTAGGTTCCCAATAGGATTCGCATGTAATAAGCTTGTTATTCAAGATAGAGCAGCTTTTTTAGGAACGGAAACACTGTTTCTCTGTGAATTCAGTTAGTTCCCAGTAGCAGGCTCTTGTAATATGCGTACTTCTAAAGATTTATCAAAATTTGGTGTGCCGAATCTGAGTAACATGGTGAATTCGGTTAGTTCCCAATCGGCCGCAGTAGTAATAAGTGGACTGTTCGGGATATAGAAAAATTTTCACGAATGGAATCAAAATTTCTAGGCGAATTCAGTGAGTTCCCAATGGGACATGCTTGTATGAGTGTGCTTTTCAATATGTAACAACATTTTAACGAACGGACTCTAAGTATCATGGTGAATTCAGTAGGTTCCCAATAGGATTCGCATGTAATAAGCTTGTTATTCAAGATAGAGCAGCGTTTTAAGGAACGGATACACTGTTCTCTGTGAATTCAGTTAGTTCCCAGTAGCAGGCTCTTGTAATATGCGTACTTCTAAAGATTTATCAAAATTTGGTGTGCCGAATCTGAGTAACATGGTGAATTCGGTTAGTTCCCAATAGGCCGCAGTAGTAATAAGTGGACTGTTCGGGATATAGAAAAATTTTCACGAATGGAATCAAAATTTCTAGGCGAATTCAGTGAGTTCCCAAAGGGACACGCTTGTATGAGTGTGCTTTTCAATATGTAACAACATTTTAAGGAACGGACTCTAAGTATCATGGTGAATTCAGTAGGTTCCCAATAGGATTCACATGTAATAAGCTTGTTGTTCAAGATTGAGCAACGTTTTAAGGTACGGAAACACTGTTTCTCTGTGAATTCAGTTAGTTCCCAGTAGCAGGCTCTTGTAATATGCGTACTTCTAAAGATTTATCAAAATTTGGTGTGCCGAATCTGAGTAACATGGTGAATTCGGTTAGTTCCCAATAGGCCGCAGTAGTAATAAGTGGACTGTTCGGGATATAGAAAAATTTTCACGAATGGAATCAAAATTTCTAGGCGAATTCAGTGAGTTCCCAAAGGGACACGCTTGTATGAGTGTGCTTTTCAATATGTAACAACATTTTAAGGAACGGACTCTAAGTATCATGGTGAATTCAGTAGGTTCCCAATAGGATTCGCATGTAATAAGCTTGTTATTCAAGATAGAGCAGCGTTTTAAGGTACGGAAACACTGTTTCTCTGTGAATTCAGTTAGTTCCCAGTAGCAGGCTCTTGTAATATGCGTACTTCTAAAGATTTATCAAAATTTGGTGTGACGAATCTGAGTAACATGGTGAATTCGGTTAGTTCCCAATAGGCCGCAGTAGTAATAAGTGGACTGTTCGGGATATAGAAAAATTTCACGAATGGAATCAAAATTTCTAGGCCAATTCAGTGAGTTCCCAATGGGACATGCTTGTATGAGTGTGCTTTTCAATATGTAACAACATTTTAAGGAACGGACTCTAAGTATCATGGTGAATTCAGTAGGTTCCCAATAGGATTCGCATGTAATAAGCTTGTTGTTCAAGATAGAGCAACGTTTTAAGGTACGGAAACACTGTTTCTCTGTGAATTCAGTTAGTTCCCAGTAGCAGGCCTTTGTAATATGCGTACTTCTAAAGACTTATCAAAATTTGGTGTGCCGAATCTGAGTAACATGGTGAATTCGGTTAGTTCCCAATAGGCCGCAGTAGTAATAAGTGGACTGTTCGGGATATAGAAAAATTTTCACGAATGGAATCAAAATTTCTAGGCAAATTCAGTGAGTTCCCAATGGGACATGCTTGTATGAGTGTGCTTTTCAATATGTAACAACATTTTAAGGAACGGACTCTAAGTATCATGGTGAATTCAGTAGGTTCCCAATAGGATTCGCATGTAATAAGCTTGTTGTTCAAGATTGAGCAACGTTTTAAGGAACGGAAACACTGTTTCTCTGTGAATTCAGTTAGTTCCCAGTAGCAGGCTCTTGTAATATGCGTACTTCTAAAGATTTATCAAAATTTGGTGTGACGAATCTGAGTAACATGGTGAATTCGGTTAGTTCCCAATCGGCCGCAGTAGTAATAAGTGGACTGTTCGGGATATAGAAAAATTTTCACGAATGGAATCAAAATTTCTAGGCGAATTCAGTGAGTTCCCAATGGGACATGCTTGTATGAGTGTGCTTTTCAATATGTAACAACATTTTAACGAACGGACTCTAAGTATCATGGTGAATTCAGTAGGTTCCCAATAGGATTCGCATGTAATAAGCTTGTTATTCAAGATAGAGCAGCGTTTTAAGGAACGGATACACTGTTCTCTGTGAATTCAGTTAGTTCCCAGTAGCAGGCTCTTGTAATATGCGTACTTCTAAAGATTTATCAAAATTTGGTGTGCCGAATCTGAGTAACATGGTGAATTCGGTTAGTTCCCAATAGGCCGCAGTAGTAATAAGTGGACTGTTCGGGATATAGAAAAATTTTCACGAATGGAATCAAAATTTCTAGGCGAATTCAGTGAGTTCCCAAAGGGACACGCTTGTATGAGTGTGCTTTTCAATATGTAACAACATTTTAAGGAACGGACTCTAAGTATCATGGTGAATTCAGTAGGTTCCCAATAGGATTCACATGTAATAAGCTTGTTGTTCAAGATTGAGCAACGTTTTAAGGTACGGAAACACTGTTTCTCTGTGAATTCAGTTAGTTCCCAGTAGCAGGCTCTTGTAATATGCGTACTTCTAAAGATTTATCAAAATTTGGTGTGCCGAATCTGAGTAACATGGTGAATTCGGTTAGTTCCCAATAGGCCGCAGTAGTAATAAGTGGACTGTTCGGGATATAGAAAAATTTTCACGAATGGAATCAAAATTTCTAGGCGAATTCAGTGAGTTCCCAAAGTGACACGCTTGTATGAGTGTGCTTTTCAATATGTAACAACATTTTAAGGAACGGACTCTAAGTATCATGGTGAATTCAGTAGGTTCCCAATAGGATTCGCATGTAATAAGCTTGTTATTCAAGATAGAGCAGCGTTTTAAGGTACGGAAACACTGTTTCTCTGTGAATTCAGTTAGTTCCCAGTAGCAGGCTCTTGTAATATGCGTACTTCTAAAGATTTATCAAAATTTGGTGTGACGAATCTGAGTAACATGGTGAATTCGGTTAGTTCCCAATAGGCCGCAGTAGTAATAAGTGGACTGTTCGGGATATAGAAAAATTTCACGAATGGAATCAAAATTTCTAGGCCAATTCAGTGAGTTCCCAATGGGACATGCTTGTATGAGTGTGCTTTTCAATATGTAACAACATTTTAAGGAACGGACTCTAAGTATCATGGTGAATTCAGTAGGTTCCCAATAGGATTCGCATGTAATAAGCTTGTTGTTCAAGATTGAGCAACGTTTTAAGGAACGGAAACACTGTTTCTCTGTGAATTCAGTTAGTTCCCAGTAGCAGGCTCTTGTAATATGCGTACTTCTAAAGATTTATCAAAATTTGGTGTGACGAATCTGAGTAACATGGTGAATTCGGTTAGTTCCCAATAGGCCGCAGTAGTAATAAGTGGACTGTTCGGGATATAGAAAAATTTTCACGAATGGAATCAAAATTTCTAGGCGAATTCAGTGAGTTCCCAAAGGGACAAGCTTGTATGAGTGTGCTTTTCAATATGTAACAACATTTTAAGGAACGGACTCTAAGTATCATGGTGAATTCAGTAGGTTCCCAATAGGATTCGCATGTAATAAGCTTGTTATTCAAGATAGAGCAGCGTTTTAAGGTACGGAAACACTGTTTCTCTGTGAATTCAGTTAGTTCCCAGTAGCAGGCTCTTGTAATATGCGTACTTCTAAAGATTTATCAAAATTTGGTGTGACGAATCTGAGTAACATGGTGAATTCGGTTAGTTCCCAATAGGCCGCAGTAGTAATAAGTGGACTGTTCGGGATACAGAAAAATTTCACGAATGGAATCAAAATTTCTAGGCGAATTCAGTGAGTTCCCAATGGGACATGCTTGTATGAGTGTGCTTTTCAATATGTAACAACATTTTAAGGAACGGACTCTAAGTATCATGGTGAATTCAGTAGGTTCCCAATAGGATTCGCATTCAATAAGCTTGTTGTTCAAGATAGAGCAACGTTTTAAGGTACGGAAACACTGTTTCTCTGTGAATTCAGTTAGTTCCCAGTAGCAAGCCTTTGTAATATGCGTACTTCTAAAGACTTATCAAAATTTGGTGTGCCGAATCTGAGTAACATGGTGAATTCGGTTAGTTCCCAATAGGCCGCAGTAGTAATAAGTGGACTGTTCGGGATATAGAAAAATTTTCACGAATGGAATCAAAATTTCTAGGCAAATTCAGTGAGTTCCCAATGGGACATGCTTGTATGAGTGTGCTTTTCAATATGTAACAACATTTTAAGGAACGGACTCTAAGTATCATGGTGAATTCAGTAGGTTCCCAATAGGATTCGCATGTAATAAGCTTGTTATTCAAGATAGAGAAACGTTTTACGGAACGGAAACACTGTTTCTCTGTGAATTCAGTTAGTTCCCAGTAGCAGGCTCTTGTAATATGCATAATTCTAAAGATTTATCAAAATTTGGTGTGCCGAATCTGAGTAACATGGTGAATTCGGTTAGTTCCCAATAGGCCGCAGTAGTAATAAGTGGACTGTTCGGGATATAGAAAAATTTTCACGAATGGAATCAAAATTTCTAGGCGAATTCAGTGAGTTCCCAATGGGACATGCTTGTGTGAGTGTGCTTTTCAATATGTAACAATATTTTAAGGAACGGACTCTAAGTATCATGGTGAATTAAGTAGGTTCCCAATAGGATTCGCATGTAATAAGCTTGTTATTCAAGATAGAGCAGCTTTTTTAGGAACGGAAACACTGTTTCTCTGTGAATTCAGTTAGTTCCCAGTAGCAGGCTCTTGTAATATGCGTACTTCTAAAGATTTATCAAAATTTGGTGTGCCGAATCTGAGTAACATGGTGAATTCGGTTAGTTCCCAATAGGCCGCAGTAGTAATAAGTGGACTGTTCGGGATATAGAAAAATTTTCACGAATGGAATCAAAATTTCTAGGCGAATTCAGTGAGTTCCCAATGGGACATGCTTGTATGAGTGTGCTTTTCAATATGTAACAACATTTTAAGGAACGGACTCTAAGTATCATGGTGAATTCAGTAGGTTCCCAATAGGATTCGCATGTAATAAGCTTGTTATTCAAGATAGAGCAGCGTTTTAAGGAACGGATACACTGTTCTCTGTGAATTCAGTTAGTTCCCAGTAGCAGGCTCTTGTAATATGCGTACTTCTAAAGATTTATCAAAATTTGGTGTGCCGAATCTGAGTAACATGGTGAATTCGGTTAGTTCCCAATAGGCCGCAGTAGTAATAAGTGGACTGTTCGGGATATAGAAAAATTTTCACGAATGGAATCAAAATTTCTAGGCGAATTCAGTGAGTTCCCAAAGGGACACGCTTGTATGAGTGTGCTTTTCAATATGTAACAACATTTTAAGGAACGGACTCTAAGTATCATGGTAAATTCAGTAGGTTCCCAATAGGATTCGCATGTAATAAGCTTGTTGTTCAAGATTGAGCAACGTTTTAAGGTACGGAAACACTGTTTCTCTGTGAATTCAGTTAGTTCCCAGTAGAAGGCTCGTGTAATATGCGTACTTCTAAAGATTTATCAAAATTTGGTGTGCCGAATCTGAGTAACATGGTGAATTCGGTTAGTTCCCAATAGGCCGCAGTAGTAATAAGTGGACTGTTCGGGATATAGAAAAATTTTCACGAATGGAATCAAATTTTCTAGGCGAATTCAGTGAGTTCCCAATGGGACATGCTTGTATGAGTGTGCTTTTCAATATGTAACAACATTTTAAGGAACGGACTCTAAGTATCATGGTGAATTCAGTAGGTTCCCAATAGGATTCGCATGTAATAAGCTTGTTGTTCAAGATAGAGCAACGTTTTAAGGTACGGAAACACTGTTTCTCTGTGAATTCAGTTAGTTCCCAGTAGCAGGCCTTTGTAATATGCGTACTTCTAAAGACTTATCAAAATTTGGTGTGCCGATCTGAGTAACATGGTGAATTCGGTTAGTTCCCAATAGGCCGCAGTAGTAATAAGTGGACTGTTCGGGATATAGAAAAATTTTCACGAATGGAATCAAAATTTCTAGGCAAAGTGAGTTCCCAATGGGACATGCTTGTATGAGTGTGCTTTTCAATATGTAACAACATTTTAAGGAACGGACTCTAAGTATCATGGTGAATTCAGTAGGTTCCCAATAGGATTCGCATGTAATAAGCTTGTTATTCAAGATAGAGCAGCGTTTTAAGGAACGGAAACACTGTTTCTCTGTGAATTCAGTTAGTTCCCAGTAGGAGGCTCTTGTAATATGCGTACTTCTAAAGATTTATCAAAATTTGGTGTGCCGTATCTGAGTAACATGGTGAATTCGGTTAGTTCCCAATAGGCCGCAGTAGTAATAAGTGGACTGTTCGGGATATAGAAAAATTTTCACGAATGGAATCAAATTTTCTAGGCGAATTCAGTGAGTTCCCAATGGGACATGCTTGTATGAGTGTGCTTTTCAATATGTAACAACATTTTAAGGAACGGACTCTAAGTATCATGGTGAATTCAGTAGGTTCCCAATAGGATTCGCATGTAATAAGCTTGTTGTTCAAGATAGAGCAACGTTTTAAGGTACGGAAACACTGTTTCTCTGTGAATTCAGTTAGTTCCCAGTAGCAGGCCTTTGTAATATGCGTACTTCTAAAGACTTATCAAAATTTGGTGTGCCGATCTGAGTAACATGGTGAATTCGGTTAGTTCCCAATAGGCCGCAGTAGTAATAAGTGGACTGTTCGGGATATAGAAAAATTTTCACGAATGGAATCAAAATTTCTAGGCAAAGTGAGTTCCCAATGGGACATGCTTGTATGAGTGTGCTTTTCAATATGTAACAACATTTTAAGGAACGGACTCTAAGTATCATGGTGAATTCAGTAGGTTCCCAATAGGATTCGCATGTAATAAGCTTGTTATTCAAGATAGAGCAGCGTTTTAAGGAACGGAAACACTGTTTCTCTGTGAATTCAGTTAGTTCCCAGTAGGAGGCTCTTGTAATATGCGTACTTCTAAAGATTTATCAAAATTTGGTGTGCCGAATCTGAGTAACATGGTGAATTCGGTTAGTTCCCAATAGGCCGCAGTAGTAATAAGTGGACTGTTCGGGATATAGAAAAATTTTCACGAATGGAATCAAAATTTCTAGGCGAATTCAGTGAGTTCCCAATGGGACATGCTTCTATGAGTGTGCTTTTCAATATGTAACAACATTTTAAGGAACGGACTCTAAGTATCATGGTGAATTCAGTAGGTTCCCAATAGGATTCGCATGTAATAAGCTTGTTAGTCAAGATAGAGCAACGTTTTAAGGAACGGAAACACTGTTTCTCTGTGAATTCACTTAGTTCCCAGTAGCAGGCTCTTGTAGTATGCGTACTTCTAAAGATTTATCAAAATTTGGTGTGCGGAATCTGAGTAACATGGTGAATTCGGTTAGTTCCCAATAGGCCGCAGTAGTAATAAGTGGACTGTACGGGATATAGAAAAATTTTCAAGAATGGAATCAAAATTTCTAGGCGAATTCACTGAGTTCCCAATGGGACATGCTTGTATGAGTGTGCTTTTCAATATGTAACAACATTTTAAGGAACGGACTCTAAGTATCATGGTGAATTCAGTAGGTTCCCAATAGGATTCGCATGTAATAAGCTTGTAATTCAAGATAGAGCAACGTTTTAAGGAACAGAAACACTATTTCTCTGTGAATTCATTTAGTTCCCAGTAGCAGGCTCTTGTAATATGCGTACTTCTAAAGATTTATCAAAATTTGGTGTGCCGAATCTGAGTAACATGGTGAATTCGGTTAGTTCCCAATAGGCCACAGTAGTAATAAGTGGACTGATCGGGATATAGAAAAATTTTCACGAAAGGAATCAAAATTTCTAGGCGAATTCAGTGAGTTCCCAAAGGGACACGCTTGTATGAGTGTGCTTTTCAATATGTAACAACATTTTAAGGAACGGACTCTAAGTATCATGGTGAATTCAGTAGGTTCCCAATAGGATTCGCATGTAATAAGCTTGTTATTCAAGATAGAGCAGCGTTTTAAGGAACGGAAACACTGTTTCTCTGTGAATTCAGTTAGTTCCCAGTAGGAGGCTCTTGTAATATGCGTACTTCTAAAGATTTATCAAAATTTGGTGTGCCGAATCTGAGTAACATGGTGAATTCGGTTAGTTCCCAATAGGCCGCAATAGTAATAAGTGGACTGTTCGGGATATAGAAAAATTTTCATGAATGGAATCAAAATTTCTAGGCGAATTCAGTGAGTTCCCAATGGGACATGCTTGTATGAGTGTGCTTTTCAATATGTAACAACATTTTAAGGAACGGACTCTAAGTATCATGGTGAATTCAGTAGGTTCCCAATAGGATTCGCATGTAATAAGCTTGTTGTTCAAGATAGAGCAACGTTTTAAGGTACGGAAACACTGTTTCTCTGTGAATTCAGTTAGTTCCCAGTAGCAGGCCTTTGTAATATGCGTACTTCTAAAGACTTATCAAAATTTGGTGTGCCGATCTGAGTAACATGGTGAATTCGGTTAGTTCCCAATAGGCCGCAGTAGTAATAAGTGGACTGTTCGGGATATAGAAAAATTTTCACGAATGGAATCAAAATTTCTAGGCAAAGTGAGTTCCCAATGGGACATGCTTGTATGAGTGTGCTTTTCAATATGTAACAACATTTTAAGGAACGGACTCTAAGTATCATGGTGAATTCAGTAGGTTCCCAATAGGATTCGCATGTAATAAGCTTGTTATTCAAGATAGAGCAGCGTTTTAAGGAACGGAAACACTGTTTCTCTGTGAATTCAGTTAGTTCCCAGTAGGAGGCTCTTGTAATATGCGTACTTCTAAAGATTTATCAAAATTTGGTGTGCCGAATCTGAGTAACATGGTGAATTCGGTTAGTTCCCAATAGGCCGCAGTAGTAATAAGTGGACTGTTCGGGATATAGAAAAATTTTCACGAATGGAATCAAAATTTCTAGGCGAATTCAGTGAGTTCCCAATGGGACATGCTTCTATGAGTGTGCTTTTCAATATGTAACAACATTTTAAGGAACGGACTCTAAGTATCATGGTGAATTCAGTAGGTTCCCAATAGGATTCGCATGTAATAAGCTTGTTAGTCAAGATAGAGCAACGTTTTAAGGAACGGAAACACTGTTTCTCTGTGAATTCACTTAGTTCCCAGTAGCAGGCTCTTGTAGTATGCGTACTTCTAAAGATTTATCAAAATTTGGTGTGCGGAATCTGAGTAACATGGTGAATTCGGTTAGTTCCCAATAGGCCGCAGTAGTAATAAGTGGACTGTACGGGATATAGAAAAATTTTCAAGAATGGAATCAAAATTTCTAGGCGAATTCACTGAGTTCCCAATGGGACATGCTTGTATGAGTGTGCTTTTCAATATGTAACAACATTTTAAGGAACGGACTCTAAGTATCATGGTGAATTCAGTAGGTTCCCAATAGGATTCGCATGTAATAAGCTTGTAATTCAAGATAGAGCAACGTTTTAAGGAACAGAAACACTATTTCTCTGTGAATTCAGTTAGTTCCCAGTAGCAGGCTCTTGTAATATGCGTACTTCTAAAGATTTATCAAAATTTGGTGTGCCGAATCTGAGTAACATGGTGAATTCGGTTAGTTCCCAATAGGCCACAGTAGTAATAAGTGGACTGATCGGGATATAGAAAAATTTTCACGAAAGGAATCAAAATTTCTAGGCGAATTCAGTGAGTTCCCAAAGGGACACGCTTGTATGAGTGTGCTTTTCAATATGTAACAACATTTTAAGGAACGGACTCTAAGTATCATGGTGAATTCAGTAGGTTCCCAATAGGATTCGCATGTAATAAGCTTGTTATTCAAGATAGAGCAGCGTTTTAAGGAACGGAAACACTGTTTCTCTGTGAATTCAGTTAGTTCCCAGTAGGAGGCTCTTGTAATATGCGTACTTCTAAAGATTTATCAAAATTTGGTGTGCCGAATCTGAGTAACATGGTGAATTCGGTTAGTTCCCAATAGGCCGCAATAGTAATAAGTGGACTGTTCGGGATATAGAAAAATTTTCATGAATGGAATCAAAATTTCTAGGCGAATTCAGTGAGTTCCCAATGGGACATGCTTGTATGAGTGTGCTTTTCAATATGTAACAACATTTTAAGGAACGGACTCTAAGTATCATGGTGAATTCAGTAGGTTCCCAATAGGATTCGCATGTAATAAGCTTGTTATTCAAGATAGAGCAACGTTTTAAGGAACGGAAACACTGTTTCTCTGTGAATTCACTTAGTTCCCAGTAGCAGGCTCTTGTAGTATGCGTACTTCTAAAGATTTATCAAAATTTGGTGTGCGGAATCTGAGTAACATGGTGAATTCGGTTAGTTCCCAATAGGCCGCAGTAGTAATAAGTGGACTGTTCGGGATATAGAAAAATTTTCAAGAATGGAATCAAAATTTCTAGGCGAATTCACTGAGTTCCCAATGGGACACGCTTGTATGAGTGTGCTTTTCAATATGTAACAACATTTTAAGGAACGGACTCTAAGTATCATGGTGAATTCGGTAGGTTCCCAATAGGATTCGCATGTAATAAGCTTGTTATTCAAGATAGAGCAGCGTTTTAAGGTACGGAAACACTGTTTCTCTGTGAATTCAGTTAGTTCCCAGTAGCAGGCTCTTGTAATATGCGTACTTCTAAAGATTTATCAAAATTTGGTGTGCCGAATCTGAGTAACATGGTGAATTCGGTTAGTTCCCAATAGGCCGCAGTAGTAATAAGTGGACTGTTCGGGATATAGAAAAATTTTCACGAATGGAATCAAATTTTCTAGGCGAATTCAGTGAGTTCCCAATGGGACATGCTTGTATGAGTGTGCTTTTCAATATGTAACAACATTTTAAGGAACGGACTCTAAGTATCATGGTGAATTCAGTAGGTTCCCAATAGGATTCGCATGTAATAAGCTTGTTATTCAAGATAGAGCAACGTTTTAAGGAACGGAAACACGGTTTCTCTGTGAATTCACTTAGTTCCCAGTAGCAGGCTCTTGTAATATGCGTACTTCTAAAGATTTATCAAAATTTGGTGTGCGGAATCTGAGTAACATGGTGAATTCGGTTAGTTCCCAATAGGCCGCAGTAGTAATAAGTGGACTGTTCGGGATATAGAAAAATTTTCAAGAATGGAATCAAAATTTCTAGGCGAATTCACTGAGTTCCCAATGGGACATGCTTGTATGAGTGTGCTTTCCAATATGTAACAACATTTTAAGGAACGGACTCTAAGTATCATGGTGAATTCAGTAGGTTCCCAATAGGATTCGCATGTAATAAGCTTGTAATTCAAGATAGAGCAACGGTTTAAGGAACGGAAACACTATTTCTCTGTGAATTCAGTTAGTTCCCAGTAGCAGGCTCTTGTAATATGCGTACTTCTAAAGATTTATCAAAATTTGGTGTGCCGAATCTGAGTAACATGGTGAATTCGGTTAGTTCCCAATAGGCCACAGTAGTAATAAGTGGACTGTTCGGGATATATAAAAATTTTCACGAAAGGAATCAAAATTTCTAGGCGAATTCAGTGAGTTCCCAAAGGGACACGCTTGTATGAGTGTGCTTTTCAATATGTAACAACATTTTAAGGAACGGACTCTAAGTATCATGGTGAATTCGGTAGGTTCCCAATAGGATTCGCATGTAATAAGCTTGTTATTCAAGATAGAGCAGCGTTTTAAGGTACGGAAACACTGTTTCTCTGTGAATTCAGTTAGTTCCCAGTAGCAGGCTCTTGTAATATGCGTACTTCTAAAGATTTATCAAAATTTGGTGTGCGGAATCTGAGTAACATGGTGAATTCGGTTAGTTCCCAATAGGCCGCAGTAGTAATAAGTGGACTGTTCGGGATATAGAAAAATTTTCACGAATGGAATCAAAATTTCTAGGCGAATTCACTGAGTTCGCAATGGGACATGCTTGTATGAGTGTGCTTTTCAATATGTAACAACATTTTAAGGAACGGACTCTAAGTATCATGGTGAATTCAGTAGGTTCCCAATAGGATTCGCATGTAATAAGCTTGTTGTTCAAGATAGAGCAACGTTTTAAGGTACGGAAACACTGTTTCTCTGTGAATTCAGTTAGTTCTCAGTAGCAGGCCTTTGTAATATGCGTACTTTTAAAGATTTATCAAAATTTGGTGTGCCGAATCTGAGTAACATGGTGAATTCGGTTAGTTCCCAATAGGCCACAGTAGTAATAAGTGGACTGTTCGGGATATAGAAAAATTTTCACGAAAGGAATCAAAATTTCTAGGCGAATTCAGTGAGTTCCGAAAGGGACACGCTTGTATGAGTGTGCTTTTCAATATGTAACAACATTTTAAGGAACGGACTCTAAGTATCATGGTGAATTCAGTAGGTTCCCAATAGGATTCGCATGTAATAAGTTTGTTATTCAAGATAGAGCAACGTTTTAAGGAACGGAAACACTGTTTCTCTGTGAATTCATTTAGTTCCCAGTAGCAGGCTCTTGTAATATGCATAATTCTAAAGATTTATCAAAATTTGGTGTGCCGAATCTGAGTAACATGGTTAATTCGGTTAGTTCTCAATAGGCCGCAGTAGTAATAAGTGGACTGTTCTGGATATAGAAAAATTTTCACGAATGGAATCAAAATTTCTAGGCGAATTCAGTGAGTTCCCAATGGGACATGCTTGTGTGAGTGTGCTTTTCAATATGTAACAACATTTTAAGGAACGGACTCTAAGTATCATGGTGAATTAAGTAGGTTCCCAATAGGATTCGCATGTAATAAGCTTGTTATTCAAGATAGAGCAGCTTTTTTAGGAACAGAAACACTGTTTCTCTGTGAATTCAGTTAGTTCCCAGTAGCAGGCTCTTGTAATATGCGTACTTCTAAAGATTTATCAAAATTTGGTGTGCCGAATCTGAGTAACATGGTGTATTCGGTTAGTTCCCAATAGGCCGCAGTAGTAATAAGTGGACTGTTCGGGATATAGAAAAATTTTCACGAATGGAATCAAAATTTCTAGGCGAATTCAGTGAGTTCCCAATGGGACATGCTTGTATGAGTGTGCTTTCCAATATGTAACAACATTTTAAGGAACGGACTCTAAGTATCATGGTGAATTCAGTAGGTTCCCAATAGGATTCGCATGTAATAAGCTTGTAATTCAAGATAGAGCAGCGTTTTAAGGAACGGAAACACTATTTCTCTGTGAATTCAGTTAGTTCCCAGTAGCAGGCTCTTGTAATATGCGTACTTCTAAAGATTTATCAAAATTTGGTGTGCCGAATCTGAGTAACATGGTGAATTCGGTTAGTTCCCAATAGGCCACAGTAGTAATAAGTGGACTGTTCGGGATATAGAAAAATTTTCACGAAAGGAATCAAAATTTCTAGGCGAATTCAGTGAGTTCCCAAAGGGACACGCTTGTATGAGTGTGCTTTTCAATATGTAACAACATTTTAAGGAACGGACTCTAAGTATCATGGTGAATTCGGTAGGTTCCCAATAGGATTCGCATGTAATAAGCTTGTTATTCAAGATAGAGCAGCGTTTTAAGGTACGGAAACACTGTTTCTCTGTGAATTCAGTTAGTTCCCAGTAGCAGGCTCTTGTAATATGCGTACTTCTAAAGATTTATCAAAATTTGGTGTGCGGAATCTGAGTAACATGGTGAATTCGGTTAGTTCCCAATAGGCCGCAGTAGTAATAAGTGGACTGTTCGGGATATAGAAAAATTTTCACGAATGGAATCAAAATTTCTAGGCGAATTCACTGAGTTGGCAATGGGACATGCTTGTATGAGTGTGCTTTTCAATATGTAACAACATTTTAAGGAACGGACTCTAAGTATCATGGTGAATTCAGTAGGTTCCCAATAGGATTCGCATGTAATAAGCTTGTTGTTCAAGATAGAGCAACGTTTTAAGGTACGGAAACACTGTTTCTCTGTGAATTCAGTTAGTTCTCAGTAGCAGGCCTTTGTAATATGCGTACTTTTAAAGATTTATCAAAATTTGGTGTGCCGAATCTGAGTAACATGGAGAATTCGGTTAGTTCCCAATAGGCCGCAGTAGTAATAAGTGGACTGTTCGGGATATAGAAAAATTTTCACGAATGGAATCAAAATTTCTAGGCAAATTCAGTGAGTTCCCAATGGGACATGCTTGTATGAGTGTGCTTTTCAATATGTAACAACATTTTAAGGAACGGACTCTAAGTATCATGGTGAATTCAGTAGGTTCCCAATAGGATTCGCATGTAATAAGCTTGTTATTCAAGATAGAGCAACATTTTAAGGAAAGGAAACACTGTTTCTCTGTGAATTTTGTTAGTTCCCAGTAGCAGGCTCTTGTAATATGCATAATTCTAAAGATTTATCAAAATTTGGTGTGCCGAATCTGAGTAACATGGTGAATTCGGTTAGTTCCCAATAGGCCGCAGTAGTAATAAGTGGACTGTTCGGGATATAGAAAAATTTTCACGAATGGAATCAAAATTTCTAGGCGAATTCAGTGAGTTCCCAATGGGACATCCTTGTATGAGTGTGCTTTTCAATATGTAACAACATTTTAAGGAACGGACTCTAAGTATCATGGTGAATTAAGTAGGTTCCCAATAGGATTCGCATGTAATAAGCTTGTTATTCAAGATAGAGCAGCTTTTTTAGGAACGGAAACACTGTTTCTCTGTGAATTCAGTTAGTTCCCAGTAGCAGGCTCTTGTAATATGCGTACTTCTAAAGATTTATCAAAATTTGGTGTGCCGAATCTGAGTAACATGGTGTATTCGGTTAGTTCCCAATAGGCCGCAGTAGTAATAAGTGGACTGTTCGGGATATAGAAAAATTTTCACGAATGGAATCAAAATTTCTAGGCGAATTCAGTGAGTTCCCAAAGGGACACGCTTGTATGAGTGTGCTTTTCAATATGTAACAACATTTTAAGGAACGGACTCTAAGTATCATGGTGAATTCAGTAGGTTCCCAATAGGATTCGCATGTAATAAGCTTGTTGTTCAAGATTGAGCAACGTTTTAAGGTACGGAAACACTGTTTCTCTGTGAATTCAGTTAGTTCCCAGTAGCAGGCTCTTGTAATATGCGTACTTCTAAAGATTTATCAAAATTTGGTGTGCCGAATCTGAGTAACATGGTGAATTCGGTTAGTTCCCAATAGGCCGCAGTAGTAATAAGTGGACTGTTCGGGATATAGAAAAATTTTCACGAAAGGAATCAAAATTTCTAGGCGAATTCAGTGAGTTCCCAAAGGGACACGCTTGTATGAGTGTGCTTTTCAATATGTAACAACATTTTAAGGAACGGACTCTAAGTATCATGGTGAATTCAGTAGGTTCCCAATAGGATTCGCATGTAATAAGCTTGTTATTCAAGATAGAGCAGCGTTTTAAGGTACGAAACACTGTTTCTCTGTGAATTCAGTTAGTTCCCAGTAGCAGGCTCTTGTAATATGCGTACTTCTAAAGATTTATCAAAATTTGGTGTGCCGAATCTGAGTAACATGGTGAATTCGGTTAGTTCCCAATAGGCCACAGTAGTAATAAGTGGACTGTTCGGGATATAGAAAAATTTTCACGAAAGGAATCAAAATTTCTAGGCGAATTCAGTGAGTTCCCAAAGGGACACGCTTGTATGAGTGTGCTTTTCAATATGTAACAACATTTTAAGGAACGGACTCTAAGTATCATGGTGAATTCAGTAGGTTCCCAATAGGATTCGCATGTAATAAGCTTGTTATTCAAGATAGAGCAACGTTTTAAGGAACGGAAACACTGTTTCTCTGTGAATTCAGTTAGTTCCCAGTAGCAGGCTCTTGTAATATGCATAATTCTAAAGATTTATCAAAATTTGGTGTGCCGAATCTGAGTAACATGGTTAATTCGGTTAGTTCTCAATAGGCCGCAGTAGTAATAAGTGGACTGTTCGGGATATAGAAAAATTTTCACGAATGGAATCAAAATTTCTAGGCGAATTCAGTGAGTTCCCAATGGGACATGCTTGTGTGAGTGTGCTTTTCAATATGTAACAACATTTTAAGGAACGGACTCTAAGTATCATGGTGAATTAAGTAGGTTCCCAATAGGATTCGCATGTAATAAGCTTGTTATTCAAGATAGAGCAGCTTTTTTAGGAACAGAAACACTGTTTCTCTTTGAATTCAGTTAGTTCCCAGTAGCAGGCTCTTGTAATATGCGTACTTCTAAAGATTTATCAAAATTTGGTGTGCCGAATCTGAGTAACATGGTGTATTCGGTTAGTTCCCAATAGGCCGCAGTAGTAATAAGTGGACTGTTCGGGATATAGAAAAATTTTCACGAATGGAATCAAAATTTCTAGGCGAATTCAGTGAGTTCCCAAAGGGACACGCTTGTATGAATGTGCTTTTCAATATGTAACAACATTGTAAGGAACGGACTCTAAGTATCATGGTGAATTAAGTAGGTTCCCAATAGGATTCGCATGTAATAAGCTTGTTGTTCAAGATTGAGCAACGTTTTAAGGTACGGAAACACTGTTTCTCTGTGAATTCAGTTAGTTCCCAGTAGCAGGCTCTTGTAATATGCGTACTTCTAAAGATTTATCAAAATTTGGTGTGCCGAATCTGAGTAACATGGTGAATTCGGTTAGTTCCCAATAGGCCGCAGTAGTAATAAGTGGACTGTTCGGGATATAGAAAAATTTTCACGAATGGAATCAAAATTTCTAGGCGAATTCAGTGAGTTCCCAAAGGGACACGCTTGTATGAGTGTGCTTTTCAATATGTAACAACATTTTAAGGAACGGACTCTAAGTATCATGGTGAATTCAGTAGGTTCCCAATAGGATTCGCATGTAATAAGCTTGTTGTTCAAGATAGAGCAACGTTTTAAGGTACGGAAACACTGTTTCTCTGTGAATTCAGTTAGTTCCCAGTAGCAGGCCTTTGTAATATGCGTACTTCTAAAGACTTATCAAAATTTGGTGTGCCGAATCTGAGTAACATGGTGAATTCGGTTAGTTCCCAATAGGCCGCAGTAGTAATAAGTGGACTGTTCGGGATATAGAAAAATTTACACGAATGGAATCAAAATTTCTAGGCAAATTCAGTGAGTTCCCAATGGGACATGCTTGTATGAGTGTGCTTTTCAATATGTAACAACATTTTAAGGAACGGACTCTAAGTATCATGGTGAATTCAGTAGGTTCCCAATAGGATTCGCATGTAATAAGCTTGTTATTCAAGATAGAGCAGCGTTTTAAGGAACGGAAACACTGTTTCTCTGTGAATTCAGTTAGTTCCCAGTAGCAGGCTCTTGTAATATGCGTACTTCTAAAGATTTATCAAAATTTGGTGTGCCGAATCTGAGTAACATGGTGTATTCGGTTAGTTCCCAATAGGCCGCAGTAGTAATAAGTGGACTGTTCGGGATATAGAAAAATTTTCACGAATGGAATCAAAATTTCTAGGCGAATTCAGTGAGTTCCCAAAGGGACACGCTTGTATGAGTGTGCTTTTCAATATGTAACAACATTTTAAGGAACGGACTCTAAGTATCATGGTGAATTCAGTAGGTTCCCAATAGGATTCGCATGTAATAAGCTTGTTGTTCAAGATTGAGCAACGTTTTAAGGTACGGAAACACTGTTTCTCTGTGAATTCAGTTAGTTCCCAGTAGCCGACTCTTGTAATATGCGTACTTCTAAAGATTTATCAAAATTTGGTGTGCCGAATCTGAGTAACATGGTGAATTCGGTTAGTTCCCAATAGGCCGCAGTAGTAATAAGTGGACTGTTCGGGATATAGAAAAATTTTCACGAATGGAATCAAAATTTCTAGGCGAATTCAGTGAGTTCCCAAAGGGACACGCTTGTATGAGTGTGCTTTTCAATATGTAACAACATTTTAAGGAACGGACTCTAAGTATCATGGTGAATTCAATAGGTTCCCAATAGGATTCGCATGTAATAAGCTTGTTATTCAAGATAGAGCAGCGTTTTAAGGTACGGAAACACTGTTTCTCTGTGAATTCAGTTAGTTCCCAGTAGCAGGCTCTTGTAATATGCGTACTTCTAAAGATTTATCAAAATTTGGTGTGACGAATCTGAGTAACATGGTGAATTCGGTTAGTTCCCAATAGGCCGCAGTAGTAATAAGTGGACTGTTCGGGATATAGAAAAATTTCACGAATGGAATCAAAATTTCTAGGCGAATTCAGTGAGTTCCCAATGGGACATGCTTGTATGAGTGTGCTTTTCAATATGTAACAACATTTTAAGGAACGGACTCTAAGTATCATGGTGAATTCAGTAGGTTCCCAATAGGATTCGCATGTAATAAGCTTGTTGTTCAAGATAGAGCAACGTTTTAAGGTACGGAAACACTGTTTCTCTGTGAATTCAGTTAGTTCCCAGTAGCAGGCCTTTGTAATATGCGTACTTCTAAAGACTTATCAAAATTTGGTGTGCCGAATCTGAGTAACATGGTGAATTCGGTTAGTTCCCAATAGGCCGCAGTAGTAATAAGTGGACTGTTCGGGATATAGAAAAATTTTCACGAATGGAATCAAAATTTCTAGGCGAATTCAGTGAGTTACCAATGGGACATGCTTGTGTGAGTGTGCTTTTCAATATGTAACAACATTTTAAGGAACGGACTCTAAGTATCATGGTGAATTAAGTAGGTTCCCATTAGGATTCGCATGTAATAAGCTTGTTATTCAAGATAGAGCAGCTTTTTTAGGAACGGAAACACTGTTTCTCTGTGAATTCAGTTAGTTCCCAGTAGCAGGCTCTTGTAATATGCGTACTTCTAAAGATTTATCAAAATTTGGTGTGCCGAATCTGAGTAACATGGTGAATTCGGTTAGTTCCCAATAGGCCGCAGTAGTAATAAGTGGACTGTTCGGGATATAGAAAAATTTTCACGAATGGAATCAAATTTCTAGGCGAATTCAGTGAGTTCCCAATGGGACATGCTTGTATGAGTGTGCTTTTCAATATGTAACAACATTTTAAGGAACGGACTCTAAGTATCATGGTGAATTCAGTAGGTTCCCAATAGGATTCGCATGTAATAAGCTTGTTATTCAAGATAGAGCAACGTTTTAAGGAACGGAAACACTGTTTCTCTGTGAATTCAGTTAGTTCCCAGTAGCAGGCTCTTGTAGTATGCGTACTTCTAAAGATTTATCAAAATTTGGTGTGCGGAATCTGAGTAACATGGTGAATTCGGTTAGTTCCCAATAGCCCGCAGTAGTAATAAGTGGACTGTTCGGGATATAGAAAAATTTTCACGAATGGAATCAAAATTTCTAGGCGAATTCAGTGAGTTCCCAATGGGACATGCTTGTATGAGTGTGCTTTTCAATATGTAACAACATTTTAAGGAACGGACTCTAAGTGTATTGGTGAATTCAGTAGGTTCCCAATAGGATTCGCATGTAATAAGCTTGTTATTCAAGATAGAGCAACGTTTTAAGGAACGGAAACACTGTTTCTCTGTGAATTCACTTAGTTCCCAGTAGCAGGCTCTTGTAGTATGCGTACTTCTAAAGATTTATCAAAATTTGGTGTGCGGAATCTGAGTAACATGGTGAATTCGGTTAGTTCCCAATAGGCCGCAGTAGTAATAAGTGGACTGTTCGGGATATAGAAAAATTTTCACGAATGGAATCAAAATTTCTAGGCGAATTCACTGAGTTCCCAATGGGACATGCTTGTATGAGTGTGCTTTTCAATATGTAACAACATTTTAAGGAACGGACTCTAAGTATCATGGTGAATTCAGTAGGTTCCCAATAGGATTCGCATGTAATAAGCTTGTAATTCAAGATAGAGCAACGTTTTAAGGAACGGAAACACTATTTCTCTGTGAATTCAGTTAGTTCCCAGTAGCAGGCTCTTGTAATATGCGTACTTCTAAAGATTTATCAAAATTTGGTGTGCCGAATCTGAGTAACATGGTGAATTCGGTTAGTTCCCAATAGGCCACAGTAGTAATAAGTGGACTGTTCGGGATATAGAAAAATTTTCACGAAAGGAATCAAAATTTCTAGGCGAATTCAGTGAGTTCCCAAAGGGACACGCTTGTATGAGTGTGCTTTTCAATATGTAACAACATTTTAAGGAACGGACTCTAAGTATCATGGTGAATTCAGTAGGTTCCCAATAGGATTCGCATGTAATAAGCTTGTTATTCAAGATAGAGCAGCGTTTTAAGGTACGGAAACACTGTTTCTCTGTGAATTCACTTAGTTCCCAGTAGCAGGCTCTTGTAATATGCGTACTTCTAAAGATTTATCAAAATTTGGTGTGCCGAATCTGAGTAACATGGTGAATTCGGTTAGTTCCCAATAGGCCGCAGTAGTAATAAGTGGACTGTTCGGGACATAGAAAAATTTTCACGAATGGAATCAAAATTTCTAGGCGAATTCAGTGAGTTCCCAATGGGACATGCTTGTATGAGTGTGCTTTTCAATATGTAACAACATTTTAAGGAACGGACTCTAAGTATCATGGTGAATTCAGTAAGTTCCCAATAGGATTCGCATGTAATAAGCTTGTTATTCAAGATAGAGCAGCGTTTTAAGGAACGGAAACACTGTTCTCTGTGAATTCAGTTAGTTCCCAGTAGCAGGCTCTTGTAATATGCGTACTTCCAAAGATTTATCAAAATTTGGTGTGCCGAATCTGAGTAACATGGTGAATTCGGTTAGTCCCAATAGGCCGCAGTAGTAATAAGTGGACTGTTCGGGATATAGAAAAATTTTCACGAATGGAATCAAAATTTCTAGGCGAATTCAGTGAGTTCCCAATGGGACATGCTTGTATGAGTGTGCTTTTCAATATGTAACAACATTTTAACGAACGGACTCTAAGTATCATGGTGAATTCAGTAGGTTCCCAATAGGATTCGCATGTAATAAGCTTGTTATTCAAGATAGAGCAGCGTTTTAAGGTACGGAAACACTGTTTCTCTGTGAATTCAGTTAGTTCCCAGTAGCAGGCTCTTGTAATATGCGTACTTCTAAAGATTTATCAAAATTTGGTGTGCCGAATCTGAGTAACATGGTGAATTCGGTTAGTTCCCAATAGGCCGCAGTAGTAATAAGTGGACTGTTCGGGATATAGAAAAATTTTCACGAATGGAATCAAAATTTCTAGGCGAATTCAGTGAGTTCCCAATGGGACATGCTTGTATGAGTGTGCTTTTCAATATGTAACAACATTTTAAGGAACGGACTCTAAGTATCATGGTGAATTCAGTAGGTTCCCAATAGGATTCGCATGTAATAAGCTTGTTATTCAAGATAGAGCAGCGTTTTAAGGAACGGAAACACTGTTCTCTGTGAATTCAGTTAGTTCCCAGTAGCAGGCTCTTGTAATATGCGTACTTCCAAAGATTTATCAAAATTTGGTGTGCCGAATCTGAGTAATGGTGAATTCGGTTAGTTCCCAATAGGCCACAGTAGTAATAAGTGGACTGTTCGGGATATAGAAAAATTTTCACGAAAGGAATCAAAATTTCTAGGCGAATTCAGTGAGTTCCCAATGGGACATGCTTGTATGAGTGTGCTTTTCAATATGTAACAACATTTTAAGGAACGGACTCTAAGTATCATGGTGAATTCAGTAGGTTCCCAATAGGATTCGCATGTAATAAGCTTGTTATTCAAGATAGAGCAGCGTTTTAAGGAACGGAAACACTGTTTCTCTGTGAATTCAGTTAGTTCCCAGTAGCAGGCTCTTGTAATATGCGTACTTCTAAAGATTTATCAAAATTTGGTGTGCCGAATCTGAGTAACATGGTGAATTCGGTTAGTCCCAATAGGCCGCAGTAGTAATAAGTGGACTGTTCGGGATATAGAAAAATTTTCACGAATGGAATCAAAATTTCTAGGCGAATTCAGTGAGTTCCCAATGGGACATGCTTGTATGAGTGTGCTTTTCAATATGTAACAACATTTTAACGAACGGACTCTAAGTATCATGGTGAATTCAGTAGGTTCCCAATAGGATTCGCATGTAATAAGCTTGTTATTCAAGATAGAGCAGCGTTTTAAGGAACGGAAACACTGTTCTCTGTGAATTCAGTTAGTTCCCAGTAGCAGGCTCTTGTAATATGCGTACTTCCAAAGATTTATCAAAATTTGGTGTGCCGAATCTGAGTAACATGGTGAATTCGGTTAATCCCAATAGGCCGCAGTAGTAATAAGTGGACTGTACGGGATATAGAAAAATTTTCACGAATGGAATCAAAATTTCTAGGCGAATTCAGTGAGTTCCCAATGGGACATGCTTGTATGAGTGTGCTTTTCAATATGTAACAACATTTTAAGGAACGGACTCTAAGTATCATGGTGAATTCAGTAGGTTCCCAATAGGATTCGCATGTAATAAGCTTGTTATTCAAGATAGAGCAGCGTTTTAAGGTACGGAAACACTGTTTCTCTGTGAATTCAGTTAGTTCCCAGTAGCAGGCTCTTGTAATATGCGTACTTCTAAAGATTTATCAAAATTTGGTGTGCCGAATCTGAGTAACATGGTGAATTCGGTTAGTTCCCAATAGGCCGCAGTAGTAATAAGTGGACTGTTCGGGATATAGAAAAATTTTCACGAATGGAATCAAAATTTCTAGGCGAATTCAGTGAGTTCCCAATGGGACATGCTTGTATGAGTGTGCTTTTCAATATGTAACAACATTTTAAGGAACGGACTCTAAGTATCATGGTGAATTCAGTAGGTTCCCAATAGGATTCGCATGTAATAAGCTTGTTATTCAAGATAGAGCAGCGTTTTAAGGAACGGAAACACTGTTTCTCTGTTTATTCAGTTAGTTCCCAGTAGCAGGCTCTTGTAATATGCGTACTTCCAAAGATTTATCAAAATTTGGTGTGCCGAATCTGAGTAACATGGTGAAATCGGTTAGTCCCAATAGGCCGCAGTAGTAATAAGTGGACTGTTCGGGACATAGAAAAATTTTCACGAATGGAATCAAAATTTCTAGGCGAATTCAGTGAGTTCCCAATGGGACATGCTTGTATGAGTGTGCTTTTCAATATGTAACAACATTTTAAGGAACGGACTCTAAGTATCATGGTGAATTCAGTAAGTTCCCAATAGGATTCGCATGTAATAAGCTTGTTATTCAAGATAGAGCAGCGTTTTAAGGAACGGAAACACTGTTCTCTGTGAATTCAGTTAGTTCCCAGTAGCAGGCTCTTGTAATATGCGTACTTCCAAAGATTTATCAAAATTTGGTGTGCCGAATCTGAGTAACATGGTGAATTCGGTTAGTCCCAATAGGCCGCAGTAGTAATAAGTGGACTGTTCGGGATATAGAAAAATTTTCACGAATGGAATCAAAATTTCTAGGCGAATTCAGTGAGTTCCCAATGGGACATGCTTGTATGAGTGTGCTTTTCAATATGTAACAACATTTTAACGAACGGACTCTAAGTATCATGGTGAATTCAGTAGGTTCCCAATAGGATTCGCATGTAATAAGCTTGTTATTCAAGATAGAGCAGCGTTTTAAGGTACGGAAACACTGTTTCTCTGTGAATTCAGTTAGTTCCCAGTAGCAGGCTCTTGTAATATGCGTACTTCTAAAGATTTATCAAAATTTGGTGTGCCGAATCTGAGTAACATGGTGAATTCGGTTAGTTCCCAATAGGCCGCAGTAGTAATAAGTGGACTGTTCGGGATATAGAAAAATTTTCACGAATGGAATCAAAATTTCTAGGCGAATTCAGTGAGTTCCCAATGGGACATGCTTGTATGAGTGTGCTTTTCAATATGTAACAACATTTTAAGGAACGGACTCTAAGTATCATGGTGAATTCAGTAGGTTCCCAATAGGATTCGCATGTAATAAGCTTGTTATTCAAGATAGAGCAGCGTTTTAAGGAACGGAAACACTGTTCTCTGTGAATTCAGTTAGTTCCCAGTAGCAGGCTCTTGTAATATGCGTACTTCCAAAGATTTATCAAAATTTGGTGTGCCGAATCTGAGTAATGGTGAATTCGGTTAGTTCCCAATAGGCCACAGTAGTAATAAGTGGACTGTTCGGGATATAGAAAAATTTTCACGAAAGGAATCAAAATTTCTAGGCGAATTCAGTGAGTTCCCAATGGGACATGCTTGTATGAGTGTGCTTTTCAATATGTAACAACATTTTAAGGAACGGACTCTAAGTATCATGGTGAATTCAGTAGGTTCCCAATAGGATTCGCATGTAATAAGCTTGTTATTCAAGATAGAGCAGCGTTTTAAGGAACGGAAACACTGTTTCTCTGTGAATTCAGTTAGTTCCCAGTAGCAGGCTCTTGTAATATGCGTACTTCTAAAGATTTATCAAAATTTGGTGTGCCGAATCTGAGTAACATGGTGAATTCGGTTAGTCCCAATAGGCCGCAGTAGTAATAAGTGGACTGTTCGGGATATAGAAAAATTTTCACGAATGGAATCAAAATTTCTAGGCGAATTCAGTGAGTTCCCAATGGGACATGCTTGTATGAGTGTGCTTTTCAATATGTAACAACATTTTAAGGAACGGACTCTAAGTATCATGGTGAATTCAGTAGGTTCCCAATAGGATTCGCATGTAATAAGCTTGTTATTCAAGATAGAGCAGCGTTTTAAGGAACGGAAACACTGTTTCTCTGTTTATTCAGTTAGTTCCCAGTAGCAGGCTCTTGTAATATGCGTACTTCCAAAGATTTATCAAAATTTGGTGTGCCGAATCTGAGTAACATGGTGAAATCGGTTAGTCCCAATAGGCCGCAGTAGTAATAAGTGGACTGTTCGGGATATAGAAAAATTTTCACGAATGGAATCAAAATTTCTAGGCGAATTCAGTGAGTTCCCAATGGGACATGCTTGTATGAGTGTGCTTTTCAATATGTAACAACATTTTAACGAACGGACTCTAAGTATCATGGTGAATTCAGTAGGTTCCCAATAGGATTCGCATGTAATAAGCTTGTTATTCAAGATAGAGCAGCGTTTTAAGGAACGGAAACACTGTTCTCTGTGAATTCAGTTAGTTCCCAGTAGCAGGCTCTTGTAATATGCGTACTTCCAAAGATTTATCAAAATTTGGTGTGCCGAATCTGAGTAACATGGTGAATTCGGTTAATCCCAATAGGCCGCAGTAGTAATAAGTGGACTGTACGGGATATAGAAAAATTTTCACGAATGGAATCAAAATTTCTAGGCGAATTCAGTGAGTTCCCAATGGGACATGCTTGTATGAGTGTGCTTTTCAATATGTAACAACATTTTAAGGAACGGACTCTAAGTATCATGGTGAATTCAGTAGGTTCCCAATAGGATTCGCATGTAATAAGCTTGTTATTCAAGATAGAGCAGCGTTTTAAGGTACGGAAACACTGTTTCTCTGTGAATTCAGTTAGTTCCCAGTAGCAGGCTCTTGTAATATGCGTACTTCTAAAGATTTATCAAAATTTGGTGTGCCGAATCTGAGTAACATGGTGAATTCGGTTAGTTCCCAATAGGCCGCAGTAGTAATAAGTGGACTGTTCGGGATATAGAAAAATTTTCACGAATGGAATCAAAATTTCTAGGCGAATTCAGTGAGTTCCCAATGGGACATGCTTGTATGAGTGTGCTTTTCAATATGTAACAACATTTTAAGGAACGGACTCTAAGTATCATGGTGAATTCAGTAGGTTCCCAATAGGATTCGCATGTAATAAGCTTGTTATTCAAGATAGAGCAGCGTTTTAAGGAACGGAAACACTGTTTCTCTGTTTATTCAGTTAGTTCCCAGTAGCAGGCTCTTGTAATATGCGTACTTCCAAAGATTTATCAAAATTTGGTGTGCCGAATCTGAGTAACATGGTGAAATCGGTTAGTCCCAATAGGCCGCAGTAGTAATAAGTGGACTGTTCGGGACATAGAAAAATTTTCACGAATGGAATCAAAATTTCTAGGCGAATTCAGTGAGTTCCCAATGGGACATGCTTGTATGAGTGTGCTTTTCAATATGTAACAACATTTTAAGGAACGGACTCTAAGTATCATGGTGAATTCAGTAAGTTCCCAATAGGATTCGCATGTAATAAGCTTGTTATTCAAGATAGAGCAGCGTTTTAAGGAACGGAAACACTGTTCTCTGTGAATTCAGTTAGTTCCCAGTAGCAGGCTCTTGTAATATGCGTACTTCCAAAGATTTATCAAAATTTGGTGTGCCGAATCTGAGTAACATGGTGAATTCGGTTAGTCCCAATAGGCCGCAGTAGTAATAAGTGGACTGTTCGGGATATAGAAAAATTTTCACGAATGGAATCAAAATTTCTAGGCGAATTCAGTGAGTTCCCAATGGGACATGCTTGTATGAGTGTGCTTTTCAATATGTAACAACATTTTAACGAACGGACTCTAAGTATCATGGTGAATTCAGTAGGTTCCCAATAGGATTCGCATGTAATAAGCTTGTTATTCAAGATAGAGCAGCGTTTTAAGGTACGGAAACACTGTTTCTCTGTGAATTCAGTTAGTTCCCAGTAGCAGGCTCTTGTAATATGCGTACTTCTAAAGATTTATCAAAATTTGGTGTGCCGAATCTGAGTAACATGGTGAATTCGGTTAGTTCCCAATAGGCCGCAGTAGTAATAAGTGGACTGTTCGGGATATAGAAAAATTTTCACGAATGGAATCAAAATTTCTAGGCGAATTCAGTGAGTTCCCAATGGGACATGCTTGTATGAGTGTGCTTTTCAATATGTAACAACATTTTAAGGAACGGACTCTAAGTATCATGGTGAATTCAGTAGGTTCCCAATAGGATTCGCATGTAATAAGCTTGTTATTCAAGATAGAGCAGCGTTTTAAGGAACGGAAACACTGTTCTCTGTGAATTCAGTTAGTTCCCAGTAGCAGGCTCTTGTAATATGCGTACTTCCAAAGATTTATCAAAATTTGGTGTGCCGAATCTGAGTAATGGTGAATTCGGTTAGTTCCCAATAGGCCACAGTAGTAATAAGTGGACTGTTCGGGATATAGAAAAATTTTCACGAAAGGAATCAAAATTTCTAGGCGAATTCAGTGAGTTCCCAATGGGACATGCTTGTATGAGTGTGCTTTTCAATATGTAACAACATTTTAAGGAACGGACTCTAAGTATCATGGTGAATTCAGTAGGTTCCCAATAGGATTCGCATGTAATAAGCTTGTTATTCAAGATAGAGCAGCGTTTTAAGGAACGGAAACACTGTTTCTCTGTGAATTCAGTTAGTTCCCAGTAGCAGGCTCTTGTAATATGCGTACTTCTAAAGATTTATCAAAATTTGGTGTGCCGAATCTGAGTAACATGGTGAATTCGGTTAGTCCCAATAGGCCGCAGTAGTAATAAGTGGACTGTTCGGGATATAGAAAAATTTTCACGAATGGAATCAAAATTTCTAGGCGAATTCAGTGAGTTCCCAATGGGACATGCTTGTATGAGTGTGCTTTTCAATATGTAACAACATTTTAAGGAACGGACTCTAAGTATCATGGTGAATTCAGTAGGTTCCCAATAGGATTCGCATGTAATAAGCTTGTTATTCAAGATAGAGCAGCGTTTTAAGGAACGGAAACACTGTTTCTCTGTTTATTCAGTTAGTTCCCAGTAGCAGGCTCTTGTAATATGCGTACTTCCAAAGATTTATCAAAATTTGGTGTGCCGAATCTGAGTAACATGGTGAAATCGGTTAGTCCCAATAGGCCGCAGTAGTAATAAGTGGACTGTTCGGGATATAGAAAAATTTTCACGAATGGAATCAAAATTTCTAGGCGAATTCAGTGAGTTCCCAATGGGACATGCTTGTATGAGTGTGCTTTTCAATATGTAACAACATTTTAACGAACGGACTCTAAGTATCATGGTGAATTCAGTAGGTTCCCAATAGGATTCGCATGTAATAAGCTTGTTATTCAAGATAGAGCAGCGTTTTAAGGTACGGAAACACTGTTTCTCTGTGAATTCAGTTAGTTCCCAGTAGCAGGCTCTTGTAATATGCGTACTTCTAAAGATTTATCAAAATTTGGTGTGCCGAATCTGAGTAACATGGTGAATTCGGTTAGTTCCCAATAGGCCGCAGTAGTAATAAGTGGACTGTTCGGGACATAGAAAAATTTTCACGAATGGAATCAAAATTTCTAGGCGAATTCAGTGAGTTCCCAATGGGACATGCTTGTATGAGTGTGCTTTTCAATATGTAACAACATTTTAAGGAACGGACTCTAAGTATCATGGTGAATTCAGTAGGTTCCCAATAGGATTCGCATGTAATAAGCTTGTTATTCAAGATAGAGCAGCGTTTTAAGGAACGGAAACACTGTTCTCTGTGAATTCAGTTAGTTCCCAGTAGCAGGCTCTTGTAATATGCGTACTTCCAAAGATTTATCAAAATTTGGTGTGCCGAATCTGAGTAACATGGTGAATTCGGTTAGTTCCCAATAGGCCGCAGTAGTAATAAGTGGACTGTTCGGGATATAGAAAAATTTTCACGAATGGAATCAAAATTTCTAGGCGAATTCAGTGAGTTCCCAATGGGACATGCTTGTATGAGTGTGCTTTTCAATATGTAACAACATTTTAACGAACGGACTCTAAGTATCATGGTGAATTCAGTAGGTTCCCAATAGGATTCGCATGTAATAAGCTTGTTATTCAAGATAGAGCAGCGTTTTAAGGTACGGAAACACTGTTTCTCTGTGAATTCAGTTAGTTCCCAGTAGCAGGCTCTTGTAATATGCGTACTTCTAAAGATTTATCAAAATTTGGTGTGCCGAATCTGAGTAACATGGTGAATTCGGTTAGTTCCCAATAGGCCGCAGTAGTAATAAGTGGACTGTTCGGGATATAGAAAAATTTTCACGAATGGAATCAAAATTTCTAGGCGAATTCAGTGAGTTCCCAATGGGACATGCTTGTATGAGTGTGCTTTTCAATATGTAACAACATTTTAAGGAACGGACTCTAAGTATCATGGTGAATTCAGTAGGTTCCCAATAGGATTCGCATGTAATAAGCTTGTTATTCAAGATAGAGCAGCGTTTTAAGGAACGGAAACACTGTTCTCTGTGAATTCAGTTAGTTCCCAGTAGCAGGCTCTTGTAATATGCGTACTTCCAAAGATTTATCAAAATTTGGTGTGCCGAATCTGAGTAATGGTGAATTCGGTTAGTTCCCAATAGGCCACAGTAGTAATAAGTGGACTGTTCGGGATATAGAAAAATTTTCACGAAAGGAATCAAAATTTCTAGGCGAATTCAGTGAGTTCCCAATGGGACATGCTTGTATGAGTGTGCTTTTCAATATGTAACAACATTTTAAGGAACGGACTCTAAGTATCATGGTGAATTCAGTAGGTTCCCAATAGGATTCGCATGTAATAAGCTTGTTATTCAAGATAGAGCAGCGTTTTAAGGAACGGAAACACTGTTTCTCTGTGAATTCAGTTAGTTCCCAGTAGCAGGCTCTTGTAATATGCGTACTTCTAAAGATTTATCAAAATTTGGTGTGCCGAATCTGAGTAACATGGTGAATTCGGTTAGTTCCCAATAGGCCGCAGTAGTAATAAGTGGACTGTTCGGGATATAGAAAAATTTTCACGAATGGAATCAAAATTTCTAGGCGAATTCAGTGAGTTCCCAAAGGGACACGCTTGTATGAGTGTGCTTTTCAATATGTAACAACATTTTAAGGAACGGACTCTAAGTATCATGGTGAATTCAGTAGGTTCCCAATAGGATTCGCATGTAATAAGCTTGTTATTCAAGATAGAGCAGCGTTTTAAGGTACGGAAACACTATTTCTCTGTGAATTCAGTTAGTTCCCAGTAGCAGGCTCTTGTAATATGCGTACTTCTAAAGATTTATCAAAATTTGGTGTGACGAATCTGAGTAAAATGGTGAATTCGGTTAGTTCCCAATAGGCCGCAGTAGTAATAAGTGGACTGTTCGGGATATAGAAAAATTTCACGAATGGAATCAAAATTTCTAGGCCAATTCAGTGAGTTCCCAATGGGACATGCTTGTATGAGTGTGCTTTTCAATATGTAACAACATTTTAAGGAACGGACTCTAAGTATCATGGTGAATTCAGTAGGTTCCCAATAGGATTCGCATGTAATAAGCTTGTTGTTCAAGATAGAGCAACGTTTTAAGGTACGGAAACACTGTTTCTCTGTGAATTCAGTTAGTTCCCAGTAGCAGGCCTTTGTAATATGCGTACTTCTAAAGACTTATCAAAATTTGGTGTGCCGAATCTGAGTAACATGGTGAATTCGGTTAGTTCCCAATAGGCCGCAGTAGTAATAAGTGGACTGTTCGGGATATAGAAAAATTTTCACGAATGGAATCAAAATTTCTAGGCAAATTCAGTGAGTTCCCAATGGGACATGCTTGTATGAGTGTGCTTTTCAATATGTAACAACATTTTAAGGAACGGACTCTAAGTATCATGGTGAATTCAGTAGGTTCCCAATAGGATTCGCATGTAATAAGCTTGTTATTCAAGATAGAGCAACGTTTTAAGGAACGGAAACACTGTTTCTCTGTGAATTCAGTTAGTTCCCAGTAGCAGGCTCTTGTAATATGCATAATTCTAAAGATTTATCAAAATTTGGTGTGCCGAATCTGAGTAACATGGTGAATTCGGTTAGTTCTCAATAGGCCGCAGTAGTAATAAGTGGACTTCGGGATATAGAAAAATTTTCAAGAATGGAATCAAAATTTCTAGGCGAATTCAGTGAGTTCCCAATGGGACATGCTTGTGTGAGTGTGCTTTTCAATATGTAACAACATTTTAACGAACGGCCTCTAAGTATCATGGTGAATTAAGTAGGTTCCCAATAGGATTCGCATGTAATAAGCTTGTTATTCAAGATAGAGCAGCTTTTTTAGGAACGGAAACACTGTTTCTCTGTGAATTCAGTTAGTTCCCAGTAGCAGGCTCTTGTAATATGCGTACTTCTAAAGATTTATCAAAATTTGGTGTGCCGAATCTGAGTAACATGGTGAATTCGGTTAGTTCCCAATAGGCCGCAGTAGTAATAAGTGGACTGTTCGGGATATAGAAAAATTTTCACGAATGGAATCAAAATTTCTAGGCGAATTCAGTGAGTTCCCAATGGGACATGCTTGTATGAGTGTGCTTTTCAATATGTAACAACATTTTAACGAACGGACTCTAAGTATCATGGTGAATTCAGTAGGTTCCCAATAGGATTCGCATGTAATAAGCTTGTTATTCAAGATAGAGCAGCGTTTTAAGGAACGGATACACTGTTCTCTGTGAATTCAGTTAGTTCCCAGTAGCAGGCTCTTGTAATATGCGTACTTCCAAAGATTTATCAAAATTTGGTGTGCCGAATCTGAGTAACATGGTGAATTCGGTTAGTTCCCAATAGGCCGCAGTAGTAATAAGTGGACTGTTCGGGATATAGAAAAATTTTCACGAATGGAATCAAAATTTCTAGGCAAATTCAGTGAGTTCCCAATGGGACATGCTTGTATGAGTGTGCTTTTCAATATGTAACAACATTTTAAGGAACGGACTCTAAGTATCATGGTGAATTCAGTAGGTTCCCAATAGGATTCGCATATAATAAGCTTGTTATTCAAGATAGAGCTACGTTTTAAGGAACGGAAACACTGTTTCTCTGTGAATTCAGTTAGTTCCCAGTAGCAGGCTCTTGTAATATGCATAATTCTAAAGATTTATCAAAATTTGGTGTGCCGAATCTGAGTAACATGGTGAATTCGGTTAGTTCCCAATAGGCCGCAGTAGTAATAAGTGGACTGTTCGGGATATAGAAAAATTTTCACGAATGGAATCAAAATTTCTAGGCGAATTCAGTGAGTTCCCAATGGGACATGCTTGTGTGAGTGTGCTTTTCAATATGTAACAACATTTTAAGGAACGGACTCTAAGTATCATGGTGAATTAAGTAGGTTCCCAATAGGATTCGCATGTAATAAGCTTGTTGTTCAAGATTGAGCAACGTTTTAAGGTACGGAAACACTGTTTCTCTGTGAATTCAGTTAGTTCCCAGTAGCAGGCTCTTGTAATATGCGTACTTCTAAAGATTTATCAAAATTTGGTGTGCCGAATCTGAGTAACATGGTGAATTCGGTTAGTTCCCAATAGGCCGCAGTAGTAATAAGTGGACTGTTCGGGATATAGAAAAATTTTAACGAATGGAATCAAAATTTCTAGGCGAATTCAGTGAGTTCCCAAAGGGACACGCTTGTATGAGTGTGCTTTTCAATATGTAACAACATTTTAAGGAACGGACTCTAAGTATCATGGTGAATTCAGTAGGTTCCCAATAGGATTCGCATGTAATAAGCTTGTTATTCAAGATAGAGCAGCGTTTTAAGGTACGGAAACACTGTTTCTCTGTGAATTCAGTTAGTTCCCAGTAGCAGGCTCTTGTAATATGCGTACTTCTAAAGATTTATCAAAATTTGGTGTGACGAATCTGAGTAACATGGTGAATTCGGTTAGTTCCCAATAGGCCGCAGTAGTAATAAGTGGACTGTTCGGGATATAGAAAAATTTTCACGAATGGAATCAAAATTTCTAGGCAAATTCAGTGAGTTCCCAATGGGACATGCTTGTATGAGTGTGCTTTTCAATATGTAACAACATTTTAAGGAACGGACTCTAAGTATCATGGTGAATTCAGTAGGTTCCCAATAGGATTCGCATGTAATAAGCTTGTTATTCAAGATAGAGCAACGTTTTAAGGAACGGAAACACTGTTTCTCTGTGAATTCAGTTAGTTCCCAGTAGCAGGCTCTTGTAATATGCATAATTCTAAAGATTTATCAAAATTTGGTGTGCCGAATCTGAGTAACATGGTGAATTCGGTTAGTTCTCAATAGGCCGCAGTAGTAATAAGTGGACTTCGGGATATAGAAAAATTTTCAAGAATGGAATCAAAATTTCTAGGCGAATTCAGTGAGTTCCCAATGGGACATGCTTGTGTGAGTGTGCTTTTCAATATGTAACAACATTTTAACGAACGGCCTCTAAGTATCATGGTGAATTAAGTAGGTTCCCAATAGGATTCGCATGTAATAAGCTTGTTATTCAAGATAGAGCAGCTTTTTTAGGAACGGAAACACTGTTTCTCTGTGAATTCAGTTAGTTCCCAGTAGCAGGCTCTTGTAATATGCGTACTTCTAAAGATTTATCAAAATTTGGTGTGCCGAATCTGAGTAACATGGTGAATTCGGTTAGTTCCCAATAGGCCACAGTAGTAATAAGTGGACTGTTCGGGATATAGAAAAATTTTCACGAATGGAATCAAAATTTCTAGGCGAATTCAGTGAGTTCCCAATGGGACATGCTTGTATGAGTGTGCTTTTCAATATGTAACAACATTTTAACGAACGGACTCTAAGTATCATGGTGAATTCAGTAGGTTCCCAATAGGATTCGCATGTAATAAGCTTGTTATTCAAGATAGAGCAGCGTTTTAAGGAACGGATACACTGTTCTCTGTGAATTCAGTTAGTTCCCAGTAGCAGGCTCTTGTAATATGCGTACTTCCAAAGATTTATCAAAATTTGGTGTGCCGAATCTGAGTAACATGGTGAATTCGGTTAGTTCCCAATAGGCCGCAGTAGTAATAAGTGGACTGTTCGGGATATAGAAAAATTTTCACGAATGGAATCAAAATTTCTAGGCAAATTCAGTGAGTTCCCAATGGGACATGCTTGTATGAGTGTGCTTTTCAATATGTAACAACATTTTAAGGAACGGACTCTAAGTATCATGGTGAATTCAGTAGGTTCCCAATAGGATTCGCATATAATAAGCTTGTTATTCAAGATAGAGCTACGTTTTAAGGAACGGAAACACTGTTTCTCTGTGAATTCAGTTAGTTCCCAGTAGCAGGCTCTTGTAATATGCATAATTCTAAAGATTTATCAAAATTTGGTGTGCCGAATCTGAGTAACATGGTGAATTCGGTTAGTTCCCAATAGGCCGCAGTAGTAATAAGTGGACTGTTCGGGATATAGAAAAATTTTCACGAATGGAATCAAAATTTCTAGGCGAATTCAGTGAGTTCCCAATGGGACATGCTTGTGTGAGTGTGCTTTTCAATATGTAACAACATTTTAAGGAACGGACTCTAAGTATCATGGTGAATTAAGTAGGTTCCCAATAGGATTCGCATGTAATAAGCTTGTTGTTCAAGATTGAGCAACGTTTTAAGGTACGGAAACACTGTTTCTCTGTGAATTCAGTTAGTTCCCAGTAGCAGGCTCTTGTAATATGCGTACTTCTAAAGATTTATCAAAATTTGGTGTGCCGAATCTGAGTAACATGGTGAATTCGGTTAGTTCCCAATAGGCCGCAGTAGTAATAAGTGGACTGTTCGGGATATAGAAAAATTTTAACGAATGGAATCAAAATTTCTAGGCGAATTCAGTGAGTTCCCAAAGGGACACGCTTGTATGAGTGTGCTTTTCAATATGTAACAACATTTTAAGGAACGGACTCTAAGTATCATGGTGAATTCAGTAGGTTCCCAATAGGATTCGCATGTAATAAGCTTGTTATTCAAGATAGAGCAGCGTTTTAAGGTACGGAAACACTGTTTCTCTGTGAATTCAGTTAGTTCCCAGTAGCAGGCTCTTGTAATATGCGTACTTCTAAAGATTTATCAAAATTTGGTGTGACGAATCTGAGTAACATGGTGAATTCGGTTAGTTCCCAATAGGCCGCAGTAGTAATAAGTGGACTGTTCGGGATATAGAAAAATTTCACGAATGGAATCAAAATTTCTAGGCGAATTCAGTGAGTTCCCATGGGACATGCTTGTATGAGTGTGCTTTTCAATATGAAACAACATTTTAAGGAACGGACTCTAAGTATCATGGTGAATTCAGTAGGTTCCCAATAGGATTCGCATGCAATAAGCTTGTTGTTCAAGATAGAGCAACGTTTTAAGGTACGGAAACACTGTTTCTCTGTGAATTCAGTTAGTTCCCAGTAGCAAGCCTTTGTAATATGCGTACTTCTAAAGACTTATCAAAATTTGGTGTGCCGAATCTGAGTAACATGGTGAATTCGGTTAGTTCCCAATAGGCCGCAGTAGTAATAAGTGGACTGTTCGGGATATAGAAAAATTTTCACGAAAGGAATCAAAATTTCTAGGCAAATTCAGTGAGTTCCCAATGGGACATGCTTGTATGAGTGTGCTTTTCAATATGTAACAACATTTTAAGGAACGGACTCTAAGTATCATGGTGAATTCAGTAGGTTCCCAATAGGATTCGCATGTAATAAGCTTGTTATTCAAGATAGAGCAACGTTTTAAGGAACGGAAACACTGTTTCTCTGTGAATTCAGTTAGTTCCCAGTAGCAGGCTCTTGTAATATGCGTACTTCTAAAGATTTATCAAAATTTGGTGTGACGAATCTGAGTAACATGGTGAATTCGGTTAGTTCCCAATAGGCCGCAGTAGTAATAAGTGGACTGTTCGGGATATAGAAAAATTTCACGAATGGAATCAAAATTTCTAGGCGAATTCAGTGAGTTCCCAATGGGACATGCTTGTATGAGTGTGCTTTTCAATATGAAACAACATTTTAAGGAACGGACTCTAAGTATCATGGTGAATTCAGTAGGTTCCCAAGAGGATTCGCATGCAATAAGCTTGTTGTTCAAGATAGAGCAACGTTTTAAGGTACGGAAACACTGTTTCTCTGTGAATTCAGTTAGTTCCCAGTAGCAAGCCTTTGTAATATGCGTACTTCTAAAGACTTATCAAAATTTGGTGTGCCGAATCTGAGTAACATGGTGAATTCGGTTAGTTCCCAATAGGCCGCAGTAGTAATAAGTGGACTGTTCGGGATATAGAAAAATTTTCACGAAAGGAATCAAAATTTCTAGGCAAATTCAGTGAGTTCCCAATGGGACATGCTTGTATGAGTGTGCTTTTCAATATGTAACAACATTTTAAGGAACGGACTCTAAGTATCATGGTGAATTCAGTAGGTTCCCAATAGGATTCGCATGTAATAAGCTTGTTATTCAAGATAGAGCAACGTTTTAAGGAACGGAAACACTGTTTCTCTGTGAATTCAGTTAGTTCCCAGTAGCAGGCTCTTGTAATATGCATAATTCTAAAGATTTATCAACATTTGGTGTGCCGAATCTGAGTAACATGGTGAATTCGGTTAGTTCCCAATAGGCCGCAGTAGTAATAAGTGGACTGTTCGGGATATAGAAAAATTTTCACGAATGGAATCAAAATTTCTAGGCGAATTCAGTGAGTTCCCAATGGGACATGCTTGTGTGAGTGTGCTTTTCAATATGTAACAATATTTTAAGGAACGGACTCTAAGTATCATGGTGAATTAAGTAGGTTCCCAATAGGATTCGCATGTAATAAGCTTGTTATTCAAGATAGAGCAGCTTTTTTAGGAACGGAAACACTGTTTCTCTGTGAATTCAGTTAGTTCCCAGTAGCAGGCTCTTGTAATATGCGTACTTCTAAAGATTTATCAAAATTTGGTGTGCCGAATCTGAGTAACATGGTGAATTCGGTTAGTTCCCAATAGGCCGCAGTAGTAATAAGTGGACTGTTCGGGATATAGAAAAATTTTCACGAATGGAATCAAAATTTCTAGGCGAATTCAGTGAGTTCCCAATGGGACATGCTTGTATGAGTGTGCTTTTCAATATGTAACAACATTTTAACGAACGGACTCTAAGTATCATGGTGAATTCAGTAGGTTCCCAATAGGATTCGCATGTAATAAGCTTGTTATTCAAGATAGAGCAGCGTTTTAAGGAACGGATACACTGTTCTCTGTGAATTCAGTTAGTTCCCAGTAGCAGGCTCTTGTAATATGCGTACTTCTAAAGATTTATCAAAATTTGGTGTGCCGAATCTGAGTAACATGGTGAATTCGGTTAGTTCCCAATAGGCCGCAGTAGTAATAAGTGGACTGTTCGGGATATAGAAAAATTTTCACGAATGGAATCAAAATTTCTAGGCGAATTCAGTGAGTTCCCAAAGGGACACGCTTGTATGAGTGTGCTTTTCAATATGTAACAACATTTTAAGGAACGGACTCTAAGTATCATGGTGAATTCAGTAGGTTCCCAATAGGATTCGCATGTAATAAGCTTGTTATTCAAGATAGAGCAGCGTTTTAAGGTACGGAAACACTGTTTCTCTGTGAATTCAGTTAGTTCCCAGTAGCAGGCTCTTGTAATATGCGTACGTCTAAAGATTTATCAAAATTTGGTGTGCCGAATCTGAGTAACATGGTGAATTCGGTTAGTTCCCAATAGGCCGCAGTAGTAATAAGTGGACTGTTCGGGATATAGAAAAATTTCACGAATGGAATCAAAATTTCTAGGCCAATTCAGTGAGTTCCCAATGGGACATGCTTGTATGAGTGTGCTTTTCAATATGTAACAACATTTTAAGGAACGGACTCTAAGTATCATGGTGAATTCAGTAGGTTCCCAATAGGATTCGCATGTAATAAGCTTGTTGTTCAAGATAGAGCAACGTTTTAAGGTACGGAAACACAGTTTCTCTGTGAATTCAGTTAGTTCCCAGTAGCAGGCCTTTGTAATATGCGTACTTCTAAAGACTTATCAAAATTTGGTGTGCCGAATCTGAGTAACATGGTGAATTCGGTTAGTTCCCAATAGGCCGCAGTAGTAATAAGTGGACTGTTCGGGATATAGAAAAATTTTCACGAATGGAATCAAAATTTCTAGGCAAATTCAGTGAGTTCCCAATGGGACATGCTTGTATGAGTGTGCTTTTCAATATGTAACAACATTTTAAGGAACGGACTCTAAGTATCATGGTGAATTCAGTAGGTTCCCAATAGGATTCGCATGTAATAAGCTTGTTATTCAAGATAGAGCAACGTTTTAAGGAACGGAAACACTGTTTCTCTGTGAATTCAGTTAGTTCCCAGTAGCAGGCTCTTGTCATATGCATAATTCTAAAGATTTATCAAAATTTGGTGTGCCGAATCTGAGTAACATGGTGAATTCGGTTAGTTCCCAATAGGCCGCAGTAGTAATAAGTGGACTGTTCGGGATATAGAAAAATTTTCACGAATGGAATCAAAATATCTAGGCGAATTCAGTGAGTTCCCAATGGGACATGCTTGTGTGAGTGTGCTTTTCAATATGTAACAATATTTTAAGGAACGGACTCTAAGTATCATGGTGAATTAAGTAGGTTCCCAATAGGATTCGCATGTAATAAGCTTGTTATTCAAGATAGAGCAGCTTTTTTAGGAACGGAAACACTGTTTCTCTGTGAATTCAGTTAGTTCCCAGTAGCAGGCTCTTGTAATATGCGTACTTCTAAAGATTTATCAAAATTTGGTGTGCCGAATCTGAGTAACATGGTGAATTCGGTTAGTTCCCAATAGGCCGCAGTAGTAATAAGTGGACTGTTCGGGATATAGAAAAATTTTCACGAATGGAATCAAAATTTCTAGGCGAATTCAGTGAGTTCCCAATGGGACATGCTTGTACGAGTGTGCTTTTCAATATGTAACAACATTTTAACGAACGGACTCTAAGTATCATGGTGAATTCAGTAGGTTCCCAATAGGATTCGCATGTAATAAGCTTGTTATTCAAGATAGAGCAGCGTTTTAAGGAACGGATACACTGTTCTCTGTGAATTCAGTTAGTTCCCAGTAGCAGGCTCTTGTAATATGCGTACTTCTAAAGATTTATCAAAATTTGGTGTGCCGAATCTGAGTAACATGGTGAATTCGGTTAGTTCCCAATAGGCCGCAGTAGTAATAAGTGGACTGTTCGGGATATAGAAAAATTTTCACGAATGGAATCAAAATTTCTAGGCGAATTCAGTGAGTTCCCAAAGGGACACGCTTGTATGAGTGTGCTTTTCAATATGTAACAACATTTTAAGGAACGGACTCTAAGTATCATGGTGAATTCAGTAGGTTCCCAATAGGATTCACATGTAATAAGCTTGTTGTTCAAGATTGAGCAACGTTTTAAGGTACGGAAACACTGTTTCTCTGTGAATTCAGTTAGTTCCCAGTAGCAGGCTCTTGTAATATGCGTACTTCTAAAGATTTATCAAAATTTGGTGTGCCGAATCTGAGTAACATGGTGAATTCGGTTAGTTCCCAATAGGCCGCAGTAGTAATAAGTGGACTGTTCGGGATATAGAAAAATTTTCACGAATGGAATCAAAATTTCTAGGCGAATTCAGTGAGTTCCCAAAGGGACACGCTTGTATGAGTGTGCTTTTCAATATGTAACAACATTTTAAGGAACGGACTCTAAGTATCATGGTGAATTCAGTAGGTTCCCAATAGGATTCGCATGTAATAAGCTTGTTATTCAAGATAGAGCAGCGTTTTAAGGTACGGAAACACTGTTTCTCTGTGAATTCAGTTAGTTCCCAGTAGCAGGCTCTTGTAATATGCGTACTTCTAAAGATTTATCAAAATTTGGTGTGACGAATCTGAGTAACATGGTGAATTCGGTTAGTTCCCAATAGGCCGCAGTAGTAATAAGTGGACTGTTCGGGATATAGAAAAATTTCACGAATGGAATCAAAATTTCTAGGCCAATTCAGTGAGTTCCCAATGGGACATGCTTGTATGAGTGTGCTTTTCAATATGTAACAACATTTTAAGGAACGGACTCTAAGTATCATGGTGAATTCAGTAGGTTCCCAATAGGATTCGCATGTAATAAGCTTGTTGTTCAAGATAGAGCAACGTTTTAAGGTACGGAAACACTGTTTCTCTGTGAATTCAGTTAGTTCCCAGTAGCAGGCCTTTGTAATATGCGTACTTCTAAAGACTTATCAAAATTTGGTGTGCCGAATCTGAGTAACATGGTGAATTCGGTTAGTTCCCAATAGGCCGCAGTAGTAATAAGTGGACTGTTCGGGATATAGAAAAATTTTCACGAATGGAATCAAAATTTCTAGGCAAATTCAGTGAGTTCCCAATGGGACATGCTTGTATGAGTGTGCTTTTCAATATGTAACAACATTTTAAGGAACGGACTCTAAGTATCATGGTGAATTCAGTAGGTTCCCAATAGGATTCGCATGTAATAAGCTTGTTATTCAAGATAGAGCAACGTTTTAAGGAACGGAAACACTGTTTCTCTGTGAATTCAGTTAGTTCCCAGTAGCAGGCTCTTGTAATATGCATAATTCTAAAGATTTATCAAAATTTGGTGTGCCGAATCTGAGTAACATGGTGAATTCGGTTAGTTCCCAATAGGCCGCAGTAGTAATAAGTGGACTGTTCGGGATATAGAAAAATTTTCACAAATGGAATCAAAATTTCTAGGCGAATTCAGTGAGTTCCCAATGGGACATGCTTTTGTGAGTGTGCTTTTCAATATGTAACAACATTTTAAGGAACGGACTCTAAGTATCATGGTGAATTCAGTAGGTTCCCAATAGGATTCGCATGTAATAAGCTTGTTGTTCAAGATTGAGCAACGTTTTAAGGAACGGAAACACTGTTTCTCTGTGAATTCAGTTAGTTCCCAGTAGCAGGCTCTTGTAATATGCGTACTTCTAAAGATTTATCAAAATTTGGTGTGACGAATCTGAGTAACATGGTGAATTCGGTTAGTTCCCAATAGGCCGCAGTAGTAATAAGTGGACTGTTCGGGATATAGAAAAATTTCACGAATGGAATCAAAATTTCTAGGCGAATTCAGTGAGTTCCCAAAGGGACACGCTTGTATGAGTGTGCTTTTCAATATGTAACAACATTTTAAGGAACGGACTCTAAGTATCATGGTGAATTCAGTAGGTTCCCAATAGGATTCGCATGTAATAAGCTTGTTATTCAAGATAGAGCAGCGTTTTAAGGTACGGAAACACTGTTTCTCTGTGAATTCAGTTAGTTCCCAGTAGCAGGCTCTTGTAATATGCGTACTTCTAAAGATTTATCAAAATTTGGTGTGACGAATCTGAGTAACATGGTGAATTCGGTTAGTTCCCAATAGGCCGCAGTAGTAATAAGTGGACTGTTCGGGATACAGAAAAATTTCACGAATGGAATCAAAATTTCTAGGCGAATTCAGTGAGTTCCCAATGGGACATGCTTGTATGAGTGTGCTTTTCAATATGTAACAACATTTTAAGGAACGGACTCTAAGTATCATGGTGAATTCAGTAGGTTCCCAATAGGATTCGCATTCAATAAGCTTGTTGTTCAAGATAGAGCAACGTTTTAAGGTACGGAAACACTGTTTCTCTGTGAATTCAGTTAGTTCCCAGTAGCAAGCCTTTGTAATATGCGTACTTCTAAAGACTTATCAAAATTTGGTGTGCCGAATCTGAGTAACATGGTGAATTCGGTTAGTTCCCAATAGGCCGCAGTAGTAATAAGTGGACTGTTCGGGATATAGAAAAATTTTCACGAATGGAATCAAAATTTCTAGGCAAATTCAGTGAGTTCCCAATGGGACATGCTTGTATGAGTGTGCTTTTCAATATGTAACAACATTTTAAGGAACGGACTCTAAGTATCATGGTGAATTCAGTAGGTTCCCAATAGGATTCGCATGTAATAAGCTTGTTATTCAAGATAGAGAAACGTTTTACGGAACGGAAACACTGTTTCTCTGTGAATTCAGTTAGTTCCCAGTAGCAGGCTCTTGTAATATGCATAATTCTAAAGATTTATCAAAATTTGGTGTGCCGAATCTGAGTAACATGGTGAATTCGGTTAGTTCCCAATAGGCCGCAGTAGTAATAAGTGGACTGTTCGGGATATAGAAAAATTTTCACGAATGGAATCAAAATTTCTAGGCGAATTCAGTGAGTTCCCAATGGGACATGCTTGTGTGAGTGTGCTTTTCAATATGTAACAATATTTTAAGGAACGGACTCTAAGTATCATGGTGAATTAAGTAGGTTCCCAATAGGATTCGCATGTAATAAGTTTGTTATTCAAGATAGAGCAGCTTTTTTAGGAACGGAAACACTGTTTCTCTGTGAATTCAGTTAGTTCCCAGTAGCAGGCTCTTGTAATATGCGTACTTCTAAAGATTTATCAAAATTTGGTGTGCCGAATCTGAGTAACATGGTGAATTCGGTTAGTTCCCAATAGGCCGCAGTAGTAATAAGTGGACTGTTCGGGATATAGAAAAATTTTCACGAATGGAATCAAAATTTCTAGGCGAATTCAGTGAGTTCCCAATGGGACATGCTTGTATGAGTGTGCTTTTCAATATGTAACAACATTTTAAGGAACGGACTCTAAGTATCATGGTGAATTCAGTAGGTTCCCAATAGGATTCGCATGTAATAAGCTTGTTATTCAAGATAGAGCAGCGTTTTAAGGAACGGATACACTGTTCTCTGTGAATTCAGTTAGTTCCCAGTAGCAGGCTCTTGTAATATGCGTACTTCTAAAGATTTATCAAAATTTGGTGTGCCGAATCTGAGTAACATGGTGAATTCGGTTAGTTCCCAATAGGCCGCAGTAGTAATAAGTGGACTGTTCGGGATATAGAAAAATTTTCACGAATGGAATCAAAATTTCTAGGCGAATTCAGTGAGTTCCCAAAGGGACACGCTTGTATGAGTGTGCTTTTCAATATGTAACAACATTTTAAGGAACGGACTCTAAGTATCATGGTGAATTCAGTAGGTTCCCAATAGGATTCGCATGTAATAAGCTTGTTGTTCAAGATTGAGCAACGTTTTAAGGTACGGAAACACTGTTTCTCTGTGAATTCAGTTAGTTCCCAGTAGAAGGCTCGTGTAATATGCGTACTTCTAAAGATTTATCAAAATTTGGTGTGCCGAATCTGAGTAACATGGTGAATTCGGTTAGTTCCCAATAGGCCGCAGTAGTAATAAGTGGACTGTTCGGGATATAGAAAAATTTTCACGAATGGAATCAAATTTTCTAGGCGAATTCAGTGAGTTCCCAATGGGACATGCTTGTATGAGTGTGCTTTTCAATATGTAACAACATTTTAAGGAACGGACTCTAAGTATCATGGTGAATTCAGTAGGTTCCCAATAGGATTCGCATGTAATAAGCTTGTTGTTGAAGATAGAGCAACGTTTTAAGGTACGGAAACACTGTTTCTCTGTGAATTCAGTTAGTTCCCAGTAGCAGGCCTTTGTAATATGCGTACTTCTAAAGACTTATCAAAATTTGGTGTGCCGATCTGAGTAACATGGTGAATTCGGTTAGTTCCCAATAGGCCGCAGTAGTAATAAGTGGACTGTTCGGGATATAGAAAAATTTTCACGAATGGAATCAAAATTTCTAGGCAAAGTGAGTTCCCAATGGGACATGCTTGTATGAGTGTGCTTTTCAATATGTAACAACATTTTAAGGAACGGACTCTAAGTATCATGGTGAATTCAGTAGGTTCCCAATAGGATTCGCATGTAATAAGCTTGTTATTCAAGATAGAGCAGCGTTTTAAGGAACGGAAACACTGTTTCTCTGTGAATTCAGTTAGTTCCCAGTAGGAGGCTCTTGTAATATGCGTACTTCTAAAGATTTATCAAAATTTGGTGTGCCGAATCTGAGTAACATGGTGAATTCGGTTAGTTCCCAATAGGCCGCAGTAGTAATAAGTGGACTGTTCGGGATATAGAAAAATTTTCACGAATGGAATCAAATTTTCTAGGCGAATTCAGTGAGTTCCCAATGGGACATGCTTGTATGAGTGTGCTTTTCAATATGTAACAACATTTTAAGGAACGGACTCTAAGTATCATGGTGAATTCAGTAGGTTCCCAATAGGATTCGCATGTAATAAGCTTGTTGTTCAAGATAGAGCAACGTTTTAAGGTACGGAAACACTGTTTCTCTGTGAATTCAGTTAGTTCCCAGTAGCAGGCCTTTGTAATATGCGTACTTCTAAAGACTTATCAAAATTTGGTGTGCCGATCTGAGTAACATGGTGAATTCGGTTAGTTCCCAATAGGCCGCAGTAGTAATAAGTGGACTGTTCGGGATATAGAAAAATTTTCACGAATGGAATCAAAATTTCTAGGCAAAGTGAGTTCCCAATGGGACATGCTTGTATGAGTGTGCTTTTCAATATGTAACAACATTTTAAGGAACGGACTCTAAGTATCATGGTGAATTCAGTAGGTTCCCAATAGGATTCGCATGTAATAAGCTTGTTATTCAAGATAGAGCAGCGTTTTAAGGAACGGAAACACTGTTTCTCTGTGAATTCAGTTAGTTCCCAGTAGGAGGCTCTTGTAATATGCGTACTTCTAAAGATTTATCAAAATTTGGTGTGCCGAATCTGAGTAACATGGTGAATTCGGTTAGTTCCCAATAGGCCGCAGTAGTAATAAGTGGACTGTTCGGGATATAGAAAAATTTTCACGAATGGAATCAAAATTTCTAGGCGAATTCAGTGAGTTCCCAATGGGACATGCTTCTATGAGTGTGCTTTTCAATATGTAACAACATTTTAAGGAACGGACTCTAAGTATCATGGTGAATTCAGTAGGTTCCCAATAGGATTCGCATGTAATAAGCTTGTTAGTCAAGATAGAGCAACGTTTTAAGGAACGGAAACACTGTTTCTCTGTGAATTCACTTAGTTCCCAGTAGCAGGCTCTTGTAGTATGCGTACTTCTAAAGATTTATCAAAATTTGGTGTGCGGAATCTGAGTAACATGGTGAATTCGGTTAGTTCCCAATAGGCCGCAGTAGTAATAAGTGGACTGTACGGGATATAGAAAAATTTTCAAGAATGGAATCAAAATTTCTAGGCGAATTCACTGAGTTCCCAATGGGACATGCTTGTATGAGTGTGCTTTTCAATATGTAACAACATTTTAAGGAACGGACTCTAAGTATCATGGTGAATTCAGTAGGTTCCCAATAGGATTCGCATGTAATAAGCTTGTAATTCAAGATAGAGCAACGTTTTAAGGAACAGAAACACTATTTCTCTGTGAATTCAGTTAGTTCCCAGTAGCAGGCTCTTGTAATATGCGTACTTCTAAAGATTTATCAAAATTTGGTGTGCCGAATCTGAGTAACATGGTGAATTCGGTTAGTTCCCAATAGGCCACAGTAGTAATAAGTGGACTGATCGGGATATAGAAAAATTTTCACGAAAGGAATCAAAATTTCTAGGCGAATTCAGTGAGTTCCCAAAGGGACACGCTTGTATGAGTGTGCTTTTCAATATGTAACAACATTTTAAGGAACGGACTCTAAGTATCATGGTGAATTCAGTAGGTTCCCAATAGGATTCGCATGTAATAAGCTTGTTATTCAAGATAGAGCAGCGTTTTAAGGAACGGAAACACTGTTTCTCTGTGAATTCAGTTAGTTCCCAGTAGGAGGCTCTTGTAATATGCGTACTTCTAAAGATTTATCAAAATTTGGTGTGCCGAATCTGAGTAACATGGTGAATTCGGTTAGTTCCCAATAGGCCGCAATAGTAATAAGTGGACTGTTCGGGATATAGAAAAATTTTCATGAATGGAATCAAAATTTCTAGGCGAATTCAGTGAGTTCCCAATGGGACATGCTTGTATGAGTGTGCTTTTCAATATGTAACAACATTTTAAGGAACGGACTCTAAGTATCATGGTGAATTCAGTAGGTTCCCAATAGGATTCGCATGTAATAAGCTTGTTATTCAAGATAGAGCAACGTTTTAAGGAACGGAAACACTGTTTCTCTGTGAATTCACTTAGTTCCCAGTAGCAGGCTCTTGTAATATGCGTACTTCTAAAGATTTATCAAAATTTGGTGTGCGGAATCTGAGTAACATGGTGAATTCGGTTAGTTCCCAATAGGCCGCAGTAGTAATAAGTGGACTGTTCGGGATATAGAAAAATTTTCAAGAATGGAATCAAAATTTCTAGGCGAATTCACTGAGTTCCCAATGGGACATGCTTGTATGAGTGTGCTTTCCAATATGTAACAACATTTTAAGGAACGGACTCTAAGTATCATGGTGAATTCAGTAGGTTCCCAATAGGATTCGCATGTAATAAGCTTGTAATTCAAGATAGAGCAACGGTTTAAGGAACGGAAACACTATTTCTCTGTGAATTCAGTTAGTTCCCAGTAGCAGGCTCTTGTAATATGCGTACTTCTAAAGATTTATCAAAATTTGGTGTGCCGAATCTGAGTAACATGGTGAATTCGGTTAGTTCCCAATAGGCCACAGTAGTAATAAGTGGACTGTTCGGGATATATAAAAATTTTCACGAAAGGAATCAAAATTTCTAGGCGAATTCAGTGAGTTCCCAAAGGGACACGCTTGTATGAGTGTGCTTTTCAATATGTAACAACATTTTAAGGTTCGGACTCTAAGTATCATGGTGAATTCGGTAGGTTCCCAATAGGATTCGCATGTAATAAGCTTGTTATTCAAGATAGAGCAGCGTTTTAAGGTACGGAAACACTGTTTCTCTGTGAATTCAGTTAGTTCCCAGTAGCAGGCTCTTGTAATATGCGTACTTCTAAAGATTTATCAAAATTTGGTGTGCGGAATCTGAGTAACATGGTGAATTCGGTTAGTTCCCAATAGGCCGCAGTAGTAATAAGTGGACTGTTCGGGATATAGAAAAATTTTCACGAATGGAATCAAAATTTCTAGGCGAATTCACTGAGTTCGCAATGGGACATGCTTGTATGAGTGTGCTTTTCAATATGTAACAACATTTTAAGGAACGGACTCTAAGTATCATGGTGAATTCAGTAGGTTCCCAATAGGATTCGCATGTAATAAGCTTGTTGTTCAAGATAGAGCAACGTTTTAAGGTACGGAAACACTGTTTCTCTGTGAATTCAGTTAGTTCTCAGTAGCAGGCCTTTGTAATATGCGTACTTTTAAAGATTTATCAAAATTTGGTGTGCCGAATCTGAGTAACATGGTGAATTCGGTTAGTTCCCAATAGGCCGCAGTAGTAATAAGTGGACTGTTCGGGATATAGAAAAATTTTCACGAATGGAATCAAAATTTCTAGGCAAATTCAGTGAGTTCCCAATGGGACATGCTTGTATGAGTGTGCTTTTCAATATGTAACAACATTTTAAGGAACAGACTCTAAGTATCATGGTGAATTCAGTAGGTTCCCAATAGGATTCGCATGTAATAAGCTTGTTATTCAAGATAGAGCAACATTTTAAGGAACGGAAACACTGTTTCTCTGTGAATTTTGTTAGTTCCCAGTAGCAGGCTCTTGTAATATGCATAATTCTAAAGATTTATCAAAATTTGGTGTGCCGAATCTGAGTAACATGGTGAATTCGGTTAGTTCCCAATAGGCCGCAGTAGTAATAAGTGGACTGTTCGGGATATAGAAAAATTTTCACGAATGGAATCAAAATTTCTAGGCGAATTCAGTGAGTTCCCAATGGGACATGCTTGTATGAGTGTGCTTTTCAATATGTAACAACATTTTAAGGAACGGACTCTAAGTATCATGGTGAATTAAGTAGGTTCCCAATAGGATTCGCATGTAATAAGCTTGTTATTCAAGATAGAGCAGCTTTTTTAGGAACGGAAACACTGTTTCTCTGTGAATTCACTTAGTTCCCAGTAGCAGGCTCTTGTAATATGCGTACTTCCAAAGATTTATCAAAATTTGGTGTGCCGAATCTGAGTAACATGGTGTATTCGGTTAGTTCCCAATAGGCCGCAGTAGTAATAAGTGGACTGTTCGGGATATAGAAAAATTTTCACGAATGGAATCAAAATTTCTAGGCGAATTCAGTGAGTTCCCAAAGGGACACGCTTGTATGAGTGTGCTTTTCAATATGTAACAACATTTTAAGGAACGGACTCTAAGTATCATGGTGAATTCAGTAGGTTCCCAATAGGATTCGCATGTAATAAGCTTGTTGTTCAAGATTGAGCAACGTTTTAAGGTACGGAAACACTGTTTCTCTGTGAATTCAGTTAGTTCCCAGTAGCAGGCTCTTGTAATATGCGTACTTCTAAAGATTTATCAAAATTTGGTGTGCCGAATCTGAGTAACATGGTGAATTCGGTTAGTTCCCAATAGGCCGCAGTAGTAATAAGTGGACTGTTCGGGATATAGAAAAATTTTCACGAAAGGAATCAAAATTTCTAGGCGAATTCAGTGAGTTCCCAAAGGGACACGCTTGTATGAGTGTGCTTTTCAATATGTAACAACATTTTAAGGAACGGACTCTAAGTATCATGGTGAATTCAGTAGGTTCCCAATAGGATTCGCATGTAATAAGCTTGTTATTCAAGATAGAGCAGCGTTTTAAGGTACGAAACACTGTTTCTCTGTGAATTCAGTTAGTTCCCAGTAGCAGGCTCTTGTAATATGCGTACTTCTAAAGATTTATCAAAATTTGGTGTGCCGAATCTGAGTAACATGGTGAATTCGGTTAGTTCCCAATAGGCCACAGTAGTAATAAGTGGACTGTTCGGGATATAGAAAAATTTTCACGAAAGGAATCAAAATTTCTAGGCGAATTCAGTGAGTTCCCAAAGGGACACGCTTGTATGAGTGTGCTTTTCAATATGTAACAACATTTTAAGGAACGGACTCTAAGTATCATGGTGAATTCAGTAGGTTCCCAATAGGATTCGCATGTAATAAGCTTGTTATTCAAGATAGAGCAACGTTTTAAGGAACGGAAACACTGTTTCTCTGTGAATTCAGTTAGTTCCCAGTAGCAGGCTCTTGTAATATGCATAATTCTAAAGATTTATCAAAATTTGGTGTGCCGAATCTGAGTAACATGGTGAATTCGGTTAGTTCCCAATAGGCCGCAGTAGTAATAAGTGGACTGTTCGGGATATAGAAAAATTTTCACGAATGGAATCAAAATTTCTAGGCGAATTCAGTGAGTTCCCAATGGGACATGCTTGTATGAGTGTGCTTTTCAATATGTAACAACATTTTAAGGAACGGACTCTAAGTATCATGGTGAATTAAGTAGGTTCCCAATAGGATTCGCATGTAATAAGCTTGTTATTCAAGATAGAGCAGCTTTTTTAGGAACGGAAACACTGTTTCTCTGTGAATTCAGTTAGTTCCCAGTAGCAGGCTCTTGTAATATGCGTACTTCTAAAGATTTATCAAAATTTGGTGTGCCGAATCTGAGTAACATGGTGTATTCGGTTAGTTCCCAATAGGCCGCAGTAGTAATAAGTGGACTGTTCGGGATATAGAAAAATTTTCACGAATGGAATCAAAATTTCTAGGCGAATTCAGTGAGTTCCCAAAGGGACACGCTTGTATGAGTGTGCTTTTCAATATGTAACAACATTTTAAGGAACGGACTCTAAGTATCATGGTGAATTCAGTAGGTTCCCAATAGGATTCGCATGTAATAAGTTTGTTATTCAAGATAGAGCAACGTTTTAAGGAACGGAAACACTGTTTCTCTGTGAATTCATTTAGTTCCCAGTAGCAGGCTCTTGTAATATGCATAATTCTAAAGATTTATCAAAATTTGGTGTGCCGAATCTGAGTAACATGGTTAATTCGGTTAGTTCTCAATAGGCCGCAGTAGTAATAAGTGGACTGTTCTGGATATAGAAAAATTTTCACGAATGGAATCAAAATTTCTAGGCGAATTCAGTGAGTTCCCAATGGGACATGCTTGTGTGAGTGTGCTTTTCAATATGTAACAACATTTTAAGGAACGGACTCTAAGTATCATGGTGAATTAAGTAGGTTCCCAATAGGATTCGCATGTAATAAGCTTGTTATTCAAGATAGAGCAGCTTTTTTAGGAACAGAAACACTGTTTCTCTGTGAATTCAGTTAGTTCCCAGTAGCAGGCTCTTGTAATATGCGTACTTCTAAAGATTTATCAAAATTTGGTGTGCCGAATCTGAGTAACATGGTGTATTCGGTTAGTTCCCAATAGGCCGCAGTAGTAATAAGTGGACTGTTCGGGATATAGAAAAATTTTCACGAATGGAATCAAAATTTCTAGGCGAATTCAGTGAGTTCCCAATGGGACATGCTTGTATGAGTGTGCTTTCCAATATGTAACAACATTTTAAGGAACGGACTCTAAGTATCATGGTGAATTCAGTAGGTTCCCAATAGGATTCGCATGTAATAAGCTTGTAATTCAAGATAGAGCAACGTTTTAAGGAACGGAAACACTATTTCTCTGTGAATTCAGTTAGTTCCCAGTAGCAGGCTCTTGTAATATGCGTACTTCTAAAGATTTATCAAAATTTGGTGTGCCGAATCTGAGTAACATGGTGAATTCGGTTAGTTCCCAATAGGCCACAGTAGTAATAAGTGGACTGTTCGGGATATAGAAAAATTTTCACGAAAGGAATCAAAATTTCTAGGCGAATTCAGTGAGTTCCCAATGGGACACGCTTGTATGAGTGTGCTTTTCAATATGTAACAACATTTTAAGGAACGGACTCTAAGTATCATGGTGAATTCGGTAGGTTCCCAATAGGATTCGCATGTAATAAGCTTGTTATTCAAGATAGAGCAGCGTTTTAAGGTACGGAAACACTGTTTCTCTGTGAATTCAGTTAGTTCCCAGTAGCAGGCTCTTGTAATATGCGTACTTCTAAAGATTTATCAAAATTTGGTGTGCGGAATCTGAGTAACATGGTGAATTCGGTTAGTTCCCAATAGGCCGCAGTAGTAATAAGTGGACTGTTCGGGATATAGAAAAATTTTCACGAATGGAATCAAAATTTCTAGGCGAATTCACTGAGTTGGCAATGGGACATGCTTGTATGAGTGTGCTTTTCAATATGTAACAACATTTTAAGGAACGGACTCTAAGTATCATGGTGAATTCAGTAGGTTCCCAATAGGATTCGCATGTAATAAGCTTGTTGTTCAAGATAGAGCAACGTTTTAAGGTACGGAAACACTGTTTCTCTGTGAATTCAGTTAGTTCTCAGTAGCAGGCCTTTGTAATATGCGTACTTTTAAAGATTTATCAAAATTTGGTGTGCCGAATCTGAGTAACATGGTGAATTCGGTTAGTTCCCAATAGGCCGCAGTAGTAATAAGTGGACTGTTCGGGATATAGAAAAATTTTCACGAATGGAATCAAAATTTCTAGGCGAATTCAGTGAGTTCCCAATGGGACATGCTTGTATGAGTGTGCTTTTCAATATGTAACAACATTTTAAGGAACGGACTCTAAGTATCATGGTGAATTAAGTAGGTTCCCAATAGGATTCGCATGTAATAAGCTTGTTATTCAAGATAGAGCAGCTTTTTTAGGAACGGAAACACTGTTTCTCTGTGAATTCAGTTAGTTCCCAGTAGCAGGCTCTTGTAATATGCGTACTTCTAAAGATTTATCAAAATTTGGTGTGCCGAATCTGAGTAACATGGTGTATTCGGTTAGTTCCCAATAGGCCGCAGTAGTAATAAGTGGACTGTTCGGGATATAGAAAAATTTTCACGAATGGAATCAAAATTTCTAGGCGAATTCAGTGAGTTCCCAAAGGGACACGCTTGTATGAGTGTTCTTTTCAATATGTAACAACATTTTAAGGAACGGACTCTAAGTATCATGGTGAATTAAGTAGGTTCCCAATAGGATTCGCATGTAATAAGCTTGTTGTTCAAGATTGAGCAACGTTTTAAGGTACGGAAACACTGTTTCTCTGTGAATTCAGTTAGTTCCCAGTAGCAGGCTCTTGTAATATGCGTACTTCTAAAGATTTATCAAAATTTGGTGTGCCGAATCTGAGTAACATGGTGAATTCGGTTAGTTCCCAATAGGCCGCAGTAGTAATAAGTGGACTGTTCGGGATATAGAAAAATTTTCACGAAAGGAATCAAAATTTCTAGGCGAATTCAGTGAGTTCCCAAAGGGACACGCTTGTATGAGTGTGCTTTTCAATATGTAACAACATTTTAAGGAACGGACTCTAAGTATCATGGTGAATTCAGTAGGTTCCCAATAGGATTCGCATGTAATAAGCTTGTTATTCAAGATAGAGCAGCGTTTTAAGGTACGAAACACTGTTTCTCTGTGAATTCAGTTAGTTCCCAGTAGCAGGCTCTTGTAATATGCGTACTTCTAAAGATTTATCAAAATTTGGTGTGCCGAATCTGAGTAACATGGTGAATTCGGTTAGTTCCCAATAGGCCACAGTAGTAATAAGTGGACTGTTCGGGATATAGAAAAATTTTCACGAAAGGAATCAAAATTTCTAGGCGAATTCAGTGAGTTCCCAAAGGGACACGCTTGTATGAGTGTGCTTTTCAATATGTAACAACATTTTAAGGAACGGACTCTAAGTATCATGGTGAATTCAGTAGGTTCCCAATAGGATTCGCATGTAATAAGCTTGTTATTCAAGATAGAGCAACGTTTTAAGGAACGGAAACACTGTTTCTCTGTGAATTCAGTTAGTTCCCAGTAGCAGGCTCTTGTAATATGCATAATTCTAAAGATTTATCAAAATTTGGTGTGCCGAATCTGAGTAACATGGTGAATTCGGTTAGTTCCCAATAGGCCGCAGTAGTAATAAGTGGACTGTTCGGGATATAGAAAAATTTTCACGAATGGAATCAAAATTTCTAGGCGAATTCAGTGAGTTCCCAATGGGACATGCTTGTATGAGTGTGCTTTTCAATATGTAACAACATTTTAAGGAACGGACTCTAAGTATCAAGGTGAATTAAGTAGGTTCCCAATAGGATTCGCATGTAATAAGCTTGTTATTCAAGATAGAGCAGCTTTTTTAGGAACGGAAACACTGTTTCTCTGTGAATTCAGTTAGTTCCCAGTAGCAGGCTCTTGTAATATGCGTACTTCTAAAGATTTATCAAAATTTGGTGTGCCGAATCTGAGTAACATGGTGTATTCGGTTAGTTCCCAATAGGCCGCAGTAGTAATAAGTGGACTGTTCGGGATATAGAAAAATTTTCACGAATGGAATCAAAATTTCTAGGCGAATTCAGTGAGTTCCCAAAGGGACACGCTTGTATGAGTGTGCTTTTCAATATGTAACAACATTTTAAGGAACGGACTCTAAGTATCATGGTGAATTCAGTAGGTTCCCAATAGGATTCGCATGTAATAAGCTTGTTATTCAAGATAGAGCAGCGTTTTAAGGTACGAAACACTGTTTCTCTGTGAATTCAGTTAGTTCCCAGTAGCAGGCTCTTGTAATATGCGTACTTCTAAAGATTTATCAAAATTTGGTGTGCCGAATCTGAGTAACATGGTGTATTCGGTTAGTTCCCAATAGGCCGCAGTAGTAATAAGTGGACTGTTCGGGATATAGAAAAATTTTCACGAATGGAATCAAAATTTCTAGGCGAATTCAGTGAGTTCCCAAAGGGACACGCTTGTATGAGTGTGCTTTTCAATATGTAACAACATTTTAAGGAACGGACTCTAAGTATCATGGTGAATTAAGTAGGTTCCCAATAGGATTCGCATGTAATAAGCTTGTTGTTCAAGATTGAGCAACGTTTTAAGGTACGGAAACACTGTTTCTCTGTGAATTCAGTTAGTTCCCAGTAGCAGGCTCTTGTAATATGCGTACTTCTAAAGATTTATCAAAATTTGGTGTGACGAATCTGAGTAACATGGTGAATTCGGTTAGTTCCCAATAGGCCGCAGTAGTAATAAGTGGACTGTTCGGGATATAGAAAAATTTTCACGAATGGAATCAAAATTTCTAGGCGAATTCACTGATTGGCAATGGGACATGCTTGTATGAGTGTGCTTTTCAATATGTAACAACATTTTAAGGAACGGACTCTAAGTATCATGGTGAATTCAGTAGGTTCCCAATAGGATTCGCATGTAATAAGCTTGTTGTTCAAGATAGAGCAACGTTTTAAGGTACGGAAACACTGTTTCTCTGTGAATTCAGTTAGTTCTCAGTAGCAGGCCTTTGTAATATGCGTACTTTTAAAGATTTATCAAAATTTGGTGTGCCGAATCTGAGTAACATGGTGAATTCGGTTAGTTCCCAATAGGCCGCAGTAGTAATAAGTGGACTGTTCGGGATATAGAAAAATTTTCACGAATGGAATCAAAATTTCTAGGCAAATTCAGTGAGTTCCCAATGGGACATGCTTGTATGAGTGTGCTTTTCAATATGTAACAACATTTTAAGGAACGGACTCTAAGTATCATGGTGAATTCAGTAGGTTCCCAATAGGATTCGCATGTAATAAGCTTGTTATTCAAGATAGAGCAACATTTTAAGGAAAGGAAACACTGTTTCTCTGTGAATTTTGTTAGTTCCCAGTAGCAGGCTCTTGTAATATGCATAATTCTAAAGATTTATCAAAATTTGGTGTGCCGAATCTGAGTAACATGGTGAATTCGGTTAGTTCCCAATAGGCCGCAGTAGTAATAAGTGGACTGTTCGGGATATAGAAAAATTTTCACGAATGGAATCAAAATTTCTAGGCGAATTCAGTGAGTTCCCAATGGGACATGCTTGTATGAGTGTGCTTTTCAATATGTAACAACATTTTAAGGAACGGACTCTAAGTATCATGGTGAATTAAGTAGGTTCCCAATAGGATTCGCATGTAATAAGCTTGTTATTCAAGATAGAGCAGCTTTTTTAGGAACGGAAACACTGTTTCTCTGTGAATTCAGTTAGTTCCCAGTAGCAGGCTCTTGTAATATGCGTACTTCTAAAGATTTATCAAAATTTGGTGTGCCGAATCTGAGTAACATGGTGTATTCGGTTAGTTCCCAATAGGCCGCAGTAGTAATAAGTGGACTGTTCGGGATATAGAAAAATTTTCACGAATGGAATCAAAATTTCTAGGCGAATTCAGTGAGTTCCCAAAGGGACACGCTTGTATGAGTGTTCTTTTCAATATGTAACAACATTTTAAGGAACGGACTCTAAGTATCATGGTGAATTAAGTAGGTTCCCAATAGGATTCGCATGTAATAAGCTTGTTGTTCAAGATTGAGCAACGTTTTAAGGTACGGAAACACTGTTTCTCTGTGAATTCAGTTAGTTCCCAGTAGCAGGCTCTTGTAATATGCGTACTTCTAAAGATTTATCAAAATTTGGTGTGCCGAATCTGAGTAACATGGTGAATTCGGTTAGTTCCCAATAGGCCGCAGTAGTAATAAGTGGACTGTTCGGGATATAGAAAAATTTTCACGAAAGGAATCAAAATTTCTAGGCGAATTCAGTGAGTTCCCAAAGGGACACGCTTGTATGAGTGTGCTTTTCAATATGTAACAACATTTTAAGGAACGGACTCTAAGTATCATGGTGAATTCAGTAGGTTCCCAATAGGATTCGCATGTAATAAGCTTGTTATTCAAGATAGAGCAGCGTTTTAAGGTACGAAACACTGTTTCTCTGTGAATTCAGTTAGTTCCCAGTAGCAGGCTCTTGTAATATGCGTACTTCTAAAGATTTATCAAAATTTGGTGTGCCGAATCTGAGTAACATGGTGTATTCGGTTAGTTCCCAATAGGCCGCAGTAGTAATAAGTGGACTGTTCGGGATATAGAAAAATTTTCACGAATGGAATCAAAATTTCTAGGCGAATTCAGTGAGTTCCCAAAGGGACACGCTTGTATGAGTGTGCTTTTCAATATGTAACAACATTTTAAGGAACGGACTCTAAGTATCATGGTGAATTAAGTAGGTTCCCAATAGGATTCGCATGTAATAAGCTTGTTGTTCAAGATTGAGCAACGTTTTAAGGTACGGAAACACTGTTTCTCTGTGAATTCAGTTAGTTCCCAGTAGCAGGCTCTTGTAATATGCGTACTTCTAAAGATTTATCAAAATTTGGTGTGACGAATCTGAGTAACATGGTGAATTCGGTTAGTTCCCAATAGGCCGCAGTAGTAATAAGTGGACTGTTCGGGATATAGAAAAATTTTCACGAATGGAATCAAAATTTCTAGGCGAATTCACTGAGTTGGCAATGGGACATGCTTGTATGAGTGTGCTTTTCAATATGTAACAACATTTTAAGGAAAGGACTCTAAGTATCATGGTGAATTCAGTAGGTTCCCAATAGGATTCGCATGTAATAAGCTTGTTGTTCAAGATAGAGCAACGTTTTAAGGTACGGAAACACTGTTTCTCTGTGAATTCAGTTAGTTCTCAGTAGCAGGCCTTTGTAATATGCGTACTTTTAAAGATTTATCAAAATTTGGTGTGCCGAATCTGAGTAACATGGTGAATTCGGTTAGTTCCCAATAGGCCGCAGTAGTAATAAGTGGACTGTTCGGGATATAGAAAAATTTTCACGAATGGAATCAAAATTTCTAGGCAAATTCAGTGAGTTCCCAATGGGACATGCTTGTATGAGTGTGCTTTTCAATATGTAACAACATTTTAAGGAACGGACTCTAAGTATCATGGTGAATTCAGTAGGTTCCCAATAGGATTCGCATGTAATAAGCTTGTTATTCAAGATAGAGCAACATTTTAAGGAAAGGAAACACTGTTTCTCTGTGAATTTTGTTAGTTCCCAGTAGCAGGCTCTTGTAATATGCATAATTCTAAAGATTTATCAAAATTTGGTGTGCCGAATCTGAGTAACATGGTGAATTCGGTTAGTTCCCAATAGGCCGCAGTAGTAATAAGTGGACTGTTCGGGATATAGAAAAATTTTCACGAATGGAATCAAAATTTCTAGGCGAATTCAGTGAGTTCCCAATGGGACATGCTTGTATGAGTGTGCTTTTCAATATGTAACAACATTTTAAGGAACGGACTCTAAGTATCATGGTGAATTAAGTAGGTTCCCAATAGGATTCGCATGTAATAAGCTTGTTATTCAAGATAGAGCAACTTTTTTAGGAACGGAAACACTGTTTCTCTGTGAATTCAGTTAGTTCCCAGTAGCAGGCTCTTGTAATATGCGTACTTCTAAAGATTTATCAAAATTTGGTGTGCCGAATCTGAGTAACATGGTGTATTCGGTTAGTTCCCAATAGGCCGCAGTAGTAATAAGTGGACTGTTCGGGATATAGAAAAATTTTCACGAATGGAATCAAAATTTCTAGGCGAATTCAGTGAGTTCCCAAAGGGACACGCTTGTATGAGTGTTCTTTTCAATATGTAACAACATTTTAAGGAACGGACTCTAAGTATCATGGTGAATTAAGTAGGTTCCCAATAGGATTCGCATGTAATAAGCTTGTTGTTCAAGATTGAGCAACGTTTTAAGGTACGGAAACACTGTTTCTCTGTGAATTCAGTTAGTTCCCAGTAGCAGGCTCTTGTAATATGCGTACTTCTAAAGATTTATCAAAATTTGGTGTGCCGAATCTGAGTAACATGGTGAATTCGGTTAGTTCCCAATAGGCCGCAGTAGTAATAAGTGGACTGTTCGGGATATAGAAAAATTTTCACGAAAGGAATCAAAATTTCTAGGCGAATTCAGTGAGTTCCCAAAGGGACACGCTTGTATGAGTGTGCTTTTCAATATGTAACAACATTTTAAGGAACGGACTCTAAGTATCATGGTGAATTCAGTAGGTTCCCAATAGGATTCGCATGTAATAAGCTTGTTATTCAAGATAGAGCAGCGTTTTAAGGTACGAAACACTGTTTCTCTGTGAATTCAGTTAGTTCCCAGTAGCAGGCTCTTGTAATATGCGTACTTCTAAAGATTTATCAAAATTTGGTGTGCCGAATCTGAGTAACATGGTGAATTCGGTTAGTTCCCAATAGGCCACAGTAGTAATAAGTGGACTGTTCGGGATATAGAAAAATTTTCACGAAAGGAATCAAAATTTCTAGGCGAATTCAGTGAGTTCCCAAAGGGACACGCTTGTATGAGTGTGCTTTTCAATATGTAACAACATTTTAAGGAACGGACTCTAAGTATCATGGTGAATTCAGTAGGTTCCCAATAGGATTCGCATGTAATAAGCTTGTTATTCAAGATAGAGCAACGTTTTAAGGAACGGAAACACTGTTTCTCTGTGAATTCAGTTAGTTCCCAGTAGCAGGCTCTTGTAATATGCATAATTCTAAAGATTTATCAAAATTTGGTGTGCCGAATCTGAGTAACATGGTGAATTCGGTTAGTTCCCAATAGGCCGCAGTAGTAATAAGTGGACTGTTCGGGATATAGAAAAATTTTCACGAATGGAATCAAAATTTCTAGGCGAATTCAGTGAGTTCCCAATGGGACATGCTTGTATGAGTGTGCTTTTCAATATGTAACAACATTTTAAGGAACGGACTCTAAGTATCATGGTGAATTAAGTAGGTTCCCAATAGGATTCGCATGTAATAAGCTTGTTATTCAAGATAGAGCAGCTTTTTTAGGAACGGAAACACTGTTTCTCTGTGAATTCAGTTAGTTCCCAGTAGCAGGCTCTTGTAATATGCGTACTTCTAAAGATTTATCAAAATTTGGTGTGCCGAATCTGAGTAACATGGTGTATTCGGTTAGTTCCCAATAGGCCGCAGTAGTAATAAGTGGACTGTTCGGGATATAGAAAAATTTTCACGAATGGAATCAAAATTTCTAGGCGAATTCAGTGAGTTCCCAAAGGGACACGCTTGTATGAGTGTGCTTTTCAATATGTAACAACATTTTAAGGAACGGACTCTAAGTATCATGGTGAATTCAGTAGGTTCCCAATAGGATTCGCATGTAATAAGCTTGTTATTCAAGATAGAGCAGCGTTTTAAGGTACGAAACACTGTTTCTCTGTGAATTCAGTTAGTTCCCAGTAGCAGGCTCTTGTAATATGCGTACTTCTAAAGATTTATCAAAATTTGGTGTGCCGAATCTGAGTAACATGGTGTATTCGGTTAGTTCCCAATAGGCCGCAGTAGTAATAAGTGGACTGTTCGGGATATAGAAAAATTTTCACGAATGGAATCAAAATTTCTAGGCGAATTCAGTGAGTTCCCAAAGGGACACGCTTGTATGAGTGTGCTTTTCAATATGTAACAACATTGTAAGGAACGGACTCTAAGTATCATGGTGAATTAAGTAGGTTCCCAATAGGATTCGCATGTAATAAGCTTGTTGTTCAAGATTGAGCAACGTTTTAAGGTACGGAAACACTGTTTCTCTGTGAATTCAGTTAGTTCCCAGTAGCAGGCTCTTGTAATATGCGTACTTCTAAAGATTTATCAAAATTTGGTGTGCCGAATCTGAGTAACATGGTGAATTCGGTTAGTTCCCAATAGGCCGCAGTAGTAATAAGTGGACTGTTCGGGATATAGAAAAATTTTCACGAATGGAATCAAAATTTCTAGGCGAATTCAGTGAGTTCCCAAAGGGACACGCTTGTATGAGTGTGCTTTTCAATATGTAACAACATTTTAAGGAACGGACTCTAAGTATCATGGTGAATTCAGTAGGTTCCCAATAGGATTCGCATGTAATAAGCTTGTTGTTCAAGATAGAGCAACGTTTTAAGGTACGGAAACACTGTTTCTCTGTGAATTCAGTTAGTTCCCAGTAGCAGGCCTTTGTAATATGCGTACTTCTAAAGACTTATCAAAATTTGGTGTGCCGAATCTGAGTAACATGGTGAATTCGGTTAGTTCCCAATAGGCCGCAGTAGTAATAAGTGGACTGTTCGGGATATAGAAAAATTTTCACGAATGGAATCAAAATTTCTAGGCAAATTCAGTGAGTTCCCAATGGGACATGCTTGTATGAGTGTGCTTTTCAATATGTAACAACATTTTAAGGAACGGACTCTAAGTATCATGGTGAATTCAGTAGGTTCCCAATAGGATTCGCATGTAATAAGCTTGTTATTCAAGATAGAGCAGCGTTTTAAGGAACGGAAACACTGTTTCTCTGTGAATTCAGTTAGTTCCCAGTAGCAGGCTCTTGTAATATGCGTACTTCTAAAGATTTATCAAAATTTGGTGTGCCGAATCTGAGTAACATGGTGTATTCGGTTAGTTCCCAATAGGCCGCAGTAGTAATAAGTGGACTGTTCGGGATATAGAAAAATTTTCACGAATGGAATCAAAATTTCTAGGCGAATTCAGTGAGTTCCCAAAGGGACACGCTTGTATGAGTGTGCTTTTCAATATGTAACAACATTTTAAGGAACGGACTCTAAGTATCATGGTGAATTCAGTAGGTTCCCAATAGGATTCGCATGTAATAAGCTTGTTGTTCAAGATTGAGCAACGTTTTAAGGTACGGAAACACTGTTTCTCTGTGAATTCAGTTAGTTCCCAGTAGCCGGCTCTTGTAATATGCGTACTTCTAAAGATTTATCAAAATTTGGTGTGCCGAATCTGAGTAACATGGTGAATTCGGTTAGTTCCCAATAGGCCGCAGTAGTAATAAGTGGACTGTTCGGGATATAGAAAAATTTTCACGAATGGAATCAAAATTTCTAGGCGAATTCAGTGAGTTCCCAAAGGGACACGCTTGTATGAGTGTGCTTTTCAATATGTAACAACATTTTAAGGAACGGACTCTAAGTATCATGGTGAATTCAATAGGTTCCCAATAGGATTCGCATGTAATAAGCTTGTTATTCAAGATAGAGCAGCGTTTTAAGGTACGGAAACACTGTTTCTCTGTGAATTCAGTTAGTTCCCAGTAGCAGGCTCTTGTAATATGCGTACTTCTAAAGATTTATCAAAATTTGGTGTGACGAATCTGAGTAACATGGTGAATTCGGTTAGTTCCCAATAGGCCGCAGTAGTAATAAGTGGACTGTTCGGGATATAGAAAAATTTCACGAATGGAATCAAAATTTCTAGGCGAATTCAGTGAGTTCCCAATGGGACATGCTTGTATGAGTGTGCTTTTCAATATGTAACAACATTTTAAGGAACGGACTCTAAGTATCATGGTGAATTCAGTAGGTTCCCAATAGGATTCGCATGTAATAAGCTTGTTGTTCAAGATACAGCAACGTTTTAAGGTACGGAAACACTGTTTCTCTGTGAATTCAGTTAGTTCCCAGTAGCAGGCCTTTGTAATATGCGTACTTCTAAAGACTTATCAAAATTTGGTGTGCCGAATCTGAGTAACATGGTGAATTCGGTTAGTTCCCAATAGGCCGCAGTAGTAATAAGTGGACTGTTCGGGATATAGAAAAATTTTCACGAATGGAATCAAAATTTCTAGGCGAATTCAGTGAGTTCCCAATGGGACATGCTTGTGTGAGTGTGCTTTTCAATATGTAACAACATTTTAAGGAACGGACTCTAAGTATCATGGTGAATTAAGTAGGTTCCCATTAGGATTCGCATGTAATAAGCTTGTTATTCAAGATAGAGCAGCTTTTTTAGGAACGGAAACACTGTTTCTCTGTGAATTCAGTTAGTTCCCAGTAGCAGGCTCTTGTAATATGCGTACTTCTAAAGATTTATCAAAATTTGGTGTGCCGAATCTGAGTAACATTGTGAATTCGGTTAGTTCCAAATAGGCCGCAGTAGTAATAAGTGGACTGTTCGGGATATAGAAAAATTTTCACGAATGGAATCAAATTTCTAGGCGAATTCAGTGAGTTCCCAATGGGACATGCTTGTATGAGTGTGCTTTTCAATATGTAACAACATTTTAAGGAACGGACTCTAAGTATCATGGTGAATTCAGTAGGTTCCCAATAGGATTCGCATGTAATAAGCTTGTTATTCAAGATAGAGCAACGTTTTAAGGAACGGAAACACTGTTTCTCTGTGAATTCAGTTAGTTCCCAGTAGCAGGCTCTTGTAGTATGCGTACTTCTAAAGATTTATCAAAATTTGGTGTGCGGAATCTGAGTAACATGGTGAATTCGGTTAGTTCCCAATAGCCCGCAGTAGTAATAAGTGGACTGTTCGGGATATAGAAAAATTTTCACGAATGGAATCAAAATTTCTAGGCGAATTCAGTGAGTTCCCAATGGGACATGCTTGTATGAGTGTGCTTTTCAATATGTAACAACATTTTAAGGAACGGACTCTAAGTGTATTGGTGAATTCAGTAGGTTCCCAATAGGATTCGCATGTAATAAGCTTGTTATTCAAGATAGAGCAACGTTTTAAGGAACGGAAACACTGTTTCTCTGTGAATTCACTTAGTTCCCAGTAGCAGGCTCTTGTAGTATGCGTACTTCTAAAGATTTATCAAAATTTGGTGTGCGGAATCTGAGTAACATGGTGAATTCGGTTAGTTCCCAATAGGCCGCAGTAGTAATAAGTGGACTGTTCGGGATATAGAAAAATTTTCACGAATGGAATCAAAATTTCTAGGCGAATTCACTGAGTTCCCAATGGGACATGCTTGTATGAGTGTGCTTTTCAATATGTAACAACATTTTAAGGAACGGACTCTAAGTATCATGGTGAATTCAGTAGGTTCCCAATAGGATTCGCATGTAATAAGCTTGTAATTCAAGATAGAGCAACGTTTTAAGGAACGGAAACACTATTTCTCTGTGAATTCAGTTAGTTCCCAGTAGCAGGCTCTTGTAATATGCGTACTTCTAAAGATTTATCAAAATTTGGTGTGCCGAATCTGAGTAACATGGTGAATTCGGTTAGTTCCCAATAGGCCACAGTAGTAATAAGTGGACTGTTCGGGATATAGAAAAATTTTCACGAAAGGAATCAAAATTTCTAGGCGAATTCAGTGAGTTCCCAAAGGGACACGCTTGTATGAGTGTGCTTTTCAATATGTAACAACATTTTAAGGAACGGACTCTAAGTATCATGGTGAATTCAGTAGGTTCCCAATAGGATTCGCATGTAATAAGCTTGTTATTCAAGATAGAGCAGCGTTTTAAGGTACGGAAACACTGTTTCTCTGTGAATTCAGTTAGTTCCCAGTAGCAGGCCTTTGTAATATGCGTACTTCTAAAGACTTATCAAAATTTGGTGTGCCGAATCTGAGTAACATGGTGAATTCGGTTAGTTCCCAATAAGCCGCAGTAGTAATAAGTGGACTGTTCGGGATATAGAAAAATTTTCACGAATGGAATCAAAATTTCTAGGCGAATTCAGTGAGTTCCCAATGGGACATGCTTGTATGAGTGTGCTTTTCAATATGTAACAACATTTTAAGGAACGGACTCTAAGTATCATGGTGAATTCAGTAGGTTCCCAATAGGATTCGCATGTAATAAGCTTGTTATTCAAGATAGAGCAGCGTTTTAAGGAACGGAAACACTGTTTCTCTGTGAATTCAGTTAGTTCCCAGTAGCAGGCTCTTGTAATATGCGTACTTCTAAAGATTTATCAAAATTTGGTGTGCCGAATCTGAGTAACATGGTTAATTCGGTTAGTTCCCAATAGGCCGCAGTAGTAATAAGTGGACTGTTCGGGATATAGAAAAATTTTCACGAATGGAATCAAAATTTCTAGGCGAATTCAGTGAGTTCCCAAAGGGACATGCTTGTATGAGTGTGCTTTTCAATATGTAACAACATTTTAAGGAACGGACTCTAAGTATCATGGTGAATTCAGTAGGTTCCCAATAGGATTCGCATGTAATAAGCTTGTTATTCAAGATAGAGCAGCGTTTTAAGGAACGGAAACACTGTTCTCTGTGAATTCAGTTAGTTCCCAGTAGCAGGCTCTTGTAATATGCGTACTTCCAAAGATTTATCAAAATTGGTGTGCCGAATCTGAGTAACATGGTGAATTCGGTTAGTCCCAATAGGCCGCAGTAGTAATAAGTGGACTGTTCGGGATATAGAAAAATTTTCACGAATGGAATCAAAATTTCTAGGCGAATTCAGTGAGTTCCCAGTAGCAGGCTCTTGTAGTATGCGTACTTCTAAAGATTTATCAAAATTTGGTGTGCGGAATCTGAGTAACATGGTGAATTCGGTTAGTTCCCAATAGGCCGCAGTAGTAATAAGTGGACTGTTCGGGATATAGAAAAAATTTCACGAATGGAATCAAAATTTCTAGGCGAATTCACTGAGTTCCCAATGGGACATGCTTGTATGAGTGTGCTTTTCAATATGTAACAACATTTTAAGGAACGGACTCTAAGTATCATGGTGAATTCAGTAGGTTCCCAATAGGATTCGCATGTAATAAGCTTGTTATTCAAGATAGAGCAACGTTTTAAGGAACGGAAACACTGTTTCTCTGTGAATTCAGTTAGTTCCCAGTAGCAGGCTCTTGTAATATGCATAATTCTAAAGATTTATCAAAATTTGGTGTGCCGAATCTGAGTAACATGGTGAATTCGGTTAGTTCCCAATAGGCCGCAGTAGTAATAAGTGGACTGTTCGGGATATAGAAAAATTTTCACGAATGGAATCAAAATTTCTAGGCGAATTCAGTGAGTTCCCAATGGGACATGCTTGTGTGAGTGTGCTTTTCAATATGTAACAACATTTTAAGGAACGGACTCTAAGTATCATGGTGAATTAAGTAGGTTCCCAATAGGATTCGCATGTAATAAGCTTGTTATTCAAGATAGAGCAGCTTTTTTAGGAACGGAAACACTGTTTCTCTGTGAATTCAGTTAGTTCCCAGTAGCAGGCTCTTGTAATATGCGTACTTCTAAAGATTTATCAAAATTTGGTGTGCCGAATCTGAGTAACATGGTGAATTCGGTTAGTTCCCAATAGGCCGCAGTAGTAATAAGTGGACTGTTCGGGATATAGAAAAATTTTCACGAATGGAATCAAAATTTCTAGGCGAATTCAGTGAGTTCCCAATGGGACATGCTTGTATGAGTGTGCTTTTCAATATGTAACAACATTTTAACGAACGGACTCTAAGTATCATGGTGAATTCAGTAGGTTCCCAATAGGATTCGCATGTAATAAGCTTGTTATTCAAGATAGAGCAGCGTTTTAAGGAACGGAAACACTGTTTCTCTGTGAATTCAGTTAGTTCCCAGTAGCAGGCTCTTGTAATATGTGTACTTCCAAAATTTATCAAAATTTGGTGTGCCGAATCTGAGTAACATGGTGAATTCGGTTAGTTCCCAATAGGCCGCAGTAGTAATAAGTGGACTGTTCGGGATATAGAAAAATTTTCACGAATGGAATCAAAATTTCTAGGCGAATTCAGTGAGTTCCCAATAGGACATGCTTGTGTGAGTGTGCTTTTCAATATGTAACAACATTTTAAGGAACGGACTCTAAGTATCATGGTGAATTAAGTAGGTTCCCAATAGGATTCGCATGTAATAAGCTTGTTATTCAAGATAGAGCAGCGTTTTAAGGTACGGAAACACTGTTTCTCTGTGAATTCAGTTAGTTCCCAGTAGCAGGCTCTTGTAGTATGCGTACTTCTAAAGATTTATCAAAATTTGGTGTGCGGAATCTGAGTAACATGGTGAATTCGGTTAGTTCCCAATAGGCCGCAGTAGTAATAAGTGGACTGTTCGGGATATAGAAAAAATTTCACGAATGGAATCAAAATTTCTAGGCGAATTCACTGAGTTCCCAATGGGACATGCTTGTATGAGTGTGCTTTTCAATATGTAACAACATTTTAAGGAACGGACTCTAAGTATCATGGTGAATTCAGTAGGTTCCCAATAGGATTCGCATGTAATAAGCTTGTTATTCAAGATAGAGCAACGTTTTAAGGAACGGAAACACTGTTTCTCTGTGAATTCAGTTAGTTCCCAGTAGCAGGCTCTTGTAATATGCATAATTCTAAAGATTTATCAAAATTTGGTGTGCCGAATCTGAGTAACATGGTGAATTCGGTTAGTTCCCAATAGGCCGCAGTAGTAATAAGTGGACTGTTCGGGATATAGAAAAATTTTCACGAATGGAATCAAAATTTCTAGGCGAATTCAGTGAGTTCCCAATGGGACATGCTTGTGTGAGTGTGCTTTTCAATATGTAACAACATTTTAAGGAACGGACTCTAAGTATCATGGTGAATTAAGTAGGTTCCCAATAGGATTCGCATGTAATAAGCTTGTTATTCAAGATAGAGCAGCTTTTTTAGGAACGGAAACACTGTTTCTCTGTGAATTCAGTTAGTTCCCAGTAGCAGGCTCTTGTAATATGCGTACTTCTAAAGATTTATCAAAATTTGGTGTGCCGAATCTGAGTAACATGGTGAATTCGGTTAGTTCCCAATAGGCCGCAGTAGTAATAAGTGGACTGTTCGGGATATAGAAAAATTTTCACGAATGGAATCAAAATTTCTAGGCGAATTCAGTGAGTTCCCAATGGGACATGCTTGTATGAGTGTGCTTTTCAATATGTAACAACATTTTAACGAACGGACTCTAAGTATCATGGTGAATTCAGTAGGTTCCCAATAGGATTCGCATGTAATAAGCTTGTTATTCAAGATAGAGCAGCGTTTTAAGGAACGGAAACACTGTTTCTCTGTGAATTCAGTTAGTTCCCAGTAGCAGGCTCTTGTAATATGTGTACTTCCAAAATTTATCAAAATTTGGTGTGCCGAATCTGAGTAACATGGTGAATTCGGTTAGTTCCCAATAGGCCGCAGTAGTAATAAGTGGACTGTTCGGGATATAGAAAAATTTTCACGAATGGAATCAAAATTTCTAGGCGAATTCAGTGAGTTCCCAATTGGACATGCTTGTGTGAGTGTGCTTTTCAATATGTAACAACATTTTAAGGAACGGACTCTAAGTATCATGGTGAATTAAGTAGGTTCCCAATAGGATTCGCATGTAATAAGCTTGTTATTCAAGATAGAGCAGCTTTTTTAGGAACGGAAACACTGTTTCTCTGTGAATTCAGTTAGTTCCCAGTAGCAGGCTCTTGTAATATGCGTACTTCTAAAGACTTATCAAAATTTGGTGTGCCGAATCTGAGTAACATGGTGAATTCGGTTAGTTCCCAATAGGCCGCAGTAGTAATAAGTGGACTGTTCGGGATATAGAAAAATTTTCACGAATGGAATCAAAATTTCTAGGCGAATTCAGTGAGTTTCCAATGGGACATGCTTGTATGAGTGTGCTTTTCAATATGTAACAACATTTTAATGAACGGACTCTAAGTATCATGGTGAATTCAGTAGGTTCCCAATAGGATTCGCATGTAATAAGCTTGTTATTCAAGATAGAGCAGCGTTTTAAGGTACGGAAACACTGTTTCTCTGTGAATTCAGTTAGTTCCCAGTAGCAGGCTCTTGTAATATGCGTACTTCTAAAGATTTATCAAAATTTGGTGTGCCGAATCTGAGTAACATGGTGAATTCGGTTAGTTCCCAATAGGCCGCAGTAGTAATAAGTGGACTGTTCGGGATATAGAAAAATTTTCACGAATGGAATCAAAATTTCTAGGCGAATTCAGTGAGTTCCCAATGGGACATGCTTGTATGAGTGTGATTTTCAATATGTAACAACATTTTAAGGAACGGACTCTAAGTATCATGGTGAATTCAGTAGGTTCCCAATAGGATTCGCATGTAATAAGCTTGTTATTCAAGATAGAGCAACGTTTTAAGGAACGGAAACACTGTTTCTCTGTGAATTCAGTTAGTTCCCAGTAGCAGGCTCTTGTAGTATGCGTACTTCTAAAGATTTATCAAAATTTGGTGTGCGGAATCTGAGTAACATGGTGAATTCGGTTAGTTCCCAATAGGCCGCAGTAGTAATAAGTGGACTGTTCGGGATATAGAAAAATTTTCACGAATGGAATCAAAATTTCTAGGCGAATTCACTGAGTTCCCAAAGGGACACGCTTGTATGAGTGTGCTTTTCAATATGTAACAACATTTTAAGGAACGGACTCTAAGTATCATGGTGAATTCAGTAGGTTCCCAATAGGATTCGCATGTAATAAGCTTGTTATTCAAGATAGAGCAGCGTTTTAAGGTACAGAAACACTGTTTCTCTGTGAATTCAGTTAGTTCCCAGTAGCAGGCTCTTGTAATATGCGTATTTCTAAAGATTTATCAAAATTTGGTGTGACGAATCTGAGTAACATGGTGAATTCGGTTAGTTCCCAATAGGCCGCAGTAGTAATAAGTGGACTGTTCGGGATATAGAAAAATTTCACGAATGGAATCAAAATTTCTAGGCGAATTCAGTGAGTTCCCAATGGGACATGCTTGTATGAGTGTGCTTTTCAATATGTAACAACATTTTAAGGAACGGACTCTAAGTATCATGGTGAATTCAGTAGGTTCCCAATAGGATTCGCATGTAATAAGCTTGTTGTTCAAGATAGAGCAACGTTTTAAGGTACGGAAACACTGTTTCTCTGTGAATTCAGTTAGTTCCCAGTAGCAGGCTCTTGTAATATGTGTACTTCCAAAATTTATCAAAATTTGGTGTGCCGAATCTGAGTAACATGGTGAATTCGGTTAGTTCCCAATAGGCCGCAGTAGTAATAAGTGGACTGTTCGGGATATAGAAAAATTTTCACGAATGGAATCAAAATTTCTAGGCGAATTCAGTGAGTTCCCAATTGGACATGCTTGTGTGAGTGTGCTTTTCAATATGTAACAACATTTTAAGGAACGGACTCTAAGTATCATGGTGAATTAAGTAGGTTCCCAATAGGATTCGCATGTAATAAGCTTGTTATTCAAGATAGAGCAGCTTTTTTAGGAACGGAAACACTGTTTCTCTGTGAATTCAGTTAGTTCCCAGTAGCAGGCTCTTGTAATATGCGTACTTCTAAAGACTTATCAAAATTTGGTGTGCCGAATCTGAGTAACATGGTGAATTCGGTTAGTTCCCAATAGGCCGCAGTAGTAATAAGTGGACTGTTCGGGATATAGAAAAATTTTCACGAATGGAATCAAAATTTCTAGGCGAATTCAGTGAGTTTCCAATGGGACATGCTTGTATGAGTGTGCTTTTCAATATGTAACAACATTTTAATGAACGGACTCTAAGTATCATGGTGAATTCAGTAGGTTCCCAATAGGATTCGCATGTAATAAGCTTGTTATTCAAGATAGAGCAGCGTTTTAAGGTACGGAAACACTGTTTCTCTGTGAATTCAGTTAGTTCCCAGTAGCAGGCTCTTGTAATATGCGTACTTCTAAAGATTTATCAAAATTTGGTGTGCCGAATCTGAGTAACATGGTGAATTCGGTTAGTTCCCAATAGGCCGCAGTAGTAATAAGTGGACTGTTCGGGATATAGAAAAATTTTCACGAATGGAATCAAAATTTCTAGGCGAATTCAGTGAGTTCCCAATGGGACATGCTTGTATGAGTGTGATTTTCAATATGTAACAACATTTTAAGGAACGGACTCTAAGTATCATGGTGAATTCAGTAGGTTCCCAATAGGATTCGCATGTAATAAGCTTGTTATTCAAGATAGAGCAACGTTTTAAGGAACGGAAACACTGTTTCTCTGTGAATTCAGTTAGTTCCCAGTAGCAGGCTCTTGTAGTATGCGTACTTCTAAAGATTTATCAAAATTTGGTGTGCGGAATCTGAGTAACATGGTGAATTCGGTTAGTTCCCAATAGGCCGCAGTAGTAATAAGTGGACCTTTCGGGATATAGAAAAATTTTCACGAATGGAATCAAAATTTCTAGGCGAATTCACTGAGTTCCCAAAGGGACACGCTTGTATGAGTGTGCTTTTCAATATGTAACAACATTTTAAGGAACGGACTCTAAGTATCATGGTGAATTCAGTAGGTTCCCAATAGGATTCGCATGTAATAAGCTTGTTATTCAAGATAGAGCAGCGTTTTAAGGTACAGAAACACTGTTTCTCTGTGAATTCAGTTAGTTCCCAGTAGCAGGCTCTTGTAATATGCGTATTTCTAAAGATTTATCAAAATTTGGTGTGACGAATCTGAGTAACATGGTGAATTCGGTTAGTTCCCAATAGGCCGCAGTAGTAATAAGTGGACTGTTCGGGATATAGAAAAATTTCACGAATGGAATCAAAATTTCTAGGCGAATTCAGTGAGTTCCCAATGGGACATGCTTGTATGAGTGTGCTTTTCAATATGTAACAACATTTTAAGGAACGGACTCTAAGTATCATGGTGAATTCAGTAGGTTCCCAATAGGATTCGCATGTAATAAGCTTGTTGTTCAAGATAGAGCAACGTTTTAAGGTACGGAAACACTGTTTCTCTGTGAATTCAGTTAGTTCCCAGTAGCAGGCCTTTGTAATATGCGTACTTCTAAAGACTTATCAAAATTTGGTGTGCCGAATCTGAGTAACATGGTGAATTCGGTTAGTTCCCAATAGGCCGCAGTAGTAATAAGTGGACTGTTCGGGATATAGAAAAATTTTTACGAATGGAATCAAAATTTCTAGGCAAATTCAGTGAGTTCCCAATGGGACATGCTTGTATGAGTGTGCTTTTCAATATGTAACAACATTTTAAGGAACGGACTCTAAGTATCATGGTGAATTCAGTAGGTTCCCAATAGGATTCGCATGTAATAAGCTTGTTATTCAAGATAGAGCAACGTTTTAAGGAACGGAAACACTGTTTCTCTGTGAATTCAGTTAGTTCCCAGTAGGAGGCTCTTGTAATATGCATAATTCTAAAGATTTATCAAAATTTGTTGTGCCGAATCTGAGTAACATGGTGAATTTGGTTAGTTCCCAATAGGCCGCAGTAGTAATAAGTGGACTGTTCGGGATATAGAAAAATTTTCACGAATGGAATCAAAATTTCTAGGCGAATTCAGTGAGTTCCCAATGGGACATGCTTGTGTGAGTGTGCTTTTCAATATGTAACAACATTTTAAGGAACGGACTCTAAGTATCATGGTGAATTCAGTAGGTTCCCAATAGGATTCGCATGTAAAAAGCTTGTTATTCAAGATAGAGCAGCTTTTTTAGGAACGGAAACACTGTTTCTCTGTGAATTCAGTTAGTTCCCAGTAGCAGGCTCTTGTAATATGCGTACTTCTAAAGATTTATCAAAATTTGGTGTGCGGAATCTGAGTAACATGGTGAATTCGGTTAGTTCCCAATAGGCCGCAGTAGTAATAAGTGGACTGTTCGGGATATAGAAAAATTTTCACGAATGGAATCAAAATTTCTAGGCGAATTCACTGAGTTCCCAAAGGGACACGCTTGTATGAGTGTGCTTTTCAATATGTAACAACATTTTAAGGAACGGACTCTAAGTATCATGGTGAATTCAGTAGGTTCCCAATAGGATTCGCATATAATAAGCTTGTTATTCAAGATAGAGCAACGTTTTAAGGAACGGAAACACTGTTTCTCTGTAAATTCAGTTAGTTCCCAGTAGGAGGCTCTTGTAATATGCATAATTCTGAAGATTTATCAAAATTTGGTGTGCCGAATCTGAGTAACATGGTGAATTCGGTTAGTTCCCAATAGGCCGCAGTAGTAATAAGTGGACTGTTCGGGATATAGAAAAATTTTCACGAATGGAATCAAAATTTCTAGGCGAATTCAGTGAGTTCCCAATGGGACATGCTTGTGTGAGTGTGCTTTTCAATATGTAACAACATTTTAAGGAACGGATTCTAAGTATCATGGTGAATTAAGTAGGTTCCCATTAGGATTCGCATGTAATAAGCTTGTTATTCAAGATAGAGCAGCGTTTTAAGGTACGGAAACACTGTTTCTCTGTGAATTCAGTTAGTTCCCAGTAGCAGGCTCTTGTAATATGCGTACTTCTAAAGATTTATCAAAAGTTGGTGTGCCGAATCTGAGTAACATGGTGAATTCGGTTAGTTCCCAATAGGCCGCAGTAGTAATAAGTGGACTGTTCGGGATATAGAAAAATTTTCACGAATGGAATCAAAATTTCTAGGCGAATTCAGTGAGTTCCCATTGGGACATGCTTGTATGAGTGTGATTTTCAATATGTAACAACATTTTAAGGAACGGACTCTAAGTATCATGGTGAATTCAGTAGGTTCCCAATAGGATTCGCATGTAATAAGCTTGTTATTCAAGATAGAGCAACGTTTTAAGGAACGGAAACACTGTTTCTCTATGAATTCAGTTAGTTCCCAGTAGCAGGCTCTTGTAGTATGCGTACTTCTAAAGATTTATCAAAATTTGGTGTGCGGAATCTGAGTAACATGGTGAATTCGGTTAGTTCCCAATAGGCCGCAGTAGTAATAAGTGGACTGTTCGGGATATAGAAAAATTTTCACGAATGGAATCAAAATTTCTAGGCGAATTCACTGAGTTCCCAAAGGGACACGCTTGTATGAGTGTGCTTTTCAATATGTAACAACATTTTAAGGAACGGACTCTAAGTATCATGGTGAATTCAGTAGGTTCCCAATAGGATTCGCATGTAATAAGCTTGTTATTCAAGATAGAGCAGCGTTTTAAGGTACAGAAACACTGTTTCTCTGTGAATTCAGTTAGTTCCCAGTAGCAGGCTCTTGTAATATGCGTATTTCTAAAGATTTATCAAAATTTGGTGTGACGAATCTGAGTAACATGGTGAATTCGGTTAGTTCCCAATAGGCCGCAGTAGTAATAAGTGGACTGTTCGGGATATAGAAAAATTTCACGAATGGAATCAAAATTTCTAGGCGAATTCAGTGAGGTCCCAATGGGACATGCTTGTATGAGTGTGCTTTTCAATATGTAACAACATTTTAAGGAACGGACTCTAAGTATCATGGTGAATTCAGTAGGTTCCCAATAGGATTCGCATGTAATAAGCTTGTTGTTCAAGATAGAGCAACGTTTTAAGGTACGGAAACACTGTTTCTCTGTGAATTCAGTTAGTTCCCAGTAGCAGGCCTTTGTAATATGCGTACTTCTAAAGACTTATCAAAATTTGGTGTGCCGAATCTGAGTAACATGGTGAATTCGGTTAGTTCCCAATAGGCCGCAGTAGTAATAAGTGGACTGTTCGGGATATAGAAAAATTTTTACGAATGGAATCAAAATTTCTAGGCAAATTCAGTGAGTTCCCAATGGGACATGCTTGTATGAGTGTGCTTTTCAATATGTAACAACATTTTAAGGAACGGACTCTAAGTATCATGGTGAATTCAGTAGGTTCCCAATAGGATTCGCATGTAATAAGCTTGTTATTCAAGATAGAGCAACGTTTTAAGGAACGGAAACACTGTTTCTCTGTGAATTCAGTTAGTTCCCAGTAGGAGGCTCTTGTAATATGCATAATTCTAAAGATTTATCAAAATTTGTTGTGCCGAATCTGAGTAACATGGTGAATTCGGTTAGTTCCCAATAGGCCGCAGTAGTAATAAGTGGACTGTTCGGGATATAGAAAAATTTTCACGAATGGAATCAAAATTTCTAGGCGAATTCACTGAGTTCCCAAAGGGACACGCTTGTATGAGTGTGCTTTTCAATATGTAACAACATTTTAAGGAACGGACTCTAAGTATCATGGTGAATTCAGTAGGTTCCCAATAGGATTCGCATGTAATAAGCTTGTTATTCAAGATAGAGCAGCGTTTTAAGGTACGGAAACACTGTTTCTCTGTGAATTCAGTTAGTTCCCAGTAGCAGGCTCTTGTAATATGCGTACTTCTAAAGATTTATCAAAATTTGGTGTGCCGAATCTGAGTAACATGGTGAATTCGGTTAGTTCCCAATAGGCCGCAGTAGTAATAAGTGGACTGTCCGGGATATAGAAAAATTTCACGAATGGAATAAAATTTCTAGGCGAATTCAGTGAGGTCCCAATGGGACATGCTTGTATGAGTGTGCTTTTCAATATGTAACAACATTTTAAGGAACGGACTCTAAGTATCATGGTGAATTCAGTAGGTTCCCAATAGGATTCGCATGTAATAAGCTTGTTGTTCAAGATAGAGCAACGTTTTAAGGTACGGAAACACTGTTTCTCTGTGAATTCAGTTAGTTCCCAGTAGCAGGCCTTTGTAATATGCGTACTTCTAAAGACTTATCACAATTTGGTGTGCCGAATCTGAGTAACATGGTGAAATCGGTTAGTTCCCAATAGGCCGCAGTAGTAATAAGTGGACTGTTCGGGATATAGAAAAATTTTCACGAATGGAATCAAAATTTCTAGGCAAATTCAGTGAGTTCCCAATGGGACATGCTTGTATGAGTGTGCTTTTCAATATGTAACAACATTTTAAGGAACGGACTCTAAGTATCATGGTGAATTCTGTAGGTTCCCAATAGGATTCGCATGTAATAAGCTTGTTATTCAAGATAGAGCAACGTTTTAAGGAACGGAAACACTGTTTCTCTGTAAATTCAGTTAGTTCCCAGTAGGAGGCTCTTGTAATATGCATAATTCTGAAGATTTATCAAAATTTGGTGTGCCGAATCTGAGTAACATGGTGAATTCGGTTAGTTCCCAATAGGCCGCAGTAGTAATAAGTGGACTGTTCGGGATATAGAAAAATTTTCACGAATGGAATCAAAATTTCTAGGCGAATTCAGTGAGTTCCCAATGGGACATGCTTGTGTGAGTGTGCTTTTCAATATGTAACAACATTTTAAGGAACGGACTCTAAGTATCATGGTGAATTAAGTAGGTTCCCATTAGGATTCGCATGTAATAAGCTTGTTATTCAAGATAGAGCAGCGTTTTAAGGTACGGAAACACTGTTTCTCTGTGAATTCAGTTAGTTCCCAGTAGCAGGCTCTTGTAATATGCGTACTTCTAAAGATTTATCAAAATTTGGTGTGCCGAATCTGAGTAACATGGTGATTTCGGTTAGTTCCAAATAGGCCGCAGTAGTAATAAGTGGACTGTTCGGGATATAGAAAAATTTTCACGAATGGAATCAAATTTCCAGGCGAATTCAGTGAGTTCCCAATGGGACATGCTTGTATGAGTGTGCTTTTCAATATGTAACAACATTTTAAGGAACGGACTCTAAGTATCATGGTGAATTCAGTAGGTTCCCAATAGGATTCGCATGTAATAAGCTTGTTATTCAAGATAGAGCAACGTTTTAAGGAACGGAAACACTGTTTCTCTGTGAATTCAGTTAGTTCCCAGTAGCAGGCTCTTGTAGTATGCGTACTTCTAAAGATTTATCAAAATTTGGTGTGCGGAATCTGAGTAACATGGTGAATTCGGTTAGTTCCCAATAGCCCGCAGTAGTAATAAGTGGACTGTTCGGGATATAGAAAAATTTTCACGAATGGAATCAAAATTTCTAGGCGAATTCACTGAGTTCCCAAAGGGACACGCTTGTATGAGTGTGCTTTTCAATATGTAACAACATTTTAAGGAACGGACTCTAAGTATCATGGTGAATTCAGTAGGTTCCCAATAGGATTCGCATGTAATAAGCTTGTTATTCAAGATAGAGCAGCGTTTTAAGGTACAGAAACACTGTTTCTCTGTGAATTCAGTTAGTTCCCAGTAGCAGGCTCTTGTAATATGCGTATTTCTAAAGATTTATCAAAATTTGGTGTGACGAATCTGAGTAACATGGTGAATTCGGTTAGTTCCCAATAGGCCGCAGTAGTAATAAGTGGACTGTTCGGGATATAGAAAAATTTCACGAATGGAATCAAAATTTCTAGGCGAATTCAGTGAGGTCCCAATGGGACATGCTTGTATGAGTGTGCTTTTCAATATGTAACAACATTTTAAGGAACGGACTCTAAGTATCATGGTGAATTCAGTAGGTTCCCAATAGGATTCGCATGTAATAAGCTTGTTGTTCAAGATAGAGCAACGTTTTAAGGTACGGAAACACTGTTTCTCTGTGAATTCAGTTAGTTCCCAGTAGCAGGCCTTTGTAATATGCGTACTTCTAAAGACTTATCAAAATTTGGTGTGCCGAATCTGAGTAACATGGTGAATTCGGTTAGTTCCCAATAGGCCGCAGTAGTAATAAGTGGACTGTTCGGGATATAGAAAAATTTTTACGAATGGAATCAAAATTTCTAGGCAAATTCAGTGAGTTCCCAATGGGACATGCTTGTATGAGTGTGCTTTTCAATATGTAACAACATTTTAAGGAACGGACTCTAAGTATCATGGTGAATTCAGTAGGTTCCCAATAGGATTCGCATGTAATAAGCTTGTTATTCAAGATAGAGCAACGTTTTAAGGAACGGAAACACTGTTTCTCTGTGAATTCAGTTAGTTCCCAGTAGGAGGCTCTTGTAATATGCATAATTCTAAAGATTTATCAAAATTTGTTGTGCCGAATCTGAGTAACATGGTGAATTCGGTTAGTTCCCAATAGGCCGCAGTAGTAATAAGTGGACTGTTCGGGATATAGAAAAATTTTCACGAATGGAATCAAAATTTCTAGGCGAATTCACTGAGTTCCCAAAGGGACACGCTTGTATGAGTGTGCTTTTCAATATGTAACAACATTTTAAGGAACGGACTCTAAGTATCATGGTGAATTCAGTAGGTTCCCAATAGGATTCGCATGTAATAAGCTTGTTATTCAAGATAGAGCAGCGTTTTAAGGTACGGAAACACTGTTTCTCTGTGAATTCAGTTAGTTCCCAGTAGCAGGCTCTTGTAATATGCGTACTTCTAAAGATTTATCAAAATTTGGTGTGCCGAATCTGAGTAACATGGTGAATTCGGTTAGTTCCCAATAGGCCGCAGTAGTAATAAGTGGACTGTCCGGGATATAGAAAAATTTCACGAATGGAATAAAATTTCTAGGCGAATTCAGTGAGGTCCCAATGGGACATGCTTGTATGAGTGTGCTTTTCAATATGTAACAACATTTTAAGGAACGGACTCTAAGTATCATGGTGAATTCAGTAGGTTCCCAATAGGATTCGCATGTAATAAGCTTGTTGTTCAAGATAGAGCAACGTTTTAAGGTACGGAAACACTGTTTCTCTGTGAATTCAGTTAGTTCCCAGTAGCAGGCCTTTGTAATATGCGTACTTCTAAAGACTTATCACAATTTGGTGTGCCGAATCTGAGTAACATGGTGAAATCGGTTAGTTCCCAATAGGCCGCAGTAGTAATAAGTGGACTGTTCGGGATATAGAAAAATTTTCACGAATGGAATCAAAATTTCTAGGCAAATTCAGTGAGTTCCCAATGGGACATGCTTGTATGAGTGTGCTTTTCAATATGTAACAACATTTTAAGGAACGGACTCTAAGTATCATGGTGAATTCTGTAGGTTCCCAATAGGATTCGCATGTAATAAGCTTGTTATTCAAGATAGAGCAACGTTTTAAGGAACGGAAACACTGTTTCTCTGTAAATTCAGTTAGTTCCCAGTAGGAGGCTCTTGTAATATGCATAATTCTGAAGATTTATCAAAATTTGGTGTGCCGAATCTGAGTAACATGGTGAATTCGGTTAGTTCCCAATAGGCCGCAGTAGTAATAAGTGGACTGTTCGGGATATAGAAAAATTTTCACGAATGGAATCAAAATTTCTAGGCGAATTCAGTGAGTTCCCAATGGGACATGCTTGTGTGAGTGTGCTTTTCAATATGTAACAACATTTTAAGGAACGGACTCTAAGTATCATGGTGAATTAAGTAGGTTCCCATTAGGATTCGCATGTAATAAGCTTGTTATTCAAGATAGAGCAGCGTTTTAAGGTACGGAAACACTGTTTCTCTGTGAATTCAGTTAGTTCCCAGTAGCAGGCTCTTGTAATATGCGTACTTCTAAAGATTTATCAAAATTTGGTGTGCCGAATCTGAGTAACATGGTGATTTCGGTTAGTTCCAAATAGGCCGCAGTAGTAATAAGTGGACTGTTCGGGATATAGAAAAATTTTCACGAATGGAATCAAATTTCCAGGCGAATTCAGTGAGTTCCCAATGGGACATGCTTGTATGAGTGTGCTTTTCAATATGTAACAACATTTTAAGGAACGGACTCTAAGTATCATGGTGAATTCAGTAGGTTCCCAATAGGATTCGCATGTAATAAGCTTGTTATTCAAGATAGAGCAACGTTTTAAGGAACGGAAACACTGTTTCTCTGTGAATTCAGTTAGTTCCCAGTAGCAGGCTCTTGTAGTATGCGTACTTCTAAAGATTTATCAAAATTTGGTGTGCGGAATCTGAGTAACATGGTGAATTCGGTTAGTTCCCAATAGCCCGCAGTAGTAATAAGTGGACTGTTCGGGATATAGAAAAATTTTCACGAATGGAATCAAAATTTCTAGGCGAATTCACTGAGTTCCCAATGGGACATGCTTGTATGAGTGTGCTTTTCAATATGTAACAACATTTTAAGGAACGGACTCTAAGTGTATTGGTGAATTCAGTAGGTTCCCAATAGGATTCGCATGTAATAAGCTTGTTATTCAAGATAGAGCAACGTTTTAAGGAACGGAAACACTATTTCTCTGTGAATTCAGTTAGTTCCCATTGGCAGGCTCTTGTAATATGCGTACTTCTAAAGATTTATCAAAATTTGGTGTGCCGAATCTGAGTAACATGGTGAATTCGGTTAGTTCCCAATAGGCCACAGTAGTAATAAGTGGACTGTTCGTGATATAGAAAAATTTTCACGAAAGGAATCAAAATTTCTAGGCGAATTCAGTGAGTTCCCAAAGGGACACGCTTGTATGAGTGTGCTTTTCAAAATGTAACAACATTTTAAGGAACGGACTCTAAGTATCATGGTGAATTCAGTAGGTTCCCAATAGGATTCTCATGTAATAAGCTTGTTATTCAAGATAGAGCAGCGTTTTAAGGTACGGAAACACTGTTTCTCTGTGAATTCAGTTAGTTCCCAGTAGCAGGCCTTTGTAATATGCGTACTTCTAAAGACTTATCAAAATTTGGTGTGCCGAATCTGAGTAACATGGTGAATTCGGTTAGTTCCAAATAGGCCGCAGTAGTAATAAGTGGACTGTTCGGGATATAGAAAAATTTTCACGAATGGAATCAAAATTTCTAGGCGAATTCAGTGAGTTCCCAATGGGACATGCTTGTATGAGTGTGCTTTTCAATATGTAACAACATTTTAAGGAACGGACTCTAAGTATCATGGTGAATTCAGTAGGTTCCCAATAGGATTCGCATGTAATAAGCTTGTTATTCAAGATAGAGCAGCGTTTTAAGGAACGGAAACACTGTTTCTCTGTGATTTCAGTTAGTTCCCAGTAGCAGGCTCTTGTAATATGCGTACTTCTAAAGATTTATCAAAATTTGGTGTGCCGAATCTGAGTAACATGGTTAATTCGGTTAGTTCCCAATAGGCCGCAGTAGTAATAAGTGGACTGTTTGGGATATAGAAAAATTTTCACGAATGGAATCAAAATTTCTAGGCGAGTTTAGTGAGTTCCCAATGGGAGATGCTTGTATGAGTGTGCTTTTCAATATGTAACAACATTTTAAGGAACGGACTCTAAGTATCATGGTGAATTCAGTAGGTTCCCAATAGGATTCGCATGTAATAAGCTTGTTATTCAAGATAGAGCAGCGTTTTAAGGAACGGAAACACTGTTTCTCTGTGAATTCAGTTAGTTCCCAGTAGCAGGCTCTTGTAGTATGCGTACTTCTAAAGATTTATCAAAATTTGGTGTGCCGAATCTGAGTAACATGGTGAATTCGGTTAGTTCCCAATAGGCCGCAGTAGTAATAAGTGGACTGTTCGCGATATAGAAAAATTTTCACGAATGGAATCAAAATTTCTAGGCGAATTCAGTGAGTTCCCAATGGGACATGCTTGTATGAGTGTGCTTTTCAATATGTAACAACATTTTAAGGGACGGACTCTAAGTATCATGGTGAATTCAGTAGGTTCCCAATAGGATTCGCATGTAATAAGCTTGTTATTCAAGATAGAGCAGCGTTTTAAGGAACGGAAACACTGTTCTCTGTGAATTCAGTTAGTTCTCAGTAGCAGGCTCTTGTAATATGCGTACTTCCAAAGATTTATCAAAATTTGGTGTGCCGAATCTGAGTAACATGGTGAATCCTGTTAGTTCCCAATAGGCCGCAGTAGTAATAAGTGGACTGTTCGGGATATAGAAAAATTTTCACGAATGGAATCAAAATTTCTAGGCGAATTCAGTGAGTTCCCAATGGGACATGCTTGTATGAGTGTGCTTTTCAATATGTAACAACATTTATGGAACGGACTCTAAGTATCATGGTGAATTCAGTAGGTTCCCAATAGGATTCGCATGTAATAAGCTTGTTATTCAAGATAGAGCAGCGTTTTAAGGAACGGAAACACTGTTTCTCTGTGAATTCAGTTAGTTCCCAGTAGCAGGCTCTTGTAATATGCGTACTTCTAAAGATTTATCAAAATTTGGTGTGCCGAATCTGAGTAACATGGTGAATTCGGTTAGTTCCCAATAGGCCGCAGTAGTAATAAGTGGACTGTTCGGGATATAGAAAAATTTTCACGAATGGAATCAAAATTTCTAGGCGAATTCAGTGAGTTCCCAATGGGACATGCTTGTATGAGTGTGCTTTTCAATATGTAACAACATTTTAATGAACGGACTCTAAGTATCATGGTGAATTCAGTAGGTTCCAAATAGGATTCGCATGTAATAAGCTTGTTATTCAAGATAGAGCAGCGTTTTAAGGTACGGAAACACTGTTTCTCTGTGAATTCAGTTAGTTCCCAGTAGCAGGCTCTTGTAATATGCGTACTTCTAAAGATTTATCAAAATTTGGTGTGCCGAATCTGAGTAACATGGTGAATTCGGTTAGTTCCCAATAGGCCGCAGTAGTAATAAGTGGACTGTTTGGGATATAGAAAAATTTTCACGAATGGAATCAAAATTTCTAGGCGAATTCAGTGAGTTCCCAATGGGACATGCTTGTATGAGTGTGCTTTTCAATATGTAACAACATTTTAAGGAACGGACTCTAAGTATCATGGTGAATTCAGTAGGTTCCCAATAGGATTCGCATGTAATAAGCTTGTTATTCAAGATAGAGCAACGTTTTAAGGAACGGAAACACTGTTTCTCTGTGAATTCAGTTAGTTCCCAGTAGCAGGCTCTTGTAGTATGCGTACTTCTAAAGATTTATCAAAATTTGGTTGCCGAATCTGAGTAACATGGTGAATTCGGTTAGTTCCCAATAGGCCGCAGTAGTAATAAGTGGACTGTTCGGGATATAGAAAAAATTTCACGAATGGAATCAAAATTTCTAGGCGAATTCACTGAGTTCCCAATGGGACATGCTTGTATGAGTGTGCTTTTCAATATGTAACAACATTTTAAGGAACGGACTCTAAGTATCATGGTGAATTCAGTAGGTTCCCAATAGGATTCGCATGTAATAAGCTTGTTGTTCAAGATAGAGCAACGTTTTAAGGTACGGAAACACTGTTTCTCTGTGAATTCAGTTAGTTCCCAGTAGCAGGCCTTTGTAATATGCGTACTTCTAAAGACTTATCAAAATTTGGTTTGCCGAATCTGAGTAACATGGTGAATTCGGTTAGTTCCCAATAGGCCGCAGTAGTAATAAGTGGACTGTTCGGGTTATAGAAAAATTTTCACGAATGGAATCAAAATTTCTAGGCAAATTCAGTGAGTTCCCAATGGGACATGCTTGTATGAGTGTGCTTTACAATATGTAACAACATTTTAAGGAACGGACTCTAAGTATCATGGTGAATTCAGTAGGTTCCCAATAGGATTCGCATGTAATAAGCTTGTTATTCAAGATAGAGCAACGTTTTAAGGAACGGAAACACTGTTTCTCTGTGAATTCAGTTAGTTCCCAGTAGCAGGCTCTTGTAATATGCATAATTCTAAAGATTTATCAAAATTTGGTGTGCCGAATCTGAGTAACATGGTGAATTCGGTTAGTTCCCAATAGGCCGCAGTAGTAATAAGTGGACTGTTCGGGATATAGAAAAATTTTCACGAATGGAATCAAAATTTCTAGGCGAATTCAGTGAGTTCCCAATGGGACATGCTTGTGTGAGTGTGCTTTTCAATATGTAACAACATTTTAAGGAACGGACTCTAAGTATCATGGTGAATTAAGTAGGTTCCCAATAGGATTCGCATGTAATAAGCTTGTTATTCAAGATAGAGCAACGTTTTAAGGAACGGAAACACTGTTTCTCTGTGAATTCAGTTAGTTCCCAGTAGCAGGCTCTTGTAATATGCATAATTCTAAAGATTTATCAAAATTTGGTGTGCCGAATCTGAGTAACATGGTGAATTCGGTTAGTTCCCAATAGGCCGCAGTAGTAATAAGTGGACTGTTCGGGATATAGAAAAATTTTCACGAATGGAATCAAAATTTCTAGGCGAATTCAGTGAGTTCCCAATGGGACATGCTTGTGTGAGTGTGCTTTTCAATATGTAACAACATTTTAAGGAACGGACTCTAAGTATCATGGTGAATTAAGTAGGTTCCCAATAGGATTCGCATGTAATAAGCTTGTTATTCAAGATAGAGCAGCTTTTTTAGGAACGGAAACACTGTTTCTCTGTGAATTCAGTTAGTTCCCAGTAGCAGGCTCTTGTAATATGCGTACTTCTAAAGATTTATCAAAATTTGGTGTGCCGAATCTGAGTAACATGGTGAATTCGGTTAGTTCCCAATAGGCCGCAGTAGTAATAAGTGGACTGTTCGGGATATAGAAAAATTTTCACGAATGGAATCAAAATTTCTAGGCGAATTCAGTGAGTTCCCAATGGGACATGCTTGTATGAGTGTGCTTTTCAATATGTAACAACATTTTAACGAACGGACTCTAAGTATCATGGTGAATTCAGTAGGTTCCCAATAGGATTCGCATGTAATAAGCTTGTTATTCAAGATAGAGCAGCGTTTTAAGGAACGGAAACACTGTTTCTCTGTGAATTCAGTTAGTTCCCAGTAGCAGGCTCTTGTAATATGTGTACTTCCAAAATTTATCAAAATTTGGTGTGCCGAATCTGAGTAACATGGTGAATTCGGTTAGTTCCCAATAGGCCGCAGTAGTAATAAGTGGACTGTTCGGGATATAGAAAAATTTTCACGAATGGAATCAAAATTTCTAGGCGAATTCAGTGAGTTCCCAATTGGACATGCTTGTGTGAGTGTGCTTTTCAATATGTAACAACATTTTAAGGAACGGACTCTATGTATCATGGTGAATTAAGTAGGTTCCCAATAGGATTCGCATGTAATAAGCTTGTTATTCAAGATAGAGCAGCTTTTTTAGGAACGGAAACACTGTTTCTCTGTGAATTCAGTTAGTTCCCAGTAGCAGGCTCTTGTAATATGCGTACTTCTAAAGACTTATCAAAATTTGGTGTGCCGAATCTGAGTAACATGGTGAATTCGGTTAGTTCCCAATAGGCCGCAGTAGTAATAAGTGGACTGTTCGGGATATAGAAAAATTTTCACGAATGGAATCAAAATTTCTAGGCGAATTCAGTGAGTTCCCAATGGGACATGCTTGTATGAGTGTGCTTTTCAATATGTAACAACATTTTAATGAACGGACTCTAAGTATCATGGTGAATTCAGTAGGTTCCCAATAGGATTCGCATGTAATAAGCTTGTTATTCAAGATAGAGCAGCGTTTTAAGGTACGGAAACACTGTTTCTCTGTGAATTCAGTTAGTTCCCAGTAGCAGGCTCTTGTAATATGCGTACTTCTAAAGATTTATCAAAATTTGGTGTGCCGAATCTGAGTAACATGGTGAATTCGGTTAGTTCCCAATAGGCCGCAGTAGTAATAAGTGGACTGTTCGGGATATAGAAAAATTTTCACGAATGGAATCAAAATTTCTAGGCGAATTCAGTGAGTTCCCAATGGGACATGCTTGTATGAGTGTGATTTTCAATATGTAACAACATTTTAAGGAACGGACTCTAAGTATCATGGTGAATTCAGTAGGTTCCCAATAGGATTCGCATGTAATAAGCTTGTTATTCAAGATAGAGCAACGTTTTAAGGAACGGAAACACTGTTTCTCTGTGAATTCAGTTAGTTCCCAGTAGCAGGCTCTTGTAGTATGCGTACTTCTAAAGATTTATCAAAATTTGGTGTGCGGAATCTGAGTAACATGGTGAATTCGGTTAGTTCCCAATAGGCCGCAGTAGTAATAAGTGGACTGTTCGGGATATAGAAAAATTTTCACGAATGGAATCAAAATTTCTAGGCGAATTCACTGAGTTCCCAAAGGGACACGCTTGTATGAGTGTGCTTTTCAATATGTAACAACATTTTAAGGAACGGACTCTAAGTATCATGGTGAATTCAGTAGGTTCCCAATAGGATTCGCATGTAATAAGCTTGTTATTCAAGATAGAGCAGCGTTTTAAGGTACGGAAACACTGTTTCTCTGTGAATTCAGTTAGTTCCCAGTAGCAGGCTCTTGTAATATGCGTACTTCTAAAGATTTATCAAAATTTGGTGTGACGAATCTGAGTAACATGGTGAATTCGGTTAGTTCCCAATAGGCCGCAGTAGTAATAAGTGGACTGTTCGGGATATAGAAAAATTTCACGAATGGAATCAAAATTTCTAGGCGAATTCAGTGAGTTCCCAATGGGACATGCTTGTATGAGTGTGCTTTTCAATATGTAACAACATTTTAAGGAACGGACTCTAAGTATCATGGTGAATTCAGTAGGTTCCCAATAGGATTCGCATGTAATAAGCTTGTTGTTCAAGATAGAGCAACGTTTTAAGGTACGGAAACACTGTTTCTCTGTGAATTCAGTTAGTTCCCAGTAGCAGGCCTTTGTAATATGCGTACTTCTAAAGACTTATCAAAATTTGGTGTGCCGAATCTGAGTAACATGGTGAATTCGGTTAGTTCCCAATAGGCCGCAGTAGTAATAAGTGGACTGTTCGGGATATAGAAAAATTTTCACGAATGGAATCAAAATTTCTAGGCAAATTCAGTGAGTTCCCAATGGGACATGCTTGTATGAGTGTGCTTTTCAATATGTAACAACATTTTAAGGAACGGACTCTAAGTATCATGGTGAATTCAGTAGGTTCCCAATAGGATTCGCATGTAATAAGCTTGTTATTCAAGATAGAGCAACGTTTTAAGGAACGGAAACACTGTTTCTCTGTGAATTCAGTTAGTTCCCAGTAGGAGGCTCTTGTAATATGCATAATTCTAAAGATTTATCAAAATTTGGTGTGCCGAATCTGAGTAACATGGTGAATTCGGTTAGTTCCCAATAGGCCGCAGTAGTAATAAGTGGACTGTTCGGGATATAGAAAAATTTTCACGAATGGAATCAAAATTTCTAGGCGAATTCAGTGAGTTCCCAATGGGACATGCTTGTGTGAGTGTGCTTTTCAATATGTAACAACATTTTAAGGAACGGACTCTAAGTATCATGGTGAATTCAGTAGGTTCCCAATAGGATTCGCATGTAATAAGCTTGTTATTCAAGATAGAGCAGCTTTTTTAGGAACGGAAACACTGTTTCTCTGTGAATTCAGTTAGTTCCCAGTAGCAGGCTCTTGTAATATGCGTACTTCTAAAGATTTATCAAAATTTGGTGTGCCGAATCTGAGTAACATGGTGAATTCGGTTAGTTCCCAATAGGCCGCAGTAGTAATAAGTGGACTGTTCGGGATATAGAAAAATTTTCACGAATGGAATCAAAATTTCTAGGCGAATTCAGTGAGTTCCCAATGGGACATGCTTGTATGAGTGTGCTTTTCAATATGTAACAACATTTTAAGGAACGGACTCTAAGTATCATGGTGAATTCAGTAGGTTCCCAATAGGATTCGCATGTAATAAGCTTGTTATTCAAGATAGAGCAACGTTTTAAGGAACGGAAACACTGTTTCTCTGTGAATTCAGTTAGTTCCCAGTAGCAGGCTCTTGTAGTATGCGTACTTCTAAAGATTTATCAAAATTTGGTGTGCGGAATCTGAGTAACATGGTGAATTCGGTTAGTTCCCAATAGGCCGCAGTAGTAATAAGTGGACTGTTCGGGATATAGAAAAATTTTCACGAATGGAATCAAAATTTCTAGGCGAATTCACTGAGTTCCCAAAGGGACACGGTTGTATGAGTGTGCTTTTCAATATGTAACAACATTTTAAGGAACGGACTCTAAGTATCATGGTGAATTCAGTAGGTTCCCAATAGGATTCGCATGTAATAAGCTTGTTATTCAAGATAGAGCAGCGTTTTAAGGTACGGAAACACTGTTTCTCTGTGAATTCAGTTAGTTCCCAGTAGCAGGCTCTTGTAATATGCGTACTTCTAAAGATTTATCAAAATTTGGTGTGCCGAATCTGAGTAACATGGTGAATTCGGTTAGTTCCCAATAGGCCGCAGTAGTAATAAGTGGACTGTCCGGGATATAGAAAAATTTCACGAATGGAATAAAATTTCTAGGCGAATTCAGTGAGGTCCCAATGGGACATGCTTGTATGAGTGTGCTTTTCAATATGTAACAACATTTTAAGGAACGGACTCTAAGTATCATGGTGAATTCAGTAGGTTCCCAATAGGATTCGCATGTAATAAGCTTGTTGTTCAAGATAGAGCAACGTTTTAAGGTACGGAAACACTGTTTCTCTGTGAATTCAGTTAGTTCCCAGTAGCAGGCCTTTGTAATATGCGTACTTCTAAAGACTTATCACAATTTGGTGTGCCGAATCTGAGTAACATGGTGAATTCGGTTAGTTCCCAATAGGCCGCAGTAGTAATAAGTGGACTGTTCGGGATATAGAAAAATTTTCACGAATGGAATCAAAATTTCTAGGCGAATTCAGTGAGTTCCCAATGGGACATGCTTGTATGAGTGTGCTTTTCAATATGTAACAACATTTTAAGGAATGGACTCTAAGTATCATGGTGAATTCTGTAGGTTCCCAATAGGATTCGCATGTAATAAGCTTGTTATTCAAGATAGAGCAACGTTTTAAGGAACGGAAACACTGTTTCTCTGTAAATTCAGTTAGTTCCCAGTAGGAGGCTCTTGTAATATGCATAATTCTGAAGATTTATCAAAATTTGGTGTGCCGAATCTGAGTAACATGGTGAATTCGGTTAGTTCCCAATAGGCCGCAGTAGTAATAAGTGGACTGTTCGGGATATAGAAAAATTTTCACGAATGGAATCAAAATTTCTAGGCGAATTCAGTGAGTTCCCAATGGGACATGCTTGTGTGAGTGTGCTTTTCAATATGTAACAACATTTTAAGGAACGGACTCTAAGTATCATGGTGAATTCAGTAGGTTCCCATTAGGATTCGCATGTAATAAGCTTGTTATTCAAGATAGAGCAGCTTTTTTAGGAACGGAAACACTGTTTCTCTGTGAATTCAGTTAGTTCCCAGTAGCAGGCTCTTGTAATATGCGTACTTCTAAAGATTTATCAAAATTTGGTGTGCCGAATCTGAGTAACATGGTGAATTCGGTTAGTTCCCAATAGGCCGCAATAGTAATAAGTGGACTGTTCGGGATATAGAAAAATTTTCACGAATGGAATCAAAACTTCTAGGCGAATTCAGTGAGTTCCCAATGGGACATGCTTGTATGAGTGTGCTTTTCAATATGTAACAACATTTTAAGGAACGGACTCTAAGTATCATGGTGAATTCAGTAGGTTCCCAATAGGATTCGCATGTAATAAGCTTGTTATTCAAGATAGAGCAGCGTTTTAAGGAACGGATACACTGTTCTCTGTGAATTCAGTTAGTTCCCAGTAGCAGGCCCTTGTAATATGCGTACTTCCAAAGATTTATCAAAATTTGGTGTGCCGAATCTGAGTAACATGGTGAATTCGGTTAGTCCCAATAGGCCGCAGTAGTAATAAGTGGACTGTTCGGGATATAGAAAAATTTTCACGAATGGAATCAAAATTTATAGGCGAATTCAGTGAGTTCCCAATGGGACATGCTTGTATGAGTGTGCTTTTCAATATGTAACAACATTTTAAGGAACGGACTCTAAGTATCATGGTGAATTCAGTAGGTTCCCAATAGGATTCGCATGTAATAAGCTTGTTATTCAAGATAGAGCAGCGTTTTAAGGTACGGAAACACTGTTTCTCTGTGAATTCAGTTAGTTCCCAGTAGCAGGCTCTTGTAATATGCGTACTTCTAAAGATTTATCAAAATTTGGTGTGCCGAATCTGAGTAACATGGTGAATTCGGTTAGTTCCCAATAGGCCGCAGTAGTAATAAGTGGACTGTTCGGGATATAGAAAAATTTTCACGAATGGAATCAAATTTCTAGGCGAATTCAGTGAGTTCCCAATGGGACATGCTTGTATGAGTGTGCTTTTCAATATGTAACAACATTTTAAGGAACGGACTCTAAGTATCATGGTGAATTCAGTAGGTTCCCAATAGGATTCGCATGTAATAAGCTTGTTATTCAAGATAGAGCAGCGTTTTAAGGAACGGAAACACTGTTTCTCTGTGAATTCAGTTAGTTCCCAGTAGCAGGCTCTTGTAGTATGCGTACTTCTAAAGATTTATCAAAATTTGGTGTGCGGAATCTGAGTAACATGGTGAATTCGGTTAGTTCCCAATAGCCCGCAGTAGTAATAAGTGGACTGTTCGGGATATAGACAAATTTTCACGAATGGAATCAAAATTTCTAGGCGAATTCACTGAGTTCCCAATGGGACATGCTTGTATGAGTGTGCTTTTCAATATGTAACAACATTTTAAGGAACGGACTCTAAGTATCATGGTGAATTCAGTAGGTTCCCAATAGGATTCGCATGTAATAAGCTTGTTATTCAAGATAGAGCAACGTTTTAAGGAACGGAAACACTATTTCTCTGTGAATTCAGTTAGTTCCCATTGGCAGGCTCTTGTAATATGCGTACTTCTAAAGATTTATCAAAATTTGGTGTGCCGAATCTGAGTAACATGGTGAATTCGGTTAGTTCCCAATAGGCCACAGTAGTAATAAGTGGACTGTTCGTGATATAGAAAAATTTTCACGAAAGGAATCAAAATTTCTAGGCGAATTCAGTGAGTTCCCAAAGGGACACGCTTGTATGAGTGTGCTTTTCATTATGTAACAACATTTTAAGGAACGGACTCTAAGTATCATGGTGAATTCAGTAGGTTCCCAATAGGATTCGCATGTAATAAGCTTGTTATTCAAGATAGAGCAGCGTTTTAAGGTACGGAAACACTGTTTCTCTGTGAATTCAGTTAGTTCCCAGTAGCAGGCCTTTGTAATATGCGTACTTCTAAAGACTTATCAAAATTTGGTGTGCCGAATCTGAGTAACATGGTGAATTCGGTTAGTTCCCAATAGGCCGCAGTAGTAATAAGTGGACTGTTCGGGATATAGAAAAATTTTCACGAATGGAATCAAAATTTCTAGGCGAATTCAGTGAGTTCCCAATGGGACATGCTTGTATGAGTGTGCTTTTCAATATGTAACAACATTTTAAGGAACGGACTCTAAGTATCATGGTGAATTCAGTAGGTTCCCAATAGGATTCGCATGTAATAAGCTTGTTATTCAAGATAGAGCAGCGTTTTAAGGAACGGAAACACTGTTTCTCTGTGATTTCAGTTAGTTCCCAGTAGCAGGCTCTTGTAATATGCGTACTTCTAAAGATTTATCAAAATTTGGTGTGCCGAATCTGAGTAACATGGTTAATTCGGTTAGTTCCCAATAGGCCGCAGTAGTAATAAGTGGACTGTTTGGGATATAGAAAAATTTTCACGAATGGAATCAAAATTTCTAGGCGATTTTAGTGAGTTCCCAATGGGACATGCTTGTATGAGTGTGCTTTTCAATATGTAACAACATTTTAAGGAACGGACTCTAAGTATCATGGTGAATTCAGTAGGTTCCCAATAGGATTCGCATGTAATAAGCTTGTTATTCAAGATAGAGCAGCGTTTTAAGGAACGGAAACACTGTTTCTCTGTGAATTCAGTTAGTTCCAAGTAGCAGGCTCTTGTAGTATGCGTACTTCTAAAGATTTATCAAAATTTGGTTTGCCGAATCTGAGTAACATGGTGAATTCGGTTAGTTCCCAATAGGCCGCAGTAGTAATAAGTGGACTGTTCGGGATATAGAAAAATTTTCACGAATGGAATCAAAATTTCTAGGCGAATTCAGTGAGTTCCCAATGGGACATGCTTGTATGAGTGTGCTTTTCAATATGTAACAACATTTTAAGGGACGGACTCTAAGTATCATGGTGAATTCATTAGGTTCCCAATAGGATTCGCATGTAATAAGCTTGTTATTCAAGATAGAGCAGCGTTTTAAGGAACGGAAACACTGTTCTCTGTGAATTCAGTTAGTTCTCAGTAGCAGGCTCTTGTAATATGCGTACTTCCAAAGATTTATCAAAATTTGGTGTGCCGAATCTGAGTAACATGGTGAATTCGGTTAGTTCCCAATAGGCCGCAGTAGAAATAAGTGGACTGTTCGGGATATAGAACAATTTTCACGAATGGAATCAAAATTTCTAGGCGAATTCAGTGAGTTCCCAATGGGACATGCTTGTATGAGTGTGCTTTTCAATATGTAACAACATTTATGGAACGGACTCTAAGTATCATGGTGAATTCAGTAGGTTCCCAATAGGATTCGCATGTAATAAGCTTGTTATTCAAGATAGAGCAGCGTTTTAAGGAACGGAAACACTGTTTCTCTGTGAATTCAGTTAGTTCCCAGTAGCAGGCTCTTGTAATATGCGTACATCTAAAGATTTATCAAAATTTGGTGTGCCGAATCTGAGTAACATGGTGAATTCGGTTAGTTCCCAATAGGCCGCAGTAGTAATAAGTGGACTGTTCGGGATATAGAAAAATTTTCACGAATGGAATCAAAATTTCTAGGCGAATTCAGTGAGTTCCCAATGGGACATGCTTGTATGAGTGTGCTTTTCAATATGTAACAACATTTTAATGAACGGACTCTAAGTATCATGGTGAATTCAGTAGGTTCCCAATAGGATTCGCATGTAATAAGCTTGTTATTCAAGATAGAGCAGCGTTTTAAGGTACGGAAACACTGTTTCTCTGTGAATTCAGTTAGTTCCCAGTAGCAGGCTCTTGTAATATGCGTACTTCTAAAGATTTATCAAAATTTGGTGTGCCGAATCTGAGTAACATGGTGAATGCGGTTAGTTCCCAATAGGCCGCAGTAGTAATAAGTGGACTGTTCGGGATATAGAAAAATTTTCACGAATGGAATCAAAATTTCTAGGCGAATTCAGTGAGTTCCCAATGGGACATGCTTGTATGAGTGTGCTTTTCAATATGTAACAACATTTTAAGGAACGGACTCTAAGTATCATGGTGAATTCAGTAGGTTCCCAATAGGATTCGCATGTAATAAGCTTGTTATTCAAGATAGAGCAACGTTTTAAGGAACGGAAACACTGTTTCTCTGTGAATTCAGTTAGTTCCCAGTAGCAGGCTCTTGTAGTATGCGTACTTCTAAAGATTTATCAAAATTTGGTGTGCGGAATCTGAGTAACATGGTGAATTCGGTTAGTTCCCAATAGGCCGCAGTAGTAATAAGTGGACTGTTCGGGATATAGAAAAATTTTCACGAATGGAATCAAAATTTCTAGGCGAATTCACTGAGTTCCCAAAGGGACACGCTTGTATGAGTGTGCTTTTCAATATGTAACAACATTTTAAGGAACGGACTCTAAGTATCATGGTGAATTCAGTAGGTTCCCAATAGGATTCGCATGTAATAAGCTTGTTATTCAAGATAGAGCAGCGTTTAAAGGTACGGAAACACTGTTTCTCTGTGAATTCAGTTAGTTCCCAGTAGCAGGCTCTTGTAATATGCGTACTTCTAAAGATTTATCAAAATTTGGTGTGCCGAATCTGAGTAACATGGTGAATTCGGTTAGTTCCCAATAGGCCGCAGTAGTAATAAGTGGACTGTCCGGGATATAGAAAAATTACACGAATGGAATAAAATTTCTAGGCGAATTCAGTGAGGTCCCAATGGGACATGCTTGTATGAGTGTGCTTTTCAATATGTAACAACATTTTAAGGAACGGACTCTAAGTATCATGGTGAATTCAGTAGGTTCCCAATAGGATTCGCATGTAATAAGCTTGTTATTCAAGATAGAGCAGCGTTTTAAGGAACGGAAACACTGTTTCTCTGTGAATTCAGTTAGTTCCCAGTAGCAGGCCTTTGTAATATGCGTACTTCTAAAGACTTATCACAATTTGGTGTGCCGAATCTGAGTAACATGGTGAATTCGGTTAGTTCCCAATAGGCCGCAGTAGTAATAAGTGGACTGTTCGGGATATAGAAAAATTTTCACGAATGGAATCAAAATTTCTAGGCAAATTCAGTGAGTTCCCAATGGGACATGCTTGTATGAGTGTGCTTTTCAATATGTAACAACATTTTAAGGAACGGACTCTAAGTATCATGGTGAATTCAGTAGGTTCCCAATAGGATTCGCATGTAATAAGCTTGTTATTCAAGATAGAGCAGCGTTTTAAGGTACGGAAACACTGTTTCTCTGTGAATTCAGTTAGTTCCCAGTAGCAGGCTCTTGTAATATGCGTACTTCTAAAGATTTATCAAAATTTGGTGTGCCGAATCTGAGTAACATGGTGAATGCGGTTAGTTCCCAATAGGCCGCAGTAGTAATAAGTGGACTGTTCGGGATATAGAAAAATTTTCACGAATGGAATCAAAATTTCTAGGCGAATTCAGTGAGTTCCCAATGGGACATGCTTGTATGAGTGTGCTTTTCAATATGTAACAACATTTTAAGGAACGGACTCTAAGTATCATGGTGAATTCAGTAGGTTCCCAATAGGATTCGCATGTAATAAGCTTGTTATTCAAGATAGAGCAACGTTTTAAGGAACGGAAACACTGTTTCTCTGTGAATTCATTTAGTTCCCAGTAGCAGGCTCTTGTAGTATGCGTACTTCTAAAGATTTATCAAAATTTGGTGTGCGGAATCTGAGTAACATGGTGAATTCGGTTAGTTCCCAATAGGCCGCAGTAGTAATAAGTGGACTGTTCGGGATATAGAAAAATTTTCACGAATGGAATCAAAATTTCTAGGCGAATTCACTGAGTTCCCAAAGGGACACGCTTGTATGAGTGTGCTTTTCAATATGTAACAACATTTTAAGGAACGGACTCTAAGTATCATGGTGAATTCAGTAGGTTCCCAATAGGATTCGCATGTAATAAGCTTGTTATTCAAGATAGAGCAGCGTTTAAAGGTACGGAAACACTGTTTCTCTGTGAATTCAGTTAGTTCCCAGTAGCAGGCTCTTGTAATATGCGTACTTCTAAAGATTTATCAAAATTTGGTGTGCCGAATCTGAGTAACATGGTGAATTCGGTTAGTTCCCAATAGGCCGCAGTAGTAATAAGTGGACTGTTCGGGATATAGAAAAATTACACGAATGGAATAAAATTTCTAGGCGAATTCAGTGAGGTCCCAATGGGACATGCTTGTATGAGTGTGCTTTTCAATATGTAACAACATTTTAAGGAACGGACTCTAAGTATCATGGTGAATTCAGTAGGTTCCCAATAGGATTCGCATGTAATAAGCTTGTTATTCAAGATAGAGCAGCGTTTTAAGGAACGGAAACACTGTTTCTCTGTGAATTCAGTTAGTTCCCAGTAGCAGGCCTTTGTAATATGCGTACTTCTAAAGACTTATCACAATTTGGTGTGCCGAATCTGAGTAACATGGTGAATTCGGTTAGTTCCCAATAGGCCGCAGTAGTAATAAGTGGACTGTTCGGGATATAGAAAAATTTTCACGAATGGAATCAAAATTTGTAGGCAAATTCAGTGAGTTCCCAATGGGACATGCTTGTATGAGTGTGCTTTTCAATATGTAACAACATTTTAAGGAACGGACTCTAAGTATCATGGTGAATTCAGTAGGTTCCCAATAGGATTCGCATGTAATAAGCTTGTTATTCAAGATAGAGCAACGTTTTAAGGAACGGAAACACTGTTTCTCTGTAAATTCAGTTAGTTCCCAGTAGGAGGCTCTTGTAATATGCATAATTCTAAAGATTTATCAAAATTTGGTGTGCCGAATCTGAGTAACATGGTGAATTCGGTTAGTTCCCAATAGGCCGCAGTAGTAATAAGTGGACTGTTCGGGATATAGAAAAATTTTCACGAATGGAATCAAAATTTCTAGGCGAATTCAGTGAGTTCCCAATGGGACATGCTTGTGTGAGTGTGCTTTTCAATATGTAACAACATTTTAAGGAACGGACTCTAAGTATCATGGTGAATTAAGTAGGTTCCCATTAGGATTCGCATGTAATAAGCTTATTATTCAAGATAGAGCAGCTTTTTTAGGAACGGAAACACTGTTTCTCTGTGAATTCAGTTAGTTCCCAGTAGCAGGCTCTTGTAATATGCGTACTTCTAAAGATTTATCAAAATTTGGTGTGCCGAATCTGAGTAACATGGTGAATTCGGTTAGTTCCCAATAGGCCGCAATAGTAATAAGTGGACTGTTCGGGATATAGAAAAATTTTCACGAATGGAATCAAAACTTCTAGGCGATTTCAGTGAGTTCCCAATGGGACATGCTTGTATGAGTGTGCTTTTCAATATGTAACAACATTTTAAGGAACGGACTCTAAGTATCATGGTGAATTCAGTAGGTTCCCAATAGGATTCGCATGTAATAAGATTGTTATTCAAGATAGAGCAGCGTTTTAAGGAACGGAAACACTGTTCTCTGTGAATTCAGTTAGTTCTCAGTAGCAGGCTCTTGTAATATGCGTACTTCCAAAGATTTATCAAAATTTGGTGTGCCGAATCTGAGTAACATGGTGAATTCGGTTAGTTCCCAATAGGCCGCAGTAGTAATAAGTGGACTGTTCGGGATATAGAAAAATTTTCACGAATGGAATCAAAATTTCTAGGCGAATTCAGTGAGTTCCCAATGGGACATGCTTGTATGAGTGTGCTTTTCAATATGTAACAACATTTATGGAACGGACTCTAAGTATCATGGTGAATTCAGTAGGTTCCCAATAGGATTCGCATGTAATAAGCTTGTTATTCAAGATAGAGCAGCGTTTTAAGGAACGGAAACACTGTTTCTCTGTGAATTCAGTTAGTTCCCAGTAGCAGGCTCTTGTAATATGCGTACTTCTAAAGATTTATCAAAATTTGGTGTGCCGAATCTGAGTAACATGGTGAATTCGGTTAGTTCCCAATAGGCCGCAGTAGTAATAAGTGGACTGTTCGGGATATAAAAAAATTTTCACGAATGGAATCAAAATTTCTAGGCGAATTCACTGAGTTCCCAATGGGACATGCTTGTATGAGTGTGCTTTTCAATATGTAACAAAATTTTAAGGAACGGACTCTAAGTATCATGGTGAATTCAGTAGGTTCCCAATAGGATTCGCATGTAATAAGCTTGTTATTCAAGATAGAGAAGCGTTTTAAGGAACGGAAACACTGTTTCTCTGTGAATTCAGTTAGTTCCCAGTAGCAGGCTCTTGTAATATGCGTACTTCTAAAGATTTATCAAAATTTGGTGTGCCGGATCTGAGTAACATGGTGAATTCGGTTAGTTCCCAATAGTCTGCAGTAGTAATAAGTGGACTGTTCGGGATATAGAAAAATTTTCACGAATGGAATCAAAATTTCTAGGCGAATTCAGTGAGTTCCCAATGGGACACGCTTGTATGAGTGTGCTTTTCCATATGTAACAACATTTTAAGGAACGGACTCTAAGTATCATGGTGAATTCAGTAGGTTCCCAATAGGATTCGCATGTAATAAGCTTGTTATTCAAGATAGAGCAGCGTTTCAAGGAACGGAAACACTGTTTCTCTGTGAATTCAGTTAGTTCCCTGTAGCAGGCTCTTGTAATATGCGTACTACTAAAGATTTATCAAAATTTGGTGTGCCGAATCTGAGTAACATGGTGAATTCGGTTAGTTCCCAATAGGCCGCAGTAGTAATAAGTGGACTGTTCGGGATATAGAAAAATTTTCACGAATGGAATCAAAATTTCTAGGCGAATTCAGTGAGTTCCCAATGGGACATGCTTGTGTGAGTGTGCTTTTCAATATGTAACAACATTTTAAGGAACGGACTCTAAGTATCATGGTGAATTAAGTAGGTTCCCAATAGGATTCGCATGTAATAAGCTTGTTATTCAAGATAGAGCAGCTTTTTTAGGAACGGAAACACTGTTTCTCTGTGAATTCAGTTAGTTCCCAGTAGCAGGCTCTTGTAATACGCGTACTTCTAAAGATTTATCAAAATTTGGTGTGCCGAATCTGAGTAACATGGTGAATTCGGTTAGTTCCCAATAGGCCGCAGTAGTAATAAGTGGACTGTTCGGGATATAGAAAAATTTTCACGAATGGAATCAAAATTTCTAGGCGAATTCAGTGAGTTCCCAATGGGACATGCTTGTATGAGTGTGCTTTTCAATATGTAACAACATTTTAAGGAACGGACTCTAAGTATCATGGTGAATTCAGTAGGTTCCCAATAGGATTCGCATGTAATAAGCTTGTTATTCAAGATAGAGCAGCGTTTTAAGGAACGGAAACACTGTTCTCTGTGAATTCAGTTAGTTCCCAGTAGCAGGCTCTTGTAATATGCGTACTTCCAAAGATTTATCAAAATTTGGTGTGCCGAATCTGAGTAACATGGTGAATTCGGTTAGTTCCCAATAGGCCGCAGTAGTAATAAGTGGACTGTTCGGGATATAGAAAAATTTTCACGAATGGAATCAAAATTTCTAGGCGAATTCAGTGAGTTCCCTATGGGACATGCTTGTATGAGTGTGCTTTTCAATATGTAACAACATTTTAACGAACGGACTCTAAGTATCATGGTGAATTCAGTAGGTTCCCAATAGGATTCGCATGTAATAAGCTTGTTATTCAAGATAGAGCAGCGTTTTAAGGTACGGAAACACTGTTTCTCGGTGAATTCAGTTAGTTCCCAGTAGCAGGCTCTTGCAATATGCGTACTTCTAAAGATTTATCAAAATTTGGTGTGCCGAATCTGAGTAACATGGTGAATTCGGTTAGTTCCCAATAGGCCACAGTAGTAATAAGTGGACTGTTCGGGATATAGAAAAATTTTCACGAATGGAATCAAAATTTCTAGGCGAATTCACTGAGTTCCCAATGGGACATGCTTGTATGAGTGTGCTTTTCAATATGTAACAACATTTTAAGGAACGGACTCTAAGTATCATGGTGAATTCAGCAGGTTCCCAATAGTATTCGCATGTAATAAGCTTGTTATTCAAGATAGAGCAACGTTTTAAGGAACGGAAACACTGTTTCTCTGTGAATTCAGTTAGTTCCCAGTAGCAGGCTCTTGTAGTATGCGTACTTCTAAAGATTTATCAAAATTTGGTGTGCGGAATCTGAGTAACATGGTGAATTCGGTTAGTTCCCAATAGGCCGCAGTAGTAATAAGTGGACTGTTCGGGATATAGAAAAATTTTCACGAATGGAATCAAAATTTCTAGGCGAATTCACTGAGTTCCCAAAGGGACATGCTTGTATGAGTGTGCTTTTCAATATGTAACAACATTTTAAGGAACGGACTCTAAGTATCATGGTGAATTCAGTAGGTTCCCAATAGGATTCGCATGTAATAAGATTGTTATTCAAGATAGAGCAACGTTTTAAGGAACGGAAACACTATTTCTCTGTGAATTCAGTTAGTTCCCAGTAGCAGGCTCTTGTAATATGCGTACTTCTAAAGATTTATCAAAATTTGGTGTGCCGAATCTGAGTAACATGGTGAATTCGGTTAGTTCCCAATAGGCCACAGTAGTAATAAGTGGACTGTTCGGGATATAGAAAAATTTTCACGAATGGAATCAAAATTTCTAGGCAAATTCAGTGAGTTCCCAAAGGGACACGCTTGTATGAGTGTGCTTTTCAATATGTAACAACATTTTAAGGAACGGACTCTAAGTATCATGGTGAATTCAGTAGGTTCCCAATAGGATTCGCATGTAATAAGCTTGTTATTCAAGATAGAGCAGCGTTTTAAGGTACGGAAACACTGTTTCTCTGTGAATTCAGTTAGTTCCCAGTAGCAGGCCTTTGTAATATGCGTACTTCTAAAGACTTATCAAAATTTGGTGTGCCGAATCTGAGTAACATGGTGAATGGGGTTAGTTCCCAATAGGCCGCAGTAGTAATAAGTGGACTGTTCGGGATATAGAAAAATTTTCACGAATGGAATCAAAATTTCTAGGCGAATTCAGTGAGTTCCCAATGGGACATGCTTGTATGAGTGTGCTTTTCAATATGTAACAACATTTTAAGGAACGGACTCTAAGTATCATGGTGAATTCAGTAGGTTCCCAATAGGATTCGCATGTAATAAGCTTGTTATTCAAGATAGAGCAGCGTTTTAAGGAACGGAAACACTGTTTCTCTGTGAATTCAGTTAGTTCCCAGTAGCAGGCTCTTGTAATATGCGTACTTCTAAAGATTTATCAAAATTTGGTGTGCCGAATCTGAGTAACATGGTGAATTCGGTTAGTTCCCAATAGGCCGCAGTAGTAATAAGTGGACTGTTCGGGATATAAAAAAATTTTCACGAATGGATTCAAAATTTCTAGGCGAATTCACTGAGTTCCCAATGGGACATGCTTGTATGAGTGTGCTTTTCAATATGTAACAACATTTTAAGGAACGGACTCTAAGTATCATGGTGAATTCAGTAGGTTCCCAATAGGATTCGCATGTAATAAGCTTGTTATTCAAGATAGAGCAGCGTTTAAAGGTACGGAAACACTGTTTCTCTGTGAATTCAGTTAGTTCCCAGTAGCAGGCTCTTGTAATATGCGTACTTCTAAAGATTTATCAAAATTTGGTGTGCCGAATCTGAGTAACATGGTGAATTCGGTTAGTTCCCAATAGGCCGCAGTAGTAATAAGTGGACTGTCCGGGATATAGAAAAATTACACGAATGGAATAAAATTTCTAGGCGAATTCAGTGAGGTCCCAATGGGACATGCTTGTATGAGTGTGCTTTTCAATATGTAACAACATTTTAAGGAACGGACTCTAAGTATCATGGTGAATTCAGTAGGTTCCCAATAGGATTCGCATGTAATAAGCTTGTTATTCAAGATAGAGCAGCGTTTTAAGGAACGGAAACACTGTTTCTCTGTGAATTCAGTTAGTTCCCAGTAGCAGGCCTTTGTAATATGCGTACTTCTAAAGACTTATCACAATTTGGTGTGCCGAATCTGAGTAACATGGTGAATTCGGTTAGTTCCCAATAGGCCGCAGTAGTAATAAGTGGACTGTTCGGGATATAGAAAAATTTTCACGAATGGAATCAAAATTTCTAGGCAAATTCAGTGAGTTCCCAATGGGACATGCTTGTATGAGTGTGCTTTTCAATATGTAACAACATTTTAAGGAACGGACTCTAAGTATCATGGTGAATTCAGTAGGTTCCCAATAGGATTCGCATGTAATAAGCTTGTTATTCAAGATAGAGCAACGTTTTAAGGAACGGAAACACTGTTTCTCTGTAAATTCAGTTAGTTCCCAGTAGGAGGCTCTTGTAATATGCATAATTCTAAAGATTTATCAAAATTTGGTGTGCCGAATCTGAGTAACATGGTGAATTCGGTTAGTTCCCAATAGGCCGCAGTAGTAATAAGTGGACTGTTCGGGATATAGAAAAATTTTCACGAATGGAATCAAAATTTCTAGGCGAATTCAGTGAGTTCCCAATGGGACATGCTTGTGTGAGTGTGCTTTTCAATATGTAACAACATTTTAAGGAACGGACTCTAAGTATCATGGTGAATTAAGTAGGTTCCCATTAGGATTCGCATGTAATAAGCTTATTATTCAAGATAGAGCAGCTTTTTTAGGAACGGAAACACTGTTTCTCTGTGAATTCAGTTAGTTCCCAGTAGCAGGCTCTTGTAATATGCGTACTTCTAAAGATTTATCAAAATTTGGTGTGCCGAATCTGAGTAACATGGTGAATTCGGTTAGTTCCCAATAGGCCACAATAGTAATAAGTGGACTGTTCGGGATATAGAAAAATTTTCACGAATGGAATCAAAACTTCTAGGCGATTGCAGTGAGTTCCCAATGGGACATGCTTGTATGAGTGTGCTTTTCAATATGTAACAACATTTTAAGGAACGGACTCTAAGTATCATGGTGAATTCAGTAGGTTCCCAATAGGATTCGCATGTAATAAGCTTGTTATTCAAGATAGAGCAGCGTTTTAAGGAACGGAAACACTGTTCTCTGTGAATTCAGTTAGTTCTCAGTAGCAGGCTCTTGTAATATGCGTACTTCCAAAGATTTATCAAAATTTGGTGTGCCGAATCTGAGTAACATGGTGAATTCGGTTAGTTCCCAATAGGCCGCAGTAGTAATAAGTGGACTGTTCGGGATATAGAAAAATTTTCACGAATGGAATCAAAATTTCTAGGCGAATTCAGTGAGTTCCCAATGGGACATGCTTGTATGAGTGTGCTTTTCAATATGTAACAACATTTATGGAACGGACTCTAAGTATCATGGTGAATTCAGTAGGTTCCCAATAGGATTCGCATGTAATAAGCTTGTTATTCAAGATAGAGCAGCGTTTTAAGGAACGGAAACACTGTTTCTCTGTGAATTCAGTTAGTTCCCAGTAGCAGGCTCTTGTAATATGCGTACTTCTAAAGATTTATCAAAATTTGGTGTGCCGAATCTGAGTAACATGGTGAATTCGGTTAGTTCCCAATAGGCCGCAGTAGTAATAAGTGGACTGTTCGGGATATAAAAAAATTTTCACGAATGGAATCAAAATTTCTAGGCGAATTCACTGAGTTCCCAATGGGACATGCTTGTATGAGTGTGCTTTTCAATATGTAACAAAATTTTAAGGAACGGACTCTAAGTATCATGGTGAATTCAGTAGGTTCCCAATAGGATTCGCATGTAATAAGCTTGTTATTCAAGATAGAGAAGCGTTTTAAGGAACGGAAACACTGTTTCTCTGTGAATTCAGTTAGTTCCCAGTAGCAGGCTCTTGTAATATGCGTACTTCTAAAGATTTATCAAAATTTGGTGTGCCGAATCTGAGTAACATGGTGAATTCGGTTAGTTCCCAATAGTCTGCAGTAGTAATAAGTGGACTGTTCGGGATATAGAAAAATTTTCACGAATGGAATCAAAATTTCTAGGCGAATTCAGTGAGTTCCCAATGGGACACGCTTGTATGAGTGTGCTTTTCCATATGTAACAACATTTTAAGGAACGGACTCTAAGTATCATGGTGAATTCAGTAGGTTCCCAATAGGATTCGCATGTAATAAGCTTGTTATTCAAGATAGAGCAGCGTTTCAAGGAACGGAAACACTGTTTCTCTGTGAATTCAGTTAGTTCCCTGTAGCAGGCTCTTGTAATATGCGTACTACTAAAGATTTATCAAAATTTGGTGTGCCGAATCTGAGTAACATGGTGAATTCGGTTAGTTCCCAATAGGCCGCAGTAGTAATAAGTGGACTGTTCGGGATATAGAAAAATTTTCACGAATGGAATCAAAATTTCTAGGCGAATTCAGTGAGTTCCCAATGGGACATGCTTGTGTGAGTGTGCTTTTCAATATGTAACAACATTTTAAGGAACGGACTCTAAGTATCATGGTGAATTAAGTAGGTTCCCAATAGGATTCGCATGTAATAAGCTTGTTATTCAAGATAGAGCAGCTTTTTTAGGAACGGAAACACTGTTTCTCTGTGAATTCAGTTAGTTCCCAGTAGCAGGCTCTTGTAATATGCGTACTTCTAAAGATTTATCAAAATTTGGTGTGCCGAATCTGAGTAACATGGTGAATTCGGTTAGTTCCCAATAGGCCGCAGTAGTAATAAGTGGACTGTTCGGGATATAGAAAAATTTTCACGAATGGAATCAAAATTTCTAGGCGAATTCAGTGAGTTCCCAATGGGACATGCTTGTATGAGTGTGCTTTTCAATATGTAACAACATTTTAAGGAACGGACTCTAAGTATCATGGTGAATTCAGTAGGTTCCCAATAGGATTCGCATGTAATAAGCTTGTTATTCAAGATAGAGCAGCGTTTTAAGGAACGGAAACACTGTTCTCTGTGAATTCAGTTAGTTCCCAGTAGCAGGCTCTTGTAATATGCGTACTTCCAAAGATTTATCAAAATTTGGTGTGCCGAATCTGAGTAACATGGTGAATTCGGTTAGTTCCCAATAGGCCGCAGTAGTAATAAGTGGACTGTTCGGGATATAGAAAAATTTTCACGAATGGAATCAAAATTTCTAGGCGAATTCAGTGAGTTCCCTATGGGACATGCTTGTATGAGTGTGCTTTTCAATATGTAACAACATTTTAACGAACGGACTCTAAGTATCATGGTGAATTCAGTAGGTTCCCAATAGGATTCGCATGTAATAAGCTTGTTATTCAAGATAGAGCAGCGTTTTAAGGTACGGAAACACTGTTTCTCGGTGAATTCAGTTAGTTCCCAGTAGCAGGCTCTTGCAATATGCGTACTTCTAAAGATTTATCAAAATTTGGTGTGCCGAATCTGAGTAACATGGTGAATTCGGTTAGTTCCCAATAGGCCACAGTAGTAATAAGTGGACTGTTCGGGATATAGAAAAATTTTCACGAATGGAATCAAAATTTCTAGGCGAATTCACTGAGTTCCCAATGGGACATGCTTGTATGAGTGTGCTTTTCAATATGTAACAACATTTTAAGGAACGGACTCTAAGTATCATGGTGAATTAAGCAGGTTCCCAATAGTATTCGCATGTAATAAGCTTGTTATTCAAGATAGAGCAACGTTTTAAGGAACGGAAACACTGTTTCTCTGTGAATTCAGTTAGTTCCCAGTAGCAGGCTCTTGTAGTATGCGTACTTCTAAAGATTTATCAAAATTTGGTGTGCGGAATCTGAGTAACATGGTGAATTCGGTTAGTTCCCAATAGGCCGCAGTAGTAATAAGTGGACTGTTCGGGATATAGAAAAATTTTCACGAATGGAATCAAAATTCCTAGGCGAATTCACTGAGTTCCCAAAGGGACATGCTTGTATGAGTGTGCTTTTCAATATGTAACAACATTTTAAGGAACGGACTCTAAGTATCATGGTGAATTCAGTAGGTTCCCAATAGGATTCGCATGTAATAAGATTGTTATTCAAGATAGAGCAACGTTTTAAGGAACGGAAACACTATTTCTCTGTGAATTCAGTTAGTTCCCAGTAGCAGGCTCTTGTAATATGCGTACTTCTAAAGATTTATCAAAATTTGGTGTGCCGAATCTGAGTAACATGGTGAATTCGGTTAGTTCCCAATAGGCCACAGTAGTAATAAGTGGACTGTTCGGGATATAGAAAAATTTTCACGAATGGAATCAAAATTTCTAGGCGAATTCAGTGAGTTCCCAAAGGGACACGCTTGTATGAGTGTGCTTTTCAATATGTAACAACATTATAAGGAACGGACTCTAAGTATCATGGTGAATTCAGTAGGTTCCCAATAGGATTCGCATGTAATAAGCTTGTTATTCAAGATAGAGCAGCGTTTTAAGGTACGGAAACACTGTTTCTCTGTGAATTCAGTTAGTTCCCAGTAGCAGGCCTTTGTAATATGCGTACTTCTAAAGACTTATCAAAATTTGGTGTGCCGAATCTGAGTAACATGGTGAATGGGGTTAGTTCCCAATAGGCCGCAGTAGTAATAAGTGGACTGTTCGGGATATAGAAAAATTTTCACGAATGGAATCAAAATTTCTAGGCGAATTCAGTGAGTTCCCAATGGGACATGCTTGTATGAGTGTGCTTTTCAATATGTAACAACATTTTAAGGAACGGACTCTAAGTATCATGGTGAATTCAGTAGGTTCCCAATAGGATTCGCATGTAATAAGCTTGTTATTCAAGATAGAGCAGCGTTTTAAGGAACGGAAACACTGTTTCTCTGTGAATTCAGTTAGTTCCCAGTAGCAGGCTCTTGTAATATGCGTACTTCTAAAGATTTATCAAAATTTGGTGTGCCGAATCTGAGTAACATGGTGAATTCGGTTAGTTCCCAATAGGCCGCAGTAGTAATAAGTGGACTGTTCGGGATATAAAAAAATTTTCACGAATGGATTCAAAATTTCTAGGCGAATTCACTGAGTTCCCAATGGGACATGCTTGTATGAGTGTGCTTTTCAATATGTAACAACATTTTAAGGAACGGACTCTAAGTATCATGGTGAATTCAGTAGGTTCCCAATAGGATTCGCATGTAATAAGCTTGTTTTTCAAGATAGAGCAGCGTTTAAAGGTACGGAAACACTGTTTCTCTGTGAATTCAGTTAGTTCCCAGTAGCAGGCTCTTGTAATATGCGTACTTCTAAAGATTTATCAAAATTTGGTGTGCCGAATCTGAGTAACATGGTGAATTCGGTTAGTTCCCAATAGGCCGCAGTAGTAATAAGTGGACTGTCCGGGATATAGAAAAATTACACGAATGGAATAAAATTTCTAGGCGAATTCAGTGAGGTCCCAATGGGACATGCTTGTATGAGTGTGCTTTTCAATATGTAACAACATTTTAAGGAACGGACTCTAAGTATCATGGTGAATTCAGTAGGTTCCCAATAGGATTCGCATGTAATAAGCTTGTTATTCAAGATAGAGCAGCGTTTTAAGGAACGGAAACACTGTTTCTCTGTGAATTCAGTTAGTTCCCAGTAGCAGGCCTTTGTAATATGCGTACTTCTAAAGACTTATCACAATTTGGTGTGCCGAATCTGAGTAACATGGTGAATTCGGTTAGTTCCCAATAGGCCGCAGTAGTAATAAGTGGACTGTTCGGGATATAGAAAAATTTTCACGAATTTAATCAAAATTTCTAGGCAAATTCAGTGAGTTCCCAATGGGACATGCTTGTATGAGTGTGCTTTTCAATATGTAACAACATTTTAAGGAACGGACTCTAAGTATCATGGTGAATTCAGTAGGTTCCCAATAGGATTCGCATGTAATAAGCTTGTTATTCAAGATAGAGCAGCGTTTCAAGGAACGGAAACACTGTTTCTCTGTGAATTCAGTTAGTTCCCTGTAGCAGGCTCTTGTAATATGCATAATTCTAAAGATTTATCAAAATTTGGTGTGCCGAATCTGAGTAACATGGTGAATTCGGTTAGTTCCCAATAGGCCGCAGTAGTAATAAGTGGACTGTTCGGGATATAGAAAAATTTTCACGAATGGAATCAAAATTTCTAGGCGAATTCAGTGAGTTCCCAATGGGACATGCTTGTGTGAGTGTGCTTTTCAATATGTAACAACATTTTAAGGAACGGACTCTAAGTATCATGGTGAATTAAGTAGGTTCCCATTAGGATTCGCATGTAATAAGCTTATTATTCAAGATAGAGCAGCTTTTTTAGGAACGGAAACACTGTTTCTCTGTGAATTCAGTTAGTTCCCAGTAGCAGGCTCTTGTAATATGCGTACTTCTAAAGATTTATCAAAATTTGGTGTGCCGAATCTGAGTAACATGGTGAATTCGGTTAGTCCCAATAGGCCGCAATAGTAATAAGTGGACTGTTCGGGATATAGAAAAATTTTCACGAATGGAATCAAAACTTCTAGGCGATTTCAGTGAGTTCCCAATGGGACATGCTTGTATGAGTGTGCTTTTCAATATGTAACAACATTTTAAGGAACGGACTCTAAGTATCATGGTGAATTCAGTAGGTTCCCAATAGGATTCGCATGTAATAAGCTTGTTATTCAAGATAGAGCAGCGTTTTAAGGAACGGAAACACTGTTCTCTGTGAATTCAGTTAGTTCTCAGTAGCAGGCTCTTGTAATATGCGTACTTCCAAAGATTTATCAAAATTTGGTGTGCCGAATCTGAGTAACATTGTGAATTCGGTTAGTTCCCAATAGGCCGCAGTAGTAATAAGTGGACTGTTCGGGATATAGAAAAATTTTCACGAATGGAATCAAAATTTCTAGGCGAATTCAGTGAGTTCCCAATGGGACATGCTTGTATGAGTGTGCTTTTCAATATGTAACAACATTTATGGAACGGACTCTAAGTATCATGGTGAATTCAGTAGGTTCCCAATAGGATTCGCATGTAATAAGCTTGTTATTCAAGATAGAGCAGCGTTTTAAGGAACGGAAACACTGTTTCTCTGTGAATTCAGTTAGTTCCCAGTAGCAGGCTCTTGTAATATGCGTACTTCTAAAGATTTATCAAAATTTGGTGTGCCGAATCTGAGTAACATGGTGAATTCGGTTAGTTCCCAATAGGCCGCAGTAGTAATAAGTGGACTGTTCGGGATATAAAAAAATTTTCACGAATGGAATCAAAATTTCTAGGCGAATTCACTGAGTTCCCAATGGGACATGCTTGTATGAGTGTGCTTTTCAATATGTAACAAAATTTTAAGGAACGGACTCTAAGTATCATGGTGAATTCAGTAGGTTCCCAATAGGATTCGCATGTAATAAGCTTGTTATTCAAGATAGAGAAGCGTTTTAAGGAACGGAAACACTGTTTCTCTGTGAATTCAGTTAGTTCCCAGTAGCAGGCTCTTGTAATATGCGTACTTCTAAAGATTTATCAAAATTTGGTGTGCCGAATCTGAGTAACATGGTGAATTCGGTTAGTTCCCAATAGTCTGCAGTAGTAATAAGTGGACTGTTCGGGATATAGAAAAATTTTCACGAATGGAATCAAAATTTCTAGGCGAATTCAGTGAGTTCCCAATGGGACACGCTTGTATGAGTGTGCTTTTCCATATGTAACAACATTTTAAGGAACGGACTCTAAGTATCATGGTGAATTCAGTAGGTTCCCAATAGGATTCGCATGTAATAAGCTTGTTATTCAAGATAGAGCAGCGTTTCAAGGAACGGAAACACTGTTTCTCTGTGAATTCAGTTAGTTCCCTGTAGCAGGCTCTTGTAATATGCGTACTACTAAAGATTTATCAAAATTTGGTGTGCCGAATCTGAGTAACATGGTGAATTCGGTTAGTTCCCAATAGGCCGCAGTAGTAATAAGTGGACTGTTCGGGATATAGAAAAATTTTCACGAATGGAATCAAAATTTCTAGGCGAATTCAGTGAGTTCCCAATGGGACATGCTTGTGTGAGTGTGCTTTTCAATATGTAACAACATTTTAAGGAACGGACTCTAAGTATCATGGTGAATTAAGTAGGTTCCCAATAGGATTCGCATGTAATAAGCTTGTTATTCAAGATAGAGCAGCTTTTTTAGGAACGGAAACACTGTTTCTCTGTGAATTCAGTTAGTTCCCAGTAGCAGGCTCTTGTAATATGCGTACTTCTAAAGATTTATCAAAATTTGGTGTGCCGAATCTGAGTAACATGGTGAATTCGGTTAGTTCCCAATAGGCCGCAGTAGTAATAAGTGGACTGTTCGGGATATAGAAAAATTTTCACGAATGGAATCAAAATTTCTAGGCGAATTCAGTGAGTTCCCAATGGGACATGCTTGTATGAGTGTGCTTTTCAATATGTAACAACATTTTAAGGAACGGACTCTAAGTATCATGGTGAATTCAGTAGGTTCCCAATAGGATTCGCATGTAATAAGCTTGTTATTCAAGATAGAGCAGCGTTTTAAGGAACGGAAACACTGTTCTCTGTGAATTCAGTTAGTTCCCAGTAGCAGGCTCTTGTAATATGCGTACTTCCAAAGATTTATCAAAATTTGGTGTGCCGAATCTGAGTAACATGGTGAATTCGGTTAGTTCCCAATAGGCCGCAGTAGTAATAAGTGGACTGTTCGGGATATAGAAAAATTTTCACGAATGGAATCAAAATTTCTAGGCGAATTCAGTGAGTTCCCTATGAGACATGCTTGTATGAGTGTGCTTTTCAATATGTAACAACATTTTAACGAACGGACTCTAAGTATCATGGTGAATTCAGTAGGTTCCCAATAGGATTCACATGTAATAAGCTTGTTATTCAAGATAGAGCAGCGTTTTAAGGTACGGAAACACTGTTTCTCGGTGAATTCAGTTAGTTCCCAGTAGCAGGCTCTTGCAATATGCGTACTTCTAAAGATTTATCAAAATTTGGTGTGCCGAATCTGAGTAACATGGTGAATTCGGTTAGTTCCCAATAGGCCACAGTAGTAATAAGTGGACTGTTCGGGATATAGAAAAATTTTCACGAATGGAATCAAAATTTCTAGGCGAATTCACTGAGTTCCCAATGGGACATGCTTGTATGAGTGTGCTTTTCAATATGTAACAACATTTTAAGGAACGGACTCTAAGTATCATGGTGAATTCAGCAGGTTCCCAATAGTATTCGCATGTAATAAGCTTGTTATTCAAGATAGAGCAACGTTTTAAGGAACGGAAACACTGTTTCTCTGTGAATTCAGTTAGTTCCCAGTAGCAGGCTCTTGTAGTATGCGTACTTCTAAAGATTTATCAAAATTTGGTGTGCGGAATCTGAGTAACATGGTGAATTCGGTTAGTTCCCAATAGGCCGCAGTAGTAATAAGTGGACTGTTCGGGATATAGAAAAATTTTCACGAATGGAATCAAAATTTCTAGGCGAATTCACTGAGTTCCCAAAGGGACATGCTTGTATGAGTGTGCTTTTCAATATGTAACAACATTTTAAGGAACGGACTCTAAGTATCATGGTGAATTCAGTAGGTTCCCAATAGGATTCGCATGTAATAAGATTGTTATTCAAGATAGAGCAACGTTTTAAGGAACGGAAACACTATTTCTCTGTGAATTCAGTTAGTTCCCAGTAGCAGGCTCTTGTAATATGCGTACTTCTAAAGATTTATCAAAATTTGGTGTGCCGAATCTGAGTAACATGGTGAATTCGGTTAGTTCCCAATAGGCCACAGTAGTAATAAGTGGACTGTTCGGGATATAGAAAAATTTTCACGAATGGAATCAAAATTTCTAGGCGAATTCAGTGAGTTCCCAAAGGGACACGCTTGTATGAGTGTGCTTTTCAATATGTAACAACATTTTAAGGAACGGACTCTAAGTATCATGGTGAATTCAGTAGGTTCCCAATAGGATTCGCATGTAATAAGCTTGTTATTCAAGATAGAGCAGCGTTTTAAGGTACGGAAACACTGTTTCTCTGTGAATTCAGTTAGTTCCCAGTAGCAGGCCTTTGTAATATGCGTACTTCTAAAGACTTATCAAAATTTGGTGTGCCGAATCTGAGTAACATGGTGAATGGGGTTAGTTCCCAATAGGCCGCAGTAGTAATAAGTGGACTGTTCGGGATATAGAAAAATTTTCACGAATGGAATCAAAATTTCTAGGCGAATTCAGTGAGTTCCCAATGGGACATGCTTGTATGAGTGTGCTTTTCAATATGTAACAACATTTTAAGGAACGGACTCTAAGTATCATGGTGAATTCAGTAGGTTCCCAATAGGATTCGCATGTAATAAGCTTGTTATTCAAGATAGAGCAGCGTTTTAAGGAACGGAAACACTGTTTCTCTGTGAATTCAGTTAGTTCCCAGTAGCAGGCTCTTGTAATATGCGTACTTCTAAAGATTTATCAAAATTTGGTGTGCCGAATCTGAGTAACATGGTGAATTCGGTTAGTTCCCAATAGGCCGCAGTAGTAATAAGTGGACTGTTCGGGATATAAAAAAATTTTCACGAATGGATTCAAAATTTCTAGGCGAATTCACTGAGTTCCCAATGGGACATGCTTGTATGAGTGTGCTTTTCAATATGTAACAACATTTTAAGGAACGGACTCTAAGTATCATGGTGAATTCAGTAGGTTCCCAATAGGATTCGCATGTAATAAGCTTGTTATTCAAGATAGAGCAGCGTTTAAAGGTAAGGAAACACTGTTTCTCTGTGAATTCAGTTAGTTCCCAGTAGCAGGCTCTTGTAATATGCGTACTTCTAAAGATTTATCAAAATTTGGTGTGCCGAATCTGAGTAACATGGTGAATTCGGTTAGTTCCCAATAGTCTGCAGTAGTAATAAGTGGACTGTTCGGGATATAGAAAAATTTTCACGAATGGAATCAAAATTTCTAGGCGAATTCAGTGAGTTCCCAGTGGGACATGCTTGTATGAGTGTGCTTTTCCATATGTAACAACATTTTAAGGAACTGACCCTAAGTATCATGGTGAATTCAGTAGGTTCCCAATAGGATTCGCATGTAATAAGCTTGTTAGTCAAGATAGAGCAGCGTTTTAAGGAACGGAAACACTGTTTCTCTGTGAATTCAGTTAGTTCCCTGTAGCAGGCTCTTGTAATATGCGTACTACTAAAGATTTATCAAAATTTGGTGTGCCGAATCTCAGTAACATGGTGAATTCGGTTAGTTCCCAATAGGCCGCAGTAGTAATAAGTGGACTGTTCGGGATATAGAAAAATTTTCACGAATGGAATCAAAATTTCTAGGCGAATTCAGTGAGTTCCCAACGGGACATGCTTGTATGAGTGTGCTTTTCAATATGTAACAACATTTTAAGGAACGGACTCTAAGTATCATGGTGAATTCAGTAGGTTCCCAATAGGATTCGCATGTAATAAGCTTGTTATTCAAGATAGAGCAACGTTTTAAGGAACGGAAACACTGTTCTCTGTGAATTCAGTTAGTTCCCAGTAGCAGGCTCTTGTAATATGCGTACTTCTAAAGATTTATCAAAATTTGGTGTACCGAATCTGAGTAACATGGTGAATTCGGTTAGTTCCCAATAGGCCGCAGTAGTAATAAGTGGACTGTTCGGGATATAGAAAAATTTTCACGAATGGAATCAAAATTTCTAAGCGAATTCAGTGAGTTCCCAATGGGACACGCTTGTATGAGTGTGCTTTTCCATATGTAACAACATTTTAAGGAACGGACTCTAAGTATCATGGTGAATTCAGTAGGTTCCCAATAGGATTCGCATGTAATAAGCTTGTTATTCAAGATAGAGCAGCGTTTCAAGGAACGGAAACACTGTTTCTCTGTGAATTCAGTTAGTTCCCTGTAGCAGGCTCTTGTAATATGCGTACTACTAAAGATTTATCAAAATTTGGTGTGCCGAATCTGAGTAACATGGTGAATTCGGTTAGTTCCCAATAGGCCGCAGTAGTAATAAGTGGACTGTTCGGGATATAGAAAAATTTTCACGAATGGAATCAAAATTTCTAGGCGAATTCAGTGAGTTCCCAATGGGACATGCTTGTGTGAGTGTGCTTTTCAATATGTAACAACATTTTAAGGAACGGACTCTAAGTATCATGGTGAATTAAGTAGGTTCCCAATAGGATTCGCATGTAATAAGCTTGTTATTCAAGATAGAGCAGCTTTTTTAGGAACGGAAACACTGTTTCTCTGTGAATTCAGTTAGTTCCCAGTAGCAGGCTCTTGTAATATGCGTACTTCTAAAGATTTATCAAAATATGGTGTGCCGAATCTGAGTAACATGGTGAATTCGGTTAGTTCCCAATAGGCCGCAGTAGTAATAAGTGGACTGTTCGGGATATAGAAAAATTTTCACGAATGGAATCAAAATTTCTAGGCGAATTCAGTGAGTTCCCAATGGGACATGCTTGTATGAGTGTGCTTTTCAATATGTAACAACATTTTAAGGAACGGACTCTAAGTATCATGGTGAATTCAGTAGGTTCCCAATAGGATTCGCATGTAATAAGCTTGTTGTTCAAGATAGAGCAACGTTTTAAGGTACGGAAATACTGTTTCTCTGTGAAATCAGTTAGTTCCCAGTAGCAGGCCTTTGTAATATGCGTACTTCTAAAGACTTATCAAAATTTGGTGTGCCGAATCTGAGTAACATGGTGAATTCGGTTAGTTCCCAATAGGCCACAGTAGTAATAAGTGGACTGTTCGGGATATAGAAAAATTTTCACGAATGGAATCAAAATTTCTAGGCGAATTCAGTGAGTTCCCAATGGGACACGCTTGTATGAGTGTGCTTTTCCATATGTAACAACATTTTAAGGAACGGACTCTAAGTATCATGGTGAATTCAGTAGGTTCCCAATAGGATTCGCATGTAATAAGCTTGTTATTCAAGATAGAGCAGCGTTTCAAGGAACGGAAACACTGTTTCTCTGTGAATTCAGTTAGTTCCCTGTAGCAGGCTCTTGTAATATGCGTACTACTAAAGATTTATCAAAATTTGGTGTGCCGAATCTGAGTAACATGGTGAATTCGGTTAGTTCCCAATAGGCCGCAGTAGTAATAAGTGGACTGTTCGGGATATAGAAAAATTTTCACGAATGGAATCAAAATTTCTAGGCGAATTCAGTGAGTTCCCAATGGGACATGCTTGTGTGAGTGTGCTTTTCAATATGTAACAACATTTTAAGGAACGGACTCTAAGTATCATGGTGAATTAAGTAGGTTCCCAATAGGATTCGCATGTAATAAGCTTGTTATTCAAGATAGAGCAGCTTTTTTAGGAACGGAAACACTGTTTCTCTGTGAATTCAGTTAGTTCCCAGTAGCAGGCTCTTGTAATATGCGTACTTCTAAAGATTTATCAAAATATGGTGTGCCGAATCTGAGTAACATGGTGAATTCGGTTAGTTCCCAATAGGCCGCAGTAGTAATAAGTGGACTGTTCGGGATATAGAAAAATTTTCACGAATGGAATCAAAATTTCTAGGCGAATTCAGTGAGTTCCCAATGGGACATGCTTGTATGAGTGTGCTTTTCAATCTGTAACAACATTTTAAGGAACGGACTCTAAGTATCATGGTGAATTCAGTAGGTTCCCAATAGGATTCGCATGTAATAAGCTTGTTATTCAAGATAGAGCAGCGTTTTAAGGAACGGAAACACTGTTCTCTGTGAATTCAGTTAGTTCCCAGTAGCAGGCTCTTGTAATATGCGTACTTCCAAAGATTTATCAAAATTTGGTGTGCCGAATCTGAGTAACATGGTGAATTCGGTTAGTTCCCAATAGGCCGCAGTAGTAATAAGTGGACTGTTCGGGATATAGAAAAATTTTCACGAATGGAATCAAAATTTCTAGGCGAATTCATTGAGTTCCCTATGGGACATGCTTGTATGAGTGTGCTTTTCAATATGTAACAACATTTTAACGAACGGACTCTAAGTATCATGGTGAATTCAGTAGGTTCCCAAGGATTCGCATGTAATAAGCTTGTTATTCAAGATAGAGCAGCGTTTTAAGGTACGGAAACACTGTTTCTCTGTGAATTCAGTTAGTTCCCAGTAGCAGGCTCTTGTAGTATGCGTACTTCTAAAGATTTATCAAAATTTGGTGTGCCGAATCTGAGTAACATGGTGAATTCGGTTAGTTCCCAATAGGCCGCAGTAGTAATAAGTGGACTGTTCGGGATATAGAAAAATTTTCACGAATGGAATCAAAATTTCTAGGCGAATTCAGTGAGTTCCCAATGGGACATGCTTGTATGAGTGTGCTTTTCAATATGTAACAACATTTTAAGGAACGGACTCTAAGTATCATGGTGAATTCAGCAGGTTCCCAATAGTATTCGCATGTAATAAGCTTGTTATTCAAGATAGAGCAACGTTTTAAGGAACGGAAACACTGTTTCTCTGTGATTTCAGTTAGTTCCCAGTAGCAGGCTCTTGTAGTATGCGTACTTCTAAAGATTTATCAAAATTTGGTGTGCGGAATCTGAGTAACATGGTGAATTCGGTTAGTTCCCAATAGGCCGCAGTAGTAATAAGTGGACTGTTCGGGATATAGAAAAATTTTCACGAATGGAATCAAAATTTCTAGGCGAATTCACTGAGATCCCAAAGGGACATGCTTGTATGAGTGTGCTTTTCAATATGTAACAACATTTTAAGGAACGGACTCTAAGTATCATGGTGAATTCAGTAGGTTCCCAATAAGATTCGCATGTAATAAGCTTGTTATTCAAGATAGAGCAACGTTTTAAGGAACGGAAACACTATTTCTCTGTGAATTCAGTTAGTTCCCAGTAGCAGGCTCTTGTAATATGCGTACTTCTAAAGATTTATCAAAATTTGGTGTGCCGAATCTGAGTAACATGGTGAATTCGGTTAGTTCCCAATAGGCCACAGTAGTAATAAGTGGACTGTTCGGGATATAGAAAAATTTTCACGAAAGGAATCAAAATTTCTAGGCGAATTCAGTGAGTTCCCAAAGGGACACGCTTGTATGAGTGTGCTTTTCAATATGTAACAACATTTTAAGGAACGGACTCTAAGTATCATGGTGAATTCAGTAGGTTCCCAATAGGATTCGCATGTAATAAGCTTGTTATTCAAGATAGAGCAGCGTTTTAAGGTACGGAAACACTGTTTCTCTGTGAATTCAGTTAGTTCCCAGTAGCAGGCCTTTGTAATATGCGTACTTCTAAAGACTTATCAAAATTTGGTGTGCCGAATCTGAGTAACATGGTGAATTCGGTTAGTTCCCAATAGGCCGCAGTAGTAATAAGTGGACTGTTCGGGATATAGAAAAATTTTCACAAATGGAATCAAAATTTCTAGGCGAATTCAGTGAGTTCCCAATGGGACATGCTTGTATGAGTGTGCTTTTCAATATGTAACAACATTTTAAGGAACGGACTCTAAGTATCATGGTGAATTCAGTAGGTTCCCAATAGGATTCGCATGTAATAAGCTTGTTATTCAAGATAGAGCAGCGTTTTAAGGAACGGAAACACTGTTTCTCTGTGAATTCAGTTAGTTCCCAGTAGCAGGCTCTTGTAATATGCGTACTTCTAAAGATTTATCAAAATTTGGTGTGCCGAATCTGAGTAACATGGTTAATTCGGTTAGTTCCCAATAGGCCGCAGTAGTAATAAGTGGACTGTTCGGGATATAGAAAAATTTTCACGAATGGAATCAAAATTTCTAGACGAATTCAGTGAGTTCCCAATGGGATATGCTTGTATGAGTGTGCTTTTCAATATGTAACAACATTTTAAGGAACGGACTCTAAGTATCATGGTGAATTCAGTAGGTTCCCAATAGGATTCGCATGTAATAAGCTTGTTATTCAAGATAGAGCAGCGTTTTAAGGAACGGAAACACTGTTTCTCTGTAAATTCAGTTAGTTCCCAGTAGCAGGCTCTTGTAATATGCGTACTTCTAAAGATTTATCAAAATTTGGTGTGCCGAATCTGAGTAACATGGTGAATTCGGTTAGTTCCCAATAGGCCGCAGTAGTAATAAGTGGACTGTTCGGGATATAAAAAAATTTTCACGAATGGATTCAAAATTTCTAGGCGAATTCACTGAGTTCCCAATGGGACATGCTTGTATGAGTGTGCTTTTCAATATGTAACAACATTTTAAGGAACGGACTCTAAGTATCATGGTGAATTCAGTAGGTTCCCAATAGGATTCGCATGTAATAAGCTTGTTATTCAAGATAGAGCAGCGTTTCAAGGAACGGAAACACTGTTTCTCTGTGAATTCAGTTAGTTCCCTGTAGCAGGCTCTTGTAATATGCGTACTACTAAAGATTTATCAAAATTTGGTGTGCCGAATCTGAGTAACATGGTGAATTCGGTTAGTTCCCAATAGGCCGCAGTAGTAATAAGTGGACTGTTCGGGATATAGAAAAATTTTCACGAATGGAATCAAAATTTCTAGGCGAATTCAGTGAGTTCCCAATGGGACATGCTTGTGTGAGTGTGCTTTTCAATATGTAACAACATTTTAAGGAACGGACTCTAAGTATCATGGTGAATTAAGTAGGTTCCCAATAGGATTCGCATGTAATAAGCTTGTTATTCAAGATAGAGCAGCTTTTTTAGGAACGGAAACACTGTTTCTCTGTGAATTCAGTTAGTTCCCAGTAGCAGGCTCTTGTAATATGCGTACTTCTAAAGATTTATCAAAATATGGTGTGCCGAATCTGAGTAACATGGTGAATTCGGTTAGTTCCCAATAGGCCTCAGTAGTAATAAGTGGACTGTTCGGGATATAGAAAAATTTTCACGAATGGAATCAAAATTTCTAGGCGAATTCAGTGAGTTCCCAATGGGACATGCTTGTATGAGTGTGCTTTTCAATCTGTAACAACATTTTAAGGAACGGACTCTAAGTATCATGGTGAATTCAGTAGGTTCCCAATAGGATTCGCATGTAATAAGCTTGTTATTCAAGATAGAGCAGCGTTTTAAGGAACGGAAACACTGTTCTCTGTGAATTCAGTTAGTTCCCAGTAAAAGGCTCTTGTAATATGCGTACTTCCAAAGATTTATCAAAATTTGGTGTGCCGAATCTGAGTAACATGGTGAATTCGGTTAGTTCCCAATAGGCCGCAGTAGTAATAAGTGGACTGTTCGGGATATAGAAAAATTTTCACGAATGGAATCAAAATTTCTAGGCGAATTCATTGAGTTCCCTATGGGACATGCTTGTATGAGTGTGCTTTTCAATATGTAACAACATTTTAACGAACGGACTCTAAGTATCATGGTGAATTCAGTAGGTTCCCAAGGATTCGCATGTAATAAGCTTGTTATTCAAGATAGAGCAGCGTTTTAAGGTACGGAAACACTGTTTCTCTGTGAATTCAGTTAGTTCCCAGTAGCAGGCTCTTGTAGTATGCGTACTTCTAAAGATTTATCAAAATTTGGTGTGCCGAATCTGAGTAACATGGTGAATTCGGTTAGTTCCCAATAGGCCGCAGTAGTAATAAGTGGACTGTTCGGGATATAGAAAAATTTTCACGAATGGAATCAAAATTTCTAGGCGAATTCACTGAGTTCCCAATGGGACATGCTTGTATGAGTGTGCTTTTCAATATGTAACAACATTTTAAGGAACGGACTCTAAGTATCATGGTGAATTCAGCAGGTTCCCAATAGTATTCGCATGTAATAAGCTTGTTATTCAAGATAGAGCAACGTTTTAAGGAACGGAAACACTGTTTCTCTGTGATTTCAGTTAGTTCCCAGTAGCAGGCTCTTGTAGTATGCGTACTTCTAAAGATTTATCAAAATTTGGTGTGCGGAATCTGAGTAACATGGTGAATTCGGTTAGTTCCCAATAGGCCGCAGTAGTAATAAGTGGACTGTTCGGGATATAGAAAAATTTTCACGAATGGAATCAAAATTTCTAGGCGAATTCACTGAGACCCCAAAGGGACATGCTTGTATGAGTGTGCTTTTCAATATGTAACAACATTTTAAGGAACGGACTCTAAGTATCATGGTGAATTCAGTAGGTTCCCAATAAGATTCGCATGTAATAAGCTTGTTATTCAAGATAGAGCAACGTTTTAAGGAACGGAAACACTATTTCTCTGTGAATTCAGTTAGTTCCCAGTAGCAGGCTCTTGTAATATGCGTACTTCTAAAGATTTATCAAAATTTGGTGTGCCGAATCTGAGTAACATGGTGAATTCGGTTAGTTCCCAATAGGCCACAGTAGTAATAAGTGGACTGTTCGGGATATAGAAAAATTTTCACGAAAGGAATCAAAATTTCTAGGCGAATTCAGTGAGTTCCCAAAGGGACACGCTTGTATGAGTGTGCTTTTCAATATGTAACAACATTTTAAGGAACGGACTCTAAGTATCATGGTGAATTCAGTAGGTTCCCAATAGGATTCGCATGTAATAAGCTTGTTATTCAAGATAGAGCAGCGTTTTAAGGTACGGAAACACTGTTTCTCTGTGAATTCAGTTAGTTCCCAGTAGGAGGCCTTTGTAATATGCGTACTTCTAAAGACTTATCAAAATTTGGTGTGCCGAATCTGAGTAACATGGTGAATTCGGTTAGTTCCCAATAGGCCGCAGTAGTAATAAGTGGACTGTTCGGGATATAGAAAAATTTTCACGAATGGAATCAAAATTTCTAGGCGAATTCAGTGAGTTCCCAATGGGACATGCTTGTATGAGTGTGCTTTTCAATATGTAACAACATTTTAAGGAACGGACTCTAAGTATCATGGTGAATTCAGTAGGTTCCCAATAGGATTCGCATGTAATAAGCTTGTTATTCAAGATAGAGCAGCGTTTTAAGGAACGGAAACACTGTTTCTCTGTGAATTCAGTTAGTTCCCAGTAGCAGGCTCTTGTAATATGCGTACTTCTAAAGATTTATCAAAATTTGGTGTGCCGAATCTGAGTAACATGGTGAATTCGGTTAGTTCCCAATAGGCCGCAGTAGTAATAAGTGGACTGTTCGGGATATAGAAAAATTTTCACGAATGGAATCAAAATTTCTAGACGAATTCAGTGAGTTCCCAATGGGATATGCTTGTATGAGTGTGCTTTTCAATATGTAACAACATTTTAAGGAACGGACTCTAAGTATCATGGTGAATTCAGTAGGTTCCCAATAGGATTCGCATGTAATAAGCTTGTTATTCAAGATAGAGCAGCGTTTTAAGGAACGGAAACACTGTTTCTCTGTAAATTCAGTTAGTTCCCAGTAGCAGGCTCTTGTAATATGCGTACTTCTAAAGATTTATCAAAATTTGGTGTGCCGAATCTGAGTAACATGGTGAATTCGGTTAGTTCCCAATAGGCCGCAGTAGTAATAAGTGGACTGTTCGGGATATAAAAAAATTTTCACGAATGGATTCAAAATTTCTAGGCGAATTCACTGAGTTCCCAATGGGACATGCTTGTATGAGTGTGCTTTTCAATATGTAACAACATTTTAAGGAACGGACTCTAAGTATCATGGTGAATTCAGTAGGTTCCCAATAGGATTCGCATGTAATAAGCTTGTTATTCAAGATAGAGAAGCGTTTTAAGGAACGGAAACACTGTTTCTCTGTGAATTCAGTTAGTTCCCAGTAGCAGGCTCTTGTAATATGCGTACTTCTAAAGATTTATCAAAATTTGGTGTGCCGAATCTGAGTAACATGGTGAATTCGGTTAGTTCCCAATAGTCTGCAGTAGTAATAAGTGGACTGTTCGGGATATAGAAAAATTTTCACGAATGGAATCAAAATTTCTAGGCGAATTCAGTGAGTTCCCAGTGGGACATGCTTGTATGAGTGTGCTTTTCCATATGTAACAACATTTTAAGGAACGGACCCTAAGTATCCTGCTGAATTCAGTAGGTTCCCAATAGGATTCGCATGTAATAAGCTTGTTAGTCAAGATAGAGCAGCGTTTTAAGGAACGGAAACACTGTTTCTCTGTGAATTCAGTTAGTTCCCTGTAGCAGGCTCTTGTAATATGCGTACTACTAAAGATTTATCAAAATTTGGTGTGCCGAATCTCAGTAACATGGTGAATTCGGTTAGTTCCCAATAGGCCGCAGTAGTAATAAGTGGACTGTTCGGGATATAGAAAAATTTTCACGAATGGAATCAAAATTTCTAGGCGAATTCAGTGAGTTCCCAACGGGACATGCTTGTATGAGTGTGCTTTTCAATATGTAACAACATTTTAAGGAACGGACTCTAAGTATCATGGTGAATTCAGTAGGTTCCCAATAGGATTCGCATGTAATAAGCTTGTTATTCAAGATAGAGCAACGTTTTAAGGAACGGAAACACTGTTCTCTGTGAATTCAGTTAGTTCCCAGTAGCAGGCTCTTGTAATATGCGTACTTCTAAAGATTTATCAAAATTTGGTGTGCCGAATCTGAGTAACATGGTGAATTCGGTTAGTTCCCAATAGGCCGCAGTAGTAATAAGTGGACTGTTCGGGATATAGAAAAATTTTCACGAATGGAATCAAAATTTCTAGGCGAATTCACTGAGTTCCCAATGGGACATGCTTGTATGAGTGTGCTTTTCAATATGTAACAACATTTTAAGGAACGGACTCTAAGTATCATGGTGAATTCAGTAGGTTCCCAATAGGATTCGCATGTAATAAGCTTGTTATTCAAGATAGAGAAGCGTTTTAAGGAACGGAAACACTGTTTCTCTGTGAATTCAGTTAGTTCCCAGTAGCAGGCTCTTGTAATATGCGTACTTCTAAAGATTTATCAAAATTTGGTGTGCCGAATCTGAGTAACATGGTGAATTCGGTTAGTTCCCAATAGTCTGCAGTAGTAATAAGTGGACTGTTCGGGATATAGAAAAATTTTCACGAATGGAATCAAAATTTCTAGGCGAATTCAGTGAGTTCCCAATGGGACACGCTTGTATGAGTGTGCTTTTCAATATGTAACAACATTTTAAGGAACGGACTCTAAGTATCATGGTGAATTCAGTAGGTTCCCAATAGGATTCGCATGTAATAAGCTTGTTATTCAAGATAGAGCAGCGTTTTAAGGCACGGAAACACTGTTTCTCTGTGAATTCAGTTAGTTCCCAGTAGCAGGCTCTTGTAATATGCGTACTTCTAAAGATTTATCAAAATTTGGTGTGCCGAATCTGAGTAACATGGTGAATTCGGTTAGTTCCCAATAGGCCGCAGTAGTAATAAGTGGACTGTTCGGGATATAGAAAAATTTTCACGAATGGAATCAAAATTTCTAGGCGAATTCAGTGAGTTCCCAATGGGACATGCTTGTATGAGTGTGCTTTTCAATATGTAACAACATTTTAAGGAACGGACTCTAAGTATCATGGTGAATTCAGTAGGTTCCCAATAGGATTCGCATGTAATAAGCTTGTTGTTCAAGATAGAGCAACGTTTTAAGGTACGGAAATACTGTTTCTCTGTGAAATCAGTTAGTTCCCAGTAGCAGGCCTTTGTAATATGCGTACTTCTAAAGACTTATCAAAATTTGGTGTGCCGAATCTGAGTAACATGGTGAATTCGGTTAGTTCCCAATAGGCCACAGTAGTAATAAGTGGACTGTTCGGGATATAGAAAAATTTTCACGAATGGAATCAAAATTTCTAGGCGAATTCAGTGAGTTCCCAATGGGACATGCTTGTATGAGTGTGCTTTTCAATATGTAACAACATTTATGGAACGGACTCTAAGTATCATGGTGAATTCAGTAGGTTCCCAATAGGATTCGCATGTAATAAGCTTGTTATTCAAGATAGAGCAGCGTTTTAAGGAAAGGAAACACTGTTTCTCTGTGAATTCAGTTAGTTCCCAGTAGCAGGCTCTTGTAATATGCGTACTTCTAAAGATTTATCAAAATTTGGTGTGCCGAATCTGAGTAACATGGTTAATTCGGTTAGTTCCCAATAGGCCGCAGTAGTAATAAGTGGACTGTTCGGGATATAGAAAAATTTTCACGAATGGAATCAAAATTTCTAGGCGAATTCAGTGAGTTCCCAATGGGACATGCTTGTATGAGTGTGCTTTTCAATATGTAACAACATTTTAAGGAACGGACTCTAAGTATCATGGTGAATTCAGTAGGTTCCCAATCGGATTCGCATGTAATAAGCTTGTTATTCAAGATAGAGCAGCGTTTTAAGGAACGGAAATACTGTTTCTCTGTGAATTCAGTTAGTTCCCAGTAGCAGGCTCTTGTAATATGCGTACTTCTAAAGATTTATCAAAATTTGGTGTGTCGAATCTGAGTAACATGGTGAATTCGGTTAGTTCCCAATAGGCCGCAGTAGTAATAAGTGGACTGTTCGGGATATAGAAAAATTTTCACGAATGGAATCAAAATTTCTAGGCGAATTCAGTGAGTTCCCAATGGGACATGCTTGTATGAGTGTGCTTTTCAATATGTAACAACATTTTAAGGAACGGACTCTAAGTATCATGGCGAATTCAGTAGGTTCCCAATAGGATTCGCATGTAATAAGCTTGTTATTCAAGATAGAGCAGCGTTTTAAGGAACGGAAACACTGTTCTCTGTGATTTCAGTTAGTTCTCAGTAGCAGGCTCTTGTAATATGCGTACTTCCAAAGACTTATCAAAATTTGGTGTGCCGAATCTGAGTAACATGGTGAATTCGGTTAGTTCCCAATAGGCCGCAGTAGTAATAAGTGGACTGTTCGGGATATAGAAAAATTTTCACGAATGGAATCAAAATTTCTAGGCGAATTCAGTGAGTTCCCAATGGGACATGCTTGTATGAGTGTGCTTTTCAATATGTAACAACATTTATGGAACGGTCTCTAAGTATCATGGTGAATTCAGTAGGTTCCCAATAGGATTCGCATGTAATAAGCTTGTTATTCAAGATAGAGCAGCGTTTTAAGGAACGGAAACACTGTTTCTCTGTGAAATCAGTTAGTTCCCAGTAGCAGGCCTTTGTAATATGCGTACTTCTAAAGACTTATCAAAATTTGGTGTGCCGAATCTGAGTAACATGGTGAATTCGGTTAGTTCCCAATAGGCCGCAGTAGTAATAAGTGGACTGTTCGGGATATAGAAAAATTTTCACGAATGGAATCAAAATTTCTAGGCGAATTCAGTGAGTTCCCAAAGGGACACGCTTGTATGAGTGTGCTTTTCAATATGTAACAACATTTTAAGGAACGCACTCTAAGTATCATGGTGAATTCAGTAGGTTCCCAATAGGATTCGCATGTAATAAGCTTGTTATTCAAGATAGAGCAGCGTTTTAAGGTACGGAAACACTGTTTCTCTGTGAATTCAGTTAGTTCCCAGTAGCAGGCTCTTGTAATATGCGTACTTCTAAAGATTTATCAAAATTTGGTGTGCCGAATCTGAGTAACATGGTGAATTCGGTTAGTTCCCAATAGGCCGCAGTAGTAATAAGTGGACTGTTCGGGATATAGAAAAATTTTCACGAATGGAATCAAAATTACTAGGCGAATTCAGTGAGTTCCCAATGGGACATGCTTGTATGAGTGTGCTTTTCAATATGTAACAACATTTTAAGGAACGGACTCTAAGTATCATGGTGAATTCAGTAGGTTCCCAATAGGATTCGCATGTAATAAGCTTGTTGTTCAAGATAGAGCAACGTTTTAAGGTACGGAAATACTGTTTCTCTGTGAAATCAGTTAGTTCCCAGTAGCAGGCCTTTGTAATATGCGTACTTCTAAAGACTTATCAAAATTTGGTGTGCCGAATCTGAGTAACATGGTGAATTCGGTTAGTTCCCAATAGGCCGCAGTAGTAATAAGTGGACTGTTCGGGATATAGAAAAATTTTCACGAATGGAATCAAAATTTCTAGGCGAATTCAGTGAGTTCCCAATGGGACATGCTTGTATGAGTGTGCTTTTCAATATGTAACAACATTTTAAGGAACGGACTCTAAGTATCATGGTGAATTCAGTAGGTTCCCAATAGGATTCGCATGTAATAAGCTTGTTATTCAAGATAGAGCAACGTTTTAAGGAACGGAAACACTGTTTCTCTGTGAATTCAGTTAGTTCCCAGTAGCAGGCTCTTGTAGTATGCGTACTTCTAAAGATTTATCAAAATTTGGTGTGCGGAATCTGAGTAACATGGTGAATTCGGTTAGTTCCCAATAGGCCGCAGTAGTAATAAGTGGACTGTTCGGGATATAGAAAAATTTTCACGAATGGAATCAAAATTTCTAGGCGAATTCACTGAGTTCCCAATGGGACATGCTTGTATGAGTGTGCTTTTCAATATGTAACAACATTTTCAGGAACGGACTCTAAGTATCATGGTGAATTCAGTAGGTTCCCAAAAGGATTCGCATGTAATAAGCTTGTTGTTCAAGATAGAGCAACGTTTTAAGGTACGGAAACACTGTTTCTCTGTGAATTCAGTTAGTTCCCAGTAGCAGACCTTTGTAATATGCGTACTTCTAAAGACTTATCAAAATTTGGTGTGCCGAATCTGAGTAACATGGTGAATTCGGTTAGTTCCCAATAGGCCGCAGTAGTAATAAGTGGACTGTTCGGGATATAGAAAAATTTTCACGAATGGAATCAAAATTTCTAGGCAAATTCAGTGAGTTCCCAATGGGACATGCTTGTATGAGTGTGCTTTTCAATATGTAACAACATTTTAAGGAACGGACTCTAAGTATCATGGTGAATTCAGTAGGTTCCCAATAGGATTCGCATGTAATAAGCTTGTTATTCAAGATAGAGCAACGTTTTAAGGAACGGAAACACTGTTTCTCTGTGAATTCAGTTAGTTCCCAGTAGCAGGCTCTTGTAATATGCATAATTCTAAAGATTTATCAAAATTTGGTGTGCCGAATCTGAGTAACGTGAATTCGGTTAGTTCCCAATAGGCCGCAGTAGTAATAAGTGGACTGTTCGGGATAGAGAAAAATTTTCACGAATGGAATCAAAATTTCTAGGCGAATTCAGTGAGTTCCCAATGGGACATGCTTGTGTGAGTGTGCTTTTCAATATGTAACAACATTTTAAGGAACGGACTCTAAGTATCATGGTGAATTAAGTAGGTTCCCAATAGGATTCGCATGTAATAAGCTTGTTATTCAAGATAGAGCAGCTTTTTTAGGAACGGAAACACTGTTTCTCTGTGAATTCAGTTAGTTCCCAGTAGCAGGCTCTTGTAATATGCGTACTTCTAAAGATTTATCAAAATTTGGTGTGCCGAATCTGAGTAACATGGTGAATTCGGTTAGTTCCCAATAGGCCGCAGTAGTAATAAGTGGACTGTTCAGGATATAGAAAAATTTTCACGAATGGAATCAAAATTTCTAGGCGAATTCAGTGAGTTCCCAATGGGACATGCTTGTATGAGTGTGCTTTTCAATATGTAACAACATTTTAACGAACGGACTCTAAGTATCATGGTGAATTCAGTAGGTTCCCAATAGGATTCGCATGTAATAAGCTTGTTATTCAAGATAGAGCAGCGTTTTAAGGCACGGAAACACTGTTTCTCTGTGAATTCAGTTAGTTCCCAGTAGCAGGCCCTTGTAATATGCGTACTTCCAAAGATTTATCAAAATTTGGTGTGCCGAATCTGAGTAACATGGTGAATTCGGTTAGTCCCCATAGGCCGCAGTAGTAATGAGTGGACTGTTCGGGATATAGAAAAATTTTCACGAATGGAATCAAAACTCCTAGGCGAATTCAGTGAGTTCCCAATGGGACATGCTTGTATGAGTCTGCTTTTCAATATAGAGCAACATTTTGTGGAAAGGAATCTAAGTATCATGGTGAATTCAGTAGGTTCCCAATACGATTCGCATGTAATAAGCTTGTTTTTCAAGATTGAGCAACGTTTTAACGAACTGAAACACTGTTTCTCTGTGAATTCAGTTAGTTCCCAGTAGCCTGCTCTTGTACTATGTGTACTTTTAAAGATTTATCAAAATTTGGTGAGCCGAATCTGAGTAACATGGTGAATTCGGTTAGTTCCCAGTAGGCCGCAGTAGTAATGAGTGGACTGTTCGGGATATAGAAAAATTTTCACGAATGGAATCAAAATTTCTAGGCGAATTCAGTGAGTTCCCAATGGGACATGCTTGTATGAGTGTGCTTTTCAATATGTAACAACATTTTAAGGAACGGACTCTAAGTATCATGGTGAATTCAGTAGGTTCCCAATAGGATTCGCATGTAATAAGCTTGTTATTCAAGATAGAGCAGCGTTTTAAGGTACGGAAACACTGTTTCTCTGTGAATTCAGTTAGTTCCCAGTAGCAGGCTCTTGTAATATGCGTACTTCTAAAGATTTATCAAAATTTGGTGTGCCGAATCTGAGTAACATGGTGAATTCGGTTAGTTCCCAATAGGCCGCAGTAGTAATAAGTGGACTGTTCGGGATATAGAAAAATTTTCACGAATGGAATCAAATTTCTAGGCGAATTCAGTGAGTTCCCAATGGGACATGCTTGTATGAGTGTGCTTTTCAATATGTAACAACATTTTAAGGAACGGACTCTAAGTATCATGGTGATTTCAGTAGGTTCCCAATAGGATTCGCATGTAATAAGCTTGTTATTCAAGATAGAGCAACGTTTTAAGGAACGGAAACACTGTTTCTCTGTGAATTCAGTTAGTTCCCAGTAGCAGGCTCTTGTAGTATGCGTACTTCTAAAGATTTATCAAAATTTGGTGTGCGGAATCTGAGTAACATGGTGAATTCGGTTAGTTCCCAATAGCCCGCAGTAGTAATAAGTGGACTGTTCGGGATATAGAAAAATTTTCACGAATGGAATCAAAATTTCTAGGCGAATTCACTGAGTTCCCAATGGGACATGCTTGTATGAGTGTGCTTTTCAATATGTAACAACATTTTAAGGAACGGACTCTAAGTATATTGGTGAATTCAGTAGGTTCCCAATAGGATTCGCATGTAATAAGCTTGTTATTCAAGATAGAGCAACGTTTTAAGGAACGGAAACACTGTTTCTCTGTGAATTCAGTTAGTTCCCAGTAGCAGGCTCTTGTAATATGCGTACTTCTAAAGATTTATCAAAATTTGGTGTGTCGAATCTGAGTAACATGGTGAATTCGGTTAGTTCCCAATAGGCCGCAGTAGTAATAAGTGGACTGTTCGGGATATAGAAAAATTTTCACGAATGGAATCAAAATTTCTAGGCGAATTCAGTGAGTTCCCAATGGGACATGCTTGTATGAGTGTGCTTTTCAATATGTAACAACATTTTAAGGAACGGACTCTAAGTATCATGGCGAATTCAGTAGGTTCCCAATAGGATTCGCATGTAATAAGCTTGTTATTCAAGATAGAGCAGCGTTTTAAGGAACGGAAACACTGTTCTCTGTGATTTCAGTTAGTTCTCAGTAGCAGGCTCTTGTAATATGCGTACTTCCAAAGACTTATCAAAATTTGGTGTGCCGAATCTGAGTAACATGGTGAATTCGGTTAGTTCCCAATAGGCCGCAGTAGTAATAAGTGGACTGTTCGGGATATAGAAAAATTTTCACGAATGGAATCAAAATTTCTAGGCGAATTCAGTGAGTTCCCAATGGGACATGCTTGTATGAGTGTGCTTTTCAATATGTAACAACATTTATGGAACGGTCTCTAAGTATCATGGTGAATTCAGTAGGTTCCCAATAGGATTCGCATGTAATAAGCTTGTTATTCAAGATAGAGCAGCGTTTTAAGGAACGGAAACACTGTTTCTCTGTGAAATCAGTTAGTTCCCAGTAGCAGGCCTTTGTAATATGCGTACTTCTAAAGACTTATCAAAATTTGGTGTGCCGAATCTGAGTAACATGGTGAATTCGGTTAGTTCCCAATAGGCCGCAGTAGTAATAAGTGGACTGTTCGGGATATAGAAAAATTTTCACGAATGGAATCAAAATTTCTAGGCGAATTCAGTGAGTTCCCAAAGGGACACGCTTGTATGAGTGTGCTTTTCAATATGTAACAACATTTTAAGGAACGCACTCTAAGTATCATGGTGAATTCAGTAGGTTCCCAATAGGATTCGCATGTAATAAGCTTGTTATTCAAGATAGAGCAGCGTTTTAAGGTACGGAAACACTGTTTCTCTGTGAATTCAGTTAGTTCCCAGTAGCAGGCTCTTGTAATATGCGTACTTCTAAAGATTTATCAAAATTTGGTGTGCCGAATCTGAGTAACATGGTGAATTCGGTTAGTTCCCAATAGGCCGCAGTAGTAATAAGTGGACTGTTCGGGATATAGAAAAATTTTCACGAATGGAATCAAAATTACTAGGCGAATTCAGTGAGTTCCCAATGGGACATGCTTGTATGAGTGTGCTTTTCAATATGTAACAACATTTTAAGGAACGGACTCTAAGTATCATGGTGAATTCAGTAGGTTCCCAATAGGATTCGCATGTAATAAGCTTGTTGTTCAAGATAGAGCAACGTTTTAAGGTACGGAAATACTGTTTCTCTGTGAAATCAGTTAGTTCCCAGTAGCAGGCCTTTGTAATATGCGTACTTCTAAAGACTTATCAAAATTTGGTGTGCCGAATCTGAGTAACATGGTGAATTCGGTTAGTTCCCAATAGGCCGCAGTAGTAATAAGTGGACTGTTCGGGATATAGAAAAATTTTCACGAATGGAATCAAAATTTCTAGGCGAATTCAGTGAGTTCCCAATGGGACATGCTTGTATGAGTGTGCTTTTCAATATGTAACAACATTTTAAGGAACGGACTCTAAGTATCATGGTGAATTCAGTAGGTTCCCAATAGGATTCGCATGTAATAAGCTTGTTATTCAAGATAGAGCAACGTTTTAAGGAACGGAAACACTGTTTCTCTGTGAATTCAGTTAGTTCCCAGTAGCAGGCTCTTGTAGTATGCGTACTTCTAAAGATTTATCAAAATTTGGTGTGCGGAATCTGAGTAACATGGTGAATTCGGTTAGTTCCCAATAGGCCGCAGTAGTAATAAGTGGACTGTTCGGGATATAGAAAAATTTTCACGAATGGAATCAAAATTTCTAGGCGAATTCACTGAGTTCCCAATGGGACATGCTTGTATGAGTGTGCTTTTCAATATGTAACAACATTTTCAGGAACGGACTCTAAGTATCATGGTGAATTCAGTAGGTTCCCAAAAGGATTCGCATGTAATAAGCTTGTTGTTCAAGATAGAGCAACGTTTTAAGGTACGGAAACACTGTTTCTCTGTGAATTCAGTTAGTTCCCAGTAGCAGACCTTTGTAATATGCGTACTTCTAAAGACTTATCAAAATTTGGTGTGCCGAATCTGAGTAACATGGTGAATTCGGTTAGTTCCCAATAGGCCGCAGTAGTAATAAGTGGACTGTTCGGGATATAGAAAAATTTTCACGAATGGAATCAAAATTTCTAGGCAAATTCAGTGAGTTCCCAATGGGACATGCTTGTATGAGTGTGCTTTTCAATATGTAACAACATTTTAAGGAACGGACTCTAAGTATCATGGTGAATTCAGTAGGTTCCCAATAGGATTCGCATGTAATAAGCTTGTTATTCAAGATAGAGCAACGTTTTAAGGAACGGAAACACTGTTTCTCTGTGAATTCAGTTAGTTCCCAGTAGCAGGCTCTTGTAATATGCATAATTCTAAAGATTTATCAAAATTTGGTGTGCCGAATCTGAGTAACGTGAATTCGGTTAGTTCCCAATAGGCCGCAGTAGTAATAAGTGGACTGTTCGGGATAGAGAAAAATTTTCACGAATGGAATCAAAATTTCTAGGCGAATTCAGTGAGTTCCCAATGGGACATGCTTGTGTGAGTGTGCTTTTCAATATGTAACAACATTTTAAGGAACGGACTCTAAGTATCATGGTGAATTAAGTAGGTTCCCAATAGGATTCGCATGTAATAAGCTTGTTATTCAAGATAGAGCAGCTTTTTTAGGAACGGAAACACTGTTTCTCTGTGAATTCAGTTAGTTCCCAGTAGCAGGCTCTTGTAATATGCGTACTTCTAAAGATTTATCAAAATTTGGTGTGCCGAATCTGAGTAACATGGTGAATTCGGTTAGTTCCCAATAGGCCGCAGTAGTAATAAGTGGACTGTTCAGGATATAGAAAAATTTTCACGAATGGAATCAAAATTTCTAGGCGAATTCAGTGAGTTCCCAATGGGACATGCTTGTATGAGTGTGCTTTTCAATATGTAACAACATTTTAACGAACGGACTCTAAGTATCATGGTGAATTCAGTAGGTTCCCAATAGGATTCGCATGTAATAAGCTTGTTATTCAAGATAGAGCAGCGTTTTAAGGCACGGAAACACTGTTTCTCTGTGAATTCAGTTAGTTCCCAGTAGCAGGCTCTTGTAATATGTGTACTTCCAAAATTTATCAAAATTTGGTGTGCCGAATCTGAGTAACATGGTGAATTCGGTTAGTTCCCAATAGGCCGCAGTAGTAATAAGTGGACTGTTCGGGATATAGAAAAATTTTCACGAATGGAATCAAAACTCCTAGGCGAATTCAGTGAGTTCCCAATGGGACATGCTTGTATGAGTGTGCTTTTCAATATGTAACAACATTTTAAGGAACGGACTCTAAGTATCATGGTGAATTCAGTAGGTTCCCAATAGGATTCGCATGTAATAAGCTTGTTATTCAAGATAGAGCAGCGTTTTAAGGAACGGATACACTGTTCTCTGTGAATTCAGTTAGTTCCCAGTAGCAGGCCCTTGTAATATGCGTACTTCCAAAGATTTATCAAAATTTGGTGTGCCGAATCTGAGTAACATGGTGAATTCGGTTAGTCCCCATAGGCCGCAGTAGTAATGAGTGGACTGTTCGGGATATAGAAAAATTTTCACGAATGGAATCAAAACTCCTAGGCGAATTCAGTGAGTTCCCAATGGGACATGCTTGTATGAGTCTGCTTTTCAATATAGAGCAACATTTTGTGGAAAGGAATCTAAGTATCATGGTGAATTCAGTAGGTTCCCAATACGATTCGCATGTAATAAGCTTGTTTTTCAAGATTGAGCAACGTTTTAACGAACTGAAACACTGTTTCTCTGTGAATTCAGTTAGTTCCCAGTAGCCTGCTCTTGTACTATGTGTACTTTTAAAGATTTATCAAAATTTGGTGAGCCGAATCTGAGTAACAGGGTGAATTCGGTTAGTTCCCAGTAGGCCGCAGTAGTAATGAGTGGACTGTTCGGGATATAGAAAAATTTTCACGAATGGAATCAAAATTTCTAGGCGAATTCAGTGAGTTCCCAATGGGACATGCTTGTATGAGTGTGCTTTTCAATATGTAACAACATTTTAAGGAACGGACTCTAAGTATCATGGTGAATTCAGTAGGTTCCCAATAGGATTCGCATGTAATAAGCTTGTTATTCAAGATAGAGCAGCGTTTTAAGGTACGGAAACACTGTTTCTCTGTGAATTCAGTTAGTTCCCAGTAGCAGGCTCTTGTAATATGCGTACTTCTAAAGATTTATCAAAATTTGGTGTGCCGAATCTGAGTAACATGGTGAATTCGGTTAGTTCCCAATAGGCCGCAGTAGTAATAAGTGGACTGTTCGGGATATAGAAAAATTTTCACGAATGGAATCAAATTTCTAGGCGAATTCAGTGAGTTCCCAATGGGACATGCTTGTATGAGTGTGCTTTTCAATATGTAACAACATTTTAAGGAACGGACTCTAAGTATCATGGTGATTTCAGTAGGTTCCCAATAGGATTCGCATGTAATAAGCTTGTTATTCAAGATAGAGCAACGTTTTAAGGAACGGAAACACTGTTTCTCTGTGAATTCAGTTAGTTCCCAGTAGCAGGCTCTTGTAGTATGCGTACTTCTAAAGATTTATCAAAATTTGGTGTGCGGAATCTGAGTAACATGGTGAATTCGGTTAGTTCCCAATAGCCCGCAGTAGTAATAAGTGGACTGTTCGGGATATAGAAAAATTTTCACGAATGGAATCAAAATTTCTAGGCGAATTCACTGAGTTCCCAATGGGACATGCTTGTATGAGTGTGCTTTTCAATATGTAACAACATTTTAAGGAACGGACTCTAAGTATATTGGTGAATTCAGTAGGTTCCCAATAGGATTCGCATGTAATAAGCTTGTTATTCAAGATAGAGCAACGTTTTAAGGAACGGAAACACTATTTCTCTGTGAATTCAGTTAGTTCCCATTGGCAGGCTCTTGTAATATGCGTACTTCTAAAGATTTATCAAAATTTGGTGTGCCGAATCTGAGTAACATGGTGAATTCGGTTAGTTCCCAATAGGCCACAGTAGTAATAAGTGGACTGTTCGTGATATAGAAAAATTTTCACGAAAGGAATCAAAATTTCTAGGCGAATTCAGTGAGTTCCCAAAGGGACACGCTTGTATGAGTGTGCTTTTCAATATGTAACAACATTTTAAGGAACGGACTCTAAGTATCATGGTGAATTCAGTAGGTTCCCAATAGGATTCGCATGTAATAAGCTTGTTATTCAAGATAGAGCAGCGTTTTAAGGTACGGAAACACTGTTTCTCTGTGAATTCAGTTAGTTCCCAGTAGCAGGCCTTTGTAATATGCGTACTTCTAAAGACTTATCAAAATTTGGTGTGCCGAATCTGAGTAACATGGTGAATTCGGTTAGTTCCCAATAGGCCGCAGTAGTAATAAGTGGACTGTTCGGGATATAGAAAAATTTTCACGAATGGAATCAAAATTTCTAGGCGAATTCAGTGAGTTCCCAATGGGACATGCTTGTATGAGTGTGCTTTTCAATATGTAACAACATTTTAAGGAACGGACTCTAAATATCATGGTGAATTCAGTAGGTTCCCAATAGGATTCGCATGTAATAAGCTTGTTATTCAAGATAGAGCAGCGTTTTAAGGAACGGAAACACTGTTTCTCTGTGATTTCAGTTAGTTCCCAGTAGCAGGCTCTTGTAATATGCGTACTTCTAAAGATTTATCAAAATTTGGTGTGCCGAATCTGAGTAACATGGTTAATTCGGTTAGTTCCAAATAGGCCGCAGTAGTAATAAGTGGACTGTTTGGGATATAGAAAAATTTTCACGAATGGAATCAAAATTTCTAGGCGAGTTTAGTGAGTTCCCAATGGGACATGCTTGTATGAGTGTGCTTTTCAATATGTAACAACATTTTAAGGAACAGACTCTAAGTATCATGGTGAATTCAGTAGGTTCCCAATAGGATTCGCATGTAATAAGCTTGTTATTCAAGATAGAGCAGCGTTTTAAGGAACGGAAACACTGTTTCTCTGTGAATTCAGTTAGTTCCCAGTAGCAGGCTCTTGTAGTATGCGTACTTCTAAAGATTTATCAAAATTTGGTGTGCCGAATCTGAGTAACATGGTGAATTCGGTTAGTTCCCAATAGGCCGCAGTCGTAATAAGTGGACTGTTCGGGATATAGAAAAATTTTCACGAATGGAATCAAAATTTCTAGGCGAATTCAGTGAGTTCCCAATGGGACATGCTTGTATGAGTGTGCTTTTCAATATGTAACAACATTTTAAGGGACGGACTCTAAGTATCATGGTGAATTCAGTAGGTTCCCAATAGGATTCGCATGTAATAAGCTTGTTATTCAAGATAGAGCAGCGTTTTAAGGAACGGAAACACTGTTTCTCTGTGAATTCAGTTAGTTCCCAGTAGCAGGCTCTTGTAATATGCGTACTTCTAAAGATTTATCAAAATTTGGTGTGCCGAATCTGAGTAACATGGTGAATTCGGTTAGTTCCCAATAGTCTGCAGTAGTAATAAGTGGACTGTTCGGGATATAGAAAAATTTTCACGAATGGAATCAAAATTTCTAGGCGAATTCAGTGAGTTCCCAATGGGACACGCTTGTATGAGTGTGCTTTTCCATATGTAACAACATTTTAAGGAACGGACTCTAAGTATCATGGTGAATTCAGTAGGTTCCCAATAGGATTCGCATGTAATAAGCTTGTTATTCAAGATAGAGCAGCGTTTTAAGGTACGGAAACACTGTTTCTCTGTGAATTCAGTTAGTTCCCAGTAGCAGGCCTTTGTAATATGCGTACTTCTAAAGACTTATCAAAATTTGGTGTGCCGAATCTGAGTAACATGGTGAATTCGGTTAGTTCCCAATAGGCCGCAGTAGTAATAAGTGGACTGTTCGGGATATAGAAAAATTTTCACGAATGGAATCAAAATTTCTAGGCGAATTCAGTGAGTTCCCAATGGGACATGCTTGTATGAGTGTGCTTTTCAATATGTAACAACATTTTAAGGAACGGACTCTAAATATCATGGTGAATTCAGTAGGTTCCCAATAGGATTCGCATGTAATAAGCTTGTTATTCAAGATAGAGCAGCGTTTTAAGGAACGGAAACACTGTTTCTCTGTGATTTCAGTTAGTTCCCAGTAGCAGGCTCTTGTAATATGCGTACTTCTAAAGATTTATCAAAATTTGGTGTGCCGAATCTGAGTAACATGGTTAATTCGGTTAGTTCCAAATAGGCCGCAGTAGTAATAAGTGGACTGTTTGGGATATAGAAAAATTTTCACGAATGGAATCAAAATTTCAAGGCGAGTTTAGTAAGTTCCCAATGGGACATGCTTGTATGAGTGTGCTTTTCAATATGTAACAACATTTTAAGGAACAGACTCTAAGTATCATGGTGAATTCAGTAGGTTCCCAATAGGATTCGCATGTAATAAGCTTGTTATTCAAGATAGAGCAGCGTTTTAAGGAACGGAAACACTGTTTCTCTGTGAATTCAGTTAGTTCCCAGTAGCAGGCTCTTGTAGTATGCGTACTTCTAAAGATTTATCAAAATTTGGTGTGCCGAATCTGAGTAACATGGTGAATTCGGTTAGTTCCCAATAGGCCGCAGTCGTAATTAGTGGACTGTTCGGGATATAGAAAAATTTTCACGAATGGAATCAAAATTTCTAGGCGAATTCAGTGAGTTCCCAATGGGACATGCTTGTATGAGTGTGCTTTTCAATATGTAACAACATTTTAAGGGACGGACTCTAAGTATCATGGTGAATTCAGTAGGTTCCCAATAGGATTCGCATGTAATAAGCTTGTTATTCAAGATAGAGCAGCGTTTTAAGGAACGGAAACACTGTTCTCTGTGAATTCAGTTAGTTCTCAGTAGCAGGCTCTTGTAATATGCGTACTTCCAAAGATTTATCAAAATTTGGTGTGCCGAATCTGAGTAACATGGTGAATTCGGTTAGTTCCCAATAGGCCGCAGTAGTAATAAGTGGACTGTTCGGGATATAGAAAAATTTTCACGAATGGAATCAAAATTTCTAGGCGAATTCAGTGAGTTCCCAATGGGACATGCTTGTATGAGTGTGCTTTTCAATATGTAACAACATTTATGGAACGGACTCTAAGTATCATGGTGAATTCAGTAGGTTCCCAATAGGATTCGCATGTAATAAGCTTGTTATTCAAGATAGAGCAATGTTTTAAGGAACGGAAACACTGTTTCTCTGTGAATTCAGTTAGTTCCCAGTAGCAGGCTCTTGTAATATGCGTACTTCTAAAGATTTATCAAAATTTGGTGTGCCGAATCTGAGTAACATGGTGAATTCGGTTAGTTCCCAATAGTCCGCAGTATAATAAGTGGACTGTTCGGGATATAAAAAAATTTTCACGAATGGAATCAAAATTTCTAGGCGAATTCACTGAGTTCCCAATGGGACATGCTTGTATGAGTGTGCTTTTCAATATGTAACAAAATTTTAAGGAACGGACTCTAAGTATCATGGTGAATTCAGTAGGTTCCCAATAGGATTCGCATGTAATAAGCTTGTTATTCAAGATAGAGAAGCGTTTTAAGGAACGGAAACACTGTTTCTCTGTGAATTCAGTTAGTTCCCAGTAGCAGGCTCTTGTAATATGCGTACTTCTAAAGATTTATCAAAATTTGGTGTGCCGAATCTGAGTAACATGGTGAATTCGGTTAGTTCCCAATAGTCTGCAGTAGTAATAAGTGGACTGTTCGGGATATAGAAAAATTTTCACGAATGGAATCAAAATTTCTAGGCGAATTCAGTGAGTTCCCAATGGGACACGCTTGTATGAGTGTGCTTTTCCATATGTAACAACATTTTAAGGAACGGACTCTAAGTATCATGGTGAATTCAGTAGGTTCCCAATAGGATTCGCATGTAATAAGCTTGTTATTCAAGATAGAGCAGCGTTTTAAGGAACGGAAACACTGTTTCTCTGTGAATTCAGTTAGTTCCCTGTAGCAGGCTCTTGTAATATGCGTACTACTAAAGATTTATCAAAATTTGGTGTGCCGAATCTGAGTAACATGGTGAATTCGGTTAGTTCCCAATAGGCCGCAGTAGTAATAAGTGGACTGTTCGGGATATAGAAAAATTTTCACGAATGGAATCAAAATTTCTAGGCGAATTCAGTGAGTTCCCAATGGGACATGCTTGTGTGAGTGTGCTTTTCAATATGTAACAACATTTTAACGAACGGACTCTAAGTATCATGGTGAATTCAGTAGGTTCCCAATAGGATTCGCATGTAATAAGCTTGTTATTCAAGATAGAGCAGCGTTTTAAGGTACGGAAACACTGTTTCTCTGTGAATTCAGTTAGTTCCCAGTAGCAGGCTCTTGCAATATGCGTACTTCTAAAGATTTATCAAAATTTGGTGTGCCGAATCTGAGTAACATGGTGAATTCGGTTAGTTCCCAATAGGCCGCAGTAGTAATAAGTGGACTGTTCGGGATATAGAAAAATTTTCACGAATGGAATCAAAATTTCTAGGCGAATTCAGTGAGTTCCCAATGGGACATGCTTGTATGAGTGTGCTTTTCAATATGTAACAACATTTTAAGGAACGGACTCTAAGTATCATGGTGAATTCAGTAGGTTCCCAATAGGATTCGCATGTAATAAGCTTGTTATTCAAGATAGAGCAACGTTTTAAGGAACGGAAACACTGTTTCTCTGTGAATTCAGTTAGTTCCCAGTAGCAGGCTCTTGTAGTATGCGTACTTCTAAAGATTTACCAAATTTGGTGTGCGGAATCTGAGTAACATGGTGAATTCGGTTAGTTCCCAATAGGCCGCAGTAGTAATAAGTGGACTGTTCGGGATATAGAAAAATTTTCACGAATGGAATCAAAATTTCTAGGCGAATTCACTGAGTTCCCAAAGGGACATGCTTGTATGAGTGTGCTTTTCAATATGTAACAACATTTTAAGGAACGGACTCTAAGTATCATGGTGAATTCAGTAGGTTCCCAATAGGATTCGCATGTAATAAGCTTGTTATTCAAGATAGAGCAACGTTTTAAGGAACGGAAACACTATTTCTCTGTGAATTCAGTTAGTTCCAAGTAGCAGGCTCTTGTAATATGCGTACTTCTAAAGATTTATCAAAATTTGGTGTGCCGAATCTGAGTAACATGGTGAATTCGGTTAGTTCCCAATAGGCCACAGTAGTAATAAGTGGACTGTTCGGGATATAGAAAAATTTTCACGAAAGGAATCAAAATTTCTAGGCGAATTCAGTGAGTTCCCAAAGGGACACGCTTGTATGAGTGTGCTTTTCAATATGTAACAACATTTTAAGGAACGGACTCTAAGTATCATGGTGAATTCAGTAGGTTCCCAATAGGATTCGCATGTAATAAGCTTGTTATTCAAGATAGAGCAGCGTTTTAAGGTACGGAAACACTGTTTCTCTGTGAATTCAGTTAGTTCCCAGTAGCAGGCCTTTGTAATATGCGTACTTCTAAAGACTTATCAAAATTTGGTGTGCCGAATCTGAGTAACATGGTGAATTCGGTTAGTTCCCAATAGGCCGCAGTAGTAATAAGTGGACTGTTCGGGATATAGAAAAATTTTCACGAATGGAATCAAAATTTCTAGGCGAATTCAGTGAGTTCCCAATGGGACATGCTTGTATGAGTGTGCTTTTCAATATGTAACAACATTTTAAGGAACGGACTCTAAGTATCATGGTGAATTCAGTAGGTTCCCAATAGGATTCGCATGTAATAAGCTTGTTATTCAAGATAGAGCAGCGTTTTAAGGAACGGAAACACTGTTTCTCTGTGAATTCAGTTAGTTCCCAGTAGCAGGCTCTTGTAATATGCGTACTTCTAAAGATTTATCAAAATTTGCTGTGCCGAATCTGAGTAACATGGTTAATTCGGTTAGTTCCCAATAGGCCGCAGTAGTAATAAGTGGACTGTTCGGGATATAGAAAAATTTTCACGAATGGAATCAAAATTTCTAGACGAATTCAGTGAGTTCCCAATGGGATATGCTTGTATGAGTGTGCTTTTCAATATGTAACAACATTTTAAGGAACGGACTCTAAGTATCATGGTGAATTCAGTAGGTTCCCAATAGGATTCGCATGTAATAAGCTTGTTATTCAAGATAGAGCAGCGTTTTAAGGAACGGAAACACTGTTTCTCTGTAAATTCAGTTAGTTCCCAGTAGCAGGCTCTTGTAATATGCGTACTTCTAAAGATTTATCAAAATTTGGTGTGCCGATACTGAGTAACATGGTGAATTCGGTTAGTTCCCAATAGGCCGCAGTAGTAATAAGTGGACTGTTCGGGATATAGAAAAATTTTCACGAATGGAATCTAAATTTCTAGGCGAATTCAGTGAGTTCCCAATGGGACATGCTTGTATGAGTGTGCTTTTCAATATGTAACAACATTTTAAGGAACGGACTCTAAGTATCATGGTGAATTCAGTAGGTTCCCAATAGAATTCGCATGTAATAAGCTTGTTATTCAAGATAGAGCAGCGTTTTAAGGAACGGAAACACTGCTCTCTGTGAATTCAGTTAGTTCTCAGTAGCAGGCTCTTGTAATATGCGTACTTCCAAAGATTTATCAAAATTTGGTGTGCCGAATCTGAGTAACATGGTGAATTCGGTTAGTTCCCAATAGGCCGCAGTAGTAATAAGTGGACTGTTCGGGATATAGAAAAATTTTCACGAATGGAATCAAAATTTCTAGGCGAATTCAGTGAGTTCCCAATGGGACATGCTTGTATGAGTGTGCTTTTCAATATGTAACAACATTTTAAGGAACGGACTCTAAGTATCATGGTGAATTCAGTAGGTTCCCAATAGGATTCGCATGTAATAAGCTTGTTATTCAAGATAGAGCAGCGTTTTAAGGAACGGAAACACTGTTTCTCTGTGAATTCAGTTAGTTCCCAGTAGCAGGCTCTTGTAATATGCGTACTTCTAAAGATTTATCAAAATTTGGTGTGCCGAATCTGAGTAACATGGTGAATTCGGTTAGTTCCCAATAGGCCGCAGTAGTAATAAGTGGACTGTTCGGGATATAAAAAAATTTTCACGAATGGATTCAAAATTTCTAGGCGTATTCACTGAGTTCCCAATGGGACATGCTTGTATGAGTGTGCTTTTCAATATGTAACAACATTTTAAGGAACGGACTCTAAGTATCATGGTGAATTCAGTAGGTTCCCAATAGGATTCGCATGTAATAAGCTTGTTATTCAAGATAGAGAAGCGTTTTAAGGAACGGAAACACTGTTTCTCTGTGAATTCAGTTAGTTCCCAGTAGCAGGCTCTTGTAATATGCGTACTTCTAAAGATTTATCAAAATTTGGTGTGCCGAATCTGAGTAACATGGTGAATTCGGTTAGTTCCCAATAGTCTGCAGTAGTAATAAGTGGACTGTTCGGGATATAGAAAAATTTTCACGAATGGAATCAAAATTTCTAGGCGAATTCAGTGAGTTCCAGTGGGACATGCTTGTATGAGTGTGCTTTTCCATATGTAACAACATTTTAAGGAACGGACTCTAAGTATCATGGTGAATTCAGTAGGTTCCCAAGAGGATTAGCATGTAATAAGCTTGTTAGTCAAGATAGAGCAGCGTTTTAAGGAACGGAAACACTGTTTCTCTGTGAATTCAGTTAGTTCCCTGTAGCAGGCTCTTGTAATATGCGTACTACTAAAGATTTATCAAAATTTGGTGTGCCGAATCTGAGTAACATGGTGAATTCGGTTAGTTCCCAATAGGCCGCAGTAGTAATAAGTGGACTGTTCGGGATATAGAAAAATTTTCACGAATGGAATCAAAATTTCTAGGCGAATTCAGTGAGTTCCCAATGGGACATGCTTGTATGAGTGTGCTTTTCAATATGTAACAACATTTTAAGGAACGGACTCTAAGTATCATGGTGAATTCAGTAGGTTCCCAATAGGATTCGCATGTAATAAGCTTGTTATTCAAGATAGAGCAGCGTTTTAAGGAACGGAAACACTGTTTCTCTGTGAATTCAGTTAGTTCCCAGTAGCAGGCTCTTGTAATATGCGTAGTTCTAAAGATTTATCAAAATTTGCTGTGCCGAATCTGAGTAACATGGTTAATTCGGTTAGTTCCCAATAGGCCGCAGTAGTAATAAGTGGACTGTTCGGGATATAGAAAAATTTTCACGAATGGAATCAAAATTTCTAGACGAATTCAGTGAGTTCCCAATGGGATATGCTTGTATGAGTGTGCTTTTCAATATGTAACAACATTTTAAGGAACGGACTCTAAGTATCATGGTGAATTCAGTAGGTTCCCAATAGGATTCGCATGTAATAAGCTTGTTATTCAAGACAGAGCAGCGTTTTAAGGAACGGAAACACTGTTTCTCTGTAAATTCAGATAGTTCCCAGTAGCAGGCTCTTGTAATATGCGTACTTCTAAAGATTTATCAAAATTTGGTGTGCCGATACTGAGTAACATGGTGAATTCGGTTAGTTCCCAATAGGCCGCAGTAGTAATAAGTGGACTGTTCGGGATATAGAAAAATTTTCACGAATGGAATCTAAATTTCTAGGCGAATTCAGTGAGTTCCCAATGGGACATGCTTGTATGAGTGTGCTTTTCAATATGTAACAACATTTTAAGGAACGGACTCTAAGTATCATGGTGAATTCAGTAGGTTCCCAATAGGATTCGCATGTAATAAGCTTGTTATTCAAGATAGAGCAGCGTTTTAAGGAACGGAAACACTGCTCTCTGTGAATTCAGTTAGTTCTCAGTAGCAGGCTCTTGTAATATGCGTACTTCCAAAGATTTATCAAAATTTGGTGTGCCGAATCTGAGTAACATGGTGAATTCGGTTAGTTCCCAATAGGCCGCAGTAGTAATAAGTGGACTGTTCGGGATATAGAAAAATTTTCACGAATGGAATCAAAATTTCTAGGCGAATTCAGTGAGTTCCCAATGGGACATGCTTGTATGAGTGTGCTTTTCAATATGTAACAACATTTTAAGGAACGGACTCTAAGTATCATGGTGAATTCAGTAGGTTCCCAATAGGATTCGCATGTAATAAGCTTGTTATTCAAGATAGAGCAGCGTTTTAAGGAACGGAAACACTGTTTCTCTGTGAATTCAGTTAGTTCCCAGTAGCAGGCTCTTGTAATATGCGTACTTCTAAAGATTTATCAAAATTTGGTGTGCCGAATCTGAGTAACATGGTGAATTCGGTTAGTTCCCAATAGGCCGCAGTAGTAATAAGTGGACTGTTCGGGATATAAAAAAATTTTCACGAATGGATTCAAAATTTCTAGGCGAATTCACTGAGTTCCCAATGGGACATGCTTGTATGAGTGTGCTTTTCAATATGTAACAACATTTTAAGGAACGGACTCTAAGTATCACGGTGAATTCAGCAGGTTCCCAATAGGATTCGCATGTAATAAGCTTGTTATTCAAGATAGAGCAACGTTTTAAGGAACGGAAACACTGTTTCTCTGTGAATTCAGTTAGTTCCCAGTAGCAGGCTCTTGTAGTATGCGTACTTCTAAAGATTTATCAAAATTTGGTGTGCAGAATCTGAGTAACATGGTGAATTCGGTTAGTTCCCAATAGGCTGCAGTAGTAATAAGTGGACTGTTCGGGATATAGAAAAATTTTCACGAATGGAATCAAAATTTCTAGGCGAATTCACTGAGTTCCCAAAGGGACATGCTTGTATGAGTGTGCTTTTCAATATGTAACAACATTTTAAGGAACGGACTCTAAGTATCATGGTGAATTCAGTAGGTTCCCAATAGGATTCGCATGTAATAAGCTTGTTATTCAAGATAGAGCAACGTTTTAAGGAACGGAAACACTATTTCTCTGTGAATTCAGTTAGTTCCCAGTAGCAGGCTCTTGTAATATGCGTACTTCTAAAGATTTATCAAAATTTGGTGTGCCGAATCTGAGTAACATGGTGAATTCGGTTAGTTCCCAATAGGCCACAGTAGTAATAAGTGGACTGTTCGGGATATAGAAAAATTTTCACGAAAGGAATCAAAATTTCTAGGCGAATTCAGTGAGTTCCCAAAGGGACACGCTTGTATGAGTGTGCTTTTCAATATGTAACAACATTTTAAGGAACGGACTCTAAGTATCATGGTGAATTCAGTAGGTTCCCAATAGGATTCGCATGTAATAAGCTTGTTATTCAAGATAGAGCAGCGTTTTAAGGTACGGAAACACTGTTTCTCTGTGAATTCAGTTAGTTCCCAGTAGCAGGCCTTTGTAATATGCGTACTTCTAAAGACTTATCAAAATTTGGTGTGCCGAATCTGAGTAACATGGTGAATTCGGTTAGTTCCCAATAGGCCGCAGTAGTAATAAGTGGACTGTTCGGGATATAGAAAAATTTTCACGAATGGAATCAAAATTTCTAGGCGAATTCAGTGAGTTCCCAATGGGACATGCTTGTATGAGTGTGCTTTTCAATATGTAACAACATTTTAAGGAACGGACTCTAAGTATCATGGTGAATTCAGTAGGTTCCCAATAGGATTCGCATGTAATAAGCTTGTTATTCAAGATAGAGCAGCGTTTTAAGGAACGGAAACACTGTTTCTCTGTGAATTCAGTTAGTTCCCAGTAGCAGGCTCTTTAATATGCGTACTTCTAAAGATTTATCAAAATTTGCTGTGCCGAATCTGAGTAACATGGTTAATTCGGTTAGTTCCCAATAGGCCGCAGTAGTAATAAGTGGACTGTTCGGGATATAGAAAAATTTTCACGAATGGAATCAAAATTTCTAGGCGAATTCAGTGAGTTCCCAATGGGATATGCTTGTATGAGTGTGCTTTTCAATATGTAACAACATTTTAAGGAACGGACTCTAAGTATCATGGTGAATTCAGTAGGTTCCCAATAGGATTCGCATGTAATAAGCTTGTTATTCAAGATAGAGCAGCGTTTTAAGGAACGGAAACACTGTTTCTCGTTAAATTCAGTTAGTTCCCAGTAGCAGGCTCTTGTAATATGCGTACTTCTAAAGATTTATCAAAATTTGGTGTGCCGATACTGAGTAACATGGTGAATTCGGTTAGTTCCCAATAGGCCGCAGTAGTAATAAGTGGACTGTTCGGGATATAGAAAAATTTTCACGAATGGAATCTAAATTTCTAGGCGAATTCAGTGAGTTCCCAATGGGACATGCTTGTATGAGTGTGCTTTTCAATATGTAACAACATTTTAAGGAACGGACTCTAAGTATCATGGTGAATTCAGTAGGTTCCCAATAGAATTCGCATGTAATAAGCTTGTTATTCAAGATAGAGCAGCGTTTTAAGGAACGGAAACACTGCTCTCTGTGAATTCAGTTAGTTCTCAGTAGCAGGCTCTTGTAATATGCGTACTTCCAAAGATTTATCAAAATTTGGTGTGCCGAATCTGAGTAACATGGTGAATTCGGTTAGTTCCCAATAGGCCGCAGTAGTAATAAGTGGACTGTTCGGGATATAGAAAAATTTTCACGAATGGAATCAAAATTTCTAGGCGAATTCAGTGAGTTCCCAATGGGACATGCTTGTATGAGTGTGCTTTTCAATATGTAACAACATTTTAAGGAACGGACTCTAAGTATCATGGTGAATTCAGTAGGTTCCCAATAGGATTCGCATGTAATAAGCTTGTTATTCAAGATAGAGCAGCGTTTTAAGGTACGGAAACACTGTTTCTCTGTGAATTCAGTTAGTTCCCAGTAGCAGGCCTTTGTAATATGCGTACTTCTAAAGACTTATCAAAATTTGGTGTGCCGAATCTGAGTAACATGGTGAATTCGGTTAGTTCCCAATAGGCCGCAGTAGTAATAAGTGGACTGTTCGGGATATAGAAAAATTTTCACGAATGGAATCAAAATTTCTAGGCGAATTCAGTGAGTTCCCAATGGGACATGCTTGTATGAGTGTGCTTTTCAATATGTAACAACATTTTAAGGAACGGACTCTAAGTATCATGGTGAATTCAGTAGGTTCCCAATAGGATTCGCATGTAATAAGCTTGTTATTCAAGATAGAGCAGCGTTTTAAGGAACGGAAACACTGTTTCTCTGTGAATTCAGTTAGTTCCCAGTAGCAGGCTCTTTAATATGCGTACTTCTAAAGATTTATCAAAATTTGCTGTGCCGAATCTGAGTAACATGGTTAATTCTGTTAGTTCCCAATAGGCCGCAGTAGTAATAAGTGGACTGTTCGGGATATAGAAAAATTTTCACGAATGGAATCAAAATTTCTAGGCGAATTCAGTGAGTTCCCAATGGGATATGCTTGTATGAGTGTGCTTTTCAATATGTAACAACATTTTAAGGAACGGACTCTAAGTATCATGGTGAATTCAGTAGGTTCCCAATAGGATTCGCATGTAATAAGCTTGTTATTCAAGATAGAGCAGCGTTTTAAGGAACGGAAACACTGTTTCTCTGTAAATTCAGTTAGTTCCCAGTAGCAGGCTCTTGTAATATGCGTACTTCTAAAGATTTATCAAAATTTGGTGTGCCGATACTGAGTAACATGGTGAATTCGGTTAGTTCCCAATAGGCCGCAGTAGTAATAAGTGGACTGTTCGGGATATAGAAAAATTTTCACGAATGGAATCTAAATTTCTAGGCGAATTCAGTGAGTTCCCAATGGGACATGCTTGTATGAGTGTGCTTTTCAATATGTAACAACATTTTAAGGAACGGACTCTAAGTATCATGGTGAATTCAGTAGGTTCCCAATAGGATTCGCATGTAATAAGCTTGTTATTCAAGATAGAGCAGCGTTTTAAGGAACGGAAACACTGTTTCTCTGTGAATTCAGTTAGTTCCCAGTAGCAGGCTCTTGTAATATGCGTACTTCTAAAGATTTATCAAAATTTGGTGTGCCGAATCTGAGTAACATGGTGAATTCGGTTAGTTCCCATTAGGCCGCAGTAGTAATAAGTGGACTGTTCGGGATATAAAAAAATTTTCACGAATGGATTCAAAATTTCTAGGCGTATTCACTGAGTTCCCAATGGGACATGCTTGTATGAGTGTGCTTTTCAATATGTAACAACATTTTAAGGAACGGACTCTAAGTATCATGGTGAATTCAGTAGGTTCCCAATAGGATTCGCATGTAATAAGCTTGTTATTCAAGATAGAGAAGCGTTTTAAGGAACGGAAACACTGTTTCTCTGTGAATTCAGTTAGTTCCCAGTAGCAGGCTCTTGTAATATGCGTACTTCTAAAGATTTATCAAAATTTGGTGTGCCGAATCTGAGTAACATGGTGAATTCGGTTAGTTCCCAATAGTCTGCAGTAGTAATAAGTGGACTGTTCGGGATATAGAAAAATTTTCACGAATGGAATCAAAATTTCTAGGCGAATTCAGTGAGTTCCAGTGGGACATGCTTGTATGAGTGTGCTTTTCCATATGTAACAACATTTTAAGGAACGGACTCTAAGTATCATGGTGAATTCAGTAGGTTCCCAAGAGGATTAGCATGTAATAAGCTTGTTAGTCAAGATAGAGCAGCGTTTTAAGGAACGGAAACACTGTTTCTCTGTGAATTCAGTTAGTTCCCTGTAGCAGGCTCTTGTAATATGCGTACTACTAAAGATTTATCAAAATTTGGTGTGCCGAATCTGAGTAACATGGTGAATTCGGTTAGTTCCCAATAGGCCGCAGTAGTAATAAGTGGACTGTTCGGGATATAGAAAAATTTTCACGAATGGAATCAAAATTTCTAGGCGAATTCAGTGAGTTCCAAACGGGACATGCTTGTATGAGTGTGCTTTTCAATATGTAACAACATTTTAAGGAACGGACTCTAAGTATCATGGTGAATTCAGTAGGTTCCCAATAGGATTCGCATGTAATAAGCTTGTTGTTCAAGATAGAGCAACGTTTTAAGGTACGGAAATACTGTTCCTTGTGAAATCAGTTAGTTCCCAGTAGCAGGCCTTTGTAATATGCGTACTTCTAAAGACTTATCAAAATTTGGTGTGCCGAATCTGAGTAACATGGTGAATTCGGTTAGTTCCCAATAGGCCGCAGTAGTAATAAGTGGACTGTTCGGGATATAGAAAAATTTTCACGAATGGAATCAAAATTTCTAGACAAATTCAGTGAGTTCCCAATGGGACATGCTTGTATGAGTGTGCTTTTCAATATGTAACAACATTTTAAGGAACGGACTCTAAGTATCATGGTGAATTCAGTAGGTTCCCAATAGGATTCGCATGTAATAAGCTTGTTATTCAAGATAGAGCAACGTTTTAAGGAACGGAAACACTGTTTCTCTGTGAATTCAGTTAGTTCCCAGTAGGAGGCTCTTGTAATATGCATAATTCTAAAGATTTATCAAAATTTGGTGTGCCGAATCTGAGTAACATGGTGAATTCGGTTAGTTCCCAATAGGCCGCAGTAGTAATAAGTGGACTGTTCGGGATATAGAAAAATTTTCACGAATGGAATCAAAATTTCTAGGCGAATTCAGTGAGTTCCCAATGGGACATGCTTGTGTGAGTGTGCTTTTCAATATGTAACAACATTTTAAGGAACGGACTCTAAGTATCATGGTGAATTCAGTAGGTTCCCAATAGGATTCGCATGTAATAAGCTTGTTATTCAAGATAGAGCAGCTTTTTTAGGAACGGAAACACTGTTTCTCTGTGAATTCAGTTATTTCCCAGTAGCAGGCTCCTGTAATATGCGTACTTCTAAAGATTTATCAAAATTTGGTGTGCCGAATCTGAGTAACATGGTGAATTCGGTTAGTTCCCAATAGCCCGCAGTAGTAATAGTGGACTGTTCGGGATATAGAAAAATTTTCACGAATGGAATCAAAATTTCTAGGCGAATTCAGTGAGTTCCCAATGGGACATGCTTGTATGAGTGTGCTTTTCAATATGTAACAACATTTTAATGAACGGACTCTAAGTATCATGGTGAATTCAGTAGGTTCCCAATAGGATTCGCATGTAATAAGCTTGTTATTCAAGATAGAGCAGCGTTTTAAGGTACGGAAACACTGTTTCTCTGTGAATTCAGTTAGTTCCCAGTAGCAGGCTCTTGTAATATGCGTACTTCTAAAGATTTATCAAAATTTGGTGTGCCGAATCTGAGTAACATGGTGAATTCGGTTAGTTCCCAATAGGCCGCAGTAGTAATAAGTGGACTGTTCGGGATATAGAAAAATTTTCACGAATGGAATCAAAATTTCTAGGCGAATTCAGTGAGTTCCCAATGGGACATGCTTGTATGAGTGTGCTTTTCAATATGTAACAATATTTTAAGGAACGGACTCTAAGTATCATGGTGAATTCAGTAGGTTCCCAATAGGATTCGCATGTAATAAGCTTGTTATTCAAGATAGAGCAACGTTTTAAGGAACGGAAACACTGTTTCTCTGTGAATTCAGTTAGTTCCCAGTAGCAGGCTCTTGTAGTATGCGTACTTCTAAAGATTTATCAAAATTTGGTGTGCGGAATCTGAGTAACATGGTGAATTCGGTTAGTTCCCAATAGGCCGCAGTAGTAATAAGTGGACTGTTCGGGATATAGAAAAATTTTCACGAATGGAATCAAAATTTCTAGGCGAATTCACTGAGTTCCCAAAGGGACACGCTTGTATGAGTGTGCTTTTCAATATGTAACAACATTTTAAGGAACGGACTCTAAGTGTCATGGTGAATTCAGTAGGTTCCCAATAGGATTCGCATGTAATAAGCTTGTTATTCAAGATAGAGCAGCGTTTTAAGGTACGGAAACACTGTTTCTCTGTGAATTCAGTTAGTTCCCAGTAGCAGGCTCTTGTAATATGCGTACTTCTAAAGATTTATCAAAATTTGGTGTGCCGAATCTGAGTAACATGGTGAATTCGGTTAGTTCCCAATAGGCCGCAGTAGTAATAAGTGGACTGTTCGGGATATAGAAAAATTTCACGAATGGAATAAAATTTCTAGGCGAATTCAGTGAGGTCCCAATGGGACATGCTTGTATGAGTGTGCTTTTCAATATGTAACAACATTTTAAGGAACGGACTCTAAGTATCATGGTGAATTCAGGAGGTTCCCAATAGGATTCGCATGTAATAAGCTTGTTGTTCAAGATAGAGCAACGTTATAAGGTACGGAAACACTGTTTCTCTGTGAATTCAGTTAGTTCCCAGTAGCAGGCCTTTGTAATATGCGTACTTCTAAAGACTTATCACAATTTGGTGTGCCGAATCTGAGTAACATGGTGAATTCGGTTAGTTCCCAATAGGCCGCAGTAGTAATAAGTGGACTGTTCGGGATATAGAAAAATTTTCACGAATGGAATCAAAATTTCTAGGCAAATTCAGTGAGTTCCCAATGGGACATGCTTGTATGAGTGTGCTTTTCAATATGTAACAACATTTTAAGGAACGGACTCTAAGTATCATGGTGAATTCAGTAGGTTCCCAATAGGATTCGCATGTAATAAGCTTGTTATTCAAGATAGAGCAACGTTTTAAGGAACGGAAACACTGTTTCTCTGTAAATTCAGTTAGTTCCCAGTAGGAGGCTCTTGTAATATGCATAAATCTAAAGATTTATCAAAATTTAGTGTGCCGAATCTGAGTAACATGGTGAATTCGGTTAGTTCCTAATAGGCCGCAGTAGTAATAAGTGGACTGTTCGGGATATAGAAAAATTTTCACGAATGGAATCAAAATTTCTAGGCGAATTCAGTGAGTTCCCAATGGGACATGCTTGTGTGAGTGTGCTTTTCAATATGTAACAACATTTTAAGGAACGGACTCTAAGTATCATGGTGAATTAAGTAGGTTCCCATTAGGATTCGCATGTAATAAGCTTGTTATTCAAGATAGAGCAGCTTTTTTAGGAACGGAAATTCTGTTTCTCTGTGAATTCAGTTAGTTCCCAGTAGCAGGCTCTTGTAATATGCGTACTTCTAAAGATTTATCAAAATTTGGTGTGCCGAATCTGAGTAACATGGTGAATTCGGTTAGTTCCCAATAGGCCGCAATAGTAATAAGTGGACTGTTCGGGATATAGAAAAATTTTCACGAATGGAATCAAAACTTCTAGGCGAATTCAGTGAGTTCCCAATGGGACATGCTTGTATGAGTGTGCTTTTCAATATGTAACAACATTTTAAGGAACGGACTCTAAGTATCATGGCGAATTCAGTAGGTTCCCAATAGGATTCGCATGTAATAAGCTTGTTATTCAAGATAGCGCAGCGTTTTAAGGAACGGAAACACTGTTCTCTGTGAATTCAGTTAGTTCTCAGTAGCAGGCTCTTGTAATATGCGTACTTCCAAAGACTTATCAAAATTTGGTGTGCCGAATCTGAGTAACATGGTGAATTCGGTTAGTTCCCAATAGGCCGCAGTAGTAATAAGTGGACTGTTCGGGATATAGAAAAATTTTCACGAATGGAATCAAAACTTCTAGGCGAATTCAGTGAGTTCCCAATGGGACATGCTTGTATGAGTGTGCTTTTCAATATGTAACAACATTTTAAGGAACGGACTCTAAGTATCATGGTGAATTCAGTAGGTTCCCAATAGGATTCGCATGTAATAAGCTTGTTATTCAAGATAGAGCAGCGTTTTAAGGAACGGATACACTGTTCTCTGTGAATTCAGTTAGTTCCCAGTAGCAGGCCCTTGTAATATGCGTACTTCCAAAGATTTATCAAAATTTGGTGTGCCGAATCTGAGTAACATGGTGAATTCGGTTAGTCCCAATAGGCCGCAGTAGTAATAAGTGGACTGTTCGGGATATAGAAAAATTTTCACGAATGGAATCAAAATTTCTAGGCGAATTCAGTGAGTTCCCAATGGGACATGCTTGTATGAGTGTGCTTTTCAATATGTAACAACATTTTAACGAACGGACTCTAAGTATCATGGTGAATTCAGTAGGTTCCCAATAGGATTCGCATGTAATAAGCTTGTTATTCAAGATAGAGCAGCGTTTTAAGGTACGGAAACACTGTTTCTCTGTGAATTCAGTTAGTTCCCAGTAGCAGGCTCTTGTAATATGCGTACTTCTAAAGATTTATCAAAATTTGGTGTGCCGAATCTGAGTAACATGGTGAATTCGGTTAGTTCCCAATAGGCCGCAGTAGTAATAAGTGGACTGTTCGGGATATAGAAAAATTTTCACGAATGGAATCAAATTTCTAGGCGAATTCAGTGAGTTCCCAATGGGACATGCTTGTATGAGTGTGCTTTTCAATATGTAACAACATTTTAAGGAACGGACTCTAAGTATCATGGTGAATTCAGTAGGTTCCCAATAGGATTCGCATGTAATAAGCTTGTTATTCAAGATAGAGCAGCGTTTTAAGGAACGGAAACACTGTTTCTCTGTGAATTCAGTTAGTTCCCAGTAGCAGGCTCTTGTAGTATGCGTACTTCTAAAGATTTATCAAAATTTGGTGTGCGGAATCTGAGTAACATGGTGAATTCGGTTAGTTCCCAATAGCCCGCAGTAGTAATAAGTGGACTGTTCGGGATATAGAAAAATTTTCACGAATGGAATCAAAATTTCTAGGCGAATTCACTGAGTTCCCAATGGGACATGCTTGTATGAGTGTGCTTTTCAATATGTAACAACATTTTAAGGAACGGACTCTAAGTATATTGGTGAATTCAGTAGGTTGCCAATAGGATTCGCATGTAATAAGCTTGTTATTCAAGATAGAGCAACGTTTTAAGGAACGGAAACACTATTTTTCTGTGAATTCAGTTAGTTCCCATTGGCAGGCTCTTGTAATATGCGTACTTCTAAAGATTTATCAAAATTTGGTGTGCCGAATCTGAGTAACATGGTGAATTCGGTTAGTTCCCAATAGGCCACAGTAGTAATAAGTGGACTGTTCGTGATATAGAAAAATTTTCACGAAAGGAATCAAAATTTCTAGGCGAATTCAGTGAGTTCCCAAAGGGACACGCTTGTATGAGTGTGCTTTTCAATATGTAACAACATTTTAAGGAACGGACTCTAAGTATCATGGTGAATTCAGTAGGTTCCCAATAGGATTCGCAGGTAATAAGCTTGTTATTCAAGATAGAGCAGTGTTTTAAGGTACGGAAACACTGTTTCTCTGTGAATTCAGTTAGTTCCCAGTAGCAGGCCTTTGTAATATGCGTACTTCTAAAGACTTATCAAAATTTGGTGTGCAGAATCTGAGTAACATGGTGAATTCGGTTAGTTCCCAATAGGCCGCAGTAGTAATAAGTGGACTGTTCGGGATATAGAAAAATTTTCACGAATGGAATCAAAATTTCTAGGCGAATTCAGTGAGTTCCCAATGGGACATGCTTGTATGAGTGTGCTTTTCAATATGTAACAACATTTTAAGGAACGGACTCTAAGTATCATGGTGAATTCAGTAGGTTCCCAATAGGATTCGCATGTAATAAGCTTGTTATTCAAGATAGAGCAGCGTTTTAAGGAACGGAAACACTGTTTCTCTGTGATTTCAGTTAGTTCCCAGTAGCAGGCTCTTGTAATATGCGTACTTCTAAAGATTTATCAAAATTTGGTGTGCCGAATCTGAGTAACATGGTTAATTCGGTTAGTTCTCAATAGGCTGCAGTAGTAATAAGTGGACTGTTTGGGATATAGAAAAATTTTCACGAATGGAATCAAAATTTCTAGGCGAGTTTAGTGAGTTCCCAATGGGACATGCTTGTATGAGTGTGCTTTTCAATATGTAACAACATTTTAAGGAACGGACTCTAAGTATCATGGTGAATTCAGTAGGTTCCCAATAGGATTCGCATGTAATAAGCTTGTTATTCAAGATAGAGCAGCGTTTTAAGGAACGGAAACACTGTTTCTCTGTGAATTCAGTTAGTTCCCAGTAGCAGGCTCTTGTAGTATGCGTACTTCTAAAGATTTATCAAAATTTGGTGTGCCGAATCTGAGTAACATGGTGAATTCGGTTAGTTCCCAAAAGGCCGCAGTAGTAATAAGTGGACTGTTCGGGATATAGAAAAATTTTCACGAATGGAATCAAAATTTCTAGGCAAATTCAGTGAGTTCCCAATGGGACATGCTTGTATGAGTGTGCTTTTCAATATGTAACAACATTTTAAGGAACGGACTCTAAGTATCATGGTGAATTCAGTAGGTTCCCAATAGGATTCGCATGTAATAAGCTTGTTGTTCAAGATAGAGCAACGTTTTAAGGAACGGAAACACTGTTTCTCTGTGAATTCAGTTAGTTCCCAGTAGCAGGCTCTTGTAATATGCGTAATTCTAAAGATTTATCAAAATTTGGTGTGCCGAATCTGAGTAACATGGTGAATTCGGTTAGTTCCCAATAGGCCGCAGTAGTAATAAGTGGACTGTTCGGGATATAGAAAAATTTTCACGAATGGAATCAAAATTTCTAGGCGAATTCAGTGAGTTCCCAATGGGACATGCTTGTGTGAGTGTGCTTTTCAATATGTAACAACATTTTAAGGAACGGACTCTAAGTATCATGGTGAATTCAGTAGGTTCCCAATAGGATTCGCATGTAATGAGCTTGTTATTCAAGATAGAGCAGCTTTTTTAGGAACGGAAACACTGTTTCTCTGTGAATTCAGTTAGTTCCCAGTAGCAGGCTCTTGTAATATGCGTACTTCTAAAGACTTATCAAAATTTGGTGTGCCGAATCTGAGTAACATGGTGAATTCGGTTAGTTCCCAATAGGCCGCAGTAGTAATAAGTGGACTGTTCGGGATATAGAAAAATTTTCACGAATGGAATCAAAATTTTAGGCGAATTCAGTGAGTTCCCAAAGGGACACGCTTGTATGAGTGTGCTTTTCAATATGTAACAACATTTTAAGGAACGGACTCTAAGTATCATGGTGAATTCAGTAAGTTCCCAATAGGATTCGCATGTAATAAGCTTGTTGTTCAAGATTGAGCAACGTTTTAAGGTACGGAAACACTGTTTCTCTGTGAATTCAGTTAGTTCCCAGTAGCAGGCTCTTGTAATATGCGTACTTCTAAAGATTTATCAAAATTTGGTGTGCCGAATCTGAGTAACATGGTGAATTCGGTTAGTTCCCAATAGGCCGCAGTAGTAATAAGTGGACTGTTCGGGATATAGAAAAATTTTCACGAATGGAATCAAAACTTCTAGGCGAATTCAGTGAGTTCCCAAAGGGACACGCTTGTATGAGTGTGCTTTTCAATATGTAACAACATTTTAAGGAACGGACTCTAAGTATCATGGTGAATTCAGTAGGTTCCCAATAGGATTCGCATGTAATAAGCTTGTTATTCAAGATAGAGCAGCGTTTTAACGTACGGAAACACTGTTTCTCTGTGAATTCAGTTAGTTCCCAGTAGCAGGCTCTTGGAATATGCGTACTTCTAAAGATTTATCAAAATTTGGTGTGATGAACCTGAGTAACATAGTGAATTCGGTTAGTTCCCAATAGGCCGCAGTAGTAATAAGTGGACTGTTCGGGATATAGAAAAATTTCACGAATGGAATCAAAATTTCTAGGCGAATTCAGTGAGTTCCCAATGGGACATGCTTGTATGAGTGTGCTTTTCAATATGTAACAACATTTTAAGGAACGGACTCTAAGTATCATGGTGAATTCAGTAGGTTCCCAATAGGATTCACATGTAATAAGCTTGTTGTTCAAGATAGAGCAACGTTTTAAGGTACGGAAACACTGTTTCTCTGTGAATTCAGTTAGTTCCCAGTAGCAGGCCTTTGTAATATGCGTACTTCTAAAGACTTATCAAAATTTGGTGTGCGGAATCTGAGTAACATGGTGAATTCGGTTAGTTCCCAATAGGCCGCAGTAGTAATAAGTGGACTGTTCGGGATATAGAAAAATTTCACGAATGGAATCAAAATTTCTAGGCGAATTCAGTGAGTTCCCAATGGGACATGCTTGTATGAGTGTGCTTTTCAATATGTAACAACATTTTAAGGAACGGACTCTAAGTATATTGGTGAATTCAGTAGGTTGCCAATAGGATTCGCATGTAATAAGCTTGTTATTCAAGATAGAGCAACGTTTTAAGGAACGGAAACACTATTTTTCTGTGAATTCAGTTAGTTCCCAGTAGCAGGCTCTTGTAATATGCGTACTTCTAAAGATTTATCAAAATTTGGTGTGCCGAATCTGAGTAACATGGTGAATTCGGTTAGTTCCCAATAGGCCACAGTAGTAATAAGTGGACTGTTCGTGATATAGAAAAATTTTCACGAAAGGAATCAAAATTTCTAGGCGAATTCAGTGAGTTCCCAAAGGGACACGCTTGTATGAGTGTGCTTTTCAATATGTAACAACATTTTAAGGAACGGACTCTAAGTATCATGGTGAATTCAGTAGGTTCCCAATAGGATTCGCAGGTAATAAGCTTGTTATTCAAGATAGAGCAGCGTTTTAAGGTACGGAAACACTGTTTCTCTGTGAATTCAGTTAGTTCCCAGTAGCAGGCCTTTGTAATATGCGTACTTCTAAAGACTTATCAAAATTTGGTGTGCAGAATCTGAGTAACATGGTGAATTCGGCTAGTTCCATAGAGGCCGAGGTAGTAATAAGTGGACTGTTCGGGATATAGAAAAATTTTCACGAATGGAATCAAAATTTCTAGGCGAATTCAGTGAGTTCCCAATGGGACATGCTTGTGTGAGTGTGCTTTTCAATATGTAACAACATTTTAAGGAACGGACTCTAAGTATCATGGTGAATTCAGTAGGTTCCCAATAGGATTCGCATGTAATGAGCTTGTTATTCAAGATAGAGCAGCTTTTTTAGGAACGGAAACACTGTTTCTCTGTGAATTCAGTTAGTTCCCAGTAGCAGGCTCTTGTAATATGCGTACTTCTAAAGACTTATCAAAATTTGGTGTGCCGAATCTGAGTAACATGGTGAATTCGGTTAGTTCCCAATAGGCCGCAGTAGTAATAAGTGGACTGTTCGGGATATAGAAAAATTTTCACGAATGGAATCAAAATTTTAGGCGAATTCAGTGAGTTCCCAAAGGGACACGCTTGTATGAGTGTGCTTTTCAATATGTAACAACATTTTAAGGAACGGACTCTAAGTATCATGGTGAATTCAGTAGGTTCCCAATAGGATTCGCATGTAATAAGCTTGTTGTTCAAGATTGAGCAACGTTTTAAGGTACGGAAACACTGTTTCTCTGTGAATTCAGTTAGTTCCCAGTAGCAGGCTCTTGTAATATGCGTACTTCTAAAGATTTATCAAAATTTGATGTGCCGAATCTGAGTAACATGGTGAATTCGGTTAGTTCCCAATAGGCCGCAGTAGTAATAAGTGGACTGTTCGGGATATAGAAAAATTTTCACGAATGGAATCAAAATTTCTAGGCGAATTCAGTGAGTTCCCAAAGGGACACGCTTGTATGAGTGTGCTTTTCAATATGTAACAACATTTTAAGGAACGGACTCTAAGTATCATGTTGAATTCAGTAGGTTCCCAATAGGATTCGCATGTAATAAGCTTGTTATTCAAGATAGAGAAGCGTTTTAAGGAACGGAAACACTGTTTCTCTGTGAATTCAGTTAGTTCCCAGTAGCAGGCTCTTGTAATATGCGTACTTCTAAAGATTTATCAAAATTTGGTGTGCCGAATCTGAGTAACATGGTGAATTCGGTTAGTTCCCAATAGTCTGCAGTAGTAATAAGTGGACTGTTCGGGATATAGAAAAATTTTCACGAATGGAATCAAAATTTCTAGGCGAATTCAGTGAGTTCCAGTGGGACATGCTTGTATGAGTGTGCTTTTCCATATGTAACAACATTTTAAGGAACGGACTCTAAGTATCATGGTGAATTCAGTAGGTTCCCAAGAGGATTAGCATGTAATAAGCTTGTTAGTCAAGATAGAGCAGCGTTTTAAGGAACGGAAACACTGTTTCTCTGTGAATTCAGTTAGTTCCCTGTAGCAGGCTCTTGTAATATGCGTACTACTAAAGATTTATCAAAATTTGGTGTGCCGAATCTGAGTAACATGGTGAATTCGGTTAGTTCCCAATAGGCCGCAGTAGTAATAAGTGGACTGTTCGGGATATAGAAAAATTTTCACGAATGGAATCAAAATTTCTAGGCGAATTCAGTGAGTTCCCAATGGGACATGCTTGTATGAGTGTGCTTTTCAATATGTAACAACATTTTAAGGAACGGACTCTAAGTATCATGGTGAATTCAGTAGGTTCCCAATAGGATTCGCATGTAATAAGCTTGTTATTCAAGATAGAGCAGCGTTTTAAGGAACGGAAACACTGTTTCTCTGTGAATTCAGTTAGTTCCCAGTAGCAGGCTCTTGTAGTATGCGTACTTCTAAAGATTTACCAAATTTGGTGTGCGGAATCTGAGTAACATGGTGAATTCGGTTAGTTCCCAATAGGCCGCAGTAGTAATAAGTGGACTGTTCGGGATATAGAAAAATTTTCACGAATGGAATCAAAATTTCTAGGCGAATTCACTGAGTTCCCAAAGGGACATGCTTGTATGAGTGTGCTTTTCAATATGTAACAACATTTTAAGGAACGGACTCTAAGTATCATGGTGAATTCAGTAGGTTCCCAATAGGATTCGCATGTAATAAGCTTGTTATTCAAGATAGAGCAACGTTTTAAGGAACGGAAACACTATTTCTCTGTGAATTCAGTTAGTTCCAAGTAGCAGGCTCTTGTAATATGCGTACTTCTAAAGATTTATCAAAATTTGGTGTGCCGAATCTGAGTAACATGGTGAATTCGGTTAGTTCCCAATAGGCCACAGTAGTAATAAGTGGACTGTTCGGGATATAGAAAAATTTTCACGAAAGGAATCAAAATTTCTAGGCGAATTCAGTGAGTTCCCAAAGGGACACGCTTGTATGAGTGTGCTTTTCAATATGTAACAACATTTTAAGGAACGGACTCTAAGTATCATGGTGAATTCAGTAGGTTCCCAATAGGATTCGCATGTAATAAGCTTGTTATTCAAGATAGAGCAGCGTTTTAAGGTACGGAAACACTGTTTCTCTGTGAATTCAGTTAGTTCCCAGTAGCAGGCCTTTGTAATATGCGTACTTCTAAAGACTTATCAAAATTTGGTGTGCCGAATCTGAGTAACATGGTGAATTCGGTTAGTTCCCAATAGGCCGCAGTAGTAATAAGTGGACTGTTCGGGATATAGAAAAATTTTCACGAATGGAATCAAAATTTCTAGGCGAATTCAGTGAGTTCCCAATGGGACATGCTTGTATGAGTGTGCTTTTCAATATGTAACAACATTTTAAGGAACGGACTCTAAGTATCATGGTGAATTCAGTAGGTTCCCAATAGGATTCGCATGTAATAAGCTTGTTATTCAAGATAGAGCAGCGTTTTAAGGAACGGAAACACTGTTTCTCTGTGAATTCAGTTAGTTCCCAGTAGCAGGCTCTTGTAATATGCGTACTTCTAAAGATTTATCAAAATTTGCTGTGCCGAATCTGAGTAACATGGTTAATTCGGTTAGTTCCCAATAGGCCGCAGTAGTAATAAGTGGACTGTTCGGGATATAGAAAAATTTTCACGAATGGAATCAAAATTTCTAGACGAATTCAGTGAGTTCCCAATGGGATATGCTTGTATGAGTGTGCTTTTCAATATGTAACAACATTTTAAGGAACGGACTCTAAGTATCATGGTGAATTCAGTAGGTTCCCAATAGGATTCGCATGTAATAAGCTTGTTATTCAAGATAGAGCAGCGTTTTAAGGAACGGAAACACTGTTTCTCTGTAAATTCAGTTAGTTCCCAGTAGCAGGCTCTTGTAATATGCGTACTTCTAAAGATTTATCAAAATTTGGTGTGCCGATACTGAGTAACATGGTGAATTCGGTTAGTTCCCAATAGGCCGCAGTAGTAATAAGTGGACTGTTCGGGATATAGAAAAATTTTCACGAATGGAATCTAAATTTCTAGGCGAATTCAGTGAGTTCCCAATGGGACATGCTTGTATGAGTGTGCTTTTCAATATGTAACAACATTTTAAGGAACGGACTCTAAGTATCATGGTGAATTCAGTAGGTTCCCAATAGAATTCGCATGTAATAAGCTTGTTATTCAAGATAGAGCAGCGTTTTAAGGAACGGAAACACTGCTCTCTGTGAATTCAGTTAGTTCTCAGTAGCAGGCTCTTGTAATATGCGTACTTCCAAAGATTTATCAAAATTTGGTGTGCCGAATCTGAGTAACATGGTGAATTCGGTTAGTTCCCAATAGGCCGCAGTAGTAATAAGTGGACTGTTCGGGATATAGAAAAATTTTCACGAATGGAATCAAAATTTCTAGGCGAATTCAGTGAGTTCCCAATGGGACATGCTTGTATGAGTGTGCTTTTCAATATGTAACAACATTTTAAGGAACGGACTCTAAGTATCATGGTGAATTCAGTAGGTTCCCAATAGGATTCGCATGTAATAAGCTTGTTATTCAAGATAGAGCAGCGTTTTAAGGAACGGAAACACTGTTTCTCTGTGAATTCAGTTAGTTCCCAGTAGCAGGCTCTTGTAATATGCGTACTTCTAAAGATTTATCAAAATTTGGTGTGCCGAATCTGAGTAACATGGTGAATTCGGTTAGTTCCCAATAGGCCGCAGTAGTAATAAGTGGACTGTTCGGGATATAAAAAAATTTTCACGAATGGATTCAAAATTTCTAGGCGTATTCACTGAGTTCCCAATGGGACATGCTTGTATGAGTGTGCTTTTCAATATGTAACAACATTTTAAGGAACGGACTCTAAGTATCATGGTGAATTCAGTAGGTTCCCAATAGGATTCGCATGTAATAAGCTTGTTATTCAAGATAGAGAAGCGTTTTAAGGAACGGAAACACTGTTTCTCTGTGAATTCAGTTAGTTCCCAGTAGCAGGCTCTTGTAATATGCGTACTTCTAAAGATTTATCAAAATTTGGTGTGCCGAATCTGAGTAACATGGTGAATTCGGTTAGTTCCCAATAGTCTGCAGTAGTAATAAGTGGACTGTTCGGGATATAGAAAAATTTTCACGAATGGAATCAAAATTTCTAGGCGAATTCAGTGAGTTCCAGTGGGACATGCTTGTATGAGTGTGCTTTTCCATATGTAACAACATTTTAAGGAACGGACTCTAAGTATCATGGTGAATTCAGTAGGTTCCCAAGAGGATTAGCATGTAATAAGCTTGTTAGTCAAGATAGAGCAGCGTTTTAAGGAACGGAAACACTGTTTCTCTGTGAATTCAGTTAGTTCCCTGTAGCAGGCTCTTGTAATATGCGTACTACTAAAGATTTATCAAAATTTGGTGTGCCGAATCTGAGTAACATGGTGAATTCGGTTAGTTCCCAATAGGCCGCAGTAGTAATAAGTGGACTGTTCGGGATATAGAAAAATTTTCACGAATGGAATCAAAATTTCTAGGCGAATTCAGTGAGTTCCCAATGGGACATGCTTGTATGAGTGTGCTTTTCAATATGTAACAACATTTTAAGGAACGGACTCTAAGTATCATGGTGAATTCAGTAGGTTCCCAATAGGATTCGCATGTAATAAGCTTGTTATTCAAGATAGAGCAGCGTTTTAAGGAACGGAAACACTGTTTCTCTGTGAATTCAGTTAGTTCCCAGTAGCAGGCTCTTGTAATATGCGTAGTTCTAAAGATTTATCAAAATTTGCTGTGCCGAATCTGAGTAACATGGTTAATTCGGTTAGTTCCCAATAGGCCGCAGTAGTAATAAGTGGACTGTTCGGGATATAGAAAAATTTTCACGAATGGAATCAAAATTTCTAGACGAATTCAGTGAGTTCCCAATGGGATATGCTTGTATGAGTGTGCTTTTCAATATGTAACAACATTTTAAGGAACGGACTCTAAGTATCATGGTGAATTCAGTAGGTTCCCAATAGGATTCGCATGTAATAAGCTTGTTATTCAAGACAGAGCAGCGTTTTAAGGAACGGAAACACTGTTTCTCTGTAAATTCAGATAGTTCCCAGTAGCAGGCTCTTGTAATATGCGTACTTCTAAAGATTTATCAAAATTTGGTGTGCCGATACTGAGTAACATGGTGAATTCGGTTAGTTCCCAATAGGCCGCAGTAGTAATAAGTGGACTGTTCGGGATATAGAAAAATTTTCACGAATGGAATCTAAATTTCTAGGCGAATTCAGTGAGTTCCCAATGGGACATGCTTGTATGAGTGTGCTTTTCAATATGTAACAACATTTTAAGGAACGGACTCTAAGTATCATGGTGAATTCAGTAGGTTCCCAATAGGATTCGCATGTAATAAGCTTGTTATTCAAGATAGAGCAGCGTTTTAAGGAACGGAAACACTGCTCTCTGTGAATTCAGTTAGTTCTCAGTAGCAGGCTCTTGTAATATGCGTACTTCCAAAGATTTATCAAAATTTGGTGTGCCGAATCTGAGTAACATGGTGAATTCGGTTAGTTCCCAATAGGCCGCAGTAGTAATAAGTGGACTGTTCGGGATATAGAAAAATTTTCACGAATGGAATCAAAATTTCTAGGCGAATTCAGTGAGTTCCCAATGGGACATGCTTGTATGAGTGTGCTTTTCAATATGTAACAACATTTTAAGGAACGGACTCTAAGTATCATGGTGAATTCAGTAGGTTCCCAATAGGATTCGCATGTAATAAGCTTGTTATTCAAGATAGAGCAGCGTTTTAAGGAACGGAAACACTGTTTCTCTGTGAATTCAGTTAGTTCCCAGTAGCAGGCTCTTGTAATATGCGTACTTCTAAAGATTTATCAAAATTTGGTGTGCCGAATCTGAGTAACATGGTGAATTCGGTTAGTTCCCAATAGGCCGCAGTAGTAATAAGTGGACTGTTCGGGATATAAAAAAATTTTCACGAATGGATTCAAAATTTCTAGGCGAATTCACTGAGTTCCCAATGGGACATGCTTGTATGAGTGTGCTTTTCAATATGTAACAACATTTTAAGGAACGGACTCTAAGTATCACGGTGAATTCAGCAGGTTCCCAATAGGATTCGCATGTAATAAGCTTGTTATTCAAGATAGAGCAACGTTTTAAGGAACGGAAACACTGTTTCTCTGTGAATTCAGTTAGTTCCCAGTAGCAGGCTCTTGTAGTATGCGTACTTCTAAAGATTTATCAAAATTTGGTGTGCAGAATCTGAGTAACATGGTGAATTCGGTTAGTTCCCAATAGGCTGCAGTAGTAATAAGTGGACTGTTCGGGATATAGAAAAATTTTCACGAATGGAATCAAAATTTCTAGGCGAATTCACTGAGTTCCCAAAGGGACATGCTTCTATGAGTGTGCTTTTCAATATGTAACAACATTTTAAGGAACGGACTCTAAGTATCATGGTGAATTCAGTAGGTTCCCAATAGGATTCGCATGTAATAAGCTTGTTATTCAAGATAGAGCAACGTTTTAAGGAACGGAAACACTATTTCTCTGTGAATTCAGTTAGTTCCCAGTAGCAGGCTCTTGTAATATGCGTACTTCTAAAGATTTATCAAAATTTGGTGTGCCGAATCTGAGTAACATGGTGAAATCGGTTAGTTCCCAATAGGCCACAGTAGTAATAAGTGGACTGTTCGGGATATAGAAAAATTTTCACGAAAGGAATCAAAATTTCTAGGCGAATTCAGTGAGTTCCCAAAGGGACACGCTTGTATGAGTGTGCTTTTCAATATGTAACAACATTTTAAGGAACGGACTCTAAGTATCATGGTGAATTCAGTAGGTTCCCAATAGGATTCGCATGTAATAAGCTTGTTATTCAAGATAGAGCAGCGTTTTAAGGTACGGAAACACTGTTTCTCTGTGAATTCAGTTAGTTCCCAGTAGCAGGCCTTTGTAATATGCGTACTTCTAAAGACTTATCAAAATTTGGTGTGCCGAATCTGAGTAACATGGTGAATTCGGTTAGTTCCCAATAGGCCGCAGTAGTAATAAGTGGACTGTTCGGGATATAGAAAAATTTTCACGAATGGAATCAAAATTTCTAGGCGAATTCAGTGAGTTCCCAATGGGACATGCTTGTATGAGTGTGCTTTTCAATATGTAACAACATTTTAAGGAACGGACTCTAAGTATCATGGTGAATTCAGTAGGTTCCCAATAGGATTCGCATGTAATAAGCTTGTTATTCAAGATAGAGCAGCGTTTTAAGGAACGGAAACACTGTTTCTCTGTGAATTCAGTTAGTTCCCAGTAGCAGGCTCTTTAATATGCGTACTTCTAAAGATTTATCAAAATTTGCTGTGCCGAATCTGAGTAACATGGTTAATTCGGTTAGTTCCCAATAGGCCGCAGTAGTAATAAGTGGACTGTTCGGGATATAGAAAAATTTTCACGAATGGAATCAAAATTTCTAGGCGAATTCAGTGAGTTCCCAATGGGATATGCTTGTATGAGTGTGCTTTTCAATATGTAACAACATTTTAAGGAACGGACTCTAAGTATCATGGTGAATTCAGTAGGTTCCCAATAGGATTCGCATGTAATAAGCTTGTTATTCAAGATAGAGCAGCGTTTTAAGGAACGGAAACACTGTTTCTCGTTAAATTCAGTTAGTTCCCAGTAGCAGGCTCTTGTAATATGCGTACTTCTAAAGATTTATCAAAATTTGGTGTGCCGATACTGAGTAACATGGTGAATTCGGTTAGTTCCCAATAGGCCGCAGTAGTAATAAGTGGACTGTTCGGGATATAGAAAAATTTTCACGAATGGAATCTAAATTTCTAGGCGAATTCAGTGAGTTCCCAATGGGACATGCTTGTATGAGTGTGCTTTTCAATATGTAACAACATTTTAAGGAACGGACTCTAAGTATCATGGTGAATTCAGTAGGTTCCCAATAGAATTCGCATGTAATAAGCTTGTTATTCAAGATAGAGCAGCGTTTTAAGGAACGGAAACACTGCTCTCTGTGAATTCAGTTAGTTCTCAGTAGCAGGCTCTTGTAATATGCGTACTTCCAAAGATTTATCAAAATTTGGTGTGCCGAATCTGAGTAACATGGTGAATTCGGTTAGTTCCCAATAGGCCGCAGTAGTAATAAGTGGACTGTTCGGGATATAGAAAAATTTTCACGAATGGAATCAAAATTTCTAGGCGAATTCAGTGAGTTCCCAATGGGACATGCTTGTATGAGTGTGCTTTTCAATATGTAACAACATTTTAAGGAACGGACTCTAAGTATCATGGTGAATTCAGTAGGTTCCCAATAGGATTCGCATGTAATAAGCTTGTTATTCAAGATAGAGCAGCGTTTTAAGGTACGGAAACACTGTTTCTCTGTGAATTCAGTTAGTTCCCAGTAGCAGGCCTTTGTAATATGCGTACTTCTAAAGACTTATCAAAATTTGGTGTGCCGAATCTGAGTAACATGGTGAATTCGGTTAGTTCCCAATAGGCCGCAGTAGTAATAAGTGGACTGTTCGGGATATAGAAAAATTTTCACGAATGGAATCAAAATTTCTAGGCGAATTCAGTGAGTTCCCAATGGGACATGCTTGTATGAGTGTGCTTTTCAATATGTAACAACATTTTAAGGAACGGACTCTAAGTATCATGGTGAATTCAGTAGGTTCCCAATAGGATTCGCATGTAATAAGCTTGTTATTCAAGATAGAGCAGCGTTTTAAGGAACGGAAACACTGTTTCTCTGTGAATTCAGTTAGTTCCCAGTAGCAGGCTCTTTAATATGCGTACTTCTAAAGATTTATCAAAATTTGCTGTGCCGAATCTGAGTAACATGGTTAATTCTGTTAGTTCCCAATAGGCCGCAGTAGTAATAAGTGGACTGTTCGGGATATAGAAAAATTTTCACGAATGGAATCAAAATTTCTAGGCGAATTCAGTGAGTTCCCAATGGGATATGCTTGTATGAGTGTGCTTTTCAATATGTAACAACATTTTAAGGAACGGACTCTAAGTATCATGGTGAATTCAGTAGGTTCCCAATAGGATTCGCATGTAATAAGCTTGTTATTCAAGATAGAGCAGCGTTTTAAGGAACGGAAACACTGTTTCTCTGTAAATTCAGTTAGTTCCCAGTAGCAGGCTCTTGTAATATGCGTACTTCTAAAGATTTATCAAAATTTGGTGTGCCGATACTGAGTAACATGGTGAATTCGGTTAGTTCCCAATAGGCCGCAGTAGTAATAAGTGGACTGTTCGGGATATAGAAAAATTTTCACGAATGGAATCTAAATTTCTAGGCGAATTCAGTGAGTTCCCAATGGGACATGCTTGTATGAGTGTGCTTTTCAATATGTAACAACATTTTAAGGAACGGACTCTAAGTATCATGGTGAATTCAGTAGGTTCCCAATAGAATTCGCATGTAATAAGCTTGTTATTCAAGATAGAGCAGCGTTTTAAGGAACGGAAACACTGCTCTCTGTGAATTCAGTTAGTTCTCAGTAGCAGGCTCTTGTAATATGCGTACTTCCAAAGATTTATCAAAATTTGGTGTGCCGAATCTGAGTAACATGGTGAATTCGGTTAGTTCCCAATAGGCCGCAGTAGTAATAAGTGGACTGTTCGGGATATAGAAAAATTTTCACGAATGGAATCAAAATTTCTAGGCGAATTCAGTGAGTTCCCAATGGGACATGCTTGTATGAGTGTGCTTTTCAATATGTAACAACATTTTAAGGAACGGACTCTAAGTATCATGGTGAATTCAGTAGGTTCCCAATAGGATTCGCATGTAATAAGCTTGTTATTCAAGATAGAGCAGCGTTTTAAGGAACGGAAACACTGTTTCTCTGTGAATTCAGTTAGTTCCCAGTAGCAGGCTCTTGTAATATGCGTACTTCTAAAGATTTATCAAAATTTGGTGTGCCGAATCTGAGTAACATGGTGAATTCGGTTAGTTCCCATTAGGCCGCAGTAGTAATAAGTGGACTGTTCGGGATATAAAAAAATTTTCACGAATGGATTCAAAATTTCTAGGCGTATTCACTGAGTTCCCAATGGGACATGCTTGTATGAGTGTGCTTTTCAATATGTAACAACATTTTAAGGAACGGACTCTAAGTATCATGGTGAATTCAGTAGGTTCCCAATAGGATTCGCATGTAATAAGCTTGTTATTCAAGATAGAGAAGCGTTTTAAGGAACGGAAACACTGTTTCTCTGTGAATTCAGTTAGTTCCCAGTAGCAGGCTCTTGTAATATGCGTACTTCTAAAGATTTATCAAAATTTGGTGTGCCGAATCTGAGTAACATGGTGAATTCGGTTAGTTCCCAATAGTCTGCAGTAGTAATAAGTGGACTGTTCGGGATATAGAAAAATTTTCACGAATGGAATCAAAATTTCTAGGCGAATTCAGTGAGTTCCAGTGGGACATGCTTGTATGAGTGTGCTTTTCCATATGTAACAACATTTTAAGGAACGGACTCTAAGTATCATGGTGAATTCAGTAGGTTCCCAAGAGGATTAGCATGTAATAAGCTTGTTAGTCAAGATAGAGCAGCGTTTTAAGGAACGGAAACACTGTTTCTCTGTGAATTCAGTTAGTTCCCTGTAGCAGGCTCTTGTAATATGCGTACTACTAAAGATTTATCAAAATTTGGTGTGCCGAATCTGAGTAACATGGTGAATTCGGTTAGTTCCCAATAGGCCGCAGTAGTAATAAGTGGACTGTTCGGGATATAGAAAAATTTTCACGAATGGAATCAAAATTTCTAGGCGAATTCAGTGAGTTCCAAACGGGACATGCTTGTATGAGTGTGCTTTTCAATATGTAACAACATTTTAAGGAACGGACTCTAAGTATCATGGTGAATTCAGTAGGTTCCCAATAGGATTCGCATGTAATAAGCTTGTTGTTCAAGATAGAGCAACGTTTTAAGGTACGGAAATACTGTTTCTCTGTGAAATCAGTTAGTTCCCAGTAGCAGGCCTTTGTAATATGCGTACTTCTAAAGACTTATCAAAATTTGGTGTGCCGAATCTGAGTAACATGGTGAATTCGGTTAGTTCCCAATAGGCCGCAGTAGTAATAAGTGGACTGTTCGGGATATAGAAAAATTTTCACGAATGGAATCAAAATTTCTAGACAAATTCAGTGAGTTCCCAATGGGACATGCTTGTATGAGTGTGCTTTTCAATATGTAACAACATTTTAAGGAACGGACTCTAAGTATCATGGTGAATTCAGTAGGTTCCCAATAGGATTCGCATGTAATAAGCTTGTTATTCAAGATAGAGCAACGTTTTAAGGAACGGAAACACTGTTTCTCTGTGAATTCAGTTAGTTCCCAGTAGGAGGCTCTTGTAATATGCATAATTCTAAAGATTTATCAAAATTTGGTGTGCCGAATCTGAGTAACATGGTGAATTCGGTTAGTTCCCAATAGGCCGCAGTAGTAATAAGTGGACTGTTCGGGATATAGAAAAATTTTCACGAATGGAATCAAAATTTCTAGGCGAATTCAGTGAGTTCCCAATGGGACATGCTTGTGTGAGTGTGCTTTTCAATATGTAACAACATTTTAAGGAACGGACTCTAAGTATCATGGTGAATTCAGTAGGTTCCCAATAGGATTCGCATGTAATAAGCTTGTTATTCAAGATAGAGCAGCTTTTTTAGGAACGGAAACACTGTTTCTCTGTGAATTCAGTTATTTCCCAGTAGCAGGCTCCTGTAATATGCGTACTTCTAAAGATTTATCAAAATTTGGTGTGCCGAATCTGAGTAACATGGTGAATTCGGTTAGTTCCCAATAGCCCGCAGTAGTAATAGTGGACTGTTCGGGATATAGAAAAATTTTCACGAATGGAATCAAAATTTCTAGGCGAATTCAGTGAGTTCCCAATGGGACATGCTTGTATGAGTGTGCTTTTCAATATGTAACAACATTTTAATGAACGGACTCTAAGTATCATGGTGAATTCAGTAGGTTCCCAATAGGATTCGCATGTAATAAGCTTGTTATTCAAGATAGAGCAGCGTTTTAAGGTACGGAAACACTGTTTCTCTGTGAATTCAGTTAGTTCCCAGTAGCAGGCTCTTGTAATATGCGTACTTCTAAAGATTTATCAAAATTTGGTGTGCCGAATCTGAGTAACATGGTGAATTCGGTTAGTTCCCAATAGGCCGCAGTAGTAATAAGTGGACTGTTCGGGATATAGAAAAATTTTCACGAATGGAATCAAAATTTCTAGGCGAATTCAGTGAGTTCCCAATGGGACATGCTTGTATGAGTGTGCTTTTCAATATGTAACAATATTTTAAGGAACGGACTCTAAGTATCATGGTGAATTCAGTAGGTTCCCAATAGGATTCGCATGTAATAAGCTTGTTATTCAAGATAGAGCAACGTTTTAAGGAACGGAAACACTGTTTCTCTGTGAATTCAGTTAGTTCCCAGTAGCAGGCTCTTGTAGTATGCGTACTTCTAAAGATTTATCAAAATTTGGTGTGCGGAATCTGAGTAACATGGTGAATTCGGTTAGTTCCCAATAGGCCGCAGTAGTAATAAGTGGACTGTTCGGGATATAGAAAAATTTTCACGAATGGAATCAAAATTTCTAGGCGAATTCACTGAGTTCCCAAAGGGACACGCTTGTATGAGTGTGCTTTTCAATATGTAACAACATTTTAAGGAACGGACTCTAAGTATCATGGTGAATTCAGTAGGTTCCCAATAGGATTCGCATGTAATAAGCTTGTTATTCAAGATAGAGCAGCGTTTTAAGGTACGGAAACACTGTTTCTCTGTGAATTCAGTTAGTTCCCAGTAGCAGGCTCTTGTAATATGCGTACTTCTAAAGATTTATCAAAATTTGGTGTGCCGAATCTGAGTAACATGGTGAATTCGGTTAGTTCCCAATAGGCCGCAGTAGTAATAAGTGGACTGTTCGGGATATAGAAAAATTTCACGAATGGAATAAAATTTCTAGGCGAATTCAGTGAGGTCCCAATGGGACATGCTTGTATGAGTGTGCTTTTCAATATGTAACAACATTTTAAGGAACGGACTCTAAGTATCATGGTGAATTCAGGAGGTTCCCAATAGGATTCGCATGTAATAAGCTTGTTGTTCAAGATAGAGCAACGTTATAAGGTACGGAAACACTGTTTCTCTGTGAATTCAGTTAGTTCCCAGTAGCAGGCCTTTGTAATATGCGTACTTCTAAAGACTTATCACAATTTGGTGTGCCGAATCTGAGTAACATGGTGAATTCGGTTAGTTCCCAATAGGCCGCAGTAGTAATAAGTGGACTGTTCGGGATATAGAAAAATTTTCACGAATGGAATCAAAATTTCTAGGCAAATTCAGTGAGTTCCCAATGGGACATGTTTGTATGAGTGTGCTTTTCAATATGTAACAACATTTTAAGGAACGGACTCTAAGTATCATGGTGAATTCAGTAGGTTCCCAATAGGATTCGCATGTAATAAGCTTGTTATTCAAGATAGAGCAACGTTTTAAGGAACGGAAACACTGTTTCTCTGTAAATTCAGTTAGTTCCCAGTAGGAGGCTCTTGTAATATGCATAAATCTAAAGATTTATCAAAATTTAGTGTGCCGAATCTGAGTAACATGGTGAATTCGGTTAGTTCCTAATAGGCCGCAGTAGTAATAAGTGGACTGTTCGGGATATAGAAAAATTTTCACGAATGGAATCAAAATTTCTAGGCGAATTCAGTGAGTTCCCAATGGGACATGCTTGTGTGAGTGTGCTTTTCAATATGTAACAACATTTTAAGGAACGGACTCTAAGTATCATGGTGAATTAAGTAGGTTCCCATTAGGATTCGCATGTAATAAGCTTGTTATTCAAGATAGAGCAGCTTTTTTAGGAACGGAAATTCTGTTTCTCTGTGAATTCAGTTAGTTCCCAGTAGCAGGCTCTTGTAATATGCGTACTTCTAAAGATTTATCAAAATTTGGTGTGCCGAATCTGAGTAACATGGTGAATTCGGTTAGTTCCCAATAGGCCGCAATAGTAATAAGTGGACTGTTCGGGATATAGAAAAATTTTCACGAATGGAATCAAAACTTCTAGGCGAATTCAGTGAGTTCCCAATGGGACATGCTTGTATGAGTGTGCTTTTCAATATGTAACAACATTTTAAGGAACGGACTCTAAGTATCATGGCGAATTCAGTAGGTTCCCAATAGGATTCGCATGTAATAAGCTTGTTATTCAAGATAGCGCAGCGTTTTAAGGAACGGAAACACTGTTCTCTGTGAATTCAGTTAGTTCTCAGTAGCAGGCTCTTGTAATATGCGTACTTCCAAAGACTTATCAAAATTTGGTGTGCCGAATCTGAGTAACATGGTGAATTCGGTTAGTTCCCAATAGGCCGCAGTAGTAATAAGTGGACTGTTCGGGATATAGAAAAATTTTCACGAATGGAATCAAAACTTCTAGGCGAATTCAGTGAGTTCCCAATGGGACATGCTTGTATGAGTGTGCTTTTCAATATGTAACAACATTTTAAGGAACGGACTCTAAGTATCATGGTGAATTCAGTAGGTTCCCAATAGGATTCGCATGTAATAAGCTTGTTATTCAAGATAGAGCAGCGTTTTAAGGAACGGATACACTGTTCTCTGTGAATTCAGTTAGTTCCCAGTAGCAGGCCCTTGTAATATGCGTACTTCCAAAGATTTATCAAAATTTGGTGTGCCGAATCTGAGTAACATGGTGAATTCGGTTAGTCCCAATAGGCCGCAGTAGTAATAAGTGGACTGTTCGGGATATAGAAAAATTTTCACGAATGGAATCAAAATTTCTAGGCGAATTCAGTGAGTTCCCAATGGGACATGCTTGTATGAGTGTGCTTTTCAATATGTAACAACATTTTAACGAACGGACTCTAAGTATCATGGTGAATTCAGTAGGTTCCCAATAGGATTCGCATGTAATAAGCTTGTTATTCAAGATAGAGCAGCGTTTTAAGGTACGGAAACACTGTTTCTCTGTGAATTCAGTTAGTTCCCAGTAGCAGGCTCTTGTAATATGCGTACTTCTAAAGATTTATCAAAATTTGGTGTGCCGAATCTGAGTAACATGGTGAATTCGGTTAGTTCCCAATAGGCCGCAGTAGTAATAAGTGGACTGTTCGGGATATAGAAAAATTTTCACGAATGGAATCAAATTTCTAGGCGAATTCAGTGAGTTCCCAATGGGACATGCTTGTATGAGTGTGCTTTTCAATATGTAACAACATTTTAAGGAACGGACTCTAAGTATCATGGTGAATTCAGTAGGTTCCCAATAGGATTCGCATGTAATAAGCTTGTTATTCAAGATAGAGCAGCGTTTTAAGGAACGGAAACACTGTTTCTCTGTGAATTCAGTTAGTTCCCAGTAGCAGGCTCTTGTAGTATGCGTACTTCTAAAGATTTATCAAAATTTGGTGTGCGGAATCTGAGTAACATGGTGAATTCGGTTAGTTCCCAATAGCCCGCAGTAGTAATAAGTGGACTGTTCGGGATATAGAAAAATTTTCACGAATGGAATCAAAATTTCTAGGCGAATTCACTGAGTTCCCAATGGGACATGCTTGTATGAGTGTGCTTTTCAATATGTAACAACATTTTAAGGAACGGACTCTAAGTATATTGGTGAATTCAGTAGGTTGCCAATAGGATTCGCATGTAATAAGCTTGTTATTCAAGATAGAGCAACGTTTTAAGGAACGGAAACACTATTTTTCTGTGAATTCAGTTAGTTCCCATTGGCAGGCTCTTGTAATATGCGTACTTCTAAAGATTTATCAAAATTTGGTGTGCCGAATCTGAGTAACATGGTGAATTCGGTTAGTTCCCAATAGGCCACAGTAGTAATAAGTGGACTGTTCGTGATATAGAAAAATTTTCACGAAAGGAATCAAAATTTCTAGGCGAATTCAGTGAGTTCCCAAAGGGACACGCTTGTATGAGTGTGCTTTTCAATATGTAACAACATTTTAAGGAACGGACTCTAAGTATCATGGTGAATTCAGTAGGTTCCCAATAGGATTCGCAGGTAATAAGCTTGTTATTCAAGATAGAGCAGTGTTTTAAGGTACGGAAACACTGTTTCTCTGTGAATTCAGTTAGTTCCCAGTAGCAGGCCTTTGTAATATGCGTACTTCTAAAGACTTATCAAAATTTGGTGTGCAGAATCTGAGTAACATGGTGAATTCGGTTAGTTCCCAATAGGCCGCAGTAGTAATAAGTGGACTGTTCGGGATATAGAAAAATTTTCACGAATGGAATCAAAATTTCTAGGCGAATTCAGTGAGTTCCCAATGGGACATGCTTGTATGAGTGTGCTTTTCAATATGTAACAACATTTTAAGGAACGGACTCTAAGTATCATGGTGAATTCAGTAGGTTCCCAATAGGATTCGCATGTAATAAGCTTGTTATTCAAGATAGAGCAGCGTTTTAAGGAACGGAAACACTGTTTCTCTGTGATTTCAGTTAGTTCCCAGTAGCAGGCTCTTGTAATATGCGTACTTCTAAAGATTTATCAAAATTTGGTGTGCCGAATCTGAGTAACATGGTTAATTCGGTTAGTTCTCAATAGGCCGCAGTAGTAATAAGTGGACTGTTTGGGATATAGAAAAATTTTCACGAATGGAATCAAAATTTCTAGGCGAGTTTAGTGAGTTCCCAATGGGACATGCTTGTATGAGTGTGCTTTTCAATATGTAACAACATTTTAAGGAACGGACTCTAAGTATCATGGTGAATTCAGTAGGTTCCCAATAGGATTCGCATGTAATAAGCTTGTTATTCAAGATAGAGCAGCGTTTTAAGGAACGGAAACACTGTTTCTCTGTGAATTCAGTTAGTTCCCAGTAGCAGGCTCTTGTAGTATGCGTACTTCTAAAGATTTATCAAAATTTGGTGTGCCGAATCTGAGTAACATGGTGAATTCGGTTAGTTCCCAAAAGGCCGCAGTAGTAATAAGTGGACTGTTCGGGATATAGAAAAATTTTCACGAATGGAATCAAAATTTCTAGGCAAATTCAGTGAGTTCCCAATGGGACATGCTTGTATGAGTGTGCTTTTCAATATGTAACAACATTTTAAGGAACGGACTCTAAGTATCATGGTGAATTCAGTAGGTTCCCAATAGGATTCGCATGTAATAAGCTTGTTGTTCAAGATAGAGCAACGTTTTAAGGAACGGAAACACTGTTTCTCTGTGAATTCAGTTAGTTCCCAGTAGCAGGCTCTTGTAATATGCGTAATTCTAAAGATTTATCAAAATTTGGTGTGCCGAATCTGAGTAACATGGTGAATTCGGTTAGTTCCCAATAGGCCGCAGTAGTAATAAGTGGACTGTTCGGGATATAGAAAAATTTTCACGAATGGAATCAAAATTTCTAGGCGAATTCAGTGAGTTCCCAATGGGACATGCTTGTGTGAGTGTGCTTTTCAATATGTAACAACATTTTAAGGAACGGACTCTAAGTATCATGGTGAATTCAGTAGGTTCCCAATAGGATTCGCATGTAATGAGCTTGTTATTCAAGATAGAGCAGCTTTTTTAGGAACGGAAACACTGTTTCTCTGTGAATTCAGTTAGTTCCCAGTAGCAGGCTCTTGTAATATGCGTACTTCTAAAGACTTATCAAAATTTGGTGTGCCGAATCTGAGTAACATGGTGAATTCGGTTAGTTCCCAATAGGCCGCAGTAGTAATAAGTGGACTGTTCGGGATATAGAAAAATTTTCACGAATGGAATCAAAATTTTAGGCGAATTCAGTGAGTTCCCAAAGGGACACGCTTGTATGAGTGTGCTTTTCAATATGTAACAACATTTTAAGGAACGGACTCTAAGTATCATGGTGAATTCAGTAAGTTCCCAATAGGATTCGCATGTAATAAGCTTGTTGTTCAAGATTGAGCAACGTTTTAAGGTACGGAAACACTGTTTCTCTGTGAATTCAGTTAGTTCCCAGTAGCAGGCTCTTGTAATATGCGTACTTCTAAAGATTTATCAAAATTTGGTGTGCCGAATCTGAGTAACATGGTGAATTCGGTTAGTTCCCAATAGGCCGCAGTAGTAATAAGTGGACTGTTCGGGATATAGAAAAATTTTCACGAATGGAATCAAAACTTCTAGGCGAATTCAGTGAGTTCCCAAAGGGACACGCTTGTATGAGTGTGCTTTTCAATATGTAACAACATTTTAAGGAACGGACTCTAAGTATCATGGTGAATTCAGTAGGTTCCCAATAGGATTCGCATGTAATAAGCTTGTTATTCAAGATAGAGCAGCGTTTTAACGTACGGAAACACTGTTTCTCTGTGAATTCAGTTAGTTCCCAGTAGCAGGCTCTTGGAATATGCGTACTTCTAAAGATTTATCAAAATTTGGTGTGATGAACCTGAGTAACATAGTGAATTCGGTTAGTTCCCAATAGGCCGCAGTAGTAATAAGTGGACTGTTCGGGATATAGAAAAATTTCACGAATGGAATCAAAATTTCTAGGCGAATTCAGTGAGTTCCCAATGGGACATGCTTGTATGAGTGTGCTTTTCAATATGTAACAACATTTTAAGGAACGGACTCTAAGTATCATGGTGAATTCAGTAGGTTCCCAATAGGATTCACATGTAATAAGCTTGTTGTTCAAGATAGAGCAACGTTTTAAGGTACGGAAACACTGTTTCTCTGTGAATTCAGTTAGTTCCCAGTAGCAGGCCTTTGTAATATGCGTACTTCTAAAGACTTATCAAAATTTGGTGTGCGGAATCTGAGTAACATGGTGAATTCGGTTAGTTCCCAATAGGCCGCAGTAGTAATAAGTGGACTGTTCGGGATATAGAAAAATTTCACGAATGGAATCAAAATTTCTAGGCGAATTCAGTGAGTTCCCAATGGGACATGCTTGTATGAGTGTGCTTTTCAATATGTAACAACATTTTAAGGAACGGACTCTAAGTATATTGGTGAATTCAGTAGGTTGCCAATAGGATTCGCATGTAATAAGCTTGTTATTCAAGATAGAGCAACGTTTTAAGGAACGGAAACACTATTTTTCTGTGAATTCAGTTAGTTCCCAGTAGCAGGCTCTTGTAATATGCGTACTTCTAAAGATTTATCAAAATTTGGTGTGCCGAATCTGAGTAACATGGTGAATTCGGTTAGTTCCCAATAGGCCACAGTAGTAATAAGTGGACTGTTCGTGATATAGAAAAATTTTCACGAAAGGAATCAAAATTTCTAGGCGAATTCAGTGAGTTCCCAAAGGGACACGCTTGTATGAGTGTGCTTTTCAATATGTAACAACATTTTAAGGAACGGACTCTAAGTATCATGGTGAATTCAGTAGGTTCCCAATAGGATTCGCAGGTAATAAGCTTGTTATTCAAGATAGAGCAGCGTTTTAAGGTACGGAAACACTGTTTCTCTGTGAATTCAGTTAGTTCCCAGTAGCAGGCCTTTGTAATATGCGTACTTCTAAAGACTTATCAAAATTTGGTGTGCAGAATCTGAGTAACATGGTGAATTCGGCTAGTTCCATAGAGGCCGAGGTAGTAATAAGTGGACTGTTCGGGATATAGAAAAATTTTCACGAATGGAATCAAAATTTCTAGGCGAATTCAGTGAGTTCCCAATGGGACATGCTTGTGTGAGTGTGCTTTTCAATATGTAACAACATTTTAAGGAACGGACTCTAAGTATCATGGTGAATTCAGTAGGTTCCCAATAGGATTCGCATGTAATGAGCTTGTTATTCAAGATAGAGCAGCTTTTTTAGGAACGGAAACACTGTTTCTCTGTGAATTCAGTTAGTTCCCAGTAGCAGGCTCTTGTAATATGCGTACTTCTAAAGACTTATCAAAATTTGGTGTGCCGAATCTGAGTAACATGGTGAATTCGGTTAGTTCCCAATAGGCCGCAGTAGTAATAAGTGGACTGTTCGGGATATAGAAAAATTTTCACGAATGGAATCAAAATTTTAGGCGAATTCAGTGAGTTCCCAAAGGGACACGCTTGTATGAGTGTGCTTTTCAATATGTAACAACATTTTAAGGAACGGACTCTAAGTATCATGGTGAATTCAGTAGGTTCCCAATAGGATTCGCATGTAATAAGCTTGTTGTTCAAGATTGAGCAACGTTTTAAGGTACGGAAACACTGTTTCTCTGTGAATTCAGTTAGTTCCCAGTAGCAGGCTCTTGTAATATGCGTACTTCTAAAGATTTATCAAAATTTGATGTGCCGAATCTGAGTAACATGGTGAATTCGGTTAGTTCCCAATAGGCCGCAGTAGTAATAAGTGGACTGTTCGGGATATAGAAAAATTTTCACGAATGGAATCAAAATTTCTAGGCGAATTCAGTGAGTTCCCAAAGGGACACGCTTGTATGAGTGTGCTTTTCAATATGTAACAACATTTTAAGGAACGGACTCTAAGTATCATGTTGAATTCAGTAGGTTCCCAATAGGATTCGCATGTAATAAGCTTGTTATTCAAGATAGAGCAGCGTTTTAAGGTACGGAAACACTGTTTCTCTGTGAATTCAGTTAGTTCCCAGTAGCAGGCTCTTGGAATATGCGTACTTCTAAAGATTTATCAAAATTTGGTGTGATGAACCTGAGTAACATGGTGAATTCGGTTAGTTCCCAATAGGCCGCAGTAGTAATAAGTGGACTGTTCGGGATATAGAAAAATTTCACGAATGGAATCAAAATTTCTAGGCGAATTCAGTGAGTTCCCAAAGGGACATGCTTGTATGAGTGTGCTTTTCAATATGTAACAACATTTTAAGGAACGGACTCTAAGTATCATGGTGAATTCAGTAGGTTCCCAATAGGATTCACATGTAATAAGCTTGTTGTTCAAGATAGAGCAACGTTTTAAGGTACGGAAACACTGTTTCTCTGTGAATTCAGTTAGTTCCCAGTAGCAGGCTCTTGTAATATGCGTACTTCTAAAGATTTATCAAAATTTGGTGTGCCGAATCTGAGTAACATGTTGAATTCGGTTAGTTCCCAATAGGCCGCAGTAGTAATAAGTGGACTGTTCGGGATATAGAAAAATTTTCACGAATTGAATCAAAATTTCTAGGCGAATTCAGTGAGTTCCCAATGGGACATGCTTGTATGAGTGTGCTTTTCAATATGTAACAACATTTATGGAACGGACTCTAAGTATCATGGTGAATTCAGTAGGTTCCCAATAGGATTCGCATGTAATAAGCTTGTTATTCAAGATAGAGCAGCGTTTTAAGGAACGGAAACACTGTTTCTCTGTGAATTCAGTTAGTTCCCAGTAGCAGGCTCTTGTAATATGCGTACTTCTAAAGATTTATCAAAATTTGGTGTGCCGAATCTGAGTAACATGGTGAATTCGGTTAGTTCCCAATAGGCCGCAGTAGTAATAAGTGGACTGTTCGGGATATAGAAAAATTTTCACGAATGGAATCAAAATTTCTAGGCGAATTCGGTGAGTTCCCAATGGGACATGCTTGTATGAGTGTGCTTTTCAATATGTAACAACATTTTAAGGAACGGACTCTAAGTATCATGGTGAATTCAGTAGGTTCCCAATAGGATTCGCATGTAATAAGCTTGTTGTTCAAGATAGAGCAACGTTTTAAGGTACGGAAATACTGTTTCTCTGTGAAATCAGTTAGTTCCCAGTAGCAGGCCTTTGTAATATGCGTACTTCTAAAGACTTATCAAAATTTGGTGTGCCGAATCTGAGTAACATGGTGAATTCGGTTAGTTCCCAATAGGCCGCAGTAGTAATAAGTGGACTGTTCGGGATAAAAAAATTTTCACGAATGGAATCAAAATTTCTAGGCGAATTCAGTGAGTTCCCAAAGGGACACGCTTGTATGAGTGTGCTTTTCAATATGTAACAACATTTTAAGGAACGGACTCTAAGTATCATGGTGAATTCAGTAGGTTCCCAATAGGATTCACATGTAATAAGCTTGTTATTCAAGATAGAGCAGCGTTTTAAGGTACGGAAACACTGTTTCTCTGTGAATTCAGTTAGTTCCCAGTTGCAGGCTCTTGTAATATGCGTACTTCTAAAGATTTATCAAAATTTGGTGTGACGAATCTGAGTAACATGGTGAATTCGGTTAGTTCCCAATAGGCCGCAGTAGTAATAAGTGGACTGTTCGGGATATAGAAAAATTTTCACGAATGGAATCAAAATTTCTAGGCGAATTCAGTGAGTTCCCAAAGGGACACGCTTGTATGAGTGTGCTTTTCAATATGTAACAACATTTTAAGGAACGGACTCTAAGTATCATGGTGAATTCAGTAGGTTCCCAATAGGATTCGTATGTAATAAGCTTGTTATTCAAGATAGAGCAGCGTTTTAAGGTACGGAAACACTGTTTCTCTGTGAATTCAGTTAGTTCCCAGTAGCAGGCTCTTGTAATATGCGTACTTCTAAAGATTTATCAAAATTTGGTGTGCCGAATCTGAGCAACATGGTGAATTCGGTTAGTTCCCAATAGGCCGCACTAGTAATAAGTGGACTGTTCGGGATATAGAAAAATTTTCACGAATGGAATCAAAATTTCTAGGCGAATTCAGTGAGTTCCCAATGGGACATGCTTGTGTGAGTGTGCTTTTCAATATGTAACAACATTTTAAGGAACGGACTCTAAGTATCATGGTGAATTCAGTAGGTTCCCAATAGGATTCGCATGTAATGAGCTTGTTATTCAAGATAGAGCAGCTTTTTTAGGAACGGAAACACTGTTTCTCTGTGAATTCAGTTAGTTCCCAGTAGCAGGCTCTTGTAATATGCGTACTTCTAAAGACTTATCAAAATTTGGTGTGCCGAATCTGAGTAACATGGTGAATTCGGTTAGTTCCCAATAGGCCGCAGTAGTAATAAGTGGACTGTTCGGGATATAGAAAAATTTTCACGAATGGAATCAAAATTTTAGGCGAATTCAGTGAGTTCCCAAAGGGACACGCTTGTATGAGTGTGCTTTTCAATATGTAACAACATTTTAAGGAACGGACTCTAAGTATCATGGTGAATTCAGTAGGTTCCCAATAGGATTCGCATGTAATAAGCTTGTTGTTCAAGATTGAGCAACGTTTTAAGGTACGGAAACACTGTTTCTCTGTGAATTCAGTTAGTTCCCAGTAGCAGGCTCTTGTAATATGCGTACTTCTAAAGATTTATCAAAATTTGATGTGCCGAATCTGAGTAACATGGTGAATTCGGTTAGTTCCCAATAGGCCGCAGTAGTAATAAGTGGACTGTTCGGGATATAGAAAAATTTTCACGAATGGAATCAAAATTTCTAGGCGAATTCAGTGAGTTCCCAAAGGGACACGCTTGTATGAGTGTGCTTTTCAATATGTAACAACATTTTAAGGAACGGACTCTAAGTATCATGGTGAATTCAGTAGGTTCCCAATAGGATTCGCATGTAATAAGCTTGTTATTCAAGATAGAGCAGCGTTTTAAGGTACGGAAACACTGTTTCTCTGTGAATTCAGTTAGTTCCCAGTAGCAGGCTCTTGGAATATGCGTACTTCTAAAGATTTATCAAAATTTGGTGTGATGAACCTGAGTAACATGGTGAATTCGGTTAGTTCCCAATAGGCCGCAGTAGTAATAAGTGGACTGTTCGGGATATAGAAAAATTTCACGAATGGAATCAAAATTTCTAGGCAAATTCAGTGAGTTCCCAATGGGACATGCTTGTATGAGTGTGCTTTTCAATATGTAACAACATTTTAAGGAACGGACTCTAAGTATCATGTTGAATTCAGTAGGTTCCCAGTAGGATTCGCATGTAATAAGCTTGTTATTCAAGATAAAGCAACGTTTTAAGGAACGGAAACACTGTTTCTCTGTGAATTCAGTTAGTTCCCAGTAGCAGGCTCTTGTAATATGCGTACTTCTAAAGATTTATCAGAATTTGGTGTGCCGAATCTGAGTAACATGGTGAATTCGGTTAGTTCCCAATAGGCCGCAGTAGTAATAAGTGGACTGTTCGGGATATAGAAAAATTTTCACGAATGGAATCAAAATTTTAGGCGAATTCAGTGAGTTCCCAAAGGGACACGCTTGTATGAGTGTGCTTTTCAATATGTAACAACATTTTAAGGAACGGACTCTAAGTATCATGGTGAATTCAGTAGGTTCCCAATAGGATTCGCATGTAATAAGCTTGTTATTCAAGATAGAGCAACGTTTTAAGGAACGGAAACACTGTTTCTCTGTGAATTCAGTTAGTTCCCAGTAGCAGGCTCTTGTAATATGCATAATTCTAAAGATTTATCAAAATTTGGTGTGCCGAATCTGAGTAACATGGTGAATTCGGTTAGTTCCTAATAGGCCGCAGTAGTAATAAGTGGACTGTTCGGGATATAGAAAAATTTTCACGAATGGAATGAAAATTTCTAGGCGAATTCAGTGAGTTCCCAATGGGACATGCTTGTGTGAGTGTGCTTTTCAATATGTAACAACATTTTAAAGAACGGACTCTAAGTATCATGGTGAATTAAGTAGGTTCCCAATAGGATTCGCATGTAATAAGCTTGTTATTCAAGATAGAGCAGCTTTTTTAGGAACGGAAACACTGTTTCTCTGTGAATTCAGTTAGTTCCCAGTAGCAGGCTCTTGTAATATGCGTACTTCTAAAGATTTATCAAAATTTGGTGTGCCGAATCTGAGTAACATGGTGAATTCGGTTAGTTCCCAATAGGCCGCAGTAGTAATAAGTGGACTGTTCGGGATATAGAAAAATTTTCACGAATGGAATCAAAATTTTAGGCGAATTCAGTGAGTTCCCAAAGGGACACGCTTGTATGAGTGTGCTTTTCAATATGTAACAACATTTTAAGGAACGGACTGTAAGTATCATGGTGAATTCAGTAGGTTCCCAATAGGATTCGCATGTAATAAGCTTGTTGTTCAAGATTGAGCAACGTTTTAAGGTACGGAAACACTGTTTCTCTGTGAATTCAGTTAGTTCCCAGTAGCAGGCTCTTGTAATATGCGTACTTCTAAAGATTTATCAAAATTTGATGTGCCGAATCTGAGTAACATGGTGAATTCGGTTAGTTCCCAATAGGCCGCAGTAGTAATAAGTGGACTGTTCGGGATATAGAAAAATTTTCACGAATGGAATCAAAATTTCTAGGCGAATTCAGTGAGTTCCCAAAGGGACACGCTTGTATGAGTGTGCTTTTCAATATGTAACAACATTTTAAGGAACGGACTCTAAGTATCATGGTGAATTCAGTAGGTTCCCAATAGGATTCGCATGTAATAAGCTTGTTATTCAAGATAGAGCAGCGTTTTAAGGTACGGAAACACTGTTTCTCTGTGAATTCAGTTAGTTCCCAGTAGCAGGCTCTTGGAATATGCGTACTTCTAAAGATTTATCAAAATTTGGTGTGATGAACCTGAGTAACATGGTGAATTCGGTTAGTTCCCAATAGGCCGCAGTAGTAATAAGTGGACTGTTCGGGATATAGAAAAATTTCACGAATGGAATCAAAAATTCTAGGCGAATTCAGTGAGTTCCCAAAGGGACACGCTTGTATGAGTGTGCTTTTCAATATGTAACAACATTTTAAGGAACGGACTCTAAGTATCATGGTGAATTCAGTAGGTTCCCAATAGGATTCGCATGTAATAAGCTTGTTATTCAAGATAGAGCAGCTTTTTAAGGTACGGAAACACTGTTTCTCTGTGAATTCAGTTAGTTCCCAGTAGCAGGCCTTTGTAATATGCGTACTTCTAAAGACTTATCAAAATTTGGTGTGCCGAATCTGAGTAACATGGTGAATTCGGTTAGTTCCCAATAGGCCGCAGTAGTAATAAGTGGACTGTTCGGGATATAGAAAAATTTTCACGAATGGAATCAAAATTCCTAGGCAAATTCAGTGAGTTCCCAATGGGACATGCTTGTATGAGTGTGCTTTTCAATATGTAACAACATTTTAAGGAACGGACTCTAAGTATCATGGTGAATTCAGTAGGTTCCCAATAGGATTCGCATGTAATAAGCTTGTTATTCAAGATAGAGCAACGTTTTAAGGAACCGAAACACTGTTTCTCTGTGAATTCAGTTAGTTCCCAGTAGCAGGCTCTTGTAATATGCGTAATTCTAAAGATTTATCAAAATTTGGTGTGCCGAATCTGAGTAACATGGGGAATTCGGTTAGTTCCCAATAGGCCGCAGTAGTAATAAGTGGACTGTTCGGGATATAGAAAAATTTTCACGAATGGAATCAAAATTTCTAGGCGAATTCAGTGAGTTCCCAATGGGACATGCTTGTGTGAGTGTGCTTTTCAATATGTAACAACGTTTTAAGGAACGGACTCTAAGTATCATGGTGAATTCAGTAGGTTCCCAATAGGATTCGCATGTAATAAGCTTGTTATTCAAGATAGAGCAGGTTTTTTAGGAACGGAAACACTGTTTCTCTGTGAATTCAGTTAGTTCCCAGTAGCAGGCTCTTGTAATATGCGTACTTCTAAAGATTTATCAAAATTTGGTGTGCCGAATCTGAGTAACATGGTGAATTCGGTTAGTTCCCAATAGGCCGCAGTAGTAATAAGTGGACTGTTCGGGATATAGAAAAATGTTCACGAATGGAATCAAAATTTTAGGCGAATTCAGTGAGTTCCCAAAGGGACACGCTTGTATGAGTGTGCTTTTCAATATGTAACAACATTTTAAGGAACGGACTCTAAGTATCATGGTGAATTCAGTAGGTTCCCAATAGGATTCGCATGTAATAAGCTTGTTATTCAAGATAGAGCAACGTTTCAAGGAACGGAAACACTGTTTCTCTGTGAATTCAGTTAGTTCCCAGTAGCAGGCTCTTGTAATATGCATAATTCTAAAGATTTATCAAAATTTGGTGTGCCGAATCTGAGTAACATGGTGAATTCGGTTAGTTCCTAATAGGCCGCAGTAGTAATAAGTGGACTGTTCGGGATATAGAAAAATTTTCACGAATGGAATGAAAATTTCTAGGCGAATTCAGTGAGTTCCCAATGGGACATGCTTGTGTGAGTGTGCTTTTCAATATGTAACAACATTTTAAAGAACGGACTCTAAGTATCATGGTGAATTAAGTAGGTTCCCTATAGGATTCGCATGTAATAAGCTTGTTATTCAAGATAGAGCAGCTTTTTTAGGAACGGAAACACTGTTTCTCTGTGAATTCAGTTAGTTCCCAGTAGCAGGCTCTTGTAATATGCGTACTTCTAAAGATTTATCAAAATTTGGTGTGCCGAATCTGAGTAACATGGTGAATTCGGTTAGTTCCCAATAGGCCGCAGTAGTAATAAGTGGACTGTTCGGGATATAGAAAAATTTTCACGAATGGAATCAAAATTTCTAGGCGAATTCAGTGAGTTCCCAATGGGACATGCTTGTATGAGTGTGCTTTTCAATATGTAACAACATTTTAAGGAACGGACTCTAAGTATCGTGGTGAATTCAGTAGGTTCCCAATAGGATTCGCATGTAATAAGCTTGTTATTCAAGATAGAGCAGCGTTTTAATGTACGGAAACACTGTTTCTCTGTGAATTCAGTTAGTTCCCAGTAGCAGGCTCTTGTAATATGCGTACTTCTAAAGATTTATCAAAATTTGGTGTGCCGAATCTGAGTAACATGGTGAATTCGGTTAGTTCCCAATAGGCCGCAGTAGTAATAAGTGGACTGTTCGGGATATAGAAAAATTTTCACGAATGGAATCAAAATTTCTAGGCGAATTCAGTGAGTTCCCAATGGGACATGCTTGTGTGAGTGTGCTTTTCAATATGTAACAACAATTTAAGGAAGGGACTCTAAGTATCATGGTGAATTAAGTAGGTTCCCAATAGGATTCGCATGTAATAAGCTTGTTATTCAAGATAGAGCAGCTTTTTTAGGAACGGAAACACTGTTTCTCTGTGAATTCAGTTAGTTCCCAGTAGCAGGCTCTTGTAATATGCGTACTTCTAAAGATTTATCAAAATTTGGTGTGCCGAATCTGAGTAACATGGTGAATTCGGTTAGTTCCCAATAGGCCGCAGTAGTAATAAGTGGACTGTTCGGGATATAGAAAAATTTTCACGAATGGAATCAAAATTTCTAGGCGAATTCAGTGAGTTCCCAATGGGACACGCTTGTATGAGTGTGCTTTTCAATATGTAACAACATTTTAACGAACGGACTCTAAGTATCATGGTGAATTCAGTAGGTTCCCAATAGGATTCGCATGTAATAAGCTTGTTATTCAAGATAGAGCAGCGTTTTAAGGTACGGAAACACTGTTTCTCTGTGAATTCAGTTAGTTCCCAGTAGCAGGCTCTTGTAATATGCGTACTTCTAAAGATTTATCAAAATTTGGTGTGCCGAATCTGAGTAACATGGTGAATTCGGTTAGTTCCCAATAGGCCGCAGTAGTAATAAGTGGACTGTTCGGGATATAGAAAAATTTTCACGAATGGAATCAAAATTTCTAGGCGAATTCAGTGAGTTCCCAATGGGACATGCTTGTATGAGTGTGCTTTTCAATATGTAACAACATTTTAAGGAACGGACTCTAAGTATCATGTTGAATTCAGTAGGTTCCCAGTAGGATTCGCATGTAATAAGCTTGTTATTCAAGATAAAGCAACGTTTTAAGGAACGGAAACACTGTTTCTCTGTGAATTCAGTTAGTTCCCAGTAGCAGGCTCTTGTAATATGCGTACTTCTAAAGATTTATCAGAATTTGGTGTGCCGAATCTGAGTAACATGGTGAATTCGGTTAGTTCCCAATAGGCCGCAGTAGTAATAAGTGGACTGTTCGGGATATAGAAAAATTTTCACGAATGGAATCAAAATTTTAGGCGAATTCAGTGAGTTCCCAAAGGGACACGCTTGTATGAGTGTGCTTTTCAATATGTAACAACATTTTAAGGAACGGACTCTAAGTATCATGGTGAATTCAGTAGGTTCCCAATAGGATTCGCATGTAATAAGCTTGTTATTCAAGATAGAGCAACGTTTTAAGGAACGGAAACACTGTTTCTCTGTGAATTCAGTTAGTTCCCAGTAGCAGGCTCTTGTAATATGCATAATTCTAAAGATTTATCAAAATTTGGTGTGCCGAATCTGAGTAACATGGTGAATTCGGTTAGTTCCTAATAGGCCGCAGTAGTAATAAGTGGACTGTTCGGGATATAGAAAAATTTTCACGAATGGAATGAAAATTTCTAGGCGAATTCAGTGAGTTCCCAATGGGACATGCTTGTGTGAGTGTGCTTTTCAATATGTAACAACATTTTAAAGAACGGACTCTAAGTATCATGGTGAATTAAGTAGGTTCCCAATAGGATTCGCATGTAATAAGCTTGTTATTCAAGATAGAGCAGCTTTTTTAGGAACGGAAACACTGTTTCTCTGTGAATTCAGTTAGTTCCCAGTAGCAGGCTCTTGTAATATGCGTACTTCTAAAGATTTATCAAAATTTGGTGTGCCGAATCTGAGTAACATGGTGAATTCGGTTAGTTCCCAATAGGCCGCAGTAGTAATAAGTGGACTGTTCGGGATATAGAAAAATTTTCACGAATGGAATCAAAATTTTAGGCGAATTCAGTGAGTTCCCAAAGGGACACGCTTGTATGAGTGTGCTTTTCAATATGTAACAACATTTTAAGGAACGGACTCTAAGTATCATGGTGAATTCAGTAGGTTCCCAATAGGATTCGCATGTAATAAGCTTGTTGTTCAAGATTGAGCAACGTTTTAAGGTACGGAAACACTGTTTCTCTGTGAATTCAGTTAGTTCCCAGTAGCAGGCTCTTGTAATATGCGTACTTCTAAAGATTTATCAAAATTTGATGTGCCGAATCTGAGTAACATGGTGAATTCGGTTAGTTCCCAATAGGCCGCAGTAGTAATAAGTGGACTGTTCGGGATATAGAAAAATTTTCACGAATGGAATCAAAATTTCTAGGCGAATTCAGTGAGTTCCCAAAGGGACACGCTTGTATGAGTGTGCTTTTCAATATGTAACAACATTTTAAGGAACGGACTCTAAGTATCATGGTGAATTCAGTAGGTTCCCAATAGGATTCGCATGTAATAAGCTTGTTATTCAAGATAGAGCAGCGTTTTAAGGTACGGAAACACTGTTTCTCTGTGAATTCAGTTAGTTCCCAGTAGCAGGCTCTTGGAATATGCGTACTTCTAAAGATTTATCAAAATTTGGTGTGATGAACCTGAGTAACATGGTGAATTCGGTTAGTTCCCAATAGGCCGCAGTAGTAATAAGTGGACTGTTCGGGATATAGAAAAATTTCACGAATGGAATCAAAAATTCTAGGCGAATTCAGTGAGTTCCCAAAGGGACACGCTTGTATGAGTGTGCTTTTCAATATGTAACAACATTTTAAGGAACGGACTCTAAGTATCATGGTGAATTCAGTAGGTTCCCAATAGGATTCGCATGTAATAAGCTTGTTATTCAAGATAGAGCAGCGTTTTAAGGTACGGAAACACTGTTTCTCTGTGAATTCAGTTAGTTCCCAGTAGCAGGCCTTTGTAATATGCGTACTTCTAAAGACTTATCAAAATTTGGTGTGCCGAATCTGAGTAACATGGTGAATTCGGTTAGTTCCCAATAGGCCGCAGTAGTAATAAGTGGACTGTTCGGGATATAGAAAAATTTTCACGAATGGAATCAAAATTCCTAGGCAAATTCAGTGAGTTCCCAATGGGACATGCTTGTATGAGTGTGCTTTTCAATATGTAACAACATTTTAAGGAACGGACTCTAAGTATCATGGTGAATTCAGTAGGTTCCCAATAGGATTCGCATGTAATAAGCTTGTTATTCAAGATAGAGCAACGTTTTAAGGAACCGAAACACTGTTTCTCTGTGAATTCAGTTAGTTCCCAGTAGCAGGCTCTTGTAATATGCGTAATTCTAAAGATTTATCAAAATTTGGTGTGCCGAATCTGAGTAACATGGGGAATTCGGTTAGTTCCCAATAGGCCGCAGTAGTAATAAGTGGACTGTTCGGGATATAGAAAAATTTTCACGAATGGAATCAAAATTTCTAGGCGAATTCAGTGAGTTCCCAATGGGACATGCTTGTGTGAGTGTGCTTTTCAATATGTAACAACGTTTTAAGGAACGGACTCTAAGTATCATGGTGAATTCAGTAGGTTCCCAATAGGATTCGCATGTAATAAGCTTGTTATTCAAGATAGAGCAGGTTTTTTAGGAACGGAAACACTGTTTCTCTGTGAATTCAGTTAGTTCCCAGTAGCAGGCTCTTGTAATATGCGTACTTCTAAAGATTTATCAAAATTTGGTGTGCCGAATCTGAGTAACATGGTGAATTCGGTTAGTTCCCAATAGGCCGCAGTAGTAATAAGTGGACTGTTCGGGATATAGAAAAATGTTCACGAATGGAATCAAAATTTTAGGCGAATTCAGTGAGTTCCCAAAGGGACACGCTTGTATGAGTGTGCTTTTCAATATGTAACAACATTTTAAGGAACGGACTCTAAGTATCATGGTGAATTCAGTAGGTTCCCAATAGGATTCGCATGTAATAAGCTTGTTATTCAAGATAGAGCAACGTTTTAAGGAACGGAAACACTGTTTCTCTGTGAATTCAGTTAGTTCCCAGTAGCAGGCTCTTGTAATATGCATAATTCTAAAGATTTATCAAAATTTGGTGTGCCGAATCTGAGTAACATGGTGAATTCGGTTAGTTCCTAATAGGCCGCAGTAGTAATAAGTGGACTGTTCGGGATATAGAAAAATTTTCACGAATGGAATGAAAATTTCTAGGCGAATTCAGTGAGTTCCCAATGGGACATGCTTGTGTGAGTGTGCTTTTCAATATGTAACAACATTTTAAAGAACGGACTCTAAGTATCATGGTGAATTAAGTAGGTTCCCTATAGGATTCGCATGTAATAAGCTTGTTATTCAAGATAGAGCAGCTTTTTTAGGAACGGAAACACTGTTTCTCTGTGAATTCAGTTAGTTCCCAGTAGCAGGCTCTTGTAATATGCGTACTTCTAAAGATTTATCAAAATTTGGTGTGCCGAATCTGAGTAACATGGTGAATTCGGTTAGTTCCCAATAGGCCGCAGTAGTAATAAGTGGACTGTTCGGGATATAGAAAAATTTTCACGAATGGAATCAAAATTTCTAGGCGAATTCAGTGAGTTCCCAATGGGACATGCTTGTATGAGTGTGCTTTTCAATATGTAACAACATTTTAAGGAACGGACTCTAAGTATCGTGGTGAATTCAGTAGGTTCCCAATAGGATTCGCATGTAATAAGCTTGTTATTCAAGATAGAGCAGCGTTTTAATGTACGGAAACACTGTTTCTCTGTGAATTCAGTTAGTTCCCAGTAGCAGGCTCTTGTAATATGCGTACTTCTAAAGATTTATCAAAATTTGGTGTGCCGAATCTGAGTAACATGGTGAATTCGGTTAGTTCCCAATAGGCCGCAGTAGTAATAAGTGGACTGTTCGGGATATAGAAAAATTTTCACGAATGGAATCAAAATTTCTAGGCGAATTCAGTGAGTTCCCAATGGGACATGCTTGTGTGAGTGTGCTTTTCAATATGTAACAACAATTTAAGGAAGGGACTCTAAGTATCATGGTGAATTAAGTAGGTTCCCAATAGGATTCGCATGTAATAAGCTTGTTATTCAAGATAGAGCAGCTTTTTTAGGAACGGAAACACTGTTTCTCTGTGAATTCAGTTAGTTCCCAGTAGCAGGCTCTTGTAATATGCGTACTTCTAAAGATTTATCAAAATTTGGTGTGCCGAATCTGAGTAACATGGTGAATTCGGTTAGTTCCCAATAGGCCGCAGTAGTAATAAGTGGACTGTTCGGGATATAGAAAAATTTTCACGAATGGAATCAAAATTTCTAGGCGAATTCAGTGAGTTCCCAATGGGACACGCTTGTATGAGTGTGCTTTTCAATATGTAACAACATTTTAACGAACGGACTCTAAGTATCATGGTGAATTCAGTAGGTTCCCAATAGGATTCGCATGTAATAAGCTTGTTATTCAAGATAGAGCAGCGTTTTAAGGTACGGAAACACTGTTTCTCTGTGAATTCAGTTAGTTCCCAGTAGCAGGCTCTTGTAATATGCGTACTTCTAAAGATTTATCAAAATTTGGTGTGCCGAATCTGAGTAACATGGTGAATTCGGTTAGTTCCCAATAGGCCGCAGTAGTAATAAGTGGACTGTTCGGGATATAGAAAAATTTTCACGAATGGAATCAAAATTTCTAGGCGAATTCAGTGAGTTCCCAATGGGACATGCTTGTATGAGTGTGCTTTTCAATATGTAACAACATTTTAAGGAACGGACTCTAAGTATCATGTTGAATTCAGTAGGTTCCCAGTAGGATTCGCATGTAATAAGCTTGTTATTCAAGATAAAGCAACGTTTTAAGGAACGGAAACACTGTTTCTCTGTGAATTCAGTTAGTTCCCAGTAGCAGGCTCTTGTAATATGCGTACTTCTAAAGATTTATCAGAATTTGGTGTGCCGAATCTGAGTAACATGGTGAATTCGGTTAGTTCCCAATAGGCCGCAGTAGTAATAAGTGGACTGTTCGGGATATAGAAAAATTTTCACGAATGGAATCAAAATTTTAGGCGAATTCAGTGAGTTCCCAAAGGGACACGCTTGTATGAGTGTGCTTTTCAATATGTAACAACATTTTAAGGAACGGACTCTAAGTATCATGGTGAATTCAGTAGGTTCCCAATAGGATTCGCATGTAATAAGCTTGTTATTCAAGATAGAGCAACGTTTTAAGGAACGGAAACACTGTTTCTCTGTGAATTCAGTTAGTTCCCAGTAGCAGGCTCTTGTAATATGCATAATTCTAAAGATTTATCAAAATTTGGTGTGCCGAATCTGAGTAACATGGTGAATTCGGTTAGTTCCTAATAGGCCGCAGTAGTAATAAGTGGACTGTTCGGGATATAGAAAAATTTTCACGAATGGAATGAAAATTTCTAGGCGAATTCAGTGAGTTCCCAATGGGACATGCTTGTGTGAGTGTGCTTTTCAATATGTAACAACATTTTAAAGAACGGACTCTAAGTATCATGGTGAATTAAGTAGGTTCCCAATAGGATTCGCATGTAATAAGCTTGTTATTCAAGATAGAGCAGCTTTTTTAGGAACGGAAACACTGTTTCTCTGTGAATTCAGTTAGTTCCCAGTAGCAGGCTCTTGTAATATGCGTACTTCTAAAGATTTATCAAAATTTGGTGTGCCGAATCTGAGTAACATGGTGAATTCGGTTAGTTCCCAATAGGCCGCAGTAGTAATAAGTGGACTGTTCGGGATATAGAAAAATTTTCACGAATGGAATCAAAATTTTAGGCGAATTCAGTGAGTTCCCAAAGGGACACGCTTGTATGAGTGTGCTTTTCAATATGTAACAACATTTTAAGGAACGGACTCTAAGTATCATGGTGAATTCAGTAGGTTCCCAATAGGATTCGCATGTAATAAGCTTGTTGTTCAAGATTGAGCAACGTTTTAAGGTACGGAAACACTGTTTCTCTGTGAATTCAGTTAGTTCCCAGTAGCAGGCTCTTGTAATATGCGTACTTCTAAAGATTTATCAAAATTTGATGTGCCGAATCTGAGTAACATGGTGAATTCGGTTAGTTCCCAATAGGCCGCAGTAGTAATAAGTGGACTGTTCGGGATATAGAAAAATTTTCACGAATGGAATCAAAATTTCTAGGCGAATTCAGTGAGTTCCCAAAGGGACACGCTTGTATGAGTGTGCTTTTCAATATGTAACAACATTTTAAGGAACGGACTCTAAGTATCATGGTGAATTCAGTAGGTTCCCAATAGGATTCGCATGTAATAAGCTTGTTATTCAAGATAGAGCAGCGTTTTAAGGTACGGAAACACTGTTTCTCTGTGAATTCAGTTAGTTCCCAGTAGCAGGCTCTTGGAATATGCGTACTTCTAAAGATTTATCAAAATTTGGTGTGATGAACCTGAGTAACATGGTGAATTCGGTTAGTTCCCAATAGGCCGCAGTAGTAATAAGTGGACTGTTCGGGATATAGAAAAATTTTCACGAATGGAATCAAAATTCCTAGGCAAATTCAGTGAGTTCCCAATGGGACATGCTTGTATGAGTGTGCTTTTCAATATGTAACAACATTTTAAGGAACGGACTCTAAGTATCATGGTGAATTCAGTAGGTTCCCAATAGGATTCGCATGTAATAAGCTTGTTATTCAAGATAGAGCAACGTTTTAAGGAACCGAAACACTGTTTCTCTGTGAATTCAGTTAGTTCCCAGTAGCAGGCTCTTGTAATATGCGTAATTCTAAAGATTTATCAAAATTTGGTGTGCCGAATCTGAGTAACATGGGGAATTCGGTTAGTTCCCAATAGGCCGCAGTAGTAATAAGTGGACTGTTCGGGATATAGAAAAATTTTCACGAATGGAATCAAAATTTCTAGGCGAATTCAGTGAGTTCCCAAAGAGACATGCTTGTGTGAGTGTGCTTTTCAATATGTAACAACGTTTTAAGGAACGGACTCTAAGTATCATGGTGAATTCAGTAGGTTCCCAATAGGATTCGCATGTAATAAGCTTGTTATTCAAGATAGAGCAGGTTTTTTAGGAACGGAAACACTGTTTCTCTGTGAATTCAGTTAGTTCCCAGTAGCAGGCTCTTGTAATATGCGTACTTCTAAAGATTTATCAAAATTTGGTGTGCCGAATCTGAGTAACATTGTGAATTCGGTTAGTTCCCAATAGGCCGCAGTAGTAATAAGTGGACTGTTCGGGATATAGAAAAATTTTCACGAATGGAATCAAAATTTTAGGCGAATTCAGTGAGTTCCCAAAGGGACACGCTTGTATGAGTGTGCTTTTCAATATGTAACAACATTTTAAGGAACGGACTCTAAGTATCATGGTGAATTCAGTAGGTTCCCAATAGGATTCGCATGTAATAAGCTTGTTATTCAAGATAGAGCAACGTTTTAAGGAACGGAAACACTGTTTCTCTGTGAATTCAGTTAGTTCCCAGTAGCAGGCTCTTGTAATATGCATAATTCTAAAGATTTATCAAAATTTGGTGTGCCGAATCTGAGTAACATGGTGAATTCGGTTAGTTCCTAATAGGCCGCAGTAGTAATAAGTGGACTGTTCGGGATATAGAAAAATTTTCACGAATGGAATGAAAATTTCTAGGCGAATTCAGTGAGTTCCCAATGGGACATGCTTGTGTGAGTGTGCTTTTCAATATGTAACAACATTTTAAAGAACGGACTCTAAGTATCATGGTGAATTAAGTAGGTTCCCAATAGGATTCGCATGTAATAAGCTTGTTATTCAAGATAGAGCAGCTTTTTTAGGAACGGAAACACTGTTTCTCTGTGAATTCAGTTAGTTCCCAGTAGCAGGCTCTTGTAATATGCGTACTTCTAAAGATTTATCAAAATTTGGTGTGCCGAATCTGAGTAACATGGTGAATTCGGTTAGTTCCCAATAGGCCGCAGTAGTAATAAGTGGACTGTTCGGGATATAGAAAAATTTTCACGAATGGAATCAAAATTTCTAGGCGAATTCAGTGAGTTCCCAATGGGACATGCTTGTATGAGTGTGCTTTTCAATATGTAACAACATTTTAAGGAACGGACTCTAAGTATCATGGTGAATTCAGTAGGTTCCCAATAGGATTCGCATGTAATAAGCTTGTTATTCAAGATAGAGCAACGTTTTAAGGAACGGAAACACTGTTTCTCTGTGAATTCAGTTAGTTCCCAGTAGCAGGCTCTTGTAATATGCGTAATTCTAAAGATTTATCAAAATTTGGTGTGCCGAATCTGAGTAACATGGTGAATTCGGTTAGTTCCTAATAGGCCGCAGTAGTAATAAGTGGACTGTTCGGGATATAGAAAAATTTTCACGAATGGAATGAAAATTTCTAGGCGAATTCAGTGAGTTCCCAATGGGACATGCTTGTGTGAGTGTGCTTTTCAATATGTAACAACATTTTAAGGAACGGACTCTAAGTATCATGGTGAATTCAGTAGGTTCCCAATAGGATTCGCATGTAATAAGCTTGTTATTCAAGATAGAGCAGCTTTTTTAGGAACGGAAACACTGTTTCTCTGTGAATTCAGTTAGTTCCCAGTAGCAGGCTCTTGTAATATGCGTACTTCTAAAGATTTATCAAAATTTGGTGTGCCGAATCTGAGTAACATGGTGAATTCGGTTAGTTCCCAATAGGCCAAAGTAGTAATAAGGGGACTGTTCGGGATATAGAAAAATTTTCACGAATGGAATCAAAATTTTAGGCGAATTCAGTGAGTTCCCAATGGGACACGCTTGTATGAGTGTGCTTTTCAATATGTAACAACATTTTAAGGAACGGACTCTAAGTATCATGGTGAATTCAGTAGGTTCCCAATAGGATTCGCATGTAATAAGCTTGTTGTTCAAGATTGAGCAACGTTTTAAGGTACGGAAACACTGTTTCTCTGTGAATTCAGTTAGTTCCCAGTAGCAGGCTCTTGTAATATGCGTACTTCTAAAGATTTATCAAAATTTGGTGTGCCGAATCTGAGTAACATGGTGAATTCGGTTAGTTCCCAATAGGCCGCAGTAGTAATAAGTGGACTGTTCGGGATATAGAAAAATTTTCACGAATGGAATCAAAATTTCTAGGCGAATTCAGTGAGTTCCCAATGGGACATGCTTGTATGAGTGTGCTTTTCAATATGTAACAACATTTTAAGGAACGGACTCTAAGTATCGTGGTGAATTCAGTAGGTTCCCAATAGGATTCGCATGTAATAAGCTTGTTATTCAAGATAGAGCAGCGTTTTAATGTACGGAAACACTGTTTCTCTGTGAATTCAGTTAGTTCCCAGTAGCAGGCTCTTGTAATATGCGTACTTCTAAAGATTTATCAAAATTTGGTGTGCCGAATCTGAGTAACATGGTGAATTCGGTTAGTTCCCAATAGGCCGCAGTAGTAATAAGTGGACTGTTCGGGATATAGAAAAATTTTCACGAACGGAATCAAAATTTCTAGGCGAATTCAGTGAGTTCCCAATGGGACATGCTTGTGTGAGTGTGCTTTTCAATATGTAACAACAATTTAAGGAACGGACTCTAAGTATCATGGTGAATTAAGTAGGTTCCCAATAGGATTCGCATGTAATAAGCTTGTTATTCAAGATAGAGCAGCTTTTTTAGGAACGGAAACACTGTTTCTCTGTGAATTCAGTTAGTTCCCAGTAGCAGGCTCTTGTAATATGCGTACTTCTAAAGATTTATCAAAATTTGGTGTGCCGAATCTGAGTAACATGGTGAATTCGGTTAGTTCCCAATAGGCCGCAGTAGTAATAAGTGGACTGTTCGGGATATAGAAAAATTTTCACGAATGGAATCAAAATTTCTAGGCGAATTCAGTGAGTTCCCAATGGGACATGCTTGTATGAGTGTGCTTTTCAATATGTAACAACATTTTAAGGAACGGACTCTAAGTATCATGGTGAATTCAGTAGGTTCCCAATAGGATTCGCATGTAATAAGCTTGTTATTCAAGATAGAGCAGCGTTTTAAGGAACGGAAACACTGTTTCTCTGTGAATTCAGTTAGTTCCCAGTAGCAGGCTCTTGTAATATGCGTACTTCTAAAGATTTATCAAAATTTGGTGTGCCGAATCTGAGTAACATGGTGAATTCGGTTAGTTCCCAATAGGCCGCAGTAGTAATAAGTGGACTGTTCGGGATATAGAAAAATTTTCACGAATGGAATCAAAATTTTAGGCGAATTCAGTGAGTTCCCAAAGGGACACGCTTGTATGAGTGTGCTTTTCAATATGTAACAACATTTTAAGGAGGGACTCTAAGTATCATGGTGAATTCAGTAGGTTCCCAATAGGATTCGCATGTAATAAGCTTGTTGTTCAAGATTGAGCAACGTTTTAAGGTACGGAAACACTGTTTCTCTGTGAATTCAGTTAGTTCCCAGTAGCAGGCTCTTGTAATATGCGTACTTCTAAAGATTTATCAAAATTTGGTGTGCCGAATCTGAGTAACATGGTGAATTCGGTTAGTTCCCAATAGGCCGCAGTAGTAATAAGTGGACTGTTCGGGATATAGAAAAATTTTCACGAATGGAATCAAAATTTCTAGGCGAATTCAGTGAGTTCCCAATGGGACATGCTTGTATGAGTGTGCTTTTCAATATGTAACAACATTTTAACGAACGGACTCTAAGTATCATGGTGAATTCAGTAGGTTCCCAATAGGATTCGCATGTAATAAGCTTGTTATTCAAGATAGAGCAGCGTTTTAAGGTACGGAAACACTGTTTCTCTGTGAATTCAGTTAGTTCCCAGTAGCAGGCTCTTGTAATATGCGTACTTCTAAAGACTTATCAAAATTTGGTGTGCCGAATCTGAGTAACATGGTGAATTCGGTTAGTTCCCAATAGGCCGCAGTAGTAATAAGTGGACTGTTCGGGATATAGAAAAATTTTCACGAATGGAATGAAAATTTCTAGGCGAATTCAGTGAGTTCCCAATGGGACATGCTTGTGTGAGTGTGCTTTTCAATATGTAACAACATTTTAAGGAACGGACTCTAAGTATCATGGTGAATTCAGTAGGTTCCCAATAGGATTCGCATGTAATAAGCTTGTTATTCAAGATAGAGCAGCTTTTTTAGGAACGGAAACACTGTTTCTCTGTGAATTCAGTTAGTTCCCAGTAGCAGGCTCTTGTAATATGCGTACTTCTAAAGATTTATCAAAATTTGGTGTGCCGAATCTGAGTAACATGGTGAATTCGGTTAGTTCCCAATAGGCCAAAGTAGTAATAAGGGGACTGTTCGGGATATAGAAAAATTTTCACGAATGGAATCAAAATTTTAGGCGAATTCAGTGAGTTCCCAATGGGACACGCTTGTATGAGTGTGCTTTTCAATATGTAACAACATTTTAAGGAACGGACTCTAAGTATCATGGTGAATTCAGTAGGTTCCCAATAGGATTCGCATGTAATAAGCTTGTTGTTCAAGATTGAGCAACGTTTTAAAGTACGGAAACACTGTTTCTCTGTGAATTCAGTTAGTTCCCAGTAGCAGGCTCTTGTAATATGCGTACTTCTAAAGATTTATCAAAATTTGGTGTGCCGAATCTGAGTAACATGGTGAATTCGGTTAGTTCCCAATAGGCCGCAGTAGTAATAAGTGGACTGTTCGGGATATAGAAAAATTTTCACGAATGGAATCAAAATTTCTAGGCGAATTCAGTGAGTTCCCAATGGGACATGCTTGTATGAGTGTGCTTTTCAATATGTAACAACATTTTAAGGAACGGACTCTAAGTATCGTGGTGAATTCAGTAGGTTCCCAATAGGATTCGCATGTAATAAGCTTGTTATTCAAGATAGAGCAGCGTTTTAATGTACGGAAACACTGTTTCTCTGTGAATTCAGTTAGTTCCCAGTAGCAGGCTCTTGTAATATGCGTACTTCTAAAGATTTATCAAAATTTGGTGTGCCGAATCTGAGTAACATGGTGAATTCGGTTAGTTCCCAATAGGCCGCAGTAGTAATAAGTGGACTGTTCGGGATATAGAAAAATTTTCACGAATGGAATCAAAATTTCTAGGCGAATTCAGTGAGTTCCCAATGGGACATGCTTGTGTGAGTGTGCTTTTCAATATGTAACAACAATTTAAGGAACGGACTCTAAGTATCATGGTGAATTAAGTAGGTTCCCAATAGGATTCGCATGTAATAAGCTTGTTATTCAAGATAGAGCAGCTTTTTTAGGAACGGAAACACTGTTTCTCTGTGAATTCAGTTAGTTCCCAGTAGCAGGCTCTTGTAATATGCGTACTTCTAAAGATTTATCAAAATTTGGTGTGCCGAATCTGAGTAACATGGTGAATTCGGTTAGTTCCCAATAGGCCGCAGTAGTAATAAGTGGACTGTTCGGGATATAGAAAAATTTTCACGAATGGAATCAAAATTTCTAGGCGAATTCAGTGAGTTCCCAATGGGACATGCTTGTATGAGTGTGCTTTTCAATATGTAACAACATTTTAACGAACGGACTCTAAGTATCATGGTGAATTCAGTAGGTTCCCAATAGGATTCGCATGTAATAAGCTTGTTATTCAAGATAGAGCAGCGTTTTAAGGTACGGAAACACTGTTTCTCTGTGAATTCAGTTAGTTCCCAGTAGCAGGCTCTTGTAATATGCGTACTTCTAAAGATTTATCAAAATTTGGTGTGCCGAATCTGAGTAACATGGTGAATTCGGTTAGTTCCCAATAGGCCGCAGTAGTAATAAGTGGACTGTTCGGGATATAGAAAAATTTTCACGAATGGAATCAAAATTTCTAGGCGAATTCAGTGAGTTCCCAATGGGACATGCTTGTATGAGTGTGCTTTTCAATATGTAACAACATTTTAAGGAACGGACTCTAAGTATCATGGTGAATTCAGTAGGTTCCCAATAGGATTCGCATGTAATAAGCTTGTTATTCAAGATAGAGCAGCGTTTTAAGGAACGGAAACACTGTTTCTCTGTGAATTCAGTTAGTTCCCAGTAGCAGGCTCTTGTAATATGCGTACGTCTAAAGATTTATCAAAATTTGGTGTGCCGAATCTGAGTAACATGGTGAATTCGGTTAGTTCCCAATAGGCCGCAGTAGTAATAAGTGGACTGTTCGGGATATAGAAAAATTTTCACGAATGGAATCAAAATTTTAGGCGAATTCAGTGAGTTCCCAAAGGGACACGCTTGTATGAGTGTGCTTTTCAATATGTAACAACATTTTAAGGAGGGACTCTAAGTATCATGGTGAATTCAGTAGGTTCCCAATAGGATTCGCATGTAATAAGCTTGTTGTTCAAGATTGAGCAACGTTTTAAGGTACGGAAACACTGTTTCTCTGTGAATTCAGTTAGTTCCCAGTAGCAGGCTCTTGTAATATGCGTAATTCTAAAGATTTATCAAAATTTGGTGTGCCGAATCTGAGTAACATGGTGAATTCGGTTAGTTCCCAATAGGCCGCAGTAGTAATAAGTGGACTGTTCGGGATATAGAAAAATTTTCACGAATGGAATCAAAATTTCTAGGCGAATTCAGTGAGTTCCCAATGGGACATGCTTGTGTGAGTGTGCTTTTCAATATGTAACAACATTTTAAGGAACGGACTCTAAGTATCATGGTGAATTCAGTAGGTTCCCAATAGGATTCGCATGTAATAAGCTTGTTATTCAAGATAGAGCAGCTTTTTTAGGAACGGAAACACTGTTTCTCTGTGAATTCAGTTAGTTCCCAGTAGCAGGCTCTTGTAATATGCGTACTTCTAAAGATTTATCAAAATTTGGTGTGCCGAATCTGAGTAACATGGTGAATTCGGTTAGTTCCCAATAGGCCGCAGTAGTAATAAGTGGACTGTTCGGGATATAGAAAAATTTTCACGAATGGAATCAAAATTTTAGGCGAATTCAGTGAGTTCCCAAAGGGACACGCTTGTATGAGTGTGCTTTTAAATATGTAACAACATTTTAAGGAACGGACTCTAAGTATCATGGTGAATTCAGTAGGTTCCCAATAGGATTCGCATGTAATAAGCTTGTTATTCAAGATAGAGCAACGTTTTAAGGTACGGAAACACTGTTTCTCTGTGAATTCAGTTAGTTCCCAGTAGCAGGCTCTTGTAATATGCGTACTTCTAAAGATTTATCAAAATTTGATGTGCCGAATCTGAGTAACATGGTGAATTCGGTTAGTTCCCAATAGGCCGCAGTAGTAATAAGTGGACTGTTCGGGATATAGAAAAATTTTCACGAATGGAATCAAAATTTCTAGGCGAATTCAGTGAGTTCCCAAAGGGACACGCTTGTATGAGTGTGCTTTTCAATATGTAACAACATTTTAAGGAACGGACTCTAAGTATCATGGTGAATTCAGTAGGTTCCCAATAGGATTCGCATGTAATAAGCTTGTTATTCAAGATAGAGCAGCGTTTTAAGGTACGGAAACACTGTTTCTCTGTGAATTCAGTTAGTTCCCAGTAGCAGGCTCTTGGAATATGCGTACTTCTAAAGATTTATCAAAATTTGGTGTGACGAACCTGAGTAACATGGTGAATTCGGTTAGTTCCCAATAGGCCGCAGTAGTAATAAGTGGACTGTTCGGGATATAGAAAAATTTCACGAATGGAATCAAACTTTCTAGGCGAATTCAGTGAGTTCCCAATGGGACATGCTTGTATGAGTGTGCTTTTCAATATGTAACAACATTTTAAGGAACGGACTCTAAGTATAATGGTGAATTCAGTAGGTTCCCAATAGGATTCACATGTAAAAAGCTTGTTGTTCAAGATAGAGCAACGTTTTAAGGTACGGAAATACTGTTTCTCTGTGAATTCAGTTAGTTCCCAGTAGCAGGCCTTTGTAATATGCGTACTTCTAAAGACTTATCAAAATTTGGTGTGCCGAATCTGAGTAACATGGTGAATTCGGTTAGTTCCCAATAGGCCGCAGTAGTAATAAGTGGACTGTTCGGGATATAGAAAAATTTTCACGAATGGAATCAAAATTTCTAGGCAAATTCAGTGAGTTCCCAATGGGACATGCTTGTATGAGTGTGCTTTTCAATATGTAACAACATTTTAAGGAACGGACTCTAAGTATCATGGTGAATTCAGTAGGTTCCCAATAGGATTCGCATGTAATAAGCTTGTTATTCACGATAGAGCAACGTTTTAAGGAACGGAAACACTGTTTCTCTGTGAATTCAGTTAGTTCCCAGTAGCAGGCTCTTGTAATATGCATAATTCTAAAGATTTATCAAAATTTGGTGTGCCGAATCTGAGTAACATGGTGAATTCGGTTAGTTCCCAATAGGCCGCAGTAGTAATAAGTGGACTGTTCGGGATATAGAAAAATTTTCACGAATGGAATCAAAATTTCTAGGCGAATTCAGTGAGTTCCCAAAGGGACACGCTTGTATGAGTGTGCTTTTCAATATGTAACAACATTTTAAGGAACGGACTCTAAGTATCATGGTGAATTCAGTAGGTTCCCAATAGGATTCGCATGTAATAAGCTTGGTATTCAAGATAGAGCAGCGTTTTAAGGTACGGAAACACTGTTTCTCTGTGAATTCAGTTAGTTCCCAGTAGCAGGCTCTTGTAATATGCGTACTTCTAAAGATTTATCAAAATTTGGTGTCCCGAATCTGAGTAACATGGTGAATTCGGTTAGTTCCCAATAGGCCGCAGTAGTAATAAGTGGACTGTTCGGGATATAGAAAAATTTTCACGAATGGAATCAAAATTTCTAGGCGAATTCAGTGAGTTCCCAATGGGACATGCTTGTATGAGTGTGCTTTTCAATATGTAACAACATTTTAAGGAACGGACTCTAAGTATCATGGTGTATTCAGTAGGTTCCCAATAGGATTCGCATGTAATAAGCTTGTTATTCACGATAGAGCAACGTTTTAAGGAACGGAAACACTGTTTCTCTGTGAATTCAGTTAGTTCCCAGTAGCAGGCTCTTGTAATATGCATAATTCTAAAGATTTATCAAAATTTGGTGTGCCGAATCTGAGTAACATGGTGAATTCGGTTAGTTCCCAATAGGCCGCAGTAGTAATAAGTGGACTGTTCGGGATATAGAAAAATTTTCACGAATGGAATCAAAATTTCTAGGCGAATTCAGTGAGTTCCCAATGGGACATGCTTGTGTGAGTGTGCTTTTCAATATGTAACAACATTTTAAGGAACGGACTCTAAGTATCATGGTGAATTAAGTAGGTTCCCAATAGGATTCGCATGTAATAAGCTTGTTATTCAAGATAGAGCAGCTTTTTTAGGAACGGAAACACTGTTTCTCTGTGAATTCAGTTAGTTCCCAGTAGCAGGCTCTTGTAATATGCGTACTTCTAAAGATTTATCAAAATTTGGTGTGCCGAATCTGAGTAACATGGTGAATTCGGTTAGTTCCCAATAGGCCGCAGTAGTAATAAGTGGACTGTTCGGGATATAGAAAAATTTTCACGAATGGAATCAAAATTTCTAGGCGAATTCAGTGAGTTCCCAATGGGACATGCTTGTATGAGTGTGCTTTTCAATATGTAACAACATTATAACGAACGGACTCTAAGTATCATGGTGAATTCAGTAGGTTCTCAATAGGATTCGCATGTAATAAGCTTGTTATTCAAGATAGAGCAGCGTTTTAAGGTAGGAAACACTGTTTCTCTGTGAATTCAGTTAGTTCCCAGTAGCAGGCTCTTGTAATATGCGTACTTCTAAAGATTTATCAAAATTTGGTGTGCCGAATCTGAGTAACATGGTGAATTCGGTTAGTTCCCAATAGGCCGCAGTAGTAATAAGTGGACTGTTCGGGATATAGAAAATTTTCACGAATTGAATCAAAATTTCTAGGCGAATTCAGTGAGTACCCAAAGGGACACGCTTGTATGAGTGTGCTTTTCAATATGTAACAACATTTTAAGGAACGGACTCTAAGTATCATGGTGAATTCAGTAGGTTCCCAATAGGATTCGCATGTAATAAGCTTGTTATTCAAGATAGAGCAGCGTTTTAAGGTACGGAAACACTGTTTCTCTGTGAATTCAGTTAGTTCCCAGTAGCAGGCTCTTGGAATATGCGTACTTCTAAAGATTTATCAAAATTTGGTGTGACGAACCTGAGTAACATGGTGAATTCGGTTAGTTCCCAATAGGCCGCAGTAGTAATAAGTGGACTGTTCGGGATATAGAAAAATTTTCACGAATGGAATCAAAATTTCTAGGCGAATTCAGTGAGTTCCCAATGGGACATGCTTGTATGAGTGTGCTTTTCAATATGTAACAACATTTTAAGGAACGGACTCTAAGTATCATGGTGAATTCAGTAGGTTCCCAATAGGATTCACATGTAATAAGCTTGTTGTTCAAGATAGAGCAACGTTTTAAGGTACGGAAACACTGTTTCTCTGTGAATTCAGTTAGTTCCCAGTAGCAGGCCTTTGTAATATGCGTACTTCTAAAGACTTATCAAAATTTGGTGTGCCGAATCTGAGTAACATGGTGAATTCGGTTAGTTCCCAATAGGCCGCAGTAGTAATAAGTGGACTGTTCGGGATATAGAAAAATTTTCACGAATGGAATCAAAATTTTAGGCGAATTCAGTGAGTTCCCAAAGGGACACGCTTGTATGAGTGTGCTTTTCAATATGTAACAACACTTTAAGGAACGGACTCTAAGTATCATGGTGAATTCAGTAGGTTCCCAATAGGATTCGCATGTAATAAGCTTGTTATTCACGATTGAGCAACGTTTTAAGGAACGGAAACACTGTTTCTCTGTGAATTCAGTTAGTTCCCAGTAGCAGGCTCTTGTAATATGCATAATTCTAAAGATTTATCAAAATTTGGTGTGCCGAATCTGAGTAACATGGTGAATTCGGTTAGTTCCCAATAGGCCGCAGTAGTAATAAGTGGACTGTTCGGGATATAGAAAAATTTTCACGAATGGAATCAAAATTTCTAGGCGAATTCAGTGAGTTCCCAAAGGGACACGCTTGTATGAGTGTGCTTTTCAATATGTAACAACATTTTAAGGAACGGACTCTAAGTATCATGGTGAATTCAGTAGGTTCCCAATAGGATTCGCATGTAATAAGCTTGTTGTTCAAGATTGAGCAACGTTTTAAGGTACGGAAACACTGTTTCTCTGTGAATTCAGTTAGTTCCCAGTAGCAGGCTCTTGTAATATGCGTACTTCTAAAGATTTATCAAAATTTGGTGTGCCGAATCTGAGTAACATGGTGAATTCGGTTAGTTCCCAATAGGCCGCAGTAGTAATAAGTGGACTGTTCGGGATATAGAAAAATTTTCACGAATGGAATCAAAATTTCTAGGCGAATTCAGTGAGTTCCCAAAGGGACACGCTTGTATGAGTGTGCTTTTCAATATGTAACAACATTTTAAGGAACGGACTCTAAGTATCATGGTGAATTCAGTAGGTTCCCAATAGGATTCGCATGTAATAAGCTTGTTATTCAAGATAGAGCAGCGTTTTAAGGTACGGAAACACTGTTTCTCTGTGAATTCAGTTAGTTCCCAGTAGCAGGCTCTTGTAATATGCGTACTTCTAAAGATTTATCAAAATTTGGTGTGACGAACCTGAGTAACATGGTGAATTCGGTTAGTTCACAATAGGCCGCAGTAGTAATAAGTGGACTGTTCGGGATATAGAAAAATTTCACGAATGGAATCAAAATTTCTAGGCGAATTCAGTGAGTTCCCAATGGGACATGCTTGTATGAGTGTGCTTTTCAATATGTAACAACATTTTAAGGAACGGACTCTAAGTATCATGGTGAATTCAGTAGGTTCCCAATAGGATTCACATGTAATAAGCTTGTTGTTCAAGATAGAGCAACGTTTTAAGGTACGGAAATACTGTTTCTCTGTGAATTCAGTTAGTTCCCAGTAGCAGGCCTTTGTAATATGCGTACTTCTAAAGACTTATCAAAATTTGGTGTGCCGAATCTGAGTAACATGGTGAATTCGGTTAGTTCCCAATAGGCCGCAGTAGTAATAAGTGGACTGTTCGGGATATAGAAAAATTTTCACGAATGGAATCAAAATTTCTAGGCAAATTCAGTGAGTTCCCAATGGGACATGCTTGTATGAGTGTGCTTTTCAATATGTAACAACATTTTAAGGAACGGACTCTAAGTATCATGGTGAATTCAGTAGGTTCCCAATAGGATTCGCATGTAATAAGCTTGTTATTCACGATAGAGCAACGTTTTAAGGAACGGAAACACTGTTTCTCTGTGAATTCAGTTAGTTCCCAGTAGCAGGCTCTTGTAATATGCATAATTCTAAAGATTTATCAAAATTTGGTGTGCCGAATCTGAGTAACATGGTGAATTCGGTTAGTTCCCAATAGGCCACAGTAGTAATAAGTGGACTGTTCGGGATATAGAAATATTTTCACGAATGGAATCAAAATTTCTAGGCGAATTCAGTGAGTTCCCAATGGGACATGCTTGTGTGAGTGTGCTCTTCCTTATGTAACAACATTTTAAGGAACGGACTCTCAGTATCATGGTGAATTCAGTAGGTTCCCAATAGGATTCGCATGTAATAAGCTTGTTATTCAAGATAGAGCAGCTTTTTTAGGGACGGAAACACTGTTTCTCTGTGAATTCAGTTAGTTCCCAGTAGCAGGCTCTTGTAATATGCGTACTTCTAAAGATTTATCAAAATTTGGTGTGACGAATCTGAGTAACATGGTGAATTCGGTTAGTTCCCAATAGGCCGCAGTAGTAATAAGTGGACTGTTCGGGATATAGAAAAATTTTCACGAATGGAATCAAAATTTCTAGGTGAATTCAGTGAGTTCCCAATGGGACATGCTTGTGTGAGTGTGCTATTTATATGTAACAACATTTTAACGAACGGACTCTAAGTATCATGGTGAATTCAGTAGGTTCCCAATAGGATTCGCATGTAATAAGCTTGTTATTCAAGATAGAGCAGCGTTTTAAGGAACGGAAACACTGTTCTCTGTGAATTCAGTTAGTTCCCAGTAGCAGGCTCTTGTAATATGCGTACTTCCAAAGATTTATCAAAATTTGGTGTGCCGAATCTGAGTAACATGGTGAATTCGGTTAGTCCCAATAGGCCGCAGTAGTAATAAGTGGACTGTTCGGGATATAGAAAAATTTTCACGAATGGAATCAAAATTTCTAGGCGAATTCAGTGAGTTCCCAAAGGGACACGCTTGTATGAGTGTGCTTTTCAATATGTAACAACATTTTAAGGAACGGACTCTAAGTATCATGGTGAATTCAGTAGTTTCCCAATAGGATTCGCATGTAATAAGCTTGGTATTCAAGATAGAGCAGCGTTTTAAGGTACGGAAACACTGTTTCTCTGTGAATTCAGTTAGTTCCCAGTAGCAGGCTCTTGTAATATGCGTACTTCTAAAGATTTATCAAAATTTGGTGTGCCGAATCTGAGTAACATGGTGAATTCGGTTAGTTCCCAATAGGCTGCAGTAGTAATAAGTGGACTGTTCGGGATATAGAAAAATTTTCACGAATGGAATCAAAATTTCTAGGCGAATTCAGTGAGTTCCCAAAGGGACACGCTTGTATGAGTGTGCTTTTCAATATGTAACAACATTTTAAGGAACGGACTCTAAGTATCATGGTGAATTCAGTAGGTTCCCAATAGGATTCGCATGTAATAAGCTTGTTATTCAAGATTGAGCAACGTTTTAAGGTACGGAAACACTGTTTCTCTGTGAATTCAGTTAGTTCCCAGTAGCAGGCTCTTGTAATATGCGTACTTCTAAAGATTTATCAAAATTTGATGTGCCGAATCTGAGTAACATGGTGAATTCGGTTAGTTCCCAATAGGCCGCAGTAGTAATAAGTGGACTGTTCGGGATATAGAAAAAGTTTCACGAATGGAATCAAAATTTCTAGGCGAATTCAGTGAGTTCCCAAAGGGACACGCTTGTATGAGTGTGCTTTTCAATATGTAACAACATTTTAAGGAACGGACTCTAAGTATCATGGTGAATTCAGTAGGTTCCCAATAGGATTCGCATGTAATAAGCTTGTTATTCAAGATAGAGCAGCGTTTTAAGGTACGGAAACACTGTTTCTCTGTGAATTCAGTTAGTTCCCAGTAGCAGGCTCTTGTAATATGCGTACTTCTAAAGATTTATCAAAATTTGGTGTGCCGAATCTGAGTAACATGGTGAATTCGGTTAGTTCCCAATAGGCCGCAGTAGTAATAAGTGGACTGTTCGGGATATAGAAAAATTTTCACGAATGGAATCAAAATTTCTAGGCGAATTCAGTGAGTTCCCAATGGGACATGCTTGTATGAGTGTGCTTTTCAATATGTAACAACATTTTAAGGAACGGACTCTAAGTATCATGGTGAATTCAGTAGGTTCCCAATAGGATTCGCATGTAATAAGCTTGTTATTCAAGATAGAGCAGCGTTTTAAGGAACGGAAACACTGTTTCTCTGTGAATTCAGTTAGTTCCCAGTAGCAGGCCTTTGTAATATGCGTACTTATAAAGACTTATCAAAATTTGGTGTGCCGAATCTGAGTAACATGGTGAATTCGGTTAGTTCCCAATAGGCCGCAGTAGTAATAAGTGGACTGTTCGGGATATAGAAAAATTTTCACGAATGGAATCAAAATTTCTAGGCGAATTCAGTGAGTTCCCAAAGGGACACGCTTGTATGAGTGTGCTTTTCAATATGTAACAACATTTTAAGGAACGGACTCTAAGTATCATGGTGAATTCAGTAGGTTCCCAATAGGATTCGCATGTAATAAGCTTGGTATTCAAGATAGAGCAGCGTTTTAAGGTACGGAAACACTGTTTCTCTGTGAATTCAGTTAGTTCCCAGTAGCAGGCTCTTGTAATATGCGTACTTCTAAAGATTTATCAAAATTTGGTGTCCCGAATCTGAGTAACATGGTGAATTCGGTTAGTTCCCAATAGGCCGCAGTAGTAATAAGTGGACTGTTCGGGATATAGAAAAATTTTCACGAATGGAATCAAAATTTCTAGGCGAATTCAGTGAGTTCCCAATGGGACATGCTTGTATGAGTGTGCTTTTCAATATGTAACAACATTTTAAGGAACGGACTCTAAGTATCATGGTGTATTCAGTAGGTTCCCAATAGGATTCGCATGTAATAAGCTTGTTATTCACGATAGAGCAACGTTTTAAGGAACGGAAACACTGTTTCTCTGTGAATTCAGTTAGTTCCCAGTAGCAGGCTCTTGTAATATGCATAATTCTAAAGATTTATCAAAATTTGGTGTGCCGAATCTGAGTAACATGGTGAATTCGGTTAGTTCCCAATAGGCCGCAGTAGTAATAAGTGGACTGTTCGGGATATAGAAAAATTTTCACGAATGGAATCAAAATTTCTAGGCGAATTCAGTGAGTTCCCAATGGGACATGCTTGTGTGAGTGTGCTTTTCAATATGTAACAACATTTTAAGGAACGGACTCTAAGTATCATGGTGAATTAAGTAGGTTCCCAATAGGATTCGCATGTAATAAGCTTGTTATTCAAGATAGAGCAGCTTTTTTAGGAACGGAAACACTGTTTCTCTGTGAATTCAGTTAGTTCCCAGTAGCAGGCTCTTGTAATATGCGTACTTCTAAAGATTTATCAAAATTTGGTGTGCCGAATCTGAGTAACATGGTGAATTCGGTTAGTTCCCAATAGGCCGCAGTAGTAATAAGTGGACTGTTCGGGATATAGAAAAATTTTCACGAATGGAATCAAAATTTCTAGGCGAATTCAGTGAGTTCCCAATGGGACATGCTTGTATGAGTGTGCTTTTCAATATGTAACAACATTATAACGAACGGACTCTAAGTATCATGGTGAATTCAGTAGGTTCTCAATAGGATTCGCATGTAATAAGCTTGTTATTCAAGATAGAGCAGCGTTTTAAGGTAGGAAACACTGTTTCTCTGTGAATTCAGTTAGTTCCCAGTAGCAGGCTCTTGTAATATGCGTACTTCTAAAGATTTATCAAAATTTGGTGTGCCGAATCTGAGTAACATGGTGAATTCGGTTAGTTCCCAATAGGCCGCAGTAGTAATAAGTGGACTGTTCGGGATATAGAAAATTTTCACGAATTGAATCAAAATTTCTAGGCGAATTCAGTGAGTACCCAAAGGGACACGCTTGTATGAGTGTGCTTTTCAATATGTAACAACATTTTAAGGAACGGACTCTAAGTATCATGGTGAATTCAGTAGGTTCCCAATAGGATTCGCATGTAATAAGCTTGTTATTCAAGATAGAGCAGCGTTTTAAGGTACGGAAACACTGTTTCTCTGTGAATTCAGTTAGTTCCCAGTAGCAGGCTCTTGGAATATGCGTACTTCTAAAGATTTATCAAAATTTGGTGTGACGAACCTGAGTAACATGGTGAATTCGGTTAGTTCCCAATAGGCCGCAGTAGTAATAAGTGGACTGTTCGGGATATAGAAAAATTTTCACGAATGGAATCAAAATTTCTAGGCGAATTCAGTGAGTTCCCAATGGGACATGCTTGTATGAGTGTGCTTTTCAATATGTAACAACATTTTAAGGAACGGACTCTAAGTATCATGGTGAATTCAGTAGGTTCCCAATAGGATTCACATGTAATAAGCTTGTTGTTCAAGATAGAGCAACGTTTTAAGGTACGGAAACACTGTTTCTCTGTGAATTCAGTTAGTTCCCAGTAGCAGGCCTTTGTAATATGCGTACTTCTAAAGACTTATCAAAATTTGGTGTGCCGAATCTGAGTAACATGGTGAATTCGGTTAGTTCCCAATAGGCCGCAGTAGTAATAAGTGGACTGTTCGGGATATAGAAAAATTTTCACGAATGGAATCAAAATTTTAGGCGAATTCAGTGAGTTCCCAAAGGGACACGCTTGTATGAGTGTGCTTTTCAATATGTAACAACACTTTAAGGAACGGACTCTAAGTATCATGGTGAATTCAGTAGGTTCCCAATAGGATTCGCATGTAATAAGCTTGTTATTCACGATTGAGCAACGTTTTAAGGAACGGAAACACTGTTTCTCTGTGAATTCAGTTAGTTCCCAGTAGCAGGCTCTTGTAATATGCATAATTCTAAAGATTTATCAAAATTTGGTGTGCCGAATCTGAGTAACATGGTGAATTCGGTTAGTTCCCAATAGGCCGCAGTAGTAATAAGTGGACTGTTCGGGATATAGAAAAATTTTCACGAATGGAATCAAAATTTCTAGGCGAATTCAGTGAGTTCCCAAAGGGACACGCTTGTATGAGTGTGCTTTTCAATATGTAACAACATTTTAAGGAACGGACTCTAAGTATCATGGTGAATTCAGTAGGTTCCCAATAGGATTCGCATGTAATAAGCTTGTTGTTCAAGATTGAGCAACGTTTTAAGGTACGGAAACACTGTTTCTCTGTGAATTCAGTTAGTTCCCAGTAGCAGGCTCTTGTAATATGCGTACTTCTAAAGATTTATCAAAATTTGGTGTGCCGAATCTGAGTAACATGGTGAATTCGGTTAGTTCCCAATAGGCCGCAGTAGTAATAAGTGGACTGTTCGGGATATAGAAAAATTTTCACGAATGGAATCAAAATTTCTAGGCGAATTCAGTGAGTTCCCAAAGGGACACGCTTGTATGAGTGTGCTTTTCAATATGTAACAACATTTTAAGGAACGGACTCTAAGTATCATGGTGAATTCAGTAGGTTCCCAATAGGATTCGCATGTAATAAGCTTGTTATTCAAGATAGAGCAGCGTTTTAAGGTACGGAAACACTGTTTCTCTGTGAATTCAGTTAGTTCCCAGTAGCAGGCTCTTGTAATATGCGTACTTCTAAAGATTTATCAAAATTTGGTGTGACGAACCTGAGTAACATGGTGAATTCGGTTAGTTCACAATAGGCCGCAGTAGTAATAAGTGGACTGTTCGGGATATAGAAAAATTTCACGAATGGAATCAAAATTTCTAGGCGAATTCAGTGAGTTCCCAATGGGACATGCTTGTATGAGTGTGCTTTTCAATATGTAACAACATTTTAAGGAACGGACTCTAAGTATCATGGTGAATTCAGTAGGTTCCCAATAGGATTCACATGTAATAAGCTTGTTGTTCAAGATAGAGCAACGTTTTAAGGTACGGAAATACTGTTTCTCTGTGAATTCAGTTAGTTCCCAGTAGCAGGCCTTTGTAATATGCGTACTTCTAAAGACTTATCAAAATTTGGTGTGCCGAATCTGAGTAACATGGTGAATTCGGTTAGTTCCCAATAGGCCGCAGTAGTAATAAGTGGACTGTTCGGGATATAGAAAAATTTTCACGAATGGAATCAAAATTTCTAGGCAAATTCAGTGAGTTCCCAATGGGACATGCTTGTATGAGTGTGCTTTTCAATATGTAACAACATTTTAAGGAACGGACTCTAAGTATCATGGTGAATTCAGTAGGTTCCCAATAGGATTCGCATGTAATAAGCTTGTTATTCACGATAGAGCAACGTTTTAAGGAACGGAAACACTGTTTCTCTGTGAATTCAGTTAGTTCCCAGTAGCAGGCTCTTGTAATATGCATAATTCTAAAGATTTATCAAAATTTGGTGTGCCGAATCTGAGTAACATGGTGAATTCGGTTAGTTCCCAATAGGCCACAGTAGTAATAAGTGGACTGTTCGGGATATAGAAATATTTTCACGAATGGAATCAAAATTTCTAGGCGAATTCAGTGAGTTCCCAATGGGACATGCTTGTGTGAGTGTGCTCTTCCTTATGTAACAACATTTTAAGGAACGGACTCTCAGTATCATGGTGAATTCAGTAGGTTCCCAATAGGATTCGCATGTAATAAGCTTGTTATTCAAGATAGAGCAGCTTTTTTAGGGACGGAAACACTGTTTCTCTGTGAATTCAGTTAGTTCCCAGTAGCAGGCTCTTGTAATATGCGTACTTCTAAAGATTTATCAAAATTTGGTGTGACGAATCTGAGTAACATGGTGAATTCGGTTAGTTCCCAATAGGCCGCAGTAGTAATAAGTGGACTGTTCGGGATATAGAAAAATTTTCACGAATGGAATCAAAATTTCTAGGTGAATTCAGTGAGTTCCCAATGGGACATGCTTGTGTGAGTGTGCTATTTATATGTAACAACATTTTAACGAACGGACTCTAAGTATCATGGTGAATTCAGTAGGTTCCCAATAGGATTCGCATGTAATAAGCTTGTTATTCAAGATAGAGCAGCGTTTTAAGGAACGGAAACACTGTTCTCTGTGAATTCAGTTAGTTCCCAGTAGCAGGCTCTTGTAATATGCGTACTTCCAAAGATTTATCAAAATTTGGTGTGCCGAATCTGAGTAACATGGTGAATTCGGTTAGTCCCAATAGGCCGCAGTAGTAATAAGTGGACTGTTCGGGATATAGAAAAATTTTCACGAATGGAATCAAAATTTCTAGGCGAATTCAGTGAGTTCCCAAAGGGACACGCTTGTATGAGTGTGCTTTTCAATATGTAACAACATTTTAAGGAACGGACTCTAAGTATCATGGTGAATTCAGTAGTTTCCCAATAGGATTCGCATGTAATAAGCTTGGTATTCAAGATAGAGCAGCGTTTTAAGGTACGGAAACACTGTTTCTCTGTGAATTCAGTTAGTTCCCAGTAGCAGGCTCTTGTAATATGCGTACTTCTAAAGATTTATCAAAATTTGGTGTGCCGAATCTGAGTAACATGGTGAATTCGGTTAGTTCCCAATAGGCTGCAGTAGTAATAAGTGGACTGTTCGGGATATAGAAAAATTTTCACGAATGGAATCAAAATTTCTAGGCGAATTCAGTGAGTTCCCAAAGGGACACGCTTGTATGAGTGTGCTTTTCAATATGTAACAACATTTTAAGGAACGGACTCTAAGTATCATGGTGAATTCAGTAGGTTCCCAATAGGATTCGCATGTAATAAGCTTGTTATTCAAGATTGAGCAACGTTTTAAGGTACGGAAACACTGTTTCTCTGTGAATTCAGTTAGTTCCCAGTAGCAGGCTCTTGTAATATGCGTACTTCTAAAGATTTATCAAAATTTGATGTGCCGAATCTGAGTAACATGGTGAATTCGGTTAGTTCCCAATAGGCCGCAGTAGTAATAAGTGGACTGTTCGGGATATAGAAAAAGTTTCACGAATGGAATCAAAATTTCTAGGCGAATTCAGTGAGTTCCCAAAGGGACACGCTTGTATGAGTGTGCTTTTCAATATGTAACAACATTTTAAGGAACGGACTCTAAGTATCATGGTGAATTCAGTAGGTTCCCAATAGGATTCGCATGTAATAAGCTTGTTATTCAAGATAGAGCAGCGTTTTAAGGTACGGAAACACTGTTTCTCTGTGAATTCAGTTAGTTCCCAGTAGCAGGCTCTTGTAATATGCGTACTTCTAAAGATTTATCAAAATTTGGTGTGCCGAATCTGAGTAACATGGTGAATTCGGTTAGTTCCCAATAGGCCGCAGTAGTAATAAGTGGACTGTTCGGGATATAGAAAAATTTTCACGAATGGAATCAAAATTTCTAGGCGAATTCAGTGAGTTCCCAATGGGACATGCTTGTATGAGTGTGCTTTTCAATATGTAACAACATTTTAAGGAACGGACTCTAAGTATCATGGTGAATTCAGTAGGTTCCCAATAGGATTCGCATGTAATAAGCTTGTTATTCAAGATAGAGCAGCGTTTTAAGGAACGGAAACACTGTTTCTCTGTGAATTCAGTTAGTTCCCAGTAGCAGGCCTTTGTAATATGCGTACTTATAAAGACTTATCAAAATTTGGTGTGCCGAATCTGAGTAACATGGTGAATTCGGTTAGTTCCCAATAGGCCGCAGTAGTAATAAGTGGACTGTTCGGGATATAGAAAAATTTTCACGAATGGAATCAAAATTTCTAGGCAAATTCAGTGAGTTCCCAATGGGACATGCTTGTATGAGTGTGCTTTTCAATATGTAACAACATTTTAAGGAACGGACTCTAAGTATCATGGTGAATTCAGTAGGTTCCCAATAGGATTCGCATGTAATAAGCTTGTTATTCAAGATAGAGCAACGTTTTAAGGAACGGAAACACTGTTTCTCTGTGAATTCAGTTAGTTCCCAGTAGCAGGCTCTTGTAATATGCGTAATTCTAAAGATTTATCAAAATTTGGTGTGCCGAATCTGAGTAACATGGTGAATTCGGTTAGTTCCCAATAGGCCGCAGTAGTAATAAGTGGACTGTTCGGGATATAGAAAAATTTTCACGAATGGAATCAAAATTTCTAGGCGAATTCATTGAGTTCCCAATGGGACATGCTTGTATGAGTGTGCTTTTCAATGTGTAACAACATTTTAAGGAACGGACCCTAAGTATCATGGTGAATTCAGTAGGTTCCCAATAGGATTCGCATGTAATAAGCTTGTTATTCAAGATAGAGCAGCGTTTTAAGGAACGGAAACACTGTTTCTCTGTGAATTCAGTTAGTTCCCAGTAGCAGGCCTTTGTAATATGCGTACTTCTAAAGACTTATCAAAATTTGGTGTGCCGAATCTGAGTAACATGGTGAATTCGGTTAGTTCCCAATAGGCCGCAGTAGTAATAAGTGGACTGTTCTGGATATAGAAAAATTTTCACGAATGGAATCAAAATTTTTAGGCAAATTCAGTGAGTTCCCAATGTGACATGCTTGTATGAGTGTGCTTTTCAATATGTAACAACATTTTAAGGAACGGACTCTAAGTATCATGGTGAATTCAGTAGGTTCCCAATAGGATTCGCATGTAAAAAGCTTGTTATTCAAGATAGAGCAACGTTTTAAGGAACGGAAACACTGTTTCTCTGTGAATTCAGTTAGTTCCCAGTAGCAGGCTCTTGTAATATGCGTAATTCTAAAGATTTATCAAAATTTGGTGTGCCGAATCTGAGTAACATGGTGAATTCGGTTAGTTCCCAATAGGCCGCAGTAGTAATAAGTGGACTCTTCGGGATATAGAAAAATTTTCACGAATGGAATCAAAATTTCTAGGCGAATTCAGTGAGTTCCCAATGGGACATGCTTGTGTGAGTGTGCTTTTCAATATGTAACAACATTTTAAGGAACGGACTCTAAGTATCATGGTGAATTCAGTAGGTTCCCAATAGGATTCGCATGTATTAAGCTTGTTATTCAAGATAGAGCAGAGTTTTAAGGAACGGAAACACTGTTTCACTGTGAATTCAGTTAGTTCCCAGTAGCAGGCCTTTGTAATATGCGTACTTCTAAAGACTTATCAAAATTTGGTGTGCCGAATCTGAGTAACATGGTGAATTCGGTTAGTTCCCAATAGGCCGCAGTAGTAATAAGTGGACTGTTCGGGATATAGAAAAATTTTCACGAATGGAATCAAAATTTCTAGGCAAATTCAGTGAGTTCCCAATGGGACATGCTTGTATGAGTGTGCTTTTCAATATGTAACAACATTTTAAGGAACGGACTCTAAGTATCATGGTGAATTCAGTAGGTTCCCAATAGGATTCGCATGTAATAAGCTTGTTATTCAAGATAGAGCAACGTTTTAAGGAACGGAAACACTGTTTCTCTGTGAATTCAGTTAGTTCCCAGTAGCAGGCTCTTGTAATATGCGTACTTCTAAAGATTTATCAAAATTTGGTGTGCCGAATCTGAGTAACATGGTGAATTCGGTTAGTTCCCAATAGGCCGCAGTAGTAATAAGTGGACTGTTCGGGATATAGAAAAATTTTCACGAATGGAATCAAAATTTCTAGGCGAATTCAGTGAGTTCCCAATGGGACATGCTTGTATGAGTGTGCTTTTCAATATGTAACAACATTTTAAGGAACGGACTCTAAGTATCATGGTGAATTCAGTAGGTTCCCAATAGGATTCGCATGTAATAAGCTTGTTATTCAAGATAGAGCAGCGTTTTAAGGAACGGAAACACTGTTTCACTGTGAATTCAGTTAGTTCCCAGTAGCAGGCCTTTGTAATATGCGTACTTCTAAAGACTTATCAAAATTTGGTGTGCCGAATCTGAGTAACATGGTGAATTCGGTTAGTTCCCAATAGGCCGCAGTAGTAATAAGTGGACTGTTCGGGATATAGAAAAATTTTCACGAATGGAATCAAAATTTCTAGGCAAATTCAGTGAGTTCCCAATGGGACATGCTTGTATGAGTGTGCTTTTCAATATGTAACAACATTTTAAGGAACGGACTCTAAGTATCATGGTGAATTCAGTAGGTTCCCAATAGGATTCGCATGTAATAAGCTTGTTATTCAAGATAGAGCAACGTTTTAAGGAACGGAAACACTGTTTCTCTGTGAATTCAGTTAGTTCCCAGTAGCAGGCTCTTGTAATATGCGTACTTCTAAAGATTTATCAAAATTTGGTGTGCCGAATCTGAGTAACATGGTGAATTCGGTTAGTTCCCAATAGGCCGCAGTAGTAATAAGTGGACTGTTCGGGATATAGAAAAATTTTCACGAATGGAATCAAAATTTCTAGGCGAATTCAGTGAGTTCCCAATGGGACATGCTTGTGTGAGTGTGCTTTTCAATATGTAACAACATTTTAAGGAACGGACTCTAAGTATCATGGTGAATTCAGTAGGTTCCCAATAGGATTCGCATGTAATAAGCTTGTTATTCAAGATAGAGCAGCTTTTTTAGGAACGGAAACACTGTTTCTCTGTTAATTCAGTTAGTTCCCAGTAGCAGGCTCTTGTAATATGCGTACTTCTAAAGATTTATCAAAATTTGGTGTGCCGAATCTGAGTAACATGGTGAATTCGGTTAGTTCCAGATAGGCTGCAGTAGTAATAAGTGGACTGTTCGGGATATAGAAAAATTTTCACGAATGGAATCAAAATTTCTAGGCGAATTCAGTGAGTTCCCAAAGGGACACGCTTGTATGAGTGTGCTTTTCAATATGTAACAACATTTTAAGGAACGGACTCTAAGTATCATGGTGAATTCAGTAGGTTCCCAATAGGATTCGCATGTAATAAGCTTGTTATTCAAGATTGAGCAACGTTTTAAGGTACGGAAACACTGTTTCTCTGTGAATTCAGTTAGTTCCCAGTAGCAGGCTCTTGTAATATGCGTACTTCTAAAGATTTATCAAAATTTGATGTGCCGAATCTGAGTAACATGGTGAATTCGGTTAGTTCCCAATAGGCCGCAGTAGTAATAAGTGGACTGTTCGGGATATAGAAAAAGTTTCACGAATGGAATCAAAATTTCTAGGCGAATTCAGTGAGTTCCCAAAGGGACACGCTTGTATGAGTGTGCTTTTCAATATGTAACAACATTTTAAGGAACGGACTCTAAGTATCATGGTGAATTCAGTAGGTTCCCAATAGGATTCGCATGTAATAAGCTTGTTATTCAAGATAGAGCAGCGTTTTAAGGTACGGAAACACTGTTTCTCTGTGAATTCAGTTAGTTCCCAGTAGCAGGCTCTTGTAATATGCGTACTTCTAAAGATTTATCAAAATTTGGTGTGCCGAATCTGAGTAACATGGTGAATTCGGTTAGTTCCCAATAGGCCGCAGTAGTAATAAGTGGACTGTTCGGGATATAGAAAAATTTTCACGAATGGAATCAAAATTTCTAGGCGAATTCAGTGAGTTCCCAATGGGACATGCTTGTATGAGTGTGCTTTTCAATATGTAACAACATTTTAAGGAACGGACTCTAAGTATCATGGTGAATTCAGTAGGTTCCCAATAGGATTCGCATGTAATAAGCTTGTTATTCAAGATAGAGCAGCGTTTTAAGGAACGGAAACACTGTTTCTCTGTGAATTCAGTTAGTTCCCAGTAGCAGGCCTTTGTAATATGCGTACTTATAAAGACTTATCAAAATTTGGTGTGCCGAATCTGAGTAACATGGTGAATTCGGTTAGTTCCCAATAGGCCGCAGTAGTAATAAGTGGACTGTTCGGGATATAGAAAAATTTTCACGAATGGAATCAAAATTTCTAGGCAAATTCAGTGAGTTCCCAATGGGACATGCTTGTATGAGTGTGCTTTTCAATATGTAACAACATTTTAAGGAACGGACTCTAAGTATCATGGTGAATTCAGTAGGTTCCCAATAGGATTCGCATGTAATAAGCTTGTTATTCAAGATAGAGCAACGTTTTAAGGAACGGAAACACTGTTTCTCTGTGAATTCAGTTAGTTCCCAGTAGCAGGCTCTTGTAATATGCGTACTTCTAAAGATTTATCAAAATTTGGTGTGCCGAATCTGAGTAACATGGTGAATTCGGTTAGTTCCCAATAGGCCGCAGTAGTAATAAGTGGACTGTTCGGGATATAGAAAAATTTTCACGAATGGAATCAAAATTTCTAGGCGAATTCAGTGAGTTCCCAATGGGACATGCTTGTGTGAGTGTGCTTTTCAATATGTAACAACATTTTAAGGAACGGACTCTAAGTATCATGGTGAATTCAGTAGGTTCCCAATAGGATTCGCATGTAATAAGCTTGTTATTCAAGATAGAGCAGCTTTTTTAGGAACGGAAACACTGTTTCTCTGTTAATTCAGTTAGTTCCCAGTAGCAGGCTCTTGTAATATGCGTACTTCTAAAGATTTATCAAAATTTGGTGTGCCGAATCTGAGTAACATGGTGAATTCGGTTAGTTCCCAATAGGCTGCAGTAGTAATAAGTGGACTGTTCGGGATATAGAAAAATTTTCACGAATGGAATCAAAATTTCTAGGCGAATTCAGTGAGTTCCCAAAGGGACACGCTTGTATGAGTGTGCTTTTCAATATGTAACAACATTTTAAGGAACGGACTCTAAGTATCATGGTGAATTCAGTAGGTTCCCAATAGGATTCGCATGTAATAAGCTTGTTATTCAAGATTGAGCAACGTTTTAAGGTACGGAAACACTGTTTCTCTGTGAATTCAGTTAGTTCCCAGTAGCAGGCTCTTGTAATATGCGTACTTCTAAAGATTTATCAAAATTTGATGTGCCGAATCTGAGTAACATGGTGAATTCGGTTAGTTCCCAATAGGCCGCAAGGGTAATAAGTGGACTGTTCGGGATATAGAAAAAGTTTCAGGAATGGAATCAAAATTTCTAGGCGAATTCAGTGAGTTCCCAAAGGGACACGCTTGTATGAGTGTGCTTTTCAATATGTAACAACATTTTAAGGAACGGACTCTAAGTATCATGGTGAATTCAGTAGGTTCCCAATAGGATTCGCATGTAATAAGCTTGTTATTCAAGATAGAGCAGCGTTTTAAGGTACGGAAACACTGTTTCTCTGTGAATTCAGTTAGTTCCCAGTAGCAGGCTCTTGTAATATGCGTACTTCTAAAGATTTATCAAAATTTGGTGTGCCGAATCTGAGTAACATGGTGAATTCGGTTAGTTCCCAATAGGCCGCAGTAGTAATAAGTGGACTGTTCGGGATATAGAAAAATTTTCACGAATGGAATCAAAATTTCTAGGCGAATTCAGTGAGTTCCCAATGGGACATGCTTGTATGAGTGTGCTTTTCAATATGTAACAACATTTTAAGGAACGGACTCTAAGTATCATGGTGAATTCAGTAGGTTCCCAATAGGATTCGCATGTAATAAGCTTCTTATTCAAGATAGAGCAGCGTTTTAAGGAACGGAAACACTGTTTCTCTGTGAATTCAGTTAGTTCCCAGTAGCAGGCCTTTGTAATATGCGTACTTATAAAGACTTATCAAAATTTGGTGTGCCGAATCTGAGTAACATGGTGAACTCGGTTAGTTCCCAATAGGCCGCAGTAGTAATAAGTGGACTGTTCGGGATATAGAAAAATTTTCACGAATGGAATCAAAATTTCTAGGCAAATTCAGTGAGTTCCCAATGGGACATGCTTGTATGAGTGTGCTTTTCAATATGTAACAACATTTTAAGGAACGGACTCTAAGTATCATGGTGAATTCAGTAGGTTCCCAATAGGATTCGCATGTAATAAGCTTGTTATTCAAGATAGAGCAACGTTTTAAGGAACGGAAACACTGTTTCTCTGTGAATTCAGTTAGTTCCCAGTAGCAGGCTCTTGTAATATGCGTACTTCTAAAGATTTATCAAAATTTGGTGTGCCGAATCTGAGTAACATGGTGAATTCGGTTAGTTCCCAATAGGCCGCAGTAGTAATAAGTGGACTGTTCGGGATATAGAAAAATTTTCACGAATGGAATCAAAATTTCTAGGCGAATTCAGTGAGTTCCCAATGGGACATGCTTGTGTGAGTGTGCTTTTCAATATGTAACAACATTTTAAGGAACGGACTCTAAGTATCATGGTGAATTCAGTAGGTTCCCAATAGGATTCGCATGTAATAAGCTTGTTATTCAAGATAGAGCAGCTTTTTTAGGAACGGAAACACTGTTTCTCTGTTAATTCAGTTAGTTCCCAGTAGCAGGCTCTTGTAATATGCGTACTTCTAAAGAAATATCAAAATTTGGTGTGCCGAATCTGAGTAACATGGTGAATTCGGTTAGTTCCCAATAGGCTGCAGTAGTAATAAGTGGACTGTTCGGGATATAGAAAAATTTTCACGAATGGAATCAAAATTTCTAGGCGAATTCAGTGAGTTCCCAAAGGGACACGCTTGTATGAGTGTGCTTTTCAATATGTAACAACATTTTAAGGAACGGACTCTAAGTATCATGGTGAATTCAGTAGGTTCCCAATAGGATTCGCATGTAATAAGCTTGTTATTCAAGATTGAGCAACGTTTTAAGGTACGGAAACACTGTTTCTCTGTGAATTCAGTTAGTTCCCAGTAGCAGGCTCTTGTAATATGCGTACTTCTAAAGATTTATCAAATTTGATGTGCCGAATCTGAGTAACATGGTGAATTCGGTTAGTTCCCAATAGGCCGCAGTAGTAATAAGTGGACTGTTCGGGATATAGAAAAAGTTTCAGGAATGGAATCAAAATTTCTAGGCGAATTCAGTGAGTTCCCAAAGGGACACGCTTGTATGAGTGTGCTTTTCAATATGTAACAACATTTTAAGGAACGGACTCTAAGTATCATGGTGAATTCAGTAGGTTCCCAATAGGATTCGCATGTAATAAGCTTGTTATTCAAGATAGAGCAGCGTTTTAAGGTACGGAAACACTGTTTCTCTGTGAATTCAGTTAGTTCCCAGTAGCAGGCTCTTGTAATATGCGTACTTCTAAAGATTTATCAAAATTTGGTGTGCCGAATCTGAGTAACATGGTGAATTCGGTTAGTTCCCAATAGGCCGCAGTAGTAATAAGTGGACTGTTCGGGATATAGAAAAATTTTCACGAATGGAATCAAAATTTCTAGGCGAATTCAGTGAGTTCCCAATGGGACATGCTTGTATGAGTGTGCTTTTCAATATGTAACAACATTTTAAGGAACGGACTCTAAGTATCATGGTGAATTCAGTAGGTTCCCAATAGGATTCGCATGTAATAAGCTTGTTATTCAAGATAGAGCAGCGTTTTAAGGAACGGAAACACTGTTTCTCTGTGAATTCAGTTAGTTCCCAGTAGCAGGCCTTTGTAATATGCGTACTTATAAAGACTTATCAAAATTTGGTGTGCCGAATCTGAGTAACATGGTGAATTCGGTTAGTTCCCAATAGGCCGCAGTAGTAATAAGTGGACTGTTCGGGATATAGAAAAATTTTCACGAATGGAATCAAAATTTCTAGGCAAATTCAGTGAGTTCCCAATGGGACATGCTTGTATGAGTGTGCTTTTCAATATGTAACAACATTTTAAGGAACGGACTCTAAGTATCATGGTGAATTCAGTAGGTTCCCAATAGGATTCGCATGTAATAAGCTTGTTATTCAAGATAGAGCAACGTTTTAAGGAACGGAAACACTGTTTCTCTGTGAATTCAGTTAGTTCCCAGTAGCAGGCTCTTGTAATATGCGTAATTCTAAAGATTTATCAAAATTTGGTGTGCCGAATCTGAGTAACATGGTGAATTCGGTTAGTTCCCAATAGGCCGCAGTAGTAATAAGTGGACTGTTCGGGATATAGAAAAATTTTCACGAATGGAATCAAAATTTCTAGGCGAATTCATTGAGGTCCCAATGGGACATGCTTGTATGAGTGTGCTTTTCAATGTGTAACAACATTTTAAGGAACGGACTCTAAGTATCATGGTGAATTCAGTAGGTTCCCAATAGGATTCGCATGTAATAAGCTTGTTATTCAAGATAGAGCAGCGTTTTAAGGAACGGAAACACTGTTTCTCTGTGAATTCAGTTAGTTCCCAGTAGCAGGCCTTTGTAATATGCGTACTTCTAAAGACTTATCAAAATTTGGTGTGCCGAATCTGAGTAACATGGTGAATTCGGTTAGTTCCCAATAGGCCGCAGTAGTAATAAGTGGACTGTTCTGGATATAGAAAAATTTTCACGAATGGAATCAAAATTTTTAGGCAAATTCAGTGAGTTCCCAATGGGACATGCTTGTATGAGTGTGCTTTTCAATATGTAACAACATTTTAAGGAACGGACTCTAAGTATCATGGTGAATTCAGTAGGTTCCCAATAGGATTCGCATGTAATAAGCTTGTTATTCAAGATAGAGCAACGTTTTAAGGAACGGAAACACTGTTTCTCTGTGAATTCAGTTAGTTCCCAGTAGCAGGCTCTTGTAATATGCGTAATTCTAAAGATTTATCAAAATTTGGTGTGCCGAGTCTGAGTAACATGGTGAATTCGGTTAGTTCCCAATAGGCCGCAGTAGTAAAAAGTGGACTCTTCGGGATATAGAAAAATTTTCACGAATGGAATCAAAATTTCTAGGCGAATTCAGTGAGTTCCCAATGGGACATGCTTGTGTGAGTGTGCTTTTCAATATGTAACAACATTTTAAGGAACGGACTCTAAGTATCATGGTGAATTCAGTAGGTTCCCAATAGGATTCGCATGTAATAAGCTTGTTATTCAAGATAGAGCAGCTTTTTTAGGAACGGAAACACTGTTTCTCTGTGAATTCAGTTAGTTCCCAGTAGCAAGCTCTTGTAATATGCGTACTTCTAAAGATTTATCAAAATTTGATGTGCCGAATCTGAGTAACATGGTGAATTCGGTTAGTTCCCAATAGGCCGCAGTAGTAATAAGTGGACTGTTCGGGATATAGAAAAATTTTCACGAATGGAATCAAAATTTCTAGGCGAATTCAGTGAGTTCCCAAAGGGACACGCTTGTATGAGTGTGCTTTTCATTATGTAACAACATTTTAAGGAACGGACTCTAAGTATCATGGTGAATTCAGTAGGTTCCCAATAGGATTCGCATGTAATAAGCTTGTTATTCAAGATAGAGCAGCGTTTTAAGGTACGGAAACACTGTTTCTCTGTGAATTCAGTTAGTTCCCAGTAGCAGGCTCTTGTAATATGCGTACTTCTAAAGATTTATCAAAATTTGGTGTGCCGAATCTGAGTAACATGGTGAATTCGGTTAGTTCCCAATAGGCCGCAGTAGTAATAAGTGGACTGTTCGGGATATAGAAAAATTTTCACGAATGGAATCAAAATTTCTAGGCGAATTCAGTGAGTTCCCAATGGGACATGCTTGTATGAGTGTGCTTTTCAATATGTAACAACATTTTAAGGAACGGACTCTAAGTATCATGGTGAATTCAGTAGGTTCCCAATAGGATTCGCATGTAATAAGCTTGTTATTCAAGATAGAGCAGCGTTTTAAGGAACGGAAACACTGTTTCTCTGTGAATTCAGTTAGTTCCCAGTAGCAGGCCTTTGTAATATGCGTACTTATAAAGACTTATCAAAATTTGGTGTGCCGAATCTGAGTAACATGGTGAATTCGGTTAGTTCCCAATAGGCCGCAGTAGTAATAAGTGGACTGTTCGGGATATAGAAAAATTTTCACGAATGGAATCAAAATTTCTAGGCAAATTCAGTGAGTTCCCAATGGGACATGCTTGTATGAGTGTGCTTTTCAATATGTAACAACATTTTAAGGAACGGACTCTAAGTATCATGGTGAATTCAGTAGGTTCCCAATAGGATTCGCATGTAATAAGCTTGTTATTCAAGATAGAGCAACGTTTTAAGGAACGGAAACACTGTTTCTCTGTGAATTCAGTTAGTTCCCAGTAGCAGGCTCTTGTAATATGCGTAATTCTAAAGATTTATCAAAATTTGGTGTGCCGAATCTGAGTAACATGGTAAATTCGGTTAGTTCCCAATAGGCCGCAGTAGTAATAAGTGGACTGTTCGGGATATAGAAAAATTTTCACGAATGGAATCAAAATTTCTAGGCGAATTCATTGAGTTCCCAATGGGACATGCTTGTATGAGTGTGCTTTTCAATGTGTAACAACATTTTAAGGAACGGACTCTAAGTATCATGGTGAATTCAGTAGGTTCCCAATAGGATTCGCATGTAATAAGCTTGTTATTCAAGATAGAGCAGCGTTTTAAGGAACGGAAACACTGTTTCTCTGTGAATTCAGTTAGTTCCCAGTAGCAGGCCTTTGTAATATGCGTACTTCTAAAGACTTATCAAAATTTGGTGTGCCGAATCTGAGTAACATGGTGAATTCGGTTAGTTCCCAATAGGCCGCAGTAGTAATAAGTGGACTGTTCTGGATATAGAAAAATTTTCACGAATGGAATCAAAATTTTTAGGCAAATTCAGTGAGTTCCCAATGGGACATGCTTGTATGAGTGTGCTTTTCAATATGTAACAACATTTTAAGGAACGGACTCTAAGTATCATGGTGAATTCAGTAGGTTCCCAATAGGATTCGCATGTAATAAGCTTGTTATTCAAGATAGAGCAACGTTTTAAGGAACGGAAACACTGTTTCTCTGTGAATTCAGTTAGTTCCCAGTAGCAGGCTCTTGTAATATGCGTAATTCTAAAGATTTATCAAAATTTGGTGTGCCGAGTCTGAGTAACATGGTGAATTCGGTTAGTTCCCAATAGGCCGCAGTAGTAATAAGTGGACTCTTCGGGATATAGAAAAATTTTCACGAATGGAATCAAAATTTCTAGGCGAATTCAGTGGGTTCCCAATGGGACATGCTTGTGTGAGTGTGCTTTTCAATATGTAACAACATTTTAAGGAACGGACTCTAAGTATCATGGTGAATTCAGTAGGTTCCCAATAGGATTCGCATGTAATAAGCTTGTTATTCAAGATAGAGCAGCTTTTTTAGGAACGGAAACACTGTTTCTCTGTGAATTCAGTTAGTTCCCAGTAGCAGGCTCTTGTAATATGCGTACTTCTAAAGATTTATCAAAATTTGATGTGCCGAATCTGAGTAACATGGTGAATTCGGTTAGTTCCCAATAGGCCGCAGTAGTAATAAGTGGACTGTTCGGGATATAGAAAAATTTTCACGAATGGAATCAAAATTTCTAGGCGAATTCAGTGAGTTCCCAAAGGGACACGCTTGTATGAGTGTGCTTTTCATTATGTAACAACATTTTAAGGAACGGACTCTAAGTATCATGGTGAATTCAGTAGGTTCCCAATAGGATTCGCATGTAATAAGCTTGTTATTCAAGATTGAGCAACGTTTTAAGGAACGGAAACACTGTTTCTCTGTGAATTCAGTTAGTTCCCAGTAGCAGGCTCTTGTAATATGCGTACTTCTAAAGATTTATCAAAATTTGATGTGCCGAATCTGAGTAACATGGTGAATTCGGTTAGTTCCCAATAGGCCGCAGTAGTAATAAGTGGACTGTTCGGGATATAGAAAAATTTTCACGAATGGAATCAAAATTTCTAGGCGAATTCATTGAGTTCCCAAAGGGACACGCTTGTATGAGTGTGCTTTTCAATATGTAACAACATTTTAAGGAACGGACTCTAAGTATCATGGTGAATTCAGTAGGTTCCCAATAGGATTCGCATGTAATAAGCTTGTTATTCAAGATAGAGCAGCGTTTTAAGGTACGGAAACACTGTTTCTCTGTGAATTCAGTTAGTTCCCAGTAGCAGGCTCTTGTAATATGCGTACTTCTAAAGATTTATCAAAATTTGGTGTGCCGAATCTGAGTAACATGGTGAATTCGGTTAGTTCCCAATAGGCCGCAGTAGTAATAAGTGGACTGTTCGGGATATAGAAAAATTTTCACGAATGGAATCAAAATTTCTAGGCGAATTCAGTGAGTTCCCAATGGGACATGCTTGTATGAGTGTGCTTTTCAATATGTAACAACATTTTAAGGAACGGACTCTAAGTATCATGGTGAATTCAGTAGGTTCCCAATAGGATTCGCATGTAATAAGCTTGTTATTCAAGATAGAGCAGCGTTTTAAGGAACGGAAACACTGTTTCACTGTGAATTCAGTTAGTTCCCAGTAGCAGGCCTTTGTAATATGCGTACTTCTAAAGACTTATCAAAATTTGGTGTGCCGAATCTGAGTAACATGGTGAATTCGGTTAGTTCCCAATAGGCCGCAGTAGTAGTAAGTGGACTGTTCGGGATATAGAAAAATTTTCACGAATGGAATCAAAATTTCTAGGCAAATTCAGTGAGTTCCCAATGGGACATGCTTGTATGAGTGTGCTTTTCAATATGTAACAACATTTTAAGGAACGGACTCTAAGTATCATGGTGAATTCAGTAGGTTCCCAATAGGATTCGCATGTAATAAGCTTGTTATTCAAGATAGAGCAACGTTTTAAGGAACGGAAACACTGTTTCTCTGTGAATTCAGTTAGTTCCCAGTAGCAGGCTCTTGTAATATGCGTACTTCTAAAGATTTATCAAAATTTGGTGTGCCGAATCTGAGTAACATGGTGAATTCGGTTAGTTCCCAATAGGCCGCAGTAGTAATAAGTGGACTGTTCGGGATATAGAAAAATTTTCACGAATGGAATCAAAATTTCTAGGCGAATTCAGTGAGTTCCCAATGGGACATGCTTGTGTGAGTGTGCTTTTCAATATGTAACAACATTTTAAGGAATGGACTCTAAGTATCATGGTGAATTCAGTAGGTTCCCAATAGGATTCGCATGTAATAAGCTTGTTATTCAAGATAGAGCAGCTTTTTTAGGAACGGAAACACTGTTTCTCTGTAAATTCAGTTAGTTCCCAGTAGCAGGCTCTTGTAATATGCGTACTTCTAAAGATTTATCAAAATTTGGTGTGCCGAATCTGAGTAACATGGTGAATTCGGTTAGTTCCCAATAGGCCGCAGTAGTAATAAGTGGACTGTTCGGGATATAGAAAAATTTTCACGAATGGAATCAAAATTTCTAGGCAAATTCAGTGAGTTCCCAATGGGAAATGCTTGTATGAGTGTGCTTTTCAATATGTAACAACATTTTAAGGAACGGACTCTAAGTATCATGGTGAATTCAGTAGGTTCCCAATAGGATTCGCATGTAATAAGCTTGTTATTCAAGATAGAGCAACGTTTTAAGGAACGGAAACACTGTTTCTCTGTGAATTCAGTTAGTTCCCAGTAGCAGGCTCTTGTAATATGCGTACTTCTAAAGATTTATCAAAATTTGGTGTGCCGAATCTGAGTAACATGGTGAATTCGGTTAGTTCCCAATAGGCCGCAGTAGTAATAAGTGGACTGTTCGGGATATAGAAAAATTTTCACGAATGGAATCAAAATTTCTAGGCGAATTCAGTGAGTTCCCAATGGGACATGCTTGTGTGAGTGTGCTTTTCAATATGTAACAACATTTTAAGGAACGGACTCTAAGTATCATGGTGAATTCAGTAGGTTCCCAATAGGATTCGCATGTAATAAGCTTGTTATTCAAGATAGAGCAGCTTTTTTAGGAACGGAAACACTGTTTCTCTGTTAATTCAGTTAGTTCCCAGTAGCAGGCTCTTGTAATATGCGTACTTCTAAAGATTTATCAAAATTTGGTGTGCCGAATCTGAGTAACATGGTGAATTCGGTTAGTTCCCAATAGGCTGCAGTAGTAATAAGTGGACTGTTCGGGATATAGAAAAGTTTTCACGAATGGAATCAAAATTTCTAGGCGAATTCAGTGAGTTCCCAAAGGGACACGCTTGTATGAGTGTGCTTTTCAATATGTAACAACATTTTAAGGAACGGACTCTAAGTATCATGGTGAATTCAGTAGGTTCCCAATAGGATTCGCATGTAATAAGCTTGTTATTCAAGATTGAGCAACGTTTTAAGGTACGGAAACAATGTTTCTCTGTGAATTCAGTTAGTTCCCAGTAGCAGGCTCTTGTAATATGCGTACTTCTAAAGATGTATCAAAATTTGATGTGCCGAATCTGAGTAACATGGTGAATTCGGTTAGTTCCCAATAGGCCGCAGTAGTAATAAGTGGACTGTTCGGGATATAGAAAAAGTTTCAGGAATGGAATCAAAATTTCTAGGCGAATTCAGTGAGTTCCCAAAGGGACACGCTTGTATGAGTGTGCTTTTCAATATGTAACAACATTTTAAGGAACGGACTCTAAGTATCATGGTGAATTCAGTAGGTTCCCAATAGGATTCGCATGTAATAAGCTTGTTATTCAAGATAGAGCAGCGTTTTAAGGTACGGAAACACTGTTTCTCTGTGAATTCAGTTAGTTCCCAGTAGCAGGCTCTTGTAATATGCGTACTTCTAAAGATTTATCAAAATTTGGTGTGCCGAATCTGAGTAACATGGTGAATTCGGTTAGTTCCCAATAGGCCGCAGTAGTAATAAGTGGACTGTTCGGGATATAGAAAAATTTTCACGAATGGAATCAAAATTTCTAGGCGAATTCAGTGAGTTCCCAATGGGACATGCTTGTATGAGTGTGCTTTTCAATATGTAACAACATTTTAAGGAACGGACTCTAAGTATCATGGTGAATTCAGTAGGTTCCCAATAGGATTCGCATGTAATAAGCTTGTTATTCAAGATATAGCAGCGTTTTAAGGAACGGAAACACTGTTTCTCTGTGAATTCAGTTAGTTCCCAGTAGCAGGCCTTTGTAATATGCGTACTTATAAAGACTTATCAAAATTTGGTGTGCCGAATCTGAGTAACATGGTGAATTCGGTTAGTTCCCAATAGGCCGCAGTAGTAATAAGTGGACTGTTCGGGATATAGAAAAATTTTCACGAATGGAATCAAAATTTCTAGGCAAATTCAGTGAGTTCCCAATGGGACATGCTTGTATGAGTGTGCTTTTCAATATGTAACAACATTTTAAGGAACGGACTCTAAGTATCATGGTGAATTCAGTAGGTTCCCAATAGGATTCGCATGTAATAAGCTTGTTATTCAAGATAGAGCAACGTTTTAAGGAACGGAAACACTGTTTCTCTGTGAATTCAGTTAGTTCCCAGTAGCAGGCTCTTGTAATATGCGTACTTCTAAAGATTTATCAAAATTTGGTGTGCCGAATCTGAGTAACATGGTGAATTCGGTTAGTTCCCAATAGGCCGCAGTAGTAATAAGTGGACTGTTCGGGATATAGAAAAATTTTCACGAATGGAATCAAAATTTCTAGGCGAATTCAGTGAGTTCCCAATGGGACATGCTTGTGTGAGTGTGCTTTTCAATATGTAACAACATTTTAAGGAACGGACTCTAAGTATCATGGTGAATTCAGTAGGTTCCCAATAGGATTCGCATGTAATAAGCTTGTTATTCAAGATAGAGCAGCTTTTTTAGGAACGGAAACACTGTTTCTCTGTTAATTCAGTTAGTTCCCAGTAGCAGGCTCTTGTAATATGCGTACTTCTAAAGATTTATCAAAATTTGGTGTGCCGAATCTGAGTAACATGGTGAATTCGGTTAGTTCCCAATAGGCTGCAGTAGTAATAAGTGGACTGTTCGGGATATAGAAAAATTTTCACGAATGGAATCAAAATTTCTAGGCGAATTCAGTGAGTTCCCAAAGGGACACGCTTGTATGAGTGTGCTTTTCAATATGTAACAACATTTTAAGGAACGGACTCTAAGTATCATGGTGAATTCAGTAGGTTCCCAATAGGATTCGCATGTAATAAGCTTGTTATTCAAGATTGAGCAACGTTTTAAGGTACGGAAACACTGTTTCTCTGTGAATTCAGTTAGTTCCCAGTAGCAGGCTCTTGTAATATGCGTACTTCTAAAGATTTATCAAATTTGATGTGCCGAATCTGAGTAACATGGTGAATTCGGTTAGTTCCCAATAGGCCGCAGTAGTAATAAGTGGACTGTTCGGGATATAGAAAAAGTTTCAGGAATGGAATCAAAATTTCTAGGCGAATTCAGTGAGTTCCCAAAGGGACACGCTTGTATGAGTGTGCTTTTCAATATGTAACAACATTTTAAGGAACGGACTCTAAGTATCATGGTGAATTCAGTAGGTTCCCAATAGGATTCGCATGTAATAAGCTTGTTATTCAAGATAGAGCAGCGTTTTAAGGTACGGAAACACTGTTTCTCTGTGAATTCAGTTAGTTCCCAGTAGCAGGCTCTTGTAATATGCGTACTTCTAAAGATTTATCAAAATTTGGTGTGCCGAATCTGAGTAACATGGTGAATTCGGTTAGTTCCCAATAGGCCGCAGTAGTAATAAGTGGACTGTTCGGGATATAGAAAAATTTTCACGAATGGAATCAAAATTTCTAGGCGAATTCAGTGAGTTCCCAATGGGACATGCTTGTATGAGTGTGCTTTTCAATATGTAACAACATTTTAAGGAACGGACTCTAAGTATCATGGTGAATTCAGTAGGTTCCCAATAGGATTCGCATGTAATAAGCTTGTTATTCAAGATAGAGCAGCGTTTTAAGGAACGGAAACACTGTTTCTCTGTGAATTCAGTTAGTTCCCAGTAGCAGGCCTTTGTAATATGCGTACTTATAAAGACTTATCAAAATTTGGTGTGCCGAATCTGAGTAACATGGTGAATTCGGTTAGTTCCCAATAGGCCGCAGTAGTAATAAGTGGACTGTTCGGGATATAGAAAAATTTTCACGAATGGAATCAAAATTTCTAGGCAAATTCAGTGAGTTCCCAATGGGACATGCTTGTATGAGTGTGCTTTTCAATATGTAACAACATTTTAAGGAACGGACTCTAAGTATCATGGTGAATTCAGTAGGTTCCCAATAGGATTCGCATGTAATAAGCTTGTTATTCAAGATAGAGCAACGTTTTAAGGAACGGAAACACTGTTTCTCTGTGAATTCAGTTAGTTCCCAGTAGCAGGCTCTTGTAATATGCGTAATTCTAAAGATTTATCAAAATTTGGTGTGCCGAATCTGAGTAACATGGTGAATTCGGTTAGTTCCCAATAGGCCGCAGTAGTAATAAGTGGACTGTTCGGGATATAGAAAAATTTTCACGAATGGAATCAAAATTTCTAGGCGAATTCATTGAGTTCCCAATGGGACATGCTTGTATGAGTGTGCTTTTCAATGTGTAACAACATTTTAAGGAACGGACTCTAAGTATCATGGTGAATTCAGTAGGTTCCCAATAGGATTCGCATGTAATAAGCTTGTTATTCAAGATAGAGCAGCGTTTTAAGGAACGGAAACACTGTTTCTCTGTGAATTCAGTTAGTTCCCAGTAGCAGGCCTTTGTAATATGTGTACTTCTAAAGACTTATCAAAATTTGGTGTGCGAATCTGAGTAACATGGTGATTTCGGTTAGTTCCCAATAGGCCGCAGTAGTAATAAGTGGACTGTTCTGAATATAGAAAAATTTTCACGAATGGAATCAAAATTTTTAGGCAAATTCAGTGAGTTCCCAATGGGACATGCTTGTATGAGTGTGCTTTTCAATATGTAACAACATTTTAAGGAACGGACTCTAAGTATCATGGTGAATTCAGTAGGTTCCCAATAGGATTCGCATGTAATAAGCTTGTTATTCAAGATAGAGCAACGTTTTAAGGAACGGAAACACTGTTTCTCTGTGAATTCAGTTAGTTCCCAGTAGCAGGCTCTTGTAATATGCGTAATTCTAAAGATTTATCAAAATTTGGTGTGCCGAGTCTGAGTAACATGGTGAATTCGGTTAGTTCCCAATAGGCCGCAGTAGTAATAAGTGGACTCTTCGGGATATAGAAAAATTTTCACGAATGGAATCAAAATTTCTAGGCGAATTCAGTGAGTTCCCAATGGGACATGCTTGTGTGAGTGTGCTTTTCAATATGTAACAACATTTTAAGGAACGGACTCTAAGTATCATGGTGAATTCAGTAGGTTCCCAATAGGATTCGCATGTAATAAGCTTGTTATTCAAGATAGAGCAGCTTTTTTAGGAACGGAAACACTGTTTCTCTGTGAATTCAGTTAGTTCCCAGTAGCAGGCTCTTGTAATATGCGTACTTCTAAAGATTTATCAAAATTTGATGTGCCGAATCTGAGTAACATGGTGAATTCGGTTAGTTCCCAATAGGCCGCAGTAGTAATAAGTGGACTGTTCGGGATATAGAAAAATTTTCACGAATGGAATCAAAATTTCTAGGCGAATTCAGTGAGTTCCCAAAGGGACACGCTTGTATGAGTGTGCTTTTCATTATGTAACAACATTTTAAGGAACGGACTCTAAGTATCATGGTGAATTCAGTAGGTTCCCAATAGGATTCGCATGTAATAAGCTTGTTATTCAAGATTGAGCAACGTTTTAAGGAACGGAAACACTGTTTCTCTGTGAATTCAGTTAGTTCCCAGTAGCAGGCTCTTGTAATATGCGTACTTCTAAAGATTTATCAAAATTTGATGTGCCGAATCTGAGTAACATGGTGAATTCGGTTAGTTCCCAATAGGCCGCAGTAGTAATAAGTGGACTGTTCGGGATATAGAAAAATTTTCACGAATGGAATCAAAATTTCTAGGCGAATTCAGTGAGTTCCCAAAGGGACACGCTTGTATGAGTGTGCTTTTCAATATGTAACAACATTTTAAGGAACGGACTCTAAGTATCATGGTGAATTCAGTAGGTTCCCAATAGGATTCGCATGTAATAAGCTTGTTATTCAAGATAGAGCAGCGTTTTAAGGTACGGAAACACTGTTTCTCTGTGAATTCAGTTAGTTCCCAGTAGCAGGCTCTTGTAATATGCGTACTTCTAAAGATTTATCAAAATTTGGTGTGCCGAATCTGAGTAACATGGTGAATTCGGTTAGTTCCCAATAGGCCGCAGTAGTAATAAGTGGACTGTTCGGGATATAGAAAAATTTTCACGAATGGAATCAAAATTTCTAGGCGAATTCAGTGAGTTCCCAATGGGACATGCTTGTATGAGTGTGCTTTTCAATATGTAACAACATTTTAAGGAACGGACTCTAAGTATCATGGTGAATTCAGTAGGTTCCCAATAGGATTCGCATGTAATAAGCTTGTTATTCAAGATAGAGCAGCGTTTTAAGGAACGGAAACACTGTTTCACTGTGAATTCAGTTAGTTCCCAGTAGCAGGCCTTTGTAATATGCGTACTTCTAAAGACTTATCAAAATTTGGTGTGCCGAATCTGAGTAACATGGTGAATTCGGTTAGTTCCCAATAGGCCGCAGTAGTAGTAAGTGGACTGTTCGGGATATAGAAAAATTTTCACGAATGGAATCAAAATTTCTAGGCAAATTCAGTGAGTTCCCAATGGGACATGCTTGTATGAGTGTGCTTTTCAATATGTAACAACATTTTAAGGAACGGACTCTAAGTATCATGGTGAATTCAGTAGGTTCCCAATAGGATTCGCATGTAATAAGCTTGTTATTCAAGATAGAGCAACGTTTTAAGGAACGGAAACACTGTTTCTCTGTGAATTCAGTTAGTTCCCAGTAGCAGGCTCTTGTAATATGCGTACTTCTAAAGATTTATCAAAATTTGGTGTGCCGAATCTGAGTAACATGGTGAATTCGGTTAGTTCCCAATAGGCCGCAGTAGTAATAAGTGGACTGTTCGGGATATAGAAAAATTTTCACGAATGGAATCAAAATTTCTAGGCGAATTCAGTGAGTTCCCAATGGGACATGCTTGTGTGAGTGTGCTTTTCAATATGTAACAACATTTTAAGGAATGGACTCTAAGTATCATGGTGAATTCAGTAGGTTCCCAATAGGATTCGCATGTAATAAGCTTGTTATTCAAGATAGAGCAGCTTTTTTAGGAACGGAAACACTGTTTCTCTGTAAATTCAGTTAGTTCCCAGTAGCAGGCTCTTGTAATATGCGTACTTCTAAAGATTTATCAAAATTTGGTGTGCCGAATCTGAGTAACATGGTGAATTCGGTTAGTTCCCAATAGGCTGCAGTAGTAATAAGTGGACTGTTCGGGATATAGAAAAATTTTCACGAATGGAATCAAAATTTCTAGGCGAATTCAGTGAGTTCCCAAAGGGACACGCTTGTATGAGTGTGCTTTTCAATATGTAACAACATTTTAAGGAACGGACTCTAAGTATCATGGTGAATTCAGTAGGTTCCCAATAGGATTCGCATGTAATAAGCTTGTTATTCAAGATTGAGCAACGTTTTAAGGTACGGAAACACTGTTTCTCTGTGAATTCAGTTAGTTCCCAGTAGCAGGCTCTTGTAATATGCGTACTTCTAAAGATTTATCAAAATTTGATGTGCCGAATCTGAGTAACATGGTGAATTCGGTTAGTTCCCAATAGGCCGCAGTAGTAATAAGTGGACTCTCGGGATATAGAAAAAGTTTCACGAATGGAATCAAAATTTCTAGGCGAATTCATTGAGTTCCCAAAGGTACACGCTTGTATGAGTGTGCTTTTCAATATGTAACAACATTTTAAGGAACGGACTCTAAGTATCATGGTGAATTCAGTAGGTTCCCAATAGGATTCGCATGTAATAAGCTTGTTATTCAAGATAGAGCAGCGTTTTAAGGTACGGAAACACTGTTTCTCTGTGAATTCAGTTAGTTCCCAGTAGCAGGCTCTTGTAATATGCGTACTTCTAAAGATTTATCAAAATTTGGTGTGCCGAATCTGAGTAACATGGTGAATTCGGTTAGTTCCCAATAGGCCGCAGTAGTAATAAGTGGACTGTTCGGGATATAGAAAAATTTTCACGAATGGAATCAAAATTTCTAGGCGAATTCAGTGAGTTCCCAATGGGACATGCTTGTATGAGTGTGCTTTTCAATATGTAACAACATTTTAAGGAACGGACTCTAAGTATCATGGTGAATTCAGTAGGTTCCCAATAGGATTCGCATGTAATAAGCTTGTTATTCAAGATAGAGCAGCGTTTTAAGGAACGGAAACACTGTTTCTCTGTGAATTCAGTTAGTTCCCAGTAGCAGGCCTTTGTAATATGCGTACTTATAAAGACTTATCAAAATTTGGTGTGCCGAATCTGAGTAACATGGTGAATTCGGTTAGTTCCCAATAGGCCGCAGTAGTAATAAGTGGACTGTTCGGGATATAGAAAAATTTTCACGAATGGAATCAAAATTTCTAGACAAATTCAGTGAGTTCCCAATGGGACATGCTTGTATGAGTGTGCTTTTCAATATGTAACAACATTTTAAGGAACGGACTCTAAGTATCATGGTGAATTCAGTAGGTTCCCAATAGGATTCGCATGTAATAAGCTTGTTATTCAAGATAGAGCAGCGTTTTAAGGAACGGAAACACTGTTTCTCTGTGAATTCAGTTAGTTCCCAGTAGCAGGCTCTTGTAATATGCGTACTTCTAAAGATTTATCAAAATTTGATGTGCCGAATCTGAGTAACATGGTGAATTCGGTTAGTTCCCAATAGGCCGCAGTAGTAATAAGTGGACTGTTCGGGATATAGAAAAATTTTCACGAATGGAATCAAAATTTCTAGGCGAATTCAGTGAGTTCCCAAAGGGACACGCTTGTATGAGTGTGCTTTTCAATATGTAACAACATTTTAAGGAACGGACTCTAAGTATCATGGTGAATTCAGTAGGTTCCCAATAGGATTCGCATGTAATAAGCTTGTTATTCAAGATAGAGCAGCGTTTTAAGGTACGGAAACACTGTTTCTCTGTGAATTCAGTTAGTTCCCAGTAGCAGGCTCTTGTAATATGCGTGCTTCTAAAGATTTATCAAAATTTGGTGTGCCGAATCTGAGTAACATGGTGAATTCGGTTAGTTCCCAATAGGCCGCAGTAGTAATAAGTGGACTGTTCGGGATATAGAAAAATTTTCACGAATGGAATCAAAATTTCTAGGCGAATTCAGTGAGTTCCCAATGGGACATGCTTGTATGAGTGTGCTTTTCAATATGTAACAACATTTTAAGGAACGGACTCTAAGTATCATGGTGAATTCAGTAGGTTCCCAATAGGATTCGCATGTAATAAGCTTGTTATTCAAGATAGAGCAGCGTTTTAAGGAACGGAAACACTGTTTCTCTGTGAATTCAGTTAGTTCCCAGTAGCAGGCCTTTGTAATATGCGTACTTATAAAGACTTATCAAAATTTGGTGTGCCGAATCTGAGTAACATGGTGAATTCGGTTAGTTCCCAATAGGCCGCAGTAGTAATAAGTGGACTGTTCGGGATATAGAAAAATTTTCACGAATGGAATCAAAATTTCTAGGCAAATTCAGTGAGTTCCCAATGGGACATGCTTGTATGAGTGTGCTTTTCAATATGTAACAACATTTTAAGGAACGGACTCTAAGTATCATGGTGAATTCAGTAGGTTCCCAATAGGATTCGCATGTAATAAGCTTGTTATTCAAGATAGAGCAACGTTTTAAGGAACGGAAACACTGTTTCTCTGTGAATTCAGTTAGTTCCCAGTAGCAGGCTCATGTAATATGCGTAATTCTAAAGATTTATCAAAATTTGGTGTGCCGAATCTGAGTAACATGGTGAATTCGGTTAGTTCCCAATAGGCCGCAGTAGTAATAAGTGGACTGTTCGGGATATAGAAAAATTTTCACGAATGGAATCAAAATTTCTAGGCGAATTCATTGAGTTCCCAATGGGACATGCTTGTATGAGTGTGCTTTTCAATGTGTAACAACATTTTAAGGAACGGACTCTAAGTATCATGGTGAATTCAGTAGGTTCCCAATAGGATTCGCATGTAATAAGCTTGTTATTCAAGATAGAGCAGCGTTTTAAGGAACGGAAACACTGTTTCTCTGTGAATTCAGTTAGTTCCCAGTAGCAGGCCTTTGTAATATGCGTACTTCTAAAGACTTATCAAAATTTGGTGTGCCGAATCTGAGTAACATGGTGAATTCGGTTAGTTCCCAATAGGCCGCAGTAGTAATAAGTGGACTGTTCTGGATATAGAAAAATTTTCACGAATGGAATCAAAATTTTTAGGCAAATTCAGTGAGTTCCCAATGGGACATGCTTGTATGAGTGTGCTTTTCAATATGTAACAACATTTTAAGGAACGGACTCTAAGTATCATGGTGAATTCAGTAGGTTCCCAATAGGATTCGCATGTAATAAGCTTGTTATTCAAGATAGAGCAACGTTTTAAGGAACGGAAACACTGTTTCTCTGTGAATTCAGTTAGTTCCCAGTAGCAGGCTCTTGTAATATGCGTAATTCTAAAGATTTTTCAAAATTTGGTGTGCCGAATCTGAGTAACATGGTGAATTCGGTTAGTTCCCAATAGGCCGCAGTAGTAATAAGTGGACTCTTCGGGATATAGAAAAATTTTCACGAATGGAATCAAAATTTCTAGGCGAATTCAGTGAGTTCCCAATGGGACATGCTTGTGTGAGTGTGCTTTTCAATATGTAACAACATTTTAAGGAACGGACTCTAAGTATCATGGTGAATTCAGTAGGTTCCCAATAGGATTCGCATGTAATAAGCTTGTTATTCAAGATAGAGCAGCTTTTTTAGGAACGGAAACACTGTTTCTCTGTGAATTCAGTTAGTTCCCAGTAGCAGGCTCTTGTAATATGCGTACTTCTAAAGATTTATCAAAATTTGGTGTGCCGAATCTGAGTAACATGGTGAATTCGGTTAGTTCCCAATAGGCCGCAGTAGTAATAAGTGGACTGTTCGGGATATAGAAAAATTTTCACGAATGGAATCAAAATTTCTAGGCGAATTCAGTGAGTTCCCAAAGGGACACGCTTGTATGAGTGTGCTTTTCAATATGTAACAACATTTTAAGGAACGGACTCTAAGTATCATGGTGAATTCAGTAGGTTCCCAATAGGATTCGCATGTAATAAGCTTGTTATTCAAATTGAGCAACGTTTTAAGGTACGGAAACACTGTTTCTCTGTGAATTCAGTTAGTTCCCAGTAGCAGGCTCTTGTAATATGCGTACTTCTAAAGATTTATCAAAATTTGATGTGCCGAATCTGAGTAACATGGTGAATTCGGTTAGTTCCCAATAGGCCGCAGTAGTAATAAGTGGACTGTTCGGGATATAGAAAAATTTTCACGAATGGAATCAAAATTTCTAGGCAAATTCAGTGAGTTCCCAATGGGACATGCTTGTATGAGTGTGCTTTTCAATATGTAACAACATTTTAAGGAACGGACTCTAAGTATCATGGTGAATTCAGTAGGTTCCCAATAGGATTCGCATGTAATAAGCTTGTTATTCAAGATAGAGCAACGTTTTAAGGAACGGAAACACTGTTTCTCTGTGAATTCAGTTAGTTCCCAGTAGCAGGCTCTTGTAATATGCGTAATTCTAAAGATTTATCAAAATTTGGTGTGCCGAATCTGAGTAACATGGTGAATTCGGTTAGTTCCCAATAGGCCGCAGTAGTAATAAGTGGACTGTTCGGGATATAGAAAAATTTTCACGAATGGAATCAAAATTTCTAGGCGAATTCATTGAGTTCCCAATGGGACATGCTTGTATGAGTGTGCTTTTCAATGTGTAACAACATTTTAAGGAACGGACTCTAAGTATCATGGTGAATTCAGTAGGTTCCCAATAGGATTCGCATGTAATAAGCTTGTTATTCAAGATAGAGCAGCGTTTTAAGGAACGGAAACACTGTTTCTCTGTGAATTCAGTTAGTTCCCAGTAGCAGGCCTTTGTAATATGCGTACTTCTAAAGACTTATCAAAATTTGGTGTGCCGAATCTGAGTAACATGGTGAATTCGGTTAGTTCCCAATAGGCCGCAGTAGTATTAAGTGGACTGTTCTGGATATAGAAAAATTTTCACGAATGGAATCAAAATTTTTAGGCAAATTCAGTGAGTTCCCAATGGGACATGCTTGTATGAGTGTGCTTTTCAATATGTAACAACATTTTAAGGAACGGACTCTAAGTATCATGGTGAATTCAGTAGGTTCCCAATAGGATTCGCATGTAATAAGCTTGTTATTCAAGATAGAGCAACGTTTTAAGGAACGGAAACACTGTTTCTCTGTGAATTCAGTTAGTTCCCAGTAGCAGGCTCTTGTAATATGCGTAATTCTAAAGATTTATCAAAATTTGGTGTGCCGAATCTGAGTAACATGGTGAATTCGGTTAGTTCCCAATAGGCCGCAGTAGTAATAAGTGGACTCTTCGGGATATAGAAAAATTTTCACGAATGGAATCAAAATTTCTAGGCGAATTCAGTGAGTTCCCAATGGGACATGCTTGTGTGAGTGTGCTTTTCAATATGTAACAACATTTTAAGGAACGGACTCTAAGTATCATGGTGAATTCAGTAGGTTCCCAATAGGATTCGCATGTAATAAGCTTGTTATTCAAGATAGAGCAGCTTTTTTAGGAACGGAAACACTGTTTCTCTGTGAATTCAGTTAGTTCCCAGTAGCAGGCTCTTGTAATATGCGTACTTCTAAAGATTTATCAAAATTTGATGTGCCGAATCTGAGTAACATGGTGAATTCGGTTAGTTCCCAATAGGCCGCAGTAGTAATAAGTGGACTGTTCGGGATATAGAAAAATTTTCACGAATGGAATCAAAATTTCTAGGCGAATTCAGTGAGTTCCCAAAGGGACACGCTTGTATGAGTGTGCTTTTCAATATGTAACAACATTTTAAGGAACGGACTCTAAGTATCATGGTGAATTCAGTAGGTTCCCAATAGGATTCGCATGTAATAAGCTTGTTATTCAAGATAGAGCAGCGTTTTAAGGTACGGAAACACTGTTTCTCTGTGAATTCAGTTAGTTCCCAGTAGCAGGCTCTTGTAATATGCGTGCTTCTAAAGATTTATCAAAATTTGGTGTGCCGAATCTGAGTAACATGGTGAATTCGGTTAGTTCCCAATAGGCCGCAGTAGTAATAAGTGGACTGTTCGGGATATAGAAAAATTTTCACGAATGGAATCAAAATTTCTAGGCGAATTCAGTGAGTTCCCAATGGGACATGCTTGTATGAGTGTGCTTTTCAATATGTAACAACATTTTAAGGAACGGACTCTAAGTATCATGGTGAATTCAGTAGGTTCCCAATAGGATTCGCATGTAATAAGCTTGTTATTCAAGATAGAGCAGCGTTTTAAGGAACGGAAACACTGTTTCTCTGTGAATTCAGTTAGTTCCCAGTAGCAGGCCTTTGTAATATGCGTACTTATAAAGACTTATCAAAATTTGGTGTGCCGAATCTGAGTAACATGGTGAATTCGGTTAGTTCCCAATAGGCCGCAGTAGTAATAAGTGGACTGTTCGGGATATAGAAAAATTTTCACGAATGGAATCAAAATTTCTAGGCAAATTCAGTGAGTTCCCAATGGGACATGCTTGTATGAGTGTGCTTTTCAATATGTAACAACATTTTAAGGAACGGACTCTAAGTATCATGGTGAATTCAGTAGGTTCCCAATAGGATTCGCATGTAATAAGCTTGTTATTCAAGATAGAGCAACGTTTTAAGGAACGGAAACACTGTTTCTCTGTGAATTCAGTTAGTTCCCAGTAGCAGGCTCTTGTAATATGCGTAATTCTAAAGATTTATCAAAATTTGGTGTGCCGAATCTGAGTAACATGGTGAATTCGGTTAGTTCCCAATAGGCCGCAGTAGTAATAAGTGGACTGTTCGGGATATAGAAAAATTTTCACGAATGGAATCAAAATTTCTAGGCGAATTCATTGAGTTCCCAATGGGACATGCTTGTATGAGTGTGCTTTTCAATGTGTAACAACATTTTAAGGAACGGACTCTAAGTATCATGGTGAATTCAGTAGTTTCCCAATAGGATTCGCATGTAATAAGCTTGTTATTCAAGATAGAGCAGCGTTTTAAGGAACGGAAACACTGTTTCTCTGTGAATTCAGTTAGTTCCCAGTAGCAGGCCTTTGTAATATGCGTACTTCTAAAGACTTATCAAAATTTGGTGTGCCGAATCTGAGTAACATGGTGAATTCGGTTAGTTCCCAATAGGCCGCAGTAGTAATAAGTGGACTGTTCTGGATATAGAAAAATTTTCACGAATGGAATCAAAATTTTTAGGCAAATTCAGTGAGTTCCCAATGGGACATGCTTGTATGAGTGTGCTTTTCAATATGTAACAACATTTTAAGGAACGGACTCTAAGTATCATGGTGAATTCAGTAGGTTCCCAATAGGATTCGCATGTAATAAGCTTGTTATTCAAGATAGAGCAACGTTTTAAGGAACGGAAACACTGTTTCTCTGTGAATTCAGTTAGTTCCCAGTAGCAGGCTCTTGTAATATGCGTAATTCTAAAGATTTATCAAAATTTGGTGTGCCGAATCTGAGTAACATGGTGAATTCGGTTAGTTCCCAATAGGCCGCAGTAGTAATAAGTGGACTCTTCGGGATATAGAAAAATTTTCACGAATGGAATCAAAATTTCTAGGCGAATTCAGTGAGTTCCCAATGGGACATGCTTGTGTGAGTGTGCTTTTCAATATGTAACAACATTTTAAGGAACGGACTCTAAGTATCATGGTGAATTCAGTAGGTTCCCAATAGGATTCGCATGTAATAAGCTTGTTATTCAAGATAGAGCAGCTTTTTTAGGAACGGAAACACTGTTTCTCTGTGAATTCAGTTAGTTCCCAGTAGCAGGCTCTTGTAATATGCGTACTTCTAAAGATTTATCAAAATTTGGTGTGCCGAATCTGAGTAACATGGTGAATTCGGTTAGTTCCCAATAGGCCGCAGTAGTAATAAGTGGACTGTTCGGGATATAGAAAAATTTTCACGAATGGAATCAAAATTTCTAGGCGAATTCAGTGAGTTCCCAAAGGGACACGCTTGTATGAGTGTGCTTTTCAATATGTAACAACATTTTAAGGAACGGACTCTAAGTATCATGGTGAATTCAGTAGGTTCCCAATAGGATTCGCATGTAATAAGCTTGTTATTCAAATTGAGCAACGTTTTAAGGTACGGAAACACTGTTTCTCTGTGAATTCAGTTAGTTCCCAGTAGCAGGCTCTTGTAATATGCGTGCTTCTAAAGATTTATCAAAATTTGGTGTGCCGAATCTGAGTAACATGGTGAATTCGGTTAGTTCCCAATAGGCCGCAGTAGTAATAAGTGGACTGTTCGGGATATAGAAAAATTTTCACGAATGGAATCAAAATTTCTAGGCGAATTCAGTGAGTTCCCAATGGGACATGCTTGTATGAGTGTGCTTTTCAATATGTAACAACATTTTAAGGAACGGACTCTAAGTATCATGGTGAATTCAGTAGGTTCCCAATAGGATTCGCATGTAATAAGCTTGTTATTCAAGATAGAGCAGCGTTTTAAGGAACGGAAACACTGTTTCTCTGTGAATTCAGTTAGTTCCCAGTAGCAGGCCTTTGTAATATGCGTACTTATAAAGACTTATCAAAATTTGGTGTGCCGAATCTGAGTAACATGGTGAATTCGGTTAGTTCCCAATAGGCCGCAGTAGTAATAAGTGGACTGTTCGGGATATAGAAAAATTTTCACGAATGGAATCAAAATTTCTAGGCAAATTCAGTGAGTTCCCAATGGGACATGCTTGTATGAGTGTGCTTTTCAATATGTAACAACATTTTAAGGAACGGACTCTAAGTATCATGGTGAATTCAGTAGGTTCCCAATAGGATTCGCATGTAATAAGCTTGTTATTCAAGATAGAGCAACGTTTTAAGGAACGGAAACACTGTTTCTCTGTGAATTCAGTTAGTTCCCAGTAGCAGGCTCTTGTAATATGCGTAATTCTAAAGATTTATCAAAATTTGGTGTGCCGAATCTGAGTAACATGGTGAATTCGGTTAGTTCCCAATAGGCCGCAGTAGTAATAAGTGGACTGTTCGGGATATAGAAAAATTTTCACGAATGGAATCAAAATTTCTAGGCGAATTCAGTGAGTTCCCAATGGGACATGCTTGTAATAGTGTGCTTTTCAATGTGTAACAACATTTTAAGGAACGGACTCTAAGTATCATGGTGAATTCAGTAGTTTCCCAATAGGATTCGCATGTAATAAGCTTGTTATTCAAGATAGAGCAGCGTTTTAAGGAACGGAAACACTGTTTCTCTGTGAATTCAGTTAGTTCCCAGTAGCAGGCCTTTGTAATATGCGTACTTCTAAAGACTTATCAAAATTTGGTGTGCCGAATCTGAGTAACATGGTGAATTCGGTTAGTTCCCAATAGGCCGCAGTAGTAATAAGTGGACTGTTCTGGATATAGAAAAATTTTCACGAATGGAATCAAAATTTTTAGGCAAATTCAGTGAGTTCCCAATGGGACATGCTTGTATGAGTGTGCTTTTCAATATGTAACAACATTTTAAGGAACGGACTCTAAGTATCATGGTGAATTCAGTAGGTTCCCAATAGGATTCGCATGTAATAAGCTTGTTATTCAAGATAGAGCAACGTTTTAAGGAACGGAAACACTGTTTCTCTGTGAATTCAGTTAGTTCCCAGTAGCAGGCTCTTGTAATATGCGTAATTCTAAAGATTTATCAAAATTTGGTGTGCCGAATCTGAGTAACATGGTGAATTCGGTTAGTTCCCAATAGGCCGCAGTAGTAATAAGTGGACTCTTCGGGATATAGAAAAATTTTCACGAATGGAATCAAAATTTCTAGGCGAATTCAGTGAGTTCCCAATGGGACATGCTTGTGTGAGTGTGCTTTTCAATATGTAACAACATTTTAAGGAACGGACTCTAAGTATCATGGTGAATTCAGTAGGTTCCCAATAGGATTCGCATGTAATAAGCTTGTTATTCAAGATAGAGCAGCTTTTTTAGGAACGGAAACACTGTTTCTCTGTGAATTCAGTTAGTTCCCAGTAGCAGGCTCTTGTAATATGCGTACTTCTAAAGATTTATCAAAATTTGGTGTGCCGAATCTGAGTAACATGGTGAATTCGGTTAGTTCCCAATAGGCCGCAGTAGTAATAAGTGGACTGTTCGGGATATAGAAAAATTTTCACGAATGGAATCAAAATTTCTAGGCGAATTCAGTGAGTTCCCAAAGGGACACGCTTGTATGAGTGTGCTTTTCAATATGTAACAACATTTTAAGGAACGGACTCTAAGTATCATGGTGAATTCAGTAGGTTCCCAATAGGATTCGCATGTAATAAGCTTGTTATTCAAATTGAGCAACGTTTTAAGGTACGGAAACACTGTTTCTCTGTGAATTCAGTTAGTTCCCAGTAGCAGGCTCTTGTAATATGCGTACTTCTAAAGATTTATCAAAATTTGATGTGCCGAATATGAGTAACATGGTGAATTCGGTTAGTTCCCAATAGGCCGCAGTAGTAATAAGTGGACTGTTCGGGATATAGAAAAATTTTCACGAATGGAATCAAAATTTCTAGGCGAATTCAGTGAGTTCCCAAAGGGACACGCTTGTATGAGTGTGCTTTTCAATATGTAACAACATTTTAAGGAACGGACTCTAAGTATCATGGTGAATTCAGTAGGTTCCCAATAGGATTCGCATGTAATAAGCTTGTTATTCAAGATAGAGCAGCGTTTTAAGGAACGGAAACACTGTTTCTCTGTGAATTCAGTTAGTTCCCAGTAGCAGGCCTTTGTAATATGCGTACTTCTAAAGACTTATCAAAATTTGGTGTGCCGAATCTGAGTAACATGGTGAATTCGGTTAGTTCCCAATAGGCCGCAGTAGTAATAAGTGGACTGTTCGGGATATAGAAAAATTTTCACGAATGGAATCAAAATTTCTAGGCAAATTCAGTGAGTTCCCAATGGGACATGCTTGTATGAGTGTGCTTTTCAATATGTAACAACATTTTAAGGAACGGACTCTAAGTATCATGGTGAATTCAGTAGGTTCCCAATAGGATTCGCATGTAATAAGCTTGTTATTCAAGATAGAGCAACGTTTTAAGGAACGGAAACACTGTTTCTCTGTGAATTCAGTTAGTTCCCAGTAGCAGGCTCTTGTAATATGCGTAATTCTAAAGATTTATCAAAATATGGTGTGCCGAATCTGAGTAACATGGTGAATTCGGTTAGTTCCCAATAGGCCGCAGTAGTAATAAGTGGACTGTTCGGGATATAGAAAAATTTTCACGAATGGAATCAAAATTTCTAGGCGAATTCAGTGAGTTCCCAATGGGACATGCTTGTGTGAGTGTGCTTTTCAATATGTAACAACATTTTAAGGAACGGACTCTAAGTATCATGGTGAATTCAGTAGGTTCCCAATAGGATTCGCATGTAATAAGCTTGTTATTCAAGATAGAGCAGCTTTTTTAGGAACGGAAACACTGTTTCTCTGTGAATTCAGTTAGTTCCCAGTAGCAGGCTCTTGTAATATGCGTACTTCTAAAGATTTATCAAAATTTGGTGTGCCGAATCTGAGTAACATGGTGAATTCGGTTAGTTCCCAATAGGCCGCAGTAGTAATAAGTGGACTGTTCGGGATATAGAAAAATTTTCACGAATGGAATCAAAATTTCTAGGCGAATTCAGTGAGTTCCCAAAGGGACACGCTTGTATGAGTGTGCTTTTCAATATGTAACAACATTTTAAGGAACGGACTCTAAGTATCATGGTGAATTCAGTAGGTTCCCAATAGGATTCGCATGTAATAAGCTTGTTGTTCAAGATTGAGCAACGTTTTAAGGAACGGAAACACTGTTTCTCTGTGAATTCAGTTAGTTCCCAGTAGCAGGCTCTTGTAATATGCGTACTTCTAAAGATTTATCAAAATTTGATGTGCCGAATCTGAGTAACATGGTGAATTCGGTTAGTTCCCAATAGGCCGCAGTAGTAATAAGTGGACTGTTCGGGATATAGAAAAATTTTCACGAATGGAATCAAAATTTCTAGGCGAATTCAGTGAGTTCCCAAAGGGACACGCTTGTATGAGTGTGCTTTTCAATATGTAACAACATTTTAAGGAACGGACTCTAAGTATCATGGTGAATTCAGTAGGTTCCCAATAGGATTCGCATGTAATAAGCTTGTTATTCAGATAGAGCAGCGTTTTAAGGTACGGAAACACTGTTTCTCTGTGAATTCAGTTAGTTCCCAGTAGCAGGCTCTTGTAATATGCGTACTTCTAAAGATTTATCAAAATTTGGTGTGACGAATCTGAGTAACATGGTGAATTCGGTTAGTTCCCAATAGGCCGCAGTAGTAATAAGTGGACTGTTCGGGATATAGAAAAATTTTCACGAATGGAATCAAAATTTCTAGGCGAATTCAGTGAGTTCCCAATGGGACATGCTTGTATGAGTGTGCTTTTCAATATGTAACAACATTTTAAGGAACGGACTCTAAGTATCATGGTGAATTCAGTAGGTTCCCAATAGGATTCGCATGTAATAAGCTTGTTGTTCAAGATAGAGCAGCGTTTTAAGGTACGGAAACACTGTTTCTCTGTGAATTCAGTTAGTTCCCAGTAGCAGGCCTTTGTAATATGCGTACTTCTAAAGACTTATCAAAATTTGGTGTGCCGAATCTGAGTAACATGGTGAAATCGGTTAGTTCCCAATAGGCCGCAGTAGTAATAAGTGGACTGTTCGGGATATAGAAAAATTTTCACGAATGGAATCAAAATTTCTAGGCGAATTCAGTGAGTTCCCAATGGGACATGCTTGTATGAGTGTGCTTTTCAATATGTAACAACATTTTAAGGAACGGACTCTAAGTATCATGGTGAATTCAGTAGGTTCCCAATAGGATTCGCATGTAATAAGCTTGTTATTCAAGATAGAGCAGCGTTTTAAGGTACGGAAACACTGTTTCTCTGTGAATTCAGTTAGTTCCCAGTAGCAGGCTCTTGTAATATGCGTACTTCTAAAGATTTATCAAAATTTGGTGTGCCGAATCTGAGTAACATGGTGAATTCGGTTAGTTCCCAATAGGCCGCAGTAGTAATAAGTGGACTGTTCGGGATATAGAAAAATTTTCACGAATGGAATCAAAATTTCTAGGCGAATTCAGTGAGTTCCCAATGGGACATGCTTGTATGAGTGTGCTTTTCAATATGTAACAACATTTTAAGGAACGGACTCTAAGTATCATGGTGAATTCAGTAGGTTCCCAATAGGATTCGCATGTAATAAGCTTGTTATTCAAGATAGAGCAGCGTTTTAAGGAACGGAAACACTGTTTCTCTGTGAATTCAGTTAGTTCCCAGTAGCAGGCCTTTGTTATATGCGTACTTCTAAAGACTTATCAAAATTTGGTGTGCCGAATCTGAGTAACATGGTGAATTCGGTTAGTTCCCAATAGGCCGCAGTAGTAATAAGTGGACTGTTCGGGATATAGAAAAATTTTCACGAATGGAATCAAAATTTCTAGGCGAATTCAGTGAGTTCCCAAAGGGACACGCTTGTATGAGTGTGCTTTTCAATATGTAACAACATTTTAAGGAACGGACTCTAAGTATCATGGTGAATTCAGTAGGTTCCCAATAGGATTCGCATGTAATAAGCTTGTTGTTCAAGATTGAGCAACGTTTTAAGGTACTGAAACACTGTTTCTCTGTGAATTCAGTTAGTTCCCAGTAGCAGGCTCTTGTAATATGCGTACTTCTAAAGATTTATCAAAATTTGGTGTGACGAATCTGAGTAACATGGTGAATTCGGTTAGTTCCCAATAGGCCGCAGTAGTAATAAGTGGACTGTTCGGGATATAGAAAAATTTTCACGAATGGAATCAAAATTTCTAGGCGAATTCAGTGACTTCCCAATGGGACATGCTTGTTTGAGTGTGCTTTTCAATATAGAGCAACATTTTAAGGAACGGAATCTAAGTATCATGGTGAATTCAGTAGGTTCCCAATAGGATTCTCATGTAATAAGATTGTTATTCAAGATAGAGCAACGTTTTAAAGAACCGAAACACTGTTTCTTTGTGAATTCAGTTAGTTCCCAGTAGCAGGCTCTTGTAATATGCGTACTTCCAAAGATTTATCAAAATTTGGTGTGCCGAATCTGAGTAACATGGTGAATTCGGTTAGTCCCAATAGGCCGCAGTAGTAATAAGTGGACTGTTCGGGATATAGAAAAATTTTCACGAATGGAATCAAAATTTCTAGGCGAATTCAGTGAGTTCCCAATGGGACATGCTTGTATGAGTGTGCTTTTCAATATGTAACAACATTTTAACGAACGGACTCTAAGTATCATGGTGAATTCAGTAGGTTCCCAATAGGATTCGCATGTAATAAGCTTGTTATTCAAGATAGAGCAGCGTTTTAAGGAACGGAAACACTGTTTCTCTGTGAATTCAGTTAGTTCCCAGTAGCAGGCATTTGTAATATGCGTACTTCTAAAGACTTATCAAAATTTGGTGTGCCGAATCTGAGTAACATGGAGAATTCGGTTAGTTCCCAATAGGCCGCAGTAGTAATAAGTGGACTGTTCGGGATATAGAAAAATTTTCACGAATGGAATCAAAATTTCTAGGCAAATTCAGTGAGTTCCCAATGGAACATGCTTGTATGAGTGTGCTTTTCAATATGTAACAACATTTTAAGGAACGGACTCTAAGTATCATGGTGAATTCTGTAGGTTCGCAATAGGATTCGCATGTAATAAGCTTGTTATTCAAGATAGAGCAGCGTTTTAAGGAACGGAAACACTGTTTCTCTGTGAATTCAGTTAGTTCCCAGTAGCAGGCCTTTGTAATATGCGTACTTCTAAAGACTTATCAAAATTTGGTGTGCCGAATCTGAGTAACATGGTGAATTCGGTTAGTTCCCAATAGGCCGCAGTAGTAATAAGTGGACTGTTCGGGATATAGAAAAATTTTCACGAATGGAATCAAAATTTCTAGGCAAATTCAGTGAGTTCCCAATGGGACATGCTTGTATGAGTGTGCTTTTCAATATGTAACAACATTTTAAGGAACGGACTCTAAGTATCATGGTGAATTCAGTAGGTTCCCAATAGGATTCGCATGTAATAAGCTTGTTATTCAAGATAGAGCAGCGTTTTAAGGAACGGAAACACTGTTTCTCTGTGAATTCAGTTAGTTCCCAGTAGCAGGCCTTTGTTATATGCGTACTTCTAAAGACTTATCAAAATTTGGTGTGCCGAATCTGAGTAACATGGTGAATTCGGTTAGTTCCCAATAGGCCGCAGTAGTAATAAGTGGACTGTTCGGGATATAGAAAAATTTTCACGAATGGAATCAAAATTTCTAGGCGAATTCAGTGAGTTCCCAAAGGGACACGCTTGTATGAGTGTGCTTTTCAATATGTAACAACATTTTAAGGAACGGACTCTAAGTATCATGGTGAATTCAGTAGGTTCCCAATAGGATTCACATGTTATAAGCTTGTTGTTCAAGATTGAGCAACGTTTTAAGGTACGGAAACACTGTTTCTCTGTGAATTCAGTTAGTTCCCAGTAGCAGGCTCTTTTAATATGCGTACTTCTAAAGATTTATCAAAATTTGGTGTGACGAATCTGAGTAACATGGTGAATTCGGTTAGTTCCCAATAGGCCGCAGTAGTAATAAGTGGACTGTTCGGGATATAGAAAAATTTTCACGAATGGAATCAAAATTTCTAGGCGAATTCAGTGAGTTCCCAAAGGGACACGCTTGTAAGAGTGTGCTTTTCAATATGTAACAACATTTTAAGGAACGGACTCTAAGTATCATGGTGAATTCAGTAGGTTCCCAATAGGATTCGCATGTAATAAGCTTGTTATTCAAGATAGAGCAGCGTTTTAAGGTACGGAAACACTGTTTCTCTGTGAATTCAGTTAGTTCCCAGTAGCAGGCTCTTGTAATATGCGTACTTCTAACGATTTATCAAAATTTGGTGAGCCGAATCTGAGTAACATGGTGAATTCGGTGAGTTCCCAATAGGCCGCAGTAGTAATAAGTGGACTGTTCGGGATATAGAAAAATATTAACGAATGGAATCAAAATTTCTAGGCAAATTCAGTGACTTCCCAATGGGACATGCTTGTTTGAGTGTGCTTTTCAATATAGAGCAACATTTTAAGGAACGGAATCTAAGTATCATGGTGAATTCAGTAGGTTCCCAATAGGATTCTCATGTAATAAGATTGTTATTCAAGATAGAGCAACGTTTTAAAGAACCGAAACACTGTTTCTTTGTGAATTCAGTTAGTTCCCAGTAGCAGGCTCTTGTAATATGCGTACTTCCAAAGATTTATCAAAATTTGGTGTGCCGAATCTGAGTAACATGGTGAATTCGGTTAGTCCCAATAGGCCGCAGTAGTAATAAGTGGACTGTTCGGGATATAGAAAAATTTTCACGAATGGAATCAAAATTTCTAGGCGAATTCAGTGAGTTCCCAATGGGAAATGCTTGTATGAGTGTGCTTTTCAATATGTAACAACATTTTAACGAACGGACTCTAAGTATCATGGTGAATTCAGTAGGTTCCCAATAGGATTCGCATGTAATAAGCTTGTTATTCAAGATAGAGCAGCGTTTTAAGGTACGGAAACACTGTTTCTCTGTGAATTCAGTTAGTTCCCAGTAGCAGGCTCTTGTAATATGCGTACTTCTAAAGATTTATCAAAATTTGGTGTGCCGAATCTGAGTAACATGGTGAATTCGGTTAGTTCCCAGTAGGCCGCAGTAGTAATAAGTGGACTGTTCGGGATATAGAAAAATTTTCACGAATGGAATCAAAATTTCTAGGCGAATTCAGTGAGTTCCCAATGGGACATGCTTGTATGAGTGTGCTTTTCAATATGTAACAACATTTTAAGGAACGGACTCTAAGTATCATGGTGAATTCAGTAGGTTCCCAATAGGATTCGCATGTAATAAGCTTGTTATTCAAGATAGAGCAGCGTTTTAAGGAACGGAAACACTGTTTCTCTGTGAATTCAGTTAGTTCCCAGTAGCAGGCATTTGTAATATGCGTACTTCTAAAGACTTATCAAAATTTGGTGTGCCGAATCTGAGTAACATGGTGAATTCGGTTAGTTCCCAATAGGCCGCAGTAGTAATAAGTGGACTGTTCGGGATATAGAAAAATTTTCACGAATGGAATCAAAATTTCTAGGCAAATTCAGTGAGTTCCCAATGGGACATGCTTGTATGAGTGTGCTTTTCAATATGTAACAACATTTTAAGGAACGGACTCTAAGTATCATGGTGAATTCAGTAGGTTCGCAATAGGATTCGCATGTAATAAGCTTGTTATTCAAGATAGAGCAGCGTTTTAAGGAACGGAAACACTGTTTCTCTCTGAATTCAGTTAGTTCCCAGTAGCAGGCCTTTGTAATATGCGTACATCTAAAGACTTATCAAAATTTGGTGTGCCGAATCTGTGTAACATGGTGAATTCGGTTAGTTCCCAATAGGCCGCAGTAGTAATAAGTGGACTGTTCGGGATATAGAAAAATTTTCACGAATGGAATCAAAATTTCTAGGCAAATTCAGTGAGTTCCCAATGGGACATGCTTGTATGAGTGTGCTTTTCAATATGTAACAACATTTTAAGGAACGGACTCTAAGTATCATGGTGAATACAGTAGGTTCCCAATAGGATTCGCATGTAATAAGCTTGTTATTCAAGATAGAGCAACGTTTTAAGGAACGGAAACACTGTTTCTCTGTGAATTCAGTTAGTTCCCAGTAGCAGGCTCTTGTAATATGCGTAATTCTAAAGATTTATCAAAATTTGGTGTGCCGAATCTGAGTAACATGGTGAATTCGGTTAGTTCCCAATAGGCCGCAGTAGTAATAAGTGGACTGTTCGGGATATAGAAAAATTTTCACGAATGGAATCAAAATTTCTAGGCGAATTCAGTGAGTTCCCAATGGGACATGCTTGTGTGAGTGTGCTTTTCAATATGTAACAACATTTTAAGGAACGGACTCTAAGTATCATGGTGAATTCAGTAGGTTCCCAATAGGATTCGCATGTAATAAGCTTGTTATTCAAGATAGAGCAGCTTTTTTAGGAACGGAAACACTGTTTCTCTGTGAATTCAGTTAGTTCCCAGTAGCAGGCTCTTGTAATATGCGTACTTCTAAAGATTTATCAAAATTTGGTGTGCCGAATCTGAGTAACATGGTGAATTCGGTTAGTTCCCAATAGGCCGCAGTAGTAATAAGTGGACTGTTCGGGATATAGAAAAATTTTCACGAATGGAATCAAAATTTCTAGGCGAATTCAGTGAGTTCCCAAAGGGACACGCTTGTATGAGTGTGCTTTTCAATATGTAACAACATTTTAAGGAACGGACTCTAAGTATCATGGTGAATTCAGTAGGTTCCCAATAGGATTCGCATGTAATAAGCTTGTTGTTCAAGATTGAGAAACGTTTTAAGGTACGGAAACACTGTTTCTCTGTGAATTCAGTTAGTTCCCAGTAGCAGGCTCTTGTAATATGCGTACTTCTAAAGATTTATCAAAATTTGATGTGCCGAATCTGAGTAACATGGTGAATTCGGTTAGTTCCCAATAGGCCGCAGTAGTAATAAGTGGACTGTTCGGGATATAGAAAAATTTTCACGAATGGAATCAAATTTTCTAGGCGAATTCAGTGAGTTCCCAAAGGGACACGCTTGTATGAGTGTGCTTTTCAATATGTAACAACATTTTAAGGAACGGACTCTAAGTATCATGGTGAATTCAGTAGGTTCCCAATAGGATTCGCATGTAATAAGCTTGTTATTCAGATAGAGCAGCGTTTTAAGGTACGGAAACACTGTTTCTCTGTGAATTCAGTTAGTTCCCAGTAGCAGGCTCTTGTAATATGCGTACTTCTAAAGATTTATCAAAATTTGGTGTGACGAATCTGAGTAACATGGTGAATTCGGTTAGTTCCCAATAGGCCGCAGTAGTAATAAGTGGACTGTTCGAGATATAGAAAAATTTTCACGAATGGAATCAAAATTTCTAGGCGAATTCAGTGACTTCCCAATGGGACATGCTTGTTTGAGTGTGCTTTTCAATATAGAGCAACATTTTAAGGAACGGAATCTAAGTATCATGGTGAATTCAGTAGGTTCCCAATAGGATTCTCATGTAATAAGATTGTTATTCAAGATAGAGCAACGTTTTAAAGAACCGAAACACTGTTTCTTTGTGAATTCAGTTAGTTCCCAGTAGCAGGCTCTTGTAATATGCGTACTTCCAAAGATTTATCAAAATTTGGTGTGCCGAATCTGAGTAACATGGTGAATTCGGTTAGTCCCAATAGGCCGCAGTAGTAATAAGTGGACTGTTCGGGATATAGAAAAATTTTCACGAATGGAATCAAAATTTCTAGGCGAATTCAGTGAGTTCCCAATGGGAAATGCTTGTATGAGTGTGCTTTTCAATATGTAACAACATTTTAACGAACGGACTCTAAGTATCATGGTGAATTCAGTAGGTTCCCAATAGGATTCGCATGTAATAAGCTTGTTATTCAAGATAGAGCAGCGTTTTAAGGTACGGAAACACTGTTTCTCTGTGAATTCAGTTAGTTCCCAGTAGCAGGCTCTTGTAATATGCGTACTTCTAAAGATTTATCAAAATTTGGTGTGCCGAATCTGAGTAACATGGTGAATTCGGTTAGTTCCCAATAGGCCGCAGTAGTAATAAGTGGACTGTTCGGGATATAGAAAAATTTTCACGAATGGAATCAAAATTTCTAGGCGAATTCAGTGAGTTCCCAATGGGACATGCTTGTATGAGTGTGCTTTTCAATATGTAACAACATTTTAAGGAACGGACTCTAAGTATCATGGTGAATTCAGTAGGTTCCCAATAGGATTCGCATGTAATAAGCTTGTTATTCAAGATAGAGCAGCGTTTTAAGGAACGGAAACACTGTTTCTCTGTGAATTCAGTTAGTTCCCAGTAGCAGGCATTTGTAATATGCGTACTTCTAAAGACTTATCAAAATTTGGTGTGCCGAATCTGAGTAACATGGAGAATTCGGTTAGTTCCCAATAGGCCGCAGTAGTAATAAGTGGACTGTTCGGGATATAGAAAAATTTTCACGAATGGAATCAAAATTTCTAGGCAAATTCAGTGAGTTCCCAATGGGACATGCTTGTATGAGTGTGCTTTTCAATATGTAACAACATTTTAAGGAACGGACTCTAAGTATCATGGTGAATTCTGTAGGTTCGCAATAGGATTCGCATGTAATAAGCTTGTTATTCAAGATAGAGCAGCGTTTTAAGGAACGGAAACACTGTTTCTCTGTGAATTCAGTTAGTTCGCAGTCGCAGGCCTTTGTAATATGCGTACTTCTAAAGACTTATCAAAATTTGGTGTGCCGAATCTGAGTAACATGGTGAATTCGGTTAGTTCCCAATAGGCCGCAGTAGTAATAAGTGGACTGTTCGGGATATAGAAAAATTTTCACGAATGGAATCAAAATTTCTAGGCAAATTCAGTGAGTTCCCAATGGGACATGCTTGTATGAGTGTGCTTTTCAATATGTAACAACATTTTAAGGAACGGACTCTAAGTATCATGGTGAATTCAGTAGGTTCCCAATAGGATTCGCATGTAATAAGCTTGTTATTCAAGATAGAGCAACGTTTTAAGGAACGGAAACACTGTTTCTCTGTGAATTCAGTTAGTTCCCAGTAGCAGGCTCTTGTAATATGCGTAATTCTAAAGATTTATCAAAATTTGGTGTGCCGAATCTGAGTAACATGGTGAATTCGGTTAGTTCCCAATAGGCCGCAGTAGTAATAAGTGGACTGTTCGGGATATAGAAAAATTTTCACGAATGGAATCAAAATTTCTAGGCGAATTCAGTGAGTTCCCAATGGGACATGCTTGTGTGAGTGTGCTTTTCAATATGTAACAACATTTTAAGGAACGGACTCTAAGTATCATGGTGAATTCAGTAGGTTCCCAATAGGATTCACATGTAATAAGCTTGTTGTTCAAGATTGAGCAACGTTTTAAGGTACGGAAACACTGTTTCTCTGTGAATTCAGTTAGTTCCCAGTAGCAGGCTCTTTTAATATGCGTACTTCTAAAGATTTATCAAAATTTGGTGTGACGAATCTGAGTAACATGGTGAATTCGGTTAGTTCCCAATAGGCCGCAGTAGTAATAAGTGGACTGTTCGGGATATAGAAAAATTTTCACGAATGGAATCAAAATTTCTAGGCGAATTCAGTGAGTTCCCAAAGGGACACGCTTGTAAGAGTGTGCTTTTCAATATGTAACAACATTTTAAGGAACGGACTCTAAGTATCATGGTGAATTCAGTAGGTTCCCAATAGGATTCGCATGTAATAAGCTTGTTATTCAAGATAGAGCAGCGTTTTAAGGTACGGAAACACTGTTTCTCTGTGAATTCAGTTAGTTCCCAGTAGCAGGCTCTTGTAATATGCGTACTTCTAACGATTTATCAAAATTTGGTGAGCCGAATCTGAGTAACATGGTGAATTCGGTGAGTTCCCAATAGGCCGCAGTAGTAATAAGTGGACTGTTCGGGATATAGAAAAATATTAACGAATGGAATCAAAATTTCTAGGCAAATTCAGTGACTTCCCAATGGGACATGCTTGTTTGAGTGTGCTTTTCAATATAGAGCAACATTTTAAGGAACGGAATCTAAGTATCATGGTGAATTCAGTAGGTTCCCAATAGGATTCTCATGTAATAAGATTGTTATTCAAGATAGAGCAACGTTTTAAAGAACCGAAACACTGTTTCTTTGTGAATTCAGTTAGTTCCCAGTAGCAGGCTCTTGTAATATGCGTACTTCCAAAGATTTATCAAAATTTGGTGTGCCGAATCTGAGTAACATGGTGAATTCGGTTAGTCCCAATAGGCCGCAGTAGTAATAAGTGGACTGTTCGGGATATAGAAAAATTTTCACGAATGGAATCAAAATTTCTAGGCGAATTCAGTGAGTTCCCAATGGGAAATGCTTGTATGAGTGTGCTTTTCAATATGTAACAACAATTTAACGAACGGTCTCTAAGAATCATGGTGAATTCAGTAGGTTCCCAATTGGATTCGCATGTAAGAAGCTTGTTATTCAAGATAGAGCAGCGTTTTAAGGTACGGAAACACTGTTTCTCTGTGAATTCAGTTAGTTCCCAGTAGCAGGCTCTTGTAATATGCGTACTTCTAAAGACTTATCAAAATTTGGTGTGCCGAATCTGAGTAACATGGTGAATTCGGTTAGTTCCCAGTAGGCCGCAGTAGTAATAAGTGGACTGTTCCTGGATATAGAAAAATTTTCACGAATGGAATCAAAATTTCTAGGCGAATTCAGTGAGTTCCCAATGGGAAATGCTTGTATGAGTGTGCTTTTCAATATGTAACAACATTTTAAGGAACGGACTCTAAGTATCATGGTGAATTCAGTAGGTTCCCAATAGAATTCGCATGTAATAAGCTTGTTATTCAAGATAGAGCAGCGTTTTAAGGAACGGAAACACTGTTTCTCTGTGAATTCAGTTAGTTCCCAGTAGCAGGCATTTGTAATATGCGTACTTCTAAAGACTTATCAAAATTTGGTGTGCCGAATCTGAGTAACATGGTGAATTCGGTTAGTTCCCAATAGGCCGCAGTAGTAATAAGTGGACTGTTCGGGATATAGAAAAATTTTCACGAATGGAATCAAAATTTCTAGGCGAATTCAGTGAGTTTCCAATGGGACATGCTTGTATGAGTGTGCTTTTCAATATGTAACAACATTTTAAGGAACGGACTCTAAGTATCATGGTGAATTCAGTAGGTTCGCAATAGGATTCGCATGTAATAAGCTTGTTATTCAAGATAGAGCAGCGTTTTAAGGAACGGAAACACTGTTTCTCTCTGAATTCAGTTAGTTCCCAGTAGCAGGCCTTTGTAATATGCGTACATCTAAAGACTTATCAAAATTTGGTGTGCCGAATCTGAGTAACATGGTGAATTCGGTTAGTTCCCAATAGGCCGCAGTAGTAATAAGTGGACTGTTCGGGTTATAGAAAAATTTTCACGAATGGAATCAAAATTTCTAGGCAAATTCAGTGAGTTCCCAATGGGACATGCTTGTATGAGTGTGCTTTTCAATATGTAACAACATTTTAAGGAACGGATTCTAAGTATCATGGTGAATACAGTAGGTTCCCAATAGGATTCGCATGTAATAAGCTTGTTATTCAAGATAGAGCAACGTTTTAAGGAACGGAAACACTGTTTCTCTGTGAATTCAGTTAGTTCCCAGTAGCAGGCTCTTGTAATATGCGTAATTCTAAAGATTTATCAAAATTTGGTGTGCCGAATCTGAGTAACATGGTGAATTCGGTTAGTTCCCAATAGGCCGCAGTAGTAATAAGTGGACTGTTCGGGATATAGAAAAATTTTCACGAATGGAATCAAAATTTCTAGGCGAATTCAGTGAGTTCCCAATGGGACATGCTTGTGTGAGTGTGCTTTTCAATATGTAACAACATTTTAAGGAACGGACTCTAAGTATCATGGTGAATTCAGTAGGTTCCCAATAGGATTCGCATGTAATAAGCTTGTTATTCAAGATAGAGCAGCTTTTTTAGGAACGGAAACACTGTTTCTCTGTGAATTCAGTTAGTTCCCAGTAGCAGGCTCTTGTAATATGCGTACTTCTAAAGATTTATCAAAATTTGGTGTGCCGAATCTGAGTAACATGGTGAATTCGGTTAGTTCCCAATAGGCCGCAGTAGTAATAAGTGGACTGTTCGGGATATAGAAAAATTTTCACGAATGGAATCAAAATTTCTAGGCGAATTCAGTGAGTTCCCAAAGGGACACGCTTGTATGAGTGTGCTTTTCAATATGTAACAACATTTTAAGGAACGGACTCTAAGTATCATGGTGAATTCAGTAGGTTCCCAATAGGATTCGCATGTAATAAGCTTGTTGTTCAAGATTGAGAAACGTTTTAAGGTACGGAAACACTGTTTCTCTGTGAATTCAGTTAGTTCCCAGTAGCAGGCTCTTGTAATATGCGTACTTCTAAAGATTTATCAAAATTTGATGTGCCGAATCTGAGTAACATGGTGAATTCAGTTAGTTCCCAATAGGCCGCAGTAGTAATAAGTGGACTGTTCGGGATATAGAAAAATTTTCACGAATGGAATCAAATTTTCTAGGCGAATTCAGTGAGTTCCCAAAGGGACACGCTTGTATGAGTGTGCTTTTCAATATGTAACAACATTTTAAGGATCGGACTCTAAGTATCATGGTGAATTCAGTAGGTTCCCAATAGGATTCGCATGTAATAAGCTTGTTATTCAAGATAGAGCAGCGTTTTAAGGTACGGAAACACTGTTTCTCTGTGAATTCAGTTAGTTCCCAGTAGCAGGCTCTTGTAATATGCGTACTTCTAAAGATTTATCAAAATTTGGTGTGACGAATCTGAGTAACATGGTGAATTCGGTTAGTTCCCAATAGGCCGCAGTAGTAATAAGTGGACTGTTCGGGATATAGAAAAATTTTCACGAATGGAATCAAAATTTCTAGGCGAATTCAGTGAGTTCCCAAAGGGACACGCTTGTATGAGTGTGCTTTTCAATATGTAACAACATTTTAAGGAACGGACTCTAAGTATCATGGTGAATTCAGTAGGTTCCCAATAGGATTCACATGTAATAAGCTTGTTGTTCAAGATTGAGCAGCGTTTTAAGGTACGGAAACACTGTTTCTCTGTGAATTCAGTTAGTTCCCAGTAGCAGGCTCTTGTAATATGCGTACTTCTAAGGATTTATCAAAATTTGGTGTGACGAATCTGAGTAACATGGTGAATTCGGTTAGTTCCCAATAGGCCGCAGTAGTAATAAGTGGACTGTTCGGGATATAGAAAAATTTTCACGAATGGAATCAAAATTTCTAGGCGAATTCAGTGAGTTCCCAAAGGGACACGCTTGTAAGAGTGTGCTTTTCAATATGTAACAACATTTTAAGGAACGGACTCTAAGTATCATGGTGAATTCAGTAGGTTCCCAATAGGATTCGCATGTAATATGCTTGTTATTCAAGATAGAGCAGCGTTTTAAGGAACGGAAACACTGTTTCTCTGTGAATTCAGTTAGTTCCCAGTAGCAGGCCTTTGTAATATGCGTACTTCTAAAGACTTATCAAAATTTGGTGTGCCGAATCTGAGTAACATGGTGAATTCGGTTAGTTCCCAATAGGCCGCAGTAGTAATAAGTGGACTGTTCGGGATATAGAAAAATTTTCACGAATGGAATCAAAATTTCTAGGCAAATTCAGTGAGTTCCCAATGGGACATGCTTGTATGAGTGTGCTTTTCAATATGTAAAAACATTTTAAGGAACGGACTATAAGTATCATGGTGAATTCAGTAGGTTCCCAATAGGATTCGCATGTAATAAGATTGTTATTCAAGATAGAGCAACGTTTTAAGGAACGGAAACACTGTTTCTCTGTGAATTCAGTTAGTTCCCAGTAGCAGGCTCTTGTAATATGCGTAATTCTAAAGATTTATCAAAATTTGGTGTGCCGTATCTGAGTAACATGGTGAATTCGGTTAGTTCCCAATAGGCCGCAGTAGTAATAAGTGGACTGTTCGGGATATAGAAAAATTTTCACGAATGGAATCAAAATTTCTAGGCGAATTCAGTGAGTTCCCAATGGGACATGCTTGTGTGAGTGTGCTTTTCAATATGTAACAACATTTTAAGGAACGGACTCTAAGTATCATGGTGAATTCAGTAGGTTCCCAATAGGATTCGCATGTAATAAGCTTGTTATTCAAGATAGAGCAGCTTTTTTAGGAACGGAAACACTGTTTCTCTGTGAATTCAGTTAGTTCCCAGTAGCAGGCTCTTGTAATATGCGTACTTCTAAAGATTTATCAAAATTTGGTGTGCCGAATCTGAGTAACATGGTGAATTCGGTTAGTTCCCAATAGGCCGCAGTAGTAATAAGTGGAGTGTTCGGGATATAGAAAAATTTTCACGAATGGAATCAAAATTTCTAGGCGAATTCAGTGAGTTCCCAAAGGGACACGCTTGTATGAGTGTGCTTTTCAATATGTAACAACATTTTAAGGAACGGACTCTAAGTATCATGGTGAATTCAGTAGGTTCCCAATAGGATTCGCATGTAATAAGCTTGTTATTCAAGATAGAGCAGCGTTTTAAGGTACGGAAACACTGTTTCTCTGTGAATTCAGTTAGTTCCCAGTAGCAGGCTCTTGTAATATGCGTACTTCTAAAGATTTATCAAAATTTGGTGTGACGAATCTGAGTAACATGGTGAATTCGGTTAGTTCCCAATAGGCCGCAGTAGTAATAAGTGGACTGTTCGGGATATAGAAAAATTTTCACGAATGGAATCAAAATTTCTAGGCGAATTCAGTGAGTTCCCAAAGGGACACGCTTGTATGAGTGTGCTTTTCAATATGTAACAACATTTTAAGGAACGGACTCTAAGTATCATGGTGAATTCAGTAGGTTCCCAATAGGATTCACATGTAATAAGCTTGTTGTTCAAGATTGAGCAGCGTTTTAAGGTACGGAAACACTGTTTCTCTGTGAATTCAGTTAGTTCCCAGTAGCAGGCTCTTGTAATATGCGTACTTCTAAGGATTTATCAAAATTTGGTGTGACGAATCTGAGTAACATGGTGAATTCGGTTAGTTCCCAATAGGCCGCAGTAGTAATAAGTGGACTGTTCGGGATATAGAAAAATTTTCACGAATGGAATCAAAATTTCTAGGCGAATTCAGTGAGTTCCCAAAGGGACACGCTTGTAAGAGTGTGCTTTTCAATATGTAACAACATTTTAAGGAACGGACTCTAAGTATCATGGTGAATTCAGTAGGTTCCCAATAGGATTCGCATGTAATATGCTTGTTATTCAAGATAGAGCAGCGTTTTAAGGAACGGAAACACTGTTTCTCTGTGAATTCAGTTAGTTCCCAGTAGCAGGCCTTTGTAATATGCGTACTTCTAAAGACTTATCAAAATTTGGTGTGCCGAATCTGAGTAACATGGTGAATTCGGTTAGTTCCCAATAGGCCGCAGTAGTAATAAGTGGACTGTTCGGGATATAGAAAAATTTTCACGAATGGAATCAAAATTTCTAGGCAAATTCAGTGAGTTCCCAATGGGACATGCTTGTATGAGTGTGCTTTTCAATATGTAAAAACATTTTAAGGAACGGACTATAAGTATCATGGTGAATTCAGTAGGTTCCCAATAGGATTCGCATGTAATAAGATTGTTATTCAAGATAGAGCAACGTTTTAAGGAACGGAAACACTGTTTCTCTGTGAATTCAGTTAGTTCCCAGTAGCAGGCTCTTGTAATATGCGTAATTCTAAAGATTTATCAAAATTTGGTGTGCCGTATCTGAGTAACATGGTGAATTCGGTTAGTTCCCAATAGGCCGCAGTAGTAATAAGTGGACTGTTCGGGATATAGAAAAATTTTCACGAATGGAATCAAAATTTCTAGGCGAATTCAGTGAGTTCCCAATGGGACATGCTTGTGTGAGTGTGCTTTTCAATATGTAACAACATTTTAAGGAACGGACTCTAAGTATCATGGTGAATTCAGTAGGTTCCCAATAGGATTCGCATGTAATAAGCTTGTTATTCAAGATAGAGCAGCTTTTTTAGGAACGGAAACACTGTTTCTCTGTGAATTCAGTTAGTTCCCAGTAGCAGGCTCTTGTAATATGCGTACTTCTAAAGATTTATCAAAATTTGGTGTGCCGAATCTGAGTAACATGGTGAATTCGGTTAGTTCCCAATAGGCCGCAGTAGTAATAAGTGGAGTGTTCGGGATATAGAAAAATTTTCACGAATGGAATCAAAATTTCTAGGCGAATTCAGTGAGTTCCCAAAGGGACACGCTTGTATGAGTGTGCTTTTCAATATGTAACAACATTTTAAGGAACGGACTCTAAGTATCATGGTGAATTCAGTAGGTTCCCAATAGGATTCGCATGTAATAAGCTTGTTGTTCAAGATTGAGCAACGTTTTAAGGTACGGAAACACTGTTTCTCTGTGAATTCAGTTAGTTCCCAGTAGCAGGCTCTTGTAATATGCGTACTTCTAAAGATTTATCAAAATTTGGTGTGCCGAATCTGAGTAACATGGTGAATTCGGATAGTTCCCAATAGGCCGCAGTAGTAATAAGTGGACTGTTCGGGATATAGAAAAATTTTCACGAATGGAATCAAAATTTCTATCCGAATTCAGTGAGTTCCCAAAGGGACACGCTTGTATGAGTGTGCTTTTCAATATGTAACAACATTTTAAGGAACGGACTCTAAGTATCATGGTGAATTCAGTAGGTTCCCAATAGGATTCGCATGTAATAAGCTTGTTATTCAAGATAGAGCAGCGTTTTAAGGTACGGAAACACTGTTTCTCTGTGAATTCAGTTAGTTCCCAGTAGCAGGCTCTTGTAATATGCGTACTTCTAACGATTTATCAAAATTTGGTGAGCCGAATCTGAGTAACATGGTGAATTCGGTGAGTTCCCAATAGGCTGCAGTAGTAATAAGTGGACTGTTCGGGATATAGAAAAATATTAACGAATGGAATCAAAATTTCTAGGCAAATTCAGTGACTTCCCAATGGGACATGCTTGTTTGAGTGTGCTTTTCAATATAGAGCAACATTTTAATGAACGGAATCTAAGTATCATGGTGAATTCAGTAGGTTCCCAATAGGATTCTCATGTAATAAGATTGTTATTCAAGATAGAGCAACGTTTTAAAGAACCGACACACAGTTTCTTTGTGAATTCAGTTAGTTCCCAGTAGCAGGCTCTTGTAATATGCGTACTTCCAAAGATTTATCAAAATTTGGTGTGCCGAATCTGAGTAAAATGGTGAATTCGGTTAGTCCCAATAGGCCGCAGTAGTAATAAGTGGACTGTTCGGGATATAGAAAAATTTTCACGAATGGAATCAAAATTTCTAGGCGAATTCAGTGAGTTCCCAATGGGACACGCTTGTATGAGTGTGCTTTTATATATGTAACAACATTTTAACGAACGGACTCTAAGTATCATGGGGTATTCAGTAGGTTCCCAATAGGATTCGCATGTAATAAGCTTGTTATTCAAGATAGAGCAGCGTTTTAAGGTACGGAAACACTGTTTCTCTGTGAATTCAGTTAGTTCCCAGTAGCAGGCTCTTTTAATATGCGTACTTCTAAAGATTTATCAAAATTTGGTGTGACGAATCTGAGTAACATGGTGAATTCGGTTAGTTCCCAATAGGCCGCAGTAGTAATAAGTGGACTGTTCGGGATATAGAAAAATTTTCACGAATGGAATCAAAATTTCTAGGCGAATTCAGTGAGTTCCCAAAGGGACACGCTTGTAAGAGTGTGCTTTTCAATATGTAACAACATTTTAAGGAACGGACTCTAAGTATCATGGTGAATTCAGTAGGTTCCCAATAGGATTCGCATGTAATAAGCTTGTTATTCAAGATAGAGCAGCGTTTTAAGGTACGGAAACACTGTTTCTCTGTGAATTCAGTTAGTTCCCAGTAGCAGGCTCTTGTAATATGCGTACTTCTAACGATTTATCAAAATTTGGTGAGCCGAATCTGAGTAACATGGTGAATTCGGTGAGTTCCCAATAGGCCGCAGTAGTAATAAGTGGACTGTTCGGGATATAGAAAAATATTAACGAATGGAATCAAAATTTCTAGGCAAATTCAGTGACTTCCCAATGGGACATGCTTGTTTGAGTGTGCTTTTCAATATAGAGCAACATTTTAAGGAACGGAATCTAAGTATCATGGTGAATTCAGTAGGTTCCCAATAGGATTCTCATGTAATAAGATTGTTATTCAAGATAGAGCAACGTTTTAAAGAACCGAAACACTGTTTCTTTGTGAATTCAGTTAGTTCCCAGTAGCAGGCTCTTGTAATATGCGTACTTCCAAAGATTTATCAAAATTTGGTGTGCCGAATCTGAGTAACATGGTGAATTCGGTTAGTCCCAATAGGCCGCAGTAGTAATAAGTGGACTGTTCGGGATATAGAAAAATTTTCACGAATGGAATCAAAATTTCTAGGCGAATTCAGTGAGTTCCCAATGGGAAATGCTTGTATGAGTGTGCTTTTCAATATGTAACAACATTTTAACGAACGGACTCTAAGTATCATGGTGAATTCAGTAGGTTCCCAATAGGATTCGCATGTAATAAGCTTGTTATTCAAGATAGAGCAGCGTTTTAAGGTACGGAAACACTGTTTCTCTGTGAATTCAGTTAGTTCCCAGTAGCAGGCTCTTGTAATATGCGTACTTCTAAAGACTTATCAAAATTTGGTGTGCCGAATCTGAGTAACATGGTGAATTCGGTTAGTTCCCAGTAGGCCGCAGTAGTAATAAGTGGACTGTTCCTGGATATAGAAAAATTTTCACGAATGGAATCAAAATTTCTAGGCGTATTCAGTGAGTTCCCAATGGGACATGCTTGTATGAGTGTGCTTTTCAATATGTAACAACATTTTAAGGAACGGACTCTAAGTATCATGGTGAATTCAGTAGGTTCCCAATAGGATTCGCATGTAATAAGCTTGTTATTCAAGATAGAGCAGCGTTTTAAGGAACGGAAACACTGTTTCTCTGTGAATTCAGTTAGTTCCCAGTAGCAGGCATTTGTAATATGCGTACTTCTAAAGACTTATCAAAATTTGGTGTGCCGAATCTGAGTAACATGGTGAATTCGGTTAGTTCCCAATAGGCCGCAGTAGTAATAAGTGGACTGTTCGGGATATAGAAAAATTTTCACGAATGGAATCAAAATTTCTAGGCGAATTCAGTGAGTTTCCAATGGGACATGCTTGTATGAGTGTGCTTTTCAATATGTAACAACATTTTAAGGAACGGACTCTAAGTATCATGGTGAATTCAGTAGGTTCGCAATAGGATTCGCATGTAATAAGCTTGTTATTCAAGATAGAGCAGCGTTTTAAGGAACGGAAACACTGTTTCTCTCTGAATTCAGTTAGTTCCCAGTAGCAGGCCTTTGTAATATGCGTACATCTAAAGACTTATCAAAATTTGGTGTGCCGAATCTGAGTAACATGGTGAATTCGGTTAGTTCCCAATAGGCCGCAGTAGTAATAAGTGGACTGTTCGGGATATAGAAAAATTTTCACGAATGGAATCAAAATTTCTAGGCAAATTCAGTGAGTTCCCAATGGGACATGCTTGTATGAGTGTGCTTTTCAATATGTAACAACATTTTAAGGAACGGATTCTAAGTATCATGGTGAATACAGTAGGTTCCCAATAGGATTCGCATGTAATAAGCTTGTTATTCAAGATAGAGCAACGTTTTAAGGAACGGAAACACTGTTTCTCTGTGAATTCAGTTAGTTCCCAGTAGCAGGCTCTTGTAATATGCGTAATTCTAAAGATTTATCAAAATTTGGTGTGCCGAATCTGAGTAACATGGTGAATTCGGTTAGTTCCCAATAGGCCGCAGTAGTAATAAGTGGACTGTTCGGGATATAGAAAAATTTTCACGAATGGAATCAAAATTTCTAGGCGAATTCAGTGAGTTCCCAATGGGACATGCTTGTGTGAGTGTGCTTTTCAATATGTAACAACATTTTAAGGAACGGACTCTAAGTATCATGGTGAATTCAGTAGGTTCCCAATAGGATTCGCATGTAATAAGCTTGTTATTCAAGATAGAGCAGCTTTTTTAGGAACGGAAACACTGTTTCTCTGTGAATTCAGTTAGTTCCCAGTAGCAGGCTCTTGTAATATGCGTACTTCTAAAGATTTATCAAAATTTGGTGTGCCGAATCTGAGTAACATGGTGAATTCGGTTAGTTCCCAATAGGCCGCAGTAGTAATAAGTGGACTGTTCGGGATATAGAAAAATTTTCACGAATGGAATCAAAATTTCTAGGCGAATTCAGTGAGTTCCCAAAGGGACACGCTTGTATGAGTGTGCTTTTCAATATGTAACAACATTTTAAGGAACGGACTCTAAGTATCATGGTGAATTCAGTAGGTTCCCAATAGGATTCGCATGTAATAAGCTTGTTGTTCAAGATTGAGAAACGTTTTAAGGTACGGAAACACTGTTTCTTGTGAATTCAGTTAGTTCCCAGTAGCAGGCTCTTGTAATATGCGTACTTCTAAAGATTTATCAAAATTTGATGTGCCGAATCTGAGTAACATGGTGAATTCAGTTAGTTCCCAATAGGCCGCAGTAGTAATAAGTGGACTGTTCGGGATATAGAAAAATTTTCACGAATGGAATCAAATTTTCTAGGCGAATTCAGTGAGTTCCCAAAGGGACACGCTTGTATGAGTGTGCTTTTCAATATGTAACAACATTTTAAGGATCGGACTCTAAGTATCATGGTGAATTCAGTAGGTTCCCAATAGGATTCGCATGTAATAAGCTTGTTATTCAAGATAGAGCAGCGTTTTAAGGTACGGAAACACTGTTTCTCTGTGAATTCAGTTAGTTCCCAGTAGCAGGCTCTTGTAATATGCGTACTTCTAAAGATTTATCAAAATTTGGTGTGACGAATCTGAGTAACATGGTGAATTCGGTTAGTTCCCAATAGGCCGCAGTAGTAATAAGTGGACTGTTCGGGATATAGAAAAATTTTCACGAATGGAATCAAAATTTCTAGGCGAATTCAGTGAGTTCCCAAAGGGACACGCTTGTATGAGTGTGCTTTTCAATATGTAACAACATTTTAAGGAACGGACTCTAAGTATCATGGTGAATTCAGTAGGTTCCCAATAGGATTCACATGTAATAAGCTTGTTGTTCAAGATTGAGCAGCGTTTTAAGGTACGGAAACACTGTTTCTCTGTGAATTCAGTTAGTTCCCAGTAGCAGGCTCTTGTAATATGCGTACTTCTAAGGATTTATCAAAATTTGGTGTGACGAATCTGAGTAACATGGTGAATTCGGTTAGTTCCCAATAGGCCGCAGTAGTAATAAGTGGACTGTTCGGGATATAGAAAAATTTTCACGAATGGAATCAAAATTTCTAGGCGAATCAGTGAGTTCCCAAAGGGACACGCTTGTAAGAGTGTGCTTTTCAATATGTAACAACATTTTAAGGAACGGACTCTAAGTATCATGGTGAATTCAGTAGGTTCCCAATAGGATTCGCATGTAATAAGCTTGTTATTCAAGATAGAGCAGCGTTTTAAGGAACGGAAACACTGTTTCTCTGTGAATTCAGTTAGTTCCCAGTAGCAGGCCTTTGTAATATGCGTACTTCTAAAGACTTATCAAAATTTGGTGTGCCGAATCTGAGTAACATGGTGAATTCGGTTAGTTCCCAATAGGCCGCAGTAGTAATAAGTGGACTGTTCGGGATATAGAAAAATTTTCACGAATGGAATCAAAATTTCTAGGCAAATTCAGTGAGTTCCCAATGGGACATGCTTGTATGAGTGTGCTTTTCAATATGTAAAAACATTTTAAGGAACGGACTATAAGTATCATGGTGAATTCAGTAGGTTCCCAATAGGATTCGCATGTAATAAGATTGTTATTCAAGATAGAGCAACGTTTTAAGGAACGGAAACACTGTTTCTCTGTGAATTCAGTTAGTTCCCAGTAGCAGGCTCTTGTAATATGCGTAATTCTAAAGATTTATCAAAATTTGGTGTGCCGAATCTGAGTAACATGGTGAATTCGGTTAGTTCCCAATAGGCCGCAGTAGTAATAAGTGGACTGTTCGGGATATAGAAAAATTTTCACGAATGGAATCAAAATTTCTAGGCGAATTCAGTGAGTTCCCAATGGGACATGCTTGTGTGAGTGTGCTTTTCAATATGTAACAACATTTTAAGGAACGGACTCTAAGTATCATGGTGAATTCAGTAGGTTCCCAATAGGATTCGCATGTAATAAGCTTGTTGTTCAAGATTGAGCAACGTTTTAAGGTACGGAAACACTGTTTCTCTGTGAATTCAGTTAGTTCCCAGTAGCAGGCTCTTGTAATATGCGTACTTCTAAAGATTTATCAAAATTTGGTGTGCCGAATCTGAGTAACATGGTGAATTCGGATAGTTCCCAATAGGCCGCAGTAGTAATAAGTGGACTGTTCGGGATATAGAAAAATTTTCACGAATGGAATCAAAATTTCTATCCGAATTCAGTGAGTTCCCAAAGGGACACGCTTGTATGAGTGTGCTTTTCAATATGTAACAACATTTTAAGGAACGGACTCTAAGTATCATGGTGAATTCAGTAGGTTCCCAATAGGATTCGCATGTAATAAGCTTGTTATTCAAGATAGAGCAGCGTTTTAAGGTACGGAAACACTGTTTCTCTGTGAATTCAGTTAGTTCCCAGTAGCAGGCTCTTGTAATATGCGTACTTCTAACGATTTATCAAAATTTGGTGAGCCGAATCTGAGTAACATGGTGAATTCGGTGAGTTCCCAATAGGCCGCAGTAGTAATAAGTGGACTGTTCGGGATATAGAAAAATATTAACGAATGGAATCAAAATTTCTAGGCAAATTCAGTGACTTCCCAATGGGACATGCTTGTTTGAGTGTGCTTTTCAATATAGAGCAACATTTTAATGAACGGAATCTAAGTATCATGGTGAATTCAGTAGGTTCCCAATAGGATTCTCATGTAATAAGATTGTTATTCAAGATAGAGCAACGTTTTAAAGAACCGACACACAGTTTCTTTGTGAATTCAGTTAGTTCCCAGTAGCAGGCTCTTGTAATATGCGTACTTCCAAAGATTTATCAAAATTTGGTGTGCCGAATCTGAGTAAAATGGTGAATTCGGTTAGTCCCAATAGGCCGCAGTAGTAATAAGTGGACTGTTCGGGATATAGAAAAATTTTCACGAATGGAATCAAAATTTCTAGGCAAATTCAGTGAGTTCCCAATGGGACACGCTTGTATGAGTGTGCTTTTCAATATGTAACAACATTTTAAGGAACGGACTCTAAGTATCATGGTGAATTCAGTAGGTTCCCAATAGGATTCGCATGTAATAAGCTTGTTATTCAAGATAGAGCAGCGTTTTAAGGAACGGAAACACTGTTTCTCTGTGAAGTCAGTTAGTTCCCAGTAGCAGGCTCTTGTAATATGCGTAATTCTAAAGATTTATCAAAATTTGGTGTGCCGAATCTGAGTAACATGGTGAATTCGGTTAGTTCCCAATAGGCCGCAGTAGTAATAAGTGGACTGTTCGGGATATAGAAAAATTTTCACGAATGGAATCAAAATTTCTAGGCGAATTCAGTGAGTTCCCAATGGGACATGCTTGTGTGAGTGTGCTTTTCAATATGTAACAACATTTTAAGGAACGGACTCTAAGTATCATGGTGAATTCAGTAGGTTCCCAATAGGATTCGCATGTAATAAGCTTGTTATTCAAGATAGAGCAGCGTTTTAAGGTACGGAAACACTGTTTCTCTGTGAATTCAGTTAGTTCCCAGTAGCAGGCTCTTGTAATATGCGTACTTCTAACGATTTATCAAAATTTGGTGAGCCGAATCTGAGTAACATGGTGAATTCGGTGAGTTACCAATAGGCCGCAGTAGTAATAAGTGGACTGTTCGGGATATAGAAAAATATTAACGAATGGAATCAAAATTTCTAGGCAAATTCAGTGACTTCCCAATGGGACATGCTTGTTTGAGTGTGCTTTTCAATATAGAGCAACATTTTAAGGAACGGAATCTAAGTATCATGGTGAATTCAGTAGGTTCCCAATAGGATTCGCATGTAATACGCTTGTTATTCAAGATAGAGCAGCGTTTTAAGGAACGGAAACACTGTTTCTCTGTGAATTCAGTTAGTTCCCAGTAGCAGGCCTTTGTAATATGCGTACTTCTAAAGACTTATCAAAATTTGGTGTGCCGAATCTGAGTAACATGGTGAATTCGGTTAGTTCCCAATAGGCCGCAGTAGTAATAAGTGGACTGTTCGGGATATAGAAAAATTTTCACGAATGGAATCAAAATTTCTAGGCAAATTCAGTGAATTCCCAATGGGACACGCTTGTATGAGTGTGCTTTTCAATATGTAACAACATTTTAAGGAACGGACTCTAAGTATCATGGTGAATTCAGTAGGTTCCCAATAGGATTCGCATGTAATAAGCTTGTTATTCAAGATAGAGCAGCGTTTTAAGGAACGGAAACACTGTTTCTCTGTGAATTCAGTTAGTTCCCAGTAGCAGGCTCTTGTAATATGCGTACTTCTAACGATTTATCAAAATTTGGTGAGCCGAATCTGAGTAACATGGTGAATTCGGTGAGTTCCCAATAGGCCGCAGTAGTAATAAGTGGACTGTTCGGGATATAGAAAAATATTAACGAATGGAATCAAAATTTCTAGGCAAATTCAGTGACTTCCCAATGGGACATGCTTGTTTGAGTGTGCTTTTCAATGTAGAGCAACATTTTCATGAACGGAATCTAAGTATCATGGTGAATTCAGTAGGTTCCCAATAGGATTCTCATGTAATAAGATTGTTATTCAAGATAGAGCAACGTTTTAAAGAACCGAAACACTGTTTCTTTGTGAATTCAGTTAGTTCCCAGTAGCAGGCTCTTGTAATATGCGTACTTCCAAAGATTTATCAAAATTTGGTGTGCCGAATCTGAGTTACACGGTGAATTCGGTTAGTCCCAATAGACCGCAGTAGTAATAAGTGGACTGTTCGGGATATAGAAAAATTTTCACGAATGGAATCAAAATTTCTAGGCGAATTCTGTGAGTTCCCAATGGGACATGCTTGTATGAGTGTGCTTTTCAATATGTAACAACATTTTAATGAACGGACTCTAAGTATCATGGTGAATTCAGTAGGTTCCCAATAGGATTCGCATGTAATAAGCTTGTTATTCAAGATAGAGCAGCGTTTTAAGGTACGGAAACACTGTTTCTCTGTGAATTCAGTTAGTTCCCAGTAGCAGGCTCTTGTACTATGCGTACTTCTAAAGACTTATCAAAATTTGGTGTGCCGAATCTGAGTAACATGGTGAATTCGGTTAGTTCCCAATAGGCCGCAGTAGTAATAAGTGGACTGTTCGGGATATAGAAAAATTTTCACGAATGGAATCAAAATTTCTAGGCGAATTCAGTGAGTTCCCAAAGGGACACGCTTGTATGAGTGTGCTTTTCAATATGTAACAACATTTTAAGGAACGGACTCTAAGTATCATGGTGAATTCAGTAGGTTCCCAATAGGATTCGCATGTAATAAGCTTGTTATTCAAGATAGAGCAGCGTTTTAAGGTACGGAAACACTGTTTCTCTGTGAATTCAGTTAGTTCCCAGTAGCAGGCTCTTGTAATATGCGTACTTCTAAAGATTTATCAAAATTTGGTGTGCCGAATCTGAGTAACATGGTGAATTCGGTTAGTTCCCAATAGGCCGCAGTAGTAATAAGTGGACTGTTCGGGATATAGAAAAATTTTCACGAATGGAATCAAAATTTCTAGGCGAATTCAGTGAGTTCCCAATGGGACATGCTTGTATGAGTGTGCTTTTCAATATGTAACAACATTTTAATGAACGGACTCTAAGTATCATGGTGAATTCAGTAGGTTCCCAATAGGATTCGCATGTAATAAGCTTGTTATTCAAGATAGAGCAGCGTTTTAAGGTACGGAAACACTGTTTCTCTGTGAATTCAGTTAGTTCCCAGTAGCAGGCTCTTGTACTATGCGTACTTCTAAAGATTTATCAAAATTTGGTGTGCCGAATCTGAGTAACATGGTGAATTCGGTTAGTTCCCAATAGGCCGCAGTAGTAATAAGTGGACTGTTCGGGATATAGAAAAATTTTCACGAATGGAATCAAAATTTCTAGGCGAATTCAGTGAGTTCCCAAAGGGACACGCTTGTATGAGTGTGCTTTTCAATATGTAACAACATTTTAAGGAACGGACTCTAAGTATCATGGTGAATTCAGTAGGTTCCCAATAGGATTCGCATGTAATAAGCTTGTTATTCAAGATAGAGCAGCGTTTTAAGGTACGGAAACACTGTTTCTCTGTGAATTCAGTTAGTTCCCAGTAGCAGGCTCTTGTAATATGCGTACTTCTAAAGATTTATCAAAATTTGGTGTGCCGAATCTGAGTAACATGGTGAATTCGGTTAGTTCCCAATAGGCCGCAGTAGTAATAAGTGGACTGTTCGGGATATAGAAAAATTTTCACGAATGGAATCAAAATTTCTAGGCGAATTCAGTGAGTTCCCAATGGGACATGCTTGTATGAGTGTGCTTTTCAATATGTAACAACATTTTAAGGAACGGACTCTAAGTATCATGGTGAATTCAGTAGATCCCAATAGGACTCGCATGTAATAAGCTTGTTGTTCAAGATAGAGCAACGTTTTAAGGTACGGAAATACTGTTTCTCTCTGAAATCAGTTAGTTCCCAGTAGCAGGCCTTTGTAATATGCGTACTTCTAAAGACTTATCAAAATTTGGTGTGCCGAATCTGAGTAACATGGTGAATTCGGTTAGTTCCCAATAGGCCGCAGTAGTAATAAGTGGACTGTTCGGGATATAGAAAAATTTTCACGAATGGAATCAAAATTTCTAGGCGAATTCAGTGAGATCCCAAAGGGAAACGCTTGTATGAGTGTGCTTTTCAATATGTAACAACATTTTAAGGAACGGACTCTAAGTATCATGGTGAATTCAGTAGGTTCCCAATAGGATTCGCATGTAATAAGCTTGTTATTCAAGATAGAGCAGCGTTTTAAGGTACGGAAACACTGTTTCTCTGTGAATTCAGTTAGTTCCCCGTAGCAGGCTCTTGTAATATGCGTACTTCTAAAGATTTATCAAAATTTGGTGTGCCGAATCTGAGTAACATGGTGAATTCGGTTAGTTCCCAATAGGCCGCAGTAGTAATAAGTGGAGTGTTCGGGACATAGAAAAATTTTCACGAATGGAATCAAAATTTCTAGGCGAATTCAGTGAGTTCCCAAAGGGACATGCTTGTATGAGTGTGCTTTTCAATATGTAACAACATTTTAACGAACGGACTCTAAGTATCATGGTGAATTCAGTAGGTTCCCAATAGGATTCGCATGTAATAAGCTTGTTATTCAAGATAGAGCAGCGTTTTAAGGAACGGAAACACTGTTTCTCTGTGAATTCAGTTAGTTCCCAGTAGCAGGCCTTTGTAATATGCGTACTTCTAAAGACTTATCAAAATTTGGTGTGCCGAATCTGAGTAACATGGTGAATTCGGTTAGTTCCCAATAGGCCGCAGTAGTAATAAGTGGACTGTTCGGGATATAGAAAAATTTTCACGAATGGAATCAAAATTTCTAGGCAAATTCAGTGAGTTCCCAATGGGACATGCTTGTATGAGTGTGCTTTTCAATATGTAACAACATTTTAAGGTACGGACTCTAAGTATCATGGTGAATTCAGTAGGTTCCCAATAGGATTCGCATGTAATAAGCTTGTTATTCAAGATAGAGCAGCGTTTTAAGGAACGGAAACACTGTTTCTCTGTGAAGTCAGTTAGTTCCCAGTAGCAGGCTCTTGTAATATGCGTAATTCTAAAGATTTATCAAAATTTGGTGTGCCGAATCTGAGTAACATGGTGAATTCGGTTAGTTCCCAATAGGCCGCAGTAGTAATAAGTGGACTGTTCGGGATATAGAAAAATTTTCACGAATGGAATCAAAATTTCTAGGCGAATTCAGTGAGTTCCCAATGGGACATGCTTGTGTGAGTGTGCTTTTCAATATGTAACAACATTTTAAGGAACGGACTCTAAGTATCATGGTGAATTCAGTAGGTTCCCAATAGGATTCGCATGTAATAAGCTTGTTATTCAAGATAGAGCAGCGTTTTAAGGTACGGAAACACTGTTTCTCTGTGAATTCAGTTAGTTCCCAGTAGCAGGCTCTTGTAATATGCGTACTTCTAACGATTTATCAAAATTTGGTGAGCCGAATCTGAGTAACATGGTGAATTCGGTGAGTTACCAATAGGCCGCAGTAGTAATAAGTGGACTGTTCGGGATATAGAAAAATATTAACGAATGGAATCAAAATTTCTAGGCAAATTCAGTGACTTCCCAATGGGACATGCTTGTTTGAGTGTGCTTTTCAATATAGAGCAACATTTTAAGGAACGGAATCTAAGTATCATGGTGAATTCAGTAGGTTCCCAATAGGATTCGCATGTAATAAGCTTGTTATTCAAGATAGAGCAGCGTTTTAAGGAACGGAAACACTGTTTCTCTGTGAATTCAGTTAGTTCCCAGTAGCAGGCCTTTGTAATATGCGTACTTGTAAAGACTTATCAAAATTTGGTGTGCCGAATCTGAGTAACATGGTGAATTCGGTTAGTTCCCAATAGGCCGCAGTAGTAATAAGTGGACTGTTCGGGATATAGAAAAATTTTCACGAATGGAATCAAAATTTCTAGGCAAATTCAGTGAGTTCCCAATGGGACACGCTTGTATGAGTGTGCTTTTCAATATGTAACAACATTTTAAGGAACGGACTCTAAGTATCATGGTGAATTCAGTAGGTTCCCAATAGGATTCGCATGTAATAAGCTTGTTATTCAAGATAGAGCAGCGTTTTAAGGAACGGAAACACTGTTTCTCTGTGAATTCAGTTAGTTCCCAGTAGCAGGCTCTTGTAATATGCGTACTTCTAACGATTTATCAAAATTTGGTGAGCCGAATCTGAGTAACATGGTGAATTCGGTGAGTTCCCAATAGGCCGCAGTAGTAATAAGTGGACTGTTCGGGATATAGAAAAATATTAACGAATGGAATCAAAATTTCTAGGCAAATTCAGTGACTTCCCAATGGGACATGCTTGTTTGAGTGTGCTTTTCAATATAGAGCAACATTTTAATGAACGGAATCTAAGTATCATGGTGAATTCAGTAGGTTCCCAATAGGATTCTCATGTAATAAGATTGTTATTCAAGATAGAGCAACGTTTTAAAGAACCGAAACACTGTTTCTTTGTGAATTCAGTTAGTTCCCAGTAGCAGGCTCTTGTAATATGCGTACTTCCAAAGATTTATCAAAATTTGGTGTGCCGAATCTGAGTTACACGGTGAATTCGGTTAGTCCCAATAGGCCGCAGTAGTAATAAGTGGACTTTTCGGGATATAGAAAAATTTTCACGAATGGAATCAAAATTTCTAGGCGAATTCTGTGAGTTCCCAATGGGACATGCTTGTCTGAGTGTGCTTTTCAATATGTAACAACATTTTAATGAACGGACTCTAAGTATCATGGTGAATTCAGTAGGTTCCCAATAGGATTCGCATGTAATAAGCTTGTTATTCAAGATAGAGCAGCGTTTTAAGGTACGGAAACACTGTTTCTCTGTGAATTCAGTTAGTTCCCAGTAGCAGGCTCTTGTACTATGCGTACTTCTAAAGACTTATCAAAATTTGGTGTGCCGAATCTGAGTAACATGGTGAATTCGGTTAGTTCCCAATAGGCCGCAGTAGTAATAAGTGGACTGTTCGGGATATAGAAAAATTTTCACGAATGGAATCAAAATTTCTAGGCGAATTCAGTGAGTTCCCAAAGGGACACGCTTGTATGAGTGTGCTTTTCAATATGTAACAACATTTTAAGGAACGGACTCTAAGTATCATGGTGAATTCAGTAGGTTCCCAATAGGATTCGCATGTAATAAGCTTGTTATTCAAGATAGAGCAGCGTTTTAAGGTACGGAAACACTGTTTCTCTGTGAATTCAGTTAGTTCCCAGTAGCAGGCTCTTGTAATATGCGTACTTCTAAAGATTTATCAAAATTTGGTGTGCCGAATCTGAGTAACATGGTGAATTCGGTTAGTTCCCAATAGGCCGCAGTAGTAATAAGTGGACTGTTCGGGATATAGAAAAATTTTCACGAATGGAATCAAAATTTCTAGGCGAATTCAGTGAGTTCCCAATGGGACATGCTTGTATGAGTGTGCTTTTCAATATGTAACAACATTTTAATGAACGGACTCTAAGTATCATGGTGAATTCAGTAGGTTCCCAATAGGATTCGCATGTAATAAGCTTGTTATTCAAGATAGAGCAGCGTTTTAAGGTACGGAAACACTGTTTCTCTGTGAACAGTTAGTTCCCAGTAGCAGGCTCTTGTAATATGCGTACTTCTAAAGATTTATCAAAATTTGGTGTGCCGAATCTGAGTAACATGGTGAATTCGGTTAGTTCCCAATAGGCCGCAGTAGTAATAAGTGGACTGTTCGGGATATAGAAAAATTTTCACGAATGGAATCAAAATTTCTAGGCGAATTCAGTGAGTTCCCAAAGGGACACGCTTGTATGAGTGTGCTTTTCAATATGTAACAACATTTTAAGGAACGGACTCTAAGTATCATGGTGAATTCAGTAGGTTCCCAATAGGATTCGCATGTAATAAGCTTGTTATTCAAGATAGAGCAGCGTTTTAAGGTACGGAAACACTGTTTCTCTGTGAATTCAGTTAGTTCCCAGTAGCAGGCTCTTGTAATATGCGTACTTCTAAAGATTTATCAAAATTTGGTGTGCCGAATCTGAGTAACATGGTGAATTCGGTTAGTTCCCAATAGGCCGCAGTAGTAATAAGTGGACTGTTCGGGATATAGAAAAATTTTCACGAATGGAATCAAAATTTCTAGGCGAATTCAGTGAGTTCCCAAAGGGACACGCTTGTATGAGTGTGCTTTTCAATATGTAACAACATTTTAAGGAACGGACTCTAAGTATCATGGTGAATTCAGTAGGTTCCCAATAGGATTCGCATGTAATAAGCTTGTTATTCAAGATAGAGCAGCGTTTTAAGGTACGGAAACACTGTTTCTCTGTGAATTCAGTTAGTTCCCAGTAGCAGGCTCTTGTAATATGCGTAATTCTAAAGATTTATCAAAATTTGGTGTGCCGAATCTGAGTAACATGGTGAATTCGGTTAGTTCCCAATAGGCCGCAGTAGTAATAAGTGGACTGTTCCGGATATAGAAAAATTTTCACGAATGGAATCAAAATTTCTAGGCGAATTCAGTGAGTTCCCAATGGGACATGCTTGTGTGAGTGTGCTTTTCAATATGTAACAACATTTTAAGGAACGGACTCTAAGTATCATGGTGAATTCAGTAGGTTCCCAATAGGATTCGCATGTAATAAGCTTGTTATTCAAGATAGAGTAGCGTTTTAAGGTACGGAAACACTGTTTCTCTGTGAATTCAGTTAGTTCCCAGTAGCAGGCTCTTGTAATATGCGTACTTCTAAAGATTTATCAAAATTTGGTGTGACGAATCTGAGTAACATGGTGAATTCGGTTAGTTCCCAATAGGCCGCAGTAGTAATAAGTGGACTGTTCGGGATATAGAAAAATTTTCACGAATGGAATCAAAATTTCTATCCGAATTCAGTGAGTTCCCAAAGGGACACGCTTGTATGAGTGTGCTTTTCAATATGTAACAACATTTTAAGGAACGGACTCTAAGTATCATGGTGAATTCAGTAGGTTCCCAATAGGATTCGCATGTAATAAGCTTGTTATTCAAGATAGAGCAGCGTTTTAAGGTACGGAAACACTGTTTCTCTGTGAATTCAGTTAGTTCCCAGTAGCAGGCTCTTGTAATATGCGTAATTCTAAAGATTTATCAAAATTTGGTGTGCCGAATCTGAGTAACATGGTGAATTCGGTTAGTTCCCAATAGGCCGCAGTAGTAATAAGTGGACTGTTCCGGATATAGAAAAATTTTCACGAATGGAATCAAAATTTCTAGGCGAATTCAGTGAGTTCCCAATGGGACATGCTTGTGTGAGTGTGCTTTTCAATATGTAACAACATTTTAAGGAACGGACTCTAAGTATCATGGTGAATTCAGTAGGTTCCCAATAGGATTCGCATGTAATAAGCTTGTTATTCAAGATAGAGTAGCGTTTTAAGGTACGGAAACACTGTTTCTCTGTGAATTCAGTTAGTTCCCAGTAGCAGGCTCTTGTAATATGCGTACTTCTAAAGATTTATCAAAATTTGGTGTGACGAATCTGAGTAACATGGTGAATTCGGTTAGTTCCCAATAGGCCGCAGTAGTAATAAGTGGACTGTTCGGGATATAGAAAAATTTTCACGAATGGAATCAAAATTTCTATCCGAATTCAGTGAGTTCCCAAAGGGACACGCTTGTATGAGTGTGCTTTTCAATATGTAACAACATTTTAAGGAACGGACTCTAAGTATCATGGTGAATTCAGTAGGTTCCCAATAGGATTCGCATGTAATAAGCTTGTTATTCAAGATAGAGCAGCGTTTTAAGGTACGGAAACACTGTTTCTCTGTGAATTCAGTTAGTTCCCAGTAGCAGGCTCTTGTAATATGCGTACTTCTAACGATTTATCAAAATTTGGTGAGCCGAATCTGAGTAACATGGTGAATTCGGTGAGTTCCCAATAGGCCGCAGTAGTAATAAGTGGACTGTTCGGGATATAGAAAAATATTAACGAATGGAATCAAAATTTCTAGGCAAATTCAGTGACTTCCCAATGGGACATGCTTGTTTGAGTGTGCTTTTCAATATAGAGCAACATTTAAAGGAACGGAATCTAAGTATCATGGTGAATTCAGTAGGTTCCCAATAGGATTCTCATGTAATAAGATTGTTATTCAAGATAGAGCAACGTTTTAAAGAACCGACACACTGTTTCTTTGGGAATTCAGTTAGTTCCCAGTAGCAGGCTCTTGTAATATGCGTACTTCCAAAGATTTATCAAAATTTGGTGTGCCGAATCTGAGTAAAATGGTGAATTCGGTTAGTCCCAATAGGCCGCAGTAGTAATAAGTGGACTGTTCGGGATATAGAAAAATTTTCACGAATGGAATCAAAATTTCTAGGCGAATTCAGTGAGTTCCCAATGGGACATGCTTGTATGAGTGTGCTTTTCAATATGTAACAACATTTTAAGGAACGGACTCTAAGTATCATGGGGTATTCAGTAGGTTCCCAATAGGATTCGCATGTAATAAGCTTGTTATTCAAGATAGAGCAGCGTTTTAAGGTACGGAAACACTGTTTCTCTGTGAATTCAGTTAGTTCCCAGTAGCAGGCTCTTGTAATATGCGTACTTCTAAAGATTTATCAAAATTTGGTGTGCCGAATCTGAGTAACATGGTGAATTCGGTTAGTTCCCAATAGGCCGCAGTAGTAATAAGTGGACTGTTCGGGACATAGAAAAATTTTCACGAATGGAATCAAAATTTCTAGGCGAATTCAGTGAGTTCCCAATGGGACATGCTTGTATGAGTGTGCTTTTCAATATGTAACAACATTTTAAGGAACGGACTCTAAGTATCATGGTGAATTCAGTAGGTTCCCAATAGGATTCGCATGTAATAAGCTTGTTATTCAAGATAAAGCAGCGTTTTAAGGAACGGAAACACTGTTTCTCTGTGAATTCAGTTAGTTCCCAGTAGCAGGCCTTTGTAATATGCGTACTTCTAAAGACTTATCAAAATTTGGTGTGCCGAATCTGAGTAACATAGTGAATTCGGTTAGTTCCCAATAGGCCGCAGTAGTAATAAGTGGACTGTTCGGGATATAGAAAAATTTTCACGAATGGAATCAAAATTTCTAGGCAAATTCAGTGAGTTCCCAATGGGACACGCTTGTATGAGTGTGCTTTTCAATATGTAACAACATTTTAAGGAACGGACTCTAAGTATCATGGTGAATTCAGTAGGTTCCCAATAGGATTCGCATGTAATAAGCTTGTTATTCAAGATAGAGCAGCGTTTTAAGGAACGGAAACACTGTTTCTCTGTGAAGTCAGTTAGTTCCCAGTAGCAGGCTCTTGTAATATGCGTAATTCTAAAGATTTATCAAAATTTGGTGTGCCGAATCTGAGTAACATGGTGAATTCGGTTAGTTCCCAATAGGCCGCAGTAGTAATAAGTGGACTGTTCGGGATATAGAAAAATTTTCACGAATGGAATCAAAATTTCTAGGCGAATTCAGTGAGTTCCCAATGGGACATGCTTGTGTGAGTGTGCTTTTCAATATGTAACAACATTTTAAGGAACGGACTCTAAGTATCATGGTGAATTCAGTAGGTTCCCAATAGGATTCGCATGTAATAAGCTTGTTATTCAAGATAGAGCAGCGTTTTAAGGTACGGAAACACTGTTTCTCTGTGAATTCAGTTAGTTCCCAGTAGCAGGCTCTTGTAATATGCGTACTTCTAACGATTTATCAAAATTTGGTGAGCCGAATCTGAGTAACATGGTGAATTCGGTGAGTTACCAATAGGCCGCAGTAGTAATAAGTGGACTGTTCGGGATATAGAAAAATATTAACGAATGGAATCAAAATTTCTAGGCAAATTCAGTGACTTCCCAATGGGACATGCTTGTTTGAGTGTGCTTTTCAATATAGAGCAACATTTTAAGGAACGGAATCTAAGTATCATGGTGAATTCAGTAGGTTCCCAATAGGATTCGCATGTAATAAGCTTGTTATTCAAGATAGAGCAGCGTTTTAAGGAACGGAAACACTGTTTCTCTGTGAATTCAGTTAGTTCCCAGTAGCAGGCCTTTGTAATATGCGTACTTCTAAAGACTTATCAAAATTTGGTGTGCCGAATCTGAGTAACATGGTGAATTCGGTTAGTTCCCAATAGGCCGCAGTAGTAATAAGTGGACTGTTCGGGATATAGAAAAATTTTCACGAATGGAATCAAAATTTCTAGGCAAATTCAGTGAATTCCCAATGGGACACGCTTGTATGAGTGTGCTTTTCAATATGTAACAACATTTTAAGGAACGGACTCTAAGTATCATGGTGAATTCAGTAGGTTCCCAATAGGATTCGCATGTAATAAGCTTGTTATTCAAGATAGAGCAGCGTTTTAAGGAACGGAAACACTGTTTCTCTGTGAATTCAGTTAGTTCCCAGTAGCAGGCTCTTGTAATATGCGTACTTCTAACGATTTATCAAAATTTGGTGAGCCGAATCTGAGTAACATGGTGAATTCGGTGAGTTCCCAATAGGCCGCAGTAGTAATAAGTGGACTGTTCGGGATATAGAAAAATATTAACGAATGGAATCAAAATTTCTAGGCAAATTCAGTGACTTCCCAATGGGACATGCTTGTTTGAGTGTGCTTTTCAATATAGAGCAACATTTTAATGAACGGAATCTAAGTATCATGGTGAATTCAGTAGGTTCCCAATAGGATTCTCATGTAATAAGATTGTTATTCAAGATAGAGCAACGTTTTAAAGAACCGAAACACTGTTTCTTTGTGAATTCAGTTAGTTCCCAGTAGCAGGCTCTTGTAATATGCGTACTTCCAAAGATTTATCAAAATTTGGTGTGCCGAATCTGAGTTACACGGTGAATTCGGTTAGTCCCAATAGGCCGCAGTAGTAATAAGTGGACTGTTCGGGATATAGAAAAATTTTCACGAATGGAATCAAAATTTCTAGGCGAATTCTGTGAGTTCCCAATGGGACATGCTTGTATGAGTGTGCTTTTCAATATGTAACAACATTTTAATGAACGGACTCTAAGTATCATGGTGAATTCAGTAGGTTCCCAATAGGATTCGCATGTAATAAGCTTGTTATTCAAGATAGAGCAGCGTTTTAAGGTACGGAAACACTGTTTCTCTGTGAATTCAGTTAGTTCCCAGTAGCAGGCTCTTGTACTATGCGTACTTCTAAAGACTTATCAAAATTTGGTGTGCCGAATCTGAGTAACATGGTGAATTCGGTTAGTTCCCAATAGGCCGCAGTAGTAATAAGTGGACTGTTCGGGATATAGAAAAATTTTCACGAATGGAATCAAAATTTCTAGGCGAATTCAGTGAGTTCCCAAAGGGACACGCTTGTATGAGTGTGCTTTTCAATATGTAACAACATTTTAAGGAACGGACTCTAAGTATCATGGTGAATTCAGTAGGTTCCCAATAGGATTCGCATGTAATAAGCTTGTTATTCAAGATAGAGCAGCGTTTTAAGGTACGGAAACACTGTTTCTCTGTGAATTCAGTTAGTTCCCAGTAGTAGGCTCTTGTAATATGCGTACTTCTAAAGATTTATCAAAATTTGGTGTGCCGAATCGGAGTAACATGGTGAATTCGGTTAGTTCCCAATAGGCCGCAGTAGTAATAAGTGGACTGTTCGGGATATAGAAAAATTTTCACGAATGGAATCAAAATTTCTAGGCGAATTCAGTGAGTTCCCAATGGGACATGCTTGTATGAGTGTGCTTTTCAATATGTAACAACATTTTAATGAACGGACTCTAAGTATCATGGTGAATTCAGTAGGTTCCCAATAGGATTCGCATGTAATAAGCTTGTTATTCAAGATAGAGCAGCGTTTTAAGGTACGGAAACACTGTTTCTCTGTGAATTCAGTTAGTTCCCAGTAGCAGGCTCTTGTACTATGCGTACTTCTAAAGATTTATCAAAATTTGGTGTGCCGAATCTGAGTAACATGGTGAATTCGGTTAGTTCCCAATAGGCCGCAGTAGTAATAAGTGGACTGTTCGGGATATAGAAAAATTTTCACGAATGGAATCAAAATTTCTAGGCGAATTCAGTGAGTTCCCAAAGGGACACGCTTGTATGAGTGTGCTTTTCAATATGTAACAACATTTTAAGGAACGGACTCTAAGTATCATGGTGAATTCAGTAGGTTCCCAATAGGATTCGCATGTAATAAGCTTGTTATTCAAGATAGAGCAGCGTTTTAAGGTACGGAAACACTGTTTCTCTGTGAATTCAGTTAGTTCCCAGTAGCAGGCTCTTGTAATATGCGTACTTCTAAAGATTTATCAAAATTTGGTGTGCCGAATCTGAGTAACATGGTGAATTCGGTTAGTTCCCAATAGGCCGCAGTAGTAATAAGTGGACTGTTCGGGATATAGAAAAATTTTCACGAATGGAATCAAAATTTCTAGGCGAATTCAGTGAGTTCCCAATGGGACATGCTTGTATGAGTGTGCTTTTCAATATGTAACAACATTTTAAGGAACGGACTCTAAGTATCATGGTGAATTCAGTAGATCCCAATAGGACTCGCATGTAATAAGCTTGTTGTTCAAGATAGAGCAACGTTTTAAGGTACGGAAATACTGTTTCTCTCTGAAATCAGTTAGTTCCCAGTAGCAGGCCTTTGTAATATGCGTACTTCTAAAGACTTATCAAAATTTGGTGTGCCGAATCTGAGTAACATGGTGAATTCGGTTAGTTCCCAATAGGCCGCAGTAGTAATAAGTGGACTGTTCGGGATATAGAAAAATTTTCACGAATGGAATCAAAATTTCTAGGCGAATTCAGTGAGATCCCAAAGGGAAACGCTTGTATGAGTGTGCTTTTCAATATGTAACAACATTTTAAGGAACGGACTCTAAGTATCATGGTGAATTCAGTAGGTTCCCAATAGGATTCGCATGTAATAAGCTTGTTATTCAAGATAGAGCAGCGTTTTAAGGTACGGAAACACTGTTTCTCTGTGAATTCAGTTAGTTCCCCGTAGCAGGCTCTTGTAATATGCGTACTTCTAAAGATTTATCAAAATTTGGTGTGCCGAATCTGAGTAACATGGTGAATTCGGTTAGTTCCCAATAGGCCGCAGTAGTAATAAGTGGAGTGTTCGGGACATAGAAAAATTTTCACGAATGGAATCAAAATTTCTAGGCGAATTCAGTGAGTTCCCAAAGGGACATGCTTGTATGAGTGTGCTTTTCAATATGTAACAACATTTTAACGAACGGACTCTAAGTATCATGGTGAATTCAGTAGGTTCCCAATAGGATTCGCATGTAATAAGCTTGTTATTCAAGATAGAGCAGCGTTTTAAGGAACGGAAACACTGTTTCTCTGTGAATTCAGTTAGTTCCCAGTAGCAGGCCTTTGTAATATGCGTACTTCTAAAGACTTATCAAAATTTGGTGTGCCGAATCTGAGTAACATGGTGAATTCGGTTAGTTCCCAATAGGCCGCAGTAGTAATAAGTGGACTGTTCGGGATATAGAAAAATTTTCACGAATGGAATCAAAATTTCTAGGCAAATTCAGTGAGTTCCCAATGGGACATGCTTGTATGAGTGTGCTTTTCAATATGTAACAACATTTTAAGGAACGGACTCTAAGTATCATGGTGAATTCAGTAGGTTCCCAATAGGATTCGCATGTAATAAGCTTGTTATTCAAGATAGAGCAGCGTTTTAAGGAACGGAAACACTGTTTCTCTGTGAAGTCAGTTAGTTCCCAGTAGCAGGCTCTTGTAATATGCGTAATTCTAAAGATTTATCAAAATTTGGTGTGCCGAATCTGAGTAACATGGTGAATTCGGTTAGTTCCCAATAGGCCGCAGTAGTAATAAGTGGACTGTTCGGGATATAGAAAAATTTTCACGAATGGAATCAAAATTTCTAGGCGAATTCAGTGAGTTCCCAATGGGACATGCTTGTGTGAGTGTGCTTTTCAATATGTAACATCATTTTAAGGAACGGACTCTAAGTATCATGGTGAATTCAGTAGGTTCCCAATAGGATTCGCATGTAATAAGCTTGTTATTCAAGATAGAGCGGCGTTTTAAGGTACGGAAACACTGTTTCTCTGTGAATTCAGTTAGTTCCCAGTAGCAGGCTCTTGTAATATGCGTACTTCTAACGATTTATCAAAATTTGGTGTGCCGAATCTGAGTAACATGGTGAATTCGGTGAGTTACCAATAGGCCGCAGTAGTAATAAGTGGACTGTTCGGGATATAGAAAAATATTAACGAATGGAATCAAAATTTCTAGGCAAATTCAGTGACTTCCCAATGGGACATGCTTGTTTGAGTGTGCTTTTCAATATAGAGCAACATTTTAAGGAACGGAATCTAAGTATCATGGTGAATTCAGTAGGTTCCCAATAGGATTCGCATGTAATAAGCTTGTTATTCAAGATAGAGCAGCGTTTTAAGGAACGGAAACACTGTTTCTCTGTGAATTCAGTTAGTTCCCAGTAGCAGGCCTTTGTAATATGCGTACTTGTAAAGACTTATCAAAATTTGGTGTGCCGAATCTGAGTAACATGGTGAATTCGGTTAGTTCCCAATAGGCCGCAGTAGTAATAAGTGGACTGTTCGGGATATAGAAAAATTTTCACGAATGGAATCAAAATTTCTAGGCAAATTCAGTGAGTTCCCAATGGGACACGCTTGTATGAGTGTGCTTTTCAATATGTAACAACATTTTAAGGAACGGACTCTAAGTATCATGGTGAATTCAGTAGGTTCCCAATAGGATTCGCATGTAATAAGCTTGTTATTCAAGATAGAGCAGCGTTTTAAGGAACGGAAACACTGTTTCTCTGTGAATTCAGTTAGTTCCCAGTAGCAGGCTCTTGTAATATGCGTACTTCTAACGATTTATCAAAATTTGGTGAGCCGAATCTGAGTAACATGGTGAATTCGGTGAGTTCCCAATAGGCCGCAGTAGTAATAAGTGGACTGTTCGGGATATAGAAAAATATTAACGAATGGAATCAAAATTTCTAGGCAAATTCAGTGACTTCCCAATGGGACATGCTTGTTTGAGTGTGCTTTTCAATATAGAGCAACATTTTAATGAACGGAATCTAAGTATCATGGTGAATTCAGTAGGTTCCCAATAGGATTCTCATGTAATAAGATTGTTATTCAAGATAGAGCAACGTTTTAAAGAACCGAAACACTGTTTCTTTGTGAATTCAGTTAGTTCCCAGTAGCAGGCTCTTGTAATATGCGTACTTCCAAAGATTTATCAAAATTTGGTGTGCCGAATCTGAGTTACACGGTGAATTCGGTTAGTCCCAATAGGCCGCAGTAGTAATAAGTGGACTGTTCGGGATATAGAAAAATTTTCACGAATGGAATCAAAATTTCTAGGCGAATTCTGTGAGTTCCCAATGGTACATGCTTGTCTGAGTGTGCTTTTCAATATGTAACAACATTTTAATGAACGGACTCTAAGTATCATGGTGAATTCAGTAGGTTCCCAATAGGATTCGCATGTAATAAGCTTGTTATTCAAGATAGAGCAGCGTTTTAAGGTACGGAAACACTGTTTCTCTGTGAATTCAGTTAGTTCCCAGTAGCAGGCTCTTGTACTATGCGTACTTCTAAAGATTTATCAAAATTTGGTGTGCCGAATCTGAGTAACATGGTGAATTCGGTGAGTTACCAATAGGCCGCAGTAGTAATAAGTGGACTGTTCGGGATATAGAAAAATATTAACGAATGGAATCAAAATTTCTAGGCAAATTCAGTGACTTCCCAATGGGACATGCTTGTTTGAGTGTGCTTTTCAATATAGAGCAACATTTTAAGGAACGGAATCTAAGTATCATGGTGAATTCAGTAGGTTCCCAATAGGATTCGCATGTAATAAGCTTGTTATTCAAGATAGAGCAGCGTTTTAAGGAACGGAAACACTGTTTCTCTGTGAATTCAGTTAGTTCCCAGTAGCAGGCCTTTGTAATATGCGTACTTCTAAAGACTTATCAAAATTTGGTGTGCCGAATCTGAGTAACATGGTGAATTCGGTTAGTTCCCAATAGGCCGCAGTAGTAATAAGTGGACTGTTCGGGATATAGAAAAATTTTCACGAATGGAATCAAAATTTCTAGGCAAATTCAGTGAATTCCCAATGGGACACGCTTGTATGAGTGTGCTTTTCAATATGTAACAACATTTTAAGGAACGGACTCTAAGTATCATGGTGAATTCAGTAGGTTCCCAATAGGATTCGCATGTAATAAGCTTGTTATTCAAGATAGAGCAGCGTTTTAAGGAACGGAAACACTGTTTCTCTGTGAATTCAGTTAGTTCCCAGTAGCAGGCTCTTGTAATATGCGTACTTCTAACGATTTATCAAAATTTGGTGAGCCGAATCTGAGTAACATGGTGAATTCGGTGAGTTCCCAATAGGCCGCAGTAGTAATAAGTGGACTGTTCGGGATATAGAAAAATATTAACGAATGGAATCAAAATTTCTAGGCAAATTCAGTGACTTCCCAATGGGACATGCTTGTTTGAGTGTGCTTTTCAATATAGAGCAACATTTTAATGAACGGAATCTAAGTATCATGGTGAATTCAGTAGGTTCCCAATAGGATTCTCATGTAATAAGATTGTTATTCAAGATAGAGCAACGTTTTAAAGAACCGAAACACTGTTTCTTTGTGAATTCAGTTAGTTCCCAGTAGCAGGCTCTTGTAATATGCGTACTTCCAAAGATTTATCAAAATTTGGTGTGCCGAATCTGAGTTACACGGTGAATTCGGTTAGTCCCAATAGGCCGCAGTAGTAATAAGTGGACTGTTCGGGATATAGAAAAATTTTCACGAATGGAATCAAAATTTCTAGGCGAATTCTGTGAGTTCCCAATGGGACATGCTTGTATGAGTGTGCTTTTCAATATGTAACAACATTTTAATGAACGGACTCTAAGTATCATGGTGAATTCAGTAGGTTCCCAATAGGATTCGCATGTAATAAGCTTGTTATTCAAGATAGAGCAGCGTTTTAAGGTACGGAAACACTGTTTCTCTGTGAATTCAGTTAGTTCCCAGTAGCAGGCTCTTGTACTATGCGTACTTCTAAAGACTTATCAAAATTTGGTGTGCCGAATCTGAGTAACATGGTGAATTCGGTTAGTTCCCAATAGGCCGCAGTAGTAATAAGTGGACTGTTCGGGATATAGAAAAATTTTCACGAATGGAATCAAAATTTCTAGGCGAATTCAGTGAGTTCCCAAAGGGACACGCTTGTATGAGTGTGCTTTTCAATATGTAACAACATTTTAAGGAACGGACTCTAAGTATCATGGTGAATTCAGTAGGTTCCCAATAGGATTCGCATGTAATAAGCTTGTTATTCAAGATAGAGCAGCGTTTTAAGGTACGGAAACACTGTTTCTCTGTGAATTCAGTTAGTTCCCAGTAGTAGGCTCTTGTAATATGCGTACTTCTAAAGATTTATCAAAATTTGGTGTGCCGAATCGGAGTAACATGGTGAATTCGGTTAGTTCCCAATAGGCCGCAGTAGTAATAAGTGGACTGTTCGGGATATAGAAAAATTTTCACGAATGGAATCAAAATTTCTAGGCGAATTCAGTGAGTTCCCAATGGGACATGCTTGTATGAGTGTGCTTTTCAATATGTAACAACATTTTAATGAACGGACTCTAAGTATCATGGTGAATTCAGTAGGTTCCCAATAGGATTCGCATGTAATAAGCTTGTTATTCAAGATAGAGCAGCGTTTTAAGGTACGGAAACACTGTTTCTCTGTGAATTCAGTTAGTTCCCAGTAGCAGGCTCTTGTACTATGCGTACTTCTAAAGATTTATCAAAATTTGGTGTGCCGAATCTGAGTAACATGGTGAATTCGGTTAGTTCCCAATAGGCCGCAGTAGTAATAAGTGGACTGTTCGGGATATAGAAAAATTTTCACGAATGGAATCAAAATTTCTAGGCGAATTCAGTGAGTTCCCAAAGGGACACGCTTGTATGAGTGTGCTTTTCAATATGTAACAACATTTTAAGGAACGGACTCTAAGTATCATGGTGAATTCAGTAGGTTCCCAATAGGATTCGCATGTAATAAGCTTGTTATTCAAGATAGAGCAGCGTTTTAAGGTACGGAAACACTGTTTCTCTGTGAATTCAGTTAGTTCCCAGTAGCAGGCTCTTGTAATATGCGTACTTCTAAAGATTTATCAAAATTTGGTGTGCCGAATCTGAGTAACATGGTGAATTCGGTTAGTTCCCAATAGGCCGCAGTAGTAATAAGTGGACTGTTCGGGATATAGAAAAATTTTCACGAATGGAATCAAAATTTCTAGGCGAATTCAGTGAGTTCCCAATGGGACATGCTTGTATGAGTGTGCTTTTCAATATGTAACAACATTTTAAGGAACGGACTCTAAGTATCATGGTGAATTCAGTAGATCCCAATAGGACTCGCATGTAATAAGCTTGTTGTTCAAGATAGAGCAACGTTTTAAGGTACGGAAATACTGTTTCTCTCTGAAATCAGTTAGTTCCCAGTAGCAGGCCTTTGTAATATGCGTACTTCTAAAGACTTATCAAAATTTGGTGTGCCGAATCTGAGTAACATGGTGAATTCGGTTAGTTCCCAATAGGCCGCAGTAGTAATAAGTGGACTGTTCGGGATATAGAAAAATTTTCACGAATGGAATCAAAATTTCTAGGCGAATTCAGTGAGATCCCAAAGGGAAACGCTTGTATGAGTGTGCTTTTCAATATGTAACAACATTTTAAGGAACGGACTCTAAGTATCATGGTGAATTCAGTAGGTTCCCAATAGGATTCGCATGTAATAAGCTTGTTATTCAAGATAGAGCAGCGTTTTAAGGTACGGAAACACTGTTTCTCTGTGAATTCAGTTAGTTCCCCGTAGCAGGCTCTTGTAATATGCGTACTTCTAAAGATTTATCAAAATTTGGTGTGCCGAATCTGAGTAACATGGTGAATTCGGTTAGTTCCCAATAGGCCGCAGTAGTAATAAGTGGAGTGTTCGGGACATAGAAAAATTTTCACGAATGGAATCAAAATTTCTAGGCGAATTCAGTGAGTTCCCAAAGGGACATGCTTGTATGAGTGTGCTTTTCAATATGTAACAACATTTTAACGAACGGACTCTAAGTATCATGGTGAATTCAGTAGGTTCCCAATAGGATTCGCATGTAATAAGCTTGTTATTCAAGATAGAGCAGCGTTTTAAGGAACGGAAACACTGTTTCTCTGTGAATTCAGTTAGTTCCCAGTAGCAGGCCTTTGTAATATGCGTACTTCTAAAGACTTATCAAAATTTGGTGTGCCGAATCTGAGTAACATGGTGAATTCGGTTAGTTCCCAATAGGCCGCAGTAGTAATAAGTGGACTGTTCGGGATATAGAAAAATTTTCACGAATGGAATCAAAATTTCTAGGCAAATTCAGTGAGTTCCCAATGGGACATGCTTGTATGAGTGTGCTTTTCAATATGTAACAACATTTTAAGGAACGGACTCTAAGTATCATGGTGAATTCAGTAGGTTCCCAATAGGATTCGCATGTAATAAGCTTGTTATTCAAGATAGAGCAGCGTTTTAAGGAACGGAAACACTGTTTCTCTGTGAAGTCAGTTAGTTCCCAGTAGCAGGCTCTTGTAATATGCGTAATTCTAAAGATTTATCAAAATTTGGTGTGCCGAATCTGAGTAACATGGTGAATTCGGTTAGTTCCCAATAGGCCGCAGTAGTAATAAGTGGACTGTTCGGGATATAGAAAAATTTTCACGAATGGAATCAAAATTTCTAGGCGAATTCAGTGAGTTCCCAATGGGACATGCTTGTGTGAGTGTGCTTTTCAATATGTAACATCATTTTAAGGAACGGACTCTAAGTATCATGGTGAATTCAGTAGGTTCCCAATAGGATTCGCATGTAATAAGCTTGTTATTCAAGATAGAGCGGCGTTTTAAGGTACGGAAACACTGTTTCTCTGTGAATTCAGTTAGTTCCCAGTAGCAGGCTCTTGTAATATGCGTACTTCTAACGATTTATCAAAATTTGGTGTGCCGAATCTGAGTAACATGGTGAATTCGGTGAGTTACCAATAGGCCGCAGTAGTAATAAGTGGACTGTTCGGGATATAGAAAAATATTAACGAATGGAATCAAAATTTCTAGGCAAATTCAGTGACTTCCCAATGGGACATGCTTGTTTGAGTGTGCTTTTCAATATAGAGCAACATTTTAAGGAACGGAATCTAAGTATCATGGTGAATTCAGTAGGTTCCCAATAGGATTCGCATGTAATAAGCTTGTTATTCAAGATAGAGCAGCGTTTTAAGGAACGGAAACACTGTTTCTCTGTGAATTCAGTTAGTTCCCAGTAGCAGGCCTTTGTAATATGCGTACTTGTAAAGACTTATCAAAATTTGGTGTGCCGAATCTGAGTAACATGGTGAATTCGGTTAGTTCCCAATAGGCCGCAGTAGTAATAAGTGGACTGTTCGGGATATAGAAAAATTTTCACGAATGGAATCAAAATTTCTAGGCAAATTCAGTGAGTTCCCAATGGGACACGCTTGTATGAGTGTGCTTTTCAATATGTAACAACATTTTAAGGAACGGACTCTAAGTATCATGGTGAATTCAGTAGGTTCCCAATAGGATTCGCATGTAATAAGCTTGTTATTCAAGATAGAGCAGCGTTTTAAGGAACGGAAACACTGTTTCTCTGTGAATTCAGTTAGTTCCCAGTAGCAGGCTCTTGTAATATGCGTACTTCTAACGATTTATCAAAATTTGGTGAGCCGAATCTGAGTAACATGGTGAATTCGGTGAGTTCCCAATAGGCCGCAGTAGTAATAAGTGGACTGTTCGGGATATAGAAAAATATTAACGAATGGAATCAAAATTTCTAGGCAAATTCAGTGACTTCCCAATGGGACATGCTTGTTTGAGTGTGCTTTTCAATATAGAGCAACATTTTAATGAACGGAATCTAAGTATCATGGTGAATTCAGTAGGTTCCCAATAGGATTCTCATGTAATAAGATTGTTATTCAAGATAGAGCAACGTTTTAAAGAACCGAAACACTGTTTCTTTGTGAATTCAGTTAGTTCCCAGTAGCAGGCTCTTGTAATATGCGTACTTCCAAAGATTTATCAAAATTTGGTGTGCCGAATCTGAGTTACACGGTGAATTCGGTTAGTCCCAATAGGCCGCAGTAGTAATAAGTGGACTGTTCGGGATATAGAAAAATTTTCACGAATGGAATCAAAATTTCTAGGCGAATTCTGTGAGTTCCCAATGGTACATGCTTGTCTGAGTGTGCTTTTCAATATGTAACAACATTTTAATGAACGGACTCTAAGTATCATGGTGAATTCAGTAGGTTCCCAATAGGATTCGCATGTAATAAGCTTGTTATTCAAGATAGAGCAGCGTTTTAAGGTACGGAAACACTGTTTCTCTGTGAATTCAGTTAGTTCCCAGTAGCAGGCTCTTGTACTATGCGTACTTCTAAAGATTTATCAAAATTTGGTGTGCCGAATCTGAGTAACATGGTGAATTCGGTTAGTTCCCAATAGGCCGCAGTAGTAATAAGTGGACTGTTCGGGATATAGAAAAATTTTCACGAATGGAATCAAAATTTCTAGGCGAATTCAGTGAGTTCCCAAAGGGACACGCTTGTATGAGTGTGCTTTTCAATATGTAACAACATTTTAAGGAACGGACTCTAAGTATCATGGTGAATTCAGTAGGTTCCCAATAGGATTCGCATGTAATAAGCTTGTTATTCAAGATAGAGCAGCGTTTTAAGGTACGGAAACACTGTTTCTCTGTGAATTCAGTTAGTTCCCAGTAGCAGGCTCTTGTAATATGCGTACTTCTAAAGATTTATCAAAATTTGGTGTGCCGAATCTGAGTAACATGGTGAATTCGGTTAGTTCCCAATAGGCCGCAGTAGTAATAAGTGGACTGTTCGGGATATAGAAAAATTTTCACGAATGGAATCAAAATTTCTAGGCGAATTCAGTGAGTTCCCAATGGGACATGCTTGTATGAGTGTGCTTTTCAATATGTAACAACATTTTAAGGAACGGACTCTAAGTATCATGGTGAATTCAGTAGATCCCAATAGGACTCGCATGTAATAAGCTTGTTGTTCAAGATAGAGCAACGTTTTAAGGTACGGAAATACTGTTTCTCTCTGAAATCAGTTAGTTCCCAGTAGCAGGCCTTTGTAATATGCGTACTTCTAAAGACTTATCAAAATTTGGTGTGCCGAATCTGAGTAACATGGTGAATTCGGTTAGTTCCCAATAGGCCGCAGTAGTAATAAGTGGACTGTTCGGGATATAGAAAAATTTTCACGAATGGAATCAAAATTTCTAGGCGAATTCAGTGAGATCCCAAAGGGAAACGCTTGTATGAGTGTGCTTTTCAATATGTAACAACATTTTAAGGAACGGACTCTAAGTATCATGGTGAATTCAGTAGGTTCCCAATAGGATTCGCATGTAATAAGCTTGTTATTCAAGATAGAGCAGCGTTTTAAGGTACGGAAACACTGTTTCTCTGTGAATTCAGTTAGTTCCCCGTAGCAGGCTCTTGTAATATGCGTACTTCTAAAGATTTATCAAAATTTGGTGTGCCGAATCTGAGTAACATGGTGAATTCGGTTAGTTCCCAATAGGCCGCAGTAGTAATAAGTGGAGTGTTCGGGACATAGAAAAATTTTCACGAATGGAATCAAAATTTCTAGGCGAATTCAGTGAGTTCCCAAAGGGACATGCTTGTATGAGTGTGCTTTTCAATATGTAACAACATTTTAACGAACGGACTCTAAGTATCATGGTGAATTCAGTAGGTTCCCAATAGGATTCGCATGTAATAAGCTTGTTATTCAAGATAGAGCAGCGTTTTAAGGAACGGAAACACTGTTTCTCTGTGAATTCAGTTAGTTCCCAGTAGCAGGCCTTTGTAATATGCGTACTTCTAAAGACTTATCAAAATTTGGTGTGCCGAATCTGAGTAACATGGTGAATTCGGTTAGTTCCCAATAGGCCGCAGTAGTAATAAGTGGACTGTTCGGGATATAGAAAAATTTTCACGAATGGAATCAAAATTTCTAGGCAAATTCAGTGAGTTCCCAATGGGACATGCTTGTATGAGTGTGCTTTTCAATATGTAACAACATTTTAAGGAACGGACTCTAAGTATCATGGTGAATTCAGTAGGTTCCCAATAGGATTCGCATGTAATAAGCTTGTTATTCAAGATAGAGCAGCGTTTTAAGGAACGGAAACACTGTTTCTCTGTGAAGTCAGTTAGTTCCCAGTAGCAGGCTCTTGTAATATGCGTAATTCTAAAGATTTATCAAAATTTGGTGTGCCGAATCTGAGTAACATGGTGAATTCGGTTAGTTCCCAATAGGCCGCAGTAGTAATAAGTGGACTGTTCGGGATATAGAAAAATTTTCACGAATGGAATCAAAATTTCTAGGCGAATTCAGTGAGTTCCCAATGGGACATGCTTGTGTGAGTGTGCTTTTCAATATGTAACATCATTTTAAGGAACGGACTCTAAGTATCATGGTGAATTCAGTAGGTTCCCAATAGGATTCGCATGTAATAAGCTTGTTATTCAAGATAGAGCGGCGTTTTAAGGTACGGAAACACTGTTTCTCTGTGAATTCAGTTAGTTCCCAGTAGCAGGCTCTTGTAATATGCGTACTTCTAACGATTTATCAAAATTTGGTGTGCCGAATCTGAGTAACATGGTGAATTCGGTGAGTTACCAATAGGCCGCAGTAGTAATAAGTGGACTGTTCGGGATATAGAAAAATATTAACGAATGGAATCAAAATTTCTAGGCAAATTCAGTGACTTCCCAATGGGACATGCTTGTTTGAGTGTGCTTTTCAATATAGAGCAACATTTTAAGGAACGGAATCTAAGTATCATGGTGAATTCAGTAGGTTCCCAATAGGATTCGCATGTAATAAGCTTGTTATTCAAGATAGAGCAGCGTTTTAAGGAACGGAAACACTGTTTCTCTGTGAATTCAGTTAGTTCCCAGTAGCAGGCCTTTGTAATATGCGTACTTGTAAAGACTTATCAAAATTTGGTGTGCCGAATCTGAGTAACATGGTGAATTCGGTTAGTTCCCAATAGGCCGCAGTAGTAATAAGTGGACTGTTCGGGATATAGAAAAATTTTCACGAATGGAATCAAAATTTCTAGGCAAATTCAGTGAGTTCCCAATGGGACACGCTTGTATGAGTGTGCTTTTCAATATGTAACAACATTTTAAGGAACGGACTCTAAGTATCATGGTGAATTCAGTAGGTTCCCAATAGGATTCGCATGTAATAAGCTTGTTATTCAAGATAGAGCAGCGTTTTAAGGAACGGAAACACTGTTTCTCTGTGAATTCAGTTAGTTCCCAGTAGCAGGCTCTTGTAATATGCGTACTTCTAACGATTTATCAAAATTTGGTGAGCCGAATCTGAGTAACATGGTGAATTCGGTGAGTTCCCAATAGGCCGCAGTAGTAATAAGTGGACTGTTCGGGATATAGAAAAATATTAACGAATGGAATCAAAATTTCTAGGCAAATTCAGTGACTTCCCAATGGGACATGCTTGTTTGAGTGTGCTTTTCAATATAGAGCAACATTTTAATGAACGGAATCTAAGTATCATGGTGAATTCAGTAGGTTCCCAATAGGATTCTCATGTAATAAGATTGTTATTCAAGATAGAGCAACGTTTTAAAGAACCGAAACACTGTTTCTTTGTGAATTCAGTTAGTTCCCAGTAGCAGGCTCTTGTAATATGCGTACTTCCAAAGATTTATCAAAATTTGGTGTGCCGAATCTGAGTTACACGGTGAATTCGGTTAGTCCCAATAGGCCGCAGTAGTAATAAGTGGACTGTTCGGGATATAGAAAAATTTTCACGAATGGAATCAAAATTTCTAGGCGAATTCTGTGAGTTCCCAATGGTACATGCTTGTCTGAGTGTGCTTTTCAATATGTAACAACATTTTAATGAACGGACTCTAAGTATCATGGTGAATTCAGTAGGTTCCCAATAGGATTCGCATGTAATAAGCTTGTTATTCAAGATAGAGCAGCGTTTTAAGGTACGGAAACACTGTTTCTCTGTGAATTCAGTTAGTTCCCAGTAGCAGGCTCTTGTACTATGGGTACTTCTAAAGACTTATCAAAATTTGGTGTGCCGAATCTGAGTAACATGGTGAATTCGGTTAGTTCCCAATAGGCCGCAGTAGTAATAAGTGGACTGTTCGGGATATAGAAAAATTTTCACGAATGGAATCAAAATTTCTAGGCGAATTCAGTGAGTTCCCAAAGGGACACGCTTGTATGAGTGTGCTTTTCAATATGTAACAACATTTTAAGGAACGGACTCTAAGTATCATGGTGAATTCAGTAGGTTCCCAATAGGATTCGCATGTAATAAGCTTGTTATTCAAGATAGAGCAGCGTTTTAAGGTACGGAAACACTGTTTCTCTGTGAATTCAGTTAGTTCCCAGTAGCAGGCTCTTGTAATATGCGTACTTCTAAAGATTTATCAAAATTTGGTGTGCCGAATCTGAGTAACATGGTGAATTCGGTTAGTTCCCAATAGGCCGCAGTAGTAATAAGTGGACTGTTCGGGATATAGAAAAATTTTCACGAATGGAATCAAAATTTCTAGGCGAATTCAGTGAGTTCCCAATGGGACATGCTTGTATGAGTGTGCTTTTCAATATGTAACAACATTTTAATGAACGGACTCTAAGTATCATGGTGAATTCAGTAGGTTCCCAATAGGATTCGCATGTAATAAGCTTGTTATTCAAGATAGAGCAGCGTTTTAAGGTACGGAAACACTGTTTCTCTGTGAATTCAGTTAGTTCCCAGTAGCAGGCTCTTGTAATATGCGTACTTCTAAAGATTTATCAAAATTTGGTGTGCCGAATCTGAGTAACATGGTGAATTCGGTTAGTTCCCAATAGGCCGCAGTAGTAATAAGTGGACTGTTCGGGATATAGAAAAATTTTCACGAATGGAATCAAAATTTCTAGGCGAATTCAGTGAGTTCCCAAAGGGACACGCTTGTATGAGTGTGCTTTTCAATATGTAACAACATTTTAAGGAACGGACTCTAAGTATCATGGTGAATTCAGTAGGTTCCCAATAGGATTCGCATGTAATAAGCTTGTTATTCAAGATAGAGCAGCGTTTTAAGGTACGGAAACACTGTTTCTCTGTGAATTCAGTTAGTTCCCAGTAGCAGGCTCTTGTAATATGCGTACTTCTAAAGATTTATCAAAATTTGGTGTGCCGAATCTGAGTAACATGGTGAATTCGGTTAGTTCCCAATAGGCCGCAGTAGTAATAAGTGGACTGTTCGGGATATAGAAAAATTTTCACGAATGGAATCAAAATTTCTAGGCGAATTCAGTGAGTTCCCAATGGGACATGCTTGTATGAGTGTGCTTTTCAATATGTAACAACATTTTAAGGAACGGACTCTAAGTATCATGGTGAATTCAGTAGATCCCAATAGGACTCGCATGTAATATGCTTGTTGTTCAAGATAGAGCAACGTTTTAAGGTACGGAAATACTGTTTCTCTCTGAAATCAGTTAGTTCCCAGTAGCAGGCCTTTGTAATATGCGTACTTCTAAAGACTTATCAAAATTTGGTGTGCCGAATCTGAGTAACATGGTGAATTCGGTTAGTTCCCAATAGGCCGCAGTAGTAATAAGTGGACTGTTCGGGATATAGAAAAATTTTCACGAATGGAATCAAAATTTCTAGGCGAATTCAGTGAGATCCCAAAGGGAAACGCTTGTATGAGTGTGCTTTTCAATATGTAACAACATTTTAAGGAACGGACTCTAAGTATCATGGTGAATTCAGTAGGTTCCCAATAGGATTCGCATGTAATAAGCTTGTTATTCAAGATAGAGCAGCGTTTTAAGGTACGGAAACACTGTTTCTCTGTGAATTCAGTTAGTTCCCCGTAGCAGGCTCTTGTAATATGCGTACTTCTAAAGATTTATCAAAATTTGGTGTGCCGAATCTGAGTAACATGGTGAATTCGGTTAGTTCCCAATAGGCCGCAGTAGTAATAAGTGGAGTGTTCGGGACATAGAAAAATTTTCACGAATGGAATCAAAATTTCTAGGCGAATTCAGTGAGTTCCCAAAGGGACATGCTTGTATGAGTGTGCTTTTCAATATGTAACAACATTTTAACGAACGGACTCTAAGTATCATGGTGAATTCAGTAGGTTCCCAATAGGATTCGCATGTAATAAGCTTGTTATTCAAGATAGAGCAGCGTTTTAAGGAACGGAAACACTGTTTCTCTGTGAATTCAGTTAGTTCCCAGTAGCAGGCCTTTGTAATATGCGTACTTCTAAAGACTTATCAAAATTTGGTGTGCCGAATCTGAGTAACATGGTGAATTCGGTTAGTTCCCAATAGGCCGCAGTAGTAATAAGTGGACTGTTCGGGATATAGAAAAATTTTCACGAATGGAATCAAAATTTCTAGGCAAATTCAGTGATTTCCCAATGGGACATGCTTGTATGAGTGTGCTTTTCAATATGTAACAACATTTTAAGGAACGGACTCTAAGTATCATGGTGAATTCAGTAGGTTCCCAATAGGATTCGCATGTAATAAGCTTGTTATTCAAGATAGAGCAGCGTTTTAAGGAACGGAAACACTGTTTCTCTGTGAATTCAGTTAGTTCCCAGTAGCAGGCTCTTGTAATATGCGTACTTCTAAAGATTTATCAAAATTTGGTGTGCCGAATCTGAGTAACATGGTGAATTCGGTTAGTTCCCAATAGGCCGCAGTAGTAATAAGTGGACTGTTCGGGATATAGAAAAATTTTCACGAATGGAATCAAAATTTCTAGGCGAATTCAGTGAGTTCCCAATGGGACATGCGTGTGTGAGTGTGCTTTTCAATATGTAACAACATTTTAAGGAACGGACTCTAAGTATCATGGTGAATTCAGTAGGTTCCCAATAGGATTCGCATGTAATAAGCTTGTTATTCAAGATAGAGCAGCTTTTATAGGAACGGAAACACTGTTTCTCTGTGAATTCAGTTAGTTCCCAGTAGCAGGCTCTTGTAATATGCGTACTTCTAAAGATTTATCAAAATTTGGTGTGCCGAATCTGAGTAACATGGTGAATTCGGTTAGTTCCCAATAGGCCGCAGTAGTAATAAGTGGACTGTTCGGGATATAGAAAAATTTTCACGAATGGAATCAAAATTTCTAGGCGAATTCAGTGAGTTCCCAAAGGGACATGCTTGTATGAGTGTGCTTTTCAATATGTAACAACATTTTAAGGAACGGACTCTAAGTATCATGGTGAATTCAGTAGGTTCCCAATAGGATTCGCATGTAATAAGCTTGTTATTCAAGATAGAGCAGCGTTTTAAGGAACGGAAACACTGTTTCTCTGTGAATTCAGTTAGTTCCCAGTAGCAGGCTCTTGTAATATGCGTACTTCTAAAGATTTATCAAAATTTGGTGTGCCGAATCTGAGTAACATGGTGAATTCGGTTAGTTCCCAATAGGCCGCAGTAGTAATAAGTGGACTGTTCGGGATATAGAAAAATTTTCACGAATGGAATCAAAATTTCTAGGCGAATTCAGTGAGTTCCCAATGGGACATGCGTGTGTGAGTGTGCTTTTCAATATGTAACAACATTTTAAGGAACGGACTCTAAGTATCATGGTGAATTCAGTAGGTTCCCAATAGGATTCGCATGTAATAAGCTTGTTATTCAAGATAGAGCAGCTTTTATAGGAACGGAAACACTGTTTCTCTGTGAATTCAGTTAGTTCCCAGTAGCAGGCTCTTGTAATATGCGTACTTCTAAAGATTTATCAAAATTTGGTGTGCCGAATCTGAGTAACATGGTGAATTCGGTTAGTTCCCAATAGGCCGCAGTAGTAATAAGTGGACTGTTCGGGATATAGAAAAATTTTCACGAATGGAATCAAAATTTCTAGGCGAATTCAGTGAGTTCCCAAAGGGACATGCTTGTATGAGTGTGCTTTTCAATATGTAACAACATTTTAAGGAACGGACTCTAAGTATCATGGTGAATTCAGTAGGTTCCCAATAGGACTCGCATGTAATAAGCTTGTTGTTCAAGATAGAGCAACGTTTTAAGGTACGGAAATACTGTTTCTCTCTAAAATCAGTTAGTTCCCAGTAGCAGGCCTTTGTAATATGCGTACTTCTAAAGACTTATCAAAATTTGGTGTGCCGAATCTGAGTAACATGGTGAATTCGGTTAGTTCCCAATAGGCCGCAGTAGTAATAAGTGGACTGTTCGGGATATAGAAAAATTTTCACGAATGGAATCAAAATTTCTAGGCGAATTCAGTGAGATCCCAAAGGGACACGCTTGTATGAGTGTGCTTTTCAATATGTAACAACATTTTAAGGAACGGACTCTAAGTATCATGGTGAATTCAGTAGGTTCCCAATAGGATTCGCATGTAATAAGCTTGTTATTCAAGATAGAGCAGCGTTTTAAGGTACGGAAACACTGTTTCTCTGTGAATTCAGTTAGTTCCCCGTAGCAGGCTCTTGTAATATGCGTACTTCTAAAGATTTATCAAAATTTTGTGTGCCGAATCTGAGTAACATGGTGAATTCGGTTAGTTCCCAATAGGCCGCAGTAGTAATAAGTGGACTGTTCGGGACATAGAAAAATTTTCACGAATGGAATCAAAATTTCTAGGCGAATTCAGTGAGTTCCCAAAGGGACACGCTTGTATGAGTGTGCTTTTCAATATGTAACAACATTTTAAGGAACGGACTCTAAGTATCATGGTGAATTCAGTAGGTTCCCAATAGGATTCGCATGTAATAAGCTTGTTATTCAAGATAGAGCAGCGTTTTAAGGTACGGAAAAACTGTTTCTCTGTGAATTCAGTTAGTTCCCAGTAGCAGGCTCTTGTAATATGCGTACTTCTAAAGATTTATCAAAATTTGGTGTGACGAATCTGAGTAACATGGTGAATTCGGTTAGTTCCCAATAGGCCGCAGTAGTAATAAGGGGACTGTTCGGGATATAGAAAAATTTTCACGAATGGAATTAAAATTTCTAGGCGAATTCAGTGAGTTCCCAATGGGACATGCTTGTATGAGTGTGCTTTTCAATATGTAACAACATTTTAAGGAACGGACTCTAAGTATCATGGTGAATTCAGTAGGTTCCCAATAGTATTCGCATGTAATAAGCTTGTTGTTCAAGATAGAGCAACGTTTTAAGGTACGGAAACACTGTTTCTCTGTGAATTCAGTTAGTTCCCAGTAGCAGGCCTTTGTAATATGCGTACTTCTAAAGACTTATCAAAATTTGGTGTACCGAATCTGAGTAACATGGTGAATTCGGTTAGTTCCCAATAGGCCGCAGTAGTAATAAGTGGACTGTTCGGGATATAGAAAAATTTTCACGAATGGAATCAAAATTTCGAGGCAAATTCAGTGAGTTCCCAATGGGACATGCTTGTATGAGTGTGCTTTTCAATATGTAACAACATTTTAAGGAACGGACTCTAAGTATCATGGTGAATTCAGTAGGTTCCCAATAGTATTCGCATGTAATAAGCTTGTTGTTCAAGATAGAGCAACGTTTTAAGGTACGGAAACACTGTTTCTCTGTGAATTCAGTTAGTTCCCAGTAGCAGGCCTTTGTAATATGCGTACTTCTAAAGACTTATCAAAATTTGGTGTGCCGAATCTGAGTAACATGGTGAA